>NW_028126471.1:1200000-2400000 GCF_965194825.1 Balaenoptera physalus
CTTCCCTCAATATATTTGTGGACGAGAGTTATCGTTTATAACTCTGCAGGTTTTTGAATTGCAGTGCCCTGAAGCTCCATTTTACAAGTCGCTTTTTTGGGAGCTGGCCGCAAAAGCGCAGGATGGCTTCAGGCCCTGTTCTGGTTCCGGGGGGCAGGCTGAGCCTGTGGTTAATTCTTTTTCCTGATGGGAAAATAGAGTGACCTGTGCCTGTCCCAACACCAAGAGCTAGTCTCTCATTGGTTCCCCATCTTCCCGTTCATCCTCAGGACAAATTGCAACCTGTACGGAACAGGAGGTTAATGGTGCTGATGCTCCAAGTAGGGAGATTGCTAGTAAAGTGGCTGGAATGGCGAACTCGAGCACAAGGAGATGAGAAATGAGGTGCGTTTTAGAAACCTTTCCCCATCACACGGTGTACCATCTTCTGGGTTTCTCATGCATGTTTTCGATGTAGGAAGATGCCCTTGAACCTGGAGATTTGGGACCCATGCGATGGGTAGCACGCAGTATTACTTTAAAGGGTCTGCGTTTGCTCACCCAACCTCACCAAACCTCTCAGGAACAAGAGTGTCCACCCATATGTCTCATCCTACTGTGGGTCTAGATATGGTCAATCCAGGTTGCATCACAGCCCCTGAACGAATTGTGTAAGAATTTCTCTCTCTTTCCCTGTCTTTGTTTCATGGGTTTTGAAAAGTAATTTATTTTTATAATGGGGTTTAGCTGCTTTTCACGGCTGTGTTTATGCCGCTGTACACCCACTTGACACACTAACAGAGAGATATCAATACATAGGTTTTAAGATTATTACTAGTCAGATATATTCCTTTGCGGTGAATCGGGCGTGTTGAGTCCAGTTCTCTGAGCAAGGAGTAGGTATTGTCTATTACATATTGGGTTTATGGAACGGTATCTGAGCTAATTTGAAACTCTTGTTTTATGTATCACCCCGTCTCACCTTTCCCGTTAAGCAGCCATAGTGTGTTTTCTGCATGTGTGACTCTGTTCTGTTTTGTAATTCAGTGCAAGTGTAACGGTTTTTACATTCCCTCTATAAGTGACACCTTATGAGAAGTGTCTTTTTCTGTGTGACTTATTTCACTTAGAATCGCCGTACCTAAATCCACTCATCATGCTGCTACTAGCCTTATGACATTGATTTCATGGCTGAGTGATATTCCATTGTACATAAGGACCACAACTTTTGTATCCATTTTTCGCTCTCCTGGGATATTTAAGGTGGAATGAAGTGGTGGTCCTTGTCAACAGAGCAGCCCTAAACTTTGGGGTGCTTGTGTCTTGCTGATTTTTAATTTTCCCACTTTATACCACCATGCGTGAAAGTGCCCTATGCTCTCTAAGCTGTGTTTTTTAGATGTTTCAGGACACACCGTACACTTCTCCAGAGTGGCTGTTGGCAATTTACATCCCGCCCATCAGTGTAGCAAGGCTCCCATTTCTCCATGGCCTGTCCTGCATTTCTGGTTTTGACACTTTTTTCAGCATGGCCCTTTTGACCGATGGGAAGCGAGACTTCTTTGTATCGCTGATTTGCCTTTCCAGGTTGCTTGCTTGGCCAAAAAGGGCGTATGCGTTTTTTCCTGAATATATTCAGGAAAAAACGCATACGCCCTTTTTGGCCAAGGGCATCATTGTCAACATTTTGCCGCTTTTCATGTGCTTTAAAGGCGATTCGAATCTACCTCCTGAAATCTCTTTCCTGCAATTCTGCTTTGCTTTCAAATCCTCTTCTTTGCCTTCCCTCAATATAAATGTGGACGAGAGTTATCATTTATAACTGTGCAGGTTTGTGAATTGCAGTGCCCTGAAGCTGCATTTTACAACTCGCTTTTTCGGGAGCTGGCCGCAAAAGCGCAGGATGGCTTCAGGCCCCGTTCTGGTTCTGGGGGCAGGCTGAGCCTGTGGTTAATTCTTCTTCCTGATGGGAAAATAGAGCGACCTGTGCCTGTCCCACCACCAAGAGCTAGTCTAACATTGGTTCCCCGTCTTCCCGTTCATCCTCAGGACAAATTGCAACCTGTACGGAACAGGAGGTTAAAGGTGCTGATGCTCCAAGTGGGGAGATTGCTAGTAAAGTGGCTGGAATGGCCAACCCGAGCACAAGGAGATGAGAAATGAGGTGCGTTTTAGAAACCTTTCCCCATCACACGGTGTACCATCTTCTGGGTTTCTCATGCATGTTTTCGATGTAGGAAGATGCCCTTGAACTTGGAGATTTGGGACCCATGCGATGGGTAGCACGCAGTATTACTTTAAAGGGTCTGGATTTGCTCACCCAACCTCACCAAACCTCTCAGCACCAAGAGTGTACACCCTTATGTCTCATCCAGCTGTGGGTCTAGATATGGTCAATCCAGGTTGCATCACAGCCCCTGAACGAATTGTGTAAGAATTTCTCTCTCTTTCCCTGTCTTTGTTTCATGGGTTTTTAAAAGTAATTTATTTTTATAATGGGGTTTAGCTGCTTTTCACGGCTGTGTTTATGCCGCTTTACACCCACTTGACACACTAACAGAGAGATATCAATACATAGGTTTTAAGATTATTACTAGTCAGATATATTCTTGTGCGGTGAATCGGGCGTGTTGAGTCCAGTTCTCTGAGCAAGGAGTAGGTCTTGTCTATTACATATTGGGTTTATGGAACGGTATCTGAGCTAATTTGAAGCTCTTGTTTTATGTATCACCCCACCTCACCTTTCCCGTTAAGCAGCCATAGTGTGTTTTCTGCATGTGTGACTCTGTGCTGTTTTGTAATTCAGTTCAAGTGTAACGGTTTTTACATTCCCTCTATAAGTGACACCTTATGAGAAGTGTCCTTTTCTGTGTGACTTATTTCACTTAGAATCGTCTTACCTAAATCCACTCATCATGCTGCTACTAGCCTTATGACATTGATTTCATGGCTGAGTGATATTCCATTGTACATAAGGACCACAACTTTTTGATCCATTTTTCGCTTTCCTGGGATATTTAAGGTGGAATGAAGTGGAGGTCCTTGTCAACAGAGCAGCCCTAAACTTTGGGGTGCTTGTGTCTTGCTGATTTTCAATTTTCCCACTTTATCCCCCCATGCGTGGCAGTGCCCTATGCTCTCTAAGCTGTGTTTTTTAGATGTTTCAGGACACACCGTACACTTCTCCAGAGTGGCTGTTGGCAATTTACATCCCGCCCATCAGTGTAGCAAGGCTCCCATTTCTCCATGGCCTGTCCTGCATTTCTGGTTTTGACACTTTTTTCAGCATGGCCCTTTTGACCGATGGGAAGCGAGACTTCTTTGTAGCGCTGATTTGCCTTTCCAGGTTGCTTGGTTGGCCAAAAAGGGCGTATGCGTTTTTTCCTGAATATATTCAGGAAAAAACGCATACGCCCTTTTTGGCCAAGGGCATCATTGTCAACGTTTTGCCGCTTTTCATGTGCTTTAAAGGCGATTCGAATCTACCTCCTGAAATCTTTTTCCTGCAATTCTTCCTTGATTTCAAATCCTCTTCTTTGACTTCCCTCAATATATTTGTGGACGAGAGTTATCGTTTATAACTCTGCAGGTTTGTGAATTGCAGTGCCCTGAAGCTCCATTTTACAAGTCGCTTTTTTGGGAGCTGGCCGCAAAAGCGCAGGATGGCTTCAGGCCCTGTTCTGGTTCCGGGGGGCAGGCTGAGCCTGTGGTTAATTCTTTTTCCTGATGGGAAAATAGAGTGACCTGTGCCTGTCCCAACACCAAGAGCTAGTCTCTCATTGGTTCCCCATCTTCCCGTTCATCCTCAGGACAAATTGCAACCTGTACGGAACAGGAGGTTAATGGTGCTGATGCTCCAAGTAGGGAGATTGCTAGTAAAGTGGCTGGAATGGCGAACTCGAGCACAAGGAGATGAGAAATGAGGTGCGTTTTAGAAACCTTTCCCCATCACACGGTGTACCATCTTCTGGGTTTCTCATGCATGTTTTCGATGTAGGAAGATGCCCTTGAACCTGGAGATTTGGGACCCATGCGATGGGTAGCACGCAGTATTACTTTAAAGGGTCTGCGTTTGCTCACCCAACCTCACCAAACCTCTCAGGAACAAGAGTGTCCACCCATATGTCTCATCCTGCTGTGGGTCTAGATATGGTCAATCCAGGTTGCATTACAGCCCCTGAACGAATTGTGTAAGAATTTCTCTCTCTTTCACTGTCTTTGTTTCATGGGTTTTGAAAAGTAATTTATTTTTATAATGGGGTTTAGCTGCTTTTCACGGCTGTGTTTATGCCGCTGTACACCCACTTGACACACTAACAGAGAGATATCAATACATAGGTTTTAAGATTATTACTAGTCAGATATATTCCTTTGCGGTGAATCGGGCGTGTTGAGTCCAGTTCTCTGAGCAAGGAGTAGGTATTGTCTATTACATATTGGGTTTATGGAACGGTATCTGAGCTAATTTGAAACTCTTGTTTTATGTATCACCCCGCCTCACCTTTCCCGTTAAGCAGCCATAGTGTGTTTTCTGCATGTGTGACTCTGTTCTGTTTTGTAATTCAGTGCAAGTGTAACGGTTTTTACATTCCCTCTATAAGTGACACCTTATGAGAAGTGTCTTTTTCTGTGTGACTTATTTCACTTAGAATCGTCTTACCTAAATCCACTCATCATGCTGCTACTAGCCTTATGACATTGATTTCATGGCTGAGTGATATTCCATTGTACATAAGGACCACAACTTTTTGATCCATTTTTCGCTTTCCTGGGATATTTAAGGTGGAATGAAGTGGAGGTCCTTGTCAACAGAGCAGCCCTAAACTTTGGAGTGCTTGTGTCTTGCTGATTTTCAATTTTCCCACTTTATCCCCCCATGCGTGGAAGTGCCCTATGCTCTCTAAGCTGTGTTTTTTAGATGTTTCAGGACACACCGTACACTTCTCCAGAGTGGCTGTTGGCAATTTACATCCCGCCCATCAGTGTAGCAAGGCTCCCATTTCTCCATGGCCTGTCCTGCATTTCTGGTTTTGACACTTTTTTCAGCATGGCCCTTTTGACCGATGGGAAGCGAGACTTCTTTGTAGCGCTGATTTGCCTTTCCAGGTTGCTTGGTTGGCCAAAAGGGCGTATGCGTTTTTTCCTGAATATATTCAGGAAAAAACGCATACGCCCTTTTTGGCCAAGGGCATCATTGTCAACGTTTTGCCGCTTTTCATGTGCTTTAAAGGCGATTCGAATCTACCTCCTGAAATCTGTTTCCTGCAATTCTTCCTTGATTTCAAATCCTCTTCTTTGACTTCCCTCAATATATTTGTGGACGAGAGTTATCGTTTATAACTCTGCAGGTTTGTGAATTGCAGTGCCCTGAAGCTCCATTTTACAAGTCGCTTTTTTGGGAGCTGGCCGCAAAAGCGCAGGATGGCTTCAGGCCCTGTTCTGGTTCCGGGGGGCAGGCTGAGCCTGTGGTTAATTCTTTTTCCTGATGGGAAAATAGAGTGACCTGTGCCTGTCCCAACACCAAGAGCTAGTCTCTCATTGGTTCCCCATCTTCCCGTTCATCCTCAGGACAAATTGCAACCTGTACGGAACAGGAGGTTAATGGTGCTGATGCTCCAAGTAGGGAGATTGCTAGTAAAGTGGCTGGAATGGCGAACTCGAGCACAAGGAGATGAGAAATGAGGTGCGTTTTAGAAACCTTTCCCCATCACACGGTGTACCATCTTCTGGGTTTCTCATGCATGTTTTCGATGTAGGAAGATGCCCTTGAACCTGGAGATTTGGGACCCATGCGATGGGTAGCACGCAGTATTACTTTAAAGGGTCTGCGTTTGCTCACCCAACCTCACCAAACCTCTCAGGAACAAGAGTGTCCACCCATATGTCTCATCCTGCTGTGGGTCTAGATATGGTCAATCCAGGTTGCATTACAGCCCCTGAACGAATTGTGTAAGAATTTCTCTCTCTTTCACTGTCTTTGTTTCATGGGTTTTGAAAAGTAATTTATTTTTATAATGGGGTTTAGCTGCTTTTCACGGCTGTGTTTATGCCGCTGTACACCCACTTGACACACTAACAGAGAGATATCAATACATAGGTTTTAAGATTATTACTAGTCAGATATATTCTTGTGCGGTGAATCGGGCGTGTTGAGTCCAGTTCTCTGAGCAAGGAGTAGGTATTGTCTATTACATATTGGGTTTATGGAACGGTATCTGAGCTAATTTGAAACTCTTGTTTTATGTATCACCCCGCCTCACCTTTCCCGTTAAGCAGCCATAGTGTGTTTTCTGCATGTGTGACTCTGTTCTGTTTTGTAATTCAGTGCAAGTGTAACGGTTTTTACATTCCCTCTATAAGTGACACCTTATGAGAAGTGTCTTTTTCTGTGTGACTTATTTCACTTAGAATCGCCGTACCTAAATCCACTCATCATGCTGCTACTAGCCTTATGACATTGATTTCATGGCTGAGTGATATTCCATTGTACATAAGGACCACAACTTTTGTATCCATTTTTCGCTCTCCTGGGATATTTAAGGTGGAATGAAGTGGTGGTCCTTGTCAACAGAGCAGCCCTAAACTTTGGGGTGCTTGTGTCTTGCTGATTTTTAATTTTCCCACTTTATACCACCATGCGTGAAAGTGCCCTATGCTCTCTAAGCTGTGTTTTTTAGATGTTTCAGGACACACCGTACACTTCTCCAGAGTGGCTGTTGGCAATTTACATCCCGCCCATCAGTGTAGCAAGGCTCCCATTTCTCCATGGCCTGTCCTGCATTTCTGGTTTTGACACTTTTTTCAGCATGGCCCTTTTGACCGATGGGAAGCGAGACTTCTTTGTAGCGCTGATTTGCCTTTCCAGGTTGCTTGCTTGGCCAAAAAGGGCGTATGCGTTTTTTCCTGAATATATTCAGGAAAAAACGCATACGCCCTTTTTGGCCAAGGGCATCATTGTCAACATTTTGCCGCTTTTCATGTGCTTTAAAGGCGATTCGAATCTACCTCCTGAAATCTCTTTCCTGCAATTCTGCTTTGCTTTCAAATCCTCTTCTTTGCCTTCCCTCAATATAATTGTGGACGAGAGTTATCATTTATAACTGTGCAGGTTTGTGAATTGCAGTGCCCTGAAGCTGCATTTTACAACTCGCTTTTTCGGGAGCTGGCCGCAAAAGCGCAGGATGGCTTCAGGCCCCGTTCTGGTTCTGGGGGCAGGCTGAGCCTGTGGTTAATTCTTCTTCCTGATGGGAAAATAGAGCGACCTGTGCCTGTCCCACCACCAAGAGCTAGTCTAACATTGGTTCCCCGTCTTCCCGTTCATCCTCAGGACAAATTGCAACCTGTACGGAACAGGAGGTTAAAGGTGCTGATGCTCCAAGTGGGGAGATTGCTAGTAAAGTGGCTGGAATGGCCAACCCGAGCACAAGGAGATGAGAAATGAGGTGCGTTTTAGAAACCTTTCCCCATCACACGGTGTACCATCTTCTGGGTTTCTCATGCATGTTTTCGATGTAGGAAGATGCCCTTGAACTTGGAGATTTGGGACCCATGCGATGGCTAGCACGCAGTATTACTTTAAAGGGTCTGGATTTGCTCACCCAACCTCACCAAACCTCTCAGCACCAAGAGTGTACACCCTTATGTCTCATCCAGCTGTGGGTCTAGATATGGTCAATCCAGGTTGCATCACAACCCCTGAACGAATTGTGTAAGAATTTCTCTCTCTTTCCCTGTCTTTGTTTCATGGGTTTTTAAAAGTAATTTATTTTTATAATGGGGTTTAGCTGCTTTTCACGGCTGTGTTTATGCCGCTGTACACCCACTTGACACACTAACAGAGAGATATCAATACATAGGTTTTAAGATTATTACTAGTCAGATATATTCTTGTGCGGTGAATCGGGCGTGTTGAGTCCAGTTCTCTGAGCAAGGAGTAGGTCTTGTCTATTACATATTGGGTTTATGGAACGGTATCTGAGCTAATTTGAAGCTCTTGTTTTATGTATCACCCCACCTCACCTTTCCCGTTAAGCAGCCATAGTGTGTTTTCTGCATGTGTGACTCTGTGCTGTTTTGTAATTCAGTTCAAGTGTAACGGTTTTTACATTCCCTCTATAAGTGACACCTTATGAGAAGTGTCCTTTTCTGTGTGACTTATTTCACTTAGAATCGTCTTACCTAAATCCACTCATCATGCTGCTACTAGCCTTATGACATTGATTTCATGGCTGAGTGATATTCCATTGTACATAAGGACCACAACTTTTTGATCCATTTTTCGCTTTCCTGGGATATTTAAGGTGGAATGAAGTGGAGGTCCTTGTCAACAGAGCAGCCCTAAACTTTGGGGTGCTTGTGTCTTGCTGATTTTCAATTTTCCCACTTTATCCCCCCATGCGTGGAAGTGCCCTATGCTCTCTAAGCTCTGTTTTTTAGATGTTTCAGGACACACCGTACACTTCTCCAGAGTGGCTGTTGGCAATTTACATCCCGCCCATCAGTGTAGCAAGGCTCCCATTTCTCCAAGGCCTGTCCTGCATTTCTGGTTTTGACACTTTTTTCAGCATGGCCCTTTTGACCGATGGGAAGCGAGACTTCTTTGTAGCGCTGATTTGCCTTTCCAGGTTGCTTGGTTGGCCAAAAAGGGCGTATGCGTTTTTTCCTGAATATATTCAGGAAAAAACGCATACGACCTTTTTGGCCAAGGGCATCATTGTCAACGTTTTGCCGCTTTTCATGTGCTTTAAAGGCGATTCGAATCTACCTCCTGAAATCTGTTTCCTGCAATTCTTCCTTGATTTCAAATCCTCTTCTTTGCCTTCCCTCAATATAATTGTGGACGAGAGTTTTCATTTATAACTGTGCAGGTTTGTGAATTGCAGTGCCCTGAAGCTGCATTTTACAACTCGCTTTTTCGGGAGCTGGCCGCAAAAGCGCAGGATGGCTTCAGGCCCCGTTCTGGTTCTGGGGGCAGGCTGAGCCTGTGGTTAATTCTTCTTCCTGATGGGAAAATAGAGCGACCTGTGCCTGTCCCACCACCAAGAGCTAGTCTAACATTGGTTCCCCGTCTTCCCGTTCATCCTCAGGACAAATTGCAACCTGTACGGAACAGGAGGTTAAAGGTGCTGATGCTCCAAGTGGGGAGATTGCTAGTAAAGTGGCTGGAATGGCCAACCCGAGCACAAGGAGATGAGAAATGAGGTGCGTTTTAGAAACCTTTCCCCATCACACGGTGTACCATCTTCTGGGTTTCTCATGCATGTTTTCGATGTAGGAAGATGCCCTTGAACTTGGAGATTTGGGACCCATGCGATGGGTAGCACGCAGTATTACTTTAAAGGGTCTGGATTTGCTCACCCAACCTCACCAAACCTCTCAGCACCAAGAGTGTACACCCTTATGTCTCATCCAGCTGTGGGTCTAGATATGGTCAATCCAGGTTGCATCACAGCCCCTGAACGAATTGTGTAAGAATTTCTCTCTCTTTCCCTGTCTTTGTTTCATGGGTTTGTAAAAGTAATTTATTTTTATAATGGGGTTTAGCTGCTTTTCACGGCTGTGTTTATGCCGCTGTACACCCACTTGACACACTAACAGAGAGATATCAATACATAGGTTTTAAGATTATTACTAGTCAGATATATTCTTGTGCGGTGAATCGGGCGTGTTGAGTCCAGTTCTCTGAGCAAGGAGTAGGTCTTGTCTATTACATATTGGGTTTATGGAACGGTATCTGAGCTAATTTGAAGCTCTTGTTTTATGTATCACCCCACCTCACCTTTCCCGTTAAGCAGCCATAGTGTGTTTTCTGCATGTGTGACTCTGTGCTGTTTTGTAATTCAGTTCAAGTGTAACGGTTTTTACATTCCCTCTATAAGTGACACCTTATGAGAAGTGTCCTTTTCTGTGTGACTTATTTCACTTAGAATCGTCTTACCTAAATCCACTCATCATGCTGCTACTAGCCTTATGACATTGATTTCATGGCTGAGTGATATTCCATTGTACATAAGGACCACAACTTTTTGATCCATTTTTCGCTTTCCTGGGATATTTAAGGTGGAATGAAGTGGAGGTCCTTGTCAACAGAGCAGCCCTAAACTTTGGGGTGCTTGTGTCTTGCTGATTTTCAATTTTCCCACTTTATCCCCCCATGCGTGGAAGTGCCCTATGCTCTCTAAGCTCTGTTTTTTAGATGTTTCAGGACACACCGTACACTTCTCCAGAGTGGCTGTTGGCAATTTACATCCCGCCCATCAGTGTAGCAAGGCTCCCATTTCTCCAAGGCCTGTCCTGCATTTCTGGTTTTGACACTTTTTTCAGCATGGCCCTTTTGACCGATGGGAAGCGAGACTTCTTTGTAGCGCTGATTTGCCTTTCCAGGTTGCTTGGTTGGCCAAAAAGGGCGTATGCGTTTTTTCCTGAATATATTCAGGAAGAAACGCATACGCCCTTTTTGGCCAAGGGCATCATTGTCAACGTTTTGCCGCTTTTCATGTGCTTTAAAGGCGATTCGAATCTACCTCCTGAAATCTGTTTCCTGCAATTCTTCCTTGATTTCAAATCCTCTTCTTTGACTTCCCTCAATATATTTGTGGACGAGAGTTAACGTTTATAACTCTGCAGGTTTGTGAATTGCAGTGCCCTGAAGCTCCATTTTACAAGTCGCTTTTTTGGGAGCTGGCCGCAAAAGCGCAGGATGGCTTCAGGCCCTGTTCTGGTTCCGGGGGGCAGGCTGAGCCTGTGGTTAATTCTTCTTCCTGATGGGAAAATAGAGTGACCTGTGCCTGTCCCAACACCAAGAGCTAGTCTCTCATTGGTTCCCCGTCTTCCCGTTCATCCTCAGGACAAATTGCAACCTGTACGGAACAGGAGGTTAAAGGTGCTGATGCTCCAAGTAGGGAGATTGCTGGTAAAGTGGCTGGAATGGCGAACCCGAGCACAAGGAGATGAGAAATGAGGTGCGTTTTAGAAACCTTTCCCCATCACACGGTGTACCATCTTCTGGGTTTCTCATGCATGTTTTCGATGTAGGAAGATGCCCTTGAACCTGGAGATTTGGGACCCATGCGATGGGTAGCACGCAGTATTACTTTAAAGGGTCTGCGTTTGCTCACCCAACCTCACCAAACCTCTCAGCCCCAAGAGTGTCCACCCTTATGTCTCATCCAGCTGTGGGTCTAGATATGGTCAATCCAGGTTGCATCACAGCCCCTGAACGAATTGTGTAAGAATTTCTCTCTCTTTCCCTGTCTTTGTTTCATGGGTTTTTAAAAGTAATTTATTTTTATAATGGGGTTTAGCTGCTTTTCACGGCTGTGTTTATGCCGCTTTACACCCACTTGACACACTAACAGAGAGATATCAATACATAGGTTTTAAGATTATTACTAGTCAGATATATTCTTGTGCGGTGAATCGGGCGTGTTGAGTCCAGTTCTCTGAGCAAGGAGTAGGTCTTGTCTATTACATATTGGGTTTATGGAACGGTATCTGAGCTAATTTGAAGCTCTTGTTTTATGTATCACCCCACCTCACCTTTCCCGTTAAGCAGCCATAGTGTGTTTTCTGCATGTGTGACTCTGTGCTGTTTTGTAATTCAGTTCAAGTGTAACGGTTTTTACATTCCCTCTATAAGTGACACCTTATGAGAAGTGTCCTTTTCTGTGTGACTTATTTCACTTAGAATCGTCTTACCTAAATCCACTCATCATGCTGCTACTAGCCTTATGACATTGATTTCATGGCTGAGTGATATTCCATTGTACATAAGGACCACAACTTTTTGATCCATTTTTCGCTTTCCTGGGATATTTAAGGTGGAATGAAGTGGAGGTCCTTGTCAACAGAGCAGCCCTAAACTTTGGGGTGCTTGTGTCTTGCTGATTTTCAATTTTCCCACTTTATCCCCCCATGCGTGGAAGTGCCCTATGCTCTCTAAGCTCTGTTTTTTAGATGTTTCAGGACACACCGTACACTTCTCCAGAGTGGCTGTTGGCAATTTACATCCCGCCCATCAGTGTAGCAAGGCTCCCATTTCTCCAAGGCCTGTCCTGCATTTCTGGTTTTGACACTTTTTTCAGCATGGCCCTTTTGACCGATGGGAAGCGAGACTTCTTTGTAGCGCTGATTTGCCTTTCCAGGTTGCTTGGTTGGCCAAAAAGGGCGTATGCGTTTTTTCCTGAATATATTCAGGAAAAAACGCATACGCCCTTTTTGGCCAAGGGCATCATTGTCAACGTTTTGCCGCTTTTCATGTGCTTTAAAGGCGATTCGAATCTACCTCCTGAAATCTGTTTCCTGCAATTCTTCCTTGATTTCAAATCCTCTTCTTTGACTTCCCTCAATATATTTGTGGACGAGAGTTATCGTTTATAACTCTGCAGGTTTGTGAATTGCAGTGCCCTGAAGCTCCATTTTACAAGTCGCTTTTTTGGGAGCTGGCCGCAAAAGCGCAGGATGGCTTCAGGCCCTGTTCTGGTTCCGGGGGGCAGGCTGAGCCTGTGGTTAATTCTTCTTCCTGATGGGAAAATAGAGTGACCTGTGCCTGTCCCAACACCAAGAGCTAGTCTCTCATTGGTTCCCCGTCTTCCCGTTCATCCTCAGGACAAATTGCAACCTGTACGGAACAGGAGGTTAAAGGTGCTGATGCTCCAAGTAGGGAGATTGCTGGTAAAGTGGCTGGAATGTCGAACCCGAGCACAAGGAGATGAGAAATGAGGTGCGTTTTAGAAACCTTTCCCCATCACACGGTGTACCATCTTCTGGGTTTCTCATGCATGTTTTCGATGTAGGAAGATGCCCTTGAACCTGGAGATTTGGGACCCATGCGATGGGTAGCACGCAGTATTACTTTAAAGGGTCTGCGTTTGCTCACCCAACCTCACCAAACCTCTCAGCCCCAAGAGTGTCCACCCTTATGTCTCATCCAGCTGTGGGTCTAGATATGGTCAATCCAGGTTGCATCACAGCCCCTGAACGAATTGTGTAAGAATTTCTCTCTCTTTCCCTGTCTTTGTTTCATGGGTTTTTAAAAGTAATTTATTTTTATAATGGGGTTTAGCTGCTTTTCACGGCTGTGTTTATGCCGCTTTACACCCACTTGACACACTAACAGAGAGATATCAATACATAGGTTTTAAGATTATTACTAGTCAGATATATTCTTGTGCGGTGAATCGGGCGTGTTGAGTCCAGTTCTCTGAGCAAGGAGTAGGTCTTGTCTATTACATATTGGGTTTATGGAACGGTATCTGAGCTAATTTGAAGCTATTGTTTTATGTATCACCCCACCTCACCTTTCCCGTTAAGCAGCCATAGTGTGTTTTCTGCATGTGTGACTCTGTGCTGTTTTGTAATTCAGTTCAAGTGTAACGGTTTTTACATTCCCTCT
Source organism: Balaenoptera physalus (assembly GCF_965194825.1). Taxonomy (NCBI): domain Eukaryota; kingdom Metazoa; phylum Chordata; class Mammalia; order Artiodactyla; family Balaenopteridae; genus Balaenoptera; species Balaenoptera physalus. The sequence goes on from NW_028126471.1 coordinate 1,213,373, forward strand.
ATAAGTGACACCTTATGAGAAGTGTCCTTTTCTGTGTGACTTATTTCACTTAGAATCGTCTTACCTAAATCCACTCATCATGCTGCTACTAGCCTTATGACATTGATTTCATGGCTGAGTGATATTCCATTGTACATAAGGACCACAACTTTTTGATCCATTTTTCGCTTTCCTGGGATATTTAAGGTGGAATGAAGTGGAGGTCCTTGTCAACAGAGCAGCCCTAAACTTTGGGGTGCTTGTGTCTTGCTGATTTTCAATTTTCCCACTTTATCCCCCCATGCGTGGAAGTGCCCTATGCTCTCTAAGCTGTGTTTTTTAGATGTTTCAGGACACACCGTACACTTCTCCAGAGTGGCTGTTGGCAATTTACATCCCGCCCATCAGTGTAGCAAGGCTCCCATTTCTCCATGGCCTGTCCTGCATTTCTGGTTTTGACACTTTTTTCAGCATGGCCCTTTTGACCGATGGGAAGCGAGACTTCTTTGTAGCGCTGATTTGCCTTTCCAGGTTGCTTGGTTGGCCAAAAAGGGCGTATGCGTTTTTTCCTGAATATATTCAGGAAGAAACGCATACGCCCTTTTTGGCCAAGGGCATCATTGTCAACGTTTTGCCGCTTTTCATGTGCTTTAAAGGCGATTCGAATCTACCTCCTGAAATCTGTTTCCTGCAATTCTTCCTTGATTTCAAATCCTCTTCTTTGACTTCCCTCAATATATTTGTGGACGAGAGTTATCGTTTATAACTCTGCAGGTTTGTGAATTGCAGTGCCCTGAAGCTCCATTTTACAAGTCGCTTTTTTGGGAGCTGGCCGCAAAAGCGCAGGATGGCTTCAGGCCCTGTTCTGGTTCCGGGGGGCAGGCTGAGCCTGTGGTTAATTCTTTTTCCTGATGGGAAAATAGAGTGACCTGTGCCTGTCCCAACACCAAGAGCTAGTCTCTCATTGGTTCCCCATCTTCCCGTTCATCCTCAGGACAAATTGCAACCTGTACGGAACAGGAGGTTAATGGTGCTGATGCTCCAAGTAGGGAGATTGCTAGTAAAGTGGCTGGAATGGCGAACTCGAGCACAAGGAGATGAGAAATGAGGTGCGTTTTAGAAACCTTTCCCCATCACACGGTGTACCATCTTCTGGGTTTCTCATGCATGTTTTCGATGTAGGAAGATGCCCTTGAACCTGGAGATTTGGGACCCATGCGATGGGTAGCACGCAGTATTACTTTAAAGGGTCTGCGTTTTTTCACACAACCTCACCAAACCTCTCAGGAACAAGAGTGTCCACCCATATGTCTCATCCTGCTGTGGGTCTAGATATGGTCAATCCAGGTTGCATTACAGCCCCTGAACGAATTGTGTAAGAATTTCTCTCTCTTTCACTGTCTTTGTTTCATGGGTTTTGAAAAGTAATTTATTTTTATAATGGGGTTTAGCTGCTTTTCACGGCTGTGTTTATGCCGCTGTACACCCACTTGACACACTAACAGAGAGATATCAATACATAGGTTTTAAGATTATTACTAGTCAGATATATTCCTTTGCGGTGAATCGGGCGTGTTGAGTCCAGTTCTCTGAGCAAGGAGTAGGTATTGTCTATTACATATTGGGTTTATGGAACGGTATCTGAGCTAATTTGAAACTCTTGTTTTATGTATCACCCCGCCTCACCTTTCCCGTTAAGCAGCCATAGTGTGTTTTCTGCATGTGTGACTCTGTTCTGTTTTGTAATTCAGTGCAAGTGTAACGGTTTTTACATTCCCTCTATAAGTGACACCTTATGAGAAGTGTCTTTTTCTGTGTGACTTATTTCACTTAGAATCGCCCTACCTAAATCCACTCATCATGCTGCTACTAGCCTTATGACATTGATTTCATGGCTGAGTGATATTCCATTGTACATAAGGACCACAACTTTTGTATCCATTTTTCGCTCTCCTGGGATATTTAAGGTGGAATGAAGTGGTGGTCCTTGTCAACAGAGCAGCCCTAAACTTTGGGGTGCTTGTGTCTTGCTGATTTTTAATTTTCCCACTTTATACCACCATGCGTGAAAGTGCCCTATGCTCTCTAAGCTGTGTTTTTTAGATGTTTCAGGACACACCGTACACTTCTCCAGAGTGGCTGTTGGCAATTTACATCCCGCCCATCAGTGTAGCAAGGCTCCCATTTCTCCATGGCCTGTCCTGCATTTCTGGTTTTGACACTTTTTTCAGCATGGCCCTTTTGACCGATGGGAAGTGAGACTTCTTTGTAGCGCTGATTTGCCTTTCCAGGTTGCTTGGTTGGCCAAAAAGGGCGTATGCGTTTTTTCCTGAATATATTCAGGAAAAAACGCATACGCCCTTTTTGGCCAAGGGCATCATTGTCAACATTTTGCCGCTTTTCATGTGCTTTAAAGGCGATTCGAATCTACCTCCTGAAATCTCTTTCCTGCAATTCTGCTTTGCTTTCAAATCCTCTTCTTTGCCTTCCCTCAATATAATTGTGGACGAGAGTTATCATTTATAACTGTGCAGGTTTGTGAATTGCAGTGCCCTGAAGCTGCATTTTACAACTCGCTTTTTCGGGAGCTGGCCGCAAAAGCGCAGGATGGCTTCAGGCCCCGTTCTGGTTCTGGGGGCAGGCTGAGCCTGTGGTTAATTCTTCTTCCTGATGGGAAAATAGAGCGACCTGTGCCTGTCCCACCACCAAGAGCTAGTCTAACATTGGTTCCCCGTCTTCCCGTTCATCCTCAGGACAAATTGCAACCTGTACGGAACAGGAGGTTAAAGGTGCTGATGCTTCAAGTGGGGAGATTGCTAGTAAAGTGGCTGGAATGGCCAACCCGAGCACAAGGAGATGAGAAATGAGGTGCGTTTTAGAAACCTTTCCCCATCACACGGTGTACCATCTTCTGGGTTTCTCATGCATGTTTTCGATGTAGGAAGATGCCCTTGAACTTGGAGATTTGGGACCCATGCGATGGGTAGCACGCAGTATTACTTTAAAGGGTCTGGATTTGCTCACCCAACCTCACCAAACCTCTCAGCACCAAGAGTGTACACCCTTATGTCTCATCCAGCTGTGGGTCTAGATATGGTCAATCCAGGTTGCATCACAGCCCCTGAACGAATTGTGTAAGAATTTCTCTCTCTTTCCCTGTCTTTGTTTCATGGGTTTTTAAAAGTAATTTATTTTTATAATGGGGTTTAGCTGCTTTTCACGGCTGTGTTTATGCCGCTGTACACCCACTTGACACACTAACAGAGAGATATCAATACATAGGTTTTAAGATTATTACTAGTCAGATATATTCTTGTGCGGTGAATCGGGCGTGTTGAGTCCAGTTCTCTGAGCAAGGAGTAGGTCTTGTCTATTACATATTGGGTTTATGGAACGGTATCTGAGCTAATTTGAAGCTCTTGTTTTATGTATCACCCCACCTCACCTTTCCCGTTAAGCAGCCATAGTGTGTTTTCTGCATGTGTGACTCTGTGCTGTTTTGTAATTCAGTTCAAGTGTAACGGTTTTTACATTCCCTCTATAAGTGACACCTTATGAGAAGTGTCCTTTTCTGTGTGACTTATTTCACTTAGAATCGTCTTACCTAAATCCACTCATCATGCTGCTACTAGCCTTATGACATTGATTTCATGGCTGAGTGATATTCCATTGTACATAAGGACCACAACTTTTTGATCCATTTTTCGCTTTCCTGGGATATTTAAGGTGGAATGAAGTGGAGGTCCTTGTCAACAGAGCAGCCCTAAACTTTGGGGTGCTTGTGTCTTGCTGATTTTCAATTTTCCCACTTTATCCCCCCATGCGTGGAAGTGCCCTATGCTCTCTAAGCTCTGTTTTTTAGATGTTTCAGGACACACCGTACACTTCTCCAGAGTGGCTGTTGGCAATTTACATCCCGCCCATCAGTGTAGCAAGGCTCCCATTTCTCCAAGGCCTGTCCTGCATTTCTGGTTTTGACACTTTTTTCAGCATGGCCCTTTTGACCGATGGGAAGCGAGACTTCTTTGTAGCGCTGATTTGCCTTTCCAGGTTGCTTGGTTGGCCAAAAAGGGCGTATGCGTTTTTTCCTGAATATATTCAGGAAGAAACGCATACGCCCTTTTTGGCCAAGGGCATCATTGTCAACGTTTTGCCGCTTTTCATGTGCTTTAAAGGCGATTCGAATCTACCTCCTGAAATCTGTTTCCTGCAATTCTTCCTTGATTTCAAATCCTCTTCTTTGACTTCCCTCAATATATTTGTGGACGAGAGTTAACGTTTATAACTCTGCAGGTTTGTGAATTGCAGTGCCCTGAAGCTCCATTTTACAAGTCGCTTTTTTGGGAGCTGGCCGCAAAAGCGCAGGATGGCTTCAGGCCCTGTTCTGGTTCCGGGGGGCAGGCTGAGCCTGTGGTTAATTCTTCTTCCTGATGGGAAAATAGAGTGACCTGTGCCTGTCCCAACACCAAGAGCTAGTCTCTCATTGGTTCCCCGTCTTCCCGTTCATCCTCAGGACAAATTGCAACCTGTACGGAACAGGAGGTTAAAGGTGCTGATGCTCCAAGTAGGGAGATTGCTGGTAAAGTGGCTGGAATGGCGAACCCGAGCACAAGGAGATGAGAAATGAGGTGCGTTTTAGAAACCTTTCCCCATCACACGGTGTACCATCTTCTGGGTTTCTCATGCATGTTTTCGATGTAGGAAGATGCCCTTGAACCTGGAGATTTGGGACCCATGCGATGGGTAGCACGCAGTATTACTTTAAAGGGTCTGCGTTTGCTCACCCAACCTCACCAAACCTCTCAGCCCCAAGAGTGTCCACCCTTATGTCTCATCCAGCTGTGGGTCTAGATATGGTCAATCCAGGTTGCATCACAGCCCCTGAACGAATTGTGTAAGAATTTCTCTCTCTTTCCCTGTCTTTGTTTCATGGGTTTTTAAAAGTAATTTATTTTTATAATGGGGTTTAGCTGCTTTTCACGGCTGTGTTTATGCCGCTTTACACCCACTTGACACACTAACAGAGAGATATCAATACATAGGTTTTAAGATTATTACTAGTCAGATATATTCTTGTGCGGTGAATCGGGCGTGTTGAGTCCAGTTCTCTGAGCAAGGAGTAGGTCTTGTCTATTACATATTGGGTTTATGGAACGGTATCTGAGCTAATTTGAAGCTCTTGTTTTATGTATCACCCCACCTCACCTTTCCCGTTAAGCAGCCATAGTGTGTTTTCTGCATGTGTGACTCTGTGCTGTTTTGTAATTCAGTTCAAGTGTAACGGTTTTTACATTCCCTCTATAAGTGACACCTTATGAGAAGTGTCCTTTTCTGTGTGACTTATTTCACTTAGAATCGTCTTACCTAAATCCACTCATCATGCTGCTACTAGCCTTATGACATTGATTTCATGGCTGAGTGATATTCCATTGTACATAAGGACCACAACTTTTTGATCCATTTTTCGCTTTCCTGGGATATTTAAGGTGGAATGAAGTGGAGGTCCTTGTCAACAGAGCAGCCCTAAACTTTGGGGTGCTTGTGTCTTGCTGATTTTCAATTTTCCCACTTTATCCCCCCATGCGTGGAAGTGCCCTATGCTCTCTAAGCTCTGTTTTTTAGATGTTTCAGGACACACCGTACACTTCTCCAGAGTGGCTGTTGGCAATTTACATCCCGCCCATCAGTGTAGCAAGGCTCCCATTTCTCCAAGGCCTGTCCTGCATTTCTGGTTTTGACACTTTTTTCAGCATGGCCCTTTTGACCGATGGGAAGCGAGACTTCTTTGTAGCGCTGATTTGCCTTTCCAGGTTGCTTGGTTGGCCAAAAAGGGCGTATGCGTTTTTTCCTGAATATATTCAGGAAAAAACGCATACGCCCTTTTTGGCCAAGGGCATCATTGTCAACGTTTTGCCGCTTTTCATGTGCTTTAAAGGCGATTCGAATCTACCTCCTGAAATCTGTTTCCTGCAATTCTTCCTTGATTTCAAATCCTCTTCTTTGACTTCCCTCAATATATTTGTGGACGAGAGTTATCGTTTATAACTCTGCAGGTTTGTGAATTGCAGTGCCCTGAAGCTCCATTTTACAAGTCGCTTTTTTGGGAGCTGGCCGCAAAAGCGCAGGATGGCTTCAGGCCCTGTTCTGGTTCCGGGGGGCAGGCTGAGCCTGTGGTTAATTCTTCTTCCTGATGGGAAAATAGAGTGACCTGTGCCTGTCCCAACACCAAGAGCTAGTCTCTCATTGGTTCCCCGTCTTCCCGTTCATCCTCAGGACAAATTGCAACCTGTACGGAACAGGAGGTTAAAGGTGCTGATGCTCCAAGTAGGGAGATTGCTGGTAAAGTGGCTGGAATGTCGAACCCGAGCACAAGGAGATGAGAAATGAGGTGCGTTTTAGAAACCTTTCCCCATCACACGGTGTACCATCTTCTGGGTTTCTCATGCATGTTTTCGATGTAGGAAGATGCCCTTGAACAGGGAGATTTGGGACCCATGCGATGGGTAGCACGCAGTATTACTTTAAAGGGTCTGCGTTTGCTCACCCAACCTCACCAAACCTCTCAGCCCCAAGAGTGTCCACCCTTATGTCTCATCCAGCTGTGGGTCTAGATATGGTCAATCCAGGTTGCATCACAGCCCCTGAACGAATTGTGTAAGAATTTCTCTCTCTTTCCCTGTCTTTGTTTCATGGGTTTTTAAAAGTAATTTATTTTTATAATGGGGTTTAGCTGCTTTTCACGGCTGTGTTTATGCCGCTTTACACCCACTTGACACACTAACAGAGAGATATCAATACATAGGTTTTAAGATTATTACTAGTCAGATATATTCTTGTGCGGTGAATCGGGCGTGTTGAGTCCAGTTCTCTGAGCAAGGAGTAGGTCTTGTCTATTACATATTGGGTTTATGGAACGGTATCTGAGCTAATTTGAAGCTCTTGTTTTATGTATCACCCCACCTCACCTTTCCCGTTAAGCAGCCATAGTGTGTTTTCTGCATGTGTGACTCTGTGCTGTTTTGTAATTCAGTTCAAGTGTAACGGTTTTTACATTCCCTCTATAAGTGACACCTTATGAGAAGTGTCCTTTTCTGTGTGACTTATTTCACTTAGAATCGTCTTACCTAAATCCACTCATCATGCTGCTACTAGCCTTATGACATTGATTTCATGGCTGAGTGATATTCCATTGTACATAAGGACCACAACTTTTTGATCCATTTTTCGCTTTCCTGGGATATTTAAGGTGGAATGAAGTGGAGGTCCTTGTCAACAGAGCAGCCCTAAACTTTGGGGTGCTTGTGTCTTGCTGATTTTCAATTTTCCCACTTTATCCCCCCATGCGTGGAAGTGCCCTATGCTCTCTAAGCTGTGTTTTTTAGATGTTTCAGGACACACCGTACACTTCTCCAGAGTGGCTGTTGGCAATTTACATCCCGCCCATCAGTGTAGCAAGGCTCCCATTTCTCCATGGCCTGTCCTGCATTTCTGGTTTTGACACTTTTTTCAGCATGGCCCTTTTGACCGATGGGAAGCGAGACTTCTTTGTAGCGCTGATTTGCCTTTCCAGGTTGCTTGGTTGGCCAAAAAGGGCGTATGCGTTTTTTCCTGAATATATTCAGGAAAAAACGCATACGCCCTTTTTGGCCAAGGGCATCATTGTCAACGTTTTGCCGCTTTTCATGTGCTTTAAAGGCGATTCGAATCTACCTCCTGAAATCTGTTTCCTGCAATTCTTCCTTGATTTCAAATCCTCTTCTTTGACTTCCCTCAATATATTTGTGGACGAGAGTTATCGTTTATAACTCTGCAGGTTTGTGAATTGCAGTGCCCTGAAGCTCCATTTTACAAGTCGCTTTTTTGGAAGCTGGCCGCAAAAGCGCAGGATGGCTTCAGGCCCTGTTCTGGTTCCGGGGGGCAGGCTGAGCCTGTGGTTAATTCTTTTTCCTGATGGGAAAATAGAGTGACCTGTGCCTGTCCCAACACCAAGAGCTAGTCTCTCATTGGTTCCCCATCTTCCCGTTCATCCTCAGGACAAATTGCAACCTGTACGGAACAGGAGGTTAATGGTGCTGATGCTCCAAGTAGGGAGATTGCTAGTAAAGTGGCTGGAATGGCGAACTCGAGCACAAGGAGATGAGAAATGAGGTGCGTTTTAGAAACCTTTCCCCATCACACGGTGTACCATCTTCTGGGTTTCTCATGCATGTTTTCGATGTAGGAAGATGCCCTTGAACCTGGAGATTTGGGACCCATGCGATGGGTAGCACGCAGTATTACTTTAAAGGGTCTGCGTTTTTTCACACAACCTCACCAAACCTCTCAGGAACAAGAGTGTCCACCCATATGTCTCATCCTGCTGTGGGTCTAGATATGGTCAATCCAGGTTGCATTACAGCCCCTGAACGAATTGTGTAAGAATTTCTCTCTCTTTCACTGTCTTTGTTTCATGGGTTTTGAAAAGTAATTTATTTTTATAATGGGGTTTAGCTGCTTTTCACGGCTGTGTTTATGCCGCTGTACACCCACTTGACACACTAACAGAGAGATATCAATACATAGGTTTTAAGATTATTACTAGTCAGATATATTCCTTTGCGGTGAATCGGGCGTGTTGAGTCCAGTTCTCTGAGCAAGGAGTAGGTATTGTCTATTACATATTGGGTTTATGGAACGGTATCTGAGCTAATTTGAAACTCTTGTTTTATGTATCACCCCGCCTCACCTTTCCCGTTAAGCAGCCATAGTGTGTTTTCTGCATGTGTGACTCTGTTCTGTTTTGTAATTCAGTGCAAGTGTAACGGTTTTTACATTCCCTCTATAAGTGACACCTTATGAGAAGTGTCTTTTTCTGTGTGACTTATTTCACTTAGAATCGCCGTACCTAAATCCACTCATCATGCTGCTACTAGCCTTATGACATTGATTTCATGGCTGAGTGATATTCCATTGTACATAAGGACCACAACTTTTGTATCCATTTTTCGCTCTCCTGGGATATTTAAGGTGGAATGAAGTGGTGGTCCTTGTCAACAGAGCAGCCCTAAACTTTGGGGTGCTTGTGTCTTGCTGATTTTTAATTTTCCCACTTTATACCACCATGCGTGAAAGTGCCCTATGCTCTCTAAGCTGTGTTTTTTAGATGTTTCAGGACACACCGTACACTTCTCCAGAGTGGCTGTTGGCAATTTACATCCCGCCCATCAGTGTAGCAAGGCTCCCATTTCTCCATGGCCTGTCCTGCATTTCTGGTTTTGACACTTTTTTCAGCATGGCCCTTTTGACCGATGGGAAGCGAGACTTCTTTGTAGCGCTGATTTGCCTTTCCAGGTTGCTTGCTTGGCCAAAAAGGGCGTATGCGTTTTTTCCTGAATATATTCAGGAAAAAACGCATACGCCCTTTTTGGCCAAGGGCATCATTGTCAACATTTTGCCGCTTTTCATGTGCTTTAAAGGCGATTCGAATCTACCTCCTGAAATCTCTTTCCTGCAATTCTGCTTTGCTTTCAAATCCTCTTCTTTGCCTTCCCTCAATATAATTGTGGACGAGAGTTATCATTTATAACTGTGCAGGTTTGTGAATTGCAGTGCCCTGAAGCTGCATTTTACAACTCGATTTTTCGGGAGCTGGCCGCAAAAGCGCAGGATGGCTTCAGGCCCCGTTCTGGTTCTGGGGGCAGGCTGAGCCTGTGGTTAATTCTTCTTCCTGATGGGAAAATAGAGCGACCTGTGCCTGTCCCACCACCAAGAGCTAGTCTAACATTGGTTCCCCGTCTTCCCGTTCATCCTCAGGACAATTTGCAACCTGTACGGAACAGGAGGTTAAAGGTGCTGATGCTCCAAGTGGGGAGATTGCTAGTAAAGTGGCTGGAATGGCCAACCCGAGCACAAGGAGATGAGAAATGAGGTGCGTTTTAGAAACCTTTCCCCATCACACGGTGTACCATCTTCTGGGTTTCTCATGCATGTTTTCGATGTAGGAAGATGCCCTTGAACCTGGAGATTTGGGACCCATGCGATGCCTAGCACGCAGTATTACTTTAAAGGGTCTGGATTTGCTCACCCAACCTCACCAAACCTCTCAGCACCAAGAGTGTACACCCTTATGTCTCATCCAGCTGTGGGTCTAGATATGGTCAATCCAGGTTGCATCACAGCCCCTGAACGAATTGTGTAAGAATTTCTCTCTCTTTCACTGTCTTTGTTTCATGGGTTTTTAAAAGTAATTTATTTTTATAATGGGGTTTAGCTGCTTTTCACGGCTGTGTTTATGCCGCTGTACTCCCACTTGACACAATAACAGAGAGATATCAATACATAGGTTTTAAGATTATTACTAGTCATATATATAACTTTGCGGTGAATCGGGCGTGTTGAGTCCAGTTCTCTGAGCAAGGAGTAGGTCTTGTCTATTACATATTGGGTTTATGGAACGGTATCTGAGCTAATTTGAAACTCTTGTTTTATGTATCACCCCACCTCACCTTTCCCGTTAAGCAGCCATAGTGTGATTTCTGCATGTGTGACTCTGTTCTGTTTTGTAATTCAGTTCAAGTGTAACGGTTTTTACATTCCCCCATAAGTGACACCTTATGAGAAGTGTCCTTTTCTGTGTGACTTATTTCACTTAGAATCGTCGTACGTAAATCCACTCATCATGCTGCTACTAGCCTGATGACATTGATTTCATGGCTGAGTGATATTCCATTGTACATAAGGACCACAACTTTTTTATCCATTTTTTGCTTTCCTTGGATATTTAAGGTGGAATGAAGTGGAGGTCCTTGTCAACAGAGCAGCCCTAAACTTTGGGGTGCTTGTGTCTTGCTGATTTTTAATTTTCCCACTTTATACCCCCATGCGTGGAAGTGCCCTATGCTCTCTAAGCTGTGTTTTTTAGATGGTTCAGGACACACCGTACACTTCTCCAGAGTGGCTGTTGGCAATTTACATCCCGCCCATCAGTGTAGCAAGGATCCCATTTCTCCATGGCCTGTCCTGCATTTCTGGTTTTGACACTTTTTTCAGCATGGCCCTTTTGACCGATGGGAAGCGAGACTTCTTTGTAGCGCTGATTTGCCTTTCCAGGTTGCTTGGTTGGCCAAAAAGGGCGTATGCGTTTTTTCCTGAATATATTCAGGAAAAAACGCATACGCCCTTTTTGGCCAAGGGCATCATTGTCAACGTTTTGCCGCTTTTCAAGTGCTTTAAAGGCGATTCGAATCTACCTCCTGAAATCTGTTTCCTGCAATTCTTCCTTGATTTCAAATCCTCTTCTTTGACTTCCCTCAATATATTTGTGGACGAGAGTTATCGTTTATAACTCTGCAGGTTTGTGAATTGCAGTGCCCTGAAGCTCCATTTTACAAGTCGCTTTTTTGGGAGCTGGCCGCAAAAGCGCAGGATGGCTTCAGGCCCTGTTCTGGTTCCGGGGGGCAGGCTGAGCCTGTGGTTAATTCTTTTTCCTGATGGGAAAATAGAGTGACCTGTGCCTGTCCCAACACCAAGAGCTAGTCTCTCATTGGTTCCCCATCTTCCCGTTCATCCTCAGGACAAATTGCAACCTGTACGGAACAGGAGGTTAATGGTGCTGATGCTCCAAGTAGGGAGATTGCTAGTAAAGTGGCTGGAATGGCGAACTCGAGCACAAGGAGATGAGAAATGAGGTGCGTTTTAGAAACCTTTCCCCATCACACGGTGTACCATCTTCTGGGTTTCTCATGCATGTTTTCGATGTAGGAAGATGCCCTTGAACCTGGAGATTTGGGACCCATGCGATGGGTAGCACGCAGTATTACTTTAAAGGGTCTGCGTTTTTTCACACAACCTCACCAAACCTCTCAGGAACAAGAGTGTCCACCCATATGTCTCATCCTGCTGTGGGTCTAGATATGGTCAATCCAGGTTGCATTACAGCCCCTGAACGAATTGTGTAAGAATTTCTCTCTCTTTCACTGTCTTTGTTTCATGGGTTTTGAAAAGTAATTTATTTTTATAATGGGGTTTAGCTGCTTTTCACGGCTGTGTTTATGCCGCTGTACACCCACTTGACACACTAACAGAGAGATATCAATACATAGGTTTTAAGATTATTACTAGTCAGATATATTCCTTTGCGGTGAATCGGGCGTGTTGAGTCCAGTTCTCTGAGCAAGGAGTAGGTATTGTCTATTACATATTGGGTTTATGGAACGGTATCTGAGCTAATTTGAAACTCTTGTTTTATGTATCACCCCGCCTCACCTTTCCCGTTAAGCAGCCATAGTGTGTTTTCTGCATGTGTGACTCTGTTCTGTTTTGTAATTCAGTGCAAGTGTAACGGTTTTTACATTCCCTCTATAAGTGACACCTTATGAGAAGTGTCTTTTTCTGTGTGACTTATTTCACTTAGAATCGCCGTACCTAAATCCACTCATCATGCTGCTACTAGCCTTATGACATTGATTTCATGGCTGAGTGATATTCCATTGTACATAAGGACCACAACTTTTGTATCCATTTTTCGCTCTCCTGGGATATTTAAGGTGGAATGAAGTGGTGGTCCTTGTCAACAGAGCAGCCCTAAACTTTGGGGTGCTTGTGTCTTGCTGATTTTTAATTTTCCCACTTTATACCACCATGCGTGAAAGTGCCCTATGCTCTCTAAGCTGTGTTTTTTAGATGTTTCAGGACACACCGTACACTTCTCCAGAGTGGCTGTTGGCAATTTACATCCCGCCCATCAGTGTAGCAAGGCTCCCATTTCTCCATGGCCTGTCCTGCATTTCTGGTTTTGACACTTTTTTCAGCATGGCCCTTTTGACCGATGGGAAGCGAGACTTCTTTGTAGCGCTGATTTGCCTTTCCAGGTTGCTTGGTTGGCCAAAAAGGGCGTATGCGTTTTTTCCTGAATATATTCAGGAAAAAACGCATACGCCCTTTTTGGCCAAGGGCATCATTGTCAACATTTTGCCGCTTTTCATGTGCTTTAAAGGCGATTCGAATCTACCTCCTGAAATCTCTTTCCTGCAATTCTGCTTTGCTTTCAAATCCTCTTCTTTGCCTTCCCTCAATATAATTGTGGACGAGAGTTATCATTTATAACTGTGCAGGTTTGTGAATTGCAGTGCCCTGAAGCTGCATTTTACAACTCGCTTTTTCGGGAGCTGGCCGCAAAAGCGCAGGATGGCTTCAGGCCCCGTTCTGGTTCTGGGGGCAGGCTGAGCCTGTGGTTAATTCTTCTTCCTGATGGGAAAATAGAGCGACCTGTGCCTGTCCCACCACCAAGAGCTAGTCTAACATTGGTTCCCCGTCTTCCCGTTCATCCTCAGGACAATTTGCAACCTGTACGGAACAGGAGGTTAAAGGTGCTGATGCTCCAAGTGGGGAGATTGCTAGTAAAGTGGCTGGAATGGCCAACCCGAGCACAAGGAGATGAGAAATGAGGTGCGTTTTAGAAACCTTTCCCCATCACACGGTGTACCATCTTCTGGGTTTCTCATGCATGTTTTCGATGTAGGAAGATGCCCTTGAACCTGGAGATTTGGGACCCATGCGATGGCTAGCACGCAGTATTACTTTAAAGGGTCTGGATTTGCTCACCCAACCTCACCAAACCTCTCAGCACCAAGAGTGTACACCCTTATGTCTCATCCAGCTGTGGGTCTAGATATGGTCAATCCAGGTTGCATCACAGCCCCTGAACGAATTGTGTAAGAATTTCTCTCTCTTTCACTGTCTTTGTTTCATGGGTTTTTAAAAGTAATTTATTTTTATAATGGGGTTTAGCTGCTTTTCACGGCTGTGTTTATGCCGCTGTACTCCCACTTGACACAATAACAGAGAGATATCAATACATAGGTTTTAAGATTATTACTAGTCATATATATAACTTTGCGGTGAATCGGGCGTGTTGAGTCCAGTTCTCTGAGCAAGGAGTAGGTCTTGTCTATTACATATTGGGTTTATGGAACGGTATCTGAGCTAATTTGAAACTCTTGTTTTATGTATCACCCCACCTCACCTTTCCCGTTAAGCAGCCATAGTGTGATTTCTGCATGTGTGACTCTGTTCTGTTTTGTAATTCAGTTCAAGTGTAACGGTTTTTACATTCCCCCTATAAGTGACACCTTATGAGAAGTGTCCTTTTCTGTGTGACTTATTTCACTTAGAATCGTCGTACGTAAATCCACTCATCATGCTGCTACTAGCCTGATGACATTGATTTCATGGCTGAGTGATATTCCATTGTACATAAGGACCACAACTTTTTTATCCATTTTTTGCTTTCCTTGGATATTTAAGGTGGAATGAAGTGGAGGTCCTTGTCAACAGAGCAGCCCTAAACTTTGGGGTGCTTGTGTCTTGCTGATTTTTAATTTTCCCACTTTATACCCCCATGCGTGGAAGTGCCCTATGCTCTCTAAGCTGTGTTTTTTAGATGGTTCAGGACACACCGTACACTTCTCCAGAGTGGCTGTTGGCAATTTACATCCCGCCCATCAGTGTAGCAAGGATCCCATTTCTCCATGGCCTGTCCTGCATTTCTGGTTTTGACACTTTTTTCAGCATGGCCCTTTTGACCGATGGGAAGCGAGACTTCTTTGTAGCGCTGATTTGCCTTTCCAGGTTGCTTGGTTGGCCAAAAAGGGCGTATGCGTTTTTTCCTGAATATATTCAGGAAAAAACGCATACGCCCTTTTTGGCCAAGGGCATCATTGTCAACGTTTTGCCGCTTTTCAAGTGCTTTAAAGGCGATTCGAATCTACCTCCTGAAATCTGTTTCCTGCAATTCTTCCTTGATTTCAAATCCTCTTCTTTGACTTCCCTCAATATATTTGTGGACGAGAGTTATCGTTTATAACTCTGCAGGTTTGTGAATTGCAGTGCCCTGAAGCTCCATTTTACAAGTCGCTTTTTTGGGAGCTGGCCGCAAAAGCGCAGGATGGCTTCAGGCCCTGTTCTGGTTCCGGGGGGCAGGCTGAGCCTGTGGTTAATTCTTTTTCCTGATGGGAAAATAGAGTGACCTGTGCCTGTCCCAACACCAAGAGCTAGTCTCTCATTGGTTCCCCATCTTCCCGTTCATCCTCAGGACAAATTGCAACCTGTACGGAACAGGAGGTTAATGGTGCTGATGCTCCAAGTAGGGAGATTGCTAGTAAAGTGGCTGGAATGGCGAACTCGAGCACAAGGAGATGAGAAATGAGGTGCGTTTTAGAAACCTTTCCCCATCACACGGTGTACCATCTTCTGGGTTTCTCATGCATGTTTTCGATGTAGGAAGATGCCCTTGAACCTGGAGATTTGGGACCCATGCGATGGGTAGCACGCAGTATTACTTTAAAGGGTCTGCGTTTTTTCACACAACCTCACCAAACCTCTCAGGAACAAGAGTGTCCACCCATATGTCTCATCCTGCTGTGGGTCTAGATATGGTCAATCCAGGTTGCATTACAGCCCCTGAACGAATTGTGTAAGAATTTCTCTCTCTTTCACTGTCTTTGTTTCATGGGTTTTGAAAAGTAATTTATTTTTATAATGGGGTTTAGCTGCTTTTCACGGCTGTGTTTATGCCGCTGTACACCCACTTGACACACTAACAGAGAGATATCAATACATAGGTTTTAAGATTATTACTAGTCAGATATATTCCTTTGCGGTGAATCGGGCGTGTTGAGTCCAGTTCTCTGAGCAAGGAGTAGGTATTGTCTATTACATATTGGGTTTATGGAACGGTATCTGAGCTAATTTGAAACTCTTGTTTTATGTATCACCCCGCCTCACCTTTCCCGTTAAGCAGCCATAGTGTGTTTTCTGCATGTGTGACTCTGTTCTGTTTTGTAATTCAGTGCAAGTGTAACGGTTTTTACATTCCCTCTATAAGTGACACCTTATGAGAAGTGTCTTTTTCTGTGTGACTTATTTCACTTAGAATCGCCGTACCTAAATCCACTCATCATGCTGCTACTAGCCTTATGACATTGATTTCATGGCTGAGTGATATTCCATTGTACATAAGGACCACAACTTTTGTATCCATTTTTCGCTCTCCTGGGATATTTAAGGTGGAATGAAGTGGTGGTCCTTGTCAACAGAGCAGCCCTAAACTTTGGGGTGCTTGTGTCTTGCTGATTTTTAATTTTCCCACTTTATACCACCATGCGTGAAAGTGCCCTATGCTCTCTAAGCAGTGTTTTTTAGATGTTTCAGGACACACCGTACACTTCTCCAGAGTGGCTGTTGGCAATTTACATCCCGCCCATCAGTGTAGCAAGGCTCCCATTTCTCCATGGCCTGTCCTGCATTTCTGGTTTTGACACTTTTTTCAGCATGGCCCTTTTGACCGATGGGAAGCGAGACTTCTTTGTAGCGCTGATTTGCCTTTCCAGGTTGCTTGCTTGGCCAAAAAGGGCGTATGCGTTTTTTCCTGAATATATTCAGGAAAAAACGCATACGCCCTTTTTGGCCAAGGGCATCATTGTCAACATTTTGCCGCTTTTCATGTGCTTTAAAGGCGATTCGAATCTACCTCCTGAAATCTCTTTCCTGCAATTCTGCTTTGCTTTCAAATCCTCTTCTTTGCCTTCCCTCAATATAATTGTGGACGAGAGTTATCATTTATAACTGTGCAGGTTTGTGAATTGCAGTGCCCTGAAGCTGCATTTTACAACTCGCTTTTTCGGGAGCTGGCCGCAAAAGCGCAGGATGGCTTCAGGCCCCGTTCTGGTTCTGGGGGCAGGCTGAGCCTGTGGTTAATTCTTCTTCCTGATGGGAAAATAGAGCGACCTGTGCCTGTCCCACCACCAAGAGCTAGTCTAACATTGGTTCCCCGTCTTCCCGTTCATCCTCAGGACAATTTGCAACCTGTACGGAACAGGAGGTTAAAGGTGCTGATGCTCCAAGTGGGGAGATTGCTAGTAAAGTGGCTGGAATGGCCAACCCGAGCACAAGGAGATGAGAAATGAGGTGCGTTTTAGAAACCTTTCCCCATCACACGGTGTACCATCTTCTGGGTTTCTCATGCATGTTTTCGAGGTAGGAAGATGCCCTTGAACCTGGAGATTTGGGACCCATGCGATGGCTAGCACGCAGTATTACTTTAAAGGGTCTGGATTTGCTCACCCAACCTCACCAAACCTCTCAGCACCAAGAATGTACACCCTTATGTCTCATCCAGCTGTGGGTCTAGATATGGTCAATCCAGGTTGCATCACAGCCCCTGAACGAATTGTGTAAGAATTTCTCTCTCTTTCACTGTCTTTGTTTCATGGGTTTTTAAAAGTAATTTATTTTTATAATGGGGTTTAGCTGCTTTTCACGGCTGTGTTTATGCCGCTGTACTCCCACTTGACACAATAACAGAGAGATATCAATACATAGGTTTTAAGATTATTACTAGTCATATATATAACTTTGCGGTGAATCGGGCGTGTTGAGTCCAGTTCTCTGAGCAAGGAGTAGGTCTTGTCTATTACATATTGGGTTTATGGAACGGTATCTGAGCTAATTTGAAACTCTTGTTTTATGTATCACCCCACCTCACCTTTCCCGTTAAGCAGCCATAGTGTGATTTCTGCATGTGTGACTCTGTTCTGTTTTGTAATTCAGTTCAAGTGTAACGGTTTTTACATTCCCCCTATAAGTGACACCTTATGAGAAGTGTCCTTTTCTGTGTGACTTATTTCACTTAGAATCGTCGTACGTAAATCCACTCATCATGCTGCTACTAGCCTGATGACATTGATTTCATGGCTGAGTGATATTCCATTGTACATAAGGACCACAACTTTTTTATCCATTTTTTGCTTTCCTTGGATATTTAAGGTGGAATGAAGTGGAGGTCCTTGTCAACAGAGCAGCCCTAAACTTTGGGGTGCTTGTGTCTTGCTGATTTTTAATTTTCCCACTTTATACCCCCATGCGTGGAAGTGCCCTATGCTCTCTAAGCTGTGTTTTTTAGATGGTTCAGGACACACCGTACACTTCTCCAGAGTGGCTGTTGGCAATTTACATCCCGCCCATCAGTGTAGCAAGGATCCCATTTCTCCATGGCCTGTCCTGCATTTCTGGTTTTGACACTTTTTTCAGCATGGCCCTTTTGACCGATGGGAAGCGAGACTTCTTTGTAGCGCTGATTTGCCTTTCCAGGTTGCTTGGTTGGCCAAAAAGGGCGTATGCGTTTTTTCCTGAATATATTCAGGAAAAAACGCATACGCCCTTTTTGGCCAAGGGCATCATTGTCAACGTTTTGCCGCTTTTCATGTGCTTTAAAGGCGATTCGAATCTACCTCCTGAAATCTGTTTCCTGCAATTCTTCCTTGATTTCAAATCCTCTTCTTTGACTTCCCTCAATATATTTGTGGACGAGAGTTATCGTTTATAACTCTGCAGGTTTGTGAATTGCAGTGCCCTGAAGCTCCATTTTACAAGTCGCTTTTTTGGGAGCTGGCCGCAAAAGCGCAGGATGGCTTCAGGCCCTGTTCTGGTTCCGGGGGGCAGGCTGAGCCTGTGGTTAATTCTTTTTCCTGATGGGAAAATAGAGTGACCTGTGCCTGTCCCAACACCAAGAGCTAGTCTCTCATTGGTTCCCCATCTTCCCGTTCATCCTCAGGACAAATTGCAACCTGTACGGAACAGGAGGTTAATGGTGCTGATGCTCCAAGTAGGGAGATTGCTAGTAAAGTGGCTGGAATGGCGAACTCGAGCACAAGGAGATGAGAAATGAGGTGCGTTTTAGAAACCTTTCCCCATCACACGGTGTACCATCTTCTGGGTTTCTCATGCATGTTTTCGATGTAGGAAGATGCCCTTGAACCTGGAGATTTGGGACCCATGCGATGGGTAGCACGCAGTATTACTTTAAAGGGTCTGCGTTTTTTCACACAACCTCACCAAACCTCTCAGGAACAAGAGTGTCCACCCATATGTCTCATCCTGCTGTGGGTCTAGATATGGTCAATCCAGGTTGCATTACAGCCCCTGAACGAATTGTGTAAGAATTTCTCTCTCTTTCACTGTCTTTGTTTCATGGGTTTTGAAAAGTAATTTATTTTTATAATGGGGTTTAGCTGCTTTTCACGGCTGTGTTTATGCCGCTGTACACCCACTTGACACACTAACAGAGAGATATCAATATATAGGTTTTAAGATTATTACTAGTCAGATATATTCCTTTGCGGTGAATCGGGCGTGTTGAGTCCAGTTCTCTGAGCAAGGAGTAGGTATTGTCTATTACATATTGGGTTTATGGAACGGTATCTGAGCTAATTTGAAACTCTTGTTTTATGTATCACCCCGCCTCACCTTTCCCGTTAAGCAGCCATAGTGTGTTTTCTGCATGTGTGACTCTGTTCTGTTTTGTAATTCAGTGCAAGTGTAACGGTTTTTACATTCCCTCTATAAGTGACACCTTATGAGAAGTGTCTTTTTCTGTGTGACTTATTTCACTTAGAATCGCCGTACCTAAATCCACTCATCATGCTGCTACTAGCCTTATGACATTGATTTCATGGCTGAGTGATATTCCATTGTACATAAGGACCACAACTTTTGTATCCATTTTTCGCTCTCCTGGGATATTTAAGGTGGAATGAAGTGGTGGTCCTTGTCAACAGAGCAGCCCTAAACTTTGGGGTGCTTGTGTCTTGCTGATTTTTAATTTTCCCACTTTATACCACCATGCGTGAAAGTGCCCTATGCTCTCTAAGCTGTGTTTTTTAGATGTTTCAGGACACACCGTACACTTCTCCAGAGTGGCTGTTGGCAATTTACATCCCGCCCATCAGTGTAGCAAGGCTCCCATTTCTCCATGGCCTGTCCTGCATTTCTGGTTTTGACACTTTTTTCAGCATGGCCCTTTTGACCGATGGGAAGCGAGACTTCTTTGTAGCGCTGATTTGCCTTTCCAGGTTGCTTGCTTGGCCAAAAAGGGCGTATGCGTTTTTTCCTGAATATATTCAGGAAAAAACGCATACGCCCTTTTTGGCCAAGGGCATCATTGTCAACATTTTGCCGCTTTTCATGTGCTTTAAAGGCGATTCGAATCTACCTCCTGAAATCTCTTTCCTGCAATTCTGCTTTGCTTTCAAATCCTCTTCTTTGCCTTCCCTCAATATAATTGTGGACGAGAGTTATCATTTATAACTGTGCAGGTTTGTGAATTGCAGTGCCCTGAAGCTGCATTTTACAACTCGCTTTTTCGGGAGCTGGCCGCAAAAGCGCAGGATGGCTTCAGGCCCCGTTCTGGTTCTGGGGGCAGGCTGAGCCTGTGGTTAATTCTTCTTCCTGATGGGAAAATAGAGCGACCTGTGCCTGTCCCACCACCAAGAGCTAGTCTAACATTGGTTCCCCGTCTTCCCGTTCATCCTCAGGACAATTTGCAACCTGTACGGAACAGGAGGTTAAAGGTGCTGATGCTCCAAGTGGGGAGATTGCTAGTAAAGTGGCTGGAATGGCCAACCCGAGCACAAGGAGATGAGAAATGAGGTGCGTTTTAGAAACCTTACCCCATCACACGGTGTACCATCTTCTGGGTTTCTCATGCATGTTTTCGATGTAGGAAGATGCCCTTGAACCTGGAGATTTGGGACCCATGCGATGGCTAGCACGCAGTATTACTTTAAAGGGTCTGGATTTGCTCACCCAACCTCACCAAACCTCTCAGCACCAAGAGTGTACACCCTTATGTCTCATCCAGCTGTGGGTCTAGATATGGTCAATCCAGGTTGCATCACAGCCCCTGAACGAATTGTGTAAGAATTTCTCTCTCTTTCACTGTCTTTGTTTCATGGGTTTTTAAAAGTAATTTATTTTTATAATGGGGTTTAGCTGCTTTTCACGGCTGTGTTTATGCCGCTGTACTCCCACTTGACACAATAACAGAGAGATATCAATACATAGGTTTTAAGATTATTACTAGTCATATATATAACTTTGCGGTGAATCGGGCGTGTTGAGTCCAGTTCTCTGAGCAAGGAGTAGGTCTTGTCTATTGCATATTGGGTTTATGGAACGGTATCTGAGCTAATTTGAAACTCTTGTTTTATGTATCACCCCACCTCACCTTTCCCGTTAAGCAGCCATAGTGTGATTTCTGCATGTGTGACTCTGTTCTGTTTTGTAATTCAGTTCAAGTGTAACGGTTTTTACATTCCCCCTATAAGTGACACCTTATGAGAAGTGTCCTTTTCTGTGTGACTTATTTCACTTAGAATCGTCGTACGTAAATCCACTCATCATGCTGCTACTAGCCTGATGACATTGATTTCATGGCTGAGTGATATTCCATTGTACATAAGGACCACAACTTTTTTATCCATTTTTTGCTTTCCTTGGATATTTAAGGTGGAATGAAGTGGAGGTCCTTGTCAACAGAGCAGCCCTAAACTTTGGGGTGCTTGTGTCTTGCTGATTTTTAATTTTCCCACTTTATACCCCCATGCGTGGAAGTGCCCTATGCTCTCTAAGCTGTGTTTTTTAGATGGTTCAGGACACACCGTACACTTCTCCAGAGTGGCTGTTGGCAATTTACATCCCGCCCATCAGTGTAGCAAGGATCCCATTTCTCCATGGCCTGTCCTGCATTTCTGGTTTTGACACTTTTTTCAGCATGGCCCTTTTGACCGATGGGAAGCGAGACTTCTTTGTAGCGCTGATTTGCCTTTCCAGGTTGCTTGGTTGGCCAAAAAGGGCGTATGCGTTTTTTCCTGAATATATTCAGGAAAAAACGCATACGCCCTTTTTGGCCAAGGGCATCATTGTCAACGTTTTGCCGCTTTTCATGTGCTTTAAAGGCGATTCGAATCTACCTCCTGAAATCTGTTTCCTGCAATTCTTCCTTGATTTCAAATCCTCTTCTTTGACTTCCCTCAATATATTTGTGGACGAGAGTTATCGTTTATAACTCTGCAGGTTTGTGAATTGCAGTGCCCTGAAGCTCCATTTTACAAGTCGCTTTTTTGGGAGCTGGCCGCAAAAGCGCAGGATGGCTTCAGGCCCTGTTCTGGTTCCGGGGGGCAGGCTGAGCCTGTGGTTAATTCTTTTTCCTGATGGGAAAATAGAGTGACCTGTGCCTGTCCCAACACCAAGAGCTAGTCTCTCATTGGTTCCCCATCTTCCCGTTCATCCTCAGGACAAATTGCAACCTGTACGGAACAGGAGGTTAATGGTGCTGATGCTCCAAGTAGGGAGATTGCTAGTAAAGTGGCTGGAATGGCGAACTCGAGCACAAGGAGATGAGAAATGAGGTGCGTTTTAGAAACCTTTCCCCATCACACGGTGTACCATCTTCTGGGTTTCTCATGCATGTTTTCGATGTAGGAAGATGCCCTTCAACCTGGAGATTTGGGACCCATGCGATGGGTAGCACGCAGTATTACTTTAAAGGGTCTGCGTTTTTTCACACAACCTCACCAAACCTCTCAGGAACAAGAGTGTCCACCCATATGTCTCATCCTGCTGTGGGTCTAGATATGGTCAATCCAGGTTGCATTACAGCCCCTGAACGAATTGTGTAAGAATTTCTCTCTCTTTCACTGTCTTTGTTTCATGGGTTTTGAAAAGTAATTTATTTTTATAATGGGGTTTAGCTGCTTTTCACGGCTGTGTTTATGCCGCTGTACACCCACTTGACACACTAACAGAGAGATATCAATACATAGGTTTTAAGATTATTACTAGTCAGATATATTCCTTTGCGGTGAATCGGGCGTGTTGAGTCCAGTTCTCTGAGCAAGGAGTAGGTATTGTCTATTACATATTGGGTTTATGGAACGGTATCTGAGCTAATTTGAAACTCTTGTTTTATGTATCACCCCGCCTCACCTTTCCCGTTAAGCAGCCATAGTGTGTTTTCTGCATGTGTGACTCTGTTCTGTTTTGTAATTCAGTGCAAGTGTAACGGTTTTTACATTCCCTCTATAAGTGACACCTTATGAGAAGTGTCTTTTTCTGTGTGACTTATTTCACTTAGAATCACCGTACCTAAATCCACTCATCATGCTGCTACTAGCCTTATGACATTGATTTCATGGCTGAGTGATATTCCATTGTACATAAGGACCACAACTTTTGTATCCATTTTTCGCTCTCCTGGGATATTTAAGGTGGAATGAAGTGGTGGTCCTTGTCAACAGAGCAGCCCTAAACTTTGGGGTGCTTGTGTCTTGCTGATTTTTAATTTTCCCACTTTATACCACCATGCGTGAAAGTGCCCTATGCTCTCTAAGCTGTGTTTTTTAGATGTTTCAGGACACACCGTACACTTCTCCAGAGTGGCTGTTGGCAATTTACATCCCGCCCATCAGTGTAGCAAGGCTCCCATTTCTCCATGGCCTGTCCTGCATTTCTGGTTTTGACACTTTTTTCAGCATGGCCCTTTTGACCGATGGGAAGCGAGACTTCTTTGTAGCGCTGATTTGCCTTTCCAGGTTGCTTGCTTGGCCAAAAAGGGCGTATGCGTTTTTTCCTGAATATATTCAGGAAAAAACGCATACGCCCTTTTTGGCCAAGGGCATCATTGTCAACATTTTGCCGCTTTTCATGTGCTTTAAAGGCGATTCGAATCTACCTCCTGAAATCTCTTTCCTGCAATTCTGCTTTGCTTTCAAATCCTCTTCTTTGCCTTCCCTCAATATAATTGTGGACGAGAGTTATCATTTATAACTGTGCAGGTTTGTGAATTGCAGTGCCCTGAAGCTGCATTTTACAACTCGCTTTTTCGGGAGCTGGCCGCAAAAGCGCAGGATGGCTTCAGGCCCCGTTCTGGTTCTGGGGGCAGGCTGAGCCTGTGGTTAATTCTTCTTCCTGATGGGAAAATAGAGCGACCTGTGCCTGTCCCACCACCAAGAGCTAGTCTAACATTGGTTCCCCGTCTTCCCGTTCATCCTCAGGACAATTTGCAACCTGTACGGAACAGGAGGTTAAAGGTGCTGATGCTCCAAGTGGGGAGATTGCTAGTAAAGTGGCTGGAATGGCCAACCCGAGCACAAGGAGATGAGAAATGAGGTGCGTTTTAGAAACCTTTCCCCATCACACGGTGTACCATCTTCTGGGTTTCTCATGCATGTTTTCGATGTAGGAAGATGCCATTGAACCTGGAGATTTGGGACCCATGCGATGGCTAGCACGCAGTATTACTTTAAAGGGTCTGGATTTGCTCACCCAACCTCACCAAACCTCTCAGCACCAAGAGTGTACACCCTTATGTCTCATCCAGCTGTGGGTCTAGATATGGTCAATCCAGGTTGCATCACAGCCCCTGAACGAATTGTGTAAGAATTTCTCTCTCTTTCACTGTCTTTGTTTCATGGGTTTTTAAAAGTAATTTATTTTTATAATGGGGTTTAGCTGCTTTTCACGGCTGTGTTTATGCCGCTGTACTCCCACTTGACACAATAACAGAGAGATATCAATACATAGGTTTTAAGATTATTACTAGTCATATATATAACTTTGCGGTGAATCGGGCGTGTTGAGTCCAGTTCTCTGAGCAAGGAGTAGGTCTTGTCTATTACATATTGGGTTTATGGAACGGTATCTGAGCTAATTTGAAACTCTTGTTTTATGTATCACCCCACCTCACCTTTCCCGTTAAGCAGCCATAGTGTGATTTCTGCATGTGTGACTCTGTTCTGTTTTGTAATTCAGTTCAAGTGTAACGGTTTTTACATTCCCCCATAAGTGACACCTTATGAGAAGTGTCCTTTTCTGTGTGACTTATTTCACTTAGAATCGTCGTACGTAAATCCACTCATCATGCTGCTACTAGCCTGATGACATTGATTTCATGGCTGAGTGATATTCCATTGTACATAAGGACCACAACTTTTTTATCCATTTTTTGCTTTCCTTGGATATTTAAGGTGGAATGAAGTGGAGGTCCTTGTCAACAGAGCAGCCCTAAACTTTGGGGTGCTTGTGTCTTGCTGATTTTTAATTTTCCCACTTTATACCCCCATGCGTGGAAGTGCCCTATGCTCTCTAAGCTGTGTTTTTTAGATGGTTCAGGACACACCGTACACTTCTCCAGAGTGGCTGTTGGCAATTTACATCCCGCCCATCAGTGTAGCAAGGATCCCATTTCTCCATGGCCTGTCCTGCATTTCTGGTTTTGACACTTTTTTCAGCATGGCCCTTTTGACCGATGGGAAGCGAGACTTCTTTGTAGCGCTGATTTGCCTTTCCAGGTTGCTTGGTTGGCCAAAAAGGGCGTATGCGTTTTTTCCTGAATATATTCAGGAAAAAACGCATACGCCCTTTTTGGCCAAGGGCATCATTGTCAACGTTTTGCCGCTTTTCATGTGCTTTGAAGGCGATTCGAATCTACCTCCTGAAATCTGTTTCCTGCAATTCTTCCTTGATTTCAAATCCTCTTCTTTGACTTCCCTCAATATATTTGTGGACGAGAGTTATCGTTTATAACTCTGCAGGTTTGTGAATTGCAGTGCCCTGAAGCTCCATTTTACAAGTCGCTTTTTTGGGAGCTGGCCGCAAAAGCGCAGGATGGCTTCAGGCCCTGTTCTGGTTCCGGGGGGCAGGCTGAGCCTGTGGTTAATTCTTTTTCCTGATGGGAAAATAGAGTGACCTGTGCCTGTCCCAACACCAAGAGCTAGTCTCTCATTGGTTCCCCATCTTCCCGTTCATCCTCAGGACAAATTGCAACCTGTACGGAACAGGAGGTTAATGGTGCTGATGCTCCAAGTAGGGAGATTGCTAGTAAAGTGGCTGGAATGGCGAACTCGAGCACAAGGAGATGAGAAATGAGGTGCGTTTTAGAAACCTTTCCCCATCACACGGTGTACCATCTTCTGGGTTTCTCATGCATGTTTTCGATGTAGGAAGATGCCCTTGAACCTGGAGATTTGGGACCCATGCGATGGGTAGCACGCAGTATTACTTTAAAGGGTCTGCGTTTTTTCACACAACCTCACCAAACCTCTCAGGAACAAGAGTGTCCACCCATATGTCTCATCCTGCTGTGGGTCTAGATATGGTCAATCCAGGTTGCATTACAGCCCCTGAACGAATTGTGTAAGAATTTCTCTCTCTTTCACTGTCTTTGTTTCATGGGTTTTGAAAAGTAATTTATTTTTATAATGGGGTTTAGCTGCTTTTCACGGCTGTGTTTATGCCGCTGTACACCCACTTGACACACTAACAGAGAGATATCAATACATAGGTTTTAAGATTATTACTAGTCAGATATATTCCTTTGCGGTGAATCGGGCGTGTTGAGTCCAGTTCTCTGAGCAAGGAGTAGGTATTGTCTATTACATATTGGGTTTATGGAACGGTATCTGAGCTAATTTGAAACTCTTGTTTTATGTATCACCCCGCCTCACCTTTCCCGTTAAGCAGCCATAGTGTGTTTTCTGCATGTGTGACTCTGTTCTGTTTTGTAATTCAGTGCAAGTGTAACGGTTTTTACATTCCCTCTATAAGTGACACCTTATGAGAAGTGTCTTTTTCTGTGTGACTTATTTCACTTAGAATCGCCGTACCTAAATCCACTCATCATGCTGCTACTAGCCTTATGACATTGATTTCATGGCTGAGTGATATTCCATTGTACATAAGGACCACAACTTTTGTATCCATTTTTCGCTCTCCTGGGATATTTAAGGTGGAATGAAGTGGTGGTCCTTGTCAACAGAGCAGCCCTAAACTTTGGGGTGCTTGTGTCTTGCTGATTTTTAATTTTCCCACTTTATACCACCATGCGTGAAAGTGCCCTATGCTCTCTAAGCTGTGTTTTTTAGATGTTTCAGGACACACCGTACACTTCTCCAGAGTGGCTGTTGGCAATTTACATCCCGCCCATCAGTGTAGCAAGGCTCCCATTTCTCCATGGCCTGTCCTGCATTTCTGGTTTTGACACTTTTTTCAGCATGGCCCTTTTGACCGATGGGAAGCGAGACTTCTTTGTAGCGCTGATTTGCCTTTCCAGGTTGCTTGCTTGGCCAAAAAGGGCGTATGCGTTTTTTCCTGAATATATTCAGGAAAAAACGCATACGCCCTTTTTGGCCAAGGGCATCATTGTCAACATTTTGCCGCTTTTCATGTGCTTTAAAGGCGATTCGAATCTACCTCCTGAAATCTCTTTCCTGCAATTCTGCTTTGCTTTCAAATCCTCTTCTTTGCCTTCCCTCAATATAATTGTGGACGAGAGTTATCATTTATAACTGTGCAGGTTTGTGAATTGCAGTGCCCTGAAGCTGCATTTTACAACTCGCTTTTTCGGGAGCTGGCCGCAAAAGCGCAGGATGGCTTCAGGCCCCGTTCTGGTTCTGGGGGCAGGCTGAGCCTGTGGTTAATTCTTCTTCCTGATGGGAAAATAGAGCGACCTGTGCCTGTCCCACCACCAAGAGCTAGTCTAACATTGGTTCCCCGTCTTCCCGTTCATCCTCAGGACAATTTGCAACCTGTACGGAACAGGAGGTTAAAGGTGCTGATGCTCCAAGTGGGGAGATTGCTAGTAAAGTGGCTGGAATGGCCAACCCGAGCATAAGGAGATGAGAAATGAGGTGCGTTTTAGAAACCTTTCCCCATCACACGGTGTACCATCTTCTGGGTTTCTCATGCATGTTTTCGATGTAGGAAGATGCCCTTGAACCTGGAGATTTGGGACCCATGCGATGGCTAGCACGCAGTATTACTTTAAAGGGTCTGGATTTGCTCACCCAACCTCACCAAACCTCTCAGCACCAAGAGTGTACACCCTTATGTCTCATCCAGCTGTGGGTCTAGATATGGTCAATCCAGGTTGCATCACAGCCCCTGAACGAATTGTGTAAGAATTTCTCTCTCTTTCACTGTCTTTGTTTCATGGGTTTTTAAAAGTAATTTATTTTTATAATGGGGTTTAGCTGCTTTTCACGGCTGTGTTTATGCCGCTGTACTCCCACTTGACACAATAACAGAGAGATATCAATACATAGGTTTTAAGATTATTACTAGTCATATATATAACTTTGCGGTGAATCGGGCGTGTTGAGTCCAGTTCTCTGAGCAAGGAGTAGGTCTTGTCTATTACATATTGGGTTTATGGAACGGTATCTGAGCTAATTTGAAACTCTTGTTTTATGTATCACCCCACCTCACCTTTCCCGTTAAGCAGCCATAGTGTGATTTCTGCATGTGTGACTCTGTTCTGTTTTGTAATTCAGTTCAAGTGTAACGGTTTTTACATTCCCCCTATAAGTGACACCTTATGAGAAGTGTCCTTTTCTGTGTGACTTATTTCACTTAGAATCGTCATACGTAAATCCACTCATCATGCTGCTACTAGCCTGATGACATTGATTTCATGGCTGAGTGATATTCCATTGTACATAAGGACCACAACTTTTTTATCCATTTTTTGCTTTCCTTGGATATTTAAGGTGGAATGAAGTGGAGGTCCTTGTCAACAGAGCAGCCCTAAACTTTGGGGTGCTTGTGTCTTGCTGATTTTTAATTTTCCCACTTTATACCCCCATGCGTGGAAGTGCCCTATGCTCTCTAAGCTGTGTTTTTTAGATGTTTCAGGACACACCGTACACTTCTCCAGAGTGGCTGTTGGCAATTTACATCCCGCCCATCAGTGTAGCAAGGCTCCCATTTCTCCATGGCCTGTCCTGCATTTCTGGTTTTGACACTTTTTTCAGCATGGCCCTTTTGACCGATGGGAAGCGAGACTTCTTTGTAGCGCTGATTTGCCTTTCCAGGTTGCTTGGTTGGCCAAAAAGGGCGTATGCGTTTTTTCCTGAATATATTCAGGAAAAAACGCATACGCCCTTTTTGGCCAAGGGCATCATTGTCAACGTTTTGCCGCTTTTCATGTGCTTTAAAGGCGATTCGAATCTACCTCCTGAAATCTGTTTCCTGCAATTCTTCCTTGATTTCAAATCCTCTTCTTTGACTTCCCTCAATATATTTGTGGACGAGAGTTATCGTTTATAACTCTGCAGGTTTGTGAATTGCAGTGCCCTGAAGCTCCATTTTACAAGTCGCTTTTTTGGGAGCTGGCCGCAAAAGCGCAGGATGGCTTCAGGCCCTGTTCTGGTTCCGGGGGGCAGGCTGAGCCTGTGGTTAATTCTTTTTCCTGATGGGAAAATAGAGTGACCTGTGCCTGTCCCAACACCAAGAGCTAGTCTCTCATTGGTTCCCCATCTTCCCGTTCATCCTCAGGACAAATTGCAACCTGTACGGAACAGGAGGTTAATGGTGCTGATGCTCCAAGTAGGGAGATTGCTAGTAAAGTGGCTGGAATGGCGAACTCGAGCACAAGGAGATGAGAAATGAGGTGCGTTTTAGAAACCTTTCCCCATCACACGG
The DNA here is from genome assembly GCF_965194825.1 of Balaenoptera physalus. NCBI lineage: Eukaryota > Metazoa > Chordata > Mammalia > Artiodactyla > Balaenopteridae > Balaenoptera > Balaenoptera physalus. The sequence continues at coordinate 1,242,644 of NW_028126471.1, forward strand.
TGTACCATCTTCTGGGTTTCTCATGCATGTTTTCGATGTAGGAAGATGCCCTTGAACCTGGAGATTTGGGACCCATGCGATGGGTAGCACGCAGTATTACTTTAAAGGGTCTGCGTTTGCTCACCCAACCTCACCAAACCTCTCACGAACAAGAGTGTCCACCCATATGTCTCATCCTGCTGTGGGTCTAGATATGGTCAATCCAGGTTGCATTACAGCCCCTGAACGAATTGTGTAAGAATTTCTCTCTCTTTCACTGTCTTTGTTTCATGGGTTTTGAAAAGTAATTTATTTTTATAATGGGGTTTAGCTGCTTTTCACGGCTGTGTTTATGCCGCTGTACACCCACTTGACACACTAACAGAGAGATATCAATACATAGGTTTTAAGATTATTACTAGTCAGATATATTCCTTTGCGGTGAATCGGGCGTGTTGAGTCCAGTTCTCTGAGCAAGGAGTAGGTATTGTCTATTACATATTGGGTTTATGGAACGGTATCTGAGCTAATTTGAAACTCTTGTTTTATGTATCACCCCGCCTCACCTTTCCCGTTAAGCAGCCATAGTGTGTTTTCTGCATGTGTGACTCTGTTCTGTTTTGTAATTCAGTGCAAGTGTAACGGTTTTTACATTCCCTCTATAAGTGACACCTTATGAGAAGTGTCTTTTTCTGTGTGACTTATTTCACTTAGAATCGCCGTACCTAAATCCACTCATCATGCTGCTACTAGCCTTATGACATTGATTTCATGGCTGAGTGATATTCCATTGTACATAAGGACCACAACTTTTGTATCCATTTTTCGCTCTCCTGGGATATTTAAGGTGGAATGAAGTGGTGGTCCTTGTCAACAGAGCAGCCCTAAACTTTGGGGTGCTTGTGTCTTGCTGATTTTTAATTTTCCCACTTTATACCACCATGCGTGAAAGTGCCCTATGCTCTCTAAGCTGTGTTTTTTAGATGTTTCAGGACACACCGTACACTTCTCCAGAGTGGCTGTTGGCAATTTACATCCCGCCCATCAGTGTAGCAAGGCTCCCATTTCTCCATGGCCTGTCCTGCATTTCTGGTTTTGACACTTTTTTCAGCATGGCCCTTTTGACCGATGGGAAGCGAGACTTCTTTGTAGCGCTGATTTGCCTTTCCAGGTTGCTTGCTTGGCCAAAAAGGGCGTATGCGTTTTTTCCTGAATATATTCAGGAAAAAACGCATACGCCCTTTTTGGCCAAGGGCATCATTGTCAACATTTTGCCGCTTTTCATGTGCTTTAAAGGCGATTCGAATCTACCTCCTGAAATCTCTTTCCTGCAATTCTGCTTTGCTTTCAAATCCTCTTCTTTGCCTTCCCTCAATATAATTGTGGACGAGAGTTATCATTTATAACTGTGCAGGTTTGTGAATTGCAGTGCCCTGAAGCTGCATTTTACAACTCGCTTTTTCGGGAGCTGGCCGCAAAAGCGCAGGATGGCTTCAGGCCCCGTTCTGGTTCTGGGGGCAGGCTGAGCCTGTGGTTAATTCTTCTTCCTGATGGGAAAATAGAGCGACCTGTGCCTGTCCCACCACCAAGAGCTAGTCTAACATTGGTTCCCCGTCTTCCCGTTCATCCTCAGGACAATTTGCAACCTGTACGGAACAGGAGGTTAAAGGTGCTGATGCTCCAAGTGGGGAGATTGCTAGTAAAGTGGCTGGAATGGCCAACCCGAGCACAAGGAGATGAGAAATGAGGTGCGTTTTAGAAACCTTTCCCCATCACACGGTGTACCATCTTCTGGGTTTCTCATGCATGTTTTCGATGTAGGAAGATGCCCTTGAAACTGGAGATTTGGGACCCATGCGATGGCTAGCACGCAGTATTACTTTAAAGGGTCTGGATTTGCTCACCCAACCTCACCAAACCTCTCGGCACCAAGAGTGTACACCCTTATGTCTCATCCAGCTGTGGGTCTAGATATGGTCAATCCAGGTTGCATCACAGCCCCTGAACGAATTGTGTAAGAATTTCTCTCTCTTTCACTGTCTTTGTTTCATGGGTTTTTAAAAGTAATTTATTTTTATAATGGGGTTTAGCTGCTTTTCACGGCTGTGTTTATGCCGCTGTACTCCCACTTGACACAATAACAGAGAGATATCAATACATAGGTTTTAAGATTATTACTAGTCATATATATAACTTTGCGGTGAATCGGGCGTGTTGAGTCCAGTTCTCTGAGCAAGGAGTAGGTCTTGTCTATTACATATTGGGTTTATGGAACGGTATCTGAGCTAATTTGAAACTCTTGTTTTATGTATCACCCCACCTCACCTTTCCCGTTAAGCAGCCATAGTGTGATTTCTGCATGTGTGACTCTGTTCTGTTTTGTAATTCAGTTCAAGTGTAACGGTTTTTACATTCCCCCTATAAGTGACACCTTATGAGAAGTGTCCTTTTCTGTGTGACTTATTTCACTTAGAATCGTCGTACGTAAATCCACTCATCATGCTGCTACTAGCCTGAGGACATTGATTTCATGGCTGAGTGATATTCCATTGTACATAAGGACCACAACTTTTTTATCCATTTTTTGCTTTCCTTGGATATTTAAGGTGGAATGAAGTGGAGGTCCTTGTCAACAGAGCAGCCCTAAACTTTGGGGTGCTTGTGTCTTGCTGATTTTTAATTTTCCCACTTTATACCCCCATGCGTGGAAGTGCCCTATGCTCTCTAAGCTGTGTTTTTTAGATGGTTCAGGACACACCGTACACTTCTCCAGAGTGGCTGTTGGCAATTTACATCCCGCCCATCAGTGTAGCAAGGATCCCATTTCTCCATGGCCTGTCCTGCATTTCTGGTTTTGACACTTTTTTCAGCATGGCCCTTTTGACCGATGGGAAGCGAGACTTCTTTGTAGCGCTGATTTGCCTTTCCAGGTTGCTTGGTTGGCCAAAAAGGGCGTATGCGTTTTTTCCTGAATATATTCAGGAAAAAACGCATACGCCCTTTTTGGCCAAGGGCATCATTGTCAACGTTTTGCCGCTTTTCATGTGCTTTAAAGGCGATTCGAATCTACCTCCTGAAATCTGTTTCCTGCAATTCTTCCTTGATTTCAAATCCTCTTCTTTGACTTCCCTCAATATATTTGTGGACGAGAGTTATCGTTTATAACTCTGCAGGTTTGTGAATTGCAGTGCCCTGAAGCTCCATTTTACAAGTCGCTTTTTTGGGAGCTGGCCGCAAAAGCGCAGGATGGCTTCAGGCCCTGTTCTGGTTCCGGGGGGCAGGCTGAGCCTGTGGTTAATTCTTTTTCCTGATGGGAAAATAGAGTGACCTGTGCCTGTCCCAACACCAAGAGCTAGTCTCTCATTGGTTCCCCATCTTCCCGTTCATCCTCAGGACAAATTGCAACCTGTACGGAACAGGAGGTTAATGGTGCTGATGCTCCAAGTAGGGAGATTGCTAGTAAAGTGGCTGGAATGGCGAACTCGAGCACAAGGAGATGAGAAATGAGGTGCGTTTTAGAAACCTTTCCCCATCACACGGTGTACCATCTTCTGGGTTTCTCATGCATGTTTTCGATGTAGGAAGATGCCCTTGAACCTGGAGATTTGGGACCCATGCGATGGGTAGCACGCAGTATTACTTTAAAGGGTCTGCGTTTTTTCACACAACCTCACCAAACCTCTCAGGAACAAGAGTGTCCACCCATATGTCTCATCCTGCTGTGGGTCTAGATATGGTCAATCCAGGTTGCATTACAGCCCCTGAACGAATTGTGTAAGAATTTCTCTCTCTTTCACTGTCTTTGTTTCATGGGTTTTGAAAAGTAATTTATTTTTATAATGGGGTTTAGCTGCTTTTCACGGCTGTGTTTATGCCGCTGTACACCCACTTGACACACTAACAGAGAGATATCAATACATAGGTTTTAAGATTATTACTAGTCAGATATATTCCTTTGCGGTGAATCGGGCGTGTTGAGTCCAGTTCTCTGAGCAAGGAGTAGGTATTGTCTATTACATATTGGGTTTATGGAACGGTATCTGAGCTAATTTGAAACTCTTGTTTTATGTATCACCCCGCCTCACCTTTCCCGTTAAGCAGCCATAGTGTGTTTTCTGCATGTGTGACTCTGTTCTGTTTTGTAATTCAGTGCAAGTGTAACGGTTTTTACATTCCCTCTATAAGTGACACCTTATGAGAAGTGTCTTTTTCTGTGTGACTTATTTCACTTAGAATCGTCGTACGTAAATCCACTCATCATGCTGCTACTAGCCTGATGACATTGATTTCATGGCTGAGTGATATTCCATTGTACATAAGGACCACAACTTTTTTATCCATTTTTTGCTCTCCTTGGATATTTAAGGTGGAATGAAGTGGAGGTCCTTGTCAACAGAGCAGCCCTAAACTTTGGGGTGCTTGTGTCTTGCTGATTTTTAATTTTCCCACTTTATACCCCCATGCGTGGAAGTGCCCTATGCTCTCTAAGCTGTGTTTTTTAGATGGTTCAGGACACACCGTACACTTCTCCAGAGTGGCTGGTGGCAATTTACATCCCGCCCATCAGTGTAGCAAGGATCCCATTTCTCCATGGCCTGTCCTGCATTTCTGGTTTTGACACTTTTTTCAGCATGGCCCTTTTGACCGATGGGAAGCGAGACTTCTTTGTAGCGCTGATTTGCCTTTCCAGGTTGCTTGGTTGGCCAAAAAGGGCGTATGCGTTTTTTCCTGAATATATTCAGGAAAAAACGCATACGCCCTTTTTGGCCAAGGGCATCATTGTCAACGTTTTGCCGCTTTTCATGTGCTTTAAAGGTGATTGGAATCTACCTCCTGAAATCTGTTTCGTGCAATTCTGCCTTGATTTCAATTCCTCGTCTTTGCCTTCCCCCAATATATTTGTGGATAAGAGTTATCATTTATAACAGTGCAGGTTTGTGAATTGCAGTGCCCTGAAGCTCCATTTTACAACTCGCTTTTTCGGGAGCTGGCCGCAAAAGCGCAGGATGGCTTCAGGCCCTGTTCTGGTTCCGGGGCGCAGGCTGAGCCTGTGGTTAATTCTTCTTCCTGATGGGAAAATAGAGTGACCTGTGCCTGTCCCAACACCAAGAGCTAGTCTCTCATTGGTTCCCCGTCATCCCGTTCATCCTCAGGACAAATTGCAACCTGTACGGAACAGGAGGTTAAAGGTGCTGATGCTCCAAGTGGGGAGATTGCTAGTAAAGTGGCTGGAATGGCGAACCCGAGCACAAGGAGATTGGAAATGAGGTGCGTTTTAGAAACCTTTCCCCATCACACGGTGTACCAGCTACTGGGTTTCTCATGCATGTTTTCGATGTAGGAAGATGCCCTTGAACCTGGAGATTTGGGACCCATGCGATGGGTAGCACACAGTATTACTTTAAAGGGTCTGCGTTCGCTCACCCAACCTCACCAAACCTCTCAGCAGCAAGAGTGTCCACCCATATGTCTCATCCAGCTGTGGGTGTAGATATGGTCAATCCAGGTTGCATCAGAGCCCCTGAACGAATTGTGTAAGAATTTCTCTCTCTTTCCCTGTCTTTGTTTCATGGGTTTTTAAAAGTAGTTTATTTTTATAATGGGGTTTAGCTGCTTTTCACGGCTGTGTTAATGCCGCTTTACACCCACTTGACACACTAACAGAGAGATATCAATACATAGGTTTTAAGATTATTACTAGTCAGATATATTCTTGTGCGGTGAATCGGGCGTGTTGCCTCCAGTTCTCTGAGCAAGGAGTAGGTCTTGTCTATTACATATTGGGTTTATGGAACGGTATCTAAGCTAATTTGAAACTCTTGTTTTATGTATCACCCCACCGCACCTTTCCCGTTAAGCAGCCATAATGTGTTTTCTGCAAGTGTGACTCTGTTCTGTTTTGTAATTCAGTTCAAGTGTAACGGTTTTTACATTCCCTCTATAAGTGACACCTTATGAGAAGTGTCCTTTTCTGTGTGACTTATTTCACTTAGAATCGTCGTACCTAAATCCACTCATCATGCTGCTACTAGCCTTATGACATTGATTTCATGGCTGAGTGATATTCCATTGTACATATGGACCTCAAATTTTTTAGCCATTTTTCACTTTCCTGGGATATTTAAGGTGGAATGAAGTGGAGGTCCTTGTCAACAGAGCAGCCCTAAACTTTGGGGTGCTTGTGTCTTGCTGATTGTTAAGTTTCCCACTTTATATCCCCATTTGTGGAAGTGCCCTATGCTCTCTAAGCTGTGTTTTTTAGATGTTTCAGGACACACCGTACACTTCTCCAGAGTGGCTGTTGGCAATTTACATCCCGCCCATCAGTGTAGCAAGGCTTCTATTTCTCCATGGCCTGTCCTGCATTTCTTTTTTTGACAATTTTTCAGCATGGCCCTTTTGACCGATGGGAAGCGAGACTTCTTTGTAGCGCTGATTTGCCTTTCCAGGTTGCTTGGTTGGCCAAAAAGGGCGTATGCGTTTTTTCCTGAATATATTCAGGAAAAAACGCATACGCCCTTTTTGGCCAAGGGCATCATTGTCAACGTTTTGCTGCTTTTCATGTGCGGTAAAGGCGATTCGAATCTACCTCCTGAAATCTGTTTCCTGCAATTCTGCCTTCATTTCAAATCCTCTTCTTTGGGGGCTTCCCTGGTGGGGCAGTGGTTGAGAGTCTGCCTGCCAGTGCGGGGGACACGGGTTCGAGCCCTGGTCTGGGAGGATACCACGTGCCGCGAAGCGGCTGGGCCCGTGAGCCACAGCTGCTGAGCCTGCGCGTCTGGAGCCTGTGCTCCGCGACGATAGAGGCCACGATGGTGAGAGGCCCGCGCACCGCGATGAAGAGTGGCCCCCACTTGCCGCGACTGGAGAAAGCCCTCGCACGGAAACGAAGACCCAACACAGCCAAAAATAAATATAAATAAATTTAAAAAAAAAAATCCTCTTCTTTGCCTTCCCTCAATATATTTGTGGACGAGAGTTATCATTTATAACTCTGCAGGTTTGTGAATTGCAGTGCCCTGAAGCTCCATTTTACAAGTCGCTTTTTCGGGAGCTGGCCGCAAAAGCGCAGGATGGCTTCAGGCCCTGTTCTGGTTCCGGGGGGCAGGCTGAGCCTATGGTTAATTCTTCTTCTTGATGGGAAAATAGAGTGACCTGTGCCTGTCCCAACACCAAGAGCTAGTCTCTCATTGGTTCCCCATCTTCCCGTTCATCCTCAGGACAAATTGCAACCTGTACGGAACAGGAGGTTAAAGGTGCTGATGCTCCAAGTAGGGAGATTGCTAGTAAAGTGGCAGGAATGGCGAACCCGAGCACAAGGAGATGAGAAATGAGGTGCGTTTTAGAAACCTTTCCCCATCACACGGTGTACCATCTTCTGGGTTTCTCATGCATGTTTTCGATGTAGGAAGATGCCCTTGAACCTGGAGATTTGGGACACATGCGATGGGTAGCACCCAGTATTACTTTAAAGGGTCTGCGTTTGCTCACCCAACCTCACCAAACCTCTCAGCCCCAAGAGTGTCCACCCTTATGTCTCATCCAGCTGTGAGTCTAGATATGGTCAATGCAGTTTGCATCACAACCCCTGAACGAATTGTGTAAGAATTTCTCTCTCTTTCACTGTCTTTGTTTCATGGGTTTTTAAAAGTAATTTATTTTTTTAATGGGGTTTAGCTGCTTTTCACAGCTGTGTTTATGCCGCTTTACACCCACTTGACACACTAACAGAGTGATATCAATACATAGGTTTTAAGATTATTACTAGTCAGATATATTCTTGTGCGGTGAATCGGGCGTGTTGAGTCCAGTTCTCTGAGCAAGGAGTAGGTCTTGTCTATTACATATTGGGTTTATGGAACGGTATCTGAGCTAATTTGAAACTCTTGTTTTATGTATCACCCCACCTCACCTTTCCCGTTAAGCAGCCATAGTGTGTTTTCTGCATGTGTGACTCTGTTCTGTTTTGTAATTCAGTTCAAGTGTAACGGTTTTTACATTCCCTCTATAAGTGACACCTTATGAGAAGTGTCCTTTTCTGTGTGACTTATTTCACTTAGGATCGTTGTACCTAAATCCACTCATCATGCTGCTACTAGCCTTATGACATTGATTTCATGGCTGAGTGGTATTCCATTGTATATAAGGACCTCAAATTTTTTATCCATTTTTCGCTTTCCTGGGATATTTAAGGTGGAATGAAGTGGAGGTCCTTGTCAACAGAGCAGCCCTAAACTTTGGGGTGCTTGTGTCTTGCTGATTTTTAGGTTTCCCACTTTATATCCCCATTTGTGGAAGTGCCCTATGCTCTCTAAGCTGTGTTTTTTAGATGTTTCAGGACACACCGTACACTTCTCCAGAGTGGCTGTTGGCAATTTACATCCCGCCCATCAGTGTAGCAAGGCTTCTATTTCTCCATGGCCTGTCCTGCATTTCTTTTTTTGACAATTTTTCAGCATGGCCCTTTTGACCGATGGGAAGCGAGACTTCTTTGTAGCGCTGATTTGCCTTTCCAGGTTGCTTGGTTGGCCAAAAAGGGCGTATGCGTTTTTTCCTGAATATATTCAGGAAAAAACGCATACGCCCTTTTTGGCCAAGGGTATCATTGTCAACGTTTTGCTGCTTTTCATGTGCGGTAAAGGCGATTCGAATCTACCTCCTGAAATCTGTTTCCTGCAATTCTGCCTTCATTTCAAATCCTCTTCTTTGGGGGCTTCCCTGGTGGGGCAGTGGTTGAGAGTCTGCCTGCCAGTGCGGGGGACACGGGTTCGAGCCCTGGTCTGGGAGGATACCACGTGCCGCGATGCGGCTGGGCCCGTGAGCCACAGCTGCTGAGCCTGCGCGTCTGGAGCCTGTGCTCCGCGATGATAGAGGCCACGATGGTGAGAGGCCCGCGCACCGCGATGAAGAGTGGCCCCCACTTGCCGCGACTGGAGAAAGCCCTCGCACGGAAAAGAAGACCCAACACAGCCAAAAATAAATATAAATAAATTTTAAAAAAAAAATCCTCTTCTTTGCCTTCCCTCAATATATTTGTGGACGAGAGTTATCATTTATAACTCTGCAGGTTTGTGAATTGCAGTGCCCTGAAGCTCCATTTTACAAGTCGCTTTTTCGGGAGCTGGCCGCAAAAGCGCAGGATGGCTTCAGGCCCTGTTCTGGTTCCGGGGGGCAGGCTGAGCCTATGGTTAATTCTTCTTCTTGATGGGAAAATAGAGTGACCTGTGCCTGTCCCAACACCAAGAGCTAGTCTCTCATTGGTTCCCCATCTTCCCGTTCATCCTCAGGACAAATTGCAACCTGTACGGAACAGGAGGTTAAAGGTGCTGATGCTCCAAGTAGGGAGATTGCTAGTAAAGTGGCAGGAATGGCGAACCCGAGCACAAGGAGATGAGAAATGAGGTGCGTTTTAGAAACCTTTCTCCATCACACGGTGTACCATCTTCTGGGTTTCTCATGCATGTTTTCGATGTAGGAAGATGCCCTTGAACCTGGAGATTTGGGACACATGCGATGGGTAGCACCCAGTATTACTTTAAAGGGTCTGCGTTTGCTCACCCAACCTCACCAAACCTCTCAGCCCCAAGAGTGTCCACCCTTATGTCTCATCCAGCTGTGAGTCTAGATATGGTCAATGCAGTTTGCATCACAACCCCTGAACGAATTGTGTAAGAATTTCTCTCTCTTTCACTGTCTTTGTTTCATGGGTTTTTAAAAGTAATTTATTTTTTTAATGGGGTTTAGCTGCTTTTCACAGCTGTGTTTATGCCGCTTTACACCCACTTGACACACTAACAGAGTGATATCAATACATAGGTTTTAAGATTATTACTAGTCAGATATATTCTTGTGCGGTGAATCGGGCGTGTTGAGTCCAGTTCTCTGAGCAAGGAGTAGGTCTTGTCTATTACATATTGGGTTTATGGAACGGTATCTGAGCTAATTTGAAACTCTTGTTTTATGTATCACCCCACCTCACCTTTCCCGTTAAGCAGCCATAGTGTGTTTTCTGCATGTGTGACTCTGTTCTGTTTTGTAATTCAGTTCAAGTGTAACGGTTTTTACATTCCCTCTATAAGTGACACCTTATGAGAAGTGTCCTTTTCTGTGTGACTTATTTCACTTAGGATCGTTGTACCTAAATGCACTCATCATGCTGCTACTAGCCTTATGACATTGATTTCATGGCTGAGTGGTATTCCATTGTACATAAGGACCTCAAATTTTTTATCCATTTTTCGCTTTCCTGGGATATTTAAGGTGGAATGAAGTGGAGGTCCTTGTCAACAGAGCAGCCCTAAACTTTGGGGTGCTTGTGTCTTGCTGATTTTTAATTTTCCCACTTTACACCGCCATGCATGGAAGTGTCCTATGCTCTCTAAGCTGTGTTTTTTAGATGTTTCAGGACACACCGTACACTTCTCCAGAATGGCTGTTGGCAATTTACATCCCGCCCATCAGTGTAGCAAGGCTCCCATTTCTCCAAGGCCTGTGCTGCATTTCTGGTTTTGACACTTTTTTCAGCATGGCCCTTTTGACCGATGGGAAGCGAGACTTCTTTGTAGCGCTGATTTGCCTTTCCAGGTTGCTTGGTTGGCCAAAAAGGGCGTATGCGTTTTTTCCTGAATATATTCAGGAAAAAACGCATACGCCCTTTTTGGCCAAGGGCATCATTGTCAACGTTTTGCCGCTTTTCATGTGCTTTAAAGGCGATTCGAATCTACCTCCTGAAATCTGTTTCCTGCAATTCTTCCTTGATTTCAAATCCTCTTCTTTGACTTCCCTCAATATATTTGTGGACGAGAGTTATCGTTTATAACTCTGCAGGTTTGTGAATTGCAGTGCCCTGAAGCTCCATTTTACAAGTCGCTTTTTTGGGAGCTGGCCGCAAAAGCGCAGGATGGCTTCAGGCCCTGTTCTGGTTCCAGGGGGCAGGCTGAGCCTGTGGTTAATTCTTCTTCCTGATGGGAAAATAGAGTGACCTGTGCCTGTCCCAACACCAAGAGCTAGTCTCTCATTGGTTCCCCGTCTTCCCGTTCATCCTCAGGACAAATTGCAACGTGTACGGAACAGGAGGTTAAAGGTGCTGATGCTCCAAGTAGGGAGATTGCTGGTAAAGTGGCTGGAATGGCGAACCCGAGCACAAGGAGATGAGAAATGAGGTGCGTTTTAGAAACCTTTCCCCATCACACGGTGTACCATCTTCTGGGTTTCTCATGCATGTTTTCGATGTAGGAAGATGCCCTTGAACCTGGAGATTTGGGACCCATGCGATGGGTAGCACGCAGTATTACTTTAAAGGGTCTGCGTTTGCTCACCCAACCTCACCAAACCTCTCAGCCCCAAGAGTGTCCACCCTTATGTCTCATCCAGCTGTGGGTCTAGATATGGTCAATCCAGGTTGCATCACAGCCCCTGAACGAATTGTGTAAGAATTTCTCTCTCTTTCCCTGTCTTTGTTTCATGGGTTTTTAAAAGTAATTTATTTTTATAATGGGGTTTAGCTGCTTTTCACGGCTGTGTTTATGCCGCTTTACACCCACTTGACACACTAACAGAGAGATATCAGTACATAGGTTTTAAGATTATTACTAGTCAGATATATTCTTGTGCGGTGAATTGGGCGTGTTGAGTCCAGTTCTCTGAGCAAGGAGTAGGTCTTGTCTATTACATATTGGGTTTATGGAACGGTATCTGAGCTAATTTGAAGCTCTTGTTTTATGTATCACCCCACCTCACCTTTCCCGTTAAGCAGCCATAGTGTGTTTTCTGCATGTGTGACTCTGTGCTGTTTTGTAATTCAGTTCAAGTGTAACGGTTTTTACATTCCCTCTATAAGTGACACCTTATGAGAAGTGTCCTTTTCTGTGTGACTTATTTCACTTAGAATCGTCTTACCTAAATCCACTCATCATGCTGCTACTAGCCTTATGACATTGATTTCATGGCTGAGTGATATTCCATTGTACATAAGGACCACAACTTTTTGATCCATTTTTCGCTTTCCTGGGATATTTAAGGTGGAATGAAGTGGAGGTCCTTGTCAACAGAGCAGCCCTAAACTTTGGGGTGCTTGTGTCTTGCTGATTTTTAATTTTCCCACTTTACACCGCCATGCATGGAAGTGTCCTATGCTCTCTAAGCTGTGTTTTTTAGATGTTTCAGGACACACCGTACACTTCTCCAGAGTGGCTGTTGGCAATTTACATCCCGCCCATCAGTGTAGCAAGGCTCCCATTTCTCCAAGGCCTGTCCTGCATTTCTGGTTTTGACACTTTTTTCAGCATGGCCCTTTTGACCGATGGGAAGCGAGACTTCTTTGTAGCGCTGATTTGCCTTTCCAGGTTGCTTGGTTGGCCAAAAAGGGCGTATGCGTTTTTTCCTGAATATATTCAGGAAAAAACGCATACGCCCTTTTTGGCCAAGGGCATCATTGTCAACGTTTTGCCGCTTTTCATGTGCTTTAAAGGCGATTCGAATCTACCTCCTGAAATCTGTTTCCTGCAATTCTTCCTTGATTTCAAATCCTCTTCTTTGACTTCCCTCAATATATTTGTGGACGAGAGTTATCGTTTATAACTCTGCAGGTTTGTGAATTGCAGTGCCCTGAAGCTCCATTTTACAAGTCGCTTTTTTGGGAGCTGGCCGCAAAAGCGCAGGATGGCTTCAGGCCCTGTTCTGGTTCCAGGGGGCAGGCTGAGCCTGTGGTTAATTCTTCTTCCTGATGGGAAAATAGAGTGACCTGTGCCTGTCCCAACACCAAGAGCTAGTCTCTCATTGGTTCCCCGTCTTCCCGTTCATCCTCAGGACAAATTGCAACGTGTACGGAACAGGAGGTTAAAGGTGCTGATGCTCCAAGTAGGGAGATTGCTGGTAAAGTGGCTGGAATGGCGAACCCGAGCACAAGGAGATGAGAAATGAGGTGCGTTTTAGAAACCTTTCCCCATCACACGGTGTACCATCTTCTGGGTTTCTCATGCATGTTTTCGATGTAGGAAGATGCCCTTGAACCTGGAGATTTGGGACCCATGCGATGGGTAGCACGCAGTATTACTTTAAAGGGTCTGCGTTTGCTCACCCAACCTCACCAAACCTCTCAGCCCCAAGAGTGTCCACCCTTATGTCTCATCCAGCTGTGGGTCTAGATATGGTCAATCCAGGTTGCATCACAGCCCCTGAACGAATTGTGTAAGAATTTCTCTCTCTTTCCCTGTCTTTGTTTCATGGGTTTTTAAAAGTAATTTATTTTTATAATGGGGTTTAGCTGCTTTTCACGGCTGTGTTTATGCCGCTTTACACCCACTTGACACACTAACAGAGAGATATCAGTACATAGGTTTTAAGATTATTACTAGTCAGATATATTCTTGTGCGGTGAATCGGGCGTGTTGAGTCCAGTTCTCTGAGCAAGGAGTAGGTCTTGTCTATTACATATTGGGTTTATGGAACGGTATCTGAGCTAATTTGAAGCTCTTGTTTTATGTATCACCCCACCTCACCTTTCCCGTTAAGCAGCCATAGTGTGTTTTCTGCATGTGTGACTCTGTGCTGTTTTGTAATTCAGTTCAAGTGTAACGGTTTTTACATTCCCTCTATAAGTGACACCTTATGAGAAGTGTCCTTTTCTGTGTGACTTATTTCACTTAGAATCGTCTTACCTAAATCCACTCATCATGCTGCTACTAGCCTTATGACATTGATTTCATGGCTGAGTGATATTCCATTGTACATAAGGACCACAACTTTTTGATCCATTTTTCGCTTTCCTGGGATATTTAAGGTGGAATGAAGTGGAGGTCCTTGTCAACAGAGCAGCCCTAAACTTTGGGGTGCTTGTGACTTGCTGATTTTTAATTTTCCCACTTTACACCGCCATGCATGGAAGTGTCCTATGCTCTCTAAGCTGTGTTTTTTAGATGTTTCAGGACACACCGTACACTTCTCCAGAGTGGCTGTTGGCAATTTACATCCCGCCCATCAGTGTAGCAAGGCTCCCATTTCTCCAAGGCCTGTCCTGCATTTCTGGTTTTGACACTTTTTTCAGCATGGCCCTTTTGACCGATGGGAAGCGAGACTTCTTTGTAGCGCTGATTTGCCTTTCCAGGTTGCTTGGTTGGCCAAAAAGGGCGTATGCGTTTTTTCCTGAATATATTCAGGAAAAAGCGCATACGCCCTTTTTGGCCAAGGGCATCATTGTCAACGTTTTGCCGCTTTTCATGTGCTTTAAAGGCGATTCGAATCTACCTCCTGAAATCTGTTTCCTGCAATTCTTCCTTGATTTCAAATCCTCTTCTTTGACTTCCCTCAATATATTTGTGGACGAGAGTTATCGTTTATAACTCTGCAGGTTTGTGAATTGCAGTGCCCTGAAGCTCCATTTTACAAGTCGCTTTTTTGGGAGCTGGCCGCAAAAGCGCAGGATGGCTTCAGGCCCTGTTCTGGTTCCAGGGGGCAGGCTGAGCCTGTGGTTAATTCTTCTTCCTGATGGGAAAATAGAGTGACCTGTGCCTGTCCCAACACCAAGAGCTAGTCTCTCATTGGTTCCCCGTCTTCCCGTTCATCCTCAGGACAAATTGCAACGTGTACGGAACAGGAGGTTAAAGGTGCTGATGCTCCAAGTAGGGAGATTGCTGGTAAAGTGGCTGGAATGGCGAACCCGAGCACAAGGAGATGAGAAATGAGGTGCGTTTTAGAAACCTTTCCCCATCACACGGTGTACCATCTTCTGGGTTTCTCATGCATGTTTTCGATGTAGGAAGATGCCCTTGAACCTGGAGATTTGGGACCCATGCGATGGGTAGCACGCAGTATTACTTTAAAGGGTCTGCGTTTGCTCACCCAACCTCACCAAACCTCTCAGCCCCAAGAGTGTCCACCCTTATGTCTCATCCAGCTGTGGGTCTAGATATGGTCAATCCAGGTTGCATCACAGCCCCTGAACGAATTGTGTAAGAATTTCTCTCTCTTTCCCTGTCTTTGTTTCATGGGTTTTTAAAAGTAATTTATTTTTATAATGGGGTTTAGCTGCTTTTCACGGCTGTGTTTATGCCGCTTTACACCCACTTGACACACTAACAGAGAGATATCAGTACATAGGTTTTAAGATTATTACTAGTCAGATATATTCTTGTGCGGTGAATCGGGCGTGTTGAGTCCAGTTCTCTGAGCAAGGAGTAGGTCTTGTCTATTACATATTGGGTTTATGGAACGGTATCTGAGCTAATTTGAAGCTCTTGTTTTATGTATCACCCCACCTCACCTTTCCCGTTAAGCAGCCATAGTGTGTTTTCTGCATGTGTGACTCTGTGCTGTTTTGTAATTCAGTTCAAGTGTAACGGTTTTTACATTCCCTCTATAAGTGACACCTTATGAGAAGTGTCCTTTTCTGTGTGACTTATTTCACTTAGAATCGTCTTACCTAAATCCACTCATCATGCTGCTACTAGCCTTATGACATTGATTTCATGGCTGAGTGATATTCCATTGTACATAAGGACCACAACTTTTTGATCCATTTTTCGCTTTCCTGGGATATTTAAGGTGGAATGAAGTGGAGGTCCTTGTCAACAGAGCAGCCCTAAACTTTGGGGTGCTTGTGTCTTGCTGATTTTCAATTTTCCCACTTTATCCCCCCATGCGTGGAAGTGCCCTATGCTCTCTAAGCTGTGTTTTTTAGATGTTTCAGGACACACCGTACACTTCTCCAGAGTGGCTGTTGGCAATTTACATCCCGCCCATCAGTGTAGCAAGGCTCCCATTTCTCCATGGCCTGTCCTGCATTTCTGGTTTTGACACTTTTTTCAGCATGGCCCTTTTGACCGATGGGAAGCGAGACTTCTTTGTAGCGCTGATTTGCCTTTCCAGGTTGCTTGGTTGGCCAAAAAGGGCGTATGCGTTTTTTCCTGAATATATTCAGGAAAAAACGCATACGCCCTTTTTGGCCAAGGGCATCATTGTCAACGTTTTGCCGCTTTTCATGTGCTTTAAAGGCGATTCGAATCTACCTCCTGAAATCTGTTTCCTGCAATTCTTCCTTGATTTCAAATCCTCTTCTTTGACTTCCCTCAATATATTTGTGGACGAGAGTTATCGTTTATAACTCTGCAGGTTTGTGAATTGCAGTGCCCTGAAGCTCCATTTTACAAGTCGCTTTTTTGGGAGCTGGCCGCAAAAGCGCAGGATGGCTTCAGGCCCTGTTCTGGTTCCGGGGGGCAGGCTGAGCCTGTGGTTAATTCTTTTTCCTGATGGGAAAATAGAGTGACCTGTGCCTGTCCCAACACCAAGAGCTAGTCTCTCATTGGTTCCCCATCTTCCCGTTCATCCTCAGGACAAATTGCAACCTGTACGGAACAGGAGGTTAATGGTGCTGATGCTCCAAGTAGGGAGATTGCTAGTAAAGTGGCTGGAATGGCGAACTCGAGCACAAGGAGATGAGAAATGAGGTGCGTTTTAGAAACCTTTCCCCATCACACGGTGTACCATCTTCTGGGTTTCTCATGCATGTTTTCGATGTAGGAAGATGCCCTTGAACCTGGAGATTTGGGACCCATGCGATGGGTAGCACACAGTATTACTTTAAAGGGTCTGCGTTTGCTCACCCAACCTCACCAAACCTCTCAGGAACAAGAGTGTCCACCCATATGTCTCATCCTGCTGTGGGTCTAGATATGGTCAATCCAGGTTGCATTACAGCCCCTGAACGAATTGTGTAAGAATTTCTCTCTCTTTCACTGTCTTTGTTTCATGGGTTTTGAAAAGTAATTTATTTTTATAATGGGGTTTAGCTGCTTTTCACGGCTGTGTTTATGCCGCTTTACACCCACTTGACACACTAACAGAGAGATATCAATACATAGGTTTTAAGATTATTACTAGTCAGATATATTCCTTTGCGGTGAATCGGGCGTGTTGAGTCCAGTTCTCTGAGCAAGGAGTAGGTATTGTCTATTACATATTGGGTTTATGGAACGGTATCTGAGCTAATTTGAAACTCTTGTTTTATGTATCACCCCGCCTCACCTTTCCCGTTAAGCAGCCATAGTGTGTTTTCTGCATGTGTGACTCTGTTCTGTTTTGTAATTCAGTGCAAGTGTAACGGTTTTTACATTCCCTCTATAAGTGACACCTTATGAGAAGTGTCTTTTTCTGTGTGACTTATTTCACTTAGAATCGCCGTACCTAAATCCACTCATCATGCTGCTACTAGCCTTATGACATTGATTTCATGGCTGAGTGATATTCCATTGTACATAAGGACCACAACTTTTGTATCCATTTTTCGCTCTCCTGGGATATTTAAGGTGGAATGAAGTGGTGGTCCTTGTCAACAGAGCAGCCCTAAACTTTGGGGTGCTTGTGTCTTGCTGATTTTTAATTTTCCCACTTTATACCACCATGCGTGAAAGTGCCCTATGCTCTCTAAGCTGTGTTTTTTAGATGTTTCAGGACACACCATACACTTCTCCAGAGTGGCTGTTGGCAATTTACATCCCGCCCATCAGTGTAGCAAGGCTCCCATTTCTCCATGGCCTGTCCTGCATTTCTGGTTTTGACACTTTTTTCAGCATGGCCCTTTTGACCGATGGGAAGCGAGACTTCTTTGTAGCGCTGATTTGCCTTTCCAGGTTGCTTGCTTGGCCAAAAAGGGCGTATGCGTTTTTTCCTGAATATATTCAGGAAAAAACGCATACGCCCTTTTTGGCCAAGGGCATCATTGTCAACATTTTGCCGCTTTTCATGTGCTTTAAAGGCGATTCGAATCTACCTCCTGAAATCTCTTTCCTGCAATTCTGCTTTGCTTTCAAATCCTCTTCTTTGCCTTCCCTCAATAAAATTGTGGACGAGAGTTATCATTTATAACTTTGCAGGTTTGTGAATTGCAGTGCCCTGAAGCTGCATTTTACAACTCGCTTTTTAGGGAGCTGGCCGCAAAAGCGCAGGATGGCTTCAGGCCCCGTTCTGGTTCTGGGGGCAGGCTGAGCCTGTGGTTAATTCTTCTTCCTTATGGCAAAATAGAGCGACCTGTGCCTGTCCCACCACCAAGAGCTAGTCTAACATTGGTTCCCCGTCTTCCCGTTCATCCTCAGGACAAATTGCAACCTGTACGGAACAGGAGGTTAAAGGTGCTGATGCTCCAAGTGGGGAGATTGCTAGTAAAGTGGCTGGAATGGCCAACCCGAGCACAAGGAGATGAGAAATGAGGTGCGTTTTAGAAACCTTTCCCCATCACACGGTGTACCATCTTCTGGGTTTCTCATGCATGTTTTCGATGTAGGAAGATGCCCTTGAACTTGGAGATTTGGGACCCATGCGATGGCTAGCACGCAGTATTACTTTAAAGGGTCTGGATTTGCTCACCCAACCTCACCAAACCTCTCAGCACCAAGAGTGTACACCCTTATGTCTCATCCAGCTGTGGGTCTAGATATGGTCAATCCAGGTTGCATCACAGCCCCTGAACGAATTGTGTAAGAATTTCTCTCTCTTTCCCTGTCTTTGTTTCATGGGTTTTTAAAAGTAATTTATTTTTATAATGGGGTTTAGCTGCTTTTCACGGCTGTGTTTATGCCGCTTTACACCCACTTGACACACTAACAGAGAGATATCAATACATAGGTTTTAAGATTATTACTAGTCAGATATATTCTTGTGCGGTGAATCGGGCGTGTTGAGTCCAGTTCTCTGAGCAAGGAGTAGGTCTTGTCTATTACATATTGGGTTTATGGAACGGTATCTGAGCTAATTTGAAGCTCTTGTTTTATGTATCACCCCACCTCACCTTTCCCGTTAAGCAGCCATAGTGTGTTTTCTGCATGTGTGACTCTGTGCTGTTTTGTAATTCAGTTCAAGTGTAACGGTTTTTACATTCCCTCTATAAGTGACACCTTATGAGAAGTGTCCTTTTCTGTGTGACTTATTTCACTTAGAATCGTCTTACCTAAATCCACTCATCATGCTGCTACTAGCCTTATGACATTGATTTCATGGCTGAGTGATATTCCATTGTACATAAGGACCACAACTTTTTGATCCATTTTTCGCTTTCCTGGGATATTTAAGGTGGAATGAAGTGGAGGTCCTTGTCAACAGAGCAGCCCTAAACTTTGGGGTGCTTGTGTCTTGCTGATTTTCAATTTTCCCACTTTATCCCCCCATGCGTGGAAGTGCCCTATGCTCTCTAAGCTGTGTTTTTTAGATGTTTCAGGACACACCGTACACTTCTCCAGAGTGGCTGTTGGCAATTTACATCCCGCCCATCAGTGTAGCAAGGCTCCCATTTCTCCATGGCCTGTCCTGCATTTCTGGTTCTGACACTTTTTTCAGCATGGCCCTTTTGACCGATGGGAAGCGAGACTTCTTTGTAGCGCTGATTTGCCTTTCCAGGTTGCTTGGTTGGCCAAAAAGGGCGTATGCGTTTTTTCCTGAATATATTCAGGAAAAAACGCATACGCCCTTTTTGGCCAAGGGCATCATTGTCAACGTTTTGCCGCTTTTCATGTGCTTTAAAGGCGATTCGAATCTACCTCCTGAAATCTGTTTCCTGCAATTCTTCCTTGATTTCAAATCCTCTTCTTTGACTTCCCTCAATATATTTGTGGAGGAGAGTTATCGTTTATAACTCTGCAGGTTTGTGAATTGCAGTGCCCTGAAGCTCCATTTTACAAGTCGCTTTTTTGGGAGCTGGCCGCAAAAGCGCAGGATGGCTTCAGGCCCTGTTCTGGTTCCGGGGGGCAGGCTGAGCCTGTGGTTAATTCTTTTTCCTGATGGGAAAATAGAGTGACCTGTGCCTGTCCCAACACCAAGAGCTAGTCTCTCATTGGTTCCCCATCTTCCCGTTCATCCTCAGGACAAATTGCAACCTGTACGGAACAGGAGGTTAATGGTGCTGATGCTCCAAGTAGGGAGATTGCTAGTAAAGTGGCTGGAATGGCGAACTCGAGCACAAGGAGATGAGAAATGAGGTGCGTTTTAGAAACCTTTCCCCATCACACGGTGTACCATCTTCTGGGTTTCTCATGCATGTTTTCGATGTAGGAAGATGCCCTTGAACCTGGAGATTTGGGACCCATGCGATGGGTAGCACGCAGTATTACTTTAAAGGGTCTGCGTTTGCTCACCCAACCTCACCAAACCTCTCAGGAACAAGAGTGTCCACCCATATGTCTCATCCTGCTGTGGGTCTAGATATGGTCAATCCAGGTTGCATTACAGCCCCTGAACGAATTGTGTAAGAATTTCTCTCTCTTTCACTGTCTTTGTTTCATGGGTTTTGAAAAGTAATTTATTTTTATAATGGGGTTTAGCTGCTTTTCACGGCTGTGTTTATGCCGCTGTACACCCACTTGACACACTAACAGAGAGATATCAATACATAGGTTTTAAGATTATTACTAGTCAGATATATTCCTTTGCGGTGAATCGGGCGTCTTGAGTCCAGTTCTCTGAGCAAGGAGTAGGTATTGTCTATTACATATTGGGTTTATGGAACGGTATCTGAGCTAATTTGAAACTCTTGTTTTATGTATCACCCCGCCTCACCTTTCCCGTTAAGCAGCCATAGTGTGTTTTCTGCATGTGTGACTCTGTTCTGTTTTGTAATTCAGTGCAAGTGTAACGGTTTTTACATTCCCTCTATAAGTGACACCTTATGAGAAGTGTCTTTTTCTGTGTGACTTATTTCACTTAGAATCGCCGTACCTAAATCCACTCATCATGCTGCTACTAGCCTTATGACATTGATTTCATGGCTGAGTGATATTCCATTGTACATAAGGACCACAACTTTTGTATCCATTTTTCGCTCTCCTGGGATATTTAAGGTGGAATGAAGTGGTGGTCCTTGTCAACAGAGCAGCCCTAAACTTTGGGGTGCTTGTGTCTTGCTGATTTTTAATTTTCCCACTTTATACCACCATGCGTGAAAGTGCCCTATGCTCTCTAAGCTGTGTTTTTTAGATGTTTCAGGACACACCGTACACTTCTCCAGAGTGGCTGTTGGCAATTTACATCCCGCCCATCAGTGTAGCAAGGCTCCCATTTCTCCATGGCCTGTCCTGCATTTCTGGTTTTGACACTTTTTTCAGCATGGCCCTTTTGACCGATGGGAAGCGAGACTTCTTTGTAGCGCTGATTTGCCTTTCCAGGTTGCTTGCTTGGCCAAAAAGGGCGTATGCGTTTTTTCCTGAATATATTCAGGAAAAAACGCATACGCCCTTTTTGGCCAAGGGCATCATTGTCAACATTTTGCCGCTTTTCATGTGCTTTAAAGGCGATTCGAATCTACCTCCTGAAATCTCTTTCCTGCAATTCTGCTTTGCTTTCAAATCCTCTTCTTTGCCTTCCCTCAATATAAATGTGGACGAGAGTTATCATTTATAACTGTGCCGGTTTGTGAATTGCAGTGCCCTGAAGCTGCATTTTACAACTCGCTTTTTCGGGAGCTGGCCGCAAAAGCGCAGGATGGCTTCAGGCCCCGTTCTGGTTCTGGGGGCAGGCTGAGCCTGTGGTTAATTCTTCTTCCTGATGGGAAAATAGAGCGACCTGTGCCTGTCCCACCACCAAGAGCTAGTCTAACATTGGTTCCCCGTCTTCCCGTTCATCCTCAGGACAAATTGCAACCTGTACGGAACAGGAGGTTAAAGGTGCTGATGCTCCAAGTGGGGAGATTGCTAGTAAAGTGGCTGGAATGGCCAACCCGAGCACAAGGAGATGAGAAATGAGGTGCGTTTTAGAAACCTTTCCCCATCACACGGTGTACCATCTTCTGGGTTTCTCATGCATGTTTTCGATGTAGGAAGATGCCCTTGAACTTGGAGATTTGGGACCCATGCGATGGCTAGCACGCAGTATTACTTTAAAGGGTCTGGATTTCCTCACCCAACCTCACCAAACCTCTCAGCACCAAGAGTGTACACCCTTATGTCTCATCCAGCTGTGGGTCTAGATATGGTCAATCCAGGTTGCATCACAGCCCCTGAACGAATTGTGTAAGAATTTCTCTCTCTTTCCCTGTCTTTGTTTCATGGGTTTTTAAAAGTAATTTATTTTTATAATGGGGTTTAGCTGCTTTTCACGGCTGTGTTTATGCCGCTTTACACCCACTTGACACACTAACAGAGAGATATCAATACATAGGTTTTAAGATTATTACTAGTCAGATATATTCTTGTGCGGTGAATCGGGCGTGTTGAGTCCAGTTCTCTGAGCAAGGAGTAGGTCTTGTCTATTACATATTGGGTTTATGGAACGGTATCTGAGCTAATTTGAAGCTCTTGTTTTATGTATCACCCCACCTCACCTTTCCCGTTAAGCAGCCATAGTGTGTTTTCTGCATGTGTGACTCTGTGCTGTTTTGTAATTCAGTTCAAGTGTAACGGTTTTTACATTCCCTCTATAAGTGACACCTTATGAGAAGTGTCCTTTTCTGTGTGACTTATTTCACTTAGAATCGTCTTACCTAAATCCACTCATCATGCTGCTACTAGCCTTATGACATTGATTTCATGGCTGAGTGATATTCCATTGTACATAAGGACCACAACTTTTTGATCCATTTTTCGCTTTCCTGGGATATTTAAGGTGGAATGAAGTGGAGGTCCTTGTCAACAGAGCAGCCCTAAACTTTGGGGTGCTTGTGTCTTGCTGATTTTCAATTTTCCCACTTTATCCCCCCATGCGTGGAAGTGCCCTATGCTCTCTAAGCTGTGTTTTTTAGATGTTTCAGGACACACCGTACACTTCTCCAGAGTGGCTGTTGGCAATTTACATCCCGCCCATCAGTGTAGCAAGGCTCCCATTTCTCCATGGCCTGTCCTGCATTTCTGGTTTTGACACTTTTTTCAGCATGGCCCTTTTGACCGATGGGAAGCGAGACTTCTTTGTAGCGCTGATTTGCCTTTCCAGGTTGCTTGGTTGGCCAAAAGGGCGTATGCGTTTTTTCCTGAATATATTCAGGAAAAAACGCATACGCCCTTTTTGGCCAAGGGCATCATTGTCAACGTTTTGCCGCTTTTCATGTGCTTTAAAGGCGATTCGAATCTACCTCCTGAAATCTGTTTCCTGCAATTCTTCCTTGATTTCAAATCCTCTTCTTTGACTTCCCTCAATATATTTGTGGACGAGAGTTATCGTTTATAACTCTGCAGGTTTGTGAATTGCAGTGCCCTGAAGCTCCATTTTACAAGTCGCTTTTTTGGGAGCTGGCCGCAAAAGCGCAGGATGGCTTCAGGCCCTGTTCTGGTTCCGGGGGGCAGGCTGAGCCTGTGGTTAATTCTTTTTCCTGATGGGAAAATAGAGTGACCTGTGCCTGTCCCAACACCAAGAGCTAGTCTCTCATTGGTTCCCCATCTTCCCGTTCATCCTCAGGACAAATTGCAACCTGTACGGAACAGGAGGTTAATGGTGCTGATGCTCCAAGTAGGGAGATTGCTAGTAAAGTGGCTGGAATGGCGAACTCGAGCACAAGGAGATGAGAAATGAGGTGCGTTTTAGAAACCTTTCCCCATCACACGGTGTACCATCTTCTGGGTTTCTCATGCATGTTTTCAATGTAGGAAGATGCCCTTGAACCTGGAGATTTGGGACCCATGCGATGGGTAGCACGCAGTATTACTTTAAAGGGTCTGCGTTTGCTCACCCAACCTCACCAAACCTCTCAGGAACAAGAGTGTCCACCCATATGTCTCATCCTGCTGTGGGTCTAGATATGGTCAATCCAGGTTGCATTACAGCCCCTGAACGAATTGTGTAAGAATTTCTCTCTCTTTCACTGTCTTTGTTTCATGGGTTTTGAAAAGTAATTTATTTTTATAATGGGGTTTAGCTGCTTTTCACGGCTGTGTTTATGCCGCTGTACACCCACTTGACACACTAACAGAGAGATATCAATACATAGGTTTTAAGATTATTACTAGTCAGATATATTCCTTTGCGGTGAATCGGGCGTGTTGAGTCCAGTTCTCTGAGCAAGGAGTAGGTATTGTCTATTACATATTGGGTTTATGGAACGGTATCTGAGCTAATTTGAAACTCTTGTTTTATGTATCACCCCGCCTCACCTTTCCCGTTAAGCAGCCATAGTGTGTTTTCTGCATGTGTGACTCTGTTCTGTTTTGTAATTCAGTGCAAGTGTAACGGTTTTTACATTCCCTCTATAAGTGACACCTTATGAGAAGTGTCTTTTTCTGTGTGACTTATTTCACTTAGAATCGCCGTACCTAAATCCACTCATCATGCTGCTACTAGCCTTATGACATTGATTTCATGGCTGAGTGATATTCCATTGTACATAAGGACCACAACTTTTGTATCCATTTTTCGCTCTCCTGGGATATTTAAGGTGGAATGAAGTGGTGGTCCTTGTCAACAGAGCAGCCCTAAACTTTGGGGTGCTTGTGTCTTGCTGATTTTTAATTTTCCCACTTTATACCACCATGCGTGA
Organism: Balaenoptera physalus; assembly: GCF_965194825.1. Lineage (NCBI taxonomy): Eukaryota > Metazoa > Chordata > Mammalia > Artiodactyla > Balaenopteridae > Balaenoptera > Balaenoptera physalus. The sequence continues at coordinate 1,267,062 of NW_028126471.1, forward strand.
AAGTGCCCTATGCTCTCTAAGCTGTGTTTTTTAGATGTTTCAGGACACACCGTACACTTCTCCAGAGTGGCTGTTGGCAATTTACATCCCGCCCATCAGTGTAGCAAGGCTCCCATTTCTCCATGGCCTGTCCTGCATTTCTGGTTTTGACACTTTTTTCAGCATGGCCCTTTTGACCGATGGGAAGCGAGACTTCTTTGTAGCGCTGATTTGCCTTTCCAGGTTGCTTGCTTGGCCAAAAAGGGCGTATGCGTTTTTTCCTGAATATATTCAGGAAAAAACGCATACGCCCTTTTTGGCCAAGGGCATCATTGTCAACATTTTGCCGCTTTTCATGTGCTTTAAAGGCGATTCGAATCTACCTCCTGAAATCTCTTTCCTGCAATTCTGCTTTGCTTTCAAATCCTCTTCTTTGCCTTCCCTCAATAAAATTGTGGACGAGAGTTATCATTTATAACTGTGCAGGTTTGTGAATTGCAGTGCCCTGAAGCTGCATTTTACAACTCGCTTTTTAGGGAGCTGGCCGCAAAAGCGCAGGATGGCTTCAGGCCCCGTTCTGGTTCTGGGGGCAGGCTGAGCCTGTGGTTAATTCTTCTTCCTTATGGGAAAATAGAGCGACCTGTGCCTGTCCCACCACCAAGAGCTAGTCTAACATTGGTTCCCCGTCTTCCCGTTCATCCTCAGGACAAATTGCAACCTGTACGGAACAGGAGGTTAAAGGTGCTGATGCTCCAAGTGGGGAGATTGCTAGTAAAGTGGCTGGAATGGCCAACCCGAGCACAAGGAGATGAGAAATGAGGTGCGTTTTAGAAACCTTTCCCCATCACACGGTGTACCATCTTCTGGGTTTCTCATGCATGTTTTCGATGTAGGAAGATGCCCTTGAACTTGGAGATTTGGGACCCATGCGATGGCTAGCACGCAGTATTACTTTAAAGGGTCTGGATTTGCTCACCCAACCTCACCAAACCTCTCAGCCCCAAGAGTGTACACCCTTATGTCTCATCCAGCTGTGGGTCTAGATATGGTCAATCCAGGTTGCATCACAGCCCCTGAACGAATTGTGTAAGAATTTCTCTCTCTTTCCCTGTCTTTGTTTCATGGGTTTTTAAAAGTAATTTATTTTTATAATGGGGTTTAGCTGCTTTTCACGGCTGTGTTTATGCCGCTTTACACCCACTTGACACACTAACAGAGAGATATCAATACATAGGTTTTAAGATTATTACTAGTCAGATATATTCTTGTGCGGTGAATCGGGCGTGTTGAGTCCAGTTCTCTGAGCAAGGAGTAGGTCTTGTCTATTACATATTGGGTTTATGGAACGGTATCTGAGCTAATTTGAAGCTCTTGTTTTATGTATCACCCCACCTCACCTTTCCCGTTAAGCAGCCATAGTGTGTTTTCTGCATGTGTGACTCTGTGCTGTTTTGTAATTCAGTTCAAGTGTAACGGTTTTTACATTCCCTCTATAAGTGACACCTTATGAGAAGTGTCCTTTTCTGTGTGACTTATTTCACTTAGAATCGTCTTACCTAAATCCACTCATCATGCTGCTACTAGCCTTATGACATTGATTTCATGGCTGAGTGATATTCCATTGTACATAAGGACCACAACTTTTTGATCCATTTTTCGCTTTCCTGGGATATTTAAGGTGGAATGAAGTGGAGGTCCTTGTCAACAGAGCAGCCCTAAACTTTGGGGTGCTTGTGTCTTGCTGATTTTCAATTTTCCCACTTTATCCCCCCATGCGTGGAAGTGCCCTATGCTCTCTAAGCTGTGTTTTTTAGATGTTTCAGGACACACCGTACACTTCTCCAGAGTGGCTGTTGGCAATTTACATCCCGCCCATCAGTGTAGCAAGGCTCCCATTTCTCCATGGCCTGTCCTGCATTTCTGGTTTTGACACTTTTTTCAGCATGGCCCTTTTGACCGATGGGAAGCGAGACTTCTTTGTAGCGCTGATTTGCCTTTCCAGGTTGCTTGGTTGGCCAAAAAGGGCGTATGCGTTTTTTCCTGAATATATTCAGGAAAAAACGCATACGCCCTTTTTGGCCAAGGGCATCATTGTCAACGTTTTGCCGCTTTTCATGTGCTTTAAAGGCGATTCGAATCTACCTCCTGAAATCTGTTTCCTGCAATTCTTCCTTGATTTCAAATCCTCTTCTTTGACTTCCCTCAATATATTTGTGGACGAGAGTTATCGTTTATAACTCTGCAGGTTTGTGAATTGCAGTGCCCTGAAGCTCCATTTTACAAGTCGCTTTTTTGGGAGCTGGCCGCAAAAGCGCAGGATGGCTTCAGGCCCTGTTCTGGTTCCGGGGGGCAGGCTGAGCCTGTGGTTAATTCTTTTTCCTGATGGGAAAATAGAGTGACCTGTGCCTGTCCCAACACCAAGAGCTAGTCTCTCATTGGTTCCCCATCTTCCCGTTCATCCTCAGGACAAATTGCAACCTGTACGGAACAGGAGGTTAATGGTGCTGATGCTCCAAGTAGGGAGATTGCTAGTAAAGTGGCTGGAATGGCGAACTCGAGCACAAGGAGATGAGAAATGAGGTGCGTTTTAGAAACCTTTCCCCATCACACGGTGTACCATCTTCTGGGTTTCTCATGCATGTTTTCGATGTAGGAAGATGCCCTTGAACCTGGAGATTTGGGACCCATGCGATGGGTAGCACGCAGTATTACTTTAAAGGGTCTGCGTTTGCTCACCCAACCTCACCAAACCTCTCAGGAACAAGAGTGTCCACCCATATGTCTCATCCTGCTGTGGGTCTAGATATGGTCAATCCAGGTTGCATTACAGCCCCTGAACGAATTGTGTAAGAATTTCTCTCTCTTTCACTGTCTTTGTTTCATGGGTTTTGAAAAGTAATTTATTTTTATAATGGGGTTTAGCTGCTTTTCACGGCTGTGTTCATGCCGCTGTACACCCACTTGACACACTAACAGAGAGATATCAATACATAGGTTTTAAGATTATTACTAGTCAGATATATTCCTTTGCGGTGAATCGGGCGTGTTGAGTCCAGTTCTCTGAGCAAGGAGTAGGTATTGTCTATTACATATTGGGTTTATGGAACGGTATCTGAGCTAATTTGAAACTCTTGTTTTATGTATCACCCCGCCTCACCTTTCCCGTTAAGCAGCCATAGTGTGTTTTCTGCATGTGTGACTCTGTTCTGTTTTGTAATTCAGTGCAAGTGTAACGGTTTTTACATTCCCTCTATAAGTGACACCTTATGAGAAGTGTCTTTTTCTGTGTGACTTATTTCACTTAGAATCGCCGTACCTAAATCCACTCATCATGCTGCTACTAGCCTTATGACATTGATTTCATGGCTGAGTGATATTCCATTGTACATAAGGACCACAACTTTTGTATCCATTTTTCGCTCTCCTGGGATATTTAAGGTGGAATGAAGTGGTGGTCCTTGTCAACAGAGCAGCCCTAAACTTTGGGGTGCTTGTGTCTTGCTGATTTTTAATTTTCCCACTTTATACCACCATGCGTGAAAGTGCCCTATGCTCTCTAAGCTGTGTTTTTTAGATGTTTCAGGACACACCGTACACTTCTCCAGAGTGGCTGTTGGCAATTTACATCCCGCCCATCAGTGTAGCAAGGCTCCCATTTCTCCATGGCCTGTCCTGCATTTCTGGTTTTGACACTTTTTTCAGCATGGCCCTTTTGACCGATGGGAAGCGAGACTTCTTTGTAGCGCTGATTTGCCTTTCCAGGTTGCTTGCTTGGCCAAAAAGGGCGTATGCGTTTTTTCCTGAATATATTCAGGAAAAAACGCATACGCCCTTTTTGGCCAAGGGCATCATTGTCAACATTTTGCCGCTTTTCATGTGCTTTAAAGGCGATTCGAATCTACCTCCTGAAATCTCTTTCCTGCAATTCTGCTTTGCTTTCAAATCCTCTTCTTTGCCTTCCCTCAATATAATTGTGGACGAGAGTTATCATTTATAACTGTGCAGGTTTGTGAATTGCAGTGCCCTGAAGCTGCATTTTACAACTCGCTTTTTCGGGAGCTGGCCGCAAAAGCGCAGGATGGCTTCAGGCCCCGTTCTGGTTCTGGGGGCAGGCTGAGCCTGTGGTTAATTCTTCTTCCTGATGGGAAAATAGAGCGACCTGTGCCTGTCCCACCACCAAGAGCTAGTCTAACATTGGTTCCCCGTCTTCCCGTTCATCCTCAGGACAAATTGCAACCTGTACGGAACAGGAGGTTAAAGGTGCTGATGCTCCAAGTGGGGAGATTGCTAGTAAAGTGGCTGGAATGGCCAACCCGAGCACAAGGAGATGAGAAATGAGGTGCGTTTTAGAAACCTTTCCCCATCACACGGTGTACCATCTTCTGGGTTTCTCATGCATGTTTTCGATGTAGGAAGATGCCCTTGAACTTGGAGATTTGGGACCCATGCGATGGCTAGCACGCAGTATTACTTTAAAGGGTCTGGATTTGCTCACCCAACCTCACCAAACCTCTCAGCACCAAGAGTGTACACCCTTATGTCTCATCCAGCTGTGGGTCTAGATATGGTCAATCCAGGTTGCATCACAGCCCCTGAACGAATTGTGTAAGAATTTCTCTCTCTTTCCCTGTCTTTGTTTCATGGGTTTGTAAAAGTAATTTATTTTTATAATGGGGTTTAGCTGCTTTTCACGGCTGTGTTTATGCCGCTGTACACCCACTTGACACACTAACAGAGAGATATCAATACATAGGTTTTAAGATTATTACTAGTCAGATATATTCTTGTGCGGTGAATCGGGCGTGTTGAGTCCAGTTCTCTGAGCAAGGAGTAGGTCTTGTCTATTACATATTGGGTTTATGGAACGGTATCTGAGCTAATTTGAAGCTCTTGTTTTATGTATCACCCCACCTCACCTTTCCCGTTAAGCAGCCATAGTGTGTTTTCTGCATGTGTGACTCTGTGCTGTTTTGTAATTCAGTTCAAGTGTAACGGTTTTTACATTCCCTCTATAAGTGACACCTTATGAGAAGTGTCCTTTTCTGTGTGACTTATTTCACTTAGAATCGTCTTACCTAAATCCACTCATCATGCTGCTACTAGCCTTATGACATTGATTTCATGGCTGAGTGATATTCCATTGTACATAAGGACCACAACTTTTTGATCCATTTTTCGCTTTCCTGGGATATTTAAGGTGGAATGAAGTGGAGGTCCTTGTCAACAGAGCAGCCCTAAACTTTGGGGTGCTTGTGTCTTGCTGATTTTCAATTTTCCCACTTTATCCCCCCATGCGTGGAAGTGCCCTATGCTCTCTAAGCTGTGTTTTTTAGATGTTTCAGGACACACCGTACACTTCTCCAGAGTGGCTGTTGGCAATTTACATCCCGCCCATCAGTGTAGCAAGGCTCCCATTTCTCCATGGCCTGTCCTGCATTTCTGGTTTTGACACTTTTTTCAGCATGGCCCTTTTGACCGATGGGAAGCGAGACTTCTTTGTAGCGCTGATTTGCCTTTCCAGGTTGCTTGGTTGGCCAAAAAGGGCGTATGCGTTTTTTCCTGAATATATTCAGGAAAAAACGCATACGCCCTTTTTGGCCAAGGGCATCATTGTCAACGTTTTGCCGCTTTTCATGTGCTTTAAAGGCGATTCGAATCTACCTCCTGAAATCTGTTTCCTGCAATTCTTCCTTGATTTCAAATCCTCTTCTTTGACTTCCCTCAATATATTTGTGGACGAGAGTTATCGTTTATAACTCTGCAGGTTTGTGAATTGCAGTGCCCTGAAGCTCCATTTTACAAGTCGCTTTTTTGGGAGCTGGCCGCAAAAGCGCAGGATGGCTTCAGGCCCTGTTCTGGTTCCGGGGGGCAGGCTGAGCCTGTGGTTAATTCTTTTTCCTGATGGGAAAATAGAGTGACCTGTGCCTGTCCCAACACCAAGAGCTAGTCTCTCATTGGTTCCCCATCTTCCCGTTCATCCTCAGGACAAATTGCAACCTGTACGGAACAGGAGGTTAATGGTGCTGATGCTCCAAGTAGGGAGATTGCTAGTAAAGTGGCTGGAATGGCGAACTCGAGCACAAGGAGATGAGAAATGAGGTGCGTTTTAGAAACCTTTCCCCATCACACGGTGTACCATCTTCTGGGTTTCTCATGCATGTTTTCGATGTAGGAAGATGCCCTTGAACCTGGAGATTTGGGACCCATGCGATGGGTAGCACGCAGTATTACTTTAAAGGGTCTGCGTTTTTTCACACAACCTCACCAAACCTCTCAGGAACAAGAGTGTCCACCCATATGTCTCATCCTGCTGTGGGTCTAGATATGGTCAATCCTGGTTGCATTACAGCCCCTGAACGAATTGTGTAAGAATTTCTCTCTCTTTCACTGTCTTTGTTTCATGGGTTTTGAAAAGTAATTTATTTTTATAATGGGGTTTAGCTGCTTTTCACGGCTGTGTTTATGCCGCTGTACACCCACTGGACACACTAACAGAGAGATATCAATACATAGGTTTTAAGATTATTACTAGTCAGATATATTCCTTTGCGGTGAATCGGGCGTGTTGAGTCCAGTTCTCTGAGCAAGGAGTAGGTATTGTCTATTACATATTGGGTTTATGGAACGGTATCTGAGCTAATTTGAAACTCTTGTTTTATGTATCACCCCGCCTCACCTTTCCCGTTAAGCAGCCATAGTGTGTTTTCTGCATGTGTGACTCTGTTCTGTTTTGTAATTCAGTGCAAGTGTAACGGTTTTTACATTCCCTCTATAAGTGACACCTTATGAGAAGTGTCTTTTTCTGTGTGACTTATTTCACTTAGAATCGCCGTACCTAAATCCACTCATCATGCTGCTACTAGCCTTATGACATTGATTTCATGGCTGAGTGATATTCCATTGTACATAAGGACCACAACTTTTGTATCCATTTTTCGCTCTCCTGGGATATTTAAGGTGGAATGAAGTGGTGGTCCTTGTCAACAGAGCAGCCCTAAACTTTGGGGTGCTTGTGTCTTGCTGATTTTTAATTTTCCCACTTTATACCACCATGCGTGAAAGTGCCCTATGCTCTCTAAGCTGTGTTTTTTAGATGTTTCAGGACACACCGTACACTTCTCCAGAGTGGCTGTTGGCAATTTACATCCCGCCCATCAGTGTAGCAAGGCTCCCATTTCTCCATGGCCTGTCCTGCATTTCTGGTTTTGACACTTTTTTCAGCATGGCCCTTTTGACCGATGGGAAGCGAGACTTCTTTGTAGCGCTGATTTGCCTTTCCAGGTTGCTTGCTTGGCCAAAAAGGGCGTATGCGTTTTTTCCTGAATATATTCAGGAAAAAACGCATACGCCCTTTTTGGCCAAGGGCATCATTGTCAACATTTTGCCGCTTTTCATGTGCTTTAAAGGCGATTCGAATCTACCTCCTGAAATCTCTTTCCTGCAATTCTGCTTTGCTTTCAAATCCTCTTCTTTGCCTTCCCTCAATATAAATGTGGATGAGAGTTATCATTTATAACTGTGCAGGTTTGTGAATTGCAGTGCCCTGAAGCTGCATTTTACAACTCGCTTTTTCGGGAGCTGGCCGCAAAAGCGCAGGATGGCTTCAGGCCCCGTTCTGGTTCTGGGGGCAGGCTGAGCCTGTGGTTAATTCTTCTTCCTGATGGGAAAATAGAGCGACCTGTGCCTGTCCCACCACCAAGAGCTAGTCTAACATTGGTTCCCCGTCTTCCCGTTCATCCTCAGGACAAATTGCAACCTGTACGGAACAGGAGGTTAAAGGTGCTGATGCTCCAAGTGGGGAGATTGCTAGTAAAGTGGCTGGAATGGCCAACCCGAGCACAAGGAGATGAGAAATGAGGTGCGTTTTAGAAACCTTTCCCCATCACACGGTGTACCATCTTCTGGGTTTCTCATGCATGTTTTCGATGTAGGAAGATGCCCTTGAACTTGGAGATTTGGGACCCATGCGATGGCTAGCACGCAGTATTACTTTAAAGGGTCTGGATTTGCTCACCCAACCTCACCAAACCTCTCAGCACCAAGAGTGTACACCCTTATGTCTCATCCAGCTGTGGGTCTAGATATGGTCAATCCAGGTTGCATCACAGCCCCTGAACGAATTGTGTAAGAATTTCTCTCTCTTTCCCTGTCTTTGTTTCATGGGTTTTTAAAAGTAATTTATTTTTATAATGGGGTTTAGCTGCTTTTCACGGCTGTGTTTATGCCGCTTTACACCCACTTGACACACTAACAGAGAGATATCAATACATAGGTTTTAAGATTATTACTAGTCAGATATATTCTTGTGCGGTGAATCGGGCGTGTTGAGTCCAGTTCTCTGAGCAAGGAGTAGGTCTTGTCTATTACATATTGGGTTTATGGAACGGTATCTGAGCTAATTTGAAGCTCTTGTTTTATGTATCACCCCACCTCACCTTTCCCGTTAAGCAGCCATAGTGTGTTTTCTGCATGTGTGACTCTGTGCTGTTTTGTAATTCAGTTCAAGTGTAACGGTTTTTACATTCCCTCTATAAGTGACACCTTATGAGAAGTGTCCTTTTCTGTGTGACTTATTTCACTTAGAATCGTCTTACCTAAATCCACTCATCATGCTGCTACTAGCCTTATGACATTGATTTCATGGCTGAGTGATATTCCATTGTACATAAGGACCACAACTTTTTGATCCATTTTTCGCTTTCCTGGGATATTTAAGGTGGAATGAAGTGGAGGTCCTTGTCAACAGAGCAGCCCTAAACTTTGGGGTGCTTGTGTCTTGCTGATTTTCAATTTTCCCACTTTATCCCCCCATGCGTGGAAGTGCCCTATGCTCTCTAAGCTGTGTTTTTTAGATGTTTCAGGACACACCGTACACTTCTCCAGAGTGGCTGTTGGCAATTTACATCCCGCCCATCAGTGTAGCAAGGCTCCCATTTCTCCATGGCCTGTCCTGCATTTCTGGTTTTGACACTTTTTTCAGCATGGCCCTTTTGACCGATGGGAAGCGAGACTTCTTTGTAGCGCTGATTTGCCTTTCCAGGTTGCTTGGTTGGCCAAAAAGGGCGTATGCGTTTTTTCCTGAATATATTCAGGAAAAAACGCATACACCCTTTTTGGCCAAGGGCATCATTGTCAACGTTTTGCCGCTTTTCATGTGCTTTAAAGGCGATTCGAATCTACCTCCTGAAATCTGTTTCCTGCAATTCTTCCTTGATTTCAAATCCTCTTCTTTGACTTCCCTCAATATATTTGTGGACGAGAGTTATCGTTTATAACTCTGCAGGTTTGTGAATTGCAGTGCCCTGAAGCTCCATTTTACAAGTCGCTTTTTTGGGAGCTGGCCGCAAAAGCGCAGGATGGCTTCAGGCCCTGTTCTGGTTCCGGGGGGCAGGCTGAGCCTGTGGTTAATTCTTTTTCCTGATGGGAAAATAGAGTGACCTGTGCCTGTCCCAACACCAAGAGCTAGTCTCTCATTGGTTCCCCATCTTCCCGTTCATCCTCAGGACAAATTGCAACCTGTACGGAACAGGAGGTTAATGGTGCTGATGCTCCAAGTAGGGAGATTGCTAGTAAAGTGGCTGGAATGGCGAACTCGAGCACAAGGAGATGAGAAATGAGGTGCGTTTTAGAAACCTTTCCCCATCACACGGTGTACCATCTTCTGGGTTTCTCATGCATGTTTTCGATGTAGGAAGATGCCCTTGAACCTGGAGATTTGGGACCCATGCGATGGGTAGCACGCAGTATTACTTTAAAGGGTCTGCGTTTGCTCACCCAACCTCACCAAACCTCTCAGGAACAAGAGTGTCCACCCATATGTCTCATCCTGCTGTGGGTCTAGATATGGTCAATCCAGGTTGCATTACAGCCCCTGAACGAATTGTGTAAGAATTTCTCTCTCTTTCACTGTCTTTGTTTCATGGGTTTTGAAAAGTAATTTATTTTTATAATGGGGTTTAGCTGCTTTTCACGGCTGTGTTTATGCCGCTGTACACCCACTTGACACACTAACAGAGAGATATCAATACATAGGTTTTAAGATTATTACTAGTCAGATATATTCCTTTGCGGTGAATCGGGCGTGTTGAGTCCAGTTCTCTGAGCAAGGAGTAGGTCTTGTCTATTACATATTGGGTTTATGGAACGGTATCTGAGCTAATTTGAAGCTCTTGTTTTATGTATCACCCCACCTCACCTTTCCCGTTAAGCAGCCATAGTGTGTTTTCTGCATGTGTGACTCTGTGCTGTTTTGTAATTCAGTTCAAGTGTAACGGTTTTTACATTCCCTCTATAAGTGACACCTTATGAGAAGTGTCCTTTTCTGTGTGACTTATTTCACTTAGAATCGTCTTACCTAAATCCACTCATCATGCTGCTACTAGCCTTATGACATTGATTTCATGGCTGAGTGATATTCCATTGTACATAAGGACCACAACTTTTTGATCCATTTTTCGCTTTCCTGGGATATTTAAGGTGGAATGAAGTGGAGGTCCTTGTCAACAGAGCAGCCCTAAACTTTGGGGTGCTTGTGTCTTGCTGATTTTCAATTTTCCCACTTTATCCCCCCATGCGTGGAAGTGCCCTATGCTCTCTAAGCTGTGTTTTTTAGATGTTTCAGGACACACCGTACACTTCTCCAGAGTGGCTGTTGGCAATTTACATCCCGCCCATCAGTGTAGCAAGGCTCCCATTTCTCCATGGCCTGTCCTGCATTTCTGGTTTTGACACTTTTTTCAGCATGGCCCTTTTGACCGATGGGAAGCGAGACTTCTTTGTAGCGCTGATTTGCCTTTCCAGGTTGCTTGGTTGGCCAAAAAGGGCGTATGCGTTTTTTCCTGAATATATTCAGGAAAAAACGCATACGCCCTTTTTGGCCAAGGGCATCATTGTCAACGTTTTGCCGCTTTTCATGTGCTTTAAAGGCGATTCGAATCTACCTCCTGAAATCTGTTTCCTGCAATTCTTCCTTGATTTCAAATCCTCTTCTTTGACTTCCCTCAATATATTTGTGGACGAGAGTTATCGTTTATAACTCTGCAGGTTTGTGAATTGCAGTGCCCTGAAGCTCCATTTTACAAGTCGCTTTTTTGGGAGCTGGCCGCAAAAGCGCAGGATGGCTTCAGGCCCTGTTCTGGTTCCGGGGGGCAGGCTGAGCCTGTGGTTAATTCTTTTTCCTGATGGGAAAATAGAGTGACCTGTGCCTGTCCCAACACCAAGAGCTAGTCTCTCATTGGTTCCCCATCTTCCCGTTCATCCTCAGGACAAATTGCAACCTGTACGGAACAGGAGGTTAATGGTGCTGATGCTCCAAGTAGGGAGATTGCTAGTAAAGTGGCTGGAATGGCGAACTCGAGCACAAGGAGATGAGAAATGAGGTGCGTTTTAGAAACCTTTCCCCATCACACGGTGTACCATCTTCTGGGTTTCTCATGCATGTTTTCGATGTAGGAAGATGCCCTTGAACCTGGAGATTTGGGACCCATGCGATGGGTAGCACGCAGTATTACTTTAAAGGGTCTGCGTTTGCTCACCCAACCTCACCAAACCTCTCAGGAACAAGAGTGTCCACCCATATGTCTCATCCTGCTGTGGGTCTAGATATGGTCAATCCAGGTTGCATTACAGCCCCTGAACGAATTGTGTAAGAATTTCTCTCTCTTTCACTGTCTTTGTTTCATGGGTTTTGAAAAGTAATTTATTTTTATAATGGGGTTTAGCTGCTTTTCACGGCTGTGTTTATGCCGCTGTACACCCACTTGACACACTAACAGAGAGATATCAATACATAGGTTTTAAGATTATTACTAGTCAGATATATTCCTTTGCGGTGAATCGGGCGTGTTGAGTCCAGTTCTCTGAGCAAGGAGTAGGTATTGTCTATTACATATTGTGTTTATGGAACGGTATCTGAGCTAATTTGAAACTCTTGTTTTATGTATCACCCCGCCTCACCTTTCCCGTTAAGCAGCCATAGTGTGTTTTCTGCATGTGTGACTCTGTTCTGTTTTGTAATTCAGTGCAAGTGTAACGGTTTTTACATTCCCTCTATAAGTGACACCTTATGAGAAGTGTCTTTTTCTGTGTGACTTATTTCACTTAGAATCGCCGTACCTAAATCCACTCATCATGCTGCTACTAGCCTTATGACATTGATTTCATGGCTGAGTGATATTCCATTGTACATAAGGACCACAACTTTTGTATCCATTTTTCGCTCTCCTGGGATATTTAAGGTGGAATGAAGTGGTGGTCCTTGTCAACAGAGCAGCCCTAAACTTTGGGGTGCTTGTGTCTTGCTGATTTTTAATTTTCCCACTTTATACCACCATGCGTGAAAGTGCCCTATGCTCTCTAAGCTGTGTTTTTTAGATGTTTCAGGACACACCGTACACTTCTCCAGAGTGGCTGTTGGCAATTTACATCCCGCCCATCAGTGTAGCAAGGCTCCCATTTCTCCATGGCCTGTCCTGCATTTCTGGTTTTGACACTTTTTTCAGCATGGCCCTTTTGACCGATGGGAAGCGAGACTTCTTTGTAGCGCTGATTTGCCTTTCCAGGTTGCTTGCTTGGCCAAAAAGGGCGTATGCGTTTTTTCCTGAATATATTCAGGAAAAAACGCATACGCCCTTTTTGGCCAAGGGCATCATTGTCAACATTTTGCCGCTTTTCATGTGCTTTAAAGGCGATTCGAATCTACCTCCTGAAATCTCTTTCCTGCAATTCTGCTTTGCTTTCAAATCCTCTTCTTTGCCTTCCCTCAATATAAATGTGGACGAGAGTTATCATTTATAACTGTGCAGGTTTGTGAATTGCAGTGCCCTGAAGCTGCATTTTACAACTCGCTTTTTCGGGAGCTGGCCGCAAAAGCGCAGGATGGCTTCAGGCCCCGTTCTGGTTCTGGGGGCAGGCTGAGCCTGTGGTTAATTCTTCTTCCTGATGGGAAAATAGAGCGACCTGTGCCTGTCCCACCACCAAGAGCTAGTCTAACATTGGTTCCCCGTCTTCCCGTTCATCCTCAGGACAAATTGCAACCTGTACGGAACAGGAGGTTAAAGGTGCTGATGCTCCAAGTGGGGAGATTGCTAGTAAAGTGGCTGGAATGGCCAACCCGAGCACAAGGAGATGAGAAATGAGGTGCGTTTTAGAAACCTTTCCCCATCACACGGTGTACCATCTTCTGGGTTTCTCATGCATGTTTTCGATGTAGGAAGATGCCCTTGAACTTGGAGATTTGGGACCCATGCGATGGGTAGCACGCAGTATTACTTTAAAGGGTCTGGATTTGCTCACCCAACCTCACCAAACCTCTCAGCACCAAGAGTGTACACCCTTATGTCTCATCCAGCTGTGGGTCTAGATATGGTCAATCCAGGTTGCATCACAGCCCCTGAACGAATTGTGTAAGAATTTCTCTCTCTTTCCCTGTCTTTGTTTCATGGGTTTTTAAAAGTAATTTATTTTTATAATGGGGTTTAGCTGCTTTTCACGGCTGTGTTTATGCCGCTTTACACCCACTTGACACACTAACAGAGAGATATCAATACATAGGTTTTAAGATTATTGCTAGTCAGATATATTCTTGTGCGGTGAATCGGGCGTGTTGAGTCCAGTTCTCTGAGCAAGGAGTAGGTCTTGTCTATTACATATTGGGTTTATGGAACGGTATCTGAGCTAATTTGAAGCTCTTGTTTTATGTATCACCCCACCTCACCTTTCCCGTTAAGCAGCCATAGTGTGTTTTCTGCATGTGTGACTCTGTGCTGTTTTGTAATTCAGTTCAAGTGTAACGGTTTTTACATTCCCTCTATAAGTGACACCTTATGAGAAGTGTCCTTTTCTGTGTGACTTATTTCACTTAGAATCGTCTTACCTAAATCCACTCATCATGCTGCTACTAGCCTTATGACATTGATTTCATGGCTGAGTGATATTCCATTGTACATAAGGACCACAACTTTTTGATCCATTTTTCGCTTTCCTGGGATATTTAAGGTGGAATGAAGTGGAGGTCCTTGTCAACAGAGCAGCCCTAAACTTTGGGGTGCTTGTGTCTTGCTGATTTTCAATTTTCCCACTTTATCCACCCATGCGTGGAAGTGCCCTATGCTCTCTAAGCTGTGTTTTTTAGATGTTTCAGGACACACCGTACACTTCTCCAGAGTGGCTGTTGGCAATTTACATCCCGCCCATCAGTGTAGCAAGGCTCCCATTTCTCCATGGCCTGTCCTGCATTTCTGGTTTTGACACTTTTTTCAGCATGGCCCTTTTGACCGATAGGAAGCGAGACTTCTTTGTAGCGCTGATTTGCCTTTCCAGGTTGCTTGGTTGGCCAAAAAGGGCGTATGCGTTTTTTCCTGAATATATTCAGGAAAAAACGCATACGCCCTTTTTGGCCAAGGGCATCATTGTCAACGTTTTGCCGCTTTTCATGTGCTTTAAAGGCGATTCGAATCTACCTCCTGAAATCTGTTTCCTGCAATTCTTCCTTGATTTCAAATCCTCTTCTTTGACTTCCCTCAATATATTTGTGGACGAGAGTTATCGTTTATAACTCTGCAGGTTTGTGAATTGCAGTGCCCTGAAGCTCCATTTTACAAGTCGCTTTTTTGGGAGCTGGCCGCAAAAGCGCAGGATGGCTTCAGGCCCTGTTCTGGTTCCGGGGGGCAGGCTGAGCCTGTGGTTAATTCTTTTTCCTGATGGGAAAATAGAGTGACCTGTGCCTGTCCCAACACCAAGAGCTAGTCTCTCATTGGTTCCCCATCTTCCCGTTCATCCTCAGGACAAATTGCAACCTGTACGGAACAGGAGGTTAATGGTGCTGATGCTCCAAGTAGGGAGATTGCTAGTAAAGTGGCTGGAATGGCGAACTCGAGCACAAGGAGATGAGAAATGAGGTGCGTTTTAGAAACCTTTCCCCATCACACGGTGTACCATCTTCTGGGTTTCTCATGCATGTTTTCGATGTAGGAAGATGCCCTTGAACTTGGAGATTTGGGACCCATGCGATGGCTAGCACGCAGTATTACTTTAAAGGGTCTGGATTTGCTCACCCAACCTCACCAAACCTCTCAGCACCAAGAGTGTACACCCTTATGTCTCATCCAGCTGTGGGTCTAGATATGGTCAATCCAGGTTGCATCACAGCCCCTGAACGAATTGTGTAAGAATTTCTCTCTCTTTCCCTGTCTTTGTTTCATGGGTTTTTAAAAGTAATTTATTTTTATAATGGGGTTTAGCTGCTTTTCACGGCTGTGTTTATGCCGCTTTACACCCACTTGACACACTAACAGAGAGATATCAATACATAGGTTTTAAGATTATTACTAGTCAGATATATTCTTGTGCGGTGAATCGGGCGTGTTGAGTCCAGTTCTCTGAGCAAGGAGTAGGTCTTGTCTATTACATATTGGGTTTATGGAACGGTATCTGAGCTAATTTGAAGCTCTTGTTTTATGTATCACCCCACCTCACCTTTCCCGTTAAGCAGCCATAGTGTGTTTTCTGCATGTGTGACTCTGTGCTGTTTTGTAATTCAGTTCAAGTGTAACGGTTTTTACATTCCCTCTATAAGTGACACCTTATGAGAAGTGTCCTTTTCTGTGTGACTTATTTCACTTAGAATCGTCTTACCTAAATCCACTCATCATGCTGCTACTAGCCTTATGACATTGATTTCATGGCTGAGTGATATTCCATTGTACATAAGGACCACAACTTTTTGATCCATTTTTCGCTTTCCTGGGATATTTAAGGTGGAATGAAGTGGAGGTCCTTGTCAACAGAGCAGCCCTAAACTTTGGGGTGCTTGTGTCTTGCTGATTTTCAATTTTCCCACTTTATCCCCCCATGCGTGGAAGTGCCCTATGCTCTCTAAGCTGTGTTTTTTAGATGTTTCAGGACACACCGTACACTTCTCCAGAGTGGCTGTTGGCAATTTACATCCCGCCCATCAGTGTAGCAAGGCTCCCATTTCTCCATGGCCTGTCCTGCATTTCTGGTTTTGACACTTTTTTCAGCATGGCCCTTTTGACCGATGGGAAGCGAGACTTCTTTGTAGCGCTGATTTGCCTTTCCAGGTTGCTTGGTTGGCCAAAAAGGGCGTATGCGTTTTTTCCTGAATATATTCAGGAAAAAACGCATACGCCCTTTTTGGCCAAGGGCATCATTGTCAACGTTTTGCCGCTTTTCATGTGCTTTAAAGGCGATTCGAATCTACCTCCTGAAATCTGTTTCCTGCAATTCTTCCTTGATTTCAAATCCTCTTCTTTGACTTCCCTCAATATATTTGTGGACGAGAGTTATCGTTTATAACTCTGCAGGTTTGTGAATTGCAGTGCCCTGAAGCTCCATTTTACAAGTCGCTTTTTTGGGAGCTGGCCGCAAAAGCGCAGGATGGCTTCAGGCCCTGTTCTGGTTCCGGGGGGCAGGCTGAGCCTGTGGTTAATTCTTTTTCCTGATGGGAAAATAGAGTGACCTGTGCCTGTCCCAACACCAAGAGCTAGTCTCTCATTGGTTCCCCATCTTCCCGTTCATCCTCAGGACAAATTGCAACCTGTACGGAACAGGAGGTTAATGGTGCTGATGCTCCAAGTAGGGAGATTGCTAGTAAAGTGGCTGGAATGGCGAACTCGAGCACAAGGAGATGAGAAATGAGGTGCGTTTTAGAAACCTTTCCCCATCACACGGTGTACCATCTTCTGGGTTTCTCATGCATGTTTTCGATGTAGGAAGATGCCCTTGAACCTGGAGATTTGGGACCCATGCGATGGGTAGCACGCAGTATTACTTTAAAGGGTCTGCGTTTGCTCACCCAATCTCACCAAACCTCTCAGGAACAAGAGTGTCCACCCATATGTCTCATCCTGCTGTGGGTCTAGATATGGTCAATCCAGGTTGCATTACAGCCCCTGAACGAATTGTGTAAGAATTTCTCTCTCTTTCACTGTCTTTGTTTCATGGGTTTTGAAAAGTAATTTATTTTTATAATGGGGTTTAGCTGCTTTTCACGGCTGTGTTTATGCCGCTGTACACCCACTTGACACACTAACAGAGAGATATCAATACATAGGTTTTAAGATTATTACTAGTCAGATATATTCCTTTGCGGTGAATCGGGCGTGTTGAGTCCAGTTCTCTGAGCAAGGAGTAGGTATTGTCTATTACATATTGGGTTTATGGAACGGTATCTGAGCTAATTTGAAACTCTTGTTTTATGTATCACCCCGCCTCACCTTTCCCGTTAAGCAGCCATAGTGTGTTTTCTGCATGTGTGACTCTGTTCTGTTTTGTAATTCAGTGCAAGTGTAACGGTTTTTACATTCCCTCTATAAGTGACACCTTATGAGAAGTGTCTTTTTCTGTGTGACTTATTTCACTTAGAATCGCCGTACCTAAATCCACTCATCATGCTGCTACTAGCCTTATGACATTGATTTCATGGCTGAGTGATATTCCATTGTACATAAGGACCACAACTTTTGTATCCATTTTTCGCTCTCCTGGGATATTTAAGGTGGAATGAAGTGGTGGTCCTTGTCAACAGAGCAGCCCTAAACTTTGGGGTGCTTGTGTCTTGCTGATTTTTAATTTTCCCACTTTATACCACCATGCGTGAAAGTGCCCTATGCTCTCTAAGCTGTGTTTTTTAGATGTTTCAGGACACACCGTACACTTCTCCAGAGTGGCTGTTGGCAATTTACATCCCGCCCATCAGTGTAGCAAGGCTCCCATTTCTCCATGGCCTGTCCTGCATTTCTGGTTTTGACACTTTTTTCAGCATGGCCCTTTTGACCGATGGGAAGCGAGACTTCTTTGTAGCGCTGATTTGCCTTTCCAGGTTGCTTGCTTGGCCAAAAAGGGCGTATGCGTTTTTTCCTGAATATATTCAGGAAAAAACGCATACGCCCTTTTTGGCCAAGGGCATCATTGTCAACATTTTGCCGCTTTTCATGTGCTTTAAAGGCGATTCGAATCTACCTCCTGAAATCTCTTTCCTGCAATTCTGCTTTGCTTTCAAATCCTCTTCTTTGCCTTCCCTCAATATAATTGTGGACGAGAGTTATCATTTATAACTGTGCAGGTTTGTGAATTGCAGTGCCCTGAAGCTGCATTTTACAACTCGCTTTTTAGGGAGCTGGCCGCAAAAGCGCAGGATGGCTTCAGGCCCCGTTCTGGTTCTGGGGGCAGGCTGAGCCTGTGGTTAATTCTTCTTCCTGATGGGAAAATAGAGCGACCTGTGCCTGTCCCACCACCAAGAGCTAGTCTAACATTGGTTCCCCGTCTTCCCGTTCATCCTCAGGACAAATTGCAACCTGTACGGAACAGGAGGTTAAAGGTGCTGATGCTCCAAGTGGGGAGATTGCTAGTAAAGTGGCTGGAATGACCAACCCGAGCACAAGGAGATGAGAAATGAGGTGCGTTTTAGAAACCTTTCCCCATCACACGGTGTACCATCTTCTGGGTTTCTCATGCATGTTTTCGATGTAGGAAGATGCCCTTGAACTTGGAGATTTGGGACCCATGCGATGGGTAGCACGCAGTATTACTTTAAAGGGTCTGGATTTGCTCACCCAACCTCACCAAACCTCTCAGCACCAAGAGTGTACACCCTTATGTCTCATCCAGCTGTGGGTCTAGATATGGTCAATCCAGGTTGCATCACAGCCCCTGAACGAATTGTGTAAGAATTTCTCTCTCTTTCCCTGTCTTTGTTTCATGGGTTTTTAAAAGTAATTTATTTTTATAATGGGGTTTAGCTGCTTTTCACGGCTGTGTTTATGCCGCTTTACACCCACTTGACACACTAACAGAGAGATATCAATACATAGGTTTTAAGATTATTGCTAGTCAGATATATTCTTGTGCGGTGAATCGGGCGTGTTGAGTCCAGTTCTCTGAGCAAGGAGTAGGTCTTGTCTATTACATATTGGGTTTATGGAACGGTATCTGAGCTAATTTGAAGCTCTTGTTTTATGTATCACCCCACCTCACCTTTCCCGTTAAGCAGCCATAGTGTGTTTTCTGCATGTGTGACTCTGTGCTGTTTTGTAATTCAGTTCAAGTGTAACGGTTTTTACATTCCCTCTATAAGTGACACCTTATGAGAAGTGTCCTTTTCTGTGTGACTTATTTCACTTAGAATCGTCTTACCTAAATCCACTCATCATGCTGCTACTAGCCTTATGACATTGATTTCATGGCTGAGTGATATTCCATTGTACATAAGGACCACAACTTTTTGATCCATTTTTCGCTTTCCTGGGATATTTAAGGTGGAATGAAGTGGAGGTCCTTGTCAACAGAGCAGCCCTAAACTTTGGGGTGCTTGTGTCTTGCTGATTTTCAATTTTCCCACTTTATCCCCCCATGCGTGGAAGTGCCCTATGCTCTCTAAGCTGTGTTTTTTAGATGTTTCAGGACACACCGTACACTTCTCCAGAGTGGCTGTTGGCAATTTACATCCCGCCCATCAGTGTAGCAAGGCTCCCATTTCTCCATGGCCTGTCCTGCATTTCTGGTTTTGACACTTTTTTCAGCATGGCCCTTTTGACCGATGGGAAGCGAGACTTCTTTGTAGCGCTGATTTGCCTTTCCAGGTTGCTTGGTTGGCCAAAAGGGCGTATGCGTTTTTTCCTGAATATATTCAGGAAAAAACGCATACGCCCTTTTTGGACAAGGGCATCATTGTCAACGTTTGCCGCTTTTCATGTGCTTTAAAGGCGATTCGAATCTACCTCCTGAAATCTCTTTCCTGCAATTCTGCTTTGCTTTCAAATCCTCTTCTTTGCCTTCCCTCAATATAAATGTGGACGAGAGTTATCATTTATAACTGTGCAGGTTTGTGAATTGCAGTGCCCTGAAGCTGCATTTTACAACTCGCTTTTTCGGGAGCTGGCCGCAAAAGCGCAGGATGGCTTCAGGCCGCGTTCTGGTTCTGGGGGCAGGCTGAGCCTGTGGTTAATTCTTCTTCCTGATGGGAAAATAGAGCGACCTGTGCCTGTCCCACCACCAAGAGCTAGTCTAACATTGGTTCCCCGTCTTCCCGTTCATCCTCAGGACAAATTGCAACCTGTACGGAACAGGAGGTTAAAGGTGCTGATGCTCCAAGTGGGGAGATTGCTAGTAAAGTGGCTGGAATGGCCAACCCGAGCACAAGGAGATGAGAAATGAGGTGCGTTTTAGAAACCTTTCCCCATCACACGGTGTACCATCTTCTGGGTTTCTCATGCATGTTTTCGATGTAGGAAGATGCCCTTGAACTTGGAGATTTGGGACCCATGCGATGGCTAGCACGCAGTATTACTTTAAAGGGTCTGGATTTGCTCACCCAACCTCACCAAACCTCTCAGCACCAAGAGTGTACACCCTTATGTCTCATCCAGCTGTGGGTCTAGATATGGTCAATCCAGGTTGCATCACAGCCCCTGAACGAATTGTGTAAGAATTTCTCTCTCTTTCCCTGTCTTTGTTTCATGGGTTTTTAAAAGTAATTTATTTTTATAATGGGGTTTAGCTGCTTTTCACGGCTGTGTTTATGCCGCTTTACACCCACTTGACACACTAACAGAGAGATATCAATACATAGGTTTTAAGATTATTACTAGTCAGATATATTCTTGTGCGGTGAATCGGGCGTGTTGAGTCCAGTTCTCTGAGCAAGGAGTAGGTCTTGTCTATTACATATTGGGTTTATGGAACGGTATCTGAGCTAATTTGAAGCTCTTGTTTTATGTATCACCCCACCTCACCTTTCCCGTTAAGCAGCCATAGTGTGTTTTCTGCATGTGTGACTCTGTGCTGTTTTGTAATTCAGTTCAAGTGTAACGGTTTTTACATTCCCTCTATAAGTGACACCTTATGAGAAGTGTCCTTTTCTGTGTGACTTATTTCACTTAGAATCGTCTTACCTAAATCCACTCATCATGCTGCTACTAGCCTTATGACATTGATTTCATGGCTGAGTGATATTCCATTGTACATAAGGACCACAACTTTTTGATCCATTTTTCGCTTTCCTGGGATATTTAAGGTGGAATGAAGTGGAGGTCCTTGTCAACAGAGCAGCCCTAAACTTTGGGGTGCTTGTGTCTTGCTGATTTTCAATTTTCCCACTTTATCCCCCCATGCGTGGAAGTGCCCTATGCTCTCTAAGCTGTGTTTTTTAGATGTTTCAGGACACACCGTACACTTCTCCAGAGTGGCTGTTGGCAATTTACATCCCGCCCATCAGTGTAGCAAGGCTCCCATTTCTCCATGGCCTGTCCTGCATTTCTGGTTTTGACACTTTTTTCAGCATGGCCCTTTTGACCGATGGGAAGCGAGACTTCTTTGTAGCGCTGATTTGCCTTTCCAGGTTGCTTGGTTGGCCAAAAAGGGCGTATGCGTTTTTTCCTGAATATATTCAGGAAAAAACGCATACGCCCTTTTTGGCCAAGGGCATCATTGTCAACGTTTTGCCGCTTTTCATGTGCTTTAAAGGCGATTCGAATCTACCTCCTGAAATCTGTTTCCTGCAATTCTTCCTTGATTTCAAATCCTCTTCTTTGACTTCCCTCAATATATTTGTGGACGAGAGTTATCGTTTATAACTCTGCAGGTTTGTGAATTGCAGTGCCCTGAAGCTCCATTTTACAAGTCGCTTTTTTGGGAGCTGGCCGCAAAAGCGCAGGATGGCTTCAGGCCCTGTTCTGGTTCCGGGGGGCAGGCTGAGCCTGTGGTTAATTCTTTTTCCTGATGGGAAAATAGAGTGACCTGTGCCTGTCCCAACACCAAGAGCTAGTCTCTCATTGGTTCCCCATCTTCCCGTTCATCCTCAGGACAAATTGCAACCTGTACGGAACAGGAGGTTAATGGTGCTGATGCTCCAAGTAGGGAGATTGCTAGTAAAGTGGCTGGAATGGCGAACTCGAGCACAAGGAGATGAGAAATGAGGTGCGTTTTAGAAACCTTTCCCCATCACACGGTGTACCATCTTCTGGGTTTCTCATGCATGTTTTCGATGTAGGAAGATGCCCTTGAACTTGGAGATTTGGGACCCATGCGATGGCTAGCACGCAGTATTACTTTAAAGGGTCTGGATTTGCTCACCCAACCTCACCAAACCTCTCAGCACCAAGAGTGTACACCCTTATGTCTCATCCAGCTGTGGGTCTAGATATGGTCAATCCAGGTTGCATCACAGCCCCTGAACGAATTGTGTAAGAATTTCTCTCTCTTTCCCTGTCTTTGTTTCATGGGTTTTTAAAAGTAATTTATTTTTATAATGGGGTTTAGCTGCTTTTCACGGCTGTGTTTATGCCGCTTTACACCCACTTGACACACTAACAGAGAGATATCAATACATAGGTTTTAACATTATTACTAGTCAGATATATTCTTGTGCGGTGAATCGGGCGTGTTGAGTCCAGTTCTCTGAGCAAGGAGTAGGTCTTGTCTATTACATATTGGGTTTATGGAACGGTATCTGAGCTAATTTGAAGCTCTTGTTTTATGTATCACCCCACCTCACCTTTCCCGTTAAGCAGCCATAGTGTGTTTTCTGCATGTGTGACTCTGTGCTGTTTTGTAATTCAGTTCAAGTGTAACGGTTTTTACATTCCCTCTATAAGTGACACCTTATGAGAAGTGTCCTTTTCTGTGTGACTTATTTCACTTAGAATCGTCTTACCTAAATCCACTCATCATGCTGCTACTAGCCTTATGACATTGATTTCATGGCTGAGTGATATTCCATTGTACATAAGGACCACAACTTTTTGATCCATTTTTCGCTTTCCTGGGATATTTAAGGTGGAATGAAGTGGAGGTCCTTGTCAACAGAGCAGCCCTAAACTTTGGGGTGCTTGTGTCTTGCTGATTTTCAATTTTCCCACTTTATCCCCCCATGCGTGGAAGTGCCCTATGCTCTCTAAGCTGTGTTTTTTAGATGTTTCAGGACACACCGTACACTTCTCCAGAGTGGCTGTTGGCAATTTACATCCCGCCCATCAGTGTAGCAAGGCTCCCATTTCTCCATGGCCTGTCCTGCATTTCTGGTTTTGACACTTTTTTCAGCATGGCCCTTTTGACCGATGGGAAGCGAGACTTCTTTGTAGCGCTGATTTGCCTTTCCAGGTTGCTTGGTTGGCCAAAAAGGGCGTATGCGTTTTTTCCTGAATATATTCAGGAAAAAACGCATACGCCCTTTTTGGCCAAGGGCATCATTGTCAACGTTTTGCCGCTTTTCATGTGCTTTAAAGGCGATTCGAATCTACCTCCTGAAATCTGTTTCCTGCAATTCTTCCTTGATTTCAAATCCTCTTCTTTGACTTCCCTCAATATATTTGTGGACGAGAGTTATCGTTTATAACTCTGCAGGTTTGTGAATTGCAGTGCCCTGAAGCTCCATTTTACAAGTCGCTTTTTTGGGAGCTGGCCGCAAAAGCGCAGGATGGCTTCAGGCCCTGTTCTGGTTCTGGGGGGCAGGCTGAGCCTGTGGTTAATTCTTTTTCCTGATGGGAAAATAGAGTGACCTGTGCCTGTCCCAACACCAAGAGCTAGTCTCTCATTGGTTCCCCATCTTCCCGTTCATCCTCAGGACAAATTGCAACCTGTACGGAACAGGAGGTTAATGGTGCTGATGCTCCAAGTAGGGAGATTGCTAGTAAAGTGGCTGGAATGGCGAACTCGAGCACAAGGAGATGAGAAATGAGGTGCGTTTTAGAAACCTTTCCCCATCACACGGTGTACCATCTTCTGGGTTTCTCATGCATGTTTTCGATGTAGGAAGATGCCCTTGAACCTGGAGATTTGGGACCCATGCGATGGGTAGCACGCAGTATTACTTTAAAGGGTCTGCGTTTTTTCACACAACCTCACCAAACCTCTCAGCACCAAGAGTGTACACCCTTATGTCTCATCCAGCTGTGGGTCTAGATATGGTCAATCCAGGTTGCATCACAGCCCCTGAACGAATTGTGTAAGAATTTCTCTCTCTTTCCCTGTCTTTGTTTCATGGGTTTTTAAAAGTAATTTATTTTTATAATGGGGTTTAGCTGCTTTTCACGGCTGTGTTTATGCCGCTGTACACCCACTTGACACACTAACAGAGAGATATCAATACATAGGTTTTAAGATTATTACTAGTCAGATATATTCTTGTGCGGTGAATCGGGCGTGTTGAGTCCAGTTCTCTGAGCAAGGAGTAGGTCTTGTCTATTACATATTGGGTTTATGGAACGGTATCTGAGCTAATTTGAAGCTCTTGTTTTATGTATCACCCCACCTCACCTTTCCCGTTAAGCAGCCATAGTGTGTTTTCTGCATGTGTGACTCTGTGCTGTTTTGTAATTCAGTTCAAGTGTAACGGTTTTTACATTCCCTCTATAAGTGACACCTTATGAGAAGTGTCCTTTTCTGTGTGACTTATTTCACTTAGAATCGTCTTACCTAAATCCACTCATCATGCTGCTACTAGCCTTATGACATTGATTTCATGGCTGAGTGATATTCCATTGTACATAAGGACCACAACTTTTTGATCCATTTTTCGCTTTCCTGGGATATTTAAGGTGGAATGAAGTGGAGGTCCTTGTCAACAGAGCAGCCCTAAACTTTGGGGTGCTTGTGTCTTGCTGATTTTCAATTTTCCCACTTTATCCCCCCATGCGTGGAAGTGCCCTATGCTCTCTAAGCTGTGTTTTTTAGATGTTTCAGGACACACCGTACACTTCTCCAGAGTGGCTGTTGGCAATTTACATCCCGCCCATCAGTGTAGCAAGGCTCCCATTTCTCCATGGCCTGTCCTGCATTTCTGGTTTTGACACTTTTTTCAGCATGGCCCTTTTGACCGATGGGAAGCGAGACTTCTTTGTAGCGCTGATTTGCCTTTCCAGGTTGCTTGGTTGGCCAAAAGGGCGTATGCGTTTTTTCCTGAATATATTCAGGAAAAAACGCATACGCCCTTTTTGGCCAAGGGCATCATTGTCAACGTTTTGCCGCTTTTCATGTGCTTTAAAGGCGATTCGAATCTACCTCCTGAAATCTGTTTCCTGCAATTCTTCCTTGATTTCAAATCCTCTTCTTTGACTTCCCTCAATATATTTGTGGACGAGAGTTATCGTTTATAACTCTGCAGGTTTGTGAATTGCAGTGCCCTGAAGCTCCATTTTACAAGTCGCTTTTTTGGGAGCTGGCCGCAAAAGCGCAGGATGGCTTCAGGCCCTGTTCTGGTTCCGGGGGGCAGGCTGAGCCTGTGGTTAATTCTTTTTCCTGATGGGAAAATAGAGTGACCTGTGCCTGTCCCAACACCAAGAGCTAGTCTCTCATTGGTTCCCCATCTTCCCGTTCATCCTCAGGACAAATTGCAACCTGTACGGAACAGGAGGTTAATGGTGCTGATGCTCCAAGTAGGGAGATTGCTAGTAAAGTGGCTGGAATGGCGAACTCGAGCACAAGGAGATGAGAAATGAGGTGCGTTTTAGAAACCTTTCCCCATCACACGGTGTACCATCTTCTGGGTTTCTCATGCATGTTTTCGATGTAGGAAGATGCCCTTGAACCTGGAGATTTGGGACCCATGCGATGGGTAGCACGCAGTATTACTTTAAAGGGTCTGCGTTTGCTCACCCAACCTCACCAAACCTCTCAGGAACAAGAGTGTCCACCCATATGTCTCATCCTGCTGTGGGTCTAGATATGGTCAATCCAGGTTGCATTACAGCCCCTGAACGAATTGTGTAAGAATTTCTCTCTCTTTCACTGTCTTTGTTTCATGGGTTTTGAAAAGTAATTTATTTTTATAATGGGGTTTAGCTGCTTTTCACGGCTGTGTTCATGCCGCTGTACACCCACTTGACACACTAACAGAGAGATATCAATACATAGGTTTTAAGATTATTACTAGTCAGATATATTCCTTTGCGGTGAATCGGGCGTGTTGAGTCCAGTTCTCTGAGCAAGGAGTAGGTATTGTCTATTACATATTGGGTTTATGGAACGGTATCTGAGCTAATTTGAAACTCTTGTTTTATGTATCACCCCGCCTCACCTTTCCCGTTAAGCAGCCATAGTGTGTTTTCTGCATGTGTGACTCTGTTCTGTTTTGTAATTCAGTGCAAGTGTAACGGTTTTTACATTCCCTCTATAAGTGACACCTTATGAGAAGTGTCTTTTTCTGTGTGACTTATTTCACTTAGAATCGCCGTACCTAAATCCACTCATCATGCTGCTACTAGCCTTATGACATTGATTTCATGGCTGAGTGATATTCCATTGTACATAAGGACCACAACTTTTGTATCCATTTTTCGCTCTCCTGGGATATTTAAGGTGGAATGAAGTGGTGGTCCTTGTCAACAGAGCAGCCCTAAACTTTGGGGTGCTTGTGTCTTGCTGATTTTTAATTTTCCCACTTTATACCACCATGCGTGAAAGTGCCCTATGCTCTCTAAGCTGTGTTTTTTAGATGTTTCAGGACACACCGTACACTTCTCCAGAGTGGCTGTTGGCAATTTACATCCCGCCCATCAGTGTAGCAAGGCTCCCATTTCTCCATGGCCTGTCCTGCATTTCTGGTTTTGACACTTTTTTCAGCATGGCCCTTTTGACCGATGGGAAGCGAGACTTCTTTGTAGCGCTGATTTGCCTTTCCAGGTTGCTTGCTTGGCCAAAAAGGGCGTATGCGTTTTTTCCTGAATATATTCAGGAAAAAACGCATACGCCCTTTTTGGCAAAGGGCATCATTGTCAACATTTTGCCGCTTTTCATGTGCTTTAAAGGCGATTCGAATCTACCTCCTGAAATCTCTTTCCTGCAATTCTGCTTTGCTTTCAAATCCTCTTCTTTGCCTTCCCTCAATATAAATGTGGACGAGAGTTATCATTTATAACTGTGCAGGTTTGTGAATTGCAGTGCCCTGAAGCTGCATTTTACAACTCGCTTTTTCGGGAGCTGGCCGCAAAAGCGCAGGATGGCTTCAGGCCCCGTTCTGGTTCTGGGGGCAGGCTGAGCCTGTGGTTAATTCTTCTTCCTGATGGGAAAATAGAGCGACCTGTGCCTGTCCCACCACCAAGAGCTAGTCTAACATTGGTTCCCCATTTCCCGTTCATCCTCAGGACAAATTGCAACCTGTACGGAACAGGAGGTTAAAGGTGCTGATGCTCCAAGTGGGGAGATTGCTAGTAAAGTGGCTGGAATGGCCAACCCGAGCACAAGGAGATGAGAAATGAGGTGCGTTTTAGAAACCTTTCCCCATCACACGGTGTACCATCTTCTGGGTTTCTCATGCATGTTTTCGATGTAGGAAGATGCCCTTGAACTTGGAGATTTGGGACCCATGCGATGGCTAGCACGCAGTATTACTTTAAAGGGTCTGGATTTGCTCACCCAACCTCACCAAACCTCTCAGCACCAAGAGTGTACACCCTTATGTCTCATCCAGCTGTGGGTCTAGATATGGTCAATCCAGGTTGCATCACAGCCCCTGAACGAATTGTGTAAGAATTTCTCTCTCTTTCCCTGTCTTTGTTTCATGGGTTTTTAAAAGTAATTTATTTTTATAATGGGGTTTAGCTGCTTTTCACGGCTGTGTTTATGCCGCTTTACACCCACTTGACACACTAACAGAGAGATATCAATACATAGGTTTTAAGATTATTACTAGTCAGATATATTCTTGTGCGGTGAATCGGGCGTGTTGAGTCCAGTTCTCTGAGCAAGGAGTAGGTCTTGTCTATTACATATTGGGTTTATGGAACGGTATCTGAGCTAATTTGAAGCTCTTGTTTTATGTATCACCCCACCTCACCTTTCCCGTTAAGCAGCCATAGTGTGTTTTCTGCATGTGTGACTCTGTGCTGTTTTGTAATTCAGTTCAAGTGTAACGGTTTTTACATTCCCTCTATAAGTGACACCTTATGAGAAGTGTCCTTTTCTGTGTGACTTATTTCACTTAGAATCGTCTTACCTAAATCCACTCATCATGCTGCTACTAGCCTTATGACATTGATTTCATGGCTGAGTGATATTCCATTGTACATAAGGACCACAACTTTTTGATCCATTTTTCGCTTTCCTGGGATATTTAAGGTGGAATGAAGTGGAGGTCCTTGTCAACAGAGCAGCCCTAAACTTTGGGGTGCTTTTGTCTTGCTGATTTTCAATTTTCCCACTTTATCCCCCCATGCGTGGAAGTGCCCTATGCTCTCTAAGCTGTGTTTTTTAGATGTTTCAGGACACACCGTACACTTCTCCAGAGTGGCTGTTGGCAATTTACATCCCGCCCATCAGTGTAGCAAGGCTCCCATTTCTCCATGGCCTGTCCTGCATTTCTGGTTTTGACACTTTTTTCAGCATGGCCCTTTTGACCGATGGGAAGCGAGACTTCTTTGTAGCGCTGATTTGCCTTTCCAGGTTGCTTGGTTGGCCAAAAAGGGCGTATGCGTTTTTTCCTGAATATATTCAGGAAAAAACGCATACGCCCTTTTTGGCCAAGGGCATCATTGTCAACGTTTTGCCGCTTTTCATGTGCTTTAAAGGCGATTCGAATCTACCTCCTGAAATCTGTTTCCTGCAATTCTTCCTTGATTTCAAATCCTCTTCTTTGACTTCCCTCAATATATTTGTGGACGAGAGTTATCGTTTATAACTCTGCAGGTTTGTGAATTGCAGTGCCCTGAAGCTCCATTTTACAAGTCGCTTTTTTGGGAGCTGGCCGCAAAAGCGCAGGATGGCTTCAGGCCCTGTTCTGGTTCCGGGGGGCAGGCTGAGCCTGTGGTTAATTCTTTTTCCTGATGGGAAAATAGAGTGACCTGTGCCTGTCCCAACACCAAGAGCTAGTCTCTCATTGGTTCCCCATCTTCCCGTTCATCCTCAGGACAAATTGCAACCTGTACGGAACAGGAGGTTAATGGTGCTGATGCTCCAAGTAGGGAGATTGCTAGTAAAGTGGCTGGAATGGCGAACTCGAGCACAAGGAGATGAGAAATGAGGTGCGTTTTAGAAACCTTTCCCCATCACACGGTGTACCATCTTCTGGGTTTCTCATGCATGTTTTCGATGTAGGAAGATGCCCTTGAACCTGGAGATTTGGGACCCATGCGATGGGTAGCACGCAGTATTACTTTAAAGGGTCTGCGTTTTTTCACACAACCTCACCAAACCTCTCAGGAACAAGAGTGTCCACCCATATGTCTCATCCTGCTGTGGGTCTAGATATGGTCAATCCAGGTTGCATTACAGCCCCTGAACGAATTGTGTAAGAATTTCTCTCTCTTTCACTGTCTTTGTTTCATGGGTTTTGAAAAGTAATTTATTTTTATAATGGGGTTTAGCTGCTTTTCACGGCTGTGTTTATGCCGCTGTACACCCACTGGACACACTAACAGAGAGATATCAATACATAGGTTTTAAGATTATTACTAGTCAGATATATTCCTTTGCGGTGAATCGGGCGTGTTGAGTCCAGTTCTCTGAGCAAGGAGTAGGTATTGTCTATTACATATTGGGTTTATGGAATGGTATCTGAGCTAATTTGAAACTCTTGTTTTATGTATCACCCCGCCTCACCTTTCCCGTTAAGCAGCCATAGTGTGTTTTCTGCATGTGTGACTCTGTTCTGTTTTGTAATTCAGTGCAAGTGTAACGGTTTTTACATTCCCTCTATAAGTGACACCTTATGAGAAGTGTCTTTTTCTGTGTGACTTATTTCACTTAGAATCGCCGTACCTAAATCCACTCATCATGCTGCTACTAGCCTTATGACATTGATTTCATGGCTGAGTGATATTCCATTGTACATAAGGACCACAACTTTTGTATCCATTTTTCGCTCTCCTGGGATATTTAAGGTGGAATGAAGTGGTGGTCCTTGTCAACAGAGCAGCCCTAAACTTTGGGGTGCTTGTGTCTTGCTGATTTTTAATTTTCCCACTTTATACCACCATGCGTGAAAGTGCCCTATGCTCTCTAAGCTGTGTTTTTTAGATGTTTCAGGACACACCGTACACTTCTCCAGAGTGGCTGTTGGCAATTTACATCCCGCCCATCAGTGTAGCAAGGCTCCCATTTCTCCATGGCCTGTCCTGCATTTCTGGTTTTGACACTTTTTTCAGCATGGCCCTTTTGACCGATGGGAAGCGAGACTTCTTTGTAGCGCTGATTTGCCTTTCCAGGTTGCTTGCTTGGCCAAAAAGGGCGTATGCGTTTTTTCCTGAATATATTCAGGAAAAAACGCATACGCCCTTTTTGGCCAAGGGCATCATTGTCAACATTTTGCCGCTTTTCATGTGCTTTAAAGGCGATTCGAATCTACCTCCTGAAATCTCTTTCCTGCAATTCTGCTTTGCTTTCAAATCCTCTTCTTTGCCTTCCCTCAATATAATTGTGGACGAGAGTTATCATTTATAACTGTGCAGGTTTGTGAATTGCAGTGCCCTGAAGCTGCATTTTACAACTCGCTTTTTCGGGAGCTGGCCGCAAAAGCGCAGGATGGCTTCAGGCCCCGTTCTGGTTCTGGGGGCAGGCTGAGCCTGTGGTTAATTCTTCTTCCTGATGGGAAAATAGAGCGACCTGTGCCTGTCCCACCACCAAGAGCTAGTCTAACATTGGTTCCCCGTCTTCCCGTTCATCCTCAGGACAAATTGCAACCTGTACGGAACAGGAGGTTAAAGGTGCTGATGCTCCAAGTGGGGAGATTGCTAGTAAAGTGGCTGGAATGGCCAACCCGAGCACAAGGAGATGAGAAATGAGGTGCGTTTTAGAAACCTTTCCCCATCACACGGTGTACCATCTTCTGGGTTTCTCATGCATGTTTTCGATGTAGGAAGATGCCCTTGAACTTGGAGATTTGGGACCCATGCGATGGGTAGCACGCAGTATTACTTTAAAGGGTCTGGATTTGCTCACCCAACCTCACCAAACCTCTCAGCACCAAGAGTGTACACCCTTATGTCTCATCCAGCTGTGGGTCTAGATATGGTCAATCCAGGTTGCATCACAGCCCCTGAACGAATTGTGTAAGAATTTCTCTCTCTTTCCCTGTCTTTGTTTCATGGGTTTTGAAAAGTAATTTATTTTTATAATGGGGTTTAGCTGCTTTTCACGGCTGTGTTTATGCCGCTGTACACCCACTTGACACACTAACAGAGAGATATCAATACATAGGTTTTAAGATTATTACTAGTCAGATATATTCTTGTGCGGTGAATCGGGCGTGTTGAGTCCAGTTCTCTGAGCAAGGAGTAGGTCTTGTCTATTACATATTGGGTTTATGGAACGGTATCTGAGCTAATTTGAAGCTCTTGTTTTATGTATCACCCCACCTCACCTTTCCCGTTAAGCAGCCATAGTGTGTTTTCTGCATGTGTGACTCTGTGCTGTTTTGTAATTCAGTTCAAGTGTAACGGTTTTTACATTCCCTCTATAAGTGACACCTTATGAGAAGTGTCCTTTTCTGTGTGACTTATTTCACTTAGAATCGTCTTACCTAAATCCACTCATCATGCTGCTACTAGCCTTATGACATTGATTTCATGGCTGAGTGATATTCCATTGTACATAAGGACCACAACTTTTTGATCCATTTTTCGCTTTCCTGGGATATTTAAGGTGGAATGAAGTGGAGGTCCTTGTCAACAGAGCAGCCCTAAACTTTGGGGTGCTTGTGTCTTGCTGATTTTCAATTTTCCCACTTTATCCCCCCATGCGTGGAAGTGCCCTATGCTCTCTAAGCTGTGTTTTTTAGATGTTTCAGGACACACCGTACACTTCTCCAGAGTGGCTGTTGGCAATTTACATCCCGCCCATCAGTGTAGCAAGGCTCCCATTTCTCCATGGCCTGTCCTGCATTTCTGGTTTTGACACTTTTTTCAGCATGGCCCTTTTGACCGATGGGAAGCGAGACTTCTTTGTAGCGCTGATTTGCCTTTCCAGGTTGCTTGGTTGGCCAAAAAGGGCGTATGCGTTTTTTCCTGAATATATTCAGGAAAAAACGCATACGCCCTTTTTGGCCAAGGGCATCATTGTCAACGTTTTGCCGCTTTTCATGTGCTTTAAAGGCGATTCGAATCTACCTCCTGAAATCTGTTTCCTGCAATTCTTCCTTGATTTCAAATCCTCTTCTTTGACTTCCCTCAATATATTTGTGGACGAGAGTTATCGTTTATAACTCTGCAGGTTTGTGAATTGCAGTGCCCTGAAGCTCCATTTTACAAGTCGCTTTTTTGGGAGCTGGCCGCAAAAGCGCAGGATGGCTTCAGGCCCTGTTCTGGTTCCGGGGGGCAGGCTGAGCCTGTGGTTAATTCTTTTTCCTGATGGGAAAATAGAGTGACCTGTGCCTGTCCCAACACCAAGAGCTAGTCTCTCATTGGTTCCCCATCTTCCCGTTCATCCTCAGGACAAATTGCAACCTGTACGGAACAGGAGGTTAATGGTGCTGATGCTCCAAGTAGGGAGATTGCTAGTAAAGTGGCTGGAATGGCGAACTCGAGCACAAGGAGATGAGAAATGAGGTGCGTTTTAGAAACCTTTCCCCATCACACGGTGTACCATCTTCTGGGTTTCTCATGCATGTTTTCGATGTAGGAAGATGCCCTTGAACCTGGAGATTTGGGACCCATGCGATGGGTAGCACGCAGTATTACTTTAAAGGGTCTGCGTTTGCTCACCCAACCTCACCAAACCTCTCAGGAACAAGAGTGTCCACCCATATGTCTCATCCTGCTGTGGGTCTAGATATGGTCAATCCAGGTTGCATTACAGCCCCTGAACGAATTGTGTAAGAATTTCTCTCTCTTTCACTGTCTTTGTTTCATGGGTTTTGAAAAGTAATTTATTTTTATAATGGGGTTTAGCTGCTTTTCACGGCTGTGTTCATGCCGCTGTACACCCACTTGACACACTAACAGAGAGATATCAATACATAGGTTTTAAGATTATTACTAGTCAGATATATTCCTTTGCGGTGAATCGGGCGTGTTGAGTCCAGTTCTCTGAGCAAGGAGTAGGTATTGTCTATTACATATTGGGTTTATGGAACGGTATCTGAGCTAATTTGAAACTCTTGTTTTATGTATCACCCCGCCTCACCTTTCCCGTTAAGCAGCCATAGTGTGTTTTCTGCATGTGTGACTCTGTTCTGTTTTGTAATTCAGTGCAAGTGTAACGGTTTTTACATTCCCTCTATAAGTGACACCTTATGAGAAGTGTCTTTTTCTGTGTGACTTATTTCACTTAGAATCGCCGTACCTAAATCCACTCATCATGCTGCTACTAGCCTTATGACATTGATTTCATGGCTGAGTGATATTCCATTGTACATAAGGACCACAACTTTTGTATCCATTTTTCGCTCTCCTGGGATATTTAAGGTGGAATGAAGTGGTGGTCCTTGTCAACAGAGCAGCCCTAAACTTTGGGGTGCTTGTGTCTTGCTGATTTTTAATTTTCCCACTTTATACCACCATGCGTGAAAGTGCCCTATGCTCTCTAAGCTGTGTTTTTTAGATGTTTCAGGACACACCGTACACTTCTCCAGAGTGGCTGTTGGCAATTTACATCCCGCCCATCAGTGTAGCAAGGCTCCCATTTCTCCATGGCCTGTCCTGCATTTCTGGTTTTGACACTTTTTTCAGCATGGCCCTTTTGACCGATGGGAAGCGAGACTTCTTTGTAGCGCTGATTTGCCTTTCCAGGTTGCTTGCTTGGCCAAAAAGGGCGTATGCGTTTTTTCCTGAATATATTCAGGAAAAAACGCATACGCCCTTTTTGGCCAAGGGCATCATTGTCAACATTTTGCCGCTTTTCATGTGCTTTAAAGGCGATTCGAATCTACCTCCTGAAATCTCTTTCCTGCAATTCTGCTTTGCTTTCAAATCCTCTTCTTTGCCTTCCCTCAATATAAATGTGGACGAGAGTTATCATTTATAACTGTGCAGGTTTGTGAATTGCAGTGCCCTGAAGCTGCATTTTACAACTCGCTTTTTCGGGAGCTGGCCGCAAAAGCGCAGGATGGCTTCAGGCCCCGTTCTGGTTCTGGGGGCAGGCTGAGCCTGTGGTTAATTCTTCTTCCTGATGGGAAAATAGAGCGACCTGTGCCTGTCCCACCACCAAGAGCTAGTCTAACATTGGTTCCCCGTCTTCCCGTTCATCCTCAGGACAAATTGCAACCTGTACGGAACAGGAGGTTAAAGGTGCTGATGCTCCAAGTGGGGAGATTGCTAGTAAAGTGGCTGGAATGGCCAACCCGAGCACAAGGAGATGAGAAATGAGGTGCGTTTTAGAAACCTTTCCCCATCACACGGTGTACCATCTTCTGGGTTTCTCATGCATGTTTTCGATGTAGGAAGATGCCCTTGAACTTGGAGATTTGGGACCCATGCGATGGCTAGCACGCAGTATTACTTTAAAGGGTCTGGATTTGCTCACCCAACCTCACCAAACCTCTCAGCACCAAGAGTGTACACCCTTATGTCTCATCCAGCTGTGGGTCTAGATATGGTCAATCCAGGTTGCATCACAGCCCCTGAACGAATTGTGTAAGAATTTCTCTCTCTTTCCCTGTCTTTGTTTCATGGGTTTTTAAAAGTAATTTATTTTTATAATGGGGTTCAGCTGCTTTTCACGGCTGTGTTTATGCCGCTTTACACCCACTTGACACACTAACAGAGAGATATCAATACATAGGTTTTAAGATTATTACTAGTCAGATATATTCTTGTGCGGTGAATCGGGCGTGTTGAGTCCAGTTCTCTGAGCAAGGAGTAGGTCTTGTCTATTACATATTGGGTTTATGGAACGGTATCTGAGCTAATTTGAAGCTCTTGTTTTATGTATCACCCCACCTCACCTTTCCCGTTAAGCAGCCATAGTGTGTTTTCTGCATGTGTGACTCTGTGCTGTTTTGTAATTCAGTTCAAGTGTAACGGTTTTTACATTCCCTCTATAAGTGACACCTTATGAGAAGTGTCCTTTTCTGTGTGACTTATTTCACTTAGAATCGTCTTACCTAAATCCACTCATCATGCTGCTACTAGCCTTATGACATTGATTTCATGGCTGAGTGATATTCCATTGTACATAAGGACCACAAATTTTTGATCCATTTTTCGCTTTCCTGGGATATTTAAGGTGGAATGAAGTGGAGGTCCTTGTCAACAGAGCAGCCCTAAACTTTGGGATGCTTGTGTCTTGCTGATTTTCAATTTTCCCACTTTATCCCCCCATGCGTGGAAGTGCCCTATGCTCTCTAAGCTGTGTTTTTTAGATGTTTCAGGACACACCGTACACTTCTCCAGAGTGGCTGTTGGCAATTTACATCCCGCCCATCAGTGTAGCAAGGCTCCCATTTCTCCATGGCCTGTCCTGCATTTCTGGTTTTGACACTTTTTTCAGCATGGCCCTTTTGACCGATGGGAAGCGAGACTTCTTTGTAGCGCTGATTTGCCTTTCCAGGTTGCTTGGTTGGCCAAAAAGGGCGTATGCGTTTTTTCCTGAATATATTCAGGAAAAAACGCATACGCCCTTTTTGGCCAAGGGCATCATTGTCAACGTTTTGCCGCTTTTCATGTGCTTTAAAGGCGATTCGAATCTACCTCCTGAAATCTGTTTCCTGCAATTCTTCCTTGATTTCAAATCCTCTTCTTTGACTTCCCTCAATATATTTGTGGACGAGAGTTATCGTTTATAACTCTGCAGGTTTGTGAATTGCAGTGCCCTGAAGCTCCATTTTACAAGTCGCTTTTTTGGGAGCTGGCCGCAAAAGCGCAGGATGGCTTCAGGCCCTGTTCTGGTTCCGGGGGGCAGGCTGAGCCTGTGGTTAATTCTTTTTCCTGATGGGAAAATAGAGTGACCTGTGCCTGTCCCAACACCAAGAGCTAGTCTCTCATTGGTTCCCCATCTTCCCGTTCATCCTCAGGACAAATTGCAACCTGTACGGAACAGGAGGTTAATGGTGCTGATGCTCCAAGTAGGGAGATTGCTAGTAAAGTGGCTGGAATGGCGAACTCGAGCACAAGGAGATGAGAAATGAGGTGCGTTTTAGAAACCTTTCCCCATCACACGGTGTACCATCTTCTGGGTTTCTCATGCATGTTTTCGATGTAGGAAGATGCCCTTGAACCTGGAGATTTGGGACCCATGCGATGGGTAGCACACAGTATTACTTTAAAGGGTCTGCGTTTGCTCACCCAACCTCACCAAACCTCTCAGGAACAAGAGTGTCCACCCATATGTCTCATCCTGCTGTGGGTCTAGATATGGTCAATCCAGGTTGCATTACAGCCCCTGAACGAATTGTGTAAGAATTTCTCTCTCTTTCACTGTCTTTGTTTCATGGGTTTTGAAAAGTAATTTATTTTTATAATGGGGTTTAGCTGCTTTTCACGGCTGTGTTTATGCCGCTGTACACCCACTTGACACACTAACAGAGAGATATCAATACATAGGTTTTAAGATTATTACTAGTCAGATATATTCCTTTGCGGTGAATCGGGCGTGTTGAGTCCAGTTCTCTGAGCAAGGAGTAGGTATTGTCTATTACATATTGGGTTTATGGAACGGTATCTGAGCTAATTTGAAACTCTTGTTTTATGTATCACCCCGCCTCACCTTTCCCGTTAAGCAGCCATAGTGTGTTTTCTGCATGTGTGACTCTGTTCTGTTTTGTAATTCAGTGCAAGTGTAACGGTTTTTACATTCCCTCTATAAGTGACACCTTATGAGAAGTGTCTTTTTCTGTGTGACTTATTTCACTTAGAATCGCCGTACCTAAATCCACTCATCATGCTGCTACTAGCCTTATGACATTGATTTCATGGCTGAGTGATATTCCATTGTACATAAGGACCACAACTTTTGTATCCATTTTTCGCTCTCCTGGGATATTTAAGGTGGAATGAAGTGGTGGTCCTTGTCAACAGAGCAGCCCTAAACTTTGGGGTGCTTGTGTCTTGCTGATTTTTAATTTTCCCACTTTATACCACCATGCGTGAAAGTGCCCTATGCTCTCTAAGCTGTGTTTTTTAGATGTTTCAGGACACACCGTACACTTCTCCAGAGTGGCTGTTGGCAATTTACATCCCGCCCATCAGTGTAGCAAGGCTCCCATTTCTCCATGGCCTGTCCTGCATTTCTGGTTTTGACACTTTTTTCAGCATGGCCCTTTTGACCGATGGGAAGCGAGACTTCTTTGTAGCGCTGATTTGCCTTTCCAGGTTGCTTGCTTGGCCAAAAAGGGCGTATGCGTTTTTTCCTGAATATATTCAGGAAAAAACGCATACGCCCTTTTTGGCCAAGGGCATCATTGTCAACATTTTGCCGCTTTTCATGTGCTTTAAAGGCGATTCGAATCTACCTCCTGAAATCTCTTTCCTGCAATTCTGCTTTGCTTTCAAATCCTCTTCTTTGCCTTCCCTCAATATAAATGTGGACGAGAGTTATCATTTATAACTGTGCCGGTTTGTGAATTGCAGTGCCCTGAAGCTGCATTTTACAACTCGCTTTTTCGGGAGCTGGCCGCAAAAGCGCAGGATGGCTTCAGGCCCCGTTCTGGTTCTGGGGGCAGGCTGAGCCTGTGGTTAATTCTTCTTCCTGATGGGAAAATAGAGCGACCTGTGCCTGTCCCACCACCAAGAGCTAGTCTAACATTGGTTCCCCGTCTTCCCGTTCATCCTCAGGACAAATTGCAACCTGTACGGAACAGGAGGTTAAAGGTGCTGATGCTCCAAGTGGGGAGATTGCTAGTAAAGTGGCTGGAATGGCCAACCCGAGCACAAGGAGATGAGAAATGAGGTGCGTTTTAGAAACCTTTCCCCATCACACGGTGTACCATCTTCTGGGTTTCTCATGCATGTTTTCGATGTAGGAAGATGCCCTTGAACTTGGAGATTTGGGACCCATGCGATGGCTAGCACGCAGTATTACTTTAAAGGGTCTGGATTTGCTCACCCAACCTCACCAAACCTCTCAGCACCAAGAGTGTACACCCTTATGTCTCATCCAGCTGTGGGTCTAGATATGGTCAATCCAGGTTGCATCACAGCCCCTGAACGAATTGTGTAAGAATTTCTCTCTCTTTCCCTGTCTTTGTTTCATGGGTTTTTAAAAGTAATTTATTTTTATAATGGGGTTTAGCTGCTTTTCACGGCTGTGTTTATGCCGCTGTACACCCACTTGACACACTAACAGAGAGATATCAATACATAGGTTTTAAGATTATTACTAGTCAGATATATTCTTGTGCGGTGAATCGGGCGTGTTGAGTCCAGTTCTCTGAGCAAGGAGTAGGTCTTGTCTATTACATATTGGGTTTATGGAACGGTATCTGAGCTAATTTGAAGCTCTTGTTTTATGTATCACCCCACCTCACCTTTCCCGTTAAGCAGCCATAGTGTGTTTTCTGCATGTGTGACTCTGTGCTGTTTTGTAATTCAGTTCAAGTGTAACGGTTTTTACATTCCCTCTATAAGTGACACCTTATGAGAAGTGTCCTTTTCTGTGTGACTTATTTCACTTAGAATCGTCTTACCTAAATCCACTCATCATGCTGCTACTAGCCTTATGACATTGATTTCATGGCTGAGTGATATTCCATTGTACATAAGGACCACAACTTTTTGATCCATTTTTCGCTTTCCTGGGATATTTAAGGTGGAATGAAGTGGAGGTCCTTGTCAACAGAGCAGCCCTAAACTTTGGGGTGCTTGTGTCTTGCTGATTTTCAATTTTCCCACTTTATCCCCCCATGCGTGGAAGTGCCCTATGCTCTCTAAGCTGTGTTTTTTAGATGTTTCAGGACACACCGTACACTTCTCCAGAGTGGCTGTTGGCAATTTACATCCCGCCCATCAGTGTAGCAAGGCTCCCATTTCTCCATGGCCTGTCCTGCATTTCTGGTTTTGACACTTTTTTCAGCATGGCCCTTTTGACCGATGGGAAGCGAGACTTCTTTGTAGCTCTGATTTGCCTTTCCAGGTTGCTTGGTTGGCCAAAAAGGGCGTATGCGTTTTTTCCTGAATATATTCAGGAAAAAACGCATACGCCCTTTTTGGCCAAGGGCATCATTGTCAACGTTTTGCCGCTTTTCATGTGCTTTAAAGGCGATTCGAATCTACCTCCTGAAATCTGTTTCCTGCAATTCTTCCTTGATTTCAAATCCTCTTCTTTGACTTCCCTCAATATATTTGTGGACGAGAGTTATCGTTTATAACTCTGCAGGTTTGTGAATTGCAGTGCCCTGAAGCTCCATTTTACAAGTCGCTTTTTTGGGAGCTGGCCGCAAAAGCGCAGGATGGCTTCAGGCCCTGTTCTGGTTCCGGGGGGCAGGCTGAGCCTGTGGTTAATTCTTTTTCCTGATGGGAAAATAGAGTGACCTGTGCCTGTCCCAACACCAAGAGCTAGTCTCTCATTGGTTCCCCATCTTCCCGTTCATCCTCAGGACAAATTGCAACCTGTACGGAACAGGAGGTTAATGGTGCTGATGCTCCAAGTAGGGAGATTGCTAGTAAAGTGGCTGGAATGGCGAACTCGAGCACAAGGAGATGAGAAATGAGGTGCGTTTTAGAAACCTTTCCCCATCACACGGTGTACCATCTTCTGGGTTTCTCATGCATGTTTTCGATGTAGGAAGATGCCCTTGAACCTGGAGATTTGGGACCCATGCGATGGGTAGCACGCAGTATTACTTTAAAGGGTCTGCGTTTGCTCACCCAACCTCACCAAACCTCTCAGGAACAAGAGTGTCCACCCATATGTCTCATCCTGCTGTGGGTCTAGATATGGTCAATCCAGGTTGCATTACAGCCCCTGAACGAATTGTGTAAGAATTTCTCTCTCTTTCACTGTCTTTGTTTCATGGGTTTTGAAAAGTAATTTATTTTTATAATGGGGTTTAGCTGCTTTTCACGGCTGTGTTTATGCCGCTGTACACCCACTTGACACACTAACAGAGAGATATCAATACATAGGTTTTAAGATTATTACTAGTCAGATATATTCCTTTGCGGTGAATCGGGCGTGTTGAGTCCAGTTCTCTGAGCAAGGAGTAGGTATTGTCTATTACATATTGGGTTTATGGAACGGTATCTGAGCTAATTTGAAACTCTTGTTTTATGTATCACCCCGCCTCACCTTTCCCGTTAAGCAGCCATAGTGTGTTTTCTGCATGTGTGACTCTGTTCTGTTTTGTAATTCAGTGCAAGTGTAACGGTTTTTACATTCCCTCTATAAGTGACACCTTATGAGAAGTGTCTTTTTCTGTGTGACTTATTTCACTTAGAATCGCCGTACCTAAATCCACTCATCATGCTGCTACTAGCCTTATGACATTGATTTCATGGCTGAGTGATATTCCATTGTACATAAGGACCACAACTTTTGTATCCATTTTTCGCTCTCCTGGGATATTTAAGGTGGAATGAAGTGGTGGTCCTTGTCAACAGAGCAGCCCTAAACTTTGGGGTGCTTGTGTCTTGCTGATTTTTAATTTTCCCACTTTATACCACCATGCGTGAAAGTGCCCTATGCTCTCTAAGCTGTGTTTTTTAGATGTTTCAGGACACACCGTACACTTCTCCAGAGTGGCTGTTGGCAATTTACATCCCGCCCATCAGTGTAGCAAGGCTCCCATTTCTCCATGGCCTGTCCTGCATTTCTGGTTTTGACACTTTTTTCAGCATGGCCCTTTTGACCGATGGGAAGCGAGACTTCTTTGTAGCGCTGATTTGCCTTTCCAGGTTGCTTGCTTGGCCAAAAAGGGCGTATGCGTTTTTTCCTGAATATATTCAGGAAAAAACGCATACGCCCTTTTTGGCCAAGGGCATCATTGTCAACATTTTGCCGCTTTTCATGTGCTTTAAAGGCGATTCGAATCTACCTCCTGAAATCTCTTTCCTGCAATTCTGCTTTGCTTTCAAATCCTCTTCTTTGCCTTCCCTCAATATAATTGTGGACGAGAGTTATCATTTATAACTGTGCAGGTTTGTGAATTGCAGTGCCCTGAAGCTGCATTTTACAACTCGCTTTTTCGGGAGCTGGCCGCAAAAGCGCAGGATGGCTTCAGGCCCCGTTCTGGTTCTGGGGGCAGGCTGAGCCTGTGGTTAATTCTTCTTCCTGATGGGAAAATAGAGCGACCTGTGCCTGTCCCACCACCAAGAGCTAGTCTAACATTGGTTCCCCATCTTCCCGTTCATCCTCAGGACAAATTGCAACCTGTACGGAACAGGAGGTTAAAGGTGCTGATGCTCCAAGTGGGGAGATTGCTAGTAAAGTGGCTGGAATGGCCAACCCGAGCACAAGGAGATGAGAAATGAGGTGCGTTTTAGAAACCTTTCCCCATCACACGGTGTACCATCTTCTGGGTTTCTCATGCATGTTTTCGATGTAGGAAGATGCCCTTGAACTTGGAGATTTGGGACCCATGCGATGGCTAGCACGCAGTATTACTTTAAAGGGTCTGGATTTGCTCACCCAACCTCACCAAACCTCTCAGCACCAAGAGTGTACACCCTTATGTCTCATCCAGCTGTGGGTCTAGATATGGTCAATCCAGGTTGCATCACAGCCCCTGAACGAATTGTGTAAGAATTTCTCTCTCTTTCCCTGTCTTTGTTTCATGGGTTTTTAAAAGTAATTTATTTTTATAATGGGGTTTAGCTGCTTTTCACGGCTGTGTTTATGCCGCTTTACACCCACTTGACACACTAACAGAGAGATATCAATACATAGGTTTTAAGATTATTACTAGTCAGATATATTCTTGTGCGGTGAATCGGGCGTGTTGAGTCCAGTTCTCTGAGCAAGGAGTAGGTCTTGTCTATTACATATTGGGTTTATGGAACGGTATCTGAGCTAATTTGAAGCTCTTGTTTTATGTATCACCCCACCTCACCTTTCCCGTTAAGCAGCCATAGTGTGTTTTCTGCATGTGTGACTCTGTGCTGTTTTGTAATTCAGTTCAAGTGTAACGGTTTTTACATTCCCTCTATAAGTGACACCTTATGAGAAGTGTCCTTTTCTGTGTGACTTATTTCACTTAGAATCGTCTTACCTAAATCCACTCATCATGCTGCTACTAGCCTTATGACATTGATTTCATGGCTGAGTGATATTCCATTGTACATAAGGACCACAACTTTTTGATCCATTTTTCGCTTTCCTGGGATATTTAAGGTGGAATGAAGTGGAGGTCCTTGTCAACAGAGCAGCCCTAAACTTTGGGGTGCTTGTGTCTTGCTGATTTTCAATTTTCCCACTTTATCCCCCCATGCGTGGAAGTGCCCTATGCTCTCTAAGCTGTGTTTTTTAGATGTTTCAGGACACACCGTACACTTCTCCAGAGTGGCTGTTGGCAATTTACATCCCGCCCATCAGTGTAGCAAGGCTCCCATTTCTCCATGGCCTGTCCTGCATTTCTGGTTTTGACACTTTTTTCAGCATGGCCCTTTTGACCGATGGGAAGCGAGACTTCTTTGTAGCGCTGATTTGCCTTTCCAGGTTGCTTGCTTGGCCAAAAAGGGCGTATGCGTTTTTTCCTGAATATATTCAGGAAAAAACGCATACGCCCTTTTTGGCCAAGGGCATCATTGTCAACGTTTTGCCGCTTTTCATGTGCTTTAAAGGCGATTCGAATCTACCTCCTGAAATCTGTTTCCTGCAATTCTTCCTTGATTTCAAATCCTCTTCTTTGACTTCCCTCAATATATTTGTGGACGAGAGTTATCGTTTATAACTCTGCAGGTTTGTGAATTGCAGTGCCCTGAAGCTCCATTTTACAAGTCGCTTTTTTGGGAGCTGGCCGCAAAAGCGCAGGATGGCTTCAGGCCCTGTTCTGGTTCCGGGGGGCAGGCTGAGCCTGTGGTTAATTCTTTTTCCTGATGGGAAAATAGAGTGACCTGTGCCTGTCCCAACACCAAGAGCTAGTCTCTCATTGGTTCCCCATCTTCCCGTTCATCCTCAGGACAAATTGCAACCTGTACGGAACAAGAGGTTAATGGTGCTGATGCTCCAAGTAGGGAGATTGCTAGTAAAGTGGCTGGAATGGCGAACTCGAGCACAAGGAGATGAGAAATGAGGTGCGTTTTAGAAACCTTTCCCCATCACACGGTGTACCATCTTCTGGGTTTCTCATGCATGTTTTCGATGTAGGAAGATGCCCTTGAACCTGGAGATTTGGGACCCATGCGATGGGTAGCACGCAGTATTACTTTAAAGGGTCTGCGTTTGCTCACCCAACCTCACCAAACCTCTCAGGAACAAGAGTGTCCACCCATATGTCTCATCCTGCTGTGGGTCTAGATATGGTCAATCCAGGTTGCATTACAGCCCCTGAACGAATTGTGTAAGAATTTCTCTCTCTTTCACTGTCTTTGTTTCATGGGTTTTGAAAAGTAATTTATTTTTATAATGGGGTTTAGCTGCTTTTCACGGCTGTGTTTATGCCGCTGTACACCCACTTGACACACTAACAGAGAGATATCAATACATAGGTTTTAAGATTATTACTAGTCAGATATATTCCTTTGCGGTGAATCGGGCGTGTTGAGTCCAGTTCTCTGAGCAAGGAGTAGGTATTGTCTATTACATATTGGGTTTATGGAACGGTATCTGAGCTAATTTGAAACTCTTGTTTTATGTATCACCCCGCCTCACCTTTCCCGTTAAGCAGCCATAGTGTGTTTTCTGCATGTGTGACTCTGTTCTGTTTTGTAATTCAGTGCAAGTGTAACGGTTTTTACATTCCCTCTATAAGTGACACCTTATGAGAAGTGTCTTTTTCTGTGTGACTTATTTCACTTAGAATCGCCGTACCTAAATCCACTCATCATGCTGCTACTAGCCTTATGACATTGATTTCATGGCTGAGTGATATTCCATTGTACATAAGGACCACAACTTTTGTATCCATTTTTCGCTCTCCTGGGATATTTAAGGTGGAATGAAGTGGTGGTCCTTGTCAACAGAGCAGCCCTAAACTTTGGGGTGCTTGTGTCTTGCTGATTTTTAATTTTCCCACTTTATACCACCATGCGTGAAAGTGCCCTATG
The DNA here is from genome assembly GCF_965194825.1 of Balaenoptera physalus. Lineage (NCBI taxonomy): Eukaryota > Metazoa > Chordata > Mammalia > Artiodactyla > Balaenopteridae > Balaenoptera > Balaenoptera physalus. The sequence continues at coordinate 1,311,059 of NW_028126471.1, forward strand.
CTCTCTAAGCTGTGTTTTTTAGATGTTTCAGGACACACCGTACACTTCTCCAGAGTGGCTGTTGGCAATTTACATCCCGCCCATCAGTGTAGCAAGGCTCCCATTTCTCCATGGCCTGTCCTGCATTTCTGGTTTTGACACTTTTTTCAGCATGGCCCTTTTGACCGATGGGAAGCGAGACTTCTTTGTAGCGCTGATTTGCCTTTCCAGGTTGCTTGCTTGGCCAAAAAGGGTGTATGCGTTTTTTCCTGAATATATTCAGGAAAAAACGCATACGCCCTTTTTGGCCAAGGGCATCATTGTCAACATTTTGCCGCTTTTCATGTGCTTTAAAGGCGATTCGAATCTACCTCCTGAAATCTCTTTCCTGCAATTCTGCTTTGCTTTCAAATCCTCTTCTTTGCCTTCCCTCAATATAAATGTGGACGAGAGTTATCATTTATAACTGTGCCGGTTTGTGAATTGCAGTGCCCTGAAGCTGCATTTTACAACTCGCTTTTTCGGGAGCTGGCCGCAAAAGCGCAGGATGGCTTCAGGCCCCGTTCTGGTTCTGGGGGCAGGCTGAGCCTGTGGTTAATTCTTCTTCCTGATGGGAAAATAGAGCGACCTGTGCCTGTCCCACCACCAAGAGCTAGTCTAACATTGGTTCCCCGTCTTCCCGTTCATCCTCAGGACAAATTGCAACCTGTACGGAACAGGAGGTTAAAGGTGCTGATGCTCCAAGTGGGGAGATTGCTAGTAAAGTGGCTGGAATGGCCAACCCGAGCACAAGGAGATGAGAAATGAGGTGCGTTTTAGAAACCTTTCCCCATCACACGGTGTACCATCTTCTGGGTTTCTCATGCATGTTTTCGATGTAGGAAGATGCCCTTGAACTTGGAGATTTGGGACCCATGCGATGGCTAGCACGCAGTATTACTTTAAAGGGTCTGGATTTGCTCACCCAACCTCACCAAACCTCTCAGCACCAAGAGTGTACACCCTTATGTCTCATCCAGCTGTGGGTCTAGATATGGTCAATCCAGGTTGCATCACAGCCCCTGAACGAATTGTGTAAGAATTTCTCTCTCTTTCCCTGTCTTTGTTTCATGGGTTTTTAAAAGTAATTTATTTTTATAATGGGGTTTAGCTGCTTTTCACGGCTGTGTTTATGCCGCTTTACACCCACTTGACACACTAACAGAGAGATATCAATACATAGGTTTTAAGATTATTACTAGTCAGATATATTCTTGTGCGGTGAATCGGGCGTGTTGAGTCCAGTTCTCTGAGCAAGGAGTAGGTCTTGTCTATTACATATTGGGTTTATGGAACGGTATCTGAGCTAATTTGAAGCTCTTGTTTTATGTATCACCCCACCTCACCTTTCCCGTTAAGCAGCCATAGTGTGTTTTCTGCATGTGTGACTCTGTGCTGTTTTGTAATTCAGTTCAAGTGTAACGGTTTTTACATTCCCTCTATAAGTGACACCTTATGAGAAGTGTCCTTTTCTGTGTGACTTATTTCACTTAGAATCGTCTTACCTAAATCCACTCATCATGCTGCTACTAGCCTTATGACATTGATTTCATGGCTGAGTGATATTCCATTGTACATAAGGACCACAACTTTTTGATCCATTTTTCGCTTTCCTGGGATATTTAAGGTGGAATGAAGTGGAGGTCCTTGTCAACAGAGCAGCCCTAAACTTTGGGGTGCTTGTGTCTTGCTGATTTTCAATTTTCCCACTTTATCCCCCCATGCGTGGAAGTGCCCTATGCTCTCTAAGCTGTGTTTTTTAGATGTTTCAGGACACACCGTACACTTCTCCAGAGTGGCTGTTGGCAATTTACATCCCGCCCATCAGTGTAGCAAGGCTCCCATTTCTCCATGGCCTGTCCTGCATTTCTGGTTTTGACACTTTTTTCAGCATGGCCCTTTTGACCGATGGGAAGCGAGACTTCTTTGTAGCGCTGATTTGCCTTTCCAGGTTGCTTGGTTGGCCAAAAAGGGCGTATGCGTTTTTTCCTGAATATATTCAGGAAAAAACGCATACGCCCTTTTTGGCCAAGGGCATCATTGTCAACGTTTTGCCGCTTTTCATGTGCTTTAAAGGCGATTCGAATCTACCTCCTGAAATCTGTTTCCTGCAATTCTTCCTTGATTTCAAATCCTCTTCTTTGACTTCCCTCAATATATTTGTGGACGAGAGTTATCGTTTATAACTCTGCAGGTTTGTGAATTGCAGTGCCCTGAAGCTCCATTTTACAAGTCGCTTTTTTGGGAGCTGGCCGCAAAAGCGCAGGATGGCTTCAGGCCCTGTTCTGGTTCCGGGGGGCAGGCTGAGCCTGTGGTTAATTCTTTTTCCTGATGGGAAAATAGAGTGACCTGTGCCTGTCCCAACACCAAGAGCTAGTCTCTCATTGGTTCCCCATCTTCCCGTTCATCCTCAGGACAAATTGCAACCTGTACGGAACAAGAGGTTAATGGTGCTGATGCTCCAAGTAGGGAGATTGCTAGTAAAGTGGCTGGAATGGCGAACTCGAGCACAAGGAGATGAGAAATGAGGTGCGTTTTAGAAACCTTTCCCCATCACACGGTGTACCATCTTCTGGGTTTCTCATGCATGTTTTCGATGTAGGAAGATGCCCTTGAACCTGGAGATTTGGGACCCATGCGATGGGTAGCACGCAGTATTACTTTAAAGGGTCTGCGTTTGCTCACACAACCTCACCAAACCTCTCAGGAACAAGAGTGTCCACCCATATGTCTCATCCTGCTGTGGGTCTAGATATGGTCAATCCAGGTTGCATTACAGCCCCTGAACGAATTGTGTAAGAATTTCTCTCTCTTTCACTGTCTTTGTTTCATGGGTTTTGAAAAGTAATTTATTTTTATAATGGGGTTTAGCTGCTTTTCACGGCTGTGTTTATGCCGCTGTACACCCACTGGACACACTAACAGAGAGATATCAATACATAGGTTTTAAGATTATTACTAGTCAGATATATTCCTTTGCGGTGAATCGGGCGTGTTGAGTCCAGTTCTCTGAGCAAGGAGTAGGTATTGTCTATTACATATTGGGTTTATGGAACGGTATCTGAGCTAATTTGAAACTCTTGTTTTATGTATCACCCCGCCTCACCTTTCCCGTTAAGCAGCCATAGTGTGTTTTCTGCATGTGTGACTCTGTTCTGTTTTGTAATTCAGTGCAAGTGTAACGGTTTTTACATTCCCTCTATAAGTGACACCTTATGAGAAGTGTCTTTTTCTGTGTGACTTATTTCACTTAGAATCGCCGTACCTAAATCCACTCATCATGCTGCTACTAGCCTTATGACATTGATTTCATGGCTGAGTGATATTCCATTGTACATAAGGACCACAACTTTTGTATCCATTTTTCGCTCTCCTGGGATATTTAAGGTGGAATGAAGTGGTGGTCCTTGTCAACAGAGCAGCCCTAAACTTTGGGGTGCTTGTGTCTTGCTGATTTTTAATTTTCCCACTTTATACCACCATGCGTGAAAGTGCCCTATGCTCTCTAAGCTGTGTTTTTTAGATGTTTCAGGACACACCGTACACTTCTCCAGAGTGGCTGTTGGCAATTTACATCCCGCCCATCAGTGTAGCAAGGCTCCCATTTCTCCATGGCCTGTCCTGCATTTCTGGTTTTGACACTTTTTTCAGCATGGCCCTTTTGACCGATGGGAAGCGAGACTTCTTTGTAGCGCTGATTTGCCTTTCCAGGTTGCTTGCTTGGCCAAAAAGGGCGTATGCGTTTTTTCCTGAATATATTCAGGAAAAAACGCATACGCCCTTTTTGGCCAAGGGCATCATTGTCAACATTTTGCCGCTTTTCATGTGCTTTAAAGGCGATTCGAATCTACCTCCTGAAATCTCTTTCCTGCAATTCTGCTTTGCTTTCAAATCCTCTTCTTTGCCTTCCCTCAATATAATTGTGGACGAGAGTTATCATTTATAACTGTGCCGGTTTGTGAATTGCAGTGCCCTGAAGCTGCATTTTACAACTCGCTTTTTCGGGAGATGGCCGCAAAAGCGCAGGATGGCTTCAGGCCCCGTTCTGGTTCTGGGGGCAGGCTGAGCCTGTGGTTAATTCTTCTTCCTGATGGGAAAATAGAGCGACCTGTGCCTGTCCCACCACCAAGAGCTAGTCTAACATTGGTTCCCCGTCTTCCCGTTCATCCTCAGGACAAATTGCAACCTGTACGGAACAGGAGGTTAAAGGTGCTGATGCTCCAAGTGGGGAGATTGCTAGTAAAGTGGCTGGAATGGCCAACCCGAGCACAAGGAGATGAGAAATGAGGTGCGTTTTAGAAACCTTTCCCCATCACACGGTGTACCATCTTCTGGGTTTCTCATGCATGTTTTCGATGTAGGAAGATGCCCTTGAACTTGGAGATTTGGGACCCATGCGATGGCTAGCACGCAGTATTACTTTAAAGGGTCTGGATTTCCTCACCCAACCTCACCAAACCTCTCAGCACCAAGAGTGTACACCCTTATGTCTCATCCAGCTGTGGGTCTAGATATGGTCAATCCAGGTTGCATCACAGCCCCTGAACGAATTGTGTAAGAATTTCTCTCTCTTTCCCTGTCTTTGTTTCATGGGTTTTTAAAAGTAATTTATTTTTATAATGGGGTTTAGCTGCTTTTCACGGCTGTGTTTATGCCGCTTTACACCCACTTGACACACTAACAGAGAGATATCAATACATAGGTTTTAAGATTATTACTAGTCAGATATATTCTTGTGCGGTGAATCGGGCGTGTTGAGTCCAGTTCTCTGAGCAAGGAGTAGGTCTTGTCTATTACATATTGGGTTTATGGAACGGTATCTGAGCTAATTTGAAGCTCTTGTTTTATGTATCACCCCACCTCACCTTTCCCGTTAAGCAGCCATAGTGTGTTTTCTGCATGTGTGACTCTGTGCTGTTTTGTAATTCAGTTCAAGTGTAACGGTTTTTACATTCCCTCTATAAGTGACACCTTATGAGAAGTGTCCTTTTCTGTGTGACTTATTTCACTTAGAATCGTCTTACCTAAATCCACTCATCATGCTGCTACTAGCCTTATGACATTGATTTCATGGCTGAGTGATATTCCATTGTACATAAGGACCACAACTTTTTGATCCATTTTTCGCTTTCCTGGGATATTTAAGGTGGAATGAAGTGGAGGTCCTTGTCAACAGAGCAGCCCTAAACTTTGGGGTGCTTGTGTCTTGCTGATTTTCAATTTTCCCACTTTATCCCCCCATGCGTGGAAGTGCCCTATGCTCTCTAAGCTGTGTTTTTTAGATGTTTCAGGACACACCGTACACTTCTCCAGAGTGGCTGTTGGCAATTTACATCCCGCCCATCAGTGTAGCAAGGCTCCCATTTCTCCATGGCCTGTCCTGCATTTCTGGTTTTGACACTTTTTTCAGCATGGCCCTTTTGACCGATGGGAAGCGAGACTTCTTTGTAGCGCTGATTTGCCTTTCCAGGTTGCTTGCTTGGCCAAAAAGGGCGTATGCGTTTTTTCCTGAATATATTCAGGAAAAAACGCATACGCCCTTTTTGGCCAAGGGCATCATTGTCAACGTTTTGCCGCTTTTCATGTGCTTTAAAGGCGATTCGAATCTACCTCCTGAAATCTGTTTCCTGCAATTCTTCCTTGATTTCAAATCCTCTTCTTTGACTTCCCTCAATATATTTGTGGACGAGAGTTATCGTTTATAACTCTGCAGGTTTGTGAATTGCAGTGCCCTGAAGCTCCATTTTACAAGTCGCTTTTTTGGGAGCTGGCCGCAAAAGCGCAGGATGGCTTCAGGCCCTGTTCTGGTTCCGGGGGGCAGGCTGAGCCTGTGGTTAATTCTTTTTCCTGATGGGAAAATAGAGTGACCTGTGCCTGTCCCAACACCAAGAGCTAGTCTCTCATTGGTTCCCCATCTTCCCGTTCATCCTCAGGACAAATTGCAACCTGTACGGAACAGGAGGTTAATGGTGCTGATGCTCCAAGTAGGGAGATTGCTAGTAAAGTGGCTGGAATGGCGAACTCGAGCACAAGGAGATGAGAAATGAGGTGCGTTTTAGAAACCTTTCCCCATCACACGGTGTACCATCTTCTGGGTTTCTCATGCATGTTTTCGATGTAGGAAGATGCCCTTGAACCTGGAGATTTGGGACCCATGCGATGGGTAGCACGCAGTATTACTTTAAAGGGTCTGCGTTTTTTCACACAACCTCACCAAACCTCTCAGGAACAAGAGTGTCCACCCATATGTCTCATCCTGCTGTGGGTCTAGATATGGTCAATCCAGGTTGCATTACAGCCCCTGAACGAATTGTGTAAGAATTTCTCTCTCTTTCACTGTCTTTGTTTCATGGGTTTTGAAAAGTAATTTATTTTTATAATGGGGTTTAGCTGCTTTTCACGGCTGTGTTTATGCCGCTGTACACCCACTGGACACACTAACAGAGAGATATCAATACATAGGTTTTAAGATTATTACTAGTCAGATATATTCCTTTGCGGTGAATCGGGCGTGTTGAGTCCAGTTCTCTGAGCAAGGAGTAGGTATTGTCTATTACATATTGGGTTTATGGAATGGTATCTGAGCTAATTTGAAACTCTTGTTTTATGTATCACCCCGCCTCACCTTTCCCGTTAAGCAGCCATAGTGTGTTTTCTGCATGTGTGACTCTGTTCTGTTTTGTAATTCAGTGCAAGTGTAACGGTTTTTACATTCCCTCTATAAGTGACACCTTATGAGAAGTGTCTTTTTCTGTGTGACTTATTTCACTTAGAATCGCCGTACCTAAATCCACTCATCATGCTGCTACTAGCCTTATGACATTGATTTCATGGCTGAGTGATATTCCATTGTACATAAGGACCACAACTTTTGTATCCATTTTTCGCTCTCCTGGGATATTTAAGGTGGAATGAAGTGGTGGTCCTTGTCAACAGAGCAGCCCTAAACTTTGGGGTGCTTGTGTCTTGCTGATTTTTAATTTTCCCACTTTATACCACCATGCGTGAAAGTGCCCTATGCTCTCTAAGCTGTGTTTTTTAGATGTTTCAGGACACACCGTACACTTCTCCAGAGTGGCTGTTGGCAATTTACATCCCGCCCATCAGTGTAGCAAGGCTCCCATTTCTCCATGGCCTGTCCTGCATTTCTGGTTTTGACACTTTTTTCAGCATGGCCCTTTTGACCGATGGGAAGCGAGACTTCTTTGTAGCGCTGATTTGCCTTTCCAGGTTGCTTGCTTGGCCAAAAAGGGCGTATGCGTTTTTTCCTGAATATATTCAGGAAAAAACGCATACGCCCTTTTTGGCCAAGGGCATCATTGTCAACATTTTGCCGCTTTTCATGTGCTTTAAAGGCGATTCGAATCTACCTCCTGAAATCTCTTTCCTGCAATTCTGCTTTGCTTTCAAATCCTCTTCTTTGCCTTCCCTCAATATAATTGTGGACGAGAGTTATCATTTATAACTGTGCAGGTTTGTGAATTGCAGTGCCCTGAAGCTGCATTTTACAACTCGCTTTTTCGGGAGATGGCCGCAAAAGCGCAGGATGGCTTCAGGCCCCGTTCTGGTTCTGGGGGCAGGCTGAGCCTGTGGTTAATTCTTCTTCCTGATGGGAAAATAGAGCGACCTGTGCCTGTCCCACCACCAAGAGCTAGTCTAACATTGGTTCCCCGTCTTCCCGTTCATCCTCAGGACAAATTGCAACCTGTACGGAACAGGAGGTTAAAGGTGCTGATGCTCCAAGTGGGGAGATTGCTAGTAAAGTGGCTGGAATGGCCAACCCGAGCACAAGGAGATGAGAAATGAGGTGCGTTTTAGAAACCTTTCCCCATCACACGGTGTACCATCTTCTGGGTTTCTCATGCATGTTTTCGATGTAGGAAGATGCCCTTGAACTTGGAGATTTGGGACCCATGCGATGGGTAGCACGCAGTATTACTTTAAAGGGTCTGGATTTGCTCACCCAACCTCACCAAACCTCTCAGCACCAAGAGTGTACACCCTTATGTCTCATCCAGCTGTGGGTCTAGATATGGTCAATCCAGGTTGCATCACAGCCCCTGAACGAATTGTGTAAGAATTTCTCTCTCTTTCCCTGTCTTTGTTTCATGGGTTTTTAAAAGTAATTTATTTTTATAATGGGGTTTAGCTGCTTTTCACGGCTGTGTTTATGCCGCTGTACACCCACTTGACACACTAACAGAGAGATATCAATACATAGGTTTTAAGATTATTACTAGTCAGATATATTCTTGTGCGGTGAATCGGGCATGTTGAGTCCAGTTCTCTGAGCAAGGAGTAGGTCTTGTCTATTACATATTGGGTTTATGGAACGGTATCTGAGCTAATTTGAAGCTCTTGTTTTATGTATCACCCCACCTCACCTTTCCCGTTAAGCAGCCATAGTGTGTTTTCTGCATGTGTGACTCTGTGCTGTTTTGTAATTCAGTTCAAGTGTAACGGTTTTTACATTCCCTCTATAAGTGACACCTTATGAGAAGTGTCCTTTTCTGTGTGACTTATTTCACTTAGAATCGTCTTACCTAAATCCACTCATCATGCTGCTACTAGCCTTATGACATTGATTTCATGGCTGAGTGATATTCCATTGTACATAAGGACCACAACTTTTTGATCCATTTTTCGCTTTCCTGGGATATTTAAGGTGGAATGAAGTGGAGGTCCTTGTCAACAGAGCAGCCCTAAACTTTGGGGTGCTTGTGTCTTGCTGATTTTCAATTTTCCCACTTTATCCCCCCATGCGTGGAAGTGCCCTATGCTCTCTAAGCTGTGTTTTTTAGATGTTTCAGGACACACCGTACACTTCTCCAGAGTGGCTGTTGGCAATTTACATCCCGCCCATCAGTGTAGCAAGGCTCCCATTTCTCCATGGCCTGTCCTGCATTTCTGGTTTTGACACTTTTTTCAGCATGGCCCTTTTGACCGATGGGAAGCGAGACTTCTTTGTAGCGCTGATTTGCCTTTCCAGGTTGCTTGGTTGGCCAAAAAGGGCGTATGCGTTTTTTCCTGAATATATTCAGGAAAAAACGCATACGCCCTTTTTGGCCAAGGGCATCATTGTCAACGTTTTGCCGCTTTTCATGTGCTTTAAAGGCGATTCGAATCTACCTCCTGAAATCTGTTTCCTGCAATTCTTCCTTGATTTCAAATCCTCTTCTTTGACTTCCCTCAATATATTTGTGGACGAGAGTTATCGTTTATAACTCTGCAGGTTTGTGAATTGCAGTGCCCTGAAGCTCCATTTTACAAGTCGCTTTTTTGGGAGCTGGCCGCAAAAGCGCAGGATGGCTTCAGGCCCTGTTCTGGTTCCGGGGGGCAGGCTGAGCCTGTGGTTAATTCTTTTTCCTGATGGGAAAATAGAGTGACCTGTGCCTGTCCCAACACCAAGAGCTAGTCTCTCATTGGTTCCCCATCTTCCCGTTCATCCTCAGGACAAATTGCAACCTGTACGGAACAGGAGGTTAATGGTGCTGATGCTCCAAGTAGGGAGATTGCTAGTAAAGTGGCTGGAATGGCGAACTCGAGCACAAGGAGATGAGAAATGAGGTGCGTTTTAGAAACCTTTCCCCATCACACGGTGTACCATCTTCTGGGTTTCTCATGCATGTTTTCGATGTAGGAAGATGCCCTTGAACCTGGAGATTTGGGACCCATGCGATGGGTAGCACGCAGTATTACTTTAAAGGGTCTGCGTTTGCTCACCCAACCTCACCAAACCTCTCAGGAACAAGAGTGTCCACCCATATGTCTCATCCTGCTGTGGGTCTAGATATGGTCAATCCAGGTTGCATTACAGCCCCTGAACGAATTGTGTAAGAATTTCTCTCTCTTTCACTGTCTTTGTTTCATGGGTTTTCAAAAGTAATTTATTTTTATAATGGGGTTTAGCTGCTTTTCACGGCTGTGTTTATGCCGCTGTACACCCACTTGACACACTAACAGAGAGATATCAATACATAGGTTTTAAGATTATTACTAGTCAGATATATTCCTTTGCGGTGAATCGGGCGTGTTGAGTCCAGTTCTCTGAGCAAGGAGTAGGTATTGTCTATTACATATTGGGTTTATGGAACGGTATCTGAGCTAATTTGAAACTCTTGTTTTATGTATCACCCCGCCTCACCTTTCCCGTTAAGCAGCCATAGTGTGTTTTCTGCATGTGTGACTCTGTTCTGTTTTGTAATTCAGTGCAAGTGTAACGGTTTTTACATTCCCTCTATAAGTGACACCTTATGAGAAGTGTCTTTTTCTGTGTGACTTATTTCACTTAGAATCGCCGTACCTAAATCCACTCATCATGCTGCTACTAGCCTTATGACATTGATTTCATGGCTGAGTGATATTCCATTGTACATAAGGACCACAACTTTTGTATCCATTTTTCGCTCTCCTGGGATATTTAAGGTGGAATGAAGTGGTGGTCCTTGTCAACAGAGCAGCCCTAAACTTTGGGGTGCTTGTGTCTTGCTGATTTTTAATTTTCCCACTTTATACCACCATGCGTGAAAGTGCCCTATGCTCTCTAAGCTGTGTTTTTTAGATGTTTCAGGACACACCGTACACTTCTCCAGAGTGGCTGTTGGCAATTTACATCCCGCCCATCAGTGTAGCAAGGCTCCCATTTCTCCATGGCCTGTCCTGCATTTCTGGTTTTGACACTTTTTTCAGCATGGCCCTTTTGACCGATGGGAAGCGAGACTTCTTTGTAGCGCTGATTTGCCTTTCCAGGTTGCTTGCTTGGCCAAAAAGGGCGTATGCGTTTTTTCCTGAATATATTCAGGAAAAAACGCATACGCCCTTTTTGGCCAAGGGCATCATTGTCAACATTTTGCCGCTTTTCATGTGCTTTAAAGGCGATTCGAATCTACCTCCTGAAATCTCTTTCCTGCAATTCTGCTTTGCTTTCAAATCCTCTTCTTTGCCTTCCCTCAATATAATTGTGGACGAGAGTTATCATTTATAACTGTGCAGGTTTGTGAATTGCAGTGCCCTGAAGCTGCATTTTACAACTCGCTTTTTCGGGAGCTGGCCGCAAAAGCGCAGGATGGCTTCAGGCCCCGTTCTGGTTCTGGGGGCAGGCTGAGCCTGTGGTTAATTCTTCTTCCTGATGGGAAAATAGAGCGACCTGTGCCTGTCCCACCACCAAGAGCTAGTCTAACATTGGTTCCCCATCTTCCCGTTCATCCTCAGGACAAATTGCAACCTGTACGGAACAGGAGGTTAAAGGTGCTGATGCTCCAAGTGGGGAGATTGCTAGTAAAGTGGCTGGAATGGCCAACCCGAGCACAAGGAGATGAGAAATGAGGTGCGTTTTAGAAACCTTTCCCCATCACACGGTGTACCATCTTCTGGGTTTCTCATGCATGTTTTCGATGTAGGAAGATGCCCTTGAACTTGGAGATTTGGGACCCATGCGATGGGTAGCACGCAGTATTACTTTAAAGGGTCTGGATTTGCTCACCCAACCTCACCAAACCTCTCAGCACCAAGAGTGTACACCCTTATGTCTCATCCAGCTGTGGGTCTAGATATGGTCAATCCAGGTTGCATCACAGCCCCTGAACGAATTGTGTAAGAATTTCTCTCTCTTTCCCTGTCTTTGTTTCATGGGTTTTTAAAAGTAATTTATTTTTATAATGGGGTTTAGCTGCTTTTCACGGCTGTGTTTATGCCGCTGTACACCCACTTGACACACTAACAGAGAGATATCAATACATAGGTTTTAAGATTATTACTAGTCAGATATATTCTTGTGCGGTGAATCGGGCATGTTGAGTCCAGTTCTCTGAGCAAGGAGTAGGTCTTGTCTATTACATATTGGGTTTATGGAACGGTATCTGAGCTAATTTGAAGCTCTTGTTTTATGTATCACCCCACCTCACCTTTCCCGTTAAGCAGCCATAGTGTGTTTTCTGCATGTGTGACTCTGTGCTGTTTTGTAATTCAGTTCAAGTGTAACGGTTTTTACATTCCCTCTATAAGTGACACCTTATGAGAAGTGTCCTTTTCTGTGTGACTTATTTCACTTAGAATCGTCTTACCTAAATCCACTCATCATGCTGCTACTAGCCTTATGACATTGATTTCATGGCTGAGTGATATTCCATTGTACATAAGGACCACAACTTTTTGATCCATTTTTCGCTTTCCTGGGATATTTAAGGTGGAATGAAGTGGAGGTCCTTGTCAACAGAGCAGCCCTAAACTTTGGGGTGCTTGTGTCTTGCTGATTTTCAATTTTCCCACTTTATCCCCCCATGCGTGGAAGTGCCCTATGCTCTCTAAGCTGTGTTTTTTAGATGTTTCAGGACACACCGTACACTTCTCCAGAGTGGCTGTTGGCAATTTACATCCCGCCCATCAGTGTAGCAAGGCTCCCATTTCTCCATGGCCTGTCCTGCATTTCTGGTTTTGACACTTTTTTCAGCATGGCCCTTTTGACCGATGGGAAGCGAGACTTCTTTGTAGCGCTGATTTGCCTTTCCAGGTTGCTTGGTTGGCCAAAAAGGGCGTATGCGTTTTTTCCTGAATATATTCAGGAAAAAACGCATACGCCCTTTTTGGCCAAGGGCATCATTGTCAACGTTTTGCCGCTTTTCATGTGCTTTAAAGGCGATTCGAATCTACCTCCTGAAATCTGTTTCCTGCAATTCTTCCTTGATTTCAAATCCTCTTCTTTGACTTCCCTCAATATATTTGTGGACGAGAGTTATCGTTTATAACTCTGCAGGTTTGTGAATTGCAGTGCCCTGAAGCTCCATTTTACAAGTCGCTTTTTTGGGAGCTGGCCGCAAAAGCGCAGGATGGCTTCAGGCCCTGTTCTGGTTCCGGGGGGCAGGCTGAGCCTGTGGTTAATTCTTTTTCCTGATGGGAAAATAAAGTGACCTGTGCCTGTCCCAACACCAAGAGCTAGTCTCTCATTGGTTCCCCATCTTCCCGTTCATCCTCAGGACAAATTGCAACCTGTACGGAACAGGAGGTTAATGGTGCTGATGCTCCAAGTAGGGAGATTGCTAGTAAAGTGGCTGGAATGGCGAACTCGAGCACAAGGAGATGAGAAATGAGGTGCGTTTTAGAAACCTTTCCCCATCACACGGTGTACCATCTTCTGGGTTTCTCATGCATGTTTTCGATGTAGGAAGATGCCCTTGAACCTGGAGATTTGGGACCCATGCGATGGGTAGCACGCAGTATTACTTTAAAGGGTCTGCGTTTTTTCACACAACCTCACCAAACCTCTCAGGAACAAGAGTGTCCACCCATATGTCTCATCCTGCTGTGGGTCTAGATATGGTCAATCCAGGTTGCATTACAGCCCCTGAACGAATTGTGTAAGAATTTCTCTCTCTTTCACTGTCTTTGTTTCATGGGTTTTGAAAAGTAATTTATTTTTATAATGGGGTTTAGCTGCTTTTCACGGCTGTGTTTATGCCGCTGTACACCCACTGGACACACTAACAGAGAGATATCAATACATAGGTTTTAAGATTATTACTAGTCAGATATATTCCTTTGCGGTGAATCGGGCGTGTTGAGTCCAGTTCTCTGAGCAAGGAGTAGGTATTGTCTATTACATATTGGGTTTATGGAATGGTATCTGAGCTAATTTGAAACTCTTGTTTTATGTATCACCCCGCCTCACCTTTCCCGTTAAGCAGCCATAGTGTGTTTTCTGCATGTGTGACTCTGTTCTGTTTTGTAATTCAGTGCAAGTGTAACGGTTTTTACATTCCCTCTATAAGTGACACCTTATGAGAAGTGTCTTTTTCTGTGTGACTTATTTCACTTAGAATCGCCGTACCTAAATCCACTCATCATGCTGCTACTAGCCTTATGACATTGATTTCATGGCTGAGTGATATTCCATTGTACATAAGGACCACAACTTTTGTATCCATTTTTCGCTCTCCTGGGATATTTAAGGTGGAATGAAGTGGTGGTCCTTGTCAACAGAGCAGCCCTAAACTTTGGGGTGCTTGTGTCTTGCTGATTTTTAATTTTCCCACTTTATACCACCATGCGTGAAAGTGCCCTATGCTCTCTAAGCTGTGTTTTTTAGATGTTTCAGGACACACCGTACACTTCTCCAGAGTGGCTGTTGGCAATTTACATCCCGCCCATCAGTGTAGCAAGGCTCCCATTTCTCCATGGCCTGTCCTGCATTTCTGGTTTTGACACTTTTTTCAGCATGGCCCTTTTGACCGATGGGAAGCGAGACTTCTTTGTAGCGCTGATTTGCCTTTCCAGGTTGCTTGCTTGGCCAAAAAGGGCGTATGCGTTTTTTCCTGAATATATTCAGGAAAAAACGCATACGCCCTTTTTGGCCAAGGGCATCATTGTCAACATTTTGCCGCTTTTCATGTGCTTTAAAGGCGATTCGAATCTACCTCCTGAAATCTCTTTCCTGCAATTCTGCTTTGCTTTCAAATCCTCTTCTTTGCCTTCCCTCAATATAATTGTGGACGAGAGTTATCATTTATAACTGTGCAGGTTTGTGAATTGCAGTGCCCTGAAGCTGCATTTTACAACTCGCTTTTTCGGGAGCTGGCCGCAAAAGCGCAGGATGGCTTCAGGCCCCGTTCTGGTTCTGGGGGCAGGCTGAGCCTGTGGTTAATTCTTCTTCCTGATGGGAAAATAGAGCGACCTGTGCCTGTCCCACCACCAAGAGCTAGTCTAACATTGGTTCCCCGTCTTCCCGTTCATCCTCAGGACAAATTGCAACCTGTACGGAACAGGAGGTTAAAGGTGCTGATGCTCCAAGTGGGGAGATTGCTAGTAAAGTGTCTGGAATGGCCAACCCGAGCACAAGGAGATGAGAAATGAGGTGCGTTTTAGAAACCTTTCCCCATCACACGGTGTACCATCTTCTGGGTTTCTCATGCATGTTTTCGATGTAGGAAGATGCCCTTGAACTTGGAGATTTGGGACCCATGCGATGGGTAGCACGCAGTATTACTTTAAAGGGTCTGGATTTGCTCACCCAACCTCACCAAACCTCTCAGCACCAAGAGTGTACACCCTTATGTCTCATCCAGCTGTGGGTCTAGATATGGTCAATCCAGGTTGCATCACAGCCCCTGAACGAATTGTGTAAGAATTTCTCTCTCTTTCCCTGTCTTTGTTTCATGGGTTTTTAAAAGTAATTTATTTTTATAATGGGGTTTAGCTGCTTTTCACGGCTGTGTTTATGCCGCTGTACACCCACTTGACACACTAACAGAGAGATATCAATACATAGGTTTTAAGATTATTACTAGTCAGATATATTCTTGTGCGGTGAATCGGGCATGTTGAGTCCAGTTCTCTGAGCAAGGAGTAGGTCTTGTCTATTACATATTGGGTTTATGGAACGGTATCTGAGCTAATTTGAAGCTCTTGTTTTATGTATCACCCCACCTCACCTTTCCCGTTAAGCAGCCATAGTGTGTTTTCTGCATGTGTGACTCTGTGCTGTTTTGTAATTCAGTTCAAGTGTAACGGTTTTTACATTCCCTCTATAAGTGACACCTTATGAGAAGTGTCCTTTTCTGTGTGACTTATTTCACTTAGAATCGTCTTACCTAAATCCACTCATCATGCTGCTACTAGCCTTATGACATTGATTTCATGGCTGAGTGATATTCCATTGTACATAAGGACCACAACTTTTTGATCCATTTTTCGCTTTCCTGGGATATTTAAGGTGGAATGAAGTGGAGGTCCTTGTCAACAGAGCAGCCCTAAACTTTGGGGTGCTTGTGTCTTGCTGATTTTCAATTTTCCCACTTTATCCCCCCATGCGTGGAAGTGCCCTATGCTCTCTAAGCTGTGTTTTTTAGATGTTTCAGGACACACCGTACACTTCTCCAGAGTGGCTGTTGGCAATTTACATCCCGCCCATCAGTGAAGCAAGGCTCCCATTTCTCCATGGCCTGTCCTGCATTTCTGGTTTTGACACTTTTTTCAGCATGGCCCTTTTGACCGATGGGAAGCGAGACTTCTTTGTAGCGCTGATTTGCCTTTCCAGGTTGCTTGGTTGGCCAAAAAGGGCGTATGCGTTTTTTCCTGAATATATTCAGGAAAAAACGCATACGCCCTTTTTGGCCAAGGGCATCATTGTCAACGTTTTGCCGCTTTTCATGTGCTTTAAAGGCGATTCGAATCTACCTCCTGAAATCTGTTTCCTGCAATTCTTCCTTGATTTCAAATCCTCTTCTTTGACTTCCCTCAATATATTTGTGGACGAGAGTTATCGTTTATAACTCTGCAGGTTTGTGAATTGCAGTGCCCTGAAGCTCCATTTTACAAGTCGCTTTTTTGGGAGCTGGCCGCAAAAGCGCAGGATGGCTTCAGGCCCTGTTCTGGTTCCGGGGGGCAGGCTGAGCCTGTGGTTAATTCTTTTTCCTGATGGGAAAATAGAGTGACCTGTGCCTGTCCCAACACCAAGAGCTAGTCTCTCATTGGTTCCCCATCTTCCCGTTCATCCTCAGGACAAATTGCAACCTGTACGGAACAGGAGGTTAATGGTGCTGATGCTCCAAGTAGGGAGATTGCTAGTAAAGTGGCTGGAATGGCGAACTCGAGCACAAGGAGATGAGAAATGAGGTGCGTTTTAGAAACCTTTCCCCATCACACGGTGTACCATCTTCTGGGTTTCTCATGCATGTTTTCGATGTAGGAAGATGCCCTTGAACCTGGAGATTTGGGACCCATGCGATGGGTAGCACGCAGTATTACTTTAAAGGGTCTGCGTTTGCTCACCCAACCTCACCAAACCTCTCAGGAACAAGAGTGTCCACCCATATGTCTCATCCTGCTGTGGGTCTAGATATGGTCAATCCAGGTTGCATTACAGCCCCTGAACGAATTGTGTAAGAATTTCTCTCTCTTTCACTGTCTTTGTTTCATGGGTTTTGAAAAGTAATTTATTTTTATAATGGGGTTTAGCTGCTTTTCACGGCTGTGTTTATGCCGCTGTACACCCACTTGACACACTAACAGAGAGATATCAATACATAGGTTTTAAGATTATTACTAGTCAGATATATTCCTTTGCGGTGAATCGGGCGTGTTGAGTCCAGTTCTCTGAGCAAGGAGTAGGTATTGTCTATTACATATTGGGTTTATGGAACGGTATCTGAGCTAATTTGAAACTCTTGTTTTATGTATCACCCCGCCTCACCTTTCCCGTTAAGCAGCCATAGTGTGTTTTCTGCATGTGTGACTCTGTTCTGTTTTGTAATTCAGTGCAAGTGTAACGGTTTTTACATTCCCTCTATAAGTGACACCTTATGAGAAGTGTCTTTTTCTGTGTGACTTATTTCACTTAGAATCGCCGTACCTAAATCCACTCATCATGCTGCTACTAGCCTTATGACATTGATTTCATGGCTGAGTGATATTCCATTGTACATAAGGACCACAACTTTTGTATCCATTTTTCGCTCTCCTGGGATATTTAAGGTGGAATGAAGTGGTGGTCCTTGTCAACAGAGCAGCCCTAAACTTTGGGGTGCTTGTGTCTTGCTGATTTTTAATTTTCCCACTTTATACCACCATGCGTGAAAGTGCCCTATGCTCTCTAAGCTGTGTTTTTTAGATGTTTCAGGACACACCGTACACTTCTCCAGAGTGGCTGTTGGCAATTTACATCCCGCCCATCAGTGTAGCAAGGCTCCCATTTCTCCATGGCCTGTCCTGCATTTCTGGTTTTGACACTTTTTTCAGCATGGCCCTTTTGACCGATGGGAAGCGAGACTTCTTTGTAGCGCTGATTTGCCTTTCCAGGTTGCTTGCTTGGCCAAAAAGGGCGTATGCGTTTTTTCCTGAATATATTCAGGAAAAAACGCATACGCCCTTTTTGGCCAAGGGCATCATTGTCAACATTTTGCCGCTTTTCATGTGCTTTAAAGGCGATTCGAATCTACCTCCTGAAATCTCTTTCCTGCAATTCTGCTTTGCTTTCAAATCCTCTTCTTTGCCTTCCCTCAATATAAATGTGGACGAGAGTTATCATTTATAACTGTGCAGGTTTGTGAATTGCAGTGCCCTGAAGCTGCATTTTACAACTCGCTTTTTCGGGAGCTGGCCGCAAAAGCGCAGGATGGCTTCAGGCCCCGTTCTGGTTCTGGGGGCAGGCTGAGCCTGTGGTTAATTCTTCTTCCTGATGGGAAAATAGAGCGACCTGTGCCTGTCCCACCACCAAGAGCTAGTCTAACATTGGTTCCCCGTCTTCCCGTTCATCCTCAGGACAAATTGCAACCTGTACGGAACAGGAGGTTAAAGGTGCTGATGCTCCAAGTGGGGAGATTGCTAGTAAAGTGGCTGGAATGGCCAACCCGAGCACAAGGAGATGAGAAATGAGGTGCGTTTTAGAAACCTTTCCCCATCACACGGTGTACCATCTTCTGGGTTTCTCATGCATGTTTTCGATGTAGGAAGATGCCCTTGAACTTGGAGATTTGGGACCCATGCGATGGCTAGCACGCAGTATTACTTTAAAGGGTCTGGATTTGCTCACCCAACCTCACCAAACCTCTCAGCACCAAGAGTGTACACCCTTATGTCTCATCCAGCTGTGGGTCTAGATATGGTCAATCCAGGTTGCATCACAGCCCCTGAACGAATTGTGTAAGAATTTCTCTCTCTTTCCCTGTCTTTGTTTCATGGGTTTTTAAAAGTAATTTATTTTTATAATGGGGTTTAGCTGCTTTTCACGGCTGTGTTTATGCCGCTGTACACCCACTTGACACACTAACAGAGAGATATCAATACATAGGTTTTAAGATTATTACTAGTCAGATATATTCTTGTGCGGTGAATCGGGCGTGTTGAGTCCAGTTCTCTGAGCAAGGAGTAGGTCTTGTCTATTACATATTGGGTTTATGGAACGGTATCTGAGCTAATTTGAAGCTCTTGTTTTATGTATCACCCCACCTCACCTTTCCCGTTAAGCAGCCATAGTGTGTTTTCTGCATGTGTGACTCTGTGCTGTTTTGTAATTCAGTTCAAGTGTAACGGTTTTTACATTCCCTCTATAAGTGACACCTTATGAGAAGTGTCCTTTTCTGTGTGACTTATTTCACTTAGAATCGTCTTACCTAAATCCACTCATCATGCTGCTACTAGCCTTATGACATTGATTTCATGGCTGAGTGATATTCCATTGTACATAAGGACCACAACTTTTTGATCCATTTTTCGCTTTCCTGGGATATTTAAGGTGGAATGAAGTGGAGGTCCTTGTCAACAGAGCAGCCCTAAACTTTGGGGTGCTTGTGTCTTGCTGATTTTCAATTTTCCCACTTTATCCCCCCATGCGTGGAAGTGCCCTATGCTCTCTAAGCTGTGTTTTTTAGATGTTTCAGGACACACCGTACACTTCTCCAGAGTGGCTGTTGGCAATTTACATCCCGCCCATCAGTGTAGCAAGGCTCCCATTTCTCCATGGCCTGTCCTGCATTTCTGGTTTTGACACTTTTTTCAGCATGGCCCTTTTGACCGATGGGAAGCGAGACTTCTTTGTAGCGCTGATTTGCCTTTCCAGGTTGCTTGGTTGGCCAAAAAGGGCGTATGCGTTTTTTCCTGAATATATTCAGGAAAAAACGCATACGCCCTTTTTGGCCAAGGGCATCATTGTCAACGTTTTGCCGCTTTTCATGTGCTTTAAAGGCGATTCGAATCTACCTCCTGAAATCTGTTTCCTGCAATTCTTCCTTGATTTCAAATCCTCTTCTTTGACTTCCCTCAATATATTTGTGGACGAGAGTTATCGTTTATAACTCTGCAGGTTTGTGAATTGCAGTGCCCTGAAGCTCCATTTTACAAGTCGCTTTTTTGGGAGCTGGCCGCAAAAGCGCAGGATGGCTTCAGGCCCTGTTCTGGTTCCGGGGGGCAGGCTGAGCCTGTGGTTAATTCTTTTTCCTGATGGGAAAATAGAGTGACCTGTGCCTGTCCCAACACCAAGAGCTAGTCTCTCATTGGTTCCCCATCTTCCCGTTCATCCTCAGGACAAATTGCAACCTGTACGGAACAGGAGGTTAATGGTGCTGATGCTCCAAGTAGGGAGATTGCTAGTAAAGTGGCTGGAATGGCGAACTCGAGCACAAGGAGATGAGAAATGAGGTGCGTTTTAGAAACCTTTCCCCATCACACGGTGTACCATCTTCTGGGTTTCTCATGCATGTTTTCGATGTAGGAAGATGCCCTTGAACCTGGAGATTTGGGACCCATGCGATGGGTAGCACGCAGTATTACTTTAAAGGGTCTGCGTTTGCTCACCCAACCTCACCAAACCTCTCAGGAACAAGAGTGTCCACCCATATGTCTCATCCTGCTGTGGGTCTAGATATGGTCAATCCAGGTTGCATTACAGCCCCTGAACGAATTGTGTAAGAATTTCTCTCTCTTTCACTGTCTTTGTTTCATGGGTTTTGAAAAGTAATTTATTTTTATAATGGGGTTTAGCTGCTTTTCACGGCTGTGTTTATGCCGCTGTACACCCACTTGACACACTAACAGAGAGATATCAATACATAGGTTTTAAGATTATTACTAGTCAGATATATTCCTTTGCGGTGAATCGGGCGTGTTGAGTCCAGTTCTCTGAGCAAGGAGTAGGTATTGTCTATTACATATTGGGTTTATGGAACGGTATCTGAGCTAATTTGAAACTCTTGTTTTATGTATCACCCCGCCTCACCTTTCCCGTTAAGCAGCCATAGTGTGTTTTCTGCATGTGTGACTCTGTTCTGTTTTGTAATTCAGTGCAAGTGTAACGGTTTTTACATTCCCTCTATAAGTGACACCTTATGAGAAGTGTCTTTTTCTGTGTGACTTATTTCACTTAGAATCGCCGTACCTAAATCCACTCATCATGCTGCTACTAGCCTTATGACATTGATTTCATGGCTGAGTGATATTCCATTGTACATAAGGACCACAACTTTTGTATCCATTTTTCGCTCTCCTGGGATATTTAAGGTGGAATGAAGTGGTGGTCCTTGTCAACAGAGCAGCCCTAAACTTTGGGGTGCTTGTGTCTTGCTGATTTTTAATTTTCCCACTTTATACCACCATGCGTGAAAGTGCCCTATGCTCTCTAAGCTGTGTTTTTTAGATGTTTCAGGACACACCGTACACTTCTCCAGAGTGGCTGTTGGCAATTTACATCCCGCCCATCAGTGTAGCAAGGCTCCCATTTCTCCATGGCCTGTCCTGCATTTCTGGTTTTGACACTTTTTTCAGCATGGCCCTTTTGACCGATGGGAAGCGAGACTTCTTTGTAGCGCTGATTTGCCTTTCCAGGTTGCTTGCTTGGCCAAAAAGGGCGTATGCGTTTTTTCCTGAATATATTCAGGAAAAAACGCATACGCCCTTTTTGGCCAAGGGCATCATTGTCAACATTTTGCCGCTTTTCATGTGCTTTAAAGGCGATTCGAATCTACCTCCTGAAATCTCTTTCCTGCAATTCTG
This sequence comes from Balaenoptera physalus, assembly GCF_965194825.1. Lineage (NCBI taxonomy): Eukaryota > Metazoa > Chordata > Mammalia > Artiodactyla > Balaenopteridae > Balaenoptera > Balaenoptera physalus. Next base: position 1,332,551 of record NW_028126471.1, read on the forward strand.
CTTTGCTTTCAAATCCTCTTCTTTGCCTTCCCTCAATATAATTGTGGACGAGAGTTATCATTTATAACTGTGCAGGTTTGTGAATTGCAGTGCCCTGAAGCTCCATTTTACAACTCGCTTTTTCGGGAGCTGGCCGCAAAAGCGCAGGATGGCTTCAGGCCCCGTTCTGGTTCTGGGGGCAGGCTGAGCCTGTGGTTAATTCTTCTTCCTGATGGGAAAATAGAGCGACCTGTGCCTGTCCCACCACCAAGAGCTAGTCTAACATTGGTTCCCCGTCTTCCCGTTCATCCTCAGGACAAATTGCAACCTGTACGGAACAGGAGGTTAAAGGTGCTGATGCTCCAAGTGGGGAGATTGCTAGTAAAGTGGCTGGAATGGCCAACCCGAGCACAAGGAGATGAGAAATGAGGTGCGTTTTAGAAACCTTTCCCCATCACACGGTGTACCATCTTCTGGGTTTCTCATGCATGTTTTCGATGTAGGAAGATGCCCTTGAACTTGGAGATTTGGGACCCATGCGATGGCTAGCACGCAGTATTACTTTAAAGGGTCTGGATTTGCTCACCCAACCTCACCAAACCTCTCAGCACCAAGAGTGTACACCCTTATGTCTCATCCAGCTGTGGGTCTAGATATGGTCAATCCAGGTTGCATCACAGCCCCTGAACGAATTGTGTAAGAATTTCTCTCTCTTTCCCTGTCTTTGTTTCATGGGTTTTGAAAAGTAATTTATTTTTATAATGGGGTTTAGCTGCTTTTCACGGCTGTGTTTATGCCGCTTTACACCCACTTGACACACTAACAGAGAGATATCAATACATAGGTTTTAAGATTATTACTAGTCAGATATATTCTTGTGCGGTGAATCGGGCGTGTTGAGTCCAGTTCTCTGAGCAAGGAGTAGGTCTTGTCTATTACATATTGGGTTTATGGAACGGTATCTGAGCTAATTTGAAGCTCTTGTTTTATGTATCACCCCACCTCACCTTTCCCGTTAAGCAGCCATAGTGTGTTTTCTGCATGTGTGACTCTGTGCTGTTTTGTAATTCAGTTCAAGTGTAACGGTTTTTACATTCCCTCTATAAGTGACACCTTATGAGAAGTGTCCTTTTCTGTGTGACTTATTTCACTTAGAATCGTCTTACCTAAATCCACTCATCATGCTGCTACTAGCCTTATGACATTGATTTCATGGCTGAGTGATATTCCATTGTACATAAGGACCACAACTTTTTGATCCATTTTTCGCTTTCCTGGGATATTTAAGGTGGAATGAAGTGGAGGTCCTTGTCAACAGAGCAGCCCTAAACTTTGGGGTGCTTGTGTCTTGCTGATTTTCAATTTTCCCACTTTATCCCCCCATGCGTGGAAGTGCCCTATGCTCTCTAAGCTGTGTTTTTTAGATGTTTCAGGACACACCGTACACTTCTCCAGAGTGGCTGTTGGCAATTTACATCCCGCCCATCAGTGTAGCAAGGCTCCCATTTCTCCATGGCCTGTCCTGCATTTCTGGTTTTGACACTTTTTTCAGCATGGCCCTTTTGACCGATGGGAAGCGAGACTTCTTTGTAGCGCTGATTTGCCTTTCCAGGTTGCTTGCTTGGCCAAAAAGGGCGTATGCGTTTTTTCCTGAATATATTCAGGAAAAAACGCATACGCCCTTTTTGGCCAAGGGCATCATTGTCAACGTTTTGCCGCTTTTCATGTGCTTTAAAGGCGATTCGAATCTACCTCCTGAAATCTGTTTCCTGCAATTCTTCCTTGATTTCAAATCCTCTTCTTTGACTTCCCTCAATATATTTGTGGACGAGAGTTATCGTTTATAACTCTGCAGGTTTGTGAATTGCAGTGCCCTGAAGCTCCATTTTACAAGTCGCTTTTTTGGGAGCTGGCCGCAAAAGCGCAGGATGGCTTCAGGCCCTGTTCTGGTTCCGGGGGGCAGGCTGAGCCTGTGGTTAATTCTTTTTCCTGATGGGAAAATAGAGTGACCTGTGTCTGTCCCAACACCAAGAGCTAGTCTCTCATTGGTTCCCCATCTTCCCGTTCATCCTCAGGACAAATTGCAACCTGTACGGAACAGGAGGTTAATGGTGCTGATGCTCCAAGTAGGGAGATTGCTAGTAAAGTGGCTGGAATGGCGAACTCGAGCACAAGGAGATGAGAAATGAGGTGCGTTTTAGAAACCTTTCCCCATCACACGGTGTACCATCTTCTGGGTTTCTCATGCATGTTTTCGATGTAGGAAGATGCCCTTGAACCTGGAGATTTGGGACCCATGCGATGGGTAGCACGCAGTATTACTTTAAAGGGTCTGCGTTTTTTCACACAACCTCACCAAACCTCTCAGGAACAAGAGTGTCCACCCATATGTCTCATCCTGCTGTGGGTCTAGATATGGTCAATCCAGGTTGCATTACAGCCCCTGAACGAATTGTGTAAGAATTTCTCTCTCTTTCACTGTCTTTGTTTCATGGGTTTTGAAAAGTAATTTATTTTTATAATGGGGTTTAGCTGCTTTTCACGGCTGTGTTTATGCCGCTGTACACCCACTTGACACACTAACAGAGAGATATCAATACATAGGTTTTAAGATTATTACTAGTCAGATATATTCCTTTGCGGTGAATCGGGCGTGTTGAGTCCAGTTCTCTGAGCAAGGAGGAGGTCTTGTCTATTCCATATTGGGTTTATGGAACGGTATCTGAGCTAATTTGAAACTCTTGTTTTATGTATCACCCCGCCTCACCTTTCCCGTTAAGCAGCCATAGTGTGTTTTCTGCATGTGTGACTCTGTTCTGTTTTGTAATTCAGTGCAAGTGTAACGGTTTTTACATTCCCTCTATAAGTGACACCTTATGAGAAGTGTCTTTTTCTGTGTGACTTATTTCACTTAGAATCGCCGTACCTAAATCCACTCATCATGCTGCTACTAGCCTTATGACATTGATTTCATGGCTGAGTGATATTCCATTGTACATAAGGACCACAACTTTTGTATCCATTTTTCGCTCTCCTGGGATATTTAAGGTGGAATGAAGTGGTGGTCCTTGTCAACAGAGCAGCCCTAAACTTTGGGGTGCTTGTGTCTTGCTGATTTTTAATTTTCCCACTTTATACCACCATGCGTGAAAGTGCCCTATGCTCTCTAAGCTGTGTTTTTTAGATGTTTCAGGACACACCGTACACTTCTCCAGAGTGGCTGTTGGCAATTTACATCCCGCCCATCAGTGTAGCAAGGCTCCCATTTCTCCATGGCCTGTCCTGCATTTCTGGTTTTGACACTTTTTTCAGCATGGCCCTTTTGACCGATGGGAAGCGAGACTTCTTTGTAGCGCTGATTTGCCTTTCCAGGTTGCTTGCTTGGCCAAAAAGGGCGTATGCGTTTTTTCCTGAATATATTCAGGAAAAAACGCATACGCCCTTTTTGGCCAAGGGCATCATTGTCAACATTTTGCCGCTTTTCATGTGCTTTAAAGGCGATTCGAATCTACCTCCTGAAATCTCTTTCCTGCAATTCTGCTTTGCTTTCAAATCCTCTTCTTTGCCTTCCCTCAATATAATTGCGGACGAGAGTTATCATTTATAACTGTGCAGGTTTGTGAATTGCAGTGCCCTGAAGCTGCATTTTACAACTCGCTTTTTCGGGAGCTGGCCGCAAAAGCGCAGGATGGCTTCAGGCCCCGTTCTGGTTCTGGGGGCAGGCTGAGCCTGTGGTTAATTCTTCTTCCTGATGGGAAAATAGAGCGACCTGTGCCTGTCCCACCACCAAGAGCTAGTCTAACATTGGTTCCCCGTCTTCCCGTTCATCCTCAGGACAAATTGCAACCTGTACGGAACAGGAGGTTAAAGGTGCTGATGCTCCAAGTGGGGAGATTGCTAGTAAAGTGGCTGGAATGGCCAACCCGAGCACAAGGAGATGAGAAATGAGGTGCGTTTTAGAAACCTTTCCCTATCACACGGTGTACCATCTTCTGGGTTTCTCATGCATGTTTTCGATGTAGGAAGATGCCCTTGAACTTGGAGATTTGGGACCCATGCGATGGCTAGCACGCAGTATTATTTTAAAGGGTCTGGATTTGCTCACCCAACCTCACCAAACCTCTCAGCACCAAGAGTGTACACCCTTATGTCTCATCCAGCTGTGGGTCTAGATATGGTCAATCCAGGTTGCATCACAGCCCCTGAACGAATTGTGTAAGAATTTCTCTCTCTTTCACTGTCTTTGTTTCATGGGTTTTTAAAAGTAATTTATTTTTATAATGGGGTTTAGCTGCTTTTCACGGCTGTGTTTATGCCGCTGTACTCCCACTTGACACACTAACAGAGAGATATCAATACATAGGTTTTAAGATTATTACTAGTCAGATATATTCTTGTGCGGTGAATCGGGCGTGTTGAGTCCAGTTCTCTGAGCAAGGAGTAGGTCTTGTCTATTACATATTGGGTTTATGGAACGGTATCTGAGCTAATTTGAAGCTCTTGTTTTATGTATCACCCCACCTCACCTTTCCCGTTAAGCAGCCATAGTGTGTTTTCTGCATGTGTGACTCTGTGCTGTTTTGTAATTCAGTTCAAGTGTAACGGTTTTTACATTCCCTCTATAAGTGACACCTTATGAGAAGTGTCCTTTTCTGTGTGACTTATTTCACTTAGAATCGTCTTACCTAAATCCACTCATCATGCTGCTACTAGCCTTATGACATTGATTTCATGGCTGAGTGATATTCCATTGTACATAAGGACCACAACTTTTTGATCCATTTTTCGCTTTCCTGGGATATTTAAGGTGGAATGAAGTGGAGGTCCTTGTCAACAGAGCAGCCCTAAACTTTGGGGTGCTTGTGTCTTGCTGATTTTCAATTTTCCCACTTTATCCCCCCATGCGTGGAAGTGCCCTATGCTCTCTAAGCTGTGTTTTTTAGATGTTTCAGGACACACCGTACACTTCTCCAGAGTGGCTGTTGGCAATTTACATCCCGCCCATCAGTGTAGCAAGGCTCCCATTTCTCCATGGCCTGTCCTGCATTTCTGGTTTTGACACTTTTTTCAGCATGGCCCTTTTGACCGATGGGAAGCGAGACTTCTTTGTAGCGCTGATTTGCCTTTCCAGGTTGCTTGGTTGGCCAAAAGGGCGTATGCGTTTTTTCCTGAATATATTCAGGAAAAAACGCATACGCCCTTTTTGGACAAGGGCATCATTGTCAACGTTTTGCCGCTTTTCATGTGCTTTAAAGGCGATTCGAATCTACCTCCTGAAATCTCTTTCCTGCAATTCTGCTTTGCTTTCAAATCCTCTTCTTTGCCTTCCCTCAATATAAATGTGGACGAGAGTTATCATTTATAACTGTGCAGGTTTGTGAATTGCAGTGCCCTGAAGCTGCATTTTACAACTCGCTTTTTCGGGAGCTGGCCGCAAAAGCGCAGGATGGCTTCAGGCCGCGTTCTGGTTCTGGGGGCAGGCTGAGCCTGTGGTTAATTCTTCTTCCTGATGGGAAAATAGAGCGACCTGTGCCTGTCCCACCACCAAGAGCTAGTCTAACATTGGTTCCCCGTCTTCCCGTTCATCCTCAGGACAAATTGCAACCTGTACGGAACAGGAGGTTAAAGGTGCTGATGCTCCAAGTGGGGAGATTGCTAGTAAAGTGGCTGGAATGGCCAACCCGAGCACAAGGAGATGAGAAATGAGGTGCGTTTTAGAAACCTTTCCCCATCACACGGTGTACCATCTTCTGGGTTTCTCATGCATGTTTTAGATGTAGGAAGATGCCCTTGAACTTGGAGATTTGGGACCCATGCGATGGCTAGCACGCAGTATTACTTTAAAGGGTCTGGATTTGCTCACCCAACCTCACCAAACCTCTCAGCACCAAGAGTGTACACCCTTATGTCTCATCCAGCTGTGGGTCTAGATATGGTCAATCCAGGTTGCATCACAGCCCCTGAACGAATTGTGTAAGAATTTCTCTCTCTTTCCCTGTCTTTGTTTCATGGGTTTTTAAAAGTAATTTATTTTTATAATGGGGTTTAGCTGCTTTTCACGGCTGTGTTTATGCCGCTTTACACCCACTTGACACACTAACAGAGAGATATCAATACATAGGTTTTAAGATTATTACTAGTCAGATATATTCTTGTGCGGTGAATCGGGCGTGTTGAGTCCAGTTCTCTGAGCAAGGAGTAGGTCTTGTCTATTACATATTGGGTTTATGGAACGGTATCTGAGCTAATTTGAAGCTCTTGTTTTATGTATCACCCCACCTCACCTTTCCCGTTAAGCAGCCATAGTGTGTTTTCTGCATGTGTGACTCTGTGCTGTTTTGTAATTCAGTTCAAGTGTAACGGTTTTTACATTCCCTCTATAAGTGACACCTTATGAGAAGTGTCCTTTTCTGTGTGACTTATTTCACTTAGAATCGTCTTACCTAAATCCACTCATCATGCTGCTACTAGCCTTATGACATTGATTTCATGGCTGAGTGATATTCCATTGTACATAAGGACCACAACTTTTTGATCCATTTTTCGCTTTCCTGGGATATTTAAGGTGGAATGAAGTGGAGGTCCTTGTCAACAGAGCAGCCCTAAACTTTGGGGTGCTTGTGTCTTGCTGATTTTCAATTTTCCCACTTTATCCCCCCATGCGTGGAAGTGCCCTATGCTCTCTAAGCTGTGTTTTTTAGATGTTTCAGGACACACCGTACACTTCTCCAGAGTGGCTGTTGGCAATTTACATCCCGCCCATCAGTGTAGCAAGGCTCCCATTTCTCCATGGCCTGTCCTGCATTTCTGGTTTTGACACTTTTTTCAGCATGGCCCTTTTGACCGATGGGAAGCGAGACTTCTTTGTAGCGCTGATTTGCCTTTCCAGGTTGCTTGGTTGGCCAAAAAGGGCGTATGCGTTTTTTCCTGAATATATTCAGGAAAAAACGCATACGCCCTTTTTGGCCAAGGGCATCATTGTCAACGTTTTGCCGCTTTTCATGTGCTTTAAAGGCGATTCGAATCTACCTCCTGAAATCTGTTTCCTGCAATTCTTCCTTGATTTCAAATCCTCTTCTTTGACTTCCCTCAATATATTTGTGGACGAGAGTTATCGTTTATAACTCTGCAGGTTTGTGAATTGCAGTGCCCTGAAGCTCCATTTTACAAGTCGCTTTTTTGGGAGCTGGCCGCAAAAGCGCAGGATGGCTTCAGGCCCTGTTCTGGTTCCGGGGGGCAGGCTGAGCCTGTGGTTAATTCTTTTTCCTGATGGGAAAATAGAGTGACCTGTGCCTGTCCCAACACCAAGAGCTAGTCTCTCATTGGTTCCCCATCTTCCCGTTCATCCTCAGGACAAATTGCAACCTGTACGGAACAGGAGGTTAATGGTGCTGATGCTCCAAGTAGGGAGATTGCTAGTAAAGTGGCTGGAATGGCGAACTCGAGCACAAGGAGATGAGAAATGAGGTGCGTTTTAGAAACCTTTCCCCATCACACGGTGTACCATTTTCTGGGTTTCTCATGCATGTTTTCGATGTAGGAAGATGCCCTTGAACTTGGAGATTTGGGACCCATGCGATGGCTAGCACGCAGTATTACTTTAAAGGGTCTGGATTTGCTCACCCAACCTCACCAAACCTCTCAGCACCAAGAGTGTACACCCTTATGTCTCATCCAGCTGTGGGTCTAGATATGGTCAATCCAGGTTGCATCACAGCCCCTGAACGAATTGTGTAAGAATTTCTCTCTCTTTCCCTGTCTTTGTTTCATGGGTTTTGAAAAGTAATTTATTTTTATAATGGGGTTTAGCTGCTTTTCACGGCTGTGTTTATGCCGCTTTACACCCACTTGACACACTAACAGAGAGATATCAATACATAGGTTTTAAGATTATTACTAGTCAGATATATTCTTGTGCGGTGAATCGGGCGTGTTGAGTCCAGTTCTCTGAGCAAGGAGTAGGTCTTGTCTATTACATATTGGGTTTATGGAACGGTATCTGAGCTAATTTGAAGCTCTTGTTTTATGTATCACCCCACCTCACCTTTCCCGTTAAGCAGCCATAGTGTGTTTTCTGCATGTGTGACTCTGTGCTGTTTTGTAATTCAGTTCAAGTGTAACGGTTTTTACATTCCCTCTATAAGTGACACCTTATGAGAAGTGGCCTTTTCTGTGTGACTTATTTCACTTAGAATCGTCTTACCTAAATCCACTCATCATGCTGCTACTAGCCTTATGACATTGATTTCATGGCTGAGTGATATTCCATTGTACATAAGGACCACAACTTTTTGATCCATTTTTCGCTTTCCTGGGATATTTAAGGTGGAATGAAGTGGAGGTCCTTGTCAACAGAGCAGCCCTAAACTTTGGGGTGCTTGTGTCTTGCTGATTTTCAATTTTCCCACTTTATCCCCCCATGCGTGGAAGTGCCCTATGCTCTCTAAGCTGTGTTTTTTAGATGTTTCAGGACACACCGTACACTTCTCCAGAGTGGCTGTTGGCAATTTACATCCCGCCCATCAGTGTAGCAAGGCTCCCATTTCTCCATGGCCTGTCCTGCATTTCTGGTTTTGACACTTTTTTCAGCATGGCCCTTTTGACCGATGGGAAGCGAGACTTCTTTGTAGCGCTGATTTGCCTTTCCAGGTTGCTTGGTTGGCCAAAAAGGGCGTATGCGTTTTTTCCTGAATATATTCAGGAAAAAACGCATACGCCCTTTTTGGCCAAGGGCATCATTGTCAACGTTTTGCCGCTTTTCATGTGCTTTAAAGGCGATTCGAATCTACCTCCTGAAATCTGTTTCCTGCAATTCTGCCTTGATTTCAAATCCTCTTCTTTGACTTCCCTCAATATATTTGTGGACGAGAGTTATCGTTTATAACTCTGCAGGTTTGTGAATTGCAGTGCCCTGAAGCTCCATTTTACAAGTCGCTTTTTTGGGAGCTGGCCGCAAAAGCGCAGGATGGCTTCAGGCCCTGTTCTGGTTCCGGGGGGCAGGCTGAGCCTGTGGTTAATTCTTTTTCCTGATGGGAAAATAGAGTGACCTGTGCCTGTCCCAACACCAAGAGCTAGTCTCTCATTGGTTCCCCATCTTCCCGTTCATCCTCAGGACAAATTGCAACCTGTACGGAACAGGAGGTTAATGGTGCTGATGCTCCAAGTAGGGAGATTGCTAGTAAAGTGGCTGGAATGGCGAACTCGAGCACAAGGAGATGAGAAATGAGGTGCGTTTTAGAAACCTTTCCCCATCACACGGTGTACCATCTTCTGGGTTTCTCATGCATGTTTTCGATGTAGGAAGATGCCCTTGAACCTGGAGATTTGGGACCCATGCGATGGGTAGCACGCAGTATTACTTTAAAGGGTCTGCGTTTTTTCACACAACCTCACCAAACCTCTCAGGAACAAGAGTGTCCACCCATATGTCTCATCCTGCTGTGGGTCTAGATATGGTCAATCCAGGTTGCATTACAGCCCCTGAACGAATTGTGTAAGAATTTCTCTCTCTTTCACTGTCTTTGTTTCATGGGTTTTGAAAAGTAATTTATTTTTATAATGGGGTTTAGCTGCTTTTCACGGCTGTGTTTATGCCGCTGTACACCCACTTGACACACTAACAGAGAGATATCAATACATAGGTTTTAAGATTATTACTAGTCAGATATATTCCTTTGCGGTGAATCGGGCGTGTTGAGTCCAGTTCTCTGAGCAAGGAGTAGGTATTGTCTATTACATATTGGGTTTATGGAATGGTATCTGAGCTAATTTGAAACTCTTGTTTTATGTATCACCCCGCCTCACCTTTCCCGTTAAGCAGCCATAGTGTGTTTTCTGCATGTGTGACTCTGTTCTGTTTTGTAATTCAGTGCAAGTGTAACGGTTTTTACATTCCCCCTATAAGTGACACCTTATGAGAAGTGTCCTTTTCTGTGTGACTTATTTCACTTAGAATCGTCGTACCTAAATCCACTCATCATGCTGCTACTAGCCTTATGACATTGATTTCATGGCTGAGTGATATTCCATTGTACATAAGGACCACAACTTTTGTATCCATTTTTCGCTCTCCTGGGATATTTAAGGTGGAATGAAGTGGTGGTCCTTGTCAACAGAGCAGCCCTAAACTTTGGGGTGCTTGTGTCTTGCTGATTTTTAATTTTCCCACTTTATACCACCATGCGTGAAAGTGCCCTATGCTCTCTAAGCTGTGTTTTTTAGATGTTTCAGGACACACCGTACACTTCTCCAGAGTGGCTGTTGGCAATTTACATCCCGCCCATCAGTGTAGCAAGGCTCCCATTTCTCCATGGCCTGTCCTGCATTTCTGGTTTTGACACTTTTTTCAGCATGGCCCTTTTGACCGATGGGAAGCGAGACTTCTTTGTAGCGCTGATTTGCCTTTCCAGGTTGCTTGGTTGGCCAAAAAGGGCGTATGCGTTTTTTCCTGAATATATTCAGGAAAAAACGCATACGCCCTTTTTGGCCAAGGGCATCATTGTCAACATTTTGCCGCTTTTCATGTGCTTTAAAGGCGATTCGAATCTACCTCCTGAAATCTCTTTCCTGCAATTATGCTTTGCTTTCAAATCCTCTTCTTTGCCTTCCCTCAATATAATTGCGGACGAGAGTTATCATTTATAACTGTGCAGGTTTCTGAATTGCAGTGCCCTGAAGCTGCATTTTACAACTCGCGTTTTCGGGAGCTGGCCGCAAAAGCGCAGGATGGCTTCAGGCCCCGTTCTGGTTCTGGGGGCAGGTTGAGCCTGTGGTTAATTCTTCTTCCTGATGGGAAAATAGAGCGACCTGTGCCTGTCCCACCACCAAGAGCTAGTCTAACATTGTTTCCCCGTCTTCCCGTTCATCCTCAGGACAAATTGCAACCTGTACGGAACAGGAGGTTAAAGGTGCTGATGCTCCAAGTGGGGAGATTGCTAGTAAAGTGGCTGGAATGGCCAACCCGAGCACAAGGAGATGAGAAATGAGGTGCGTTTTAGAAACCTTTCCCTATCACACGGTGTACCATCTTCTGGGTTTCTCATGCATGTTTTCGATGTAGGAAGATGCCCTTGAACTTGGAGATTTGGGACCCATGCGATGGCTAGCACGCAGTATTACTTTAAAGGGTCTGGATTTGCTCACCCAACCTCACCAAACCTCTCAGCACCAAGAGTGTACACCCTTATGTCTCATCCAGCTGTGGGTCTAGATATGGTCAATCCAGGTTGCATCACAGCCCCTGAACGAATTGTGTAAGAATTTCTCTCTCTTTCACTGTCTTTGTTTCATGGGTTTTTAAAAGTAATTTATTTTTATAATGGGGTTTAGCTGCTTTTCACGGCTGTGTTTATGCCGCTGTACTCCCACTTGACACAATAACAGAGAGATATCAATACATAGGTTTTAAGATTATTACTAGTCATATATATAACTTTGCGGTGAATCGGGCGTGTTGAGTCCAGTTCTCTGAGCAAGGAGTAGGTCTTGTCTATTACATATTGGGTTTATGGAACGGTATCTGAGCTAATTTGAAACTCTTGTTTTATGTATCACCCCACCTCACCTTTCCCGTTAAGCAGCCATAGTGTGATTTCTGCATGTGTGACTCTGTTCTGTTTTGTAATTCAGTTCAAGTGTAACGGTTTTTACATTCCCCCTATAAGTGACACCTTATGAGAAGTGTCCTTTTCTGTGTGACTTATTTCACTTAGAATCGTCGTACCTAAATCCACTCATCATGCTGCTACTAGCCTGATGACATTGATTTCATGGCTGAGTGATATTCCATTGTACATAAGGACCACAACTTTTTTATCCATTTTTTGCTTTCCTGGGATATTTAAGGTGGAATGAAGTGGAGGTCCTTGTCAACAGAGCAGACCTAAACTTTGGGGTGCTTGTGTCTTGCTGATTTTTAATTTTCCCACTTTATACCCCCATGCGTGGAAGTGCCCTATGCTCTCTAAGCTGTGTTTTTTAGATGGTTCAGGACACACCGTACACTTCTCCAGAGTGGCTGTTGGCAATTTACATCCCGCCCATCAGTGTAGCAAGGATCCCATTTCTCCATGGCCTGTCCTGCATTTCTGGTTTTGACACTTTTTTCAGCATGGCCCTTTTGACCGATGGGAAGCGAGACTTCTTTGTAGCGCTGATTTGCCTTTCCAGGTTGCTTGGTTGGCCAAAAAGGGCGTATGCGTTTTTTCCTGAATATATTCAGGAAAAAACGCATACGCCCTTTTTGGCCAAGGGCATCACTGTCAACGTTTTGCCGCTTTTCATGTGCTTTAAAGGTGATTGGAATCTACCTCCTGAAATCTGTTTCGTGCAATTCTGCCTTGATTTCAATTCCTCGTCTTTGCCTTCCCTCCATATATTTGTGGATAAGAGTTATCATTTATAACAGTGCAGGTTTGTGAATTGCAGTGCCCTGAAGCTCCATTTTACTACTCGCTTTTTCGGGAGCTGGCCGCAAAAGCGCAGGATGGCTTCAGGCCCTGTTCTGGTTCCGGGGCGCAGGCTGAGCCTGTGGTTAATTCTTCTTCCTGATGGGAAAATAGAATGACCTGTGCCTGTCACAACACCAAGAGCTAATCTCTCATTGGTTCCCCGTCATCCCGTTCATCCTCAGGACAAATTGCAACCTGTACGGAACAGGAGGTTAAAGGTGCTGATGCTCCAAGTAGGGAGATTGCTAGTAAAGTGGCTGGAATGGCGAACCCGAGCACAAGGAGATGAGAAATGAGGTGCGTTTTAGAAACCTTTCCCCATCACACGGTGTACCATCTTCTGGGTTGCTCATGCATGTTTTCGATGTAGGAAGATGCCCTTGAACCTGGAGATTTGGGACCCATGCGATGGGTAGCACCCAGTATTTCTTTAAAGGGTCTGCGTTTGCTCACCCAACCTCACCAAACCTCTCAGCCCCAAGAGTGTCCACCCTTATGTCTCATCCAGCTGTGAGTCTAGATATGGTCAATGCAGTTTGCATCACAGCCCCTGAACGAATTGTGTAAGAATTTCTCCCTCTTTCACTGTCTTTGTTTCATGGGTTTTTAAAAGTAATTTATTTTTATAATGGGGTTTAGCTGCTTTTCACAGCTGTGTTTATGCCGCTTTACACCCACTTGACACACTAACAGAGTGATATCAATACATAGGTTTTAAGATTATTACTAGTCAGATATATTCTTGTGTGGTGAATAGGGCGTGTTGAGTCCAGTTCTCTGAGCAAGGAGTAGGTCTTGTCTATTACATATTGGGTTTATGGAACGGTATCTGAGCTAATTTGAAACTCTTGTTTTATGTATCACCCCACCTCACCTTTCCCGTTAAGCAGCCATAGTGTGTTTTCTGCATGTGTGACTCTGTTCTGTTTTGTAATTCAGTTCAAGTGTAACGGTTTTTACATTCCCTCTATAAGTGACACCTTATGAGAAGTGTCCTTTTCTGTGTGACTTATTTCACTTAGAATCGTCTTACCTAAATCCACTCATCATGCTGCTACTAGCTTCATGACATTGATTTCATGGCTGAGTGATATTCCATTGTATATAAGGACCCCAACTTCTTTATCCATTTTTCTCTTTCCTGGGATATTTAAGGTGGAATGAAGTGGAGATCCTTGGCAATGGAGCAGTCCTAAACTTTGGGGTGCTTGTGTCTTCCTGATTTTTAATTTTCCCAATTTATACCCCCATGCGTGGAAGTGCCCTATGCTCTCTAAGCTGTGTTTTTTAGATGTTTCAGGATACACCGTACTCTTCTCCAAAGTGGCTGTTGGCAATTTACATCCCGCCCATCAGTGTAGCAAGACTCCCATTTCTCCATGGTCTGTCCTGCATTTCTGGTTTTGACACTTTTTTCAGCATGGCCCTTTTGACCGATGGGAAGCGAGACTTCTTTGTAGCGCTGATTTGCCTTTCCAGGTTGCTTGGTTGGCCAAAAAGGGCGTATGCGATTTTTCCTGAATATATTCAGGAAAAAACGCATACGCCTTTTTTAGCCAAGGGCATCATTGTCAACGTTTTGCCGCTTTTCATGTGCTTTAAAGGCGATTCGAATCTACCTCCTGAAATCTGTTTCCTGTAATTCTGCCTTGATTTCAAATCCTCTTCTTTGCCTTCCCTCAATATATTTGTGGATGAGAGTTGTCATTTATAACTCTGCAGGTTTGTGAATTGCAGTGCCCTGAACCTCCATTTTACAAGTCGCTTTTTTGGGAGCTGGCCGCAAAAGCAAAGGATGGCTTCAAGCCCTGTTCTGGTTCCGGGGGGCAGGTTGAGCCTGTGGTTAATTCTTCTTCCTGAAGGGAAAATAGAGTGACCTGTGCCTGTCCCAACACCAACAGCTAGTCTCTCATTGGTTCCCCGTCTTCCCGTTCATCCTCAGGACAAATTGCAACCTGTACGGAACAGGAGGTTAAAGGTGCTGATGCTCCAAGTAGGGAGATTGCTAGTAAAGTGGCTGGAATGGCGAACCCGAGCACAAGGAGATGAGAAATGAGGTGCGTTTTAGAAACCTTTCCCCATCACACGGTGTACCATCTTCTGGGTTTCTCATGCATGTTTTCGATGTAGGAAGATGCCCTTGAAGCTGGAGATTTGGGACCCATGCGATGGGTAGCACGCAGTATTACTTTAAAGGGTCTGCGTTTGCTCACCCAACCTCACCAAACCTCTCAGCCCCAAGAGTGTCCACCCTTATGTCTCATCCAGCTGTGGGTCTAGATATGGTCAATCCAGGTTGCATCACAGCCCCTGAAGGAATTGTGTAAGAATTTCTCTCTCTTTCACTGTCTTTGTTTCATGTGTTTTTAAAAGTAATTTATTTATTTATTTTATTTTATTTTTTTTAACATCTTTATTGAAGTATAATTGCCTTACAATGGTGTGTTAGCTTCTGCTTTATAACAAAGTGAATCAGTAATACATATACAATATGTTCCCATTTCTCTTCCCTCTTGCATCTCCCTCCCTCCCACCCTCCCCATCCCATCCCTCTAGGTGGTCACAAAGCACCGAGCTGATCTCCCTGTGCTATGCGGCTGCTTCCCACTAGTTATCTATTTTACATTTGGTAGTGTATATATGTCCATGACACTCTCTTACCCTGTCACATCTCACCCCACCCCCTCCCCGTATCCTCAAGTCCATTCTCTAGTAGGTCTGTGTCTTTATTCCCGTCTTGCCAGTAGGTTCTTCATAGCCTTTTTTTTTTTCCCTTAGATTCCGTATATATGTGTTAGCATACTGTATTTGTTTTTCTCTTTCTGACTTACTTCACTCTGTATGACAGACTCTAACTCCATCCACCTCATTACAAATACCTCCATTTCATTTCTTTTTATGGCTGAGTAATATTCCATTGTATATATGTGCCACATCTTCTTTATCCATTCATCTGTCGATGGACATTTAGATTGCTTCCATGTCCTGGCTATTGTAAATAGAGCTGCAATGAACATTTTGGTACATGACTCTTTTTGACCTATGGTTTTCTCAGGGTATATGCCCAGTAGTGGGATTGCTGGGTCGTATGGTAGTTCTATTTGTAGTTTTTTAAGGAACCTCCATACTGTTCTCCATAGTGGCTGTATCAATTTACATTCCCACCAACAGTGCAAGAGTGTTCCCTTTCCTCCACACCCTCTCCAGCATTTATTGTTTCTAGATTTTTTGATGATGGCCATTCTGACCGGTGTGAGATGATATCTCATTGTAGTTTTGATTTGCATTTCTCTAATGATTAATGATGTTGAGCATTCTTTCATGTGTCTGTAGGCCATCTGTATATCTACTTTGGAGAAATGTCTATTTAGGTCTTCGGCCCATTTTTGGATTGGGTTGTTCGTTTTTTTGTTATTGAGCTGCATGAGCTGCTTGTAAATCTTGGAGATTAATCCTTTGTCAGTTGCTTCATTTGCAAATATTTTCTCCCATTCTGATGGTTGTCTTTTGGTCTTGTTTATGGTTTCCTTTGCTGTGCAAAAGCTTTTAAGTTTCATTAGGTCCCATTTGTTTATTTGTGTTCTTATTTCCATTTCTCTGGGAGCTGGGTCAAAAAGAATCTTGCTGTGATGTATGTCATAGAGTGTTCTGCCTATGTTTTCCTCTAAGAGTTTGATAGTGTCTGCCCTTACACTTAGGTCTTTAATCCATTTTGAGTTTATTTTTGTGCATGGTGTCAGGGAGTGTTCTAATTTCATACTTTTACATGTACCTGTCCAATTTTCCCAGCACCACTTATTGACGAGGCTGTCTTTTCTCCACTGTATATGCTTGCCTCCTTTATCAAAAATAAGGTGCCCATATGTGTGTGGGTTTATCTCTGGGCTTTCTATCCTGTTCCATTGATCTATATTTCTGTTTTTGTGCCAGTACCACACTGTCTTGATTACTGAAGCTTTGTAATATAGTCTGAAGTCAGGGAGCCTGATTCCCCCAGCTCCATTTTTCGTTCTCAAGATTGTTTTGGCTATTCAGGGTCTTTTGTGTTTCCATACAAATTGTGAAATTTTTTGTTCTAGTTCTGTGAAAAATGCCAGTGGTAGTTTGATAGGGATTGCATTGAATCTGTAGATTGCTTTGGGTAGTAGAGTCATTTTCACAATGTTGATTCTTCCAATCCAGGAACATGGTATATCTCTCCATCTATTTGTATCATCTTTAATTTCTTTCATCAGTGTCTTATAATTTTCTGCATACAGGTCTTTTGTCTCCTTAGGTAGGTTTATTCCTAGATATTTTATTCTTTTTGTTGCAATGGTAAATGGGAGTGTTTTCTTAATTTCACTTTCAGATTTTTCGTCATTAGTGTATAGAAATGCAAGAGGTTTCTGTGCATTAATTTTGTATCCTGCTACTTTACCAAATTCATTGATTAGCTCTAGGAGTTTTCTGGTAGCATCTTTAGGATTCTCTATGTATAGTATCATGTCATCTGCAAATAGTGACAGCTTTACTTCTTCTTTTCCGATTTGGATTCCTTTTATTTCTTTGTCTTCTCTGATTGCTGTGGCTAACACTTCCAAAACTATGTTGAATAATAGTGGTGAGAGTGGGCAACCTTGTCTTGTTCCTGATCTTAGTGGAAATGGTTTCAGTTTTTCACCATTGAGGACAATGTTGGCTGTGGGTTTGTCATATATGGCCTTTATTATGTTGAGGAAAGTTCCCTCTATGCCTACTTTCTGCAGGGCTTTTATCATAAATGGGTGTTGAATTTTGTCGAAAGCTTTCTCTGCATCTATTGAGATGATCATATGGTTTTTCTCCTTCAGTTTGTTAATATGATGTATGACATTGATTGATTTGCGTATATTGAAGAATCCTTGCATTCCTGGGATAAACCCCACTTGATCATGGTGTATGATCCTTTTAATGTGCTGTTCGATTCTGTTTGCTAGTATTTTGTTGAGGATTTTTGCATCTATGTTCATCAGTGATATTGGCCTGTAGTTTTCTTTCTTTGTGACATCTTTGTCTGGTTTTGGTATCAGGGTGATGGTGGCCTCGTAGAATGAGTTTGGGAGTGTTCCTCCCTCTGCAATATTTTGGAAAAGTTTGAGAAGGATAGGTGTTAGCTCTTCTCTAAATGTTTGATAGAATTCACCTGTGAAGCCATCTGGTCCTGGGCTTTTGTTTGTTGGAAGGTTTTTAATCACAGTTTCAATTTCAGTGCTTGTGATTGGTCTGTTCATATTTTCTATTTCTTCCTGGTTCAGTCTCGGCAGTTTGTGCATTTCTAAGAATCTGTCCATTTCTTCCAGGTTGTCCATTTTATTGGCATAGAGTTGCTTGTAGTAATCTCTCATGATCTTTTGTATTTCTGCAGTGTCAGTGGTTACTTCTCCTTTTTCATTTCTAATTCTATTGATCTGAGTCTTCTCCCTTTTTCTCTTGATGAGTCTGGCTAATGGTTTATCAATTTTGTTTATCTTCTCAAAGAACCAGCTTTTAGTTTCATTGATTTTTGCTATTGTTTCCTTCATTTCTTTTTCATTTATTTCTGACCTGATCTTTATAATTTCTTTCCTTCTGCTGGCTTTGGGGTTTTTTTGTTCTTCTTTCTCTAATTGCTTTAGGTGCAAGGTTAGGTTGTTTATTCGAGATGTTTCCTGTTTCTTGAGGTAGGCTTGTATTGCTATAAACTTCCCTCTTAGCACTGCTTTTGCTGCGTCCCATAGGTTTTGGGTCGTCGTATCTCCATTGTCATTTGTTTCTAGGTATTTTTTGATTTCCCCTTTGATTTCTTCAGTGATCACTTCGTTATTAAGTAATGTATTGTGTAGCCTCCATGTGTTTGTATTTTTTACAGATCTTTTCCTGTAATTGATATCTAGTCTCATAGCGTTGTGGTCGGAAAAGATACTTGATACAATTTCAATTTTCTTAAATTTACCAAGGCTTGATTTGTGACCCAAGATATGATCTATCCTGGAGAATGTTCCATGAGTACTTGAGAAAAATGTGTATTCTGTTGTTTTTGGATGGAATGTCCTATAAATATCAATTAAGTCCATCTTGTTTAATGTATCATTTAAAGCTTGTGTTTCCTTATTTATTTTCATTTTGGATGATCTGTCCATTGGGGAGAGTGGGGTGTTAAAGTCCCCTACTATGATTGTGTTGCTGTCAATTTCCCCTTTTATGGCTGTTAGTATTTGCCTTATGTATTGAGGTGCTCCTATGTTGGGTGCATAAATATTTACAATTGTTATACCTTCCTCTTGGATCGATCCCTTGATCATTATATAGTGTCCTTCTTTGTCTCTTGTAATAGTCTTTATTTTAAAGTCTATTTTGTCTGATATGAGAATTGCTACTCCAGCTTTCTTTTGATTTCCATTTGCATGGAATATCTTTTTCCATCCCCTCAGTTTCAGTCTATATGTGTCTCTAGGTCTGAAGTGGGTCTCTTGTAGACAGCATATATATGGGTCTTATTTTTGTATCCATTCAGTCAGCCTGTGTCTTTTGGTGGGAGCATTTAATCCATTTACATTCAAGGTAATTATCGATATGTATGTTCCTATTCCCATTTTCTTAAATGTTTTGGGTTTGTTATTGTAGGTGTTTTCCTTCTCTTGTGTTTCTTGCCTAGAGAAGTTCCTTTAGCATTTGTTGTAAAGCTGGTTTGGTGGTGCTGAACTCTCTCAGCTTTTGCTTGTCTGTAAAGGTTTTAATTTCTCCATCGAATCTGAATGAGATCCTTGCTGGGTAGTGTAATCTTGGTTGTAGGTTTTTCTCCTTCATCACTTTAAGTACATCCTGCCACTCCCTTCTGGCTTGCAGAGTTTCTGCTGAAAGATCAGATGTTAACCTTATGGGGATTCCCTTGTGTGTTATTTGTTTTTTTTCCCTTGCTGCCTTTAATATGTTTTCCTTATATTTAATTTTTGACAGTTTGATTAATATGTGTCTTGGTGTGTTTCTCCTTGGGTTTATCCTGTATGGGACTCTCTGTGCTTCCAGGACTTGATTAACTATTTCCTTTCCCATATTAGGGAAGTTTTCAACTATAATCTCTTCAAATATCTTCTCAGTCCCTTTCTTTTTCTCTTCTGCTTCTGGGACCCCTATAATTCGAATGTTGGTGCGTTTAATGTTGTCCCAGAGGTCTCTGAGACTGTCCTCAGTTCTTTTCATTCTTTTTTCTTTATCCTGCTCTGCAGTAGTTATTTCCACCATTTTATCTTCCAGGTCACTTATCCTTTCTTCTGCCTCAGTTATTCTGCTATTGATCCAATCTAGAGTATTTTTAATTTCATTTATTGTGGTTTTCATCATTGCTTGGTTCCTCTTTAGTTCTTCTACGTCCTTGTTAAATGTTTCTTGCATTTTGTCCATTCTATTTCCAAGATTTTGGATCATCCTTACTATCATTATTCTGAATTCTTTTTCAGGTAGACTACCCATTTCCTCTTCATTTGTTAAGTCTGGTATGTTCTGACCCTGCTCCTTCATCTGCTGTGTGTTTTTCTGTCGTCTCATTTTGCTTATCTTACTGTGTTTGGGGTCTCCTTTTCACAGGCTGCAGGTTCGTAGTTCCGGTTGTTTTTGGTATCTGTCCCCAGTGGCTAAGGTTGGTTCAGTGGGTTGTGTAGGCTTCCTGGTGGAGGGAACTAGTGCCTGAGCTCTGGTGGATGAGGTTGGATCTTGTCTTTCTGGTGGGCACGTCCACGTCTGGTGGTGTATTTTGGGGTGTCTGTGGCCTTATTATGATTTTAGGCAGCCTCTCTGCTAATGGATGGGGCTGTGTTCCTGTCTTGCTAGTTGTTTGGCATAGGGTGTCCAGCACTGTAGCTTGCTCGTCGTTGAGTGAAGTTGGGTCTTGATGTTGAGATGGAGATCTCTGAGAGATTTTTGCCATTTGGTATTACGTGGAGCTGGGAGGTCTCTTGTGGACCAGTGTCCTGAAGTTGGCTCTCCCACCTCAGAGGCACGGCCCTGATGCCTGGCTGGAGCACCAAGAGCCTTTCGTCCACACAGCTCAGAGTAAAAGGGAGAAAAAATAGAAAGAAAGAAAGAAAGAAAGAAAGAAAGAAAGAAAGAAAGAAAGAAAGAAAGAAAGAAAGAAAGAGGCTATAATATAGTGAAGTAAAATAAAGCTATTGTAAAGCAAAGCTATACAGACAAAATCGCACCCAGAAGCATATACATATACACTCACAAATAAAAGGAAAAGGGGAAAAAATTAATATATCCTGCTCCCAAAGTCCACCTCCTGAATTTGGGATGATTCGTTGTCTATTCAGGTATTCAACAGATGCAGGCACATCAAGTTGTTTGTGGAGTTTTAATCCGCTGCTTCTAAGGCTGCTGGGAGAGATTTCCCCTTATTTTCCCTGTTCGCACAGCTCCTGGGGTTCAGCTTTGGATTTGGACCGGCCTCTGCGTGTAGGTTGCCTGAGGGCGTCTATTCCCCGCCCAGACAGGACGGGGTTAAAGGAGCAGCTGTTCGGGGGCTCTGGCTCACTCAGGCCGCGGGGAGGGAGGTGTACAGAGGAGGCGGGGTGAGCCTGTGGCGGCCGAGGCCAGCGTGACGTTGCACCAGCCTGAGGCGGGTAGTGCGTTCTCCCGGGGAACTTGTCCCCGGATCACGGGACCCTGGCAGTGGCGGGCTGCACAGGCTCCCGGGAGGGGCGATGTGGAGAGTGACCTGTGCTCACACACAGGCTTTTTGGAGGCGGCAGCAGCAGCCCCAGCATCTCACGCCTGTCTCTGGGGTCCGTGCTGATCTCCGCGGCTCGCGCTTTTCTCTGGAGTTCGTTTAGGCGGCACTCTGAATCCCCTCTCCTTGCGCTCAGCGAAACAAAGAGGCAAGAAAAAGTCTCTTGCCTCTTCGGCAGCTGCAGACCTTTTCCCGGTCTCCCTCCGAGCCAGCTGTGGTGCGCTAACCCCTTCAGGATGTGTTCACGCCGCCAGCCCCAGTCCTCTCCCTGCCATCCAACCGAAGCCCGAGCCTCAGCTCCCAGCCCCTCCCGCCGAGCAGACAAGCCTCTTGGGCTGGTGAGTGCTGCTCGGCTCCGAGCCTCTGTGCGGGAGTCTCTCCGTTTTTTTCCTCTGCGCCCCTGTTGCTGTGGGGTCTGCGGTGATCGCCGCGGCTCGTGCCCTTCTCTGGAGTTCGTTTAGGCGGCGCTCTGAATCCCCTCTCCTTGCGCGCCGCGAAACAAAGAGGCAAGAAAAAGTCTCTTGCCTCTTCCGCAGCTGCAGACTTTTTCCCGGTCTCCCTCCCAGCCAGCTGTTGTGCGCTAATCCCTTCAGGCTGTGTTCATGCTGCCAGCCTCAGTCCTCTCCCTGTGATCCGACCGAAGCCGAGCCTCAGCTCCCTGCCCCGCCCGCCCCGGCGGGGGAGCAGACAAGACTCTCGGGCTGGAGAGTGCTGCTCGGCGGGCGCCAATCCTCTGTGCGGGAATCTCTCCGTTTTTCCCTCTGCGCCCCTGTTGCTGTGGGGTCCGCGCTGTTCGCCGCGGCTCGCGCCCGTCTCTGGAGTTTGTTTAGGCGGCGCTCTGAATCCCCTCTCCTCTCGCACCAGGAAACAAAGAGGGAAGAAAAAGTCTCTTGCCTCTTCGGCAGCTGCAGACTTTTTCCCGGACTCCCTCTCGGCTAGCTGTGGTGCACTAACCCCTTCAGGCTGTGTTCATGCCGCCAACCCCAGTCCTCTCCCTGCGATCCGACCCAAGCCCGAGCCTCAGCTCCCAGCCCCGCCCGCCCCGGCGAGTGAGCAGACAAGCCTCTGGGGCTGGAGAGTGCTGGTCGGCACCGCTCCTCCGTGGGAACCTCTTCGCTTTGCCCGCCGCACCCCTGTGGCTGCGCTCTCTTCCGTGGCTCCGAAGCTTCCCCCCTCTGCCACCCGCAGTCTCTGCCCGCGAAGGGGCTTCCTAGTGCGTGGAAATCTTTCCTCCTTCACGGCTCCCTCCCACTAGTGCAGGTGCCATCCCTATTCTTTTGTCTCTGTTATTTCTTTTTTCTTTTGCCCTACCCAAGTATGGGGGGAGTTTCTTGCATTTTTGGAGGTCGGACGTTTTCTGCCAGCGTTCAGTGGGTGTTCTGTAGGAGCAGTTCCACGTGTAGATGTATTTCTACTGTATCTGTGGGAAGGAAGGTGATCTCCGCGTCTTACTCGTCCACCATCTTCCCGAGGCCCACTAAAAGTACTTTATTTTTATAATGGGGTTTAGCTGCTTTTCACTGCTGTGTTTATGCCGCTTTACACCCACTTGACACACTAACAGAGAGATAATAATACATTGGTTTTAAGATTATTAATAGTCAGATATATTCTTGTGCGGTGAATAGGGCATGTTGAGTCCAGTTCTCTGAGCAAGGAGTAGGTTTTGTCTATTACATATTGGGTTTATGGAACGGTATCTGAGCTAATTTGAAACCCTTGTTTTATGTATCACACCACCTCACCTTTCCTGTTAAGCAGCCATAGTGTGTTCTCTGCATGTGTGAATCTGTTATGTTTTGTAATTCACTTAAAGTGTAACGGTTTTAACATTCCCTCTATAAGTGATACCTTATGAGAAGTGTCCTTTTCTGTGTGACTTATTTCAATTAGAATCGTCGTACCTAAATCCACTAATCATGCTGCTACTAGCCTTATGACATTGATTTCATGGCTGAGTGATATTCCATTGTACATAAGGACCACAACTTCTTTATCCACTTTTCTCTTTCCTGGGATATTTAAGGTGGAATGAAGTGGAGGTCCTTGTCAACAGAGCAGCCCTAAATTTTGGGGTTCGTGTGTTTTGCTGATTTTTCATTTTCCCAATTTATACCCCCTTGAGTGGAAGTGCCCTATGCTTTCTAAGCTGTGGTTTTTAGATGTTTCAGGACACACCGTACACTTCTCCAGAGTGGCTGTTGGCAGTTTACATCCCGCCTATCAGTGTAGCAAGGCTCCCATTTCTCCATGGCCTCTCCTGCATTTCTGGTTTTGACACTTTTTTCAGCAAGGCCCTTTTGACCGATGGGAAGCGAGACTTCTTTGTAGCGCTGATTTGCCTTTCCAGGATGCTTGGTTGGCCAAAAAGGGCGTATGCATTTTTGCCTGAATATATTCAGGAAAAAACGCATACGCCCTTTTTGGCCAAGGGCATATTTGTCGAACCTTTGCCGCTTTTCATGGGCTTTAAAGGCGATTCGCATCTACCTCCTGAAATCTGTTTCCTGCAATTCTGCCTTGCTTTCAAATCCTCTTCTTTGCCTTCCCTCACTATATTTGGGGACGAGAGTTACCATTTATAACTCTGCAGGTTTGTGAATTGCAGTGCCCTGAAGCTCTATTTTTCAACTCGTTTTTTGGGAGCTGGCCGCAAAAGCGCAGGATTGCCGCAGGCCCTATTCAGGTTCCGGGGTGGCAGGCTGAGCCTGTGGTTAATTCTTCTTCCTGATGGGAAAATAGAGTGACCTGTGCCTGTCCCAACACCAACAGCTAATCTCTCATTGGTTCCACGTCTTCCCGTTCATCCTCAGGACAAATTGCAACCTGTACGGAACAGGAGGTTAAAGGTGCTGATGCTCCAAGTAGGGAGATTGCTAGTAAAGCGGCTGGAATGGCGAACCCGGGCAAAAGGAGATGAGAAACGAGGTGCGTTTTAGAAAACTTTCCCCATCACACGGTGTACCATCTTCTGGGTTTCTCATGCATGTTTTCGATGTAGGAAGATGTCCTTGAACCTGGAGATTTGGGACCCATGGGATGGGTACCACGCAGTATAACTTTAAAGGGTCTGCGTTTGCTCACCCAACCTCACCAAATCTCTCAGCCCCAAGAGTGTCCACCCTTATGTCTCATCCAGCTGTGGGTCTAGATATGGTCAATCCAGGTTGAATCACTGCCCCTGAACGAATTGTGTAGGTATTTCCAGCTCCTTCACTGTCTTTTTTCATGGGTTTTTAAATGTAATTTATTATTATAATGGGGTTTGGCTGCTTTTCACGGCTGTGTTTATGCCGCCTTACAGCCACTTGACACACTTACGAAGAGATATCAATACATATGTTTTAAGATTCTTACTAGTCAGATATTTTCATATGCGGTGCATAGCGGGTGTTGAGTTCAGTTCTCTGAGCAAGGAGTAGGTCTTGTCTATTACATATTTGGTTTATGGAATGGTATCTGAGCTAATATGAAACCCTTGTTTTATGCATTACCTCACCTCATCTTTCACATTAAGCAGCCACCGTTTATTTTCTGCATGTGTGACTCTGTTCTGTTTTGTAATTCAGTTCAAGTGTAACGGATTTTCCATTCCCTCTATAAGTTATATCTTATGATAAGTGTCTTTTTCTGTGAGACTAATTTCAGTTAGAATCGTCGTACCTAAATCCAGTCCTCCTGCTGCTACTAGCCTTATGACATTGATTTCATGGCTGAGTGATATTCCATTGTACATAAGGAACACAACTTCTTTATCCATTTTACTCTTTCCTGGGATATTTAAGGTGGAATGAAGTGGAGGATCCTGTCAAGAGAGGAGCCCTATACTTTGGGGTGCCTGTGTCTTGCTGATTTTTGGTTTTCCCAATTTAAAACCCCATGAGTGGAAGTGCCCTATGCTCTCTAAGCTTTGTTTTTTAGATGTTACAGGACACACCATACACTTCTCCAGAGTGGCTGTTGGCAATTTACATCCGGTCCATCAGAATAGAAAGGCTCCCATTTCTCCATGGCCTTTCCTGCATTTCTGGTTTGTACACTTTTTTCAGCATGGCACTTTTGACAAATGGGAAGCGAGACTGCTTTGTACCGCTGATTTCCCTTTCCAGGTTGCTTGGTTGGGCAAAAAGGGCGTATGCGTTTTTTCCTGAATATATTCAGGAAAAAGCGCATACGCCCTTTTTGGCTAAGGGCATCATTGTCAACCTTTGGCCTGTTTTCATGTGCCTTAAATGGGATTTGAATCTACCTCCTGAAATCTGTTTCCTGCAATTGTGCCTTGCTTTCAAATCCTCTTCATTGCCTTCCCTCAATATATTTGTGGATGAGAGTTATCATTTATAACTCTGCAGGTTTGTGAATTGCAGTGCCCCTGACCCCCATTTTTCAACTCTCTTTTTTGGGAGCTGTCCGCAAAAGCAGAGGATTGCTTCAGGCCCTATTCTGGTTCCGGAGGGCAGGCTGAGCCTGCGGTTAATTCTTCTTCCTGATGGGAAAATAGAGTGACCTGTGCCTGTCCCAACTCCTAGAGCTAGTCTCTCATTGGTTCCCCCTCTTCCTGTTCATCCACAGGAAAATTTGCAAGCTGTACGGAACAGGAGGTGAAAGGTGCTGATGCTCCAAGTAGGGAGATAGCTAGTAAAGCGGCTGGAATGGCGAATCCGAGCAGGAGATGAGAAATGAGGTGCGTTTTAGAAAGGTTTCCCCATCACCCAGAGTACCATATTCTGTGTTTCTCATGCATGTTTTCGATGTAGGAAGATGCCCTTGAACCTGGAAATTTCGGACCCATGGGGTGGGTACCGTGCAGTATTACTTTAAAGGTTCTGCATTTGCTCCCCCAACCTCATCAAAACTCTCAGCCCCAAGAATTTCCAACCTTATGTCACATCCAGCTGTGGGTCTAGGTATGGTCAATCCAGGTTGCATCACATCCCCAGAATGAATTGTGTAAGAATTTCTCCCTCTATCACTGTCTTTGTTTCATGGGTTTTTAAAAGTAATGTATTTTTTTAATGGGGTTTAGCTGCTTTTCACTGCTGTGTTTATGCCGCTTTACACCAACTTGACACACTTACAGTGATATATCAGTATATAGGTTTAAGATTCTTAATAGTCAGATATATTCCTTTGCGGTGAATAGGGGGTGTTGAGTCCATTTCCTGAGCAAGGAGTAGGTCTTGTCTATTACATATTGGGTTTATGGAACGGTATCTGAGCTAATTTGAAACCCTTGTTTTATGCATCACCCCAGTTCACGTTTCCCGTTAAACAGCAATAGTGTGTTTTCTATATGTGTGACTCTGTTCTGTTTTGTAATTAAGGTCAAGAGTAACGGTTTTTACATTCGCTCTATAACTGATATCTTATGATAAGTGTCTTTTTCTCTGTGACTTATTTCACTTAGAATCATCGTACGTAACTCCACTCATCATGCTGCTACTAATGTTATGACATTGATTCCATGGCTGAGTGATATTCTATTGTACATACGGACCACAACTTCTTTATCCATTTTTCTCTTTCCTGGGATATTTAAGGTGGAATGAAATGGAGTTTCCTGTCAACAGAGCAGCTCTAAACTTTGGGTTGCCTGTGTCTTGCTGATTTTAGTTTTCCCAATTTTAACACCAATGAGTAGAAGTGCGGTATGCTCTCTAAGCTGTGTTTCCTATATATTTCAGGACACACTGTACACTTCTCCAGTGTGGCTGTTGGCAATTTACATTCCGCCCATCAGAGTAGCAAGGCTTCCATTTCTCCATGGCCTGGCCTGCATTTCTAGTTTGTACACTTTTTTCAGCATGGCCCTTTTGACCGATGGGAAGCGAGACTTCTTTGTAGCGCTGATTTGCCTTTCCAGGTTGCTTGGTTGGCCAAAAAGGGCGTATGCGTTTTTTCCTGAATATATTCAGGAAAAAACGCATACGCCCTTTTTGGCCAAGGGCATCATTGTTGACGTTTTGCAGCTTTTCATGTTCTTTAAAGGCGATTCACATCTACTTCCTGAAATGTGTTTCCTGCAATTGTGCCTTGCTTTCAAATCCTCTTCGTTGCCTTCCCTCAATATATTTGTGGATGAGAGTTACAATTTATAACTCTGCAGCTTTGTGAATTGCAGTGCCCCTGACCTCCATTTTTCAACTCGCTTTTTTGGGAGCTGGCCGCAAAAGCGCAGGATTGCTTCAGGACCTGTTCTGGTTCCGGGGGCCAGGCTGAGCCTGATGTTAATTCTTCTTCCTGATGGGAAAATAGAATGACCTGTGCCTGTCCCGAAACCTAGAGCTAGTCTCTCATTGGTTCCCCGTCTTCCCGTTCATCCTCAGGACAAATTGCAACCTGTACGGAAGAGGAGGTTAAAGGTGCTGATGCTCCAAGTAGGGAGATTGCTAGTAGAGCGGGTGGAATGGCGAACGTGAGCACAAGTAGATGAGAAATGAGGTGCGATTTAGAAACCTTTACCCATCACAAGGTGTACCATCTTCTGGGTTTCTCATGCATGTTTTCTATGTAGCAAGATTCCCTTGAACCTGGAGATTTGGGACCCATGGGATTGGTATCATGCAGTATTACTTTAAATGGTCTGCGTTTGCTCACCCAACCTCACCAAACCTCTCAGCCCCAAGAGTGTCCACCCTTACGTCTCATCCAGATGTGGGTCTAGATATGGTCAAACCTGGTTGCATCATATTCCCTGAATGAATTGTGTAAGAATTTGTTTCTATTTCACGATCTTTGTTTCATGGGTTTTTAAAAGTAATTTATTTTTATAATGGGGTTTAGCTGCTTTTCACTGCTGTGTTTATGCCGCTTTATACCCACTTGACACACTAACAGAGAGAATTCAATACATAGGTTTTAAGATTCTTACTAGTCAGATATATTCTGGTGTGGTGAGTAGCGGGTGTTGAGTTCAGTTCTCTGAGCAAGGAGTAGTGCTTGTCTATTACATATTGGGTTTATGGAATGGTATCTGAGCTAATTTGAAACCCTTGTTTTATGCATCACCCTACCTCACCTTTCCCGTTAAGCAGCCATAGTTTGTTTTTTAAATGTGTGACTCTCTTCTGTTTTGTAAATCTGTTCAAGTGTAACGGTTTTTACATTCCCTCTATAAGTGATATCTTATGATAAGTGTCTTTCTCTGTGTGACTTATTTCACTTAGAATCGTCGTACCTAAATCCACTCATCATGCTGCTACTAGCGTTATGACATTGATTTCATGGCTGTTTCATACTCCACTGTACATAAGGATCACAACTTCTTTTTCCATTTTTCTCTTTCCTGGGATATTTAAGGTGGAATGAAGTGGATTTTCCTGTCAACAGAGCAGCCCTAAACTTTGGGGTGCCTGTGTCTTGCTGATTTTTACTTTTCACATTTTATGCACACAAGAGAGGAAGTGCCCTATGCTCTCTAAGCTGTGTTTGTTAGATGTTTCAGGACACACCGTACACTTCTCCAGAGTGGCTGTTGGCAATTTACATCCCGCCCATCAGCGTAGCAAAGCTCCCATTTCTCCATGGCCTGTCTTGCATTTCTTGTTTTGACACTTTTTTCAGCATGGCCCTTTTGACCGATGAGAAGCGAGACTTCTTTGTAGCACTGATGTGCCTTTCCAGGTTGCTTGTGTGGCCAAAAAGGGCGTATCTGTTTTTTCCTGAATATATGCAGGAAAAAACGCATACGCACTTTTTGGCAAAGGGTATCATTGTCGACATTTTGCCGTTTTTCATGTGCTTTAATGGCGATTCGCATCTACCTCCTGAAATCTGTTTACTGCAATTCTGCCTTGATTTCAAATCCTCTTCAATGCCTTCCCTCAGTATATTTGTGGATGAGAGTTGTTATTTATAAGTCTGCAGGTTTGTAAATTGCAGTGCCCCAGAGCTCCATTCCTCAACTCGCTTTTTTGGGAGCTGTCCGCAAAAGCACAGGATTGCTTCAGGCCCTGTTCTGGTTCCGGGTGGCAGGCTGAGCCTGTGGTTAATTCTTCTTCCTGATGGGAAAATAGAGTGACCTGTGCCGCTCCGAACACATAGAGCTAGTCTCTCATTTGTTGCCCCTCTTCCCATTCATCCTCAGGACAAATTGCAACCTTTACGAAACAGGAGGTTAAAGGAGCTGATGCTCCAAGTAGAGAGATTTCTAGTAAAGTGGCTGGAATGGCGAACCCGAGCACAAGGACATGAGAAATGAGGTCTGTTTTAGAAACCTTTCCCGATCACACGGTGTATCATCTTCTGGGTTTCTCATGCATGTTTTCGATGTAGGAAGATGCCCTTGAACTTGGAGTTTTGGGACCCATGGGATGGGTACCACGCAGTATTACTTTAAAGGATCTGCGTTTGCTCACCTAACCTCACCAAACCTCTCATCCCAAGAGTGTCCACCTTTGTGTCTCATCCAGCTGTGTGTCTACATATGGTCAATCCAGGTTGTATCACAGCCTTTGAACGAATGTTTTAAGAATTTCTCTCTCTTTCACTGTCTATCTTCCATGGGGTTTTAAAAGTAATTTATTTTTCTAATGGGGTGTAGCTGCTTTTCACTGCTGTGTTTATGCCACTTTACACCCACTTGACACTCTTACAGTGAGATATCAATACAAGGGTTTTAATTTTCTTACTAGTCAGATATATTCTTGTGCGGTGAATCGGGGGTGTTGAGTCCATTTCCTGAACAACAGTAGGTCTTGTCTATAACATATTGGGATTAAGGAACGGTATCTGAGCTAATTTGAAACCCTTGTTTTATGCATCACCCCACCTCACCTTTCCCGTTAAGCAGCCATAGTGTGTTTTCTGCATGTGTGACTCTGTATTGTTTTGTAATTCAGTTCAACTGTAATGGTTTTTACATTCCCTCTATAAGTGATATCTTATGATAAGTGTCGTTTTCTGTGTGACTTATTTCATTTAGAATCTTCATAGCTAACTCCACTCATGATTCTCCCACTACCCTTATGACATTGAGTTCATGGCTGTGTGATATTCCATTGCACATATAGATCAGAACTTCTTTATCCATTTTTCTCTTTCCTGAGATATTTAGGTGGAATGAAGTGGAGGTCCGTGTCAACAGAGCAGCCCTAAACTTTGGTGTGCCTGTGTCATGCTGATTTTTAGTTTTCCCAAATTATACACCCATGAGTGGAAGTGCCCTATGCTCTCTAAGCTGTGTTTCTTACATGTTTCAGGACACACCATACACTTCTCCACAGTGGCTGTTGGCAATTTACATCCCGCCCATCAGCATAGCAAGGCTCCCATTTCTCCATGGCCTGTCCTGCATTTCTGGTTTTGACACTTTTTTCAGCATGGCCCTTTTGACCGATGGGAAGCGAGACTTCTTTGTAGCACTGAATTGCCTTTCCAGTTTGCTTGGTTAGCCAAAAAGGGCATATGCTTTTTTCCTGAGTATATTCAGGAAAAAACGCATACACCCTTTTTGGTCAAGGGCATATTTGTTGAACTTTTGCCGCTTTTCATGGGCTTTAAAGGCGATTCACATCTACCTCTTGAAATATTTTTCCTGCAATTCTGCCTTGCTTTAAAATCCTCTTCGTTGCCTTCCCTCAATATATTTGTGGACGACAGTTATCATTTATATCTCTGCAGTTTTTTGAATTGCAGTGCCCCTGAGCTCCATTTTTCAACTCGCTTTTATGGGAGCTGGCCGCAAAAGCTCAGAATGGTTTCAGGCCCTATTCTGGTTCCGGTGGGCAAGCTGATCCTGTGGTTAATTCTTCTTCCTGATGGGAAAATAGAGTGACCTGTGCCTGTCCCAATATTTAGAGCTAGTCTCTCATTGGTTCTCCCTCTTCCCATTCATCCTCATTACAAATTGCCACGTGTACGGAACAGGAGGTTAAAGGTGCTGATTCTCCAAGTAGGGAGATTGCTATTAAAGTGGCTGGAATGGCGAATCTGAGCACAAGGACGTGAGAAATGAGGTGCGTTTTAGAATCCTTTCCTGATCACATGGTGTACCATCTTCTGGGTTTCAAATGCATGTTTTCGATGTAGGAAGATGCCCTTGAACCTGGAGATTTGGGACCCATGCGATGGGTACCATGCAGTATTATTTTAAAGGGTCTGCGTTTGCTCACCCAACCTCACCAAACCTCTCAGCCCCAAGAGTGTCCACCTTTATGTCTCATCCAGCTGTGGGTCTAGATACGATCAATCCAGGTTGCATCACAGCCTCTGAATGAATTGTGTACGTATTTCGCTCTCTTTCACTGTCTTTGTTTCATGGGGTTTTAAAAGTAGTTTTTTTTTATAATGGGGTTTAGCTGCTTTTCACTGCTGTGTTTATGCCGCTTTACACCCACTTGACACACTTACAGAGAGATATCAATACATAGGTTTTAAGATTCTTACTAGTCAGATATGTTCTTGTGCGGTGAATAGGGGGTGTTGTGTCCAGTTCACTGAGCAAGGAGTAAGTCTTGTCTATTACATATTGGGTTTATGGAACGTTACCTGAGCTAATTTGAAATCCTTGTTTTTGCATCACCCCAGCTCACCTTTCCCATTAAGCAACCATAGTGTGTTTTCTAAATGTGTGACTCTGTTCTGTTTTGTAATTCTGTTCAAGTGTAACGGTTTTTACATTACTTCTGTTAGTGATATCTTATGATAAGTGTCTTTTTCTGTGTGACTTATTTCACTTAGAATTGTCGTACCTAAATCCACTCATCATGCTGCTACTAGCCTTATGATATTGATTTCACGCCCGAGTGATATTGTATTGTACATAAGGACCACAAATTCTTTATCCATTTTTCTCTTTCCTGGGATATTTAAGGTGGAATGAAGTGGAGGTTCTTGTCAAAAGAGCAGCCCTAAACTTTGTGGTGCCTGTGTCTTGCTGATTTTTAGTTTTCCCAATTTATACCCCCATGAGTGGATGTGCCCCTTTCTCTCTAGCTGTGTTTTTTAGATGTTTTAGGAAACACCATACCCTTCTCCAGAGTTGTCATTCGCAATTTACATCCCACCCATCAGTGTAACAAGGCTCCCTTTCCTCCCTGGCCTCTCCTGCATTTCTTGTTTTTACACTTTTTTAGGAAGGACCTTTTGACCGATGGGAAGTGAGACTTCTTTGTAGTGCTGAAATGCATTTCCGGCTTGCTTGGTTGGCCAAAAAGGGCCTATGGGTTTTTTCCTGAATTTATTCAGAAAAAAACGCATATTGTCTTTTTGGCCAAGTGCATCATTGTGGAAGTTTGGCCGCTTTTCTTGTGCTTTAGGGGCGATTCGAATCTAACTCCTGAAATCTGTTTCCTGCAATTCTGCCTTGATTTCAAATCCTCTTCGTTGCCTTCCCTCAATATATTTGTGGACGAGAGTTATTATTTATAACTCTGCAGGTTTGTGAATTGCAGGGCCCCTGAGCTCCATTTTTCAACTCTCTTTTTTGGGAGCTTTTCGCAGAACCGCTGGTTTGCTTTTGGCCCTACTCTGGTTCCCAGTTGCAGGCTAAGCCTTTGCTTAATTCTTCTTCCTGACTGGAAAGTAGAGTGACATGTGCCTCTCTGAACATCTAGGGCTTGGCTCTCCTTGTTTTTCCTCCTTCCCCTTCTTCCTTTGGACAAATTGCAATTTCTGTGCAACTGGTTGTTGAAGGTGCTGACATCCTCAAGTGGGGAGATTTTAAGGAAAAAGGTGGAGGGGTGAACCCAACAACCAGGAAATTAGGAGTTTTAGTGCCTTTTCCAAAATCTTCCTGATCCAACCGTGTTCCATCTTCTGGGTGTCACAGGCATGTTGTAGCTGTAGGAAAGGTCCCGTGTATGTAAGGAGAACACAAGGGATTTTTCCAAATCAGTGTCTCCCCGAACTCCAATCTGGGGAATTTTTAAGCTACTGGTACATGTGTGTTCATTAAGGGACTTGGGCCGTAGGCAGAGTCTGAACTTTAGATGATTGAAGTCTTCAGGTTCAGAAACGCTCACCATCGGCCTCCTTTAGTTTCCATTTTATCTGTAGTTGATAGATGATGTCAATATAGATATCTATGTTTTTTCAGATTATTTCCCCTCAGGGGTCATTACAAAATATTGAGTATAGTTCCCTGTGCTATACAGTAGTTCCTTGTTGATGATATATTTTATACATAGCAGTGTGTATATGTTAATCTGAAACTGTTAATTTATCCCTCCTCCCACCTTTCCCCTTTGGTAATAAAAAATATAAGATTTTATACTTCTCAGAAATCTAGGAGCTGAAAGACAGGTATCATTTTCAATGGAAAATCATTCGAAACAAGGTTGAAACTTCAACCAAGATTATTAGATGTACATCCTTGGAAAGAAATCACTGCATTTCTCTACTGTTGACCTGACAAATAAGACAAACCCCTCCACTGAACTTGCTTATAATAAAGTGATGGAAATATCAAATGGAAGTGTTAGAAACATCTTATTTTACACGAGCCTTATACACTGCTCTATGTTAATTACAGTTTGGCTCACACATCTGTTCATTGAAGTTACAATGTTCTCAAATTCTGTTACTGATCCTGCAGAGTGGGCCCCAACAAGGGTCTCCCTGCCCAGTGTCATTGGAGCCAACAGATCGAGACTGACTTTGGTTCAGAAGCAAAGGAAATCTTTATATTTTGATCAGAGAATGGAGAGGTGATAGTGTGTGCTCCCCTGCGGTTTGTGGGCCGGGCTGCTGTGTAGGGATCCTGTCAGCATCAGCGGGAGGGAGGGGGCGGAGCTCTCGAGGGCTGGGTTGCCTGGAGCTCAGGCTCTATGTCGCAGAGTCTGCACGGGGCCCCACGAGCTGAGGTGTCGGCCCAGCCATTTTGCACTAGGATATCGGGTCTGAAGTGTCGGGTGTGGGACCTCTGCATGTGGAAACCTAGGAGCAAGTGAAATTAGACAAAGCACAAAGGAAAAAATGATTAGACTTTATTTTATTGCCCAGATTCTATTTTTATCTCCCAGGAATTTTTAATGGGCTTTGCCAGTGACAAAGCCCTCCTCTGCCTTTTGTCCCATTCCTCATTCTTGGGGCGCTGAGGGTGCAGACACGTCTTCTGTAAATGCTTCGTGCTGAGTTGGGTGTCCTCATACCCGGGGGTAGGGGCAGGACTTCTCCCCAGCAGCCTCCAGGTGAGGTTGATTGTCCGCAGGCCTCCTCCCTCACTGCTCGTCTGCCTGAGCACCAGCATTGGAAGTTTTATAGATTCTAATGACCTTTAAGGGTCCAGGAAAGAGATGTGCAGAGACGCTGAGGGGGTGGGCGGTTTTACCCTGCTCCACATTGGTTCGGCCCCCTTAGGCTGACGGTTTCTGCCAGCCTAGATGCTCTGACCAGTAGTCTGCGCTTTCTTCAGTTAGGCCAACTGAAATAACGTACAAACAGCACCAGGTGTCAGAGCCCTGCTTGCTCAACTCCCAGACATTCCAGGGCCGGTGGTGATCCAGGACCATGACGGCCACTCAGTCAACGGCCTTTTGAAGTAGCCAGGAGTACAGCTGGTCTCATTAGCCCCCGTCACCACGGTGTCTGTAGGCTTTTCTATGGTGGCAGCGTTATTTACGGTTCCCCTGCCAAGTTTATTAGCTCCTCTCTGGGTGCAGTAAGTCCTGTAAGCAATAGTCAGCTCTTTAGGGGCACACTCTTGTTGTTTTCTGAGAGAAGCTCCAGGTCAAGTGATGGTCACACGAGTCGTCATGGGGGCCCATTGCCCCAGGTTGTCTCTCTGGAGGTTGGTGTTGGAGGGCCTCCTCACTCGAGGTCATTGTGCCCACGGAGCAATCCCTGCAACTTCAGGGCATGGTGGGTGGTTAGGATCACCAAGTGGCGTCCTTTTCCCTTAGGAGGGAGCTGGCCTTGCGGGCTGCTGATTTCCAGGTTTTTAGATACCCCCAGTATCCTGGTCGGATGGGGTGGCTGGCCAATGCCTGGAGGGCATTCTTGCATTGTTCCATTTCAAGTGGTCCCAGTTTTTGCACTAATACTCCAAGGGCGATTCGCCTTGGACCAGGAATGTAAAGGTCAAAGGGTTTAGCTAACTTAGGGAGGTCCAGGGCCAGGGTCTGAATTGACTGCTCTTTCCATTCTTGAAAGGCCGCTTCTGGATTCTATTCAAAAGGATCATCATCTTTTCCTTTCAGTGTTTCATATAGAGTCCCAGCTATTAGACTCTAGTTAGGGATCCAGATGCAGCAAACCCCGGTCTCCCCAGGAACCCCTAAGCTGTCTTCTAGTTTCAGGAAGGCTGAGGCTGCAAATGGCTTCTTCCCTTTCCTGGGGTGGGCTTCTCCGACCTTCTGTGCGAATGAAGCCCAGGAAGGCCACTTTAGTTTGTGATATTTGAGCCTTTTCCTTGGACACCTTCTATCTTTTATTGGCTAGGTAGTTCAGAGGCCTCCTTAGTCGGGCTGGTGATCAGAATGTCATCTGCATAATGAATGAGGGTTCCCTTCTCCAGAGGTAGATCTTTTAGGTCTTTAGCTAACGTTTCCCCAAAGATGGTGTGGGAATTTTTGAACCCCTGGGGCAGGACGGCCCAGCAGTATTGTTTTTGTTGTATGTTGAGTCCTGCCACTCACAGCCAAAATTTCTTGTGATTCTGGGAGTAATGGAATACAGAAGAAGGCATCATTGAAGTCTAATACAGAATACCATGTCCTGGTGGATGGTAGAATGACCAGCAGGGTGTAGGAATTAGGAACTACTAGATGTATATCCTCTGTGGCTTCACTGACTGTCCTGGCGTCCTCTACCAGGTCCCCAGCAGCCCACGGGGCTCTTGTGGTCAGGCCCCTCCCAGGATATGGAGCTTACCTGGGCAGGTACCCAGCGGCCCACGGGGCTCTGGTGGTTAGGCCGCTCCCAGGATATGGAGCTCACCTGGGCAGGTACCCAGCAGCCCATGGGGCCCTCATGGTCAGGCCTCTCCCAGGATATGGAGCTCACCTGGGCAGGTACGCAGCAGCCCACGGGGCTCTCGTTGGCAGGCCCATCCCTGGATATGGAGCTCCCGTGGACAGGTACCCCGGCAGGGCTGGGCACACAGGATCCGTGCACATAGCCCTCATTGCAGAGCACCCCCAGCACACCTGTCACTCAGAGCTGACACAGAGCACCTCAGAGCAGAGCTTGAACTAACAAACAGCAGCTCCAACAGGTCTGTGACCCTAGGCTTCACTCTGTGCAGCCTCCCTCTGCCTGGTCTTCCAGGGGCTTCCACTGCAGCCGGGGCACCAGGCCTCTGTCTCCACCCACCACCCCTCCTCTCCCTGACTCCTGGGTTCCTCTCATTAGCAGAGGTTCTTCTTGAAGTTGTCTCCCACTCATGGACCAGATAAAATGATTAGAAAACAAGCCAGGGCTGCCGCCCCTTATCTATCCTGACTCTCGGGACCCTACACCTGTTCCTTGGATCTGGCCGGTGCAGCAAGGCCCATTCTCTGCAACTCTGAGCCCCTGAGGGGCGAGGATTGGCTGACCTGGGCAGCCTGACCCGGCCGGCCAGCCCTTCCCAGGTGTGCCTGGGTTGAGGTCAATATAAACACCCCTCCAGGCAGCAAAAGCCTCTGCAGCTGTGCCTGACGCCGTATTCTCTGCCCTGTCAGCAGTCTCGGGGTTGGGCTGGTGGGAGGGAGTAGGGCCCACGGCTCTATGAGTGGCCCGGTGTGACTGGGGCTCTGCTGGACTTT
Organism: Balaenoptera physalus; assembly: GCF_965194825.1. Classification (NCBI taxonomy): domain Eukaryota; kingdom Metazoa; phylum Chordata; class Mammalia; order Artiodactyla; family Balaenopteridae; genus Balaenoptera; species Balaenoptera physalus. The sequence continues at coordinate 1,369,390 of NW_028126471.1, forward strand.
CTGCAGGAGTTGCCGGGCTGCCACCTGCTAAAGAAGAGGATGTGTCACCCATACTTGCTGCTGGAATTTCTCCCCGGGCAGAGGTGAGGAAGGAAAAAAGCAGTGGGGGCCGGGACAGGATTGGTACCTCAGGCAGGGAAATGGAAAGCTTCCAGACGAGCGCCCGGGGCCAGGACCATCCTGGCTGGCCTGCATGCACCACGTCGGCCTGCGTGCTGTCACTGGTGTGACTCCAAGCCCCTTCCTCTAGTTTTTAAAGTCTTTGCACACTTTCAGGTGTTTTACCTGGGAAGGGTGGGAAAAGTTCAGCAGCAGCTGGCCTGGGGCTCAGCTCACATTTACTCAGAGACGCCTCCTCACGGTCCCCCAGCTTTGCAATGAGGACGCTCCTCGTGTGGGGGCTGCTGGCTGCATGGGAGATGATTCCCCACCTGTGACCAACTTCAGAATTGTTTACCACTGGAGCAAGTGCCCTGATAGGGTTTTCCTCTGTATGACCAGTGGGTTCTGTTTTTTTTTTTTCTTTTTTGGTTCAAGGTAAGTTTTATTCCTCATTTTGTATTTATGGATATAAGCATGGAAATAATTCATTCATATAAATACGTCTATGGGAAGGACAGAACAGTTTTTTCTCTTTTATTTCTTTAAGTATTATTTATTTTTTAATTTTTGAATTTATTTTATTCATTTTTTTATACAGCAGGCTCTTATTGGTTATCTATTTTATACATATAAGTGTATATATGTCAATCCCAGGCTCGCAATTCATCCCACCACCACCACCCTGCCACTTTCCCCCCTTGGTGTCCATACATTTGTTCTCTACATCTGTGTCTCTATTTCTCCCTTGCAAACCGGTTCATCTTTACCATTTTTCTAGGTTCCCCATGTATGCATTAATATACGATATTTGTTTTCTCTTTCTGACTTACTTCACTCTGTATGACAGTCTCTAGATCTATCCACGTCTCTACAAATGACCCAATTTCATTCCTTTTTATGGCTGAGTAATATTCCATTTTATACATGTAGCACATCTTTTCTGTTCGTCTGTCTATGGGCATTTAAGTTGCTTCCATGACCTGGCTATTATAAATAGTGCTGCAATGAATATTGTGGTGAATATGTCTTTTTGAATTATGGTTTTCTCTGGGTATATGGCCAGTAGTGAGATTGCTGGGTCATATGGTAATTCTATTTTTAGTTTTTTAAGGAACCTCCATACTGTTCTCCATAGTGACTGTATCAATTTACATTCCCACAAATAGTGTAAGAGGGTTCCCTTTTCTCCACACCCTCTCCAGCATTTGTTGCTTGTAGATTTTCTGATGATGCCCATTCTAACTCGTGTGAAGTGATACCTCATTGTAGTTTTGGTTTATATTTCTCTAATAATTAGTGATGTTGAGCAGCTTTTCATGTGCTTCTTAGTTATCTGTATGTCTTCTTGGGACAAATGTCTATTTACATCATCTGCCCATTTTTGGATTGGGTTGTTTGTTTTTTTACTGTTGAGCTGCATGTGCTGTTTATATACATTGGAGATTACTCCTTTGTCCATTGATTCGTTTGCAAATATTTTCTCCCATTGTGAGGGTTGTCTTTTCGTCTTGTTTGTAGTTTCCTTTGCTTTGCAAAAGCTTTTAGGTTTCATTTGCTCCCATATGTTTATTTTTTTTTATTCCATTACTCTACAAGGTGGATCAAAAAAGATCTTGCTGTGATTTATGTCAAAGAGTATTCTTCCTATGTTTTCCTCTAAGAGTTTTATAGTGTCCGGTCTTACATTTTGGTCTCTAATCCATTTTGAGTTTATTTTTTGTGTATGGTGTTAGGGAGTGTTCTAATTTCATTCTTTTACATGTAGCTGTCCATTTTTCCCAGCACCACTTATTGAAGAGACTGTCTTTTCTCCTTTGTATACCCTTGCCTCCTTTGTCATAGATTAGTGGGCCATAGGTGTGTAGGTTTATCTCTGGGCTTTCTTTTTTTTTTTCTTTTACATCTTTATTGGAGTATAATTGCGTTACAATTGTGTGTTAGTTTCTGCTGTATAAAAAAGTGGATCAGCTGTGCGTATACATATAACACCATATCCCCTCCCTCTTGCACCTCCCTCTCACTCCCTTATCCCACCCTTTTAGGTGGTCACAAAGCACAGAGCTGATCTCCCTGTGCTATGTGGTTGCTTCCCAGTAGCTGTCAATTTTACATTTGGTAGTGTATATTTGTCCATACCGCTCTCTCACTTTGTCCCAGCTTACCCTTCCCTCTCCCCATGTCCTCAAGTCCTTTCTCTACGTCTGTGTCCTTAATCCTTTCCTTCCCCTAGGTTCTTCATAAACTTTTTTTTTAGATTCCATATATATGTGTTAGCATACGGTATTTGTTTTTCTCTTTCTGACTTACTTCACTCTGTAGGACAGACTCTAGATCCATCCACCTCACTAAAAATAACTCAATTTTGTTTCTTTTTATGGCTGAATAATGTTCCATTGTATATATGTGCCACATCTTCTTTACTCATTTATCTGTTGTTGGACACTTAGGTTGCTTCCATGTCCTGGCTATTGTAAATAGAGCTACAGTGAACATTGTGGTACATGACTCTTTTTGAATTATGGTTTTCTCAGGGTAAATGTCCAGGAGTGGGTTTGTTGGGTTGTATGGTAGTTCTATTTTTAGTTTTTAAGGAACCCCCATACCGTTCTCCCTAGTGGCTATATCAATTTACATTCCCACCAACAGTGCAAGAGGGTTCCCTTTGCTCCAATAAATGCCTCTCCAGCATTTATTGTTGGTAGATTTTTTGATGATGGCCAATCTGACTGGTGTGAGGTGATACCTCACTGTAGTTTTGATTTGCATTTTTCTAATGATTAGTGATGTTCAGCATCCTTTCATGTGTTTGTTGGCAACCTGTATATCTTCTTTGGAGAAATGTCTATTTAGGTCTTCTGCCCATTTTTGGATTGGGTTGTTTGGTTTTGTGATATTGAGCTACATGAGCTGCTTTTTGGAGATTAATCCTTTGCCATTTGCTTCATTTGAAAATATTTTCTCCCATTCTGATGGTTGTCTTTTCATCTTGCTAATGTTTTCCTTTGCTGTGCAAAAGAATTTATGTTTCATTCGGTCCAATTTTTTAATTTTTGTTTTTATTTCCATTTCTCTAGGAGGTGGGTCAAAAAGGATCTTGCTGTGATTTATGTCATAGACTGTTCTGCTTATGTTTTCCTCTAAGAGTTTTATAGTGGCTGGTCTTATATTTAGGTCTCTAATCCATTTTGAGTTTACTTTTGTGTATGGTGTTAGGGAGTGTACTAATTTCATTCTTTTACATGTAACTGTCCAGTTTTCCCAGCACCACTTACTGAAGACACTGTCTTTTCTCCATTGTATACCCTTGCCTCCTTTGTCATAGATTAGTGAACCATAGGTACGTGGGTTTATCTCTGTGCTTTCTATCCTGTTCTATTGACCTATATTTCTGTTTTTCTGTCAGTACCATATTATCTTGATTACTGTAGCTTTGTAATATAGTCTGAAGTCTGGAATTCTGATTCCTCCAGCTCTTTATTTTCCCCCTCAAGACTGCTTTGGCTATCCAGGGTCTTTTGTGTCTCCCTACAAATTTTAATTTTTTTTTTCTTGTTCTGTAGAAAATGCCAAAGGTATTTTGATCGGGATTGCATTGAATCTGTAGATTGCTTTGGGTAGTATAGTCATTTTCACAATATTGATTCTTCTAATCCAAGAACATGGTATATGTCTCCATCTGTTTATATCATCTTTGATTTCTTTCATCAGTGTCTTATAGTTTTCTGAGTACAGGTCTTTTACTTCCTTAGGTAGGTTTATTCCTAGGTATTTTATTCTTTTTGTTGCAGTGGTAATGGGATTGTTCCCTTAATTTCTCTTTCTGATCTTTCATTGTTAGTGTATAGGAATGCAAGCAATTTCTGTGCATTAATTTTGTATCCTGCAACTTTACCAAATTCATTGATTAGCTCCAGTGTTTTTCTGGTGGCATCTTTAGGATTCTCTATCTATGATATCATGTCATCTGCAAACAGTGACAATTTTACTTCTTCTTTTCCTTTTTGTATTCCTTTTATTTCTTTTTCTTCTCTGATTGCCATGGCTAGGACTTCCAAAACTATGTTGAGTAGCAGTGGTGAGAGTGGACATCCTCGTCTTGTTCCTGATCTTAGAGGAAACGCTTTCAGTTTTTCACCATTGAGAATGCTGTTTGCTGTGGGTTTGTCATATATGGCCTTTATTATGTTGAGGTAGTTTCCCTCTATGCCCACACTCTGCAGAGTTTTTATCGTAAATGAGTGTTGAATTTTCTCAAAATCTTTTCCTTCATCTATTGAGATGATCATATGGTTTTATTCTACAATTTGTTAATATGGTGTATCACATTGATTTGTGTATATTGAAGAATCCTTGCATCCCTGGGATAAACCCCACTTGATCATGGTGTATGATCCTTTTAATGTGTTGTTCGATTCTGTTTGCTAGTATTTTGTTGAGGATTTTTACATCTATATTCATCAGTGATATTGGTCTATAATTTTCTTTCCTTGTAGTATCTCTGTCTGATTTTGGTATCAGGGTGATGGTGGTCTCATAGAATGAGTTTGGGAGTGTTCCTTCCCCTGCAATTGTTTTGAAGAATTTGAGAAGGTTGGGTGTTAGCTCTTCTCTAAATGTTTGATAGAATTCACCTGTGATGCCATCTGGTTCTGAACTTTTGTTTGTTGGAAGATTTTTAATCACAGTTTCAATTTCATTGCTTGCGATAGGTTTGTTCATATTTTCTATTTCTTCCTGGTTCAGTCTTAGAAGGTTATCCCTTTCTAAGAATTTGTCCATTTCTTCCAGATTGTCCATTTTATTGGCCTAGAGTTGCTTGTAGTAGTCTCTTAGGATGCTTTGTATTCCTGTGGTGTCTGTTGTAACTTCTGCTTTTTCACTTCTAATTTTGTTGATTTGCGTCCTCTCCCTCTTTTTCTGGAGTCTGGCTAAAGGTTGATCATTTTTGCTTATCTTCTCAAAGAACCAGCTTTTAGTTTTATTGATCTTTGCTTTCGTTTTCTTTGTTTCTATTTCATTTATTTCCGCTCTGATCTTTATGATTTCTTTCCTTCTACTAACTTTGGGTTTTGTTCTTCTTTCTCTAGTTCCTCTAGGTGTAAGGTTAGATTATTTATTTGAGATTTTTCTTGTTTCTTGAGTTAGGCTTGTACTGCTATAAACTTCTCTCTTAGAACTCCTTTTGCTGCATCCCATAGGTTTTGGATCATCGTGTTTTTGTTGTCATTTGTCTCTAGGTAGTTTTTGATTTCCTCTTTGATTTCCTAAGTGATCTCTTGGTTATTTATTAACATATTGTTTAGCCTCCATGTGTTTGTGTTTTTTACGTTTTTTTCCATGTAATTGATTTCTTTTTTTTTTTCATGTAATTGATTTCTAATCTCATAGCATTGTGGTCGGAACAGCTGCTTGATATGATTTCAGTTTTCTTAAATTTACTGAGGCTTTATCTGTGACCCAAGATGTGATCTATCCTGGAGAATGTTCCGTGTGCAGTTGAGAAGAACGTGTAATCTGCTGCTTTTGGATGGAATGTCCTATAAATATCAATTAACTCTATCTGGTCTATTGTGTCATTTAAAGCTTGTGTTTCCTTATTAAATTCCTGTCTGGCTGATCTCCACTGGTGTAAATGAGCTGTTAAAGTCCCCCGCTATTATTGTGTTACTGTCGATTTCCTCTTTTATAGCTGTTAGCAGTTGCCTTATACATTGAGGTGCTCCTATTTTGGGTACATATATATTTATAATTGTTATATCTTCTTCTTGGATTGATCCCTTGACCATTATGTAGTGTCTTTCCTTGTCTCTTGTAACATTCTTATTTTAAAGTCTATTTTATCTGATATGAGTATTGCTACTCCAGCTTTCTTTTGATTTTCATTTGCATAGAATATATTTTTCCATCGCCTCACTTTGAGTCTGTATGTGTCCCTAGGTCTGAAATGGATCTCTTGTAGACAGCATATATATGGGTCTTGTTTTTGTATCCATTCAGCGAGCCTGTGTCTTTTGGTTGGAACATTTAGTGCATTCACGTTTAAGGTAATTATCGATATGTATGTTCCTACTACTGTTTTCTTAATTGTTATGGGTTTGTCTTGGTGGGTCCTTTTCTTCTCTTGTGTTTCCCACTTAGAGAAGTTCCTTTAGCATTTGGTGTAGAGCTGGTTTCATGGTGCTGAATTCTCTTAGCTTTTGCTTGTCTGTAAGGCTTTTGATTTCTCCATCAAATCTGAATGAGCTCTTTGCAGGGTGGAGTACTCCTGGTTGTAGGTTCTTCCCTTTCATCACTTTAAATTTATCATGCCACTTCCTTCTGGCTTGTAGATTTTCCGCTGAGAAATGAGTTGTTATCCTTATGGGAGTTCCCTTGTATGTTATTGGTCATTTTTCCCTTACTGCTTTCAATCATTTTTCTTTGTCGTTAATTTTTGTCAATTTGATTACTATGTGTCTTGTCATTTTTCTCCTTTGGTTTATCCTGCCTGGGACACTCTGTGCTTCTGGACTTGGGTGGCTATTTCTTTTCCCAGGCTAGGGAAGTTTTTGACCATAACCTCTTCAAATATATTCTTGGGTCCTTTCTCTCTCTCTTCTCCTTCTGGGACCCCTATAATGCGAATGTTGTTGCGTTTAATGTTGTCCCAGAGGACTCTTGGGGTGTCTTCATTTATTTTCATTCTTTTTCTTTATTCTGTTCCATGGCAGTGATTTCCACCTTTCTGTCTTCCAGGTCACTTATCCGTTCCTCTGCCACAGTTATTCTGCTACTGATTCCTTCTAGTGTATTTTTCATTTCAGTTATTCCATTATTCACCTCTGTTTGTTTGTTCTTTAATTCTTCTAGGTCTTTGTTAAGCATTTCTTGCGTCTTCTCGATCTTTGCCTCCTTTCTTTTTCCAAGGTCTTGGCTCAACTTCACTATCATTATTCTGAATTCTTTTTCTGGAAGGTTCCCTATCTCCACCTCATTTCATTTTTTTTCTGGGGTTTTATCTTGTTCCTTGATCTGGTATAATGTCCTCTGCCTTTTCATTTTGTCTATCTTTCTGTGAATGTGGTTTTCCTTCCACAGGCTGCAGAATTGTAGTTCTTCTTGCTTCTGCTGTCTGCTCTCTGGTGGATGAGTCTATCTTAGAGGCTTGTGCAAGCTTCCTGATGGGAGGGACTGGTGGTGGGTAGAGCTGGGTGTTGCTTTGGTGGACAGAGCTTTAATCTGCTTGTCTACAGATTAAATAAAACTTTAATAAAAAGTTTAATCCGCTTGTCTGCTGATGCATGGGGCTGGGTTCCCTCCCTGTTGGTTGTTTGGCCTGAGGCGACCCAGCACTGTAGCCTACCTTGCTCTTGGTGGGGCTAACGGCGGACTCTGGGGGGGCTCACACCAAGGAGTATTTCCCAGAACTTCTGCTGCCAGTGTCGTTGTCCTCATGGTGAGCCACAGCCACAGACACCACCTGCCTCTGCAGGAGACCCTCTAAAAGTAGCAGGTAATTCTGGTCATTCTCCTACGGGGTCACTGCTCCTTCCCCTGGGTCCTGATGTGCACACTACTTTGTGTGTGCCTTCCAAGAGTGGAGTATCTGAGTGGAGTTGAGACTCTGATTCTCTGTGTGGAGTCACACAGACTCTGGGTCCTGTGAAGCTTCGATGTTTTCTGATTCTAGAAATCCTATAGGAGACGGTCCACAGCAGGTGACACTAATGTTGTCAGTAGAGGTGTTGAAGCCAAAGATCTGCAGTTCCAACTAGAGGTGCCGATGTACATACAGGACAAAATCATCTCGTGTGAATGTAGTTCAGGCATGTTTAAGATGAATGCAGTCATGTTAATGCCTACCATATTCTATCTTGAGCCTCTCCTCAGGGACCCCCTCCTCAGTTCCTGAGGCTCCTGTAAGTCATGTACAGGGGACTGAAGAGTGGGCTTTGTCCAGTCTGAGCCCTGAGTTACCCTGTGTGTATCTTAGGATACTTTGTATTTCTGTGGTGTCTGTTGTAACATCATCTCTTTCATTTCAGATTTATTTGGGCCCTCTCTTTTTAAAAAAACATACTACTGTTGTCTTTTATTCTTTACAGAAGTTTAATAAGTGTTTGATCTACTATCCTTACCCTATGTATACTTTTTGCAGTGAGATTTTTACTTTTCTTTGTTTCCTTGTTACTATCAATAATTAGTGAGACTTCTTTTAAGCTACCTTCAACATTGCTTATAAAGCTGCTTTATTAGTGATGACAGAGCCTTAATGGAAGTCATGGTCTGGTTGTAAATTAGAATGCAATGTGCCAGCAAAAAGCCCCTTAAGTTTATGTCTCATTACTTCTTGTTCTTTTTTTAATTTAATTCTTGTTTTTTGTCAGAGCAAATGTAATTAAAATGTTTTGTTTCTTCTAGGTGTGCAAGATGTGGTTCTTTTAAACATATACATATATCTATTCTTCTTTGGATCATTTTCCCATGTAGGTTATGATACAATGTTGAGTAGTCTTGTCTTGGTATTACGTAGGTCTTTGGTGATTACATATTTCACATGTGTTTCTATATCTATCTTAACCCCAATATCCTAATGTTTCCAATCCTCACACCTTTCTATTTGGTGAACCATAAGTTTGTTTAATGAACCTGTGATTGCATTTCTCTGTGGAAATATCTTCATTGGTATCAATTTTTAGCTAAGACCTATAAGTGATATTATAGGATATGTGTCTTTTGCTTTCTGACTTAGTACAATTTGCCTGATTACGTCAAGAATCATACATAGTGCTGCAAATGGCATTGTTTCATTTTTTTCCCTGGCTAATAGTCCATCTGTACGTGTACCAGTTCTTCTTTGGCCACGCACCTGTTGATGGACTTTCTGGTTGCCTCCATGTCTTGGCTATTGTAATACTGCTGCAATGCACATTTGCTTGCCTGTGTCTTTCCAGTTCTATCTTCTTATGTTATAGGCCAAGGAGTGGGCTTGCTGTATCATATGGTAGCTCAGTGTGTACGTTTTAAAGGCACCACCATTCAGTTTTCATTAGTGGCTCTTTCCAGGATACGTCCCACTTAAAATTGAGGGTATGCATTTCTCCAAAACACCTTCAATATTTATTGTTTGTAGTTTTCTTGCTGATGGTTATTCTAACAGGTGTGAGCTGATACCTCTCTGTGGTTGAATTTGCATGTGTCCCATAATCTGTTGAAATTGAGCTTTAAAGCATGCCCTTTTTATTTATCAAAATGTGATTACAGCTTAGTTGTTCAAAGTGTTTTCTTAAAGTAAGTGTCACATTTTGAAAATTTTTGGCCATTACCTCCGTTAAGACATTTTGAGGGCAGGTTTCATTTACAACCCTGAAGTACTTGTTCATATGAAGTGACCATTAGCACAGGTTTTAAAGCTGCTTTTACAGGTAACGGCAAGAGGGCGGCAGCCTTCCTACGTTCCCCAATCTGGTAACTAGGGAAAGAGACCTTCAGCCCCAAGAGTGTCCAGCTTTATTTCTCATCCAGCTGTGGGTCTAGATATGGTCACACCAGGTTGCATCACAGCCCCGGAACAAATTATGTAAAAATTTCTCCCTCTATCACTCTCTTTGTTTTTTGGGTTTTTTAAAGTAATTTATTTTTATAAAGGGGTTTACCTGATTTTCACTGCTGTGTTTATGCCCCTTTAAACCCATTGATTAACTTACAGAGAGATATCAATACATAGGTTTTAAGATTTTTACTAGTCAGATATATTCTTCTTCGTTGAATAGGGGGTGTTGCGTCCACTTCACTGAGCAAGGAGTAGGTCTTGTCTATTACATATTGGGTTTATGGAACAGTATCTGAGCTAATGTGAAACTCTTGTTTTATGTATCACCCCACCTCAGCTTTCCCGTTAAGCAACCATAGTCGGTTTTCTAAATATGTGACTCTGTTCTGTTTAGTAATTCAGTTCAAGTGTAACGGTCTTACATTCCCTCTATAAGTGATATCTTATGATAAGTGCCGTTTTCTGTGTGACTTATTTCACTTAGAATCGTCGTACCTAAATCCAATCATCATGCAGCTACTAGCATTATGACATTGATTTCATGGCTGAATGATATTCCATTGTACATAAGGACCACAACTTCTTTATCCATTTTTCTCTTTCCTGGGATATTTAAGGTAAAATGAAGTGGAGGTCCTTGTCAACAGAGTACCCCTAAACTTTGGGGTGCCTGTATCTTGCTGATTTTTCATTTTCCCGATTTATACCCCATGCGTGGAAGTGCCCTATGCTCTCTAAGCTGTGTTTTTTAGATGTTTCAGGACACACCGTACACTTCTCCACAGTGGCTGTTGACAATTTACATCCCACCCATGAGCGTAGCAAGGCTCACATTTCTCAACGGTCTGTCCTGCATTTCTGGATTTTACACGTTTTTCAGCATGGCCCTTTTGACCGTTGGGAAGCGAGACTTCTTTGTAGCGCTGATTTGCCTTTCCAGGTTGCTTGGTTGGCCAAAAAGGGCGTATGCGTTTTTTCCTGAATATATTCAGGAAAAAACGCATACGCCCTTTTTGGCCAAGGGCATCATTGTCCACGTTTTGCCGCTTTTCATGTGCTTTAAAGGCGATTCGCATGTACCTCCTGAAATCTGTTTCCTGCAATTCTGCCTTGCTTTCAAATCCTCTTCGTTGCCTTCCCTCAATATATTTGTGAATGAGTGTTATCATTTATAACTCTGCAGGTTTGTGAAATGCTGTGCCCTTGAGCTCCATTTTTCAACTCGCTTTTTTGGGAGCTCTCCGCAAAAGCGCAGGTTTCTTTCAGGCCCTATTCTGGTTCCGGAGGGAAGGCAGAGACTATGTTTAATTCTTCTTCCCGATGGGAAAATAGAGTGACCTGTGCCTGTTCCAACACCTAGAGCTAGTCTCTCATTGGTGCCCCCTCTTCCCGTTCACCCTGAGGACAAATTGAAAACTGTACGGAACAAGAGGTTAAAGGTGCTGATGCTCCAAGTAGTGAGATTTCTAGTATAGACGGCTGGAATGGCGAACCCAAGCACAAGGAGATGAGGAATGAGGTACGTTTTAGAAACCTTTCCCCATCACACGGTGTACCATCTTCTGGGTTTCTCTTGCATGTTTTTGAGGTAGGAAGACGCCATTGGACATGGAGATTTGGGACACTTGGGATGGGTACCACGCAGTATTACTGTGAAGGGTCTGCGTTTGCTTACCCAACCTCACCAAACCTCTCAGCCCCAAGAGTGTCCACCCTTATGTCTCATCCAGCTGTGGGTCTAGATATGGTCAATCCAGGTTGCATCACTGCCCCTGAACGAATTGTGTAAGTATTTCTCGCTCTTTCACTGTCTTTTTTCATGAGTTTTTAAAAGTAATTTATTTTTATAATGGGGTTTGGCTGCTTTTCAAGGCTGTTTTTATGCCGCTTTACAGCCACTTGACACACTTACAGAGAGATATCAATACATATTTTAAGATTCTTACTCGTCAGATATATTCTTATGCGGTGAATAGCGGTTGTTGTGTTCAGTTCTCTGAGCATGGAGTAGGTCTTGTCTATTACATATTTGGTTTATGGAATGGTATCTGAGCTAATTTGAAACCCTTGTTTTATGAATCACCCCACCTCACCTTTCCCATTAAGCAGCCATAGTGTGTTTTCTGCATGTGTGACTGTGTTCTGTTTTGTAATTCAGTTCAAGTGTAACGGTTTTTACATTCCCTCTATAAGTGATAACTTATGAGAAGTGTCCTTTTCTGTGTGTCTTATTTCACTTAAAATCGTCGTACCTAAATCCACTCATCATGCTGCTACTAGACTCATGACATTGATTTCATGGCTGAGTGATATTCCATTGTACATAATAACAACCACTTCTTTATCCATTTTTCTCTTTCCTGGGATATTTAAGGTGGAATGAAGTGGAGGTCCTTGGCCACAGAGCAGCCCTAAACTTTGGAGTGCTTGTGTCTTGCTGATTTTTAATTTTCCCAATTTATACCACCATGAGTGGAAGTGCCCTATGCTCTCTAAGCTGTGTTTTTTAGATATTTCAGGACACACCGTACCCTTCTCCAGAGTGGCTGTTGGCAATTTACATCCCGCCCATCAGTGTAGCAAGGCTCCCATTTCTCCATGGCCTGTCCTGCATTTCTGGTTTTGACACTTTTTTCAGCATGGCCCTTTTGACCGTTGGGAAGCGAGACTTCTTTTTAGCGCTTATTTGCCTTTCAAGGTTGCTTGGTTGGCCAAAAAGGGCGTATGCGTTTTTTCCTGAATATATTCAGGAAAAAACGCATACGCCCTTTTTGGCCAAGGACATCATTGTCAACGTTTTGCCGCTTTTCATGTGCTGTAAAGGCGATTCGAATCTACCTCCTGAAATCTGTTTCCTGCAATTCTGCCTTGATTTCAAATCCTCTTCTTTGCCTTCCCTCAATATATTTGTGGACGATAGTTATCATTTATAACTCTGCAGGTTTGTGAAATGCAGTGCCCTGAAACTCCATTTTACAAGTCGATTTTTTGGGAGCTGGCCGCAAAAGCGCAGGATGGTTTCAGGCCCTATTCTGGTTCCGGGGGGCAGGCTGAGCCTGTGGTTAATTCTTCTTCCTGATGGGAAAATAGAGTGACCTGTGCCTGTCCCAACACCAACAGCTAGACTCTCATTGTTTCCCCGTCTTCCCGTGCATCCTCAGGACAAATTGCAACCTGTACGGAACAGGAGGTTAAAGCTGCTGATACTCCAAGTAGGGAGATTGCTAGTAAAGTGGCTGGAATGGCGAACACGAGCACAAGGAGATGAGAAATGAGGACCGTTTTAGAAACCTTTCCCCATCACACGGTGTACCATCTTCTGGGTTTCTCATGCATGTTTTCGATGTAGGAAGATGCCCTTGAACCTGGAGATTTGGCACCCATGGGATGGGTACCAATCACTATTACTTTAAAGGGTCTGCATTTGTTCACCCAACCTCACCAAACCTCTCAGCCCAAGAGTGTCCTCCCTTATGTCTCATCCATCTGTGGGTCTAGATATGGTCAATCCAGGTTGCATCACAGCCCCTGAACGGATTGTGTAAGAATTTCTCTATCTTTCACTGACTTTGTTTCATGGGTTTTTAAAAGTAATTTATTTTTATAATGGGGTTTAGCTGATTTTCACTGCTGTCTTTATGCCGCTTTACACCCACTTGACACACTAACAGAGAGATATCAATACATAGTTTTTAACATTATTACTAGTCAGATATATTCTTGTGAGGTGAATAGGGCGTGGTGAGTCCAGTTCTCTGAGCAAGGAGTCGGTCTTGTCTGTTACATATTGGGTTTATGGAACGGTATCTGAGCTAATTTGAAACCCTTGTTTTATGCATCACCCCACCTCACCTTTCCCGTTAAGCAGCCATAGTGTATTTTCTAAACGTGTGACTCTGTTCTGTTTTGTAATTCAGTTCAAGTGTAGCGGTTTTTACATTCCCTCTATAAGTGATAGCTTATGATAAGTGTCTTTTTCTGTGTGACTTATTTCACTTAGAATCGTCGAACCTAAATCCAATCATCATGCTGCTACTAGCCTTATGACATTGATTTCATGGCTGAGTGATATTCCATTGTATATAAGGACCACAACTTCTTTATCCATTTTTCTCTTTCCTGGGATATTTAAGGTGTCATGAAGTGGAGGTTCTTGCCAAGAGAGCAGCTCTGAACCTTGGGGTGCCTGTGTCTTGCTGATTTTTACTTTTCCCAATTTATACGCCCATGAGTGGAAGTGCCCTATGCTCCGTAAGCCGTGTATTTTAGATATTTCAGGACACACCGTACACTTCTCCAGAGTGACTGTGGGCAATTTACATCCCGCCCATCAGCGTAGCAACTCTCCCATTTTTCCATGGCCTGTGCTGCATTTCCGGTTTTTACACTTTTTTCAGCGTAGCCCTTTTGACTGATGGGTAGCGAGACTTCTTTGTAGCGCTGCTTTGCCTTTGCAAGTTGCTTGGTTGGCCAAAAAGGGCGTATGCGTTTTTTCCTGAATATATTCTGGAAAAAACGCATACGCCCTTTTTGGCCAAGGGCATCATTGTCGACATTTTGCCGCTTTTCACGTGCTTTTAAGGCGATTCGAATCTACCTCCTGAAATCTGTTTCCTGCAATTCCGCCTTGCTTTCAGATCCTCTTCATTGCCTTCCCTCAATATATTTGTGGACGAGAGTTATCATTTATAACTCTGCAGGTTTGTGAATTGCAGTGCCCCTGAGCTCCATTTTTCAACTTGCTTTTTTGGGAGCTGGCCGCAAAACTGCGGGATTGCCTCAGGCCCTCTTCTGGTTCTGGGCGGCAGGCTGAGCCTGTGGTTAATTCTTCTTCCTGATGGGAAAATAGGGTGACCTGTGCCTGTCCGAACACCTAGATCCAGTCTCTCATTGGTTGCCCCTCTTCCCGTTCATCCTCAGGAAAATTTGCAACCTGTACGGAAGAGGAGGTTAAAGGTGCTGATTCTCCAAGTAGGGAGATTGCTAGTAAAGTATCTTAAATGGTGAACCTGAGCACAAGGATATGAGAAATGAGGTTCGTTTTAGAAACCTTTCCCGATCACACGGTGTACCATCTTCTGGGATTCTCATGCATGTTTTCCATGTAGGAAGATGCCCTTGAACCTGGAGATTTGGGACCCATGGGATGGGTACCACGCAGTATTACTTTAAAGGGTCTGCATTTGCTCACCCAACCTCACCAAACCTCTTAGCCCCAGGAGTGTCCAGCCTTATGTCTCATCCAGCTGTGGGTCTAGATATGGTCAATCCAGGTTGCATCACATCCCTTGAACGAATTTTGTAACATTTTCTTTCTGTTTCTTTTTTTTTTCTTTTTTAAAATTTATTTTTATCATTTGGTAAAAGTGATTTTCAATGCTGTCTTTCTTGCTCCTGCACATCCACTTGTTTCTCTTACAGAGAGACATCCGTAAATTCTTTTAACATTCTTACCCGTCATATATATTCTTTTCTGGTGACTAGAATGTGCTGAGTCCACTTCTTGAGCTATAGAGTAGATTATGTCGATTACCTATTTGGTCTTTTGAACCGTATCTGTGTTAATTTCAACTCTCTAGTTTATATCTCACCCCACCCCACCTTTCCCCTTTATCAGCCATAAGTGTGTTTTGTAAATGTGTGACCCTGTTTCTGTTTTGTAATTTAGTTCATGTGTAACCATTTTTATATTCTACCTATAAATAGTATCTTGTGCCAAGTGTGTTTTTGTGTCTGACTTTTGTCACTTAGAATGATCTTATCTAAGTCCACTCGAGTTGCTGCAACTGGCCTTATTTCATTGGTTTCAAGGCTGAGTACTATTCCATTGTAGATAAGTACCATATTGTCTTTATCCATTTTTTCCTTCCAAGGACATTTATATTGTTTCCAAGTCGAGGATCCTTCAAAAGTGCTGCAGTAATAGTTAAAGTTCCTGTGTCCTATCGATTTATGGTTATCCTGAAATATATCCCCAGGTGTGGTAGTGCCATATGCTCTTTAACTCTATTGTTTTTCAATTAAGTAAGTAAGTAATTTTGCCTGTGTTGGGTCTTCGTTATTTCATGTGGGGTTTCTCTAGTTGCAGGAAGTTGGGGCTACTCTTCGTTGAAGTGCGTGGGCTTCTCATTGCCGTGGCTTCTCTTCTTGCAGAGCACTGGCTTTAGGCACCAGGCTTCAGTAGTTGTGGCTCATGGGCTCTAGAGCACAGGCTCAGTAGTTGTCATGCATTGGCTTAGTTGCTCCGTGGCATGTGTTATCTTTCTGGACTAGGGCTCGACCCCGTGTCCTCTGCCTTGGCAGTTGGATTCTTAACGTCTGCACCACCAGGAAGTCCCTGTAGCTCTATTTTTTAGAATTTTTAGGAAACATCATACCCTCCTCCAGCGTGGCTGTTAGCAATTGACATTCCCACCATCAGCGTAGCAGGGTTCCATTTCCTCCACATCCTCTCCTCCATTTGTTGTTTTTACACTTTGTGAGGTTGGCCATTCTGACTGGGGCAAAGTGCTACATCTTTGTCGTATTGATTTGTGTTTCCTGCATATTTGCTTGGCCACAAAGGTCGTATGGGTTTCAACCTGTACACCCTTTTTGGCCAACTGAATCACAGGCAATATTGAGCAGCTTTCATGTGCTTTAACGGCAAGTCCAATCTACCTCTTGCAATCCGGTTCCTGCAATTCTGCCTTGTTTTCAAGTTCTTTTCAGTTACTTACCCCAAGACATTTTTCTACGATAGTTGTCACTTACAAGTTTGCAGGCATTGTGGATTGCAGTGCCCCTGAGCAAGTGTCTTCAACTTCTTTCTGGAACCGGCCACAAAGTGGCAGGATTGCTCCAAGCCCCATTCTGGTTACAGGGGCAGCCTGAGCCTTTGGGAAATTCCTCTTCTTGATTGGAAATTAGAGTGTCATGTGCTGTCCAAATACGTAGAGCTTATTTCTCATTCCTTCCCCCCTTTTCCCTTTCATCCTCCCAACGAATTCCAAGCCTTGCACGACCAGCTATTGAGTGTGCTGACTTCCCCAGGTGGGGAAACTCTAAGGAAAGAGGCTGGAGCAGGGAACCCTCCCCCAGGACATGTGGAGATAAGGTGACTTTTCCAAACTCTTCCTGCCCATATGGCCCCCCATCCTCTGGGGTTCTGTCTGGACATCCCATGGTTTCCAGCAGTGCGGTGCTCTGGCGCCGCCCTGCAGGGAGCAGGCCTGCTACCCGTGCCTACAGTGCCGCCTGCTGGTCTCTTCGTCCTCCCATCAGGCACAGTCTTCACCTTCCCCGCTGCCTCGGATCTTCTGTCTCCTCACTGTCCTGTGATCAGTCCCTCCTCCCCACTGCCATCACCCCCCACTCCACACCCCTCCTCCAGCCTCAGGGATGACCCAGGACTGGGCTCCCCGCCTGCCCACCCTTGGTCTGTGTCCTCAATCCACCTGTGCAGACAGGTGAGGGTTCCCTCCAGAGGCTCCCAAACACTTCACCCCTACATCCTCACTGGGGTCGGCCCACGTCCTGTCGGGATGTTCCACCCTCACCAAGCCCCCGACTACATGCCAAGGGCAGGCATCAGGCCTGCTGCGTGCACTGCTGTGCGTCCTGCTGTATACACAGGCATGACCCTGCCCCAGGGTGCAGGAAAGGCAGCTCTACCTCGGGATGTGGGGAGATGGACTGACCACAGGGCGGACGTCAGCTCTCGGCTCACCAGGCAAGGGCAGCCGGGTTCTCGCTCCTCGGACCCTTTCTCACCCAGCCTGACCATGACCCGGCTTTGTTCCCACCCGCGTTGTCCCTCCATTGGCCTCGCTCTTGGGAGCAGAGCAGGACAGTGTGGTCTGTGGTTACAGGCTGAGACACACAGACACTTGCTGACCCACATGCACCCATGCTGACCACACGGAAAGGACACTGTACCAGGGCCTGTGTGGTGTGGGTTCACCAGCCCACAGAGAGGCCGGGCCTCTGTCCTGGCTCTAGGAGGTCACCTTGAGTCTGACGGGAGTGTCCATGCTCCTTGGGCCTCACTCCAGGCTGGTCTGTGCTGACGGCGTGATACACGGTGGGGCTTCCTGAGTCGCCCCTGGGGGCTGGAGGCCAAGGTCAGGCACATAGTGGTCCCCACATTGACGTGACAGACCCCAATAAACCCTGCACTTCAGGACTCAGGTGGGCTTCCCTGGGCTGCCACAGCCGAGGAAGCTGGACCCTGCTCATCCCCCCATCCTTGCTGATTTTAACTTGCATCCTTCAGCATAATAAACCCTGAGTATAACATCCTCAGGGAATTCTGGGAGCCTCCAAGAAAAAAGAAGCTGGGGAGGGGGT
The DNA here is from genome assembly GCF_965194825.1 of Balaenoptera physalus. NCBI lineage: Eukaryota > Metazoa > Chordata > Mammalia > Artiodactyla > Balaenopteridae > Balaenoptera > Balaenoptera physalus. The sequence goes on from NW_028126471.1 coordinate 1,387,352, forward strand.
CTCTGGGTCCCCGACTCTGCAGGTGGGGTCAGAAGTCTGTGGGGAGGATCTTGGGGCCCTGGAATCTGAAGGGCCCCTCTACCAGGGGAGGGTAGGAGACCTCTGGTGGAAGTTTAACTGAGTCCAAGGCCCTCCTGGGTAGGAGGCATCCTAGCCCCGGGGATCCTGAAGACGCCGGCTCCCTCCTCCCCTCCGCCTCCAGGCATGGTCCCTGCTCTTGAGAAATTCCCTAGGGTGGGGTCCTGGTGCTGGAGGTGCCCCGATGCTGTGGCCTCCTGAGCCTCCAGTGAGGATAATGGGAGTGGGGGAAGACTTGTTCACAGAAAGGGAGCTTCTGCTGGAACAAAGCCTGGGTCTGCTGCCCCCGACCCCAGGTGCACTGGGGCAGGAACGTGAGAGCGAGGCTCCGTCCCCTCCCAAGACACCCAGGACACATGGGCGCTGGTCGCTGGACTCCCACACAATATTAAAATCTCCCTCGCAGGCCTGTTGGGTGAGAGACACTATTTAAAGACTATTAATGGGGTCAGGGGGGCCCAGGGGGTGAGGCTGATGTGGGGAGAGTTGGAAAATCACCCAAGGACACGCTCTCCCTGCAGCGATCCCCCAGGTGAGCCCAGGTAGAGGTGGACCCCTCAAGTCAGAGCCCACATCCTGGGTCTTTGGGGGACAAATAGCCAAGCACCCCCAGTCCTTGCCTTCACCTGCTGCAGTTAGGGCCTGCCCTGTCTTCTTCATGGTCGAATTCTCACCCCTCCCAGAAGCCCTCTTGGGGGTTAATGCGATGGGGGTGTCCATGGCAGGACTGGAGGGTCTGTGGTGGGCTGGAGGTCACGTGGCAGGCAGGAGGGTTCCCACCCATCCTGCCGTTCCCCACCTCCTGGTCATAGGCCCGCACAGAGTCCACCAGGCTGTGGATGTGGTAGAATGTGCCGGGGACTGGTCCAGCCCATGCAGGTGTCTGACCACTGAGCGGTCAGTGTGGAGTGTTCACAGGGAGCTCTGGCCGTGCTCTCACTCTCCCGGGAAGGACACATCAGCGTGGTCCCTGGAATGACCGGGAGGTCAGCCACAGCGCCCCCCATCCAACCTCACTGTTACCACAAGAAACAAGAGGCAACTCCGTGCAGAAAGACAGAACATCACCAGCCTGATGCTGTCCTGAGGAAGGTCGGCTGGCATCTGGGAACTGGGTGCTATAGTGGGTTGAATGGGGGTCCCCCAGAACTTATGTCCACGTCATGCCCCCCAGAATCTGAGAATGGAACCTCATTTGGAAGTAAGGTCTTTTCAGGTATAATTAGTTACGGATCTGAAGATGAGGTCATCCTGGATCAGGGTGGCCCTAAATCAGGGACAGTGTCCTTCTAAGGGACAAGTGGAGAGACACAGACACACAGGAGACACCATGTGAAGAAAGAGGTAGAGATGGGATGGATGCGGCCACAAGCCCAGGGATGTCTGGAGCCCCCAGAAGCTGGAAGAGGCAGGCAGGACCCTCCCCTGGAGCCTCCGGAGGGAGCACGGCCCTGGGACACCTTGACCTCAGACGTCTGGCCTCCAGGACTGAGAGAGGACAGGTTTCTGTTGCTCTGAGCCTCCGTTTGTGGTCATTTGTCACAGCTGCCCTGGGAAGCTAATGCAGCTGGTGAGCAGCTCCCTGCCCTGATCTAAACCCTCCCGCCTCCCTTTAGGGGCAGCTCCCTGCGCCCGTGCTGTTTGCACAAACCATTTGGTTCATGCTGAGCCCTGGCTCCCCTTCTGGGCACTGGCATTTTGGAGGGTGAGGGCAGACAACACCACGTGACCAGCCCCGAGCCGGGTTCCAAGACTCTAGTGAGCTTCCCTGGGGGGACGGGGGTGCGGGTAACTGTCATGGTTCTGGCCTTCATCGCTGGGGGAAGAGACACCCTAGAGACCCTCGAGGGAAGGAGTGGGCATGAAGGGTCATGAGGTGACTGGAGCAGGGGCCCTCCCTCCCGTGTATCCCTACTGCGTGCTGTGACCCATCTCAGCTGTGAGCACACAAGCCACAAGAATGTGCTGGGTCCTGTGAGCCTCCCAGCCAGTCCCTGAAGGTGAGGGTGGCCCTGCAGACCCCAGCCCTTTCCTCCACGTCTAGTAGGTGGAAGACCCACTTCTCCTTGCCATTCCAGAAGCGGTTCTGGGGCTGTCCTGGGAGGGCTTCTGGGGTTATGCAGGCTGAGCCCCTGTTGCTAAGTCCCCACTTCCCCACAAGAACGTCCAGAGCAAGCTGTTTGCCCTGTTGCCTGAATGCCCCCCACCAGTTTTCTCAGGAAAGAATTAGGGGTTTCTGTAGCAGTGTCTGCAGGCAGCTCTGCATCTGGGCCCACGTTCACATCTTCTGTGTAAACACCGAGAACATTCCCTGACACGTGCCCCAGCTGACCACCTCTGCATGCCGACCACAGCCCCCAGTGCGGGCGTCAGAATGACCGCCCATCTCAGCCTCCTCCTCTTGTTGTCAGTGCTGCTCCAGGCCCTGCTCAGAACCCGTGGACCCACCTTTCACAGGGCTGTCCTCCACTCCCCAACTTCAGCAGGAGTTCACCTAAGTATTTAAGTTAAGGGGTCCAGAGATAAGAAAGTAAACTACAAACAAACAGATGGAACCAGCTGGGACCAAGATGGCAACGAATGTGACCTCCAACAGACCCTGAGTCTCCTCACAGGTTGAATTGACTATATCAGCATATTAAGTGACACACCTACCGGTGGCCATGACTGGACATGAAGGACCAAAACTGGGTGAAAGGAGGTGGTACCCCACTCGCTTGGGAAAAGCCCTGCCCCTTCCCCAGAAGGCCTCTTCATCCCCAACAGTAGCCACACTCCTCCTCCCTTTGTCTTTACTCTTTCAAATTAAACCACTCTCTCCAGGAGGCCGAGAAGTTGGTCTGTGAACTTAGTTCCCGCTTCTCCATTCTTTGGCCACTGAACAGAGTCTGTGCTGTGGTGGTCTCAGCTTTGGTTTTGGTATTTGCCTACTTGAACCCACATGGTAAAAGGAGACCTTCCCCGCTGAGGCAGAGTGCCTTGCCAGGCTCAGGCCCGAGCAGGGTCCATGTGACTTCACTTGGTAACAGTCTGTAAGGGGAAGGTGGTCTCTGCCCGTGGGGTGGGGGCATGGCACACGTACAGCCACAGCACCGGCTCCGTGGACGGCATGGTCCCTCGTGGGCCTGGACCGTGTGCTCTCATCCCCCCACACCTGACACCCCCTGACAGTCATGACGCGGTGACACTGGCTGCTGGGCCTCCAGTCAGGAGGGACCAGAGGCTGAACCTGGTGCCAGATCAGACGTGCCTTTTCACGGGCAGGGGACATAGGAGATATTAGGACTTTATGTCTAGAAAACAAACCAAGCGACTAGAAGGTGATCTGAGCTGTGGACGTGAAACCCACGTGTGAGGTGAGAGCTCCCACTGGGCACTGGCTCGGAAGCTTCCGCACAGGGGATGACCAAACCAGTGCTTCCCGCCCGACCCCTCCAGGCCTCCCTGGCGGGCACGGCTGGACCTGTGCTCATCAGGCTCCCCGACCCGGAACCTGAAGGTCTGATGCTGGCAGGGCCTGGGGACGCGAGTGGTCACCCCACCAATGCTGCTCGGCTCCTCCTCCCCAGTGACCAGGGGAGGGAAGCCCCGTGGAGTCTGAGGCCCGGCACAGGCAAAGCTCGCACACCCCCTCCTCGGGACCCCCGGCCCCGCCCTGCTTCCTCAGCCCACCGTCTGCTCCTCCCGGTGCCCGCGTCACACTGACCCACATTCCTGGTGTGGACGTCCATGTACACAAGCTGCTCCGTGTTCTATTCCCACATGGGACACCCCCATCCCTGCTTCTTCCTCATGACGGCCTGGACCTCGAATGTTCTGGGCAGGAAGAGGGCTGAGGAGGAGGCCGGCATATCCCGTCTGCCTCCCGGGGGCCCAGACACAGGGCTTGGGGACTGCTGGGCCTTGAGGTCTGGATGCTTCCACGTGTGGGATGAAACTGCCACTGCCCACTGGAGCTGCTCCTTCCGAGATTCAGGAAACCGGGGGACCCACCGAACGGAGCCCATCCCCAGGCTCTGCTGCAAGTCTGCTCGGATTTGCTCTCCTGATCCTGAAAACAGACCTGTGGGAAACAGGGCCTGCGATTCCCATACTGATGGTGTTCCATAGAATTTCCACTAGACCCCTTTCTACCCTGTTCTGAGCAAATTACTAGTCAGTCCACGTTACCATCACTCCACGAGCAGACCAGGAAGCTGAGGCTCCGAGAGGCCAAGTAATCCAGCCAGAAGCAAGCTATGGGACCACGGAGTGGGGTCTGCATCCGCTGCCCGCCCAGGGGGACTGCCCACTCCCCACAGCTTCCACACCTGTTCCCTTCGCCCCCCTCCCAGGACCAGCTCACAGAGCCACCTCTTGGGGAGATTCACTTACCTTCTTCTAACAGGATCTGTCTCACTATCCTGTTCTGGGATCACCCGGAAAGCTTGTCACTCTGAAGCAGGTTCAGCCTCACGTCACTACAGCAGCTTTCCTGGACCACACTCACCACCTGCACGTCCCCCCAGCTCAGACCCAGAAAAGCCCCCTCGGCCCCGAGCCCCATGGCTCTGCCTGGGCTCCCACTCCCTCCTGCCTGGTCCATCCCTCTCATGTCCCCTGCAGCATCACCAGGAGCTCCCACCTGCCCCAGGCAGGCTGTCTGCTCTGTCCTGGGGAGACCTCCATGGTGTCAGGTGGAAGACACAAGAGGTACCCTTGGGGCTTCCCTCAAGCAGCACAGTGGCCAGCACCCACCTACTGACCTCATCACTCTGGATGGACAGGGGTTCATGGGGCCTGCAGCATCTCCTGGTTCTCATTTCATCCCAGGACCGCCCACAGGGAAGTTGCTAAGCAACTCTGTGCCGGCTGCACAGAGAGGACGCTCATACACACGGCCCCCTCCCAGCACCCGGGGCTCTCATGGTCAGGCCCCTCCCAGGATATGGAGTTCACCTGAGCAGGTACCCAGCAGCCCACGGGGCTCTCATGGTCAGGCCCCTCCCAGGATATGGAGCTCACCTGAGCAGGTACCCAGCAGCCCATGGGGCTCTCGTAGTCAGGCCCCTCCCAGGATATGGAGCTCACCTGAGTAGGTACCCAGCAGTCCACAGGGCTCTCGTGGTCAGGCCCCTCCCTGGATATGGAGCTTCCCTGGACAGGTACCATGGCAGGGCTGGGCACACAGGAACCGTGCACATAGCCCTCATTGCAGAGCACCCCCAGCACACCTGTCGCTCAGAGCTGACACAGAGAACCTCAGAGCAGTGCTTGAACTAACAAACAGCAGCTCCGACAGGTCTGTGACCCTAGGCTTCACTCTGTGTGGTCTCCCTCCACCTGGTCTTCCGGGGGTTTCCACTGCAGCCGGGGCACCAGGCCTCTGTCTCCACCCACCACTCCTCTTCTCCCTGACTCCTGGGTTCCTCTCATTAGGAGAGGGTCTTCTTGAAGTTGTCTTCCACTCATGGACCAGATAAAATGATTAGAAAACAAGCCAGGGCTGCCGCCCCTTGTCTATCCTGACTCTCGGGACCCTACATCTGTTCCTTGGATCTGGCCGGTGCAGCGAGACCCATTTTCTGCAACTCTGAGCCTCTGAGGGGCGAGGATTGGCTGACCTGGGCAGCCTGACCCGGCCGGCCAGCCCTCCCCAGGTGTGCCTGTGTTGAGGTCAATATAACCACCCCTCCAGGCAGCAAAAGCCCCTGCAGCTGTGCCTGACGCCATATTCTCTGTCCCATCAGCAGTCTCGGGGCTGGGCTGGTGGGAGGGAGTAGGGCCCACGCCTCTATGGGTGGCCCAGTGTGAGTGGGGCTCTGCTGGACTTTCTGCAGGAGTTGCTGGGCTGCCACCTGCTAAAGAAGAGGATGTGTCACCCATACCTGCTGCTGGAATTTCTCCCCTGGCAGAGGTGAGGAAGTAAAAGAGCAGTGGGGGCCGGGACAGAAGGGGTACCTCAGGCAGGGAGATGGAACGCTTCCAGAAGAGTGCCCAGGGCCAGGACCATCCTGGCTGGCCTGCAGGCACCAAGTCGGCCTGCGTGTTTTCACTGGTGTGATTCCAAGCCCCTTCCTCTAGGCTTTCAAGTCCTTGCACACATTCAGGTGTTTTACCTGGGAAGGGTGGGAAAAGTTCAGCAGCAGCTGGCCTGGGGCTCAGCTCACATTTACTCAGAAACGCCTCTTCATGGTCCCCCAGCTTTGCAATGAGGACGCTTCTTGTGTGGGGGCTGCTGGCTGCATGGGAGACGATTCCCCAGCTGTGACCAACTTCAGAATTGTTTACCACTGGAGCAAGTGTCCTGATAGGGTTTTCATCAGTGTAACTAGTGGGTTCTTAATTAGCAATGTGAACGGTGATATCAGAGGTCCTGAATCAGGATGGAAATACTTATTTTACGCATGTACAGGCGTAAAAACCTGGGGAGGCCATGTGCAGCCGGCACCCTTAGGGATGGGCTTCCAACTGACCCTCAACGTTCTGGTGTCCAGCCACTGCTTTAGGATTTCTGGGTCCCAATGCTGACTCTCAGGGCTCTGCGATCCAGCCTTTGTTGGCCTTTAATGAGACCCGCACTTCCAGGATCCTACAGAGCAGGGTCTGTGTGACTGTTCTGTGGCTTCTGTAACAAATGACCACAAGCTGGGTGGTTTAAAACAACAGGAATTCATCCTCCCCCAGTCCTGGAGACCAGACATCTGAGATCAGGGTGTTGCAGGACGGAAGTCTCTCCAAAGGCTCCAGGATAGTGTTCTTCCTGCCTTTTCCAGCTTCCGGGGGCTCCAGGCATCCCCAGGCTCGTGGCTGCATCCCTCCCGTCTCTGCCTCTGTCTTCACGTGGCTTCTCCTCTGTGTCTGTGCCTCTCCTCTTTTGTCTCTCATAAGGACTCTCTCAGTTGGATTGAGGGCCACCCTAACCCAAGATGACCTCACCTTGAGATCCTTAACTACATATACAAAGACCCTTTTCCCAGATATGGTCCTGTTCACGTGTTCTCGGGGGACACATCTTTTGGGGCCGGCATTCAACCCATTACCTGTGTATAAAATAACCCTCATTTTAGGAAATTACCAAGGTCCCATATAGACTGGCACAGACAGCAGCCATGTGGGTGGGGGTCTGGGGAGAATGAGGGCCCTGGAATCACCTGGAAGGGATGAAGTCCTGGCTGCATTAGGTGAGCTCTTCCACCATGGGGCCCGTGGAAACAGCCACTGGACTCTGTCCGTGGAAAGGTACCCAGTGCCGAGTCCAGAAGTGGTTACCTTGCAAAGCTGGCTCTTTTGGGATTTCGTCATCAGTAGCATCATGTAACCAGTAACTACGGGCTTGGAGGAGTCACTCTCTGTCACATGATGACAGCACTAGTCACTTTAGGCTCATCAAGCCTAGAATAGGAATGTTTGTAGGAGAAGAGTTTGGGAGATTGCGAAGCTTGGTTGTCAAGGAAACTGAGCAGGTTTGTCAAGGAAACTTCTCCCTTAAACTGAAGGCAGGGCTGGGAGAGCTGAACTCCAGAGATCTTGTAAAGGGGCTGCTCTGAAGCACCATCACCTGAGAGGTGGTCTCAGCGTGAGCTGGGGTTTGAGAAAAGTGTGATGAGATTAAGCCTGACTTTCTGTGACAGCTGGGGAGGGCTTTGTAAAGCACCTTGGCTTTTAAGGCAGAAGTTTGTTGCTGGACAAAATGTCTCCCAAAACTGGGCTGAAGCTCAAGCTGTCTCTTTCCCCTTCTTGTGACAGTCTAGGGCAGGTGGGTGTCAGGTCCCAGGCTCTGTCCCCCTTGTTTCTCCTCCCTGCTTCCAGGTGAGTGCTCCAACCAGCAGGGTGGGGTGACCAGGTGGGCATCATGCCCTCCATCCTAGGATGCAGGCTGGCCAAGCCCTCACCACCTCCACCCCTTCCCCTTGGTAACACGAGACACTACACCCTAGTTGTAAGGAGTGGGAAGGCTGGGAGGTGCAGGGTAGCTGTGAACAGGAAAAAGGGAAATGGGTCCTGATGGGTAGCTGCGCAGCCCTGCTGTGAGGGTTGCCCAGACGCTAGTGCACAGACTCTGGGCCCTGTGAAGGTTCGATGCTTTGTGGTTCTGGAAATCCTATAGGAGATGGTCCACAGTAGGTGAAGCTAATGCTCTCAGTGGAGGTGGTGAAGCTAAAGATCTGCAGTTCAGACGGAAGGTACCTATGTACATACAGGACAAAACCATCTCGTGTGAATGGACTTCAGGCACGTTTAACATGAATGCAGTCATGTTAATGCCTAGCACCTTCTATCTTGTGCCTCTCCTCAGGGACCCCCTCCTCAGTTCCTGAGGATCCTGTAACTCCCGTAGAGGGGGATGGAGAGTGGGCTCTGTCCAGTCTGAGCCCTGAGTTACCCTGCGTGTGAGTCTGCTCAGGACCTCTGTAACAAATACCACAGACTGTGCAGCTTGAATAACAGACCGAACTCCCAGTCCTGGATGCTGTCTGAGATCAAGGTGTGTGCAGGCTGGCTTCTCCTGAGGCCTCTCTACTTGGTACTTAGACAGCCATCTTCTCCCCAGGTCCTCACGTGGTCTCCCCATTTGCCTATCTGTGTCCTAATCTCTTCTTGTAGAACACCAATCCTATTGGATTAAGATCCACCCTAGTGACCTCATTTTTACCTTGATCGCCTCTTTAAAAATCCCATCTCCAAATACAGCCACATCCTGGGGTCCTGGGGGTTAGGGATTCAGCATGTGAATTTGGGGGGACGTGGCTGAGCCTATCCCATCCTCCTTAGGAGCCAAGTGTGCCTCGGTCCTTCCTTCCCTCAAGTCACACGAGGTGATGTAGTGGCTCAGGGAGAGGACACTCGTGCAGAGTCTGTGTCCCAGCTGGGGAGCCCTTCTCTGCTCTCTCTGATCAGGCCGTGGCCGTGCCAGTCCCCTCGTGAGGTGAGCAGTTCTGGGGTTTCCTGCTGTGTCACATGGCCGGCTGAGGTGCTCATTGTCAGGGGACTCAGGAGCCAGCAGCCTAGTGGGGATGCCGGGGACTCTCAGGGCCTTGGCAGATGTCTCTCCCAGCAGATACCCTAGCGAAGTGGGGAAACTTTTGGGGGATTACAGGTGGGGGAGAGTCACAGTCTCGTTTATGCTTCAGAAAGACCACGTTGGGGTGGGATGTGAGGTGCACCGTGCGGGCAGGGAGTTCTGTCAGGGCCTGATGGAGGAACCAGGCACAAGATCGGGCTTGGACCAGGACTGTGGGCGTAGAGGTGAATTAGTGTGGGAACTGGCCACAGACTGCTGTCGAAATTTCGGCTTCCCTGTGCACCGAGGCCAAACAGAAATACGGGGACAGGGATTTTGGAAGAAGAGAGAGATGGCTTTATTCTTCTGCCAGACAACAGGGAAGACACAGCCGGCTAGCGCCTCAAGAACTGGGCACCCCTCCTTGAGAATCAGGGAAGATTTTATACGTGGGGCTCTCGCGGTCCGGGGTATAGGATGAGGATCGAAGTAGTGAAGGTCTTGCATTCCTCCTTTCCTTTGCATTATTTCAAAACAGTCATAGTTGGCATCAGGCTGCCCGGTAATTGGGGTCCGGCAGTCTGGAAATTGCATCCGTTTGCTTCTGGTTTATCGACCGGTGACCTTGTCTCTGAAATGCAAAAACTATAGGGGGTGACTTGTTATGAAGGGCGTATAGAATGTAAGTGCTGGACATAATAAGGTTAGGGAGTGAGAGGCAGGGGATGTAACTCACACAGAGTTAGGGGTAATGGGTGCCAGAGGTAAATTACATAGTGTCAGGGAGTGAGATTAGCTTTGTAAAGTACACATCTAGTTACTACAAATTAGTGACAAAGTAAAACAAGGAGTGATTAACTCTTTCAGGCCAGATTATGTTTCTTCTCTAGCCTATTCACCGTTCCCTTTGTTTTCCTTGTTCTCAGGGGAGGGAAAACTTCATTTCTATTTTTGCTGCAGCAAGACTCTGGAGGAGCAGGTGACAGTCAGTGGGACACAAGGAGAGTGGGAGCCTGGGAGACCCCAGTGTTACCGAACAAAACTTGGGGCCGCTTGCCCGAGTGCAGTAAAGCCAGTCTACTGACACCGGGTGTGGTGAAGGGAAGTGCAGCTTTAATTGTAAGAGTGCCAATACAAGGAAGCCAGGTGGCCTGTGCTCTAAAACCCCAAACTCCCTGAAGGATTTCAGCAAAGGAATTTTAAAGGCCAAGTGAAGGAGGGGCGTCGCAGGGTATGCGATCAGCTGGTGCACAATTCTCCGGTTGATGGTGAGGTAACAGGCGGTTAACATTATAAATTCTTAGGCACCAGAAGTTCCGGGGTTACCTGTTCAAGATCATCAGGTAGTTAATTTCTTCCGTTTGGTGGTGGTTTCAGCATCTGTAAAACAACTCAGGAAGCATGCATCAGATACTGTTATCCAGGTACTTCAGAGAGGAGCTACAGCAGAGGATGTCGGGGAGGGGTCTGTACTGGGAAGGCCCCGTAGGGTCCTGCTCGGTTACACCTGGTGCCTGGGCTCGGCAACCTGGGAAGGTGGGGCTGCTCCTGGGTGTGGGGAGCTGCAGGATCCCAGTCCTCTGAGGGGCCTGTTAGCCCCCAAGGTGAGATGGGGGTGCAGTGACTGGACAGAGGAGTCTGGCCTGCGAGAGGGGTCGAGGCTGGAAATGTCATGGGCATCATCGCAGGGAGGGAGAGGAAAGGCCAAAGGGGGCAGGTAGGTCACAGCAGACTATGTGCAGGTGACTGCCGTCCAGTTGGAAGCAACTCAGAGCCAGAAAGGAGTGGCCGTCAGGGGCTCAGCTCCATTCTCTTGTTCCTTTGTAAAACCACTGTGTCAGAGTTTGAGACACTGCCAGTAGATGTCTGGGCTCAGTGCTGCCATGGCTTCATCAAAGGGGCCCAGGGGGAACACAGAACCACTGCAGGCCCCGCCCATGTCCTCAGTAGGAATGAATCCCATCGGGGCTCCTGGGCTCACCGACTTGAGGGAACCTCTGTCCTCAGGACTGGTCTTCCTCCTTCCTCTCACCTGCTGGTCAGAGGCCCAGGCACCCCCAACCTGGCTCCACCCCCAGGGCCTGGATTCTGGGACAGCTTAGGCATAAGCAAGATCCTCATGTTCCTTTATCTGCCTGGGGGCGAGACTGTCTTAAACGCTGCAATTGACTGATGATAGAGGGCTGAGCGTTTCCAGCAGGTATGGGTGGAAAGATGGGGCGTGAAGTTCCTGTGTCTGCAGGGTCTTCCCAGCGTGAAGATCTGTGTGTTTCCCCGGCCAGTCAACATCCGCCCAGGAAGCCCAGATCCAGCATTACGAGGGCAGAGGCTCTCCCCTTGCTTATCTGTAACTTCCCACTCCCACAGTGAGGAGCCTGGCTCCCACCATCTGCCGTTTATATATGCATTGCTCCTTTCCAGGTTACACGTGCAGAGGTTTCAGAGTTGTTAGCTACTACACCCTGGAAAGAACTTCGTAAAATAAAGCCCACTGTTTATATAGGGTCCATTTTGCCTTTAATCTACAGATTCCATTCATTTCCAAAGATAACTTAGGTCAGCACCTTTGATCCCATCCCCTACGGTGAGTTGTTTCCATATATTTCTAATACAGTTAGACTCTGTCACGTAATGTATTCCATCCTGCAACACTCCTACATCCTAAATAACTAAATTTGAATAGATTATGATTGGCCCCTTGGGCTACACACATCTATGGGTTTAGACAAATGCATAGTGGCAGGTATCCATCCTAGAGTGTCACATGGAATACTTCAAACCCCCCACTGCATGATCTGCTTATCATCTGTGTAGCTTTGCCTTTCCCAGAGTGTCACCAATGGGGTCATACTGTGTGCAGCCTCCTCAGCCTGGATGCTTTCACGTAGCAGTATATACTGAGGATTTATCCATGTCTTTCCATAGGCTGATGGTGCATTCCTTTCTGCTGAGTAGTATTCCACTGCATGTGTATGGGCAGAAAAACAATTTTCCCTCTACTTTTCTAGGTTCTTGGTTGAGGCCCCCCCTGCCCCTGAAATAAAAGACAGATTACCAGGAGAAAAGCAGAACTTTAATTACATGTATACCTTCTGAATACAGGGGGGATAGCAAGGAAAACTGAGTCACTCCCTGAAATGACCAAAACCATCCCCTTAAATACCTCTTCAGCTAAAAACAGAAGAAATATGCTGGGGAAGGGGGGAAGACTACTTATGGCAGGTTATCATGCAAAGCACAGTAAACAAGGGTATGATTGTTTGCACATTTAAGTCAGGACTTCTCCATTGAAAAGAGTTACTTAAGATTTAATTATCCTTCCATTTTTGGTGCAAAGAGGGACATACCCTTATAAATGGAGACTTCTGTATTGTAAATGTCTTTCATAAAACAGCAATCTCAGTTTTCTGAGATACTTTTATTGGATATATTATTTTATTTTTGGCTGCATTGGGTCTTCGTTGCTGCATGCAGGCTTTTCTCTGGTTGTGGCGAGCAGGGGCTACTTTTCTTTGCAGTGCATGGGCTTCTCATCGTGGCTTTTCTTCTCGTGGAGCACAGGCTCTAGGTGTGCAGGCTTCAGTAGTTGTGGCACACGGGGTCAATAGTTGTGGCTCGTGGGCTCTAGAACGCAGGCTCAGTAGTTGTGGAGCACGGGCGTAGTTGCTCTGTGGCATGTGGGATCTTCCCGAACCAGGGCTCGAACCCGTGTCCCCTGCATTGGCAGGCAGACTCTTAACCACTGAGGCTCCAGGGAAGCCCCCCCCTTTTTTTTTAAAGCAGACCAATAATCCTTTTGCCAGAGAGACATATTTTGGGGTGGCATATTCTACTCACCTTGACATGGATGTACCCCAATTTGTTTATACATTCATCTTTTGAAGGATATCCTGATTTCTTCAAATTTTTAGCCATTATGAAAGTGCTGCTGTGCATAATTGCATCCTTGTTTGCATTTGGACATAGATTTTCAAAGCAGTTGCCTGAATACTGGAAGCATGATTGTTGGATCCCAACTTGAGACTTGTTTAGTTTTGGAAAAAACTGCCAAATTGTCTTCCAAAGTGGCTGCACATGCATCCCCCCAGCTATGAAGGAGAGCTCCTTTTGTTCCTCACCCTCTAACAATTGGTATTTTCATATTTTTGGAGTTTAGCAGTGCTAAATAGGTATGCTGTGATATCTCATGATTTTAATTTGTAATTCCCTAATGGTATATGATGTTGAGCTTGTTTCTGTATGATTTTTACCATCTGTATATCTTTTTATGGTGGGATGTCTGTTCAGATCATGCTGTTCACGTTCATGCTTAGAGGAGCCCTGTCTCCTCAGGACCCCCTGGGGCTTTGGCTTCTGGGACACGCGGGTTGCATCCACGCTGACGGCCGGGCTTCAGGACAAGCTGGGGTCGAGTCCACACTAACAGAAGCCGAGTCTCCTCAGGACCCCCTGAGGCTTCAGCTTTGGGACACTGTGGGGTCCAGTTCATGCTGAGAGGAGTCTGGTCTCCTCAGGACCTGCTGGGAGGTGACACCACTGAGGGAAATTGTGAGGAAATGTGGGGAGAAGGTTCCTGTGCGTTGCTGACCGCTGAGGGTGTCTGTCTTCAGAGGACCCAGGAGAGGAAGGGCTTGATGTGGAAAACTGGGTTTTTGGCCGCTTTTGTGTGTGGTGTAGACAGAGTGCAGTGTTGTTCTTTGGCGAGTGGCGTCCGGTTTTCCCAGCACCGTTCATTGAGGGGACTGTCCTTTCCCTGATGTATGTTCTTGGCTCCTTGCTTGTGAATTAACTGATCACATACCTGTAGGTTGGTCCTGGGCCCTCTGCTCTGTTCCTTTGGTCTGTGCGCCTGTTTTTGTGCCAATTCCACAATTTTTGGGGAATGTAGCTTCGTAATGAAGTGTGAAGTCAGGGAGCGAGATGCCTCCAGCCCATTCACCTTCCTCAGGGTGGCTTTGGCTCTTCTGGGTCCTTTGTGGTTCCACACACATCTTAAGATTGTTTGCTCTGTTTCTATGGAAAGTGTCTTTGGACTTTTGGTAGGGATTGTGTTGAATGTGTACATTAATTTGGCTAGAATGCATATTTTTTAAAATTAAAAAAAAATTTTGGGGGAGCCTCGGGAAGATGGCGGAAGAGTAAGACGCGGAGATCACCTTCCTTCCCACAGATACAGTAGAAATACATCTACACGCGGAACTACTCCTACAGAACACCCACTGAACGCTGGCAGAAAACGTCAGACCGCCAAAAAGGCAAGAAACTCCCCCCATACTTGGGTAGGGCAAAAGAAAAAAGAAATAACAGAGACAAAAGAATAGGGACGGCACCTGCACCAGTGGGAGGGAGCTGTGAAGGAGGAAAGATTTCCACGCACTAGGAAGCCCCTTCACGGGCAGAGACTGCGGGTGGCAGAGGGGGGAAGCTTCGGAGCCACGGAGGAGAGCGCAGCCACAGGGGTGCGGAGGGCAAAGCGGAGAGGTTCCCGCACGGAGGAGCGGTGCTGACCAGCACTCTCCAGCCCGAGAGGCTTGTCTGCTCACCCGCCGGGGCAGGCGGGGCTGGGAGCTGAGGCTCGGGCTTTGGTCGGATCGCAGGGAGAGGACTGGGGTTGGCGGCGTGAAAACAGCCTGAAGGGGTTAGTGCACCACAGCTAGCCGAGAGGGAGTCTGGGAAAAAGTCTGCAGCTGCCGAAGAGGCAAAAGACTTTTTCTTCCCTCTTTGTTTCCTGGTGCGCGAGGAGAGGGGATTCAGAGCGCCGCCTAAACGAACTTCAGAGACGGGCGCGAGCCGCAGCTACCAGCACGGATCCCACAGCAACAGGGGTGCAGAGGGAAAAACGGAGAGACTCCCGCACAGAGGCTCGGAGCCGAGCAGCACTCACCAGCCCTAGAGGCTTGTCTGCTCAGCGGGTGGGGCTGGGAGCTGAGGCTGGGGCTTCGGTGGGATCGCAGGGAGAGGACTGGGGCTGGCGGCGTGAACACAGCCTGAAGGGGTTAGCGCACCACAGCTGGCTGGGAGGGAGACTGGGAAAAGTTCTGCAGCTGCCGAAGAGGCAAGAGACTTTTTCTTGCCTCTTTGTTTCGCTGAGCGCAAGGAGAGGGGATTCAGAGTGCCGCCTAAATGAACTCCAGAGAAAGGCGCGAGCCGTTGCGATCAGCACGGACAACAGAGACGGGCGTGAGACGCTGGGGCTGCTGCTGCCGCCTCCAAAAGGCCTGTGTGTGAGCACAGGTCACTCTCCACACTGCCCCTCCCGGGAGCCTGTGTAGCCCGCCACTGCCAGGGTCCCGTGATCCGGGGACAAGTTCCCCGGGAGAACGCACTGCCCGCCTCAGGCTGGTGCAACGTCACGCCGGCCTCGGCCGCCGCAGGCTCACCCCGCCTCCTCTGTACACCTCCCTCCCCGCGGCCTGAGTGAGCCAGAGCCCCCGAAGCAGCTGCTCCTTTAACCCCGTCCTGTCTGGGCGGGGAATAGACGCCCTCAGGCAACCTACACGCAGAGGCGGGTCCAAATCCAAAGCTGAACCCCAGGAGCTGTGCGAACAGGGAAGATAAGGAGAAATCTCTCCCAGCAGCCTTAGAAGCAGCGGATTAAAACTCCACAAACAACTTGATGTGCCTGCATCTGTTGAATACCTGAATAGACAACGAATCATTCCAAATTCAGGAGGTGGACTTTGGGAGCATGATATATTAATTTTTCCCCTTTTCCTTTTATTTGTGAGTGTATATGTATATGCTTCTGGGTGCGATTTTTTCTGTATAGCTTTGCTTTACAATAGCTTTATTTTACTTCACTATATTATAGCCTCTTTCTTTCTTTCTTTCTTTCTTTCTTTCTATTTTTTCTCCCTTTTACTCTGAGCCGTGTGGACGAAAGGCTCTTGGTGCTCCAGCCAGGCATCAGGGCCGTGCCTCTGAAGTGGGAGAGCCAACTTCAGGACACTGGTCCACAAGAGACCTCCCAGCTCCACGTAATACCAAACGGCAAAAATCTCTCAGAGATATCCATCTCAACATCAAGACCCAGCTTCACTCAACGACGAGCAAGCTACAGTGCTGGACACCCTATGCCAAACAACTAGCAAGACAGGAACACAGCCCCATCCATTAGCAGAGAGGCTGCCTAAAATCATAATAAGGCCACAGACACCCCAAAATACACCACCAGACGTGGACGTGCCCACCAGAAAGACAAGATCCAACCTCATCCACCAGAGCTCAGGCACTAGTTCCCTCCACCAGGAAGCCTACACAACCCACTGAACCAACCTTAGCCACTGGGGACAGATACCAAAAACAATGGGAACTACGAACCTGCAGCCTGTGAAAAGGAGACCCCAAACACAGTAAGATAAGCAAAATGAGACGACAGAAAAACACACAGCAGATGAAGGAGCAGGGTCAGAACATACCAGACTTAACAAATGAAGAGGAAATGGGTAGTCTACCTGAAAAAGAATTCAGAATAATGATAGTAAGGATGATCCAAAATCTTGGAAATAGAATGGACAAAATGCAAGAAACATTTAACAAGGACGTAGAAGAACTAAAGAGGAACCAAGCAATGATGAAAACCACAATAAATGAAATTAAAAATACTCTAGATGGGATCAATAGCAGAATAACTGAGGCAGAAGAAAGGATAAGTGACCTGGAAGATAAAATGGTGGAAATAACTACTGCAGAGCAGGATAAAGAAAAAAGAATGAAAAGAACTGAGGACAGTCTCAGAGACCTCTGGGACAACATTAAACGCACCAACATTCGAATTATAGGGGTCCCAGAAGCAGAAGAGAAAAAGAAAGGGACTGAGAAGATATTTGAAGAGATTATAGTTGAAAACTTCCCTAATATGGGAAAGGAAATAGTTAATCAAGTCCTGGAAGCACAGAGAGTCCCATACAGGATAAACCCAAGGAGAAACACACCAAGACACATATTAATCAAACTGTCAAAAATTAAATATAAGGAAAACATATTAAAGGCAGCAAGGGAAAAAAAACAAATAACACACAAGGGAATCCCCATAAGGTTAACATCTGATCTTTCAGCAGAAACTCTGCAAGCCAGAAGGGAGTGGCAGGATGTACTTAAAGTGATGAAGGAGAAAAACCTACAACCAAGATTACACTACCCAGCAAGGATCTCATTCAGATTCGATGGAGAAATTAAAACCTTTACAGACAAGCAAAAGCTGAGAGAGTTCAGCACCACCAAACCAGCTTTACAACAAATGCTAAAGGAACTTCTCTAGGCAAGAAACACAAGAGAAGGAAAACACCTACAATAACAAACCCAAAACATTTAAGAAAATGGGAATAGGAACATACATATCGATAATTACCTTGAATGTAAATGGATTAAATGCTCCCACCAAAAGACACAGTCTGACTGAATGGATACAAAAATAAGACCCATATATATGCTGTCTACAAGAGACCCACTTCAGACCTAGAGACACGTATAGACTGAAACTGAGGGGATGGAAAAAGATATTCCATGCAAATGGAAATCAAAAGAAAGCTGGAGTAGCAATTCTCATATCAGACAAAATAGACTTTAAAATAAAGACTATTACAAGAGACAAAGAAGGACACTATATAATGATCAAGGGATCGATCCAAGAGGAAGGTATAACAATTGTAAATATTTATGCACCCAACATAGGAGCACCTCAATACATAAGGCAAATACTAACAGCCATAAAAGGGGAAATTGACAGCAACACAATCATAGTAGGGGACTTTAACACCCCACTCTCCCCAATGGACAGATCATCCAAAATGAAAATAAATAAGGAAACACAAGCTTTAAATGATACATTAAACAAGATGGACTTAATTGATATTTATAGGACATTCCATCCAAAAACAACAGAATACACATTTTTCTCAAGTACTCATGGAACATTCTCCAGGATAGATCATATCTTGGGTCACAAATCAAGCCTTGGTAAATTTAAGAAAATTGAAATTGTATCAAGTATCTTTTCCGACCACAACGCTATGAGACTAGATATCAATTACAGGAAAAGATCTGTAAAAAATACAAACACATGGAGGCTACACAATACATTACTTAATAACGAAGTGATCACTGAAGAAATCAAAGGGGAAATCAAAAAATACCTAGAAACAAATGACAATGGAGATACGACGACCCAAAACCTATGGGACGCAGCAAAAGCAGTGCTAAGAGGGAAGTTTATAGCAATACAAGCCTACCTCAAGAAACAGGAAACATCTCGAATAAACAACCTAACCTTGCACCTAAAGCAATTAGAGAAAGAAGAACAAAAAAACCCCAAAGCCAGCAGAAGGAAAGAAATTATAAAGATCAGGTCAGAAATAAATGAAAAAGAAATGAAGGAAACAATAGCAAAAATCAATGAAACTAAAAGCTGGTTCTTTGAGAAGATAAACAAAATTGATAAACCATTAGCCAGACTCATCAAGAGAAAAAGGGAGAAGACTCAGATCAATAGAATTAGAAATGAAAAAGGAGAAGTAACCACTGACACTGCAGAAATACAAAAGATCATGAGAGATTACTACAAGCAACTCTATGCCAATAAAATGGACAACCTGGAAGAAATGGACAGATTCTTAGAAATGCACAAACTGCCGAGACTGAACCAGGAAGAAATAGAAAATATGAACAGACC
Source organism: Balaenoptera physalus (assembly GCF_965194825.1). NCBI lineage: Eukaryota > Metazoa > Chordata > Mammalia > Artiodactyla > Balaenopteridae > Balaenoptera > Balaenoptera physalus. The sequence goes on from NW_028126471.1 coordinate 1,406,083, forward strand.
AATCACAAGCACTGAAATTGAAACTGTGATTAAAAACCTTCCAACAAACAAAAGCCCAGGACCAGATGGCTTCACAGGTGAATTCTATCAAACATTTAGAGAAGAGCTAACACCTATCCTTCTCAAACTTTTCCAAAATATTGCAGAGGGAGGAACACTCCCAAACTCATTCTACGAGGCCACCATCACCCTGATACCAAAACCAGACAAAGATGTCACAAAGAAAGAAAACTACAGGCCAATATCACTGATGAACATAGATGCAAAAATCCTCAACAAAATACTAGCAAACAGAATCGAACAGCACATTAAAAGGATCATACACCATGATCAAGTGGGATTTATCCCAGGAATGCAAGGATTCTTCAATATACGCAAATCAATCAATGTCATACATCATATTAACAAACTGAAGGAGAAAAACCATATGATCATCTCAATAGATGCAGAGAAAGCTTTCGACAAAATTCAACACCCATTTATGATAAAAGCCCTGCAGAAAGTAGGCATAGAGGGAACTTTCCTCAACATAATAAAGGCCATATATGACAAACCCACAGCCAACATTGTCCTCAATGGTGAAAAACTGAAACCATTTCCACTAAGATCAGGAACAAGACAAGGTTGCCCACTCTCACCACTATTATTCAACATAGTTTTGGAAGTGTTAGCCACAGCAATCAGAGAAGACAAAGAAATAAAAGGAATCCAAATCGGAAAAGAAGAAGTAAAGCTGTCACTATTTGCAGATGACATGATACTATACATAGAGAATCCTAAAGATGCTACCAGAAAACTCCTAGAGCTAATCAATGAATTTGGTAAAGTAGCAGGATACAAAATTAATGCACAGAAACCTCTTGCATTTCTATACACTAATGACGAAAAATCTGAAAGTGAAATTAAGAAAACACTCCCATTTACCATTGCAACAAAAAGAATAAAATATCTAGGAATAAACCTACCTAAGGAGACAAAAGACCTGTATGCAGAAAATTATAAGACACTGATGAAAGAAATTAAAGATGATACAAATAGATGGAGAGATATACCATGTTCCTGGATTGGAAGAATCAACATTGTGAAAATGACTCTACTACCCAAAGCAATCTACAGATTCAATGCAATCCCTATCAAACTACCACTGGCATTTTTCACAGAACTAGAACAAAAAATTTCACAATTTGTATGGAAACACAAAAGACCCTGAATAGCCAAAACAATCTTGAGAACGAAAAATGGAGCTGGGGGAATCAGGCTCCCTGACTTCAGACTATATTACAAAGCTTCAGTAATCAAGACAGTGTGGTACTGGCACAAAAACAGAAATATAGATCAATGGAACAGGATAGAAAGCCCAGAGATAAACCCACACACATATGGGCACCTTATTTTTGATAAAGGAGGCAAGCATATACAGTGGAGAAAAGACAGCCTCGTCAATAAGTGGTGCTGGGAAAATTGGACAGGTACATGTAAAAGTATGAAATTAGAACACTCCCTGACACCATGCACAAAAATAAACTCAAAATGGATTAAAGACCTAAGTGTAAGGGCAGACACTATCAAACTCTTAGAGGAAAACATAGGCAGAACACTCTATGACATACATCACAGCAAGATTCTTTTTGACCCAGCTCCCAGAGAAATGGAAATAAGAACACAAATAAACAAATGGGACCTAATGAAACTTAAAAGCTTTTGCACAGCAAAGGAAACCATAAACAAGACCAAAAGACAACCATCAGAATGGGAGAAAATATTTGCAAATGAAGCAACTGACAAAGGATTAATCTCCAAGATTTACAAGCAGCTCATGCAGCTCAATAACAAAAAAACGAACAACCCAATCCAAAAATGGGCCGAAGACCTAAATAGACATTTCTCCAAAGTAGATATACAGATGGCCTACAGACACATGAAAGAATGCTCAACATCATTAATCATTAGAGAAATGCAAATCAAAACTACAATGAGATATCATCTCACACCGGTCAGAATGGCCATCATCAAAAAATCTAGAAACAATAAATGCTGGAGAGGGTGTGGAGGAAAGGGAACACTCTTGCACTGTTGGTGGGAATGTAAATTGATACAGCCACTATGGAGAACAGTATGGAGGTTCCTTAAAAAACTACAAATAGAACTACCATACGACCCAGCAATCCCACTACTGGGCATATACCCTGAGAAAACCATAGGTCAAAAAGAGTCATGTACCAAAATGTTCATTGCAGCTCTATTTACAATAGCCAGGACATGGAAGCAATCTAAATGTCCATCGACAGATGAATGGATAAAGAAGATGTGGCACATATATACAATGGAATATTACTCAGCCATAAAAAGAAATGAAATGGAGGTATTTGTAATGAGGTGGATGGAGTTAGAGTCTGTCATACAGAGTGAAGTAAGTCAGAAAGAGAAAAACAAATACAGTATGCTAACACATATATACGGAATCTAAGGGAAAAAAAAAAAGGCTATGAAGAACCTAGTGGCAAGACGGGAATAAAGACACAGACCTACTAGAGAATGGACTTGAGGATACGGGGAGGGGGTGGGGTGAGATGTGACAGGGTAAGAGAGTGTCATGGACATATATACACTACCAAATGTAAAATAGATAACTAGTGGGAAGCAGCCGCATAGCACAGGGAGATCAGCTCGGTGCTTTGTGACCACCTAGAGGGATGGGATGGGGAGGGTGGGAGGGAGGGAGATGCAAGAGGGAAGAGAAATGGGAACATATTGTATATGTATTACTGATTCACTTTGTTATAAAGCAGAAGCTAACACACCATTGTAAGGCAATTATACTTCAATAAAGATGTTAAAAAAAAAAAAATTGGGCCACACCATGTGGTATGCAGGATGCGGGATCTTAGTTCCCCAACCAGGGATCGAACCTGCGCCCCCTGCAGTGGGAGCGCAGAGTCCCAACCCCTGGATGGCCAGGGAAGTCCCACCTTAGAATGCATATTTTCACACTATTCTTTTTACCCATGAGCACGGGGTATCTTTTCATTTATTTTTGTCTGTTCAGTTTCCTTTATCAGTGTCTTCCAGTTTTCATTGTGCAGGTCCTTCACGTCCTTGGTTAAATTTACTCCTAGTTATCTTTTTGGATGCAATTGTAAGTGGGATTTTTTTTAAATTCTTTTTCTGATGGTTCATTATCAGTGTATAGAATCACAAATGATTTTTGTGCATTGATTTTTCTTTCTTTTGTATCCTGCAGCTTTACTGAATTCATTTTTTAGTTGTAACAGTTTTTTGTTGATTGAATGTGGAAAACTAGAATTCAGAAATCCCACTGTTTCAACTACATCTAGGTCATCCACAGCACCCAAGACATAGTGTCTCCCAATATAATCTTCCCACGGTGCCTCTTGTAGTATGTGGCCTCCTACAAGGGTGATTGGCATCACCACTGTGGGTGAGCTGGATCTGGGTAGAGCTTGGCCTCTATAACAAAGTTTGATGTCTGTATTTCTGGCGTGGTATGACATGGTTGTTTGATAAGCACTTTATTTTCTAGTAAATTTCAAGTGTATACAAAATTTCAAATAGCAGTATCAAGTTTTCCACATTCACAAAATACACCAGTTTGTTTTACCCTGTGAGAGTTGGAGGGCCACTCTCCCAGGGAACCAGCACATAACCCCAAAATGGGGAATAATTATGGTTTCCACATTATAATCTTATCCCCAGACCTGCTTCAACTTTCACCAGCTGCCCCAGCTTTGTGGAAACGTATTTTTCCATTCGAATCCAGTTTTCTTTTCTTGGAACCATCACTGGGGCTTTTCCTCACTTTGAAAACCTTGCTGGATTTAAAGTGTACAAGATGAGCATGATCTGGGTGGTTTTTCTGTATGGCTTCTTTCACTTAGGAAGTTTTCAATGTTTATCCACATTGTAACATTGATCATTATTTCATTCATTTTTCCATTGTGATTAAAAACACATAACATTTACCACTTAAACCATTTTTTAAAGCTTTTTTAAAAAATTTATTTTATTTTATTTTTTGGCTGTGTCGGGTGTTTGTTGCTGTGTGCAGGCTTTCTCTAGTTGCGGCCAGCGGAGGCTACTCTTAGTTGCTGTGTGCAGGCTTCTCATTGCGGTGGCTTCTCTTGCGGAGCACGGGCTCTAGAGCACAGGCTCTGTATTTGTGGCGCATGGGCTTAGTTGCTCCACGGCATGCGGGATCTTCCAGGACCAGCGCTTGAACCCGTGTCCCCTGCATTGGCAGGCGGATTCTTAACCACTGTGCCACGAGGGAAGACCCATTTAAACCATTTTTAAGTGTACAGTGCTATGGCGTTAACTACATTCACATTGTTGTAAAAATATCTTCACCATCCATCTCCAGAACTTTATTTTCCCCATGTGAAACCATAGCCATTAAACACTAACTCACCTCAACCTCTGGCAACCTTATTCTACTTTGTCTTTGAATTTGACTTATCTGGATACCTCATACTAGTGGAATCATAGAACGTTTGTCCTTTCTGTGTCTGGCTTGTTTCACTTAGCATAATAACTTCAAGGTTCATCACATTGTAGCATGTGTGAGAATTACCTTAGTTTTAAAGGTTGAGTCATATTCCATTGTGTATATACTACACTGTACTTATCCATTCATCTGTTGAAGGATGTGTTGTGTTGCTTCCACCTTTTGGTTATTGTGAATAATGTTGCTATGAATATGGGGTACAGATATCTGTTCCAGTCCTTGCTTTCTAATATTTTGGGTGTACACCCTGGAGTGGAATCAAGGGATCATACATTTTCCATGTTTTTGAGGAGCCACCATACAGTTTTCCACAGTGGCTGTATAATTTTACTTTATTCCTTTATATGACAGAATAATGCAGCTTATGTGTCTACCTTATTTTGCTTATCCATTTACCTGCTGATGGACATTTAAATCTTTTCTACCTTGGGCTACTGTGAACAGTGCTGCTATTAATAATTGGTGAACAAGTTTTTGTTTGAACACCTGTTTTCAATTTTTTGGGAATATGTCTAGGAGTGGAGTTGTTGAACCACATGGTAATTATATTTTATATTTTTGAGTAAATGCTAAAGTTTTGTACATATAGACTGCACCATTGTACATCTCCACAAGTAACTTTTAAGGGTTCTAATTACTCTACATTGTTGCCAACATTTGTTATTTTTATTTATATATTTAAAAATTTATTTTTATTCTAGTGTGTGTGAAGGGGCATCACATCGTGGCTTTAATTTGCATTTTCATCATGACTACTGATGTTTGACATCTTTTCATTTCCTTGTTGACCATTTGTATGTCTTGCCTGAAGAGCAGTCCATGCAAGCCATTTGTCTGTTTCAAAAATTTTATTGTTTGTCTTTTTGTTGATGAGTTGTAAAAGTCCTGGGTATATTCTAGGTAAAGAGTCTTATCAGATATACAACGTGCCAATATTGTCTTCCATTCTGTGGGCCGTCTTTTTACTTTCTGGATAGCCTCTTTTGATGCACAAAGGTTTGTAATTTTGAGGAAATCCAATTTGTCTATTTTTTCCTTTCATTTCTTATGCTTTACTGTCAAATCTAAGAAACCATTGCTAAATTCATGGTCAAGAAGATTTAATTCCTTGGTTTATTTGAGAGTTCATACAGTCATCCTTCGGCACCCACTAGGCCAGGCTTTAGGTCTTGGGTTGAGTCAGTGTGAGGGTTCAGGGGCCATGGTTTAGGGTTATGGGCCATTGTTGGAGAGTCGTGGTAGAGGGTTGTGGTTAAAGGGTCAGGGTCGGGGATTAGAGTTTAGGGGTCAGGGGCGAGGGTCTACGGGTCTGGGGCTAGGGTTGTTAGGGGGTTAAGGTTAGAAGTTAGGGTTCTTAGGGTAAAGGTTAGAGTTATGTTTAAGCACAATTGGCCCTCATTGCCCTCCCCTCTCCCTCTCTCTGAAGCCTCCAGAATGGATAGGACTTGCCCAGGGTCAGACAGGAGTCAGGGAGCTGAGGTCAATAACTGTTTTTCTGGCCTCCCTTCCCTCAGTCCTGGGCTCTGAGAGAAGAATGAAATGTCTGTTCTTGTCTCGGACTGTTTCTTACCCAACTCAACCTCTGTCAAGGATTGGGGAGGGTGTCAGAAGTCATGCATGGTTTCCTTCTGCCCTCCTACCTGGGAAGGGTGATGCTGGCCCTACTCTGCCTGGGCAGCCCCAGTTTCCAGCACAGCCCAGACAGCAGGGCACTCAGTGGACATGTGTGGATTTATACAGGACTGGGTGCAGTGACCTGCCAGCCCCCAGATGTTGCCTTCTTAAGGGTTGGTGGGGCCCTCCTGACACTGGAGGCATCCTTTGTCCCATCTGAGCGGGCACGAATAGATGATCAGGTCTCAGGCAGGACAGCCCTTGACCTCTGACTATCCAGGCAGGCATCTGTGGTCCTCTAGCTCAGTCCAGCCTGGGCATTGCCAGGCCCTCATGTATAGTTACAGAGCTGACCGTGATGCCGGGCAATTCAACAGCTACCTAGGCAGTGTACACATTCCTTTGAGAAGTTTCAACTACCAACATCCATGTGGTTGAGAAAAAGGCCTCCCCCTCACAGCCTCATAGGCTGCCAAGAGAAGTAATAATCCTCTAAACATTGGAATGTGTCCCTGACACAACAACCATACAGGAGACCATGGCCCTGAAATCCTTTGTCCTTTCAGTCGTTAGAAACTTTTGACATTCATATTCATTAAGAATCAAAGATATGGGAGCACCTGGACCTCACAATGGGAGGTTCACAGTGACACTGCATTGTCTTGGAGAGCCATGTGCATCCATGTGGCCTCTGGAAAGCCTGCCAATTATGGGTTCCATGGCATGGAATAATTCTTGAGCCTCCCATTACTTCATTGCACAAGAGTTTCCTTACCACCCTAGCATTTGGTTTCTTCACTTAGTAAATGAGAGAGAAGAAACTGGAAAATGAGCAGTATTGTTTTTCAGGGATGGGCAATTAATATGGCCAGGGAGATGGCATAACTCAAGGGCTCCCACCTCTCAGGGGCAGGAATGAGGTCTGTGTGTCTTCTGAGGGCACATGGGCTGTTTTGGGCCCACCTCTGAGATGTGAGGACCTGATGCCCAAGGAAAGAGACTTGAGTTTACCACCACCAACGATTCTGACTTGTCAGCAAGTGAAAGAACTTCTTGCAGTCTTGGGAGGACAGTAAGAGCACTGGATGAGTAGCTGCAGCCCCTGACCCTGAGTTGAACCCCTTTCTTCCTTTGGTGTCAGATTCTGTGCTGTGCAGTGAGCTGTCATTGACTTAGAATCTGTTGCTTTCTGCCAGCCAGCATCTGTTCTCAGGCCCAAGTGCCTCAGTTTTCCTTTGGGAATTACATCTCACCTGCTTCCAGTCCAAACAGTTGCAGAAGGATGACCCCATGTTCCACCCAGCTTGAAGATGGGTTTACAACCCATATCTAGTCAGTCCCATTTTCCATCTCCTGGTGATGGGTCAAGGATGAGAATGCAACCCAAGCCAGATCAAAGGCATTTAAAACCATGACTTTCTTGGAACCCAAGAAAAGGAGAAACTCTTTCTTGGAAAATGGATGGTGAGTGGTTGTCAGCCTAGAATTGCTGTTGGCCCAAGGGCAATGAGAGAGCCTGTGCCTGTGAATGGGGTCCCCCAAAGGCACTGAGCAGGACAAAGTTTTGGAGAGAAGCAAGGTCACACTGAGATAGTGTGAGCCACTGGACCTACCAGGTCCAAACCCATTCTTTAACTTGCCACTTGCAAGTATTAATTTATTTCTACCCTTACAATAAATACTAACTTATTTTACTTCAGTAAGTGTGTCCAGTCGTTGGGAAAAGAAAAATTCGTAGTTGATACATCTGAATCAATAATCCCTGATCCTTCCTCAGGTGTCCTCACTGGGTAGGCATGGCTGGGGGAGATGAAGATTCTGGGTGGGACCAGATATTAGTGGAGCTGCCAAACAGCTCTGCCTCTGTTCCTTCCCTGTCCCGGGAGAGGGAAACCCTGGGACAGTGATAGGATAACCAGTATGGGGAAGAGGTTCCTCAGTGATTAATTGGTCTTTTTGTATTTTCCTTAATTTAGTGTTCATTTTGGTAATGTGTTTTTACAAAGAAATCACCTGTTTCTTCTAGATTTCCAGTTTGTTACAGTAGGTTTCTCTTATTTGACGTTTAATTTTTCCTGTCTAATTTTCTACAGAATCATGACAAATAATGAACAAATATTGATACTCTATTATTAACCGAAGTCCCTATTCATGTTCCCTTTGTTATACCTTTCCTTGTTCCAGGATCTCAAAGGACATGGGGTCATCATATCTATTTAGTCTCTTCTGGGCTTTGACAGTTGCTCAGACTCTCCTTGTTTCCATGACCTTGACAGTGTGGAGGAGGACTGGTCAGGTATTTTATAGACTGCCGGGCACTGGGATTTGCTTGGTGTTTTTGTTGTGGTTAGACTTGGCTTTGAAAAAGCAGATCACAGAGGTGAAGTGCTTCCTCTTCACTGTATGTCAAGAGGACAGTCTCTCAAGGGAACTTCTCACTTATATTCTCAACTTTGGTCACCTAGCTGAGGTAGTGTTTGTCAAGTGTTCCCACAGTGAAGTTAATTTTTTCCCATGTCCATCCTGTGTGTCTTATTTAGGAGGAAGTCATAATGCAGAACCCACACTTGAGGAGAGAGGGGTTAGCTTCACATCCTTGATGGACAGCTGAGTGGCTATATAAATTGCTTAGAAGCTTTCTGCATAGGAGATTTCTTTTTAACACCGTTCATCAAAAACTATGTAATTTATTTTTACCAGTTTGGGCACGTGAATAATTATTGTAAACTTTTGGTTATAATCCAGTGCTACATTTTAAGACTGCTTAGTTAATTCTTGCTTTGGCTGTTGAGAGCTTTTTCCATTTGCTCCTGTTTTCATTTTACATAATTTCTCTTTTGTGGGTTTTTAAAATTTTTGGTACTTCTTTACTTTCTGATATTTTAAGATTATCCTGCTTCATATATTTACTGTCTCAGTCCTAGTATCAGCCCTTTCTTCAAAGAGCCCTTGTTCCTTTTATTAGAGAATGGTATTAAAAACGTACATGTGGGAGCTAAATATGCTCAGCTGACAGTGCATGGAAATATATGCAAGTATCCCAGCCTATGCATACACACATAATTATAAAGATTTCCATGTGGAACTATGTGCAGGCTAAAGAGAGTTTATACTGATATCTCCAACCGGATCTGTTATGACATGGATATTGTAACCTTCTCCCTTTGTTTGACTGTAACTTCACACTCCAGTGGTAAGAAACCTGGCTTCCACCATTTGTCATTTATTAAATTCAGTGCTTGTTCCATTCAATTACTGATATAGTAGTTTCAGTAGTATTAGCTACTACCCCTCATGGAAAGAACATAGAGTCCACTGTGTATGTATGACACATTTTGTCTTTGGCCTACAGATTCTGTACATTTCCAAAGTTAACTTAGGTCAAACCATTTGTCCCACTACCAACAGTGAGTTTTTTCATACATTTCTGAATCAGATTCTTTGTTACATTCTGTATTCCAGTCTTTGACACTCCCATATCCTAAGCAGCTAAGTTTGAATAGATTGTAATTTACTTGTTGGGTTGTAAAAATCTGTGGGTATAGACAAATGCATAGTGACAGGTATTCACCACTAAAGTATCATATGGACTATTTCAACCACATATTCTATACATTGTTTACCATGTCAGTTTTGCCTTTTCTAGAATGTCATATAAATGAGGCCATACAGTGTGTAGCACTTCAGACTGGATTCTTTCACTTAGCAATGTAAGTTAGATGTATCTATTTTTTTTTTTTGCACGGGTTGATGGTCCATTCCTTTATATCTCTGAATACTATTGCATTGCATGTATATTAGAGGAAAAATAATTTTCCCTCTACCCTTCTATGTTCTTTATTGAGATCTCCCTTGTAATGAAAAAGAGAGGAACTAGAGAAAACAATCAGAAGTTTAATATATACCATGCATACCTCCTGTATACTTGAAAGATACCTAGGAAAACTGAGTCACTCCCTGAATTGGCCAAAGCCGTTAGCTTAAATGCTATCTTCTGCTGAGAACAAAAGAAAGATGTTAGGGAATGGAAGAAGCCATTTAAAGGAGGTTATTAGGCAAAGCACAGTAAACAAGGGTATGGTTGTTACACAGATTTACATCCAGGCCTATTTCATTGACAAGGATTTTTTATAAAAAACATTTATTTATTTGGCTGTGCCAGGTCTTAGTTGCGGCCTGTGGAATCTTTAGTTGCGGCATGTGGGCTCTTAGTTGCAGCATGCGGTATCTAGTTCCATGACCAGGAGTTGAACCCTGGCCCCCTGCATTGGGAGCATGGAGCCTTAGCCACTGGACCAGCAGGGAAGTCCCAACAAGCTTTTCTTGATATTTAGTCATCATTCAATTCCTGGTCCAGAGAGGGACAAACCCTTACAAATGGAGATATCCTTAATAAATGTAAATTTACCTCATAAAAGGGCATTTTCTACTGGGCTTTGAAAGATTCTCCTGGGTCTGCTCTTTCTTATTAATCAGTCCAAAATAATCCTTTTGTCAAATGGGCATATTTTGGGGTGGTGTATTCTGCTCTCCTTGACATGTATGTGCCCTAATTTGTTTATGAATTCACCTACAGAAGGACATCCTGATATCTTTAAGTTTTTAGCCATTATGGATAGAGCTGCTGTACATTACTTGATGCTAGTTTGGGTTTGAACACAGTTTTTTAAAGCAGTTGTCTAAATACAAGAGGTACACTTCTTGGATCCTAAGGTGAGACTTTTTAGATTTGGAAAAAATTGCCAAACTGTCTTCCAAAGTTGGTTGTACATGCATTCCACCAGCATCTTGAGTATATTCTTGTATGCTTATTTACTGCCTGTTTATCTTCTTGGGCCACGTGTGTGTTTCAATCTTTACCAAATTTTAATGGCGTTGGCATAATTTGAGTACAAATCCTTTATCAGATATGTGCTTTGGAAATAGTTTCTTGCAGTTTGTGGTTTGTCTTCCGGTTTTCTGAATAAGGTCACCAGACCCAAAGTCATGTAGATTATTTTTTTTTCTAGGATTTTTTATAGTTTGGTAATTTAAATTCGTCTATGGGCAATTTTGAGTGAATTTTGGTTTAAGTTGTAAAGTTTGTGTCTACATTCATTTCATTACATATGGTTTGTAATTAATTGCTCCTTAACCATCTTTTGAGAAGATACAGTGAGATACTTGGCTCCATTTCAGTTTGGATTTCCAAACTTAGTATATACAGCAGAACTGCCTTCCGGATGAGGCCTCTGGGTTTGTGAGTGCGGCGCTCCCGGCTCTTCTCTGACGTCCCACAGGGGGCGCTGAACCCACCTGTCTGACCCTGGGGGCACAGGTGCACCCTGCCCACAGACTTTGCTCTGTGACAAGCAGACAGGAGCTTTGTCTCCTGTCAGGGCTTAGGCTTCTGGACCATGAGGCATTGTCCACACTGACAGCAGCTGGGTTTTCTCAGGAACCACTGGTGAGGAGACTCCACAAGAGGAAAAAACGAGCAAGTGTGGAGAATCTTCCTGTGCAGCTGACTGCTGGGTGGGTGGGGTGCTTCTTCAGGGGACTCAGGAGAGAAAGGGTTTAATGTGGAATACTGTGCACTTTTAGATAGTTTTATGTGCAGTGTAGATGGTGACCAGTGTCGTTCTTTGGGGTCTGGTATCTAGTTTTCCTGGCACTGTTTGTTGATGGCTTTGGATAGAATAAACATTTTAATAATTGTAATTTTTCTGATGCATGAGCATGGAATATTGTTTTCTATTGTGTCTTCAATTTCTTTATCAGTGCTTTATAGTTTTCTGAGTATAGGTCTTTCATGCCCTTGGCTAAATTTATTCCTAAATAGTTTGTTCTTTTTGATGGAATTGAAAATGGGATTGTTTTCTTAATTTTTCTTGTTGGTGTTCATTATTAGTGTATAGAAACAAAACTGATTTGTGTATATTGATTCCATATTTTGCAACTTTACTGAATTTATTTTTTAACATATTTTTTGAAGTAATGTGAAAAATTGCAATACTAAAATCTCACAGTTTCTACTGCACCCCAGGTAATCCACAGGACCCAAGACATGGTAGCTACTAATATACTCTTCCCACGGTGCCTCTTAATACCATGTGGATTCCTACAAGGGAAATAAGTATCACAACTTTGGTTGAACTTGGTCTGGGTAAGTCTTGGCCTCTATAACAAAATTTGATGTCTGTCTTGTCTGATTTTCTGGCATGATACTGACACGGTTGTCTAGAAAAGTAATTTACTTACCAGTAATTTAAAATGTACAGAAAAGTTTCAGTAATGGCCAAAAGTACTCACATTTGCCACCTCACACAAAATGCTCAGTGTGTTTTGCCCAAGGAACCAGCACATAACCCCTAAATGAGGAAATCCTGATGTCTACATTATAATTTAATACTCAGCCCCACTTAAACTTTCACCTGCTGTCCCAACTGTATGAAAATGTCTTTTTCCATCCTGATCCAGTTTTCTTTTTCTGGAACCATTACTGAGTTTCCCCCTCATTTGGACAGCCTTGATGGATTTGAAGCAGACAAGATGAGCATGGGATCTAGGTTGCCTTTTCTGTATGGCTTTTTTTCACTAAGAATGTTTTTAATGTTCATTTTTGTAACAAATATCAGCACTACACTTTTTTTCATTGTCATTAAAAATACAAAACATGACTTTAACATTTAATTCTTTTTATGTATACAGTTTTGTGGTATTAACTACCTTCATATAGGTGCACAAACAAGTTAACTAACATGTGTACCTCCTGTGTGCATGGGAGATACCCAGGAAATTGAGTAACATCCTGGAACAGCCCAAGATATCACCTTAAATACCGTCTTCATCTAAAAGGAAAAAAAAGAAGGCTATAGTTGTTTCTGTCTACATTCATTTGATTGTATATGGTTTCCAATTGATGTTGTATAACTAGTTGTGGAGAAGTCATGGGATAGTTGGCTTCATTGCAGTTTGAATTTCGAAATTTAGTGCATTCTGCAGGTTTGATACAAGGTTTACAAACTTCATATTGGATCAGGACATCCCATGGTGTAACTGGTATTAATGGTTTGTTCAACAATTAAAGTTCTGTGTGATATGAATTCATCCTGGAGTAATCCAGGTTAGTTTCTGTTATACATTTGTCCCAGGATGAAAGGACAAGAGAAATAAGGCCTAATTTATAAAAGTGCCTTCAAACTAATTGATACTGAAGTATAGTTGATTTACAATGTTGTGTTAATTTCTGCTGTACAACAAAGTGATTCATATATATATATATATATACATACATATATACATATTTTTCATATTTTTTTCATTATGGTTTATTACAGTGTATTGAATATAGTTCCCTGTGCTGTACAGTAAGACCTTGTTTATCCATCCTATATATAATAGTTTGCATCTACTAATCCCAAACACCCAATCCATCCCTCTCCCCTGTCTTCCCCTTGACAACCACAAGTCTGTTTTCTATATTTGTGAGTCGGTTTTTGTTCTGTAGATAGGTTCATTTGGGTCTCATTTTATAATCCACATATAAGTGATATCATATGGTATTTGTCGTTCTCTGTCTGCCTTACTTCACTTTGTATGATAATCTCTAGGCCCTTCCATGTAGCTGCAGATGGCATTATTTCATTCTGTTTTATGGCTAAGTAATATTCCATTGTATATATGTATCACATCTTCTATATCCATTCATCTGTTGAGGGACATTCAGGTTGCTTCCATGTCTTGGCTATTGTGAATAGTGCTGCTGTGAATACTGGGGTGCATGTATCTTTTCGAATTATAGTTTTGTCTGGATATGTGTCCAGGAGTGGGATTGCTGGTTCATATGGTAATTCTATTTTTAGTTTTTGAGGAACCTCCATACTGTTTTCCATAGTGGCTGCATCAATTTACATTCCCACCAGTAGTGTAGGAGGGTTCCCTTTTCTCCACACCCCCTCCAGCATTTATTTATAGACATTTTAATGATGGCCATTCTGACCACTATGAGGTGATAACTCACTGTAGTTTTGATTTGCATTCTCTAATAACTAGCGATGTGGAGCATCTTCTCATGTGCCTATTGGCCAACTGTATGTCTTTGGAGAAATGTCTATTTAGACCTTCTGCTTATTTTTTGATTTTTTTTTCTTTTTTGAGTTGTATGAGCTGTTTGTATATTTTAGAATTAGGCCCTTGTTGGTCGCATCATTTGCATGTATTTTCTCCCAAACAGTTAGCACAGGTTCTGGAACGACTGGATACCCACATGCAGAAGAATAAACTTGGATCCTTACCTCCCCTCACCCCGTATACAAAAATCAATGCAAAATGGACCAAAGGCCTAGATGCAAGAACCAAAATTATAAAACTCGTAGAAGAAAACATGAGAGTAAATCTTCATGACCTTGGATTTAGTCATGATTTCTTAGATCTACCAAAAGCACAAACAACAAAGGACAAAATAGATGAATTGGACTTCCTCAAAATGAAAAACAATTGTGTATAAAAGGAGCAAGGAATAAGATAATCCACCATGCAAAATGGCACAAGATGTTTGTAAACCATGTATCTGATAAAGGACTGTAGCCCACCAGCCAAGCCCCCGGTGGTCCAGTGGAGTGTCTGTGCGGCCCCACCCGTCCTCGGTGATCAGGGGATCTCAGGCCCCACAACACCCGAGGGGTGGACACTGGTCATCCTCTGCACCCTCAAGGAGTGAGCGCTGGATGGTCTTGAGCCCAGATGCACTCCCATTACTGCCCTCAAAGGCTGAAGCCTTCAGCATGCCTCTAGAAGGACACAGAGTATTTGCAAGTCTTTGAGAACCAAGAGAACCATCTTCACTTTTCTGAAAAGGGCATCTTATTATTTCACAGCATGACCATTTTCAGTCTGGCTCTCGGGGTGCCCTCCCACCTTCTTTATTTCTTTGAAAGTGGCCATGGTTGTTTGGCTGTCCCCAATCCCCATACCAGGTGACAAGGCCAGTGGGGCCAGATCCTGGTGGTCCTTAGCTTCGTTGGAGACTAACCCAGACTCTCAGCCTGAGATTGAACGTGGATGCCCCTGCTTCTCCCCACCACCGATCCTCATCTCCTCCCCTCTCTCTTTTCCTCTTGCTTTTCAGTCTCAGATTTACCTGATGGTCACCACTCACAGTTCCCGCAGAGCCCAGAGATTTCTCCTCGAAGGAAAGGTTCTGGAAAACCAGAGGGATAAATAAAGAATGCAGCTGATTCCCGCCTTGTGCTGACACCCAAGAAGATGAGGAGAGTGAGTGTTTTCTCATTAGAATTTTAAATCCTCCAAGTAATAGATCATTGGGGGGGCATCCTGTGTCTTCCTGCTCATTCTAATAATGTCATTCCTGAATTTTAATGTGGTAAATAATTTAAATCATAAATATGCTGAGGGGGAGATCCATTTAAAAAATGTTAGAGGTAACTCCAAGGGATTTACAACAAACAAGGACACAGAACCCTGTGTCCAGACGCTGGCTGAGAGATTCCTACCCTGAGCCGCAGTCCCCTGGAGGGCAGAGTGGCCATGACTCTCCTCCCACAGGTGAGCCTACACAGGCACATCCCACGTGGGACCACTGCATCGCAGAACCTTAGAGTGGCCAATGGCAGGCAGCTGGCTAGAGATGCGGACAAGAGAAAACTGCCCAGCAGCCTGGGACAACCCCGGGGTGAGGCCTTAGTAAGGGCCAGTGTCAGAGCCTCAGAGATAACTTGAAGAGACAGTTCAGGCTGTTAGGGACATCATCAGAGATGTACTTAGGGACATACTCAGGGCCTTAGTTATGGACAGGATTGGGGCATTATTTAATGACAGCTTAGACTATAAGGGACAGCGTCAGGGCCTAAGTTAGAGATAACGTGAGAGCCTTAGTTAGACACAATTCAGGCTGTTACTTAGGGATATCTTCAGGGCCTTAGAGCCAGCATCATGGCCATAATTAGAACAAGTGTCAGGGTGTTAGGGCCAAATCTAGGGTGTTAGTTAGGGAAAGAGTCCGGTCATTAGTTACAGACAGTGTCAGGGTTTTAGGTAGGGACAGTGGCAAGTCCTTAGTTAAGAAGAGTGTCAGGGCCTCACTTAGGGGCAGCGTCAGGATGTTAGTTAGGGAGAGTCAGGACATTAGAATGTCAGGTTCTGAGGTAGAGACAGCATCAGGGCCTTAGTTAGGGACGGCGTCAGAGACTTACCTAGGGACATATTCAGGGCCTTAGTTATGGACAGGATCAGGGTGATACTGAGGAACACCTAAAGGTACTAGGGACATCTTCAGGGCCTCAATTAGGGATAGCATCAGGGTGTTAGTTAGGGAAAGAGTCAGGTCATTAGTCACAGACAGTTTTAGCGCCTCAGGTAGAATCGGCATCAAGGCCTTAGTTAGGAAGAGCATCAGGGCCTCAGTTAGGTTCAGCATCAGGACGTTAGTTAGGGCCAGCAACAGGGCCTTAGTTAGGGACAGTGTTGTCAGGCCCTCAGAGATAACTTGAGGGCCTTAGTAAGAGACAGGTTAGGCCGTTAGTTAGGGACACTTCAGAGACATTCGTAGGGATATATTCAGGGCCTTAGTAATAGAATCAGGGTGTTATTTTGTCACTGCTTAGGCACTAAGGGGCAGCATCAAAGCCTAAGTTAGGGAGGGTGTCAGCGTCTTGGGGATAGTGTTAGGGACTTTGTAAGTTATAACTTAGGCCATTAGCTAGGGACAGTGTCAGGGACTTATTAAGGGCAGTGTCAGAGACTTAATGAAGGACATCTTCAGGGGCTTAGTTATGGACAGGATCAGGTCCATACTTGGGACCAGTGTCAGGCCGTTATTTAGGGGCAGTGTCAGGGCCTTGTGTAGAGACAGCGTCAAGGCCCTTAGTTAGGAAGAGGGTCAGGGCCTTAGGACAGGGTCAGAGACGTACTTAGGCACATATTCAGGACCTTAGTAATGGACAGGATCAGGACCACAGTGAGGGACATCTAAGTCTATTAGGGACATCATCAGGGCCTTAGATAGGGTCAGCATCAGGGCCGTAGTTAGGACCAGTGTCAGGGTGTTATTTAGGGACAAAATTAGGATGTTAGTTAAGGAAAAAGTCAGGAAATTAGTTACAGACAGTGTCAGCTTCTCAGGTAGAGACTTCGGGGTCTTAGTGAGAGCATCAGCATCTCAGGTAGGAACTGCATCAGGCCATTACTTAAAGACAGTGTCAAGGCCTTAATTAGGGAGAGTGTCAGGGCCTCAGAGAAAACTTGAGGACCTTAGTAAGAGACACTTCAGGCTGTTCGTTAGGGACATCATCAGGGCATAAGTTATGGACAGGGTCAGGGTATTAGTGAAAGAGAGCTCAGGCAATTAGGCCTACTGTCAGGGCCTTAGTTAGGGGCAGCGTCAGGGAGTAGTTGGGGAAAGAGTGAGGCCATTAGGTAAAGACAGACTCAGGGCCTTAGTTAGAGACAGTGTCAAGTTCTTTGTTAGGAACACTGTCATGGCCTCAGTTAAAGATAACTTGAGGGTCTTAGAGATAGTGTCAGGGACTTAGTTATGGACATCTTTAGGGCTTCAGTTAGAGGTAACTTGAGGGCCTTAGTAAGAGACATTTTAGGTCATTAGTGACATCATCAGGACCTTAGTGCCATCTTCGGTACATCATTTATGGGCCTCATCAGGGCACTAATGAGGGACAGCTCATGTTATTAGGGACCGTGTCAGGGCTTTAGTTAGGGACTGTGTCAGGGCCTTTGTTAGGGAAAGAGTGAGGCCATTAGTTAAAGACAGAATCAGGGCCTTAGTTAGAGACAGCCTCAGTCCTTAGTTAGGGAGAGTGTCAGGGCCTCAGTTAAAGATAAGCTGAGGGCCTTTGCTAAGGACATCCTCAGGGCCTCAGGAACAGCATAAGGACCTTAATTAAGGTCAGTGTCAAGGCTTTAGTTAGAGACAGTTCAGGCCAATAGTTAGGGACATAATCAGGGCCTTTGTTAGGGACAGCCTCAGTCCTTAGAGACAGCATCAGGACCTTAGTTAGGGGGAGAGAGAAATTCATATTTAGGGAAAGCTCATGCCATTCTAGACAGCTCAGGGCCATAGTTAGTGTCAGGGTCAGGGCCTCGTAGTGAAATCGAGCAGGGCCCTGTGGGGCTCCTGGGCACGAAAGCCTTTCCTGTGTCTCCTGTTTCCTGTTTGTTGGGAATAGACTCCAGGTTCCATAACCTTCCCTGAGTTCCAAAGGGCAGATTCGAACAGTTGCTAATCAGGGAAGGGAGGGGATGCAGATACAAGGGAGGAACCATCAAGAAACAGTAGTGCAGCCTTGGGGCAGGATCCTGGTTCTGCCTCAAGGGATGTACGTAAGAGTATCTTTGGGCTCTTTACCAAACTACAACCCCCACAAAATAGAAGATTTTAGTGTTCTTCATTCCAGAGAAGCTCATCAAGAGACCATCTGAGGCCAGATTAAAGGGAGTTAAGGCCCTGTACACACACTAATCCTTAGGAGAAACTGTGTCCTTAAACCATTGCTGTAAAACTCCTCACCAGATCCTCGTGCATTGGGACGCATGGTTTTTGAGGGCACGAGTTTTCTGTGTCCCCCTTTGGCTGCCAAAGCAGTAAAGCTATTCTTTTCTACTTCCTCCAATCCTCTCTCTCTGAGATTCGATTCGGCACTGGTGCACAGAGGTCGAGTTTTCGACATCAAATTTAGTACCCAGTGTGGGGCTGACTTGGGGATGGCCCCTGTGGGTCCCCTGACTTGATTGGACACTGAGATTTTCTCCATGCCAGCCTCTTTCGAGAGAGTGTAGGGTTGGAGAATTCCTTTAGAGGCCAGACCACGTGGGACCCTTGCCTGGAAAGGCCGAGCCCCAGTCATTCCAGCAGTTGGAACTCTGGGGCAGGAGTAGATGGTGGAAGAGGGACCACCCTAGCAGCTGCTGAGGCCATCCTTGCCTTGAGGACACTCCTCTCTTCCTCCATCCTGGACTGCCCCGAATGTCCTACTCCAAGAGATTATTTTGGGGAACCAGAAAAATAGCATTTGGGATGTTGCCACACCTCAGTCAGCGTGTGGTAACTCCCCTGGTATGCACTCTGAGGTCCTTTTAGCCCTGTACATTTCGGGGAACCTTGGTTCCCATTTAGGTGACTTTTCATTCCAGAAAATCTCATTTGGAAGGTGCATCACTTGAACAGAGGTCACAAGCTAAGTTGAGACTTGGAAGCTGATTTGAGTCTTGTGCTGTTTGGTTTTTGGTTTCTGTTTAGTTTTTGGTTCCTTTGGTTTGAGGCTTCCATTGGTGGTGTGGATTTTGTTTTATTCTTAGTCTGTGTGTGAGTGTTCTATGGTTCAAACATAAGAAGTGCTGCTTCTTCAGTTCCATCTGATAGCCAGTGGGCAAAATCCTGGCAGACTGGTCAACCTATAGTTGTAAACCTAAGACTAAGAAAAGAATGAAACTCTATTGTAATTTTGTCTGGCCAATGTATGGATACATTCTTGAAAAATGAGGAAAGGTGGTCTTTGAAAGGTAGCCTAAATGACTATACTATCCTTCAGCTAGAGTTATTTTGTCACAGGAAGAGAAAGACAAAAGAAGTTCCATATGTTCAAGCATTTTTGAAGCTACATAATAAACAAAGTGAGCAGCTAGGTAACAGGCTGATGGTACAAAGAGAAAAGAAAGTCACTTTGTACTAGACCTGGCTGTGTCTGAATGCAGAAAAAAATAAGGGGCAAAGTAAGATGGGTACAGAAGGTGATGAACATTTGTGAAAAGAGAACACTGAGGAAAGAGTTGTGCATGACCAGGATTTTCTAAGCTGGATTTTGTTGGAAGTGGGTTAGGGCAAGCCTGGATTTGGTTTCTCCCTCCAAAGTTTTCTTGGAATGCTGCTTTTGATTGTGGACAGCTTGTGAGTTCCTTTGCCTGTGTCTGTGATCTGTATTTTTGTTTGAAATCTCTTTACTTTGGTTCAGTGAGTAAGTGTTGTTTGGCCAATTTTAACAGTACTTTTGATCTCCAGCTAACTTTGAGATGCTTTAGAAGGCCCTTGAGCCATCTCAGAGAGAACTGTTTGATTAGTATGTTAAATTACATGGAATTCCTAAAAATCTAGTATGTCCTGGTAAAATGTTATCAGTCATAATTCTAGTTATTTTTAAATGTTGCATGTAAGAGCAATAATTGTTTCTTTTGTCATTTACATTGTGATCAAATGTTTAACAGTGACCTTTTAAGTCTTTATGTGATTTATAGATAGTTATTGTTGTGCTCTAACACATTGCAAAAGTGCTCCATCTTCAAGAAGATCTATGTGAAGGACATTTTGGCAAACACAGGTCTCTGATAAATTTCATATCATAATGCCAAACTGGGTAAGAAATGAAATATCTTTTTTTTTTTTTTAAGATTTTTAGAAATTTCATGTAATGTCTGAAACATTTATATTAACATATTTCCATACATATTTCCATACAAATACAAATATAAGATTTTTAGAAATTTCATATAATGTCTGAAACATTTATATTAACATATTTCCATACAAATACAAATATAAGATTTTTAGAAATTTCATGTAATGTCTGAAACATTTATATTAACATATTTCCATACAAATAACCCAATGAAAGTTTAGTATTAGTTGTTTTGTTTGTTTGTTTTTTTATACTGCAGGTTCTTATTAGGCATCAATTTGATACACATCAGTGTATACATGTCAATCCCAATCTCCCAATTCAGCACACCACCATCCCCACCCCACTGCAGTTTTCCCCCCTTGGTGTCCATATGTCCATTCTCTACATCTGTGTCTCAACTTCTGCCCTGCAAACCGGCTCATCTGTACCATTTTTCTAGGTTCCACATACATGCATTAATATACGATATTTGTTTTTCTCTTTCTGACTTACTTCACTCTGTATGACAGTCTCTAGATCCATCCACTTCTCCACAAATGACTCAATTTTGTTCCTTTTTATGGCTGAGTAATATTCCATTGTATATATGTACCACATCTTCTTTATCCATTCGTCTGTTGATGGGCATTTAGGTTGCTTCCATGACCTGGCTATTGTAAATACTGTTGCAATGAACATTCGGGTGCATGTGTCTTTTTGAATTACGGTTTTCTCTGGGTATACGCCCAGTAGTGGGATTGCTGGGTCATATGGTAATTCTATTTTTAGTTTTTTAAGGAACCTCCATATTGTTCTCCATAGTGGCTGTATCAATTTACATTCCCACCAACAGTGCAAGAGGGTTCCCTTTTCTCCACACCCTCTCCAGCATTTGTTGTTTGTAGATTTTCTGATGATGCCCATTCTAACAGGAGTGAGGTGATACCTCATTGTAGTTTTGATTTGCATTTCTCTAATAATTAGTGATGTTGAACATCTTTTCATGTGCTTCGTGGCCGTCTGTATGTCTTCTTTGGAGAAATGTCTATTTAGGTCTTCTGCCCATTTTTGGATTGGGGTGTTTGTTTCTTTAATATTGAGCTGAATGAGCTGTTTCTATATTTTGGAGATTAATCCTTTGTCCGTTGATTCGTTTGCAAATATTTTCTCCCATTCTGAGGGTTGTCTTTTCGTCTTGTTTATGGTTTCCTTTGCTGTGCAAAAGCTTTGAAGTTTCATTAGGTCCCATTTGTTTATTTTTGTTTTTATTTCCATTACTCTAGGAGGTGGATCAAAAAAGATCTTGCTGTGATTTATGTCAAAGAGTGTTCTTCCTATGTTTTCCTCTAAGAGTTTTATAGTGTCCAGTCTTATATTTAGGTCTCTAATCCATTTTGAGTTTATTTTTGTGTATGGTGTTAGGGAGTATTCTAATTCCATTCTTTTACATGTAGCTGTCCAGTTTTCCCAGCACCACTTATTGAAGAGACTGTCTTTTCTCCATTGTATATCTTTGCCTCCTTTGTCATAGATTAGTTGACCATAGGTGCGTGGGTTAATCTCTGGGCTTTCTATCTTGTTCCATTGATCTATGTTTCTGTTTTAGTGCTAGTACCATATTGTCTTGATTACTGTAGCTTTGTAGTATAGTCTGAAGTCAGGGAGTCTGATTCCTCCAGCTCCATTTTTTTTGCCTCAAGACTGCTTTGGCTATTTGGGGTCTTTTGTGTCTCCATACAAATTTTAAGATTATTTGTTCTAGCTCCATAAAAAATGCCATTGGTAATTTGATAGGGATTGCTTTGGGTAGTATATTCATTTTCACAATGTTGATTCTTCCAATCCAAGAACATGGTATATCTCTCCATCTGTTGGTATCATCTTTAATTTCTTTCATCAGTGTCTTATAGTTTTCTGCATACAGGTCTTCTGTCTCCCTAGGTAGGTTTATTCCTAGGTATTTTATTCTTTTTGTTGCAATGGTAAATGGGAGTGTTTCCATAATTTCTCTTTCAGATTTTTCATCATTAGTGTATAGGAATGCAAGAGATTTCTGTGCATTAATTTTGTATCCTGCAACTTTACCATATTCATTAATTAGCTCTAGCAGTTTTCTGGTGGCAGTTTTAGGATTCTCTATGTATAGTATCATGTCATCCACAAACACTGACAGTTTTACTTCTTCGTTTCCAATTTGTATTCCTTTTATTTATTTTTCTTCTCTGATTGCCGTGGCTAGGACTTCCAGAACTATGTTGAATAATAGTGGTGAGAGTGGACATCCTTGTCTCGTTCCTGATCTTAGAGGAAATGCTTTCAGTTTTTCACCATTGAGAATGATGTTTGCTGTGGGTTTGTCATACATGGCCTTTATTATGTTGAGGTAGGTTCCCTCTACGCCCACTTTCTGGAGAGTTTTTATCATAAATGGGTGTTGAATTTTGTCAAAAGCTTTTTCTGCATCTATTGAGATGATCATATGGTTTTTATTCTTCAGTTTGTTAATATGGTGTATCACATTGATTGATTTGCGTATATTGAAGAATCCTTGCATCCCTGGGATAAATCCCACTTGATCGTGGTGTATGATCCTTTTAATGTGTTGTTGGATTCTGTTTGCTAGAATTTTGTTGAGGATTTTTGCATCTATATTCATCAGTGATATTGGTCTGTAATTTTCTTTTTTTGTAGTGTCTTTGTCTGGTTTTGGTATCAGGGTGATGGTGGCCTCATAGAATGAGTTTGGGAGTGTTCCTTCCGCTGCAATTTTTTGGAAGAGTTTGAGAAGGATGGGTGTTAGCTCTTCTCTAAATGTTTGATAGAATTCACCTGTGAAGCCATCTGGTCCTGGACTTTTGTTTGTTGGAAGATTTTTAATCACAGTTTCAATTTCATTACTTGTGATTGGTCTGTTCATATTTTCTGTTTCTTCCTGGTTCAGTCTTGGAAGGTTATACCTTTCTAAAAATTTGTCCATTTCTTCCAGGTTGTCCATTTTATTGGCATAAAGTTGCTTGTAGTAGTCTCTTAGGATGCGTTGTATTTCTGCGGTGTCTTTTGTAACTTCTTTTTCATTTCTGAAATTATTGATTTGAGTCCTCTACCTCTTTTTCTTGATGAGTCTGGCTAATGGCTTATCAATTTTGTTTATCTTTTCAAAGAACCAACTTTTAGTTTTATTGATCTTTGCTATTGTTTTCTTTGTTTCTATTTCATTTATTTCTGCTCTGATCTTTATGATTCCTTTCCTTCTGCTAACTTTGGGTTTTGTTTGTTCTTCTTTCTCTAGTTTCTTTAGGTGTAAGGTTAGATTGTTTACTTGAGATTTTTCTTGTTTCTTTAGGTAGGCTTGTATAGCTATAAACTTCCCTCTTAGAACTGCTTTCGCTGCATCCCATAGGTTTTGGGTCGTCGTGTTTTCATTGTCATTTGTCTCTAGGTATTTTTTTATTTCCTCTTTGATTTCTTCAGTGATCTCTTGGTTATTTAGTAACGTATTGTTTAGCCTCAATGTGTTTGTCTTTTTTACGTTTTTTGCCCTGTAATTCATTTCTAATCTCATAGCGTTGTGGTAAGAAAAGATGCTTGATATGATTTCAATTTTCTTAAATTTACTGAGGCTTGATTTGTGACCCAAGATATGATCTATCCTGGAGAATGTTCCATGCGCACTTGAGAAGAACGTGTAATCTGCTGTTTTGGGATGGAATGTCCTATATATATCAATTAAATCTATCTGGTCTATTGTGTCATTTAAAGCTTCTGTTTCCTTATTTATTTTCATTTTGGATGATCTGTCCATTGGTGTAAGTGAGGTGTTAAAGTCCCCCACTATGATTGTGTTACTGTCAATTTCCTCTTTTATAGCTGTTAGCAGTTGCCTTATGTATTGAGGTGCTCCTATGTTGGGTGCATATATATTTATAATTGTTATATCTTCTTCTTGGATTGATCCTTTGATCATTATGTAGTGTCCTTCCTTGTCTCTTGAAACATTCTTTATTTTAAAGTCTATTTTATGTGATATGAGTATAGCTACTCCAGCTTTCTTTTGATTTCCATTTGCATGGAATATCTTTTTCCATCCCCTCACTTTCAGTCTGTATGTGTCCCTAAGCCTAAAGTGGGTCTCTTGTAGACAGCATATATATGGGTCTTGTTTTTGTATCCATTCAGCCAGTCTATGTCTTTTGGTTGGGGCATTTAATCCATTCACGTTTAAGGTAATTATCAATATGTATGTTCCTATGACCATTTTCTTAATTGTTTTGGGTTTGTTTTTGTAGGTCCTTTTCTTCTCTTGTGTTTCCCACTTAGAGAAGTTCCTTTAGCATTTGTTGTAGAGCTGGTTTGGTGGTGCTGAATTCTCTTAGCTTTTGCTTGTCTGTAAAGCTTTTGATTTCTTCATCAAATCTAAATGAGATCCTTGCCGGGTAGAGTAATCTTGGTTGTAGGTTCTTCCCTTTCATCACTTTAAGTATATCATGCCACTCCCTTCTGGCTTGCAGAGTTTCTGCTGAGAAATCAGCTGTTAACCTTATGGGAGTTCCCTTGTATGTTATTTGTCGTTTTTCCCTTGCTGCTTTCAATAATTTTTCTTTGTCTTTAATTTTTGCCACTTTGATTACTATGTGTCTCGGCATGTTTCTCCTTGGGTTTATCCTGTATGGGATTCTCTGCGCTTCCTGGACTTGGGTGGCTATTTCCTTTCCCATGTTAGGGAAGTTTTCAACTATAATCTCTTCAAATATTTTCTCTGGTCCTTTCTCTCTCTCTTCACCTTCTGGGACCCGTATAATGCGAATGTTGTTGCGTTTAATGTTGTCCCAGAGGTCTCTTAGGCTGTCTTCATTTCTTTTCATTCTTTTTTCTTTAGTCTGTTCTGCAGCAGTGAATTCCACCATTCTGTCTTCCAGGTCTCTTATCCGTTCTTCTGCCTCAGTTATTCTGCTATTGATTCCTTCTAGTGTAGTTTTCATTTCAGTTATTGTATTCGTCATCTCTGTTTGTTTGTTCTTTAATTCTTCTAGGTCTTTGTTAATCATTTCTTGCATCTTCTCAATCTTTGCCTCTATTCTTATTCCGAGGTCCTGCATCATCTTCACTATCATTATTATGAATTCTTTTTCTGGAAGGTTACCTATCTCCACTTCATTTAGTTGTTTTTCTGGGGTTTGTCCTTGTTCCTTCATCTGGTACATAGCCCTCTGACTTTTCATCTTGTCTATCTTCCTGTAACTGTGGTTTTTGGTCCACAGGCTGCAGAATTGTAGATTTTCTTGCTCCTGCTGTCGGCCCTATGGTGGTTGAGGCTATCTAAGAGGCTTGATGAAGCAGTCAAGGGTAGCTTAGGTTACGGATTCGGGTAGGGGTTTGGGTACGGCGTACGGTATGGGTTAGGGTTAGGGTTAGTGTTACGGTTAGGGCTCGGTTTAGGGTACGGATAAGGATTAGGGTACGTGTTAGGGTTAAGGTAGGGGTTAGGGTTAGGGTACGCGTTAGGGTTAGGGTAGTTGTTAAATCTATCCCACTCTCTAGATACCCCTTAGCACGTAAAGGAATATTATTTGGGGGTGCAGCCAAGGAGAAGAGTTTAGACACTAGGATAAGATAAGGAACACACCCATTATAAAGAAATCACATTAGGATTCTCTTTTTAACCTGTGCCTTAAAACACTAGTGCTTAGGAAATCTACTGGAGGCAGAAGAAGTCAAGGGTAGCTTAAGGTTAGGGTTAGGGTTAGGGTACAGCTTAGAGTACGGGTTCGGGTATGGCGTAGGGTTTCGTAAGGGTTAGGGTTAGGGTTAGTATTAGGGATAGGGCTCGGTTTAGGGTACGGGTTACGATTAGGGTATGTGTTAGGATTAGGGTACGCGTTAGGGATAGGGTAGTTATTAAACCTATCCCAATCTCTAGATACCCCTTAGCATGTAAAGGAATATTATTTGGGGGTCAAGCCATGGAGAAGAGTTTAGACACTAGAATAAGATAAGGAACACACCCATTATAAAGAAATCACATTAGGATTCTCTTTTTAAGATGTTCCTTAAAACACTAGTGCTTAGGAAATCTATTGGAGGCAGAAGCAGTCAAGGGTAGCTTAGGGTTAGGGTTAGGGTGAGGGTTAGCGTTAGGGTATGGCTAAGGGTACGGGTTTGGGGAGTGGTTCGTGTATGGCGAAGGGTATGTGTTAGGGTTAGGGTTAGTGTTAGGTTTAGGGCTCGGATTAGGGTACGGGTTAGGATTAGGGCTCGGTTTAGGGTACGGGTTAGGATTAGGGTACGTTTTAGGGATAGGGTAGAGGATATGGTTAGGGTACCTGTTAGGGTTAGGGTAGGTATTAAACCTAACCCACTCTCTAGATACCCCTTAGCACGTAAAGGAATATTATTTAGGGGTCCAGCCATGGAGAAGAGTTTAGACACTAGAATAAGATAAGGAACACACCCATTATAAAGAAATCACATTAGGATTCTCCTTTTAACATGTTCCTTAAAACACTAGTGCTTAGGAAATCTATTCGAGGCAGAAGCAGTCAAGGGTAGCTAGCGTTAGGGTTAGGGTTAGGGTTAGGGATAGGGTACGGCATAGGGTACAGTTTCGGGGATGGTTTCGGGTACGACGTAGGGTATGGGTTAGGGTTAGGGTTAATGTTAGGGTTAGGGCTAGGTTGAGGGTACCGGATAGGTTTAGGGTACGTGTTAGGGTTAGGTTAGGGGTTAGGGTTAGGGTTCGGGCTCGGTTTAGGGTACGGGTTATGATTCGGGTACGTGTTAGTGTTAGGGTAGGGGTTAGGGTTAGGGTACGCGTTAGGGTTAGGGTAGTTATTAAACCGATCCCACTCTCTAGATACCCCTTAGCACATAAAGGAATATTATTTTGGGGTCCAGCCATGGAGAAGAGTTTAGACACTAGGATAAGAAAAGGGACACACCCATTATAAAGAAATCACATTAGGATTCTCTTTTTAAGCTGTTCCTTAAAACACTAGTGCTTAGGAAATCTATTGGAGGCAGAAGCCGTCAAGGGTAGCCTAGGGTTAGGGTTAGGATTAGGGTTAGGGTTAGCGTACGGCTTAGGTTATGGGTTCGAGGAGGGGTTTGGGTACGGCGTAGGGTATAGGTTAGTGTTAGGTTTAGGTTTAGTGTTAGTGTAAGGGCTCGGTTTAGGGTACGGGTTATGATTAGGGTACGTGTTAGGGTTAGGGTATGTGTTAGGGTTAGGGTTAATGATAGGGTTAGGGCTCGGTTTAGGGTACCGGATAGGTTTAGGGTACATGTTAGTGTTAGGGTAGGGGTTAGGGTTAGGGATAGGGCTCAGTTTATGGTAAGGGTTAGGAATTAGGGAACGTGTTAGGGTTAGGGTAGTGGTTAGGGTTAGGATTAAGGCTCGGTTTAGAGTATGGGTTAGGATTAGGGTATGGGTTAGGATTAGGGTATGTGTTAGGGTTAGGGTATGGGTTAGGGTTAGGGTTAATGTTAGGGTTAGGGCTCGGTTTAGGGTACAGGATAGGTTTAGGGTACGTGTGAGGCTTAGGGTAGGGGTAAGGGTTAGGGTACGTGTTAGGGATAGGGTAGTTATTAAACCTATTCCACTCTCTAGATACCCCTTAGCACGTAAAGGAATATTATTTGGGGGTCCAGCCATGGAGAAGAGTTTAGACACTAGGATAAGATAAGGGACACACCCATTATAAAGAAATTACATTAGGATTCTCTTTTTAAGCTGTTCCTTAAAACACTAGTGCTTAGGAAATCTATTGGAGGCAGAAGCAGTCAAGGGTAGCCTAGGGTTAGGTTTAGGCATAGGGTTAGTATTAGGGTACGGCTTAGGGTACCCGTGCTGGGAGGGGTTCGGGTACGGCGTAGGGTATCGGTTAGGGTTAGGGTTAGTGTTAGGGTTAGGGCTCGGTTTAGGGTAGGGGTTAGGATTAGGATACGTGTTAGGGTTAGGGTAGGTGTTAGGGTTAGGGTACGCGTTAGGGTTAGGGTAGTTATTAAACCTATCCCACTCTCTAGATACCCCTTAGCATGTAAAGGAATATTATTTGGGGGTCCAGCCATGGAGAAGAGTCTAGACACTAGGATAAGATAAGGAACACACCCATTAAAAAAATCACATTAGCATTCTCTTTTTAGGCTGTTCCTTAAAACACTAGTGCTTAGGAAATCCATTGGAGGCAGAAGTAGTCAAGGGTAGCCTAGGGTTAGGATGAGGGTTAGGGTTAGGGTATGGCTTAGGGTATGGGTTCGGGTAGGGGTTCGTGTACGGCGTAGGGTATGGGTTAAGGTTAGGGTTAGGGTTAATGTTAGTAATAGGGCTCAGTTTAGGGTTCGGGTTAGGATTATGGTACGTGTTAGGGTTAGGGTAGGGGTTAGGGTCAGGGTACGCGTTAGGGTTAGGGTAGTTATTAAACCTATCCCTCTCGCTAGATACCCCTTAGCACGTAAAGGAATATTATTTGGGGGTCCAGCCATGGAGAAGAGTTTAGACACTAGGATACGATTAGGAACACACCGATTATAAAGAAATCACATTAGGATTCTCTTTTCAAGCTGTTCCTTAAAACACTAGTGCTTAGGAAATCTATTGAAGGCAGAAGCAGTCAAGGGTAGCCTGGGGTTAGGGTTAGGCTTAGGGTTAGGGTTAGGGTACGGCTTAGGGTACGGATTCGGAGAGGGGTTCGGGTACAGCGTATGGTATGGATTACGGTTAGGGTTAGGGTTAGTGTTAGGGTTAGGGCTCGGTTTAAGGTATGGGTTAGGATTAGGGTACGTGTTAGGGTTAGGGTAGGGGTTAGGGTTAGGGTAGGGGTTAGGGTTAGGGTACGCGTTAGGGTTAGGGTAGTTAATAAACCTATCCCACTCTCTAGATACCCCTTAGCACGTAAAGGAAAATTATTTGGGGGTCCAGCCATGGAGAAGAATTTAGACACTAGGATAAGATAAGTAACACACCCATTATAAAGAAATCACATTAGGATTCTCTTTTTAAGCTGTTCCTTAAAACACTAGTGCTTAGGAAATCTATTGGAGGCAGAAGCAGTCAAGGGTAGCCTAGGGTTAGGGTTAGGCTTATGGTTAGGGTTAGGGTACGGCTTAGGGTACGGGTTCGGTGTGGGGTTCCTATACGGCGTAGGGTATGGGTTAGGATTAGGGTTAGGGTTAGTGTTTGGGTTAGGGCTCGGTTTAGGGTACGGGTTAGGATTAGGGTACCTGTTAGGTTTAGGGTAGGGGTTAGGGTTAGGGTACGAGTTAGGGTTAGGGTAGTTATTAAACCTATCCCACTCTCTAGATACCCCTTAGCACGTAAAGGAATATTAATTGGGGGTCTAGCAATGGAGAAGAGTTTAGGCACTAGGATAAGATAAGGAACACACCCATTATAAAGAAATAACATTAGCATTCTCTTTTTAAGCTGTTCCTTAAAACACTAGTGCTTAGGAAATGTATTGGAGGCAACAGCAGTCAAGGGTAGCCTAGGGTTAGTGTTAGGCTTAGGGTTAGGGTTAGGGTACGGCTTAGGGTACGGGTTTGGGGAGGGGTTCGGGTACGGGGTAGGGTATTGGTTAGGGTTAGGGTTAGGGTTAGTCATACGGTTAGGTCTCGTTTTAGGGTACGAGTTAGGATTAGGGTACGTGTAAGGGTTAGGGTAGGTGTTAGTGTTAGTGTACACGTTAGGGATAGGGTAGTTATTAAACCTATCCCACTCTCTAGATACCCCTTAGCACGTAAAGGAATATTATTTGGGGGTCCAGCCATGGAGAAGAGTTTAGACACTAGGATAAGATAAGGAACACACCCATTATAAAGAAATCACATTAGGATTCTCTTCTTAAGTTGTTCCTTAAAACACTTGTGCTTAGGAAATCTATTGGAGGCAGAAGCAGTCAAGGGTAGCCTAGGGTTAGGGTTAGGGTGAGGGTTAGGGTTAGGCTACGGCTTAGGGTACGGGTTCGGGTAGGGATTCGGGTACGGCGTACGGTATGGGTTAGGGTTAGGGTTACGGGTAGTGTTAGGGTTAGGGCTCGGTTTAGGGTACCGGGTAGGTTTAGGGTACGTGTTAGGGTTTGGGTAGGGGTTAGGTTTAGGGTAGGGGTTAGGGTTAAGGTACGCGTTAGGGTTAGGGTAGTTATTAAACCTATCCCACTCTCTAGCTACCCCTTAGCACGTAAAGGAATATTATTTGGGGGTCCAGCCATGGAGAAGAGTTTAGACACTAGGATAAGATAAGGAACACACCCATTATAAAGAAATCACATTAGGATTCTATTTTTAACATGTTCCTTAAAACACTAGTGCTTAGGAAATCTATTGGAGGCAGAAGCCGTCAAGTGTAGCCTAGGGTTAGGGTTAGGGTGAGGGTTAGGGTTAGGGTACGGCTTAGTGTACGGGTTCGGGTAGGGGTTCGTGTACGGCGTGGGGTATGGGTTAGGGTAAGGGTTAGGGGTAGTGTTATGGTTTGGGCTCTGTTTAGGGTACGGGTTAGGATTAGGGTACGTGTTAGGGTTAGGGTAGGTGTTAGGGTTAGGGTACGCTTTAGGGTTAGGGTTGTTATTAAACCTATCCCACTCTCTAGATACCCCTTAGCACGTAAAGGAATATTATTTGGGCGTCCAGCCATGGAGAAGAGTTTAGACACTAGGATAAGATAAGGAACACACCCATTATAAATAAATCACATTAGGATTCTCTTTTTAAGCTGTTCCTTAAAACACTAGTGCTTAGGAAATCTATTGGAGGCAGAAGCAGTCAAAGGTAGCCTAGGGTTAGGGTTAGGGTGAGGGTTAGGGTTAGGGTACGGCGTAGGGTATGGGTTAGGGTTAGGGTTAGGGTTAGTGTTAGGGATAAGGCTCAGTTTAGGGTTCGGGTTAGGATTATGGTACGTGTTAGGGTTAGGGTAGGGGTTAGGGTTAGGGTAGTTATTAAACCTATCCCACTCTCTAGATACCCCTTAGCACGTAAAGGAATATTATTTGGGGGTCCAGCCATGGAGAAGAGTTTATACACTAGGATAAGATAAGGACCACACCCATTATAAAAAATCACATTAGCATTCTCTTTTTAAGCTGTTCCTTAAAACACTAGTGCTTAGGAAATCTGTTGGAGGCAGAAGCAGTCAAGGGTAGCCTAGGTTTAGGGTTAGGCTTAGGGTTACGCTTAGGGTACGGCTTAGGTTACGGGTTCGGGGAGGGCTTTGGGTACGGCGTAGGGTATGGGTTAGGGTTAGGGTTAGGGTTAGTGTTAGGGTTAGGTCTCGGTTTAGGGTATGGGTTAGGATTAGGGTACGTGTTAGTGTTAGGGTAGGGGTTAGTGTTAGGGTACGCGTTAGGGTTCCGGTAGTTATTAAACCTATCCCACTCTCTAGATACCCCTTAGCACGTAAAGGAATATTATTTGGGGGTCCAGCCATGGAGAAGAGTTTAGACACTAAGATAATATAAGGAACACACACATTATAAAGAAATCACATTAGGATTCTATTTTTAAGATGTTCCTTAAAACACTAGTGCTTAGGAAATCTATTGGAGGCAGAAGCCGTCAAGTGTAGCCTAGGATTAGGGTTAGGGTGAGGGTTTGGGTTAGGGTACGGCTTAGTGTACGGGTTCGGGTAGGGGTTCGTGTACGGCGTGGGGTATGGGTTAGGGTTAGGGTTAGGGGTAGTGTTATGGTTAGGGCTCTGTTTAGGGTACGGGTTAGGATTAGTGTACGTGTTAGGGTTAGGGTAGGTGTTAGGTTTAGGGTACGCGTTAGGGTTAGGGTTGTTATTAAACCTATCCCTCTCTCTAGATACCCCTTAGCACGTAAAGGAATATTATTTGGGGGTCCAGCCATGGAGAAGAGTTTAGACACTAGGATACGATTAGGAACACACCGATTATAAAGAAATCACATTAGGATTCTCTTTTCAAGCTGTTCCTTAAAACACTAGTGCTTAGGAAATCTATTGAAGGCAGAAGCAGTCAAGGGTAGCCTGGGGTTAGGGTTAGGCTTAGGGTTAGGGTTAGGGTACGGCTTAGGGTACGGATTCGGAGAGGGGTTCGGGTACAGCGTATGGTATGGATTACGGTTAGGGTTAGGGTTAGTGTTAGGGTTAGGGCTCGGTTTAAGGTATGGGTTAGGATTAGGGTACGTGTTAGGGTTAGGGTAGGGGTTAGGGTTAGGGTAGGGGTTAGGGTTAGGGTACGCGTTAGGGTTAGGGTAGTTAATAAACCTATCCCACTCTCTAGATACCCCTTAGCACGTAAAGGAAAATTATTTGGGGGTCCAGCCATGGAGAAGAATTTAGACACTAGGATAAGGTAAGTAACACACCCATTATAAAGAAATCACATTAGGATTCTCTTTTTAAGCTGTTCCTTAAAACACTAGTGCTTAGGAAATCTATTGGAGGCAGAAGCAGTCAAGGGTAGCTTAGGGTTAGGGTTAGGCTTATGGTTAGGGTTAGGGTACGGCTTAGGGTACGGGTTCGGTGTGGGGTTCCTATACGGCGTAGGGTATGGGTTAGGATTAGGGTTAGGGTTAGTGTTTGGGTTAGGGCTCGGTTTAGGGTACGGGTTAGGATTAGGGTACCTGTTAGGTTTAGGGTAGGGGTTAGGGTTAGGGTACGAGTTAGGGTTAGGGTAGTTATTAAACCTATCCCACTCTCTAGATACCACTTAGCACGTAAAGGAATATTAATTGGGGGTCTAGCAATGGAGAAGAGTTTAGGCACTAGGATAAGATAAGGAACACACCCATTATAAAGAAATAACATTAGCATTCTCTTTTTAAGCTGTTCCTTAAAACACTAGTGCTTAGGAAATGTTTTGGAGGCAACAGCAGTCAAGGGTAGCCTAGGGTTAGTGTTAGGCTTAGGGTTAGGGTTAGGGTACGGCTTAGGGTACGGGTTTGGGGAGGGGTTCGGGTACGGGGTAGGGTATTGGTTAGGGTTAGGGTTAGGGTTAGTCATACGGTTAGGTCTCGTTTTAGGGTACGAGTTAGGATTAGGGTACGTGTAAGGGTTAGGGTAGGTGTTAGTGTTAGTGTACGCGTTAGGGATAGGGTAGTTATTAAACCTATCCCACTCTCTAGATACCCCTTAGCACGTAAAGGAATATTATTTGGGGGTCCAGCCATGGAGAAGAGTTTAGACACTAGGATAAGATAAGGAACACACCCATTATAAAGAAATCACATTAGGATTCTCTTCTTAAGTTGTTCCTTAAAACACTTGTGCTTAGGAAAT
Organism: Balaenoptera physalus; assembly: GCF_965194825.1. Classification (NCBI taxonomy): domain Eukaryota; kingdom Metazoa; phylum Chordata; class Mammalia; order Artiodactyla; family Balaenopteridae; genus Balaenoptera; species Balaenoptera physalus. Next base: position 1,439,834 of record NW_028126471.1, read on the forward strand.
CTATTGGAGGCAGAAGCAGTCAAGGGTAGCCTAGGGTTAGGGTTAGGGTGAGGGTTAGGGTTAGGCTACGGCTTAGGGTACGGGTTCGGGTAGGGATTCGGGTACGGCGTACGGTATGGGTTAGGGTTAGGGTTACGGGTAGTGTTAGGGTTAGGGCTCGGTTTAGGGTACCGGGTAGGTTTAGGGTACGTGTTAGGGTTAGGGTAGGGGTTAGGTTTAGGGTAGGGGTTAGGGTTAATGTACGCGTTAGGGTTAGGGTAGTTATTAAACCTATCCCACTCTCTAGCTACCCCTTAGCACGTAAAGGAATATTATTTGGGGGTCCAGCCATGGAGAAGAGTTTAGACACTAGGATAAGATAAGGAACACACCCATTATAAAGAAATCACATTAGGATTCTATTTTTAACATGTTCCTTAAAACACTAGTGCTTAGGAAATCTATTGGAGGCAGAAGCCGTCAAGTGTAGCCTAGGGTTAGGGTTAGGGTGAGGGTTAGGTTTAGGGTACGGCTTAGTGTACGGGTTCGGGTAGGGGTTCGTGTACGGCGTGGGGTATGGGTTAGGGTAAGGGTTAGGGGTAGTGTTATTGTTAGGGCTCTGTTTAGGGTACGGGTTAGGATTAGGGTACGTGTAAGGGTTAGGGTAGGTGTTAGGGTTAGGGTACGCTTTAGGGTTAGGGTTGTTATTAAACCTATCCCACTCTCTAGATACCCCTTAGCACGTAAAGGAATATTATTTGGGCGTCCAGCCATGGAGAAGAGTTTAGACACTAGGATAAGATAAGGAACACACCCATTATAAAGAAATCACATTAGGATTCTCTTTTTAAGCTGTTCCTTAAAACACTAGTGCTTAGGAAATCTATTGGAGGCAGAAGCAGTCAAAGGTAGCCTAGGGTTAGGGTTAGGGTGAGGGTTAGGGTTAGGGTACGGCTTAGGGTACGGGTTCGGGTAGGGGTTTGTGTATGGCGTAGGGTATGGGTTAGGGTTAGGGTTAGGGTTAGGGTTAGGGTTAGGGTTAGGGTTAGGGCTCGGTTTAGGGTACGGGTTAGGATTAGGATACGTGTTAGGGTTAGGGTAGGGGTTAGGGTTAGGGTAGGGGTTAGGGTTAGGTTACGCGTTAGGGTTAGGGTAGTTATTAAACCTATCCCACTCTCTATATACCCCTTAGCATGTAAAGGAATATTATTTGGTGTTCCAGCCATGGAGAAGAGTTTAGACACTAGGATAAGATAAGGAACACACCCATTAAAAAAATCACATTACGATTCGCTTTTTAGGCTGTTCCTTAAAACACTAGTGCTTAGGAAATCCATTGGAGGCAGAAGTAGTCAAGGGTAGCCTAGGGATAGGATGAGGGTTAGGGTTAGGGTACGGCGTAGGGTATGGGTTAGGGTTAGGGTTAGGGTTAGTGTTAGGGATAAGGCTCAGTTTAGGGTTCGGGTTAGGATTATGGTACGTGTTAGGGTTAGGGTAGGGGTTAGGGTTAGGGTAGTTATTAAACCTATCCCACTCTCTAGATACCCCTTAGCACGTAAAGGAATATTATTTGGGGGTCCAGCCATGGAGAAGAGTTTATACACTAGGATAAGATAAGGCCCACACTCATTATAAAAAATCACATTAGCATTCTCTTTTTAAGCTGTTCCTTAAAACACTAGTGCTTAGGAAATCTGTTGGAGGCAGAAGCAGTCAAGGGTAGCCTAGGTTTAGGGTTAGGCTTAGGGTTACGCTTAGGGTACGGCTTAGGTTACGGGTTCGGGGAGGGCTTTGGGTATGGCGTAGGGTATGGGTTAGGGTTAGGGTTAGGGTTAGTGTTAGGGTTAGGTCTCGGTTTAGGGTATGGGTTAGGATTAGGGTACGTGTTAGTGTTAGGGTAGGGGTTAGGGTTAGGGTACGCGTTAGGGTTCCGGTAGTTATTAAACCTATCCCACTCTCTAGATACCCCTTAGCACGTAAAGGAATATTATTTGGGGGTCCAGCCATGGAGAAGAGTTTAGACACTAAGATAATATAAGGAACACACACATTATAAAGAAATCACATTAGGATTCTATTTTTAAGATGTTCCTTAAAACACTAGTGCTTAGGAAATCTATTGGAGGCAGAAGCCGTCAAGTGTAGCCTAGGGTTAGGGTTAGGGTGAGGGTTAGGGTTAGGGTACGGCTTAGTGTACGGGTTCGGGTAGGGGTTTGTGTACGGCGTGGGGTATGGGTTAGGGTTAGGGTTAGGGGTAGTGTTATGGTTAGGGCTCTGTTTAGGGTACGGGTTAGGATTAGTGTACGTGTTAGGGTTAGGGTAGGTGTTAGGGTTAGGGTACGCGTTAGGGTTAGGGTTGTTATTAAACCTATCCCTCTCTCTAGATACCCCTTAGCACGTAAAGGAATATTATTTGGGCGTCCAGTCATGGAGAAGAGTTTAGACACTAGGATAAGATAAGGAACACACCCATTATAAAGAAATCACATTAGGATTCTCTTTTTAAGCTGTACCTTAAAACACTAGTGCTTAGGAAATCTATTGGAGGCAGAAGCAGTCAAGGGTAGCCTAGGGTTAGGGTTAGGGTGAGGGTTAGGGTTAGGGTACGGCTTAGGGTACGGGTTCGGGTAGGGGTTTGTGTACGGCGTAGGGTATGGGTTAGGGTTAGGGTTAGGGTTAGGGTACGTATTAGGATTAGGGTACGTGTTAGTGTTAGGGTAGGTGTTAGGGTTAGGGTACGCGTTAGGGTTAGGGTAGTTATTAAACCTATCACACTCTCTAGATACCCCTTAGCACGTAAAGGAATATTATTTGGTGGTCCAGCCATGGAGAAGTGTTTAGACACTAGGATAAGATAAGGAACAAACCCATTATAAAAAATCACATTACGATTCTCTTTTTAGGCTGTTCCTTAAAACACTAGTGCTTAGGAAATCTATTGGAGGCAGAAGCAGTGAAGGGTAGCCTAGGGTTAGGGGTAGGTTTAGGGTTAGGGTTAGGGTACGGCTTAGGGTACGGGTTCGGGGAGGGATTCGGGTACGGCGTAGGGTATGGGTTATGTTTTGGGTTAGGGTTAGGGTTAGGGTACGTGTTAGGGTTACGGTTTGGGTTAGGGTTAGGGTTAATGATAGGGTTAGGGCTCGGTTTAGTGTACCGGATAGGTTTAGGGTACGTGTTAGGGTTAGGGTAGGGGTTAGGTTTAGGGTAGTGGTTAGAGTTAAGGTACGCGTTAGGGTTAGGGTAGTTATTAAACCTATCCCACTCTCTAGCTACCCCTTAGCACGTAAAGGAATATTATTTGGGGTCCAGCCATGGAGAAGAGTTTAGACACTAGGATAAGATAAGGAACACACCCATTATAAAGAAATCACATTAGGATTCTCTTTTTAAGCAGTTCCTTAAAACACTAGTGCTTATGAAATCTATTGGAGGCAGAAGCAGTCAAGGGTAGCCTGGGGTTAGGGTTAGGCTTATGGTTAGGTTTAGGGTACGGCTTAGGGTACGGGTTCGGTGTGGGGTTCGAATACGGCATAGGGTATTGGTTAGGGTTAGGGTTAGGGTTAGTGTTAGGGTTAGGGCTCTGTTTAGGGTATGGGCTAGGATTAGGGTACGTGTTAGGGTTAGGGTAGTGGTTAGGGTTAGGGTATGCGTTAGGGTTAGGGTAGTTATTAAACCTATCCCACTCTCTAGATACCCTTAGCACGTAAAGGAATATTATTTGGGAGTCCAGCCATGGAGAAGAGTTTAGACACTAGGATAAGATAAGGAACACACCCATTATAAAGAAATCACATTAGGATTCTCTTTTTAAGCTGTTCCTTAAAACACTTGTGCTTAGGAAATATATTGGAGGCAGAAGCAGTCAAGGGTAGCCTAGGGTTAGGGTTAGGGTGTGGGTTAGGGTTAGGCTACGGCTTAGGGTACGGGTTCGGGTAGGGATTCGGGTACGGCGTACGGTATGGGTTAGGGTTAGGGTTATGGGTTGTGTTAGGGTTAGGGCTCGGTTTAGGGTACGTATTAGGATTAGGGTACGTGTTAGTGTTAGGGTAGGGGTTAGGGTTAGTGTACGCGTTAGGGTTAGGGTAGTTATTAAACCTATCCCACTCTCTAGATACCCCTTAGCACGTAAAGGAATATTATTTGGGGGTCCAGCCATGGAGAAGTGTTTAGACACTAGGATAAGTTAAGAAACAAACCCATTATAAAATATCACATTACGATTCCCTTTTTAGGCTGTTCCTTAAAACACTAGTGCTTAGGAAATCTATTGGAGGCAGAAGCAGTGAAGGGTAGCCTAGGGTTAGGGGTAGGTTTAGGGTTAGGGTTAGGGTATGGCTTAGGGTACGGGTTCGGGGAGGGATTCGGGTACGGCGTAGGGTATGGGTTAGGTTTTGGGTTAGGGTTAGGGTTAGGGTACGTGTTAGGGTTACGGTTTGTGTTAGGGTTAGGGTTAATGATAGGGTTAGGGCTCGGTTTAGTGTACCGGTAAGGTTTAGGGTACGTGTTAGGGTTAGGGTAGGGGTTAGGTTTAGGGTAGTGGTTAGAGTTAAGGTACGCGTTAGGGTTAGGGTAGTTATTAAACCTATCCCACTCTCTAGCTACCCCTTAGCACGTAAAGGAATATTATTTGGGGTCCAGCCATGGAGAAGTGTTTAGACACTAGGATAAGATAAGGAACACTCCCATTATAAAGAAATCACATTAGGATTCTATTTTTAAGATGTTCCTTAAAACACTAGTGCTTAGGAAATCTATTGGAGGCAGAAGCCGTCAAGGGTAGCCTAGGGTTAGGGTTAGGGTGAGGGTTAGGTTTAGGGTACGGCTTAGTGTACGGGTTCGGGTAAGGGTTCGGGTACGGCATACGGTATGGGTTAGGGATAGGGTTAGGGGTAGTGTTAGGGTTAGGGCTCGGTTTAGGGTACGGATTAGGATTAGGGTACGTGTTAGGGTTAGGGTAGGGGTTAGGGTTAGGGTACGTGTTAGGGTTAGGGTAGTTATTAAACCTATACCACTCTCTAGATACCCCTTAGCACGTAAAGGAATATTATTTTGGGGTCCAGCCATGGAGAAGAGTTTAGACACTAGGATAAGATTAGGAACACACCGATTATAAAGAAATCACTTTAGGATTCTCTTTTTAAGCAGTTCCTTAAAACACTAGTGCTTAGGAAATCTATTGGAGGCAGAAGCAGTCAAGGGTAGCCTAGGGTTAGGGTTAGGCTTATGGTTAGGTTTAGGGTACGGCTTAGGGTACGGGTTCGGTGTGGGGTTTGAATACGGCGTAGGGTATGGGTTAGGGTTAGGGTTAGGGTTAGTGTTAGGGTTAGGGCTCTGTTTAGGGTATGGGTTAGGATTAGGGTACGTGTTAGGGTTAGGGTAGGTGTTAGGGTTAGGGTATGCGTTAGGTTTAGGTTAGGGTTAGGGTAGGGGTTAGGGTTAGGGTACGTGTTAGGGTTAGGGTAGTTATTAAACCGATCCAACTCTCTAGATACACCTTAGCACGTAAAGGAATATTATTTTGGAGTCCAGCCATGGAGAAGAGTTTAGACATTACGATAAGTTAAGAGACACAAGCATTATAAAGAAATCACATTACGATTCTCTTTTTAAGCTGTTCCTTAAAACACTAGTGCTTTGGAAATCTATTGGAGGCAGAAGCAGTCAAGGGTAGCCTAGGGTTAGTGTTAGGCTTAGGTTTAGGGTTAGGGTATGGCTTACGGTACAGGTTCGGGTTAGGGTTAGGGTTAGGGTTAGGGTTAGTGTACGGCTTAGGATACGGGTTCGGGGAGGGGTTCGGATATGGCGTAGTGTATGGGTTAGGGTTAGGGTTAATGTTAAGGTTAGGGCTAGGTTTAGGGTACCGGATAGGTTTAGGGTACGTGTTAGGGTTAGGTTAGGGGTTAGGGTTAGGGTTCCGGCTCGGTTTAGGGTACGTGTTAGGGTTAGGGTAGGGGTTAGGGTTAGGGTACGCATTAGGGTTAGGGTAGTTATTAAACCGATCCCACTCTCTAGATGCACCTTAGCACGTAAAGGAATATTATTTTGGGGTCCAGCCATGGAGAAGAGTTTAGACACTAGGATAAGAAAAGGGACACACCCATTATAAAGAAATCACATTAGGATTCTCTTTTTAAGCTGTTCCTTAAAACACTAGTGCTTAGGAAATCTATTGGAGGCAGAAGCCGTCAAGGGTAGCCTAGGGTTAGGGTTAGGATTAGGGTTAGGGTTAGCGTACGGCTTAGGTTATGGGTTCGAGGAGGGGTTCGGGTACGGCGTAGGGTATAGGTTAGTGTTAGGTTTAGGTTTAGTGTTAGTGTTAGGGCTCGGTTTACGGTACGGGTTAGAATTAGGGTACGTGTTAGGGTTAGGGTATGGGTTAGGGTTAGGGTTAATGATAGGGTTAGGGCTCGGTTTAGGGTACCGGATAGGTTTAGGGTACGTGTTAGTGTTAGGGTAGGGGTTAGGGTTAGGGAAAGGGCTCGGTGTAGGGTACGGGTTAGGAATTAGGGAACATGTTAGGGTTAGGGTAGGGGTTAGGGTTAGGATACGTGTTAGGGATATTGTAGTTATTAAACATATCCCACTCTCTAGATACCCCTTAGCACGTAAAGGAATATTATTTGGGGGTCCAGCCATGGAGAAGAGTTTAGACACTAGGATAAGATAAGGAACAAACCCATTATAAAAAATCACATTACGATTCTCTTTTTAGGCTGTTCCTTAAAACACTAGTGCTTAGGAAATCTATTGGAGGCAGAAGCAGTCCAAGGTAGCCTAGGGTTAGGGTTAGGGTGACGGTTAGGGTTAGGGTACGGCTTAGGGTACGGGTTCGGGTAGGGGTTTGTGTACGGCGTAGGGTATGGGTTAGGGTTAGGGCTCGGTTTAGGGTACGGGTTAGGATTAGGGTACGTGTTAGGGTTAGGGTAGGTGTTAGGGTTAGGGTACGCGTTAGGGTTAGGGTAGTTATTAAACCTATCCCATTCTCTAGATACCCCTTAGCATGTAAAGGAATATTATTTGGGGGTCCATCCATGGAGAAGAGTTTAGACACTAGGATAAGATAAGGAACACACCCATTATAAAGAAATCCCATTAGGTTTCTCTTTTTAAGCTGTTCCTTAAAACACTAGTGCTTAGGACATCTATTCGAGGCAGAAGCAGTCAAGGGTAGCCTAGGGTTAGGGCTAGGCTTAGGGTTAGGGTTAGGGTAAGGCTTAGGGTACGGATTCGGGGAGGGGTTCGGGTACAGCGTAGGGTATGGATTAGGGTTAGGGTTAGGGTTAGTGTTAGGGTTAGTGCTCGGTTTAGGGTACGGGTTAGGATTAGGGTACGTGTTAGGGTTAGGGTAGGGGTTAGGTTTAGGAAAGGGGTTAGGGTTAGGGTACGCGTTAGGGTTAGGGTAGTTATTAAACCTATCCCACTCTCTAGATACCCCTTAGCACGTAAAGGAATATTATTTGTGGGTCCAGCCATGGAGAAGACTTTAGACACTAGGATAAGATAAGGAACGCACCCATTATAAAGAAATCACATTAGGATTCTCTTTTTACGCTGTTCCTTAAAACACTAGTGCTTAGGAAATCTATTGGAGGCAGAAGCAGTCAAGGGTAGCCTAGGGTTAGGGTTAGGCTTAGGGTTAGGGTTAGGGTACGGCTTAGGGTATAGGTTCGGGGAGGGGTTCGGGTACGGCGTAGGGTATGGGTTAGGGTTAGTGTTAGGGTTAGGGCTCGGTTTAGGGTACGGGTTAGGATTACGGTACGTGTTAGGGTTAGTGTAGGGGTTAGGGTTAGGGTACGCATTAGGGTTAGGGTAGTTATTAAACCGCTCAAACTCTCTAGATACACCTTAGCACGTAAAGGAATATTATTTTGGAGTCCAGCCATGGAGAAGAGTTTAGACACTAGGATAATTTAAGAGACACACCCATTATAAAGAAATCACATTAGGATTCTCTTTTTAAGCTGTTCCTTAAAACACTAGTGCTTTGGAAATCTATTGGAGGCAGAAGCAGTCAAGGGTAGCCTAGGGTTAGTGTTAGGCTTAGGGTTAGGGTTAGGGTATGGCTTACGGTACAGGTTCGGGTTAGGGTTAGGGTTAGGGTTAGGGTTAGTGTATGGCTTAGGGTACGGGTTCGGGGAGGGGTTCGGGTATGGCGTAGTGTATGGGTTAGGGTTAGGGTTAATGTTAAGGTTAGGGCTAGGTTTAGGGTACCGGATAGGTTTAGGGTACGTGTTAGGGTTAGGTTAGGGGTTAGGGTTAGGGTTCGGGCTCGGTTTAGGGTACGGGTTAGGATTAGGGTACGTGTTAGGGTTAGGGTAGGGGTTAGGGTTAGGGTACGCATTAGGGTTAGGGTAGTTGTTAAACAGATCCCACTCTCTAGATACACCTTAGCACGTAAAGGAATATTATTTGGGGGTCCAGCCATGGAGAAGAGTTTAGACACTAAGATAATATAAGGAACACACCCATTATAAAGAAATCACATTAGGATTCTCTTTTTAAGCTGTTCCTTAAAACACTAGGGCTTAGGAAATCTATTGGAGGCAGAAGCAGTCAAGGGTAGCCTAGGGTTAGGGTTCGGCTTAGGTTTAGGCTTAGGGTACGGCTTAGGGTACGGGTTCGGGGAGGGCTTCGGGTTCGGCGTAGGGTATGGGTTAGGGTTAGGGTTAGGGTTAGTGTTAGGGTTAGGGCTCGGTTTAGGGTATGGGTTAGGATTAGTGTACGTGTTAGGGTTAGGGTAGGGGTTAGGGTTAGGGTACGCGTTAGGGTTAGGGTAGTGGTTAAACCTATCCCACTCTCTAGATACCCCTTAGCACATAAAGGAATATTATTTGGGGGTCCAGCCATGGAGAAGAGTTTAGACACTAGGATTAGATAAGGAACACACCCATTATAAAGAAATCACATTAGGATTCTCTTTTTAAGCTGTTCCTTAAAACACTAGTGCTTAGGAAATCTATTGGAGGCAGAAGCAGTCAAGGGTAGCCTAGGGTTAGGGTTAGGCTTAGGGTACGGCTTAGGGTACGTTTTCGGGGAGGGCTTCGGGTACGGCGTAGGGTATGGGTTAGGGTTAGGGTTAGGGTTAGTGTTAGGGTTAGGGCTCGGTTTAGGGTACGGGTTAGGTTTAGGGTACGTGTTAGGGTTAGGGTAGGGTTTAGGGTTAGGGTACGCGTTAGGTTTAAGGTAGTTATTAAACCTATCCCACTCTCTAGATAGCCCTTAGCACGTAAAGGAATATTATTTGGGGGTCCAGCCATGGAGAAGAGTTTAGACACTAAGATAATATAAGGAACACACACATTATAAAGAAATCACATTAGGATTCTCTTTTTAAGCTGTTCCTTAAAACACTAGTGCTTAGGAAATCTATTGGAGGCAGAAGCAGTCAAGGGTAGCCTAGGGTGAGGGTTAGGCTTAGGGTTAGGCTTAGGGTACGGCTAAGGGTACGGGTTCGGGGAGGGCTTCGGGTACGGCGTAGGGTATGGGTTAGGGTTAGGGTTAGGGTTAGTGTTAGGGTTAGGGCTCGGTTTAAGGTACGGGTTAGGATTAGGGTACGTTTTAGGGTTAGGGTAGGGGTTGGGGTTAGGGTACGCGTTACGTTTAGGGTAGTTATTAAACCTATCCCACTCTCTAGATACCCCTTACCACGTAAAGGAATATTATTTGGGGGTCCAGCCATTGAGAAGAGTTTAGGCACTAAGATAATATAAGGAACACACCCATTATAAAGAAATCACATTAGGATTCTCTTTTTAAGCTGTTCCTTAAAACACTAGTGCTTAGGAAATCTATTGGAGGCAGAAGCAGTCAAGGGTAGCCTAGGGTTAGGGTTAGGCTTAGGGTTAGGCTTAGGGTACGGCTTAGGGTACGGGTTCGGGGAGGGCTTCTGGTACGGCATAGGGTATGGGGTAGGGTTAGGGTTAGGGTTAGGGCTCGGTTTAGGGTACGGGTTAGGATTAGGGTACGTGTTAGGGCTAGGGTAGGGCTTAGGGTTAGGGTACGCGTTAGGGTTAGGGTAGTTATTAAACCTATCCCACTCTCTAGATACCCCTTAGCACGTAAAGGAATATTATTTGGGGGTCCAGCCATGGAGAAGAGTTTAGACACTAGGATTAGATAAGGAACACACCCATTATAAAGAAATCACATTAGGATTCTCTTTTTAAGCTGTTCCTTAAAACACTAGTGCTTAGGAAATCTATTGGAGGCAGAAGCCGTCAAGGGTAGCCTAGGGTTAGGGTTAGGATTAGGGTTAGGGTTAGCGTACGGCTTAGGTTATGGGTTCGAGGAGGGGTTCGGGTTCGGCGTAGGGTATAGGTTAGTGTTAGGTTTAGGTTTAGTGTTAGTGTTAGGGCTCGGTTTACGGTACGGGTTAGAATTAGGGTACGTGTTAGGGTTAGGGTATGGGTTAGGGTTAGGGTTAATGATAGGGTTAGGGCTCGGTTTAGGGTACCGGATAGGTTTAGGGTACGTGTTAGTGTTAGGGTAGGGGTTAGGGTTAGGGAAAGGGCTCGGTGTAGGGTACGGGTTAGGAATTAGGGAACATGTTAGGGTTAGGGTAGGGGTTAGGGTTAGGATACGTGTTAGGGATATTGTAGTTATTAAACATATCCCACTCTCTAGATACCCCTTAGCACGTAAAGGAATATTATTTTGGGGTCCAGCCATGGAGAAGAGTTTAGACACTAGGATAAGATAAGGGACACACCCATTATAAAGAAATCACATTAGGATTCTCTTTTTAAGCTGTTCCTTAAAACACTAGTGCTTAGGAAATCTATTGAAGGCAGAAGCAGTCAAGGGTAGCCTAGGGTTAGGGTTAGGCTTAGGGTTAGGGTTAGGGTAAGGCTTAGGGTAAGGGTTTGGGGAGGGGTTCGGGTACGGCGTATGGTATGGGTTAGGGTTAGGGTTAGGGGTAGTGTTAGGTGTAGGGCTCGGTTTAGGGTACGGATTAGGATTAGGGTACGTGTTAGGGTTAGGGTAGGGGTTAGGGTTAGGGTACGCGTTAGGGTTAGGGTAGTTATTAAACCTATCCCACTCTCTAGATACCCCTTAGAATGTAAAGGAATATTATTTGGGGGTCCAGCCACGGAGAAGAGTTCAGACACTAGGATAAGATAAGGAACACACCCATTATAAAGAAATCACATTAGGATTCTCTTTTTAAGCTGTTCCTTAAAACACTAGTGCTTAGGACATCTATTCGAGGCAGAAGCAGTCAAGGGTAGCCTAGGGTTAGGGCTAGGCTTAGGGTTAGGGTTAGGGTACGGCTTAGGGTACGGGTTCAGGGAGGGGTTCGGGTACAGCGTAGGGTATGGATTAGGGTTAGGGTTAGGGTTAGTGTTAGGGTTAGTGCTGGGTTTAGGGTACGGGTTAGGATTAGGGTACGTGTTAGGGTTAGGTTAGGGGTTAGGGTTAGGGTTCGGGCTCGGTTTAGGGTACGGGTTAGGATTAGGGTATGTGTTAGTGTTAGGGTAGGGGTTAGGGTTAGGGTTAATGATATGGTTAGGGCTCGGTTTAGGGTACCGTATAGGTTTAGGGTAGGGGTTAGGGTTAGGGTACGTGTTAGGGTTAGGGTAGTTATTAAACCTACCCCACTCTCTAAATACCCCTTAGCACATAAAGGAATATTATTTGGGGGTCCAGCCATGGAGAAGAATTTAGACACTAGGATAAGATAAGGAACACACCCATTATAAAGAAATCACATTAGGATTCTATTTTTAAGATGTTCCTTAAAACACTAGTGCTTAGGAAATCTATTGGAGGCAGAAGCAGTCAAGGGTAGCCTAGGGTTAGTGTTAGGGTGAGGGTTAGGGTTAGGGTACAGCTTAGGGTACGTGTTCGGGTAGGGGTTCGGGTACGGCGTATGGTATGGGTTAGGGTTAGGGTTAGGGGTAGTGTTAGGGTTAGGGCTCGGTTTAGGGTACGGATTAGGATTAGGGTACGTGTTAGGGTTAGGGTAGTGGTTAGGGTTAGGGTACGCGTTAGGGTTAGGGTGGTTATTAAACCTATCCCAATCTCTAGATACCCATTAGCACGTAAAGGAATATTATTTGGGGGTCCAGCCATGGAGAAGAGTTTAGACACTAGGATAAGATAAGGAACAAACCCATTATAAAAAATCACATTACGATTCTCTTTTTAGGCTGTTCCTTAAAACACTAGTGCTTAGGAAATCTATTGGAGGCAGAAGCAGTCCATGGTAGCCTAGGGTTAGGGTTAGGGTGAGGGTTAGGGTTAGGGTACGGGTTCGGGTAGGGGTTTGTGTACGGCGTAGGGTATGGTTTAGGGTTAGGGCTCGGTTTAGGGTACGGGTTAGGATTAGGGTACGTGTTAGGGTTAGGGTAGGTGTTAGGGTTAGGGTACGCGTTAGGGTTAGGGTAGTTATTAAACCTATCCCATTCTCTAGATACCCCTTAGCATGTAAAGGAATATTATTTGGGGGTCCATCCATGGAGAAGAGTTTAGACACTAGGATAAGATAAGGAACACACCCATTATAAAGAAATTCCATTAGGTTTCTCTTTTTAAGCTGTTCCTTAAAACACTAGTGCTTAGGACATCTATTCGAGGCAGAAGCAGTCAAGGGTAGCCTAGGGTTAGGGCTAGGCTTAGGGTTAGGGTTAGGGTAAGGCTTAGGGTACGGGTTCGGGGAGGGGTTCGGGTACAGCGTAGGGTATGGATTAGGTTTAGGGTTAGGGTTAGTGTTAGGGTTAGGGCTCGGTTTAGGGTACGGGTTAGGATTAGGGTACGTGTTAGGGTTAGGGTCGGGGTTAGGGTTAGGGTAAATTAGGGTAAGGGTAGTTATTAAACCGATCAAACTCTCTAGATACACCTTAGCACGTAAAGGAATATTATTTTGGAGTCCAGCCATGGAGAAGAGTTTAGACACTAGGATAATTTAAGAGACACACCCATTATAAAGAAATCACATTACGATTCTCTTTTTAAGCTGTTCCTTAAAACACTAGTGCTTTGGAAATCTATTGGAGGCAGAAGCAGTCAAGGGTAGCCTAGGGTTAGTGTTAGGCTTAGGGTTAGGGTTAGGGTATGGCTTACGGTACAGGTTCGGGTTAGGGTTAGGGTTAGGGTTAGGGTTAGTGTATGGCTTAGGGTACGGGTTCGGGGAGGGGTTCGGGTATGGCGTAGTGTATGGGTTAGGGTTAGGGTTAATGTTAAGGTTAGGGCTAGGTTTAGGGTACCGGATAGGTTTAGGGTACGTGTTAGGGTTAGGTTAGGGGTTAGGGTTAGGGTTCGGGCTCGGTTTAGGGTACGGGTTAGGATTAGGGTACGTGTTAGGGTTAGGGTACGGGTTAGGGTTAGGGTACGCATTAGGGTTAGGGTAGTTATTAAACAGATCCCACTCTCTAGATACACCTTAGCACGTAAAGGAATATTATTTGGGGGTCCAGCCATGGAGAAGAGTTTAGACACTAAGATAATATAAGGAACACACCCATTATAAAGAAATCACATTAGGATTCTCTTTTTAAGCTGTTCCTTAAAACACTAGTGCTTAGGAAATCTATTGGAGGCAGAAGCAGTCAAGGGTAGCCTAGGGTTAGGGTTCGGCTTAGGGTTAGGCTTAGGGTACGGCTTAGGGTACGGGTTTGGGGAGGGCTTCGGGTACGGCGTAGGGTATGGGTTAGGGTTAGGGTTAGGGTTAGTGTTAGGGTTAGGGCTCGGTTTAGGGTATGGGTTAGGATTAGGGTACGTGTTAGGGTTAGGGTAGGGGTTAGGGTTAGGGAACGCGTTAGGGTTAGGGTAGTGATTAAACCTATCCCACTCTCTAGATACCCCTTAGCACATAAAGGAATATTATTTGGGGGTCCAGCCATGGAGAAGAGTTTAGACACTAGGATTAGATAAGGAACACACCCATTATAAAGAAATCACATTAGGATTCTCTTTTTAAGCTGTTCCTTAAAACACTAGTGCTTAGGAAATCTATTGGAGGCAGAAGCAGTCAAGGGTAGCCTAGGGTTAGGGTACGGCTTAGGGTACGCCTTAGGGTACGGGTTCGGGGAGGGCTTCGGGTACGGCGTAGGGTATGGGTTAGGGTTAGGGTTAGGGTTAGTGTTAGGGTAAGGGCTCGGTTTAGGGTACGGGTTAGGATTAGGGTACGTGTTATGGTTAGGGTAGGGGTTAGGGTTAGGTTACGGCTTAGGGTACGTGTTAGGGGAGGGCTTCGGTTACGGCGTAGGGTATGGGTTAGGGTTAGGGTTAGGGTTAGGGCTCGGTTTAGGGTACGGGTTAGGATTAGTGTACGTGTTAGGGTTAGGGTAGGGTTTAGGGTTAGTGTACGCGTTAGGGTTAGGGTAGTTATTAAACCTATCCCACTCTCTAGATACCCCTTAGCAGGTAAAGGAATATTATTTGGGGGTCCAGCCATGGAGAAGAGTTTAGACACTAAGATAATATAAGGAACACACACATTATAAAGAAATCACATTAGGATTCTCTCTTTAAGCTGTTCCTTAAAACCCTAGTGCTTAGGAAATCTATTGGAGGCAGAAGCAGTCAAGGGTAGCCTAGGGTTAGGGTTAGGCTTAGGGTTAGGCTTAGGGTACGGCTTAGGGTACGGGTTTGGGGAGGGCTTCGGGTACGGCGTAGGGTATGGGTTAGGGTTAGGGTTAGGGTTAGTGTTAGGGTTAGGGCTCGGTTTAGGGTACGTGTTAGGATTAGGGTACGTGTTAGGGTTAGGGTAGGGGTTAGGGTTAGGGTACGCGTTAGGGTTAGGGTAGTTATTAAACCTATCCCACTCTCTAGATACCCCTTAGCACGTAAAGGAATATTATTTGGGGGTCCAGCCATGGAGAAGAGTTTAGACACTAAGATAATATAAGGAACACACACATTATAAAGAAATCACATTAGGATTCTCTTTTTAAGCTGTTCCTTAAAACACTAGTGCTTAGGAAATCTATTGAAGGCAGAAGCAGTCAAGGGTAGCCTAGGGTTAGGGTTAGGCTTAGGGTTAGGGTTAGGGTAAGGCTTAGGGTAAGGTTTTGGGGAGGGGTTCGGGTACGGCGTACGGTATGGGTTAGGGTTAGGGTTAGGGGTAGTGTTAGGTGTAGGGCTCCGTTTAGGGTACGGATTAGGATTAGGGTACGTGTTTAGGGTTAGGGTAGGGGTTAGGGTTAGGGTACGCGTTAGGGTTAGGGTAGTTATTAAACCTATCCCACTCTCTAGATACCCCTTAGAATGTAAAGGAATATTATTTGGGGGTACAGCCACGGAGAAGAGTTCAGACACTAGGATAAGATAAGGAACACACCCATTATAAAGAAATCACATTAGGATTCTCTTTTTAAGCTGTTCCTTAAAACACTAGTGCTTAGGAAATCTATTGGAGGCAGAAGCAGTCAAGGGTAGCCTAGGGTTAGGGTTCGGCTTAGGGTTAGGCTTAGGGTACGGCTTAGGGTACGGGTTTGGGGAGGGCTTCGGGTACGGCGTAGGGTATGGGTTAGGGTTAGGGTTAGGGTTAGTGTTAGGGTTAGGGCTCGGTTTAGGGTATGGGTTAGGATTAGGGTACGTGTTAGGGTTAGGGTAGGGGTTAGGGTTAGGGTACGCGTTAGGGTTAGGGTAGTGATTAAACCTATCCCACTCTCTAGATACCCCTTAGCACATAAAGGAATATTATTTGGGGGTCCAGCCATGGAGAAGAGTTTAGACACTAGGATTAGATAAGGAACACACCCATTATAAAGAAATCACATTAGGATTCTCTTTTTAAGCTGTTCCTTAAAACACTAGTGCTTAGGAAATCTATTGGAGGCAGAAGCAGTCAAGGGTAGCCTAGGGTTAGGGTACGGCTTAGGGTACGCCTTAGGGTACGGGTTCGGGGAGGGCTTCGGGTACGGCGTAGGGTATGGGTTAGGGTTAGGGTTAGGGTTAGTGTTAGGGTAAGGGCTCGGTTTAGGGTACGGGTTAGGATTAGGGTACGTGTTATGGTTAGGGTAGGGGTTAGGGTTAGGGTACGGCTTAGGGTACGTGTTAGGGGAGGGCTTCGGTTACGGCGTAGGGTATGGGTTAGGGTTAGGGTTAGGGTTAGGGCTCGGTTTAGGGTACGGGTTAGGATTAGTGTACGTGTTAGGGTTAGGGTAGGGTTTAGGGTTAGTGTACGCGTTAGGGTTAGGGTAGTTATTAAACCTATCCCACTCTCTAGATACCCCTTAGCAGGTAAAGGAATATTATTTGGGGGTCCAGCCATGGAGAAGAGTTTAGACACTAAGATAATATAAGGAACACACACATTATAAAGAAATCACATTAGGATTCTCTCTTTAAGCTGTTCCTTAAAACCCTAGTGCTTAGGAAATCTATTGGAGGCAGAAGCAGTCAAGGGTAGCCTAGGGTTAGGGTTAGGCTTAGGGTTAGGCTTAGGGTACGGCTTAGGGTACGGGTTTGGGGAGGGCTTGGGGTACGGCGTAGGGTATGGGTTAGGGTTAGGGTTAGGGTTAGTGTTAGGGTTAGGGCTCGGTTTAGGGTACGTGTTAGGATTAGGGTACGTGTTAGGGTTAGGGTAGGGGTTAGGGTTAGGGTACGCGTTAGGGTTAGGGTAGTTATTAAACCTATCCCACTCTCTAGATACCCCTTAGCACGTAAAGGAATATTATTTGGGGGTCCAGCCATGGAGAAGAGTTTAGACACTAAGATAATATAAGGAACACACACATTATAAAGAAATCACATTAGGATTCTCTTTTTAAGCTGTTCCTTAAAACCCTAGTGCTTAGGAAATCTATTGGAGGCAGAAGCAGTCAAGGGTAGCCTAGGGTTAGGGTTAGGCTTAGGGTTAGGCTTAGGGTACGGCTTAGGGTACGGGTTCGGGGAGGGCTTCGGGTACGGCGTAGGGTATGGGTTAGGGTTAGGGTTAGGGTTAGTGTTA
This sequence comes from Balaenoptera physalus, assembly GCF_965194825.1. Classification (NCBI taxonomy): domain Eukaryota; kingdom Metazoa; phylum Chordata; class Mammalia; order Artiodactyla; family Balaenopteridae; genus Balaenoptera; species Balaenoptera physalus. The sequence goes on from NW_028126471.1 coordinate 1,456,707, forward strand.
GGGTTAGGGCTCGGTTTAGGGTACGGGTTAGGATTAGGGTACGTGTTAGGGCTAGGGTAGGGGTTAGGGTTAGGGTACGCGTTAGGGTTAGGGTAGTGATTAAACCTATCCCACTCTCTAGATACCCCTTTGCACATAAAGGAATATTATTTGGGGGTCCAGCCATGGAGAAGAGTTTAGACACTAGGATTAGATAAGGAACACACCCATTATAAAGAAGTCACATTAGGATTCTCTTTTTAAGCTGTTCCTTAAAACACTAGTGCTTAGGAAATCTATTGAAGGCAGAAGCAGTCAAGGGTAGCCTAGGGTTAGGGTTAGGCTTAGGGTTAGGGTTAGGGTAAGGCTTAGGGTAAGGGTTTGGGGAGGGGTTCGGGTAAGGCGTACGGTATGGGTTAGGGTTAGGGTTAGGGGTAGTGTTAGGTGTAGGGCTCGGTTTAGGGTACGGATTAGGATTAGGGTACGTGTTAGGGTTAGGGTAGGGGTTAGGGTTAGGGTACGCGTTAGGGTTAGGGTAGTTATTAAACCTATCCCACTCTCTAGATACCCCTTAGAATGTAAAGGAATATTATTTGGGGGTCCAGCCACGGAGAAGAGTTCAGACACTAGGATAAGATAAGGAACACACCCATTATAAAGAAATCACATTAGGATTCTCTTTTTAAGCTGTTCCTTAAAACACTAGTGCTTAGGACATCTATTCGAGGCAGAAGCAGTCAAGGGTAGCCTAGGGTTAGGGCTAGGCTTAGGGTTAGGGTTAGGGTATGGCTTAGGGTACGGGTTCAGGGAGGGGTTCGGGTACAGCGTAGGGTATGGATTAGGGTTAGGGTTAGGGTTAGTGTTAGGGTTAGTGCTGGGTTTAGGGTACGGGTTAGGATTAGGGTACGTGTTAGGGTTAGGTTAGGGGTTAGGGTTAGGGTTCGGGCTCGATTTAGGGTACGGGTTAGGATTAGGGTACGTGTTAGTGTTAGGGTAGGGGTTAGGGTTAGGGTTAATGATATGGTTAGGGCTCGGTTTAGGGTACCGTATAGGTTTAGGGTAGGGGTTAGGGTTAGGGTACGTGTTAGGGTTAGGGTAGTTATTGAACCTACCCCACTCTCTAAATACCCCTTAGCACATAAAGGAATATTATTTGGGGGTCCAGCCATGGAGAAGAATTTAGACACTAGGATAAGATAAGGAACACACCCATTATAAAGAAATCACATTAGGATTCTATTTTTAAGATGTTCCTTAAAACACTAGTGCTTAGGAAATCTATTGGAGGCAGAAGCAGTCAAGGGTAGCCTAGGGTTAGTGTTAGGGTGAGGGTTAGGGTTAGGGTACAGCTTAGGGTACGTGTTCGGGTAGGGGTTCGGGTACGGCGTATGGTATGGGTTAGGGTTAGGGTTAGGGGTAGTGTTAGGGTTAGGGCTCGGTTTAGGGTACGGATTAGGATTAGGGTACGTGTTAGGGTTAGGGTAGTGGTTAGGGTTAGGGTACGCGTTAGGGTTAGGGTGATTATTAAACCTATCCCACTCTCTAGATACCCATTAGCACGTAAAGGAATATTATTTGGGGGTCCAGCCATGGAGAAGAGTTTAGACACTAGGATAAGATAAGGAACAAACCCATTATAAAAAATCACATTACGATTCTCTTTTTAGGCTGTTCCTTAAAACACTAGTGCTTAGGAAATCTATTGGAGGCAGAAGCAGTCCATGGTAGCCTAGGGTTAGGGTTAGGGTGAGGGTTAGGGTTAGGGTACGGGTTCGGGTAGGGGTTTGTGTACGGCGTAGGGTATGGGTTAGGGTTAGGGCTCGGTTTAGGGTACGGGTTAGGATTAGGGTACGTGTTAGGGTTAGGGTAGGTGTTAGGGTTAGGGTACGCGTTAGGGTTAGGGTAGTTATTAAACCTATCCCATTCTCTAGATACCCCTTAGCATGTAAAGGAATATTATTTGGGGGTCCATCCATGGAGAAGAGTTTAGACACTAGGATAAGATAAGGAACACACCCATTATAAAGAAATTCCATTAGGTTTCTCTTTTTAAGCTGTTCCTTAAAACACTAGTGCTTAGGACATCTATTCGAGGCAGAAGCAGTCAAGGGTAGCCTAGGGTTAGGGCTAGGCTTAGGGTTAGGGTTAGGGTAAGGCTTAGGGTACGGGTTCGGGGAGGGGTTCGGGTACAGCGTAGGGTATGGATTAGGTTTAGGGTTAGGGTTAGTGTTAGGGTTAGGGCTCGGTTTAGGGTACGGGTTAGGATTAGGGTACGTGTTAGGGTTAGGGTAGGGGTTAGGGTTAGGGTACGCATTAGGGTTAGGGTAGTTATTAAACCGATCAAACTCTCTAGATACACCTTAGCACGTAAAGGAATATTATTTTGGAGTCCAGCCATGGAGAAGAGTTTAGACACTAGGATAATTTAAGAGACACACCCATTATAAAGAAATCACATTACGATTCTCTTTTTAAGCTGTTCCTTAAAACACTAGTGCTTTGGAAATCTATTGGAGGCAGAAGCAGTCAAGGGTAGCCTAGGGTTAGTGTTAGGCTTAGGGTTAGGGTTAGGGTATGGCTTACGGTACAGGTTCGGGTTAGGGTTAGGGTTAGGGTTAGTGTATGGCTTAGGGTACGGGTTCAGGGAGGGGTTCGGGTATGGCGTAGTGTATGGGTTAGGGTTAGGGTTAATGTTAAGGTTAGGGCTAGGTTTAGGGTACCGGATAGGTTTAGGGTACGTGTTAGGGTTAGGTTAGGGGTTAGGGTTAGGGTTCGGGCTCGGTTTAGGGTACGGGTTAGGATTAGGGTACGTGTTAGGGTTAGGGTACGGGTTAGGGTTAGGGTACGCGTTAGGGTTAGGGTAGTTATTAAACCTATCCCACTCTCTAGATACCCCTTAGCAGGTAAAGGAATATTATTTGGGGGTCCAGCCATGGAGAAGAGTTTAGACACTAAGATAATATAAGGAACACACACATTATAAAGAAATCACATTAGGATTCTCTCTTTAAGCTGTTCCTTAAAACCCTAGTGCTTAGGAAATCTATTGGAGGCAGAAGCAGTCAAGGGTAGCCTAGGGTTAGGGTTAGGCTTAGGGTTAGGCTTAGGGTACGGCTTAGGGTACGGGTTTGGGGAGGGCTTGGGGTACGGCGTAGGGTATGGGTTAGGGTTAGGGTTAGGGTTAGGGCTCGGTTTAGGGTACGTGTTAGGATTAGGGTACGTGTTAGGGTTAGGGTAGGGGTTAGGGTTAGGGTACGCGTTAGGGTTAGGGTAGTTATTAAACCTATCCCACTCTCTAGATACCCCTTAGCACGTAAAGGAATATTATTTGGGGGTCCAGCCATGGAGAAGAGTTTAGACACTAAGATAATATAAGGAACACACACATTATAAAGAAATCACATTAGGATTCTCTTTTTAAGCTGTTCCTTAAAACACTAGTGCTTAGGAAATCTATTGGAGGCAGAAGCAGTCAAGGGTAGCCTAGGGTTAGGGTTAGGCTTAGGGTTAGGCTTAGGGTACGGCTTAGGGTACGGGTTCGGGGAGGGCTTCGGGTACGGCGTAGGGTATGGGTTAGGGTTAGGGTTAGGGTTAGTGTTAGGGTTAGGGCTCGGTTTAGGGTACGGGTTAGGATTAGGGTACGTGTTAGGGCTAGGGTAGGGGTTAGGGTTAGGGTACGCGTTAGGGTTAGGGTAGTGATTAAACCTATCCCACTCTCTAGATACCCCTTTGCACATAAAGGAATATTATTTGGGGGTCCAGCCATGGAGAAGAGTTTAGACACTAGGATTAGATAAGGAACACACCCATTATAAAGAAGTCACATTAGGATTCTCTTTTTAAGCTGTTCCTTAAAACACTAGTGCTTAGGAAATCTATTGAAGGCAGAAGCAGTCAAGGGTAGCCTAGGGTTAGGGTTAGGCTTAGGGTTAGGGTTACGGTAAGGCTTAGGGTAAGGGTTTGGGGAGGGGTTCGGGTAAGGCGTACGGTATGGGTTAGGGTTAGGGTTAGGGGTAGTGTTAGGTGTAGGGCTCGGTTTAGGGTACGGATTAGGATTAGGGTACGTGTTAGGGTTAGGGTAGGGGTTAGGGTTAGGGTACGCGTTAGGGTTAGGGTAGTTATTAAACCTATCCCACTCTCTAGATACCCCTTAGAATGTAAAGGAATATTATTTGGGGGTCCAGTACACGGAGAAGAGTTCAGACACTAGGATAAGATAAGGAACACACCCATTATAAAGAAATCACATTAGGATTCTCTTTTTAAGCTGTTCCTTAAAACACTAGTGCTTAGGACATCTATTCGAGGCAGAAGCAGTCAAGGGTAGCCTAGGGTTAGGGCTAGGCTTAGGGTTAGGGTTAGGGTATGGCTTAGGGTACGGGTTCAGGGAGGGGTTCGGGTACAGCGTAGGGTATGGATTAGGGTTAGGGTTAGGGTTAGTGTTAGGGTTAGTGCTGGGTTTAGGGTACGGGTTAGGATTAGGGTACGTGTTAGGGTTAGGTTAGGGGTTAGGGTTAGGGTTCGGGCTCGATTTAGGGTACGGGTTAGGATTAGGGTACGTGTTAGTGTTAGGGTAGGGGTTAGGGTTAGGGTTAATGATATGGTTAGGGCTCGGTTTAGGGTACCGTATAGGTTTAGGGTAGGGGTTAGGGTTAGGGTACGTGTTAGGGTTAGGGTAGTTATTGAACCTACCCCACTCTCTAAATACCCCTTAGCACATAAAGGAATATTATTTGGGGGTCCAGCCATGGAGAAGAATTTAGACACTAGGATAAGATAAGGAACACACCCATTATAAAGAAATCACATTAGGATTCTATTTTTAAGATGTTCCTTAAAACACTAGTGCTTAGGAAATCTATTGGAGGCAGAAGCAGTCAAGGGTAGCCTAGGGTTAGTGTTAGGGTGAGGGTTAGGGTTAGGGTACAGCTTAGGGTACGTGTTCGGGTAGGGGTTCGGGTACGGCGTATGGTATGGGTTAGGGTTAGGGTTAGGGGTAGTGTTAGGGTTAGGGCTCGGTTTAGGGTACGGATTAGGATTAGGGTACGTGTTAGGGTTAGGGTAGTGGTTAGGGTTAGGGTACGCGTTAGGGTTAGGGTGATTATTAAACCTATCCCACTCTCTAGATACCCATTAGCACGTAAAGGAATATTATTTGGGGGTCCAGCCATGGAGAAGAGTTTAGACACTAGGATAAGATAAGGAACAAACCCATTATAAAAAATCACATTACGATTCTCTTTTTAGGCTGTTCCTTAAAACACTAGTGCTTAGGAAATCTATTGGAGGCAGAAGCAGTCCATGGTAGCCTAGGGTTAGGGTTAGGGTGAGGGTTAGGGTTAGGGTACGGGTTCGGGTAGGGGTTTGTGTACGGCGTAGGGTATGGGTTAGGGTTAGGGCTCGGTTTAGGGTACGGGTTAGGATTAGGGTACGTGTTAGGGTTAGGGTAGGTGTTAGGGTTAGGGTACGCGTTAGGGTTAGGGTAGTTATTAAACCTATCCCATTCTCTAGATACCCCTTAGCATGTAAAGGAATATTATTTGGGGGTCCATCCATGGAGAAGAGTTTAGACACTAGGATAAGATAAGGAACACACCCATTATAAAGAAATTCCATTAGGTTTCTCTTTTTAAGCTGTTCCTTAAAACACTAGTGCTTAGGACATCTATTCGAGGCAGAAGCAGTCAAGGGTAGCCTAGGGTTAGGGCTAGGCTTAGGGTTAGGGTTAGGGTAAGGCTTAGGGTACGGGTTCGGGGAGGGGTTCGGGTACAGCGTAGGGTATGGATTAGGTTTAGGGTTAGGGTTAGTGTTAGGGTTAGGGCTCGGTTTAGGGTACGGGTTAGGATTAGGGTACGTGTTAGGGTTAGGGTAGGGGTTAGGGTTAGGGTACGCATTAGGGTTAGGGTAGTTATTAAACCGATCAAACTCTCTAGATACACCTTAGCACGTAAAGGAATATTATTTTGGAGTCCAGCCATGGAGAAGAGTTTAGACACTAGGATAATTTAAGAGACACACCCATTATAAAGAAATCACATTACGATTCTCTTTTTAAGCTGTTCCTTAAAACACTAGTGCTTTGGAAATCTATTGGAGGCAGAAGCAGTCAAGGGTAGCCTAGGGTTAGTGTTAGGCTTAGGGTTAGGGTTAGGGTATGGCTTACGGTACAGGTTCGGGTTAGGGTTAGGGTTAGGGTTAGTGTATGGCTTAGTGTACGGGTTCGGGGAGGGGTTCGGGTATGGCGTAGTGTATGGGTTAGGGTTAGGGTTAATGTTAAGGTTAGGGCTAGGTTTAGGGTACCGGATAGGTTTAGGGTACGTGTTAGGGTTAGGTTAGGGGTTAGGGTTAGGGTTCGGGCTCGGTTTAGGGTACGGGTTAGGATTAGGGTACGTGTTAGGGTTAGGGTACGGGTTAGGGTTAGGGTACGCATTAGGGTTAGGGTAGTTATTAAACAGATCCCACTCTCTAGATACACCTTAGCACGTAAAGGAATATTATTTGGGGGTCCAGCCATGGAGAAGAGTTTAGACACTAAGATAATATAAGGAACACACCCATTATAAAGAAATCACATTAGGATTCTCTTTTTAAGCTGTTCCTTAAAACACTAGTGCTTAGGAAATCTATTGGAGGCAGAAGCAGTCAAGGGTAGCCTAGGGTTAGGGTACGGCTTAGGGTACGCCTTAGGGTACGGGTTCGGGGAGGGCTTCGGGTACGGCGTAGGGTATGGGTTAGGGTTAGGGTTAGGGTTAGTGTTAGGGTAAGGGCTCGGTTTAGGGTACGGGTTAGGATTAGGGTACGTGTTATGGTTAGGGTAGGGGTTAGGGTTAGGGTACGGCTTAGGGTACGTGTTAGGGGAGGGCTTCGGTTACGGCGTAGGGTATGGGTTAGGGTTAGGGTTAGGGTTAGGGCTCGGTTTAGGGTACGGGTTAGGATTAGGGTACGTGTTAGGGCTAGGGTAGGGGTTAGGGTTAGGGTACGCGTTAGGGTTAGGTTAGTGATTAAACCTATCCCACTCTCTAGATACCCCTTTGCACATAAAGGAATATTATTTGGGGGTCCAGCCATGGAGAAGAGTTTAGACACTAGGATTAGATAAGGAACACACCCATTATAAAGAAGTCACATTAGGATTCTCTTTTTAAGCTGTTCCTTAAAACACTAGTGCTTAGGAAATCTATTGGATTCACAAGCAGTCAAGGGTAGCCTAGGGTTAGGGTTAGGCTTAGGGTTAGGCTTAGGGTACGCCTTAGGGTACGGGTTCGGGGAGGGCTTCGGGTACGGCATAGGGTATGGGTTAGGGTTAGGGTTAGGGTTAGTGTTAGGGTTAGGGCTCGGTTTAGGGTACGGGTTAGGATTAGTGTACGTGTTAGGGTTAGGGTAGGGGTTAGCGTTAGGGTACGCGTTACGGTTAGGGTAGTTATTAAACCTATCCCACTCTCTAGATACTCCTTAGCACGTAAAGGAATATTATTTGGGGGTCCAGGCATGGAGAAGAGTTTAGACACTAAGATAATATAAGGAACACACCCATTATAAAGAAATCACATTAGGATTCTCTTTTTAAGCTGTTCCTTAAAACCCTAGTGCTTAGGAAATCTATTGGAGGCAGAAGCAGTCAAGGGTAGCCTAGGGTTACGGTTAGGCTTAGGGTTAGGCTTAGGGTACGGCTTAGGGTACGGGTTTGGGGAGGGCTTCGGGTACAGCGTAGGGTATGGGTTAGGGTTAGGGTTAGGGTTAGTGTTAGGGTTAGGGCTCGGTTTAGGGTACGGGTTAGGATTAGGGTACGTGTTAGGGTTAGGGTAGGGGTTGGGGTTAGGGTACGCATTAGGGTTAGGGTAGTTATTAAACCTATCCCACTCTCTAGATACCCCTTAGCACGTAAAGGAATATTATTTGGGGGTCCAGCCATGGAGCAGAGTTTAGACACTAAGATAATATAAGGAACACACACATTATAAAGAAATCACATTAGGATTCTCTTTTTAAGCTGTTCCTTAAAACACTAGTGCTTAGGAAATCTATTGGAGGCAGAAGCAGTCAAGGGTAGCCTAGGGTTAGGGTTAGGCTTAGGGTTAGGCTTAGGGTACGCCTTAGGGTACGGGTTCGGGGAGGGCTTCGGGTACGGCGTAATGTATGGGTTAGGGTTAGGGTTAGGGTTAGTGTTATGGTTAGGGCTCCGTTTAGGGTACGGGTTAGGATTAGGGTACGTGTTAGGGTTAGGGTAGGGGTTAGGGTTAGGGTACGCGTTAGGGTTAGGGTAGTTATTAAACCTATCCCACTCTCTAGATACCCCTTAGCACATAAAGGAATATTATTTGGGGGTCCAGCCATGGAGAAGAGTTTAGACACTAGGATTAGATAAGGAACACACCCATTATAAAGAAATCACATTAGGATTCTCTTTTTAAGCTGTTCCTTAAAACACTAGTGCTTAGGAAATCTATTGGAGGCAGAAGCAGTCAAGGGTAGCCTAGGGTTAGGGTTAGGCTTAGGGTTAGGCTTAGGGTACGGCTTAGGGTACGTGTTCGGGGAGGGTTTCGGGTACGGCGTAGGGTATGGGTTAGGGTTAGGGTTAGGGTTAGTGTTAGGGTTAGGGTCTCGGTTTAGGGTACAGGTTAGGATTAGGGTACGTGTTAGGTTTCGGGTAGGGGTTAGGGTTAGGGTACGCGTTACGGTTAGGTTAGTTATTAAACCTATCCCACTCTCTAGATACCCCTTAGCACGTAAAGGAATATTATTTGGGGGTCCAGCCATGGAGAAGAGTTTAGGCACTAAGATAAGATAAGGAACACACCCATTATAAAGAAATCACATTAGGATTCTCTTTTTAAGCTGTTCCTTAAAACACTAGTGCTTAGGAAATCTATTGGAGGCAGAAGCAGTCAAGGGTAGCCTAGGGTTAGGGTTAGGCTTAGGGTTAGGCTTAGGGTACGGCTTAGGGTACGGGTTTGGAGAGGGCTTCGGGTACGGCGTAGTGTATGGGTTAGGGTTAGGGTTAGGGTTAGTGTTAGGGTTAGGGCTCGGTTTAGGGTACGGGTAAGGATTAGGGTACGTGTTAGGGTTAGGGTAGGGGTTAGGGTTAGGGTACGCGTTAGGGTTAGGGTAGTTATTAAACCTATCCCCCTCTCTAGATACCCCTTAGCACGTAAAGGAATATTATTTGGGGGTCCAGCCATGGAGAAGAGTTTAGACACTAAGATAATATAAGGAACACACACATTATAAAGAAATCACATTAGGATTCTCTTTTTAAGCTGTTCCTTAAAGCCCTAGTGCTTAGGAAATCTATTGGAGGCAGAAGCAGTCAAGGGTACCTAGGGTTAGGTTTAGGTTTAGGGTTAGGCTTAGGGTACGGCTTAGGGTACGGGTTTGGGGAGGGCTTCGGGTACGGCGTAGGGTATGGGTTAGGGTTAGGGTTAGGGTTAGTGTTAGGGTTAGGGCTCGGTTTAGGGTACGGGTTAGGATTAGGGTACGTGTTAGGGTTAGGGTAGGGGTTAGGGTTAGGGTACGCGTTAGGGTTAGGGTAGTTATTAAACCTATCCCACTCTCTAGATACCCCTTAGCACGTAAAGGAATATTATTTGGGGGTCCAGCCATGCAGAAGAGTTTAGGCACTAAGATAAGATAAGGAACACACCCATTATAAAGAAATCACATTAGGATTCTCTTTTTAAGCTGTTCCTTAAAACACTAGTGCTTAGGAAATCTATTGGATTCACAAGCAGTCAAGGGTAGCCTAGGGTTAGGGTTAGGCTTAGGGTTAGGCTTAGGGTACGGCTTAGGGTACGGGTTTGGGGAGGGCTTCGGGTACGCCGTAGGGTATGGGTTAGGGTTAGGGTTAGGGTTAGTGTTAGGGTTAGGGCTCGGTTTAGGGTACGGGTTAGGATTAGGGTACGTGTTAGGGTTAGGGTAGGGGTTAGGGTTAGGGTACGCGTTAGGGTTAGGGTAGTTATTAAACCTATCCCACTCTCTAGATACCCCTTAGCACGTAAAGGAATATTATTTGGGGGTCCAGCCATGGAGAAGAGTTTAGACACTAAGATAATATAAGGAACACACACATTATAAAGAAATCACATTAGGATTCTCTTTTTAAGCTGTTCCTTAAAACACTAGTGCTTAGGAAATCTATTGGAGGCAGAAGCAGTCAAGGGTAGCCTAGGGTTAGGGTTAGGCTTAGAGTTAGGCTTAGGGTACGGCTTAGGGTACGGGTTCGGGGAGGGCTTCGGGTACGGCGTAGGGTATGGGTTAGGGTTAGGGTTAGGGTTAGTGTTAGGGTTAGGGCTCGGTTTAGTTTACGGGTTAGGATTAGGGTACGTGTTAGGGTTAGGGTAGGGGTTAGGGTTAGGGTACGCGTTACGGTTAGGGTAGTTATTAAACCTATCCCACTCTCTAGATACCCCTTAGCACATAAAGGAATATTATTTGGGGGTCCAGCAATGGAGAAGAGTTTAGGCACTAAGATAAGATAAGGAACACACCCATTATAAAGAAATCACATTAGGATTCTCTTTTTAAGCTGTTCCTTAAAACACTAGTGCTTAGGAAATCTATTGGAGGCAGAAGCAGTCAAGGGTAGCCTAGGGTTAGGGTTAGGCTTAGGGTTAGGCTTAGGGTACGCCTTAGGGTACGGGTTCGGGGAGGGCTTCGGGTACGGCGTAGGGTATGGGTTAGGGTTAAGGTTAGGGTTAGTGTTAGGGTAAGGGCTCGGTTTAGGGTACGGGTTAGGATTAGGGTACGTGTTAGGGTTAGGGTAGGGGTTAGGGTTAGGGTACGCGTTAGGGTTAGGGTAGTTATTAAACCTATCCCACTCTCTACATACCCCTTAGCACGTAAAGGAATATTATTTGGGGGTCCAGCCATGGAGAAGAGTTTAGACACTAAGATAATATAAGGAACACACCCATTATAAAGAAATCACATTAGGATTCTCTTTTTAAGCTGTTCCTTAAAGCCCTAGTGCTTAGGAAATCTGTTGGAGGCAGAAGCAGTCAAGGGTAGCCTAGGGTTAGGGTTAGGCTTAGGGTTAGGCTTAGGGTACGGCTTAGGGTACGGGTTTGGGGAGGGCTTCGGGTACGGCGTAGGGTATGGGTTAGGGTTAGGGTTAGGGTTAGTGTTAGGGTTAGGGCTCGGTTTAGGGTACGGGTTAGGATTAGGGTACGTGTTAGGGTTAGGGTAGGGGTTAGGGTTATGGTACGCGTTAGGGTTAGGGTAGTTATTAAACCTATCCCACTCTCTAGATACCCCTTAGCACGTAAAGGAATATTATTTGGGGGTCCAGCCATGGAGAAGAGTTTAGACACTAAGATAATATAAGGAACACACACATTATAAAGAAATCACATTAGGATTCTCTTTTTAAGCTGTTCCTTAAAACACTAGTGCTTAGGAAATCTATTGGAGGCAGAAGCAGTCAAGGGTAGCCTAGGGTTAGGGTTAGGCTTAGGGTTAGGCTTAGGGTACGGCTTAGGGTACGGGTTCGGGGAGGGCTTCGGGTACGGCGTAGGGTATGGGTTAGGGTTAGGGTTAGGGTTAGTGTTAGGGTTAGGGCTCGGTTTAGGGTACGGGTTAGGATTAGGGTACGTGTTAGGGCTAGGGTAGGGGTTAGGGTTAGGGTACGCGTTAGGGTTAGGGTAGTGATTAAACCTATCCCACTCTCTAGATACCCCTTAGCACATAAAGGAATATTATTTGGGGGTCCAGCCATGGAGAAGAGTTTAGACACTAGGATTAGATAAGGAACACACCCATTATAAAGAAATCACATTAGGATTCTCTTTTTAAGCTGTTCCTTAAAACACTAGTGCTTAGGAAATCTATTGGATTCACAAGCAGTCAAGGGTAGCCTAGGGTTAGGGTTAGGCTTAGGGTTAGGCTTAGGGTACGGCTTAGGGTACGTGTTCGGGGAGGGCTTCGGGTACGGCGTAGGGTATGGGTTAGGGTTAGGGTTAGGGTTAGTGTTAGGGTTAGGGCTCGGTTTAGTTTACGGGTTAGGATTAGGGTACGTGTTAGGGTTAGGGTAGGGGTTAGGGTTAGGGTACGCGTTACGGTTAGGGTAGTTATTAAACCTATCCCACTCTCTAGATACCCCTTAGCACATAAAGGAATATTATTTGGGGGTCCAGCCATGGAGAAGAGTTTAGGCACTAAGATAAGATAAGGAACACACCCATTATAAAGAAATCACATTAGGATTCTCTTTTTAAGCTGTTCCTTAAAACACTAGTGCTTAGGAAATCTATTGGAGGCAGAAGCAGTCAAGGGTAGCCTAGGGTTAGGGTTAGGCTTAGGGTTAGGCTTAGGGTACGCCTTAGGGTACGGGTTCGGGGAGGGCTTCGGGTACGGCGTAGGGTATGGGTTAGGGTTAAGGTTAGGGTTAGTGTTAGGGTAAGGGCTCGGTTTAGGGTACGGGTTAGGATTAGGGTACGTGTTAGGGTTAGGGTAGGGGTTAGGGTTAGGGTACGCGTTAGGGTTAGGGTAGTTATTAAACCTATCCCACTCTCTACATACCCCTTAGCACGTAAAGGAATATTATTTGGGGGTCCAGCCATGGAGAAGAGTTTAGACACTAAGATAATATAAGGAACACACCCATTATAAAGAAATCACATTAGGATTCTCTTTTTAAGCTGTTCCTTAAAGCCCTAGTGCTTAGGAAATCTGTTGGAGGCAGAAGCAGTCAAGGGTAGCCTAGGGTTAGGGTTAGGCTTAGGGTTAGGCTTAGGGTACGGCTTAGGGTACGGGTTTGGGGAGGGCTTCGGGTACGGCGTAGGGTATGGGTTAGGGTTAGGGTTAGGGTTAGTGTTAGGGTTAGGGCTCGGTTTAGGGTACGGGTTAGGATTAGGGTACGTGTTAGGGTTAGGGTAGGGGTTAGGGTTATGGTACGCGTTAGGGTTAGGGTAGTTATTAAACCTATCCCACTCTCTAGATACCCCTTAGCACGTAAAGGAATATTATTTGGGGGTCCAGCCATGGAGAAGAGTTTAGACACTAAGATAATATAAGGAACACACACATTATAAAGAAATCACATTAGGATTCTCTTTTTAAGCTGTTCCTTAAAACACTAGTGCTTAGGAAATCTATTGGAGGCAGAAGCAGTCAAGGGTAGCCTAGGGTTAGGGTTAGGCTTAGGGTTAGGCTTAGGGTACGGCTTAGGGTACGGGTTCGGGGAGGGCTTCGGGTACGGCGTAGGGTATGGGTTAGGGTTAGGGTTAGGGTTAGTGTTAGGGTTAGGGCTCGGTTTAGGGTACGGGTTAGGATTAGGGTACGTGTTAGGGCTAGGGTAGGGGTTAGGGTTAGGGTACGCGTTAGGGTTAGGGTAGTGATTAAACCTATCCCACTCTCTAGATACCCCTTAGCACATAAAGGAATATTATTTGGGGGTCCAGCCATGGAGAAGAGTTTAGACACTAGGATTAGATAAGGAACACACCCATTATAAAGAAATCACATTAGGATTCTCTTTTTAAGCTGTTCCTTAAAACACTAGTGCTTAGGAAATCTATTGGAGGCAGAAGCAGTCAAGGGTAGCCTAGGGCTAGGGTTAGGCTTAGGGTTAGGCTTAGGGTACGGCTTAGGGTACGTGTTCGGGGAGGGCTTCGGGTACGGCGTAGGGTATGGGTTAGGGTTAGGGTTAGTGTTAGGGTTAGGGCTCGGTTTAGGGTACGGGTTAGGATTAGGGTACGTGTTAGGGTTAGGGTAGGGGTTAGCGTTAGGGTACGCGTTAGGGTTAGGGTAGTTATTAAACCTATCCCACTCTCTAGATACTCCTTAGCACGTAAAGGAATATTATTTGGGTGTCCAGCCATGGAGAAGAGTTTAGACACTAAGATAATATAAGGAACACACACATTATAAAGAAATCACATTAGGATTCTCTTTTTAAGCTGTTCCTTAAAACCCTAGTGCTTAGGAAATCTATTGGAGGCAGAAGCAGTCAAGGGTAGCCTAGGGTTACGGTTAGGCTTAGGGTTAGGCTTAGGGTATGGCTTACGGTACGGGTTTGGGGAGGGCTTCGGGTACGGCGTAGGGTATGGGTTAGGGTTAGGGTTAGTGTTAGGGTTAGGGCTCGGTTTAGGGTACGGGTTAGGATTAGGGTACGTGTTAGGGTTAGGGTAGGGGTTTGGGTTAGGGTACGCGTTAGGGTTAGGGTAGTTATTAAACCTATCCCACTCTCTAGATACCCCTTAGCACATAAAGGAATATTATTTGGGGGTCCAGCCATGGAGAAGAGTTTAGGCACTAAGATAAGATAAGGAACACACCCATTATAAAAAAATCACATTAGGATTCTCTTTTTAAGCTGTTCCTTAAAACACTAGTGCTTAGGAAATCTATTGGAGGCAGAAGCAGTCAAGGGTAGCCTAGGGTTAGGGTTAGGCTTAGGGTTAGGCTTAGGGTACGGCTTAGGGTACGGGTTCGGGGAGGGCTTCGGGTACGGCGTAGGGTATGGATTAGGGTTAGGGTTAGGGTTATTGTTAGGGTTAGGGCTCGGTTTAGGGTACGGGTTAGGATTAGGGTACGTGTTACGGCTAGGGTAGGGGTTAGGGTTAGGGACGCGTTAGGGTTAGGGTAGTGATTAAACCTATCCCACTCTCTAGATACCCCTTAGCACATAAAGGAATATTATTTGGGGGTCCAGCCATGGAGAAGAGTTTAGACTCTAGGATTAGATAAGGAACACACCCATTATAAAGAAATCACATTAGGATTCTCTTTTTAAGCTGTTCCTTAAAACACTAGTGCTTAGGAAATCTATTGGATTCACAAGCAGTCAAGGGTAGCCTAGGGTTAGGGTTAGGCTTAGGGTTAGGCTTAGGGTACGGCTTAGGGTACGTGTTCGGGGAGGGCTTCGGGTACGGCGTAGGGTATGGGTTAGGGTTAGGGTTAGGGTTAGTGTTAGGGTTAGGGCTCGGTTTAGGGTACGGGTTAGGATTAGGGTACGTGTTAGGGCTAGGGTAGGGGTTAGGGTTAGGGTACGCGTTAGGGTTAGGGTAGTGATTAAACCTATCCCACTCTCTAGATACCCCTTAGCACATAAAGGAATATTATTTGGGGGTCCAGCCATGGAGAAGAGTTTAGACACTAGGATTAGATAAGGAACACACCCATTATAAAGAAATCACATTAGGATTCTCTTTTTAAGCTGTTCCTTAAAACACTAGTGCTTAGGAAATCTATTGGAGGCAGAAGCAGTCAAGGGTAGCCTAGGGCTAGGGTTAGGCTTAGGGTTAGGCTTAGGGTACGGCTTAGGGTACGTGTTCGGGGAGGGCTTCGGGTACGGCGTAGGGTATGGGTTAGGGTTAGGGTTAGTGTTAGGGTTAGGGCTCGGTTTAGGGTACGGGTTAGGATTAGGGTACGTGTTAGGGTTAGGGTAGGGGTTAGCGTTAGGGTACGCGTTAGGGTTAGGGTAGTTATTAAACCTATCCCACTCTCTAGATACCCCTTAGCACATAAAGGAATATTATTTGGGGGTCCAGCCATGGAGAAGAGTTTAGACACTAGGATTAGATAAGGAACACACCCATTATAAAGAAATCACATTAGGATTCTCTTTTTAAGCTGTTCCTTAAAACACTAGTGCTTAGGAAATCTATTGGATTCACAAGCAGTCAAGGGTAGCCTAGGGTTAGGGTTAGGCTTAGGGTTAGGCTTAGGGTACGGCTTAGGGTACGTGTTCGGGGAGGGCTTCGGGTACGGCGTAGGGTATGGGTTAGGGTTAGGGTTAGTGTTAGGGTTAGGGCTCGGTTTAGTTTACGGGTTAGGATTAGGGTACGTGTTAGGGTTAGGGTAGGGGTTAGGGTTAGGGTACGCGTTACGGTTAGGGTAGTTATTAAACCTATCCCACTCTCTAGATACCCCTTAGCACGTAAAGGAATATTATTTGGGGGTCCAGCCATGGAGAAGAGTTTAGGCACTAAGATAAGATAAGGAACACACCCATTATAAAGAAATCACATTAGGATTCTCTTTTTAAGCTGTTCCTTAAAACACTAGTGCTTAGGAAATCTATTGGAGGCAGAAGCAGTCAAGGGTAGCCTAGGGTTAGGGTTAGGCTTAGGGTTAGGCTTAGGGTACGCCTTAGGGTACGGGTTCGGGGAGGGCTTCGGGTACGGCGTAGGGTATGGGTTAGGGTTAGGGTTAGGGTTAGTGTTAGGGTAAGGGCTCGGTTTAGGGTACGGGTTAGGATTAGGGTACGTGTTAGGGTTAGGGTAGGGGTTAGGGTTAGGGTACGCGTTAGGGTTAGGGTAGTTATTAAACCTATCCCACTCTCTACATACCCCTTAGCACGTAAAGGAATATTATTTGGGGGTCCAGCCATGGAGAAGAGTTTAGACACTAAGATAATATAAGGAACACACACATTATAAAGAAATCACATTAGGATTCTCTTTTTAAGCTGTTCCTTAAAGCCCTAGTGCTTAGGAAATCTATTGGAGGCAGAAGCAGTCAAGGGTAGCCTAGGGTTAGGGTTAGGCTTAGGGTTAGGCTTAGGGTACGGCTTAGGGTACGGGTTCGGGGAGGGCTTCGGGTACGGCGTAGGGTATGGGTTAGGGTTAGGGTTAGGGTTAGTGCTAGGGTTAGGGCTCGGTTTAGGGTACGGGTTAGGATTAGGGTACGTGTTAGGGCTAGGGTAGGGGTTAGGGTTAGGGTACGCGTTAGGGTTAGGGTAGTGATTAAACCTATCCCACTCTCTAGATACCCCTTAGCACATAAAGGAATATTATTTGGGGGTCCAGCCATGGAGAAGAGTTTAGACACTAGGATTAGATAAGGAACACACCCATTATAAAGAAATCACATTAGGATTCTCTTTTTAAGCTGTTCCTTAAAACACTAGTGCTTAGGAAATCTATTGGATTCACAAGCAGTCAAGGGTAGCCTAGGGTTAGGGTTAGGCTTAGGGTTAGGCTTAGGGTACGGCTTAGGGTACGTGTTCGGGGAGGGCTTCGGGTACGGCGTAGGGTATGGGTTAGGGTTAGGGTTAGGGTTAGTGTTAGGGTTAGGGCTCGGTTTAGTTTACGGGTTAGGATTAGGGTACGTGTTAGGGTTAGGGTAGGGGTTAGGGTTAGGGTACGCGTTACGGTTAGGGTAGTTATTAAACCTATCCCACTCTCTAGATACCCCTTAGCACGTAAAGGAATATTATTTGGGGGTCCAGCCATGGAGAAGAGTTTAGGCACTAAGATAAGATAAGGAACACACCCATTATAAAGAAATCACATTAGGATTCTCTTTTTAAGCTGTTCTTTAAAACACTAGTGCTTAGGAAATCTATTGGAGGCAGAAGCAGTCAAGGGTAGCCTAGGGTTAGGGTTAGGCTTAGGGTTAGGCTTAGGGTACGCCTTAGGGTACGGGTTCGGGGAGGGCTTCGGGTACGGCGTAGGGTATGGGTTAGGGTTAGGGTTAGGGTTAGTGTTAGGGTAAGGGCTCGTTTAGGGTACGGGTTAGGATTAGGGTACGTGTTAGGGTTAGGGTAGGGGTTAGGGTTAGGGTACGCTTTAGGGTTAGGGTAGTTATTAAACCTATCCCACTCTCTACATACCCCTTAGCACGTAAAGGAATATTATTTGGGGGTCCAGCCATGGAGAAGAGTTTAGACACTAAGATAACATAAGGAACACACACATTATAAAGAAATCACATTAGGATTCTCTTTTTAAGCTGTTCCTTAAAGCCCTAGTGCTTAGGAAATCTATTGGAGGCAGAAGCAGTCAAGGGTAGCCTAGGGTTAGGGTTAGGCTTAGGGTACGGCTTAGGGTACGGGTTTGGGGAGAGCTTCGGGTACGGCGTAGGGTATGGGTTAGGGTTAGGGTGAGGGTTAGTGTTAGGGTTAGGGCTCGGTTTAGGGTACGGGTTAGGATTAGGGTACGTGTTAGGGTTAGGGTAGGGGTTAGGGTTAGGGTACGCGTTAGGGTTAGGGTAGTTATTAAACCTATCCCACTCTCTAGATACCCCTTAGCACGTAAAGGAATATTATTTGGGGGTCCAGCCATGGAGAAGAGTTTAGACACTAAGATAAAATAAGGAACACACACATTATAAAGAAATCACATTAGGATTCTCTTTTTAAGCTGTTCCTTAAAACACTAGTGCTTAGGAAATCTATTGGAGGCAGAAGCAGTCAAGGGTAGCCTAGGGTTAGGGTTAGGCTTAGGGTTAGGCTTAGGGTACGGCTTAGGGTACGGGTTCGGGGAGGGCTTCGGGTACGGCGTAGGGTATGGGTTAGGGTTAGGGTTAGGGTTAGTGTTAGGGTTAGGGCTCGGTTTAGGGTACGGGTTAGGATTAGGGTACGTGTTAGGGCTAGGGTAGGGGTTAGGGTTAGGGTACACGTTAGGGTTAGGGTAGTGATTAAACCTATCCCACTCTCTAGATACCCCTTAGCACATAAAGGAATATTATTTGGGGGTCCAGCCATGGAGAAGAGTTTAGACACTAGGATTAGATAAGGAACACACCCATTATAAAGAAATCACATTAGGATTCTCTTTTTAAGCTGTTCCTTAAAACACTAGTGCTTAGGAAATCTATTGGAGGCAGAAGCAGTCAAGGGTAGCCTAGGGCTAGGGTTAGGCTTAGGGTTAGGCTTAGGGTACGGCTTAGGGTACGTGTTCGGGGAGGGCTTCGGGTACGGCGTAGGGTATGGGTTAGGGTTAGGGTTAGTGTTAGGGTTAGGGCTCGGTTTAGGGTACGGGTTAGGATTAGGGTACGTGTTAGGGTTAGGGTAGGGGTTAGCGTTAGGGTACGCGTTAGGGTTAGGGTAGTTATTAAACCTATCCCACTCTCTAGATACTCCTTAGCACGTAAAGGAATATTATTTTGGTGTCCAGCCATGGAGAAGAGTTTAGACACTAAGATAATATAAGGAACACACACATTATAAAGAAATCACATTAGGATTCTCTTTTTAAGCTGTTCCTTAAAACCCTATTGCTTAGGAAATCTATTGGAGGCAGAAGCAGTCAAGGGTAGCCTAGGGTTACGGTTAGGCTTAGGGTTAGGCTTAGGGTACGGCTTACGGTACGGGTTTGGGGAGGGCTTCGGGTACGGCGTAGGGTATGGGTTAGGGTTAGGGTTAGTGTTAGGGTTAGGGCTCGGTTTAGGGTACGGGTTAGGATTAGGGTACGTGTTAGGGTTAGGGTAGGGGTTTGGGTTAGGGTACGCGTTAGGGTTAGGGTAGTTATTAAACCTATCCCACTCTCTAGATACCCCTTAGCACATAAAGGAATATTATTTGGGGGTCCAGCCATGGAGAAGAGTTTAGGCACTAAGATAAGATAAGGAACACACCCATTATAAAAAAATCACATTAGGATTCTCTTTTTAAGCTGTTCCTTAAAACACTAGTGCTTAGGAAATCTATTGGAGGCAGAAGCAGTCAAGGGTAGCCTAGGGTTAGGGTTAGGCTTAGGGTTAGGCTTAGGGTACGGCTTAGGGTACGGGTTCGGGGAGGGCTTCGGGTACGGCGTAGGGTATGGATTAGGGTTAGGGTTAGGGTTATTGTTAGGGTTAGGGCTCGGTTTAGGGTACGGGTTAGGATTAGGGTACGTGTTACGGCTAGGGTAGGGGTTAGGGTTAGGGACGCGTTAGGGTTAGGGTAGTGATTAAACCTATCCCACTCTCTAGATACCCCTTAGCACATAAAGGAATATTATTTGGGGGTCCAGCCATGGAGAAGAGTTTAGACACTAGGATTAGATAAGGAACACACCCATTATAAAGAAATCACATTAGGATTCTCTTTTTAAGCTGTTCCTTAAAACACTAGTGCTTAGGAAATCTATTGGATTCACAAGCAGTCAAGGGTAGCCTAGGGTTAGGGTTAGGCTTAGGGTTAGGCTTAGGGTACGGCTTAGGGTACGTGTTCGGGGAGGGCTTCGGGTACGGCGTAGGGTATGGGTTAGGGTTAGGGTTAGGGTTAGTGTTAGGGTTAGGGCTCGGTTTAGGGTACGGGTTAGGATTAGGGTACGTGTTAGGGCTAGGGTAGGGGTTAGGGTTAGGGTACGCGTTAGGGTTAGGGTAGTGATTAAACCTATCCCACTCTCTAGATACCCCTTAGCACATAAAGGAATATTATTTGGGGGTCCAGCCATGGAGAAGAGTTTAGACACTAGGATTAGATAAGGAACACACCCATTATAAAGAAATCACATTAGGATTCTCTTTTTAAGCTGTTCCTTAAAACACTAGTGCTTAGGAAATCTATTGGAGGCAGAAGCAGTCAAGGGTAGCCTAGGGCTAGGGTTAGGCTTAGGGTTAGGCTTAGGGTACGGCTTAGGGTACGTGTTCGGGGAGGGCTTCGGGTACGGCGTAGGGTATGGGTTAGGGTTAGGGTTAGTGTTAGGGTTAGGGCTCGGTTTAGGGTACGGGTTAGGATTAGGGTACGTGTTAGGGTTAGGGTAGGGGTTAGCGTTAGGGTACGCGTTAGGGTTAGGGTAGTTATTAAACCTATCCCACTCTCTAGATACTCCTTAGCACGTAAAGGAATATTATTTGGGTGTCCAGCCATGGAGAAGAGTTTAGACACTAAGATAATATAAGGAACACACACATTATAAAGAAATCACATTAGGATTCTCTTTTTAAGCTGTTCCTTAAAACCCTAGTGCTTAGGAAATCTATTGGAGGCAGAAGCAGTCAAGGGTAGCCTAGGGTTACGGTTAGGCTTAGGGTTAGGCTTAGGGTACGGCTTACGGTACGGGTTTGGGGAGGGCTTCGGGTACGGCGTAGGGTATGGGTTAGGGTTAGGGTTAGTGTTAGGGTTAGGGCTCGGTTTAGGGTACGGGTTAGGATTAGGGTACGTGTTAGGGTTAGGGTAGGGGTTGGGGTTAGGGTACGCGTTAGGGTTAGGGTAGTTATTAAACCTATCCCACTCTCTAGATACCCCTTAGCACGTAAAGGAATATTATTTGGGGGTCCAGCCATGGAGCAGAGTTTAGACACTAAGATAATATAAGGAACACACACATTATAAAGAAATCACATTAGGATTCTCTTTTTAAGCTGTTCCTTAAAACACTAGTGCTTAGGAAATCTATTGGAGGCAGAAGCAGTCAAGGGTAGCCTAGGGTTAGGGTTAGGCTTAGGGTTAGGCTTAGGGTACGCCTTAGGGTACGGGTTCGGGGAGGGCTTCGGGTACGGCGTAATGTATGGGTTAGGGTTAGGGTTAGGGTTAGTGTTAGGGTTAGGGCTCGGTTTAGGGTACGGGTTAGGATTAGGGTACGTGTTAGGGTTAGGGTAGGGGTTTGGGTTAGGGTACGCGTTAGGGTTAGGGTAGTTATTAAACCTATCCCACTCTCTAGATACCCCTTAGCACATAAAGGAATATTATTTGGGGGTCCAGCCATGGAGAAGAGTTTAGACACTAAGATAAAATAAGGAACACACACATTATAAAGAAATCACATTAGGATTCTCTTTTTAAGCTGTTCCTTAAAACACTAGTGCTTAGGAAATCTATTGGAGGCAGAAGCAGTCAAGGGTAGCCTAGGGTTAGGGTTAGGCTTAGGGTTAGGCTTAGGGTACGGCTTAGGGTACGGGTTCGGGGAGGGCTTCGGGTACGGCGTAGGGTATGGGTTAGGGTTAGGGTTAGGGTTAGTGTTAGGGTTAGGGCTCGGTTTAGGGTACGGGTTAGGATTAGGGTACGTGTTAGGGCTAGGGTAGGGGTTAGGGTTAGGGTACGCGTTAGGGTTAGGGTAGTGATTAAACCTATCCCACTCTCTAGATACCCCTTAGCACATAAAGGAATATTATTTGGGGGTCCAGCCATGGAGAAGAGTTTAGACACTAGGATTAGATAAGGAACACACCCATTATAAAGAAATCACATTAGGATTCTCTTTTTAAGCTGTTCCTTAAAACACTAGTGCTTAGGAAATCTATTGGAGGCAGAAGCAGTCAAGGGTAGCCTAGGGCTAGGGTTAGGCTTAGGGTTAGGCTTAGGGTACGGCTTAGGGTACGTGTTCGGGGAGGGCTTCGGGTACGGCGTAGGGTATGGGTTAGGGTTAGGGTTAGTGTTAGGGTTAGGGCTCGGTTTAGGGTACGGGTTAGGATTAGGGTACGTGTTAGGGTTAGGGTAGGGGTTAGCGTTAGGGTACGCGTTAGGGTTAGGGTAGTTATTAAACCTATCCCACTCTCTAGATACTCCTTAGCACGTAAAGGAATATTATTTGGGTGTCCAGCCATGGAGAAGAGTTTAGACACTAAGATAATATAAGGAACACACACATTATAAAGAAATCACATTAGGATTCTCTTTTTAAGCTGTTCCTTAAAACCCTAGTGCTTAGGAAATCTATTGGAGGCAGAAGCAGTCAAGGGTAGCCTAGGGTTACGGTTAGGCTTAGGGTTAGGCTTAGGGTACGGCTTACGGTACGGGTTTGGGGAGGGCTTCGGGTACGGCGTAGGGTATGGGTTAGGGTTAGGGTTAGTGTTAGGGTTAGGGCTCGGTTTAGGGTACGGGTTAGGATTAGGGTACGTGTTAGGGTTAGGGTAGGGGTTAGGGTTATGGTACGCGTTAGGGTTAGGGTAGTTATTAAACCTATCCCACTCTCTAGATACCCCTTAGCACATAAAGGAATATTATTTGGGGGTCCAGCCATGGAGAAGAGTTTAGGCACTAAGATAAGATAAGGAACACACCCATTATAAAAAAATCACATTAGGATTCTCTTTTTAAGCTGTTCCTTAAAACACTAGTGCTTAGGAAATCTATTGGAGGCAGAAGCAGTCAAGGGTAGCCTAGGGTTAGGGTTAGGCTTAGGGTTAGGCTTAGGGTACGGCTTAGGGTACGGGTTCGGGGAGGGCTTCGGGTACGGCGTAGGGTATGGATTAGGGTTAGGGTTAGGGTTATTGTTAGGGTTAGGGCTCGGTTTAGGGTACGGGTTAGGATTAGGGTACGTGTTACGGCTAGGGTAGGGGTTAGGGTTAGGGACGCGTTAGGGTTAGGGTAGTGATTAAACCTATCCCACTCTCTAGATACCCCTTAGCACATAAAGGAATATTATTTGGGGGTCCAGCCATGGAGAAGAGTTTAGACACTAGGATTAGATAAGGAACACACCCATTATAAAGAAATCACATTAGGATTCTCTTTTTAAGCTGTTCCTTAAAACACTAGTGCTTAGGAAATCTATTGGATTCACAAGCAGTCAAGGGTAGCCTAGGGTTAGGGTTAGGCTTAGGGTTAGGCTTAGGGTACGGCTTAGGGTACGTGTTCGGGGAGGGCTTCGGGTACGGCGTAGGGTATGGGTTAGGGTTAGGGTTAGGGTTAGTGTTAGGGTTAGGGCTCGGTTTAGGGTACGGGTTAGGATTAGGGTACGTGTTAGGGCTAGGGTAGGGGTTAGGGTTAGGGTACGCGTTAGGGTTAGGGTAGTGATTAAACCTATCCCACTCTCTAGATACCCCTTAGCACATAAAGGAATATTATTTGGGGGTCCAGCCATGGAGAAGAGTTTAGACACTAGGATTAGATAAGGAACACACCCATTATAAAGAAATCACATTAGGATTCTCTTTTTAAGCTGTTCCTTAAAACACTAGTGCTTAGGAAATCTATTGGAGGCAGAAGCAGTCAAGGGTAGCCTAGGGCTAGGGTTAGGCTTAGGGTTAGGCTTAGGGTACGGCTTAGGGTACGTGTTCGGGGAGGGCTTCGGGTACGGCGTAGGGTATGGGTTAGGGTTAGGGTTAGTGTTAGGGTTAGGGCTCGGTTTAGGGTACGGGTTAGGATTAGGGTACGTGTTAGGGTTAGGGTAGGGGTTAGCGTTAGGGTACGCGTTAGGGTTAGGGTAGTTATTAAACCTATCCCACTCTCTAGATACTCCTTAGCACGTAAAGGAATATTATTTGGGTGTCCAGCCATGGAGAAGAGTTTAGACACTAAGATAATATAAGGAACACACACATTATAAAGAAATCACATTAGGATTCTCTTTTTAAGCTGTTCCTTAAAACCCTAGTGCTTAGGAAATCTATTGGAGGCAGAAGCAGTCAAGGGTAGCCTAGGGTTACGGTTAGGCTTAGGGTTAGGCTTAGGGTACGGCTTACGGTACGGGTTTGGGGAGGGCTTCGGGTACGGCGTAGGGTATGGGTTAGGGTTAGGGTTAGTGTTAGGGTTAGGGCTCGGTTTAGGGTACGGGTTAGGATTAGGGTACGTGTTAGGGTTAGGGTAGGGGTTGGGGTTAGGGTACGCGTTAGGGTTAGGGTAGTTATTAAACCTATCCCACTCTCTAGATACCCCTTAGCACGTAAAGGAATATTATTTGGGGGTCCAGCCATGGAGCAGAGTTTAGACACTAAGATAATATAAGGAACACACACATTATAAAGAAATCACATTAGGATTCTCTTTTTAAGCTGTTCCTTAAAACACTAGTGCTTAGGAAATCTATTGGAGGCAGAAGCAGTCAAGGGTAGCCTAGGGTTAGGGTTAGGCTTAGGGTTAGGCTTAGGGTACGCCTTAGGGTACGGGTTCGGGGAGGGCTTCGGGTACGGCGTAATGTATGGGTTAGGGTTAGGGTTAGGGTTAGTGTTAGGGTTAGGGCTCGGTTTAGGGTACGGGTTAGGATTAGGGTACGTGTTAGGGTTAGGGTAGGGGTTTGGGTTAGGGTACGCGTTAGGGTTAGGGTAGTTATTAAACCTATCCCACTCTCTAGATACCCCTTAGCACATAAAGGAATATTATTTGGGGGTCCAGCCATGGAGAAGAGTTTAGGCACTAAGATAAGATAAGGAACACACCCATTATAAAAAAATCACATTAGGATTCTCTTTTTAAGCTGTTCCTTAAAACACTAGTGCTTAGGAAATCTATTGGAGGCAGAAGCAGTCAAGGGTAGCCTAGGGTTAGGGTTAGGCTTAGGGTTAGGCTTAGGGTACGGCTTAGGGTACGGGTTCGGGGAGGGCTTCGGGTACGGCGTAGGGTATGGGTTAGGGTTAGGGTTAGGGTTATTGTTAGGGTTAGGGCTCGGTTTAGGGTACGGGTTAGGATTAGGGTACGTGTTACGGCTAGGGTAGGGGTTAGGGTTAGGGACGCGTTAGGGTTAGGGTATTGATTAAACCTATCCCACTCTCTAGATACCCCTTAGCACATAAAGGAATATTATTTGGGGGTCCAGCCATGGAGAAGAGTTTAGACACTAGGATTAGATAAGGAACACACCCATTATAAAGAAATCACATTAGGATTCTCTTTTTAAGCTGTTCCTTAAAACACTAGTGCTTAGGAAATCTATTGGATTCACAAGCAGTCAAGGGTAGCCTAGGGTTAGGGTTAGGCTTAGGGTTAGGCTTAGGGTACGGCTTAGGGTACGTGTTCGGGGAGGGCTTCGGGTACGGCGTAGGGTATGGGTTAGGGTTAGGGTTAGGGTTAGTGTTAGGGTTAGGGCTCGGTTTAGTTTACGGGTTAGGATTAGGGTACGTGTTAGGGTTAGGGTAGGGGTTAGGGTTAGGGTACGCGTTACGGTTAGGGTAGTTATTAAACCTATCCCACTCTCTAGATACCCCTTAGCACGTAAAGGAATATTATTTGGGGGTCCAGCCATGGAGAAGAGTTTAGGCACTAAGATAAGATAAGGAACACACCCATTATAAAGAAATCACATTAGGATTCTCTTTTTAAGCTGTTCCTTAAAACACTAGTGCTTAGGAAATCTATTGGAGGCAGAAGCAGTCAAGGGTAGCCTAGGGTTAGGGTTAGGCTTAGGGTTAGGCTTAGGGTACGCCTTAGGGTACGGGTTCGGGGAGGGCTTCGGGTACGGCGTAGGGTATGGGTTAGGGTTAGGGTTAGGGTTAGTGTTAGGGTAAGGGCTCGGTTTAGGGTACGGGTTAGGATTAGGGTACGTGTTAGGGTTAGTGTAGGGGTTAGGGTTAGGGTACGCGTTAGGGTTAGGGTAGTTATTAAACCTATCCCACTCTCTACATACCCCTTAGCACGTAAAGGAATATTATTTGGGGGTCCAGCCATGGAGAAGAGTTTAGACACTAAGATAATATAAGGAACACACACATTATAAAGAAATCACATTAGGATTCTCTTTTTAAGCTGTTCCTTAAAGCCCTAGTGCTTAGGAAATCTATTGGAGGCAGAAGCAGTCAAGGGTACCTAGGGTTAGGGTTAGGCTTAGGGTTAGGCTTAGGGTACGGCTTAGGGTACGGGTTTGGGGAGGGCTTCGGGTACGGCGTAGTGTATGGGTTAGGGTTAGGGTTAGGGTTAGTGTTAGGGTTAGGGCTCGGTTTAGGGTACGGGTAAGGATTAGGGTACGTGTTAGGGTTAGGGTAGGGGTTAGGGTTAGGGTACGCGTTAGGGTTAGGGTAGTTATTAAACCTATCCCACTCTCTAGATACCCCTTAGCACGTAAAGGAATATTATTTGGGGGTCCAGCCATGGAGAAGAGTTTAGACACTAAGATAATATAAGGAACACACACATTATAAAGAAATCACATTAGGATTCTCTTTTTAAGCTGTTCCTTAAAGCCCTAGTGCTTAGGAAATCTATTGGAGGCAGAAGCAGTCAAGGGTAGCCTAGGGTTAGGGTTAGGCTTAGGGTTAGGCTTAGGGTATGGCTTAGGGTACGGGTTTGGGGAGGGCTTCGGGTACGGCGTAGGGTATGGGTTAGGGTTAGGGTTAGGGTTAGTGTTAGGGTTAGGGCTCGGTTTAGGGTACGGGTTAGGATTAGGGTACGTGTTAGGGTTAGGGTAGGGGTTAGGGTTAGGGTACGCGTTAGGGTTAGGGTAGTTAGTAAACCTATCCCACTCTCTAGATACCCCTTAGCACGTAAAGGAATATTATTTGGGGGTCCAGCCATGGAGAAGAGTTTAGACACTAAGATAATATAAGGAACACACACATTATAAAGAAATCACATTAGGATTCTCTTTTTAAGCTGTTCCTTAAAACACTAGTGCTTAGGAAATCTATTGGAGGCAGAAGCAGTCAAGGGTAGCCTAGGGTTAGGGTTAGGCTTAGGGTTAGGCTTAGGGTACGGCTTAGGGTACGGGTTCGGGGAGGGCTTCGGGTACGGCGTAGGGTATGGGTTAGGGTTAGGGTTAGGGTTAGTGTTAGGGTTAGGGCTCGGTTTAGGGTACGGGTTAGGATTAGGGTACGTGTTAGGGCTAGGGTAGGGGTTAGGGTTAGGGTACGCGTTAGGGTTAGGGTAGTGATTAAACCTATCCCACTCTCTAGATACCCCTTAGCACATAAAGGAATATTATTTGGGGGTCCAGCCATGGAGAAGAGTTTAGACACTAGGATTAGATAAGGAACACACCCATTATAAAGAAATCACATTAGGATTCTCTTTTTAAGCTGTTCCTTAAAACACTAGTGCTTAGGAAATCTATTGGATTCACAAGCAGTCAAGGGTAGCCTAGGGTTAGGGTTAGGCTTAGGGTTAGGCTTAGGGTACGGCTTAGGGTACGTGTTCGGGGAGGGCTTCGGGTACGGCGTAGGGTATGGGTTAGGGTTAGGGTTAGGGTTAGTGTTAGGGTTAGGGCTCGGTTTAGTTTACGGGTTAGGATTAGGGTACGTGTTAGGGTTAGGGTAGGGGTTAGGGTTAGGGTACGCGTTACGGTTAGGGTAGTTATTAAACCTATCCCACTCTCTAGATACCCCTTAGCACGTAAAGGAATATTATTTGGGGGTCCAGCCATGGAGAAGAGTTTAGGCACTAAGATAAGATAAGGAACACACCCATTATAAAGAAATCACATTAGGATTCTCTTTTTAAGCTGTTCCTTAAAACACTAGTGCTTAGGAAATCTATTGGAGGCAGAAGCAGTCAAGGGTAGCCTAGGGTTAGGGTTAGGCTTAGGGTTAGGCTTAGGGTACGCCTTAGGGTACGGGTTCGGGGAGGGCTTCGGGTACGGCGTAGGGTATGGGTTAGGGTTAGTGTTAGGGTTAGTGTTAGGGTAAGGGCTCAGTTTAGGGTACGGGTTAGGATTAGGGTACGTGTTAGGGTTAGGGTAGGGGTTAGGGTTAGGGTACGCGTTAGGGTTAGGGTAGTTATTAAACCTATCCCACTCTCTAGATACCCCTTAGCACGTAAAGGAATATTATTTGGGGGTCCAGCCATGGAGAAGAGTTTGGACACTAAGATAATATAAGGAACACACACATTATAAAGAAATCACATTAGGATTCTCTTTTTAAGCTGTTCCTTAAAGCCCTAGTGCTTAGGAAATCTATTGGAGGCAGAAGCAGTCAAGGGTAGCCTAGGGTTAGGGTTAGGCTTAGGGTTAGGCTTAGGGTACGGCTTAGGGTACGGGTTTGGGGAGGGCTTCGGGTACGGCGTAGGGTATGGGTTAGGGTTAGGGTTAGGGTTAGGGTTAGTGTTAGGGTTAGGGCTCGGTTTAGGGTACGGGTTAGGATTAGGGTACGTGTTAGGGTTAGGGTAGGGGTTAGGGTTAGGGTACGCGTTAGGGTTAGGGTAGTTAGTAAACCTATCCCACTCTCTAGATACCCCTTAGCACGTAAAGGAATATTATTTGGTGGTCCAGCCATGGAGAAGAGTTTAGACACTAAGATAATATAAGGAACACACACATTATAAAGAAATCACATTAGGATTCTCTTTTTAAGCTGTTCCTTAAAACACTAGTGCTTAGGAAATCTATTGGAGGCAGAAGCAGTCAAGGGTAGCCTAGGGTTAGGGTTAGGCTTAGGGTTAGGCTTAGGGTACGGCTTAGGGTACGGGTTCGGGGAGGGCTTCGGGTACGGCGTAGGGTATGGGTTAGGGTTAGGGTTAGGGTTAGTGTTAGGGTTAGGGCTCGGTTTAGGGTACGGGTTAGGATTAGGGTACGTGTTAGGGCTAGGGTAGGGGTTAGGGTTAGGGTACGCGTTAGGGTTAAGGTAGTGATTAAACCTATCCCACTCTCTAGATACCCCTTAGCACATAAAGGAATATTATTTGGGGGTCCAGCCATGGAGAAGAGTTTAGACACTAGGATTAGATAAGGAACACACCCATTATAAAGAAATCACATTAGGATTCTCTTTTTAAGCTGTTCCTTAAAACACTAGTGCTTAGGAAATCTATTGGATTCACAAGCAGTCAAGGGTAGCCTAGGGTTAGGGTTAGGCTTAGGGTTAGGCTTAGGGTACGGCTTAGGGTACGTGTTCGGGGAGGGCTTCGGGTACGGCGTAGGGTATGGGTTAGGGTTAGGGTTAGTGTTAGGGTTAGGGCTCGGTTTAGTTTACGGGTTAGGATTAGGGTACGTGTTAGGGTTAGGGTAGGGGTTAGGGTTAGGGTACGCGTTACGGTTAGGGTAGTTATTAAACCTATCCCACTCTCTAGATACCCCTTAGCACGTAAAGGAATATTATTTGGGGGTCCAGCCATGGAGAAGAGTTTAGGCACTAAGATAAGATAAGGAACACACCCATTATAAAGAAATCACATTAGGATTCTCTTTTTAAGCTGTTCCTTAAAACACTAGTGCTTAGGAAATCTATTGGAGGCAGAAGCAGTCAAGGGTAGCCTAGGGTTAGGGTTAGGCTTAGGGTTAGGCTTAGGGTACGCCTTAGGGTACGGGTTCGGGGAGGGCTTCGGGTACGGCGTAGGGTATGGGTTAGGGTTAAGGTTAGGGTTAGTGTTAGGGTAAGGGCTCGGTTTAGGGTACGGGTTAGGATTAGGGTACGTGTTAGGGTTAGGGTAGGGGTTAGGGTTAGGGTACGCGTTAGGGTTAGGGTAGTTATTAAACCTATCCCACTCTCTACATACCCCTTAGCACGTAAAGGAATATTATTTGGGGGTCCAGCCATGGAGAAGAGTTTAGACACTAAGATAATATAAGGAACACACACATTATAAAGAAATCACATTAGGATTCTCTTTTTAAGCTGTTCCTTAAAACACTAGTGCTTAGGAAATCTATTGGAGGCAGAAGCAGTCAAGGGTAGCCTAGGGTTAGGGTTAGGCTTAGGGTTAGGCTTAGGGTACGGCTTAGGGTACGGGTTCGGGGAGGGCTTCGGGTACGGCGTAGGGTATGGGTTAGGGTTAGGGTTAGGGTTAGTGTTAGGGTTAGGGCTCGGTTTAGGGTACGGGTTAGGATTAGGGTACGTGTTAGGGCTAGGGTAGGGGTTAGGGTTAGGGTACGCGTTAGGGTTAGGGTAGTGATTAAACCTATCCCACTCTCTAGATACCCCTTAGCACATAAAGGAATATTATTTGGGGGTCCAGCCATGGAGAAGAGTTTAGACACTAGGATTAGATAAGGAACACACCCATTATAAAGAAATCACATTAGGATTCTCTTTTTAAGCTGTTCCTTAAAACACTAGTGCTTAGGAAATCTATTGGATTCACAAGCAGTCAAGGGTAGCCTAGGGTTAGGGTTAGGCTTAGGGTTAGGCTTAGGGTACGGCTTAGGGTACGGGTTCGGGGAGGGCTTCGGGTACGGCGTAGGGTATGGGTTAGGGTTAGGGTTAGGGTTAGTGTTAGGGTTAGGGCTCGGTTTAGTTTACGGGTTAGGATTAGGGTACGTGTTAGGGTTAGGGTAGGGGTTAGGGTTAGGGTACGCGTTACGGTTAGGGTAGTTATTAAACCTATCCCACTCTCTAGATACCCCTTAGCACGTAAAGGAATATTATTTGGGGGTCCAGCCATGGAGAAGAGTTTAGGCACTAAGATAAGATAAGGAACACACCCATTATAAAGAAATCACATTAGGATTCTCTTTTTAAGCTGTTCTTTAAAACACTAGTGCTTAGGAAATCTATTGGAGGCAGAAGCAGTCAAGGGTAGCCTAGGGTTAGGGTTAGGCTTAGGGTTAGGCTTAGGGTACGCCTTAGGGTACGGGTTCGGGGAGGGCTTCGGGTACGGCGTAGGGTATGGGTTAGGGTTAGGGTTAGGGTTAGTGTTAGGGTAAGGGCTCGGTTTAGGGTACGGGTTAGGATTAGGGTACGTGTTAGGGTTAGGGTAGGGGTTAGGGTTAGGGTACGCTTTAGGGTTAGGGTAGTTATTAAACCTATCCCACTCTCTACATACCCCTTAGCACGTAAAGGAATATTATTTGGGGGTCCAGCCATGGAGAAGAGTTTAGACACTAAGATAATATAAGGAACACACACATTATAAAGAAATCACATTAGGATTCTCTTTTTAAGCTGTTCCTTAAAGCCCTAGTGCTTAGGAAATCTATTGGAGGCAGAAGCAGTCAAGGGTAGCCTAGGGTTAGGGTTAGGCTTAGGGTACGGCTTAGGGTACGGGTTTGGGGAGGGCTTCGGGTACGGCGTAGGGTATGGGTTAGGGTTAGGGTGAGGGTTAGTGTTACGGTTAGGGCTCGGTTTAGGGTACGGGTTAGGATTAGGGTACGTGTTAGGGTTAGGGTAGGGGTTAGGGTTAGGGTACGCGTTAGGGTTAGGGTAGTTATTAAACCTATCCCACTCTCTAGATACCCCTTAGCACGTAAAGGAATATTATTTGGGGGTCCAGCCATGGAGAAGAGTTTAGACACTAAGATAAAATAAGGAACACACACATTATAAAGAAATCACATTAGGATTCTCTTTTTAAGCTGTTCCTTAAAACACTAGTGCTTAGGAAATCTATTGGAGGCAGAAGCAGTCAAGGGTAGCCTAGGGTTAGGGTTAGGCTTAGGGTTAGGCTTAGGGTACGGCTTAGGGTACGGGTTCGGGGAGGGCTTCGGGTACGGCATAGGGTATGGGTTAGGGTTAGGGTTAGGGTTAGTGTTAGGGTTAGGGCTCGGTTTAGGGTACGGGTTAGGATTAGGGTACGTGTTAGGGCTAGGGTAGGGGTTAGGGTTAGGGTACGCGTTAGGGTTAGGGTAGTGATTAAACCTATCCCACTCTCTAGATACCCCTTAGCACATAAAGGAATATTATTTGGGGGTCCAGCCATGGAGAAGAGTTTAGACACTAGGATTAGATAAGGAACACACCCATTATAAAGAAATCACATTAGGATTCTCTTTTTAAGCTGTTCCTTAAAACACTAGTGCTTAGGAAATCTATTGGAGGCAGAAGCAGTCAAGGGTAGCCTAGGGCTAGGGTTAGGCTTAGGGTTAGGCTTAGGGTACGGCTTAGGGTACGTGTTCGGGGAGGGCTTCGGGTACGGCGTAGGGTATGGGTTAGGGTTAGGGTTAGTGTTAGGGTTAGGGCTCGGTTTAGGGTACGGGTTAGGATTAGGGTACGTGTTAGGGTTAGCGTAGGGGTTAGCGTTAGGGTACGCGTTAGGGTTAGGGTAGTTATTAAACCTATCCCACTCTCTAGATACTCCTTAGCACGTAAAGGAATATTATTTGGGTGTCCAGCCATGGAGAAGAGTTTAGACACTAAGATAATATAAGGAACACACACATTATAAAGAAATCACATTAGGATTCTCTTTTTAAGCTGTTCCTTAAAACCCTAGTGCTTAGGAAATCTATTGGAGGCAGAAGCAGTCAAGGGTAGCCTAGGGTTACGGTTAGGCTTAGGGTTAGGCTTAGGGTACGGCTTAGGGTACGGGTTTGGGGAGGGCTTCGGGTACGGCGTAGGGTATGGGTTAGGGTTAGGGTTAGGGTTAGTGTTAGGGTTAGGGCTCGGTTTAGGGTACAGGTTAGGATTAGGGTACGTGTTAGGGTTAGGGTAGGGGTTGGGGTTAGGGTACGCGTTAGGGTTAGGGTAGTTATTAAACCTATCCCACTCTCTAGATACCCCTTAGCACGTAAAGGAATATTATTTGGGGGTCCAGCCATGGAGAAGAGTTTAGGCACTAAGATAAGATAAGGAACACACCCATTATAAAGAAATCACATTAGGATTCTCTTTTTAAGCTGTTCTTTAAAACACTAGTGCTTAGGAAATCTATTGGAGGCAGAAGCAGTCAAGGGTAGCCTAGGGTTAGGGTTAGGCTTAGGGTTAGGCTTAGGGTACGCCTTAGGGTACGGGTTCGGGGAGGGCTTCGGGTACGGCGTAGGGTATGGGTTAGGGTTAGGGTTAGGGTTAGTGTTAGGGTAAGGGCTCGGTTTAGGGTACGGGTTAGGATTAGGGTACGTGTTAGGGTTAGGGTAGGGGTTAGGGTTAGGGTACGCTTTAGGGTTAGGGTAGTTATTAAACCTATCCCACTCTCTACATACCCCTTAGCACGTAAAGGAATATTATTTGGGGGTCCAGCCATGGAGAAGAGTTTAGACACTAAGATAATATAAGGAACACACACATTATAAAGAAATCACATTAGGATTCTCTTTTTAAGCTGTTCCTTAAAGCCCTAGTGCTTAGGAAATCTATTGGAGGCAGAAGCAGTCAAGGGTAGCCTAGGGTTAGGGTTAGGCTTAGGGTACGGCTTAGGGTACGGGTTTGGGGAGGGCTTCGGGTACGGCGTAGGGTATGGGTTAGGGTTAGGGTGAGGGTTAGTGTTACGGTTAGGGCTCGGTTTAGGGTACGGGTTAGGATTAGGGTACGTGTTAGGGTTAGGGTAGGGGTTAGGGTTAGGGTACGCGTTAGGGTTAGGGTAGTTATTAAACCTATCCCACTCTCTAGATACCCCTTAGCACGTAAAGGAATATTATTTGGGGGTCCAGCCATGGAGAAGAGTTTAGACACTAAGATAAAATAAGGAACACACACATTATAAAGAAATCACATTAGGATTCTCTTTTTAAGCTGTTCCTTAAAACACTAGTGCTTAGGAAATCTATTGGAGGCAGAAGCAGTCAAGGGTAGCCTAGGGTTAGGGTTAGGCTTAGGGTTAGGCTTAGGGTACGGCTTAGGGTACGGGTTCGGGGAGGGCTTCGGGTACGGCATAGGGTATGGGTTAGGGTTAGGGTTAGGGTTAGTGTTAGGGTTAGGGCTCGGTTTAGGGTACGGGTTAGGATTAGGGTACGTGTTAGGGCTAGGGTAGGGGTTAGGGTTAGGGTACGCGTTAGGGTTAGGGTAGTGATTAAACCTATCCCACTCTCTAGATACCCCTTAGCACATAAAGGAATATTATTTGGGGGTCCAGCCATGGAGAAGAGTTTAGACACTAGGATTAGATAAGGAACACACCCATTATAAAGAAATCACATTAGGATTCTCTTTTTAAGCTGTTCCTTAAAACACTAGTGCTTAGGAAATCTATTGGAGGCAGAAGCAGTCAAGGGTAGCCTAGGGCTAGGGTTAGGCTTAGGGTTAGGCTTAGGGTACGGCTTAGGGTACGTGTTCGGGGAGGGCTTCGGGTACGGCGTAGGGTATGGGTTAGGGTTAGGGTTAGTGTTAGGGTTAGGGCTCGGTTTAGGGTACGGGTTAGGATTAGGGTACGTGTTAGGGTTAGCGTAGGGGTTAGCGTTAGGGTACGCGTTAGGGTTAGGGTAGTTATTAAACCTATCCCACTCTCTAGATACTCCTTAGCACGTAAAGGAATATTATTTGGGTGTCCAGCCATGGAGAAGAGTTTAGACACTAAGATAATATAAGGAACACACACATTATAAAGAAATCACATTAGGATTCTCTTTTTAAGCTGTTCCTTAAAACCCTAGTGCTTAGGAAATCTATTGGAGGCAGAAGCAGTCAAGGGTAGCCTAGGGTTACGGTTAGGCTTAGGGTTAGGCTTAGGGTACGGCTTAGGGTACGGGTTTGGGGAGGGCTTCGGGTACGGCGTAGGGTATGGGTTAGGGTTAGGGTTAGGGTTAGTGTTAGGGTTAGGGCTCGGTTTAGGGTACAGGTTAGGATTAGGGTACGTGTTAGGGTTAGGGTAGGGGTTGGGGTTAGGGTACGCGTTAGGGTTAGGGTAGTTATTAAACCTATCCCACTCTCTAGATACCCCTTAGCACGTAAAGGAATATTATTTGGGGGTCCAGCCATGGAGCAGAGTTTAGACACTAAGATAATATAAGGAACACACACATTATAAAGAAATCACATTAGGATTCTCTTTTTAAGCTGTTCCTTAAAACACTAGTGCTTAGGAAATCTATTGGAGGCAGAAGCAGTCAAGGGTAGCCTAGGGTTAGGGTTAGGCTTAGGGTTAGGCTTAGGGTACGCCTTAGGGTACGGGTTCGGGGAGGGCTTCGGGTACGGCGTAATGTATGGGTTAGGGTTATGGTTAGGGTTAGTGTTAGGGTTAGGGCTCGGTTTAGGGTACGGGTTAGGATTAGGGTACGTGTTAGGGTTAGGGTAGGGGTTTGGGTTAGGGTACGCGTTAGGGTTAGGGTAGTTATTAAACCTATCCCACTCTCTAGATACCCCTTAGCACATAAAGGAATATTATTTGGGGGTCCAGCCATGGAGAAGAGTTTAGGCACTAAGATAAGATAAGGAACACACCCATTATAAAGAAATCACATTAGGATTCTCTTTTTAAGCTGTTCCTTAAAACACTAGTGCTTAGGAAATCTATTGGAGGCAGAAGCAGTCAAGGGTAGCCTAGGGTTAGGGTTAGGCTTAGGGTTAGGCTTAGGGTACGGCTTAGGGTACGGGTTCGGGGAGGGCTTCGGGTACGGCGTAGGGTACGGGTTAGGGTTAGGGTTAGGGTTATTGTTAGGGTTAGGGCTCGGTTTAGGGTACGGGTTAGGATTAGGGTACGTGTTACGGCTAGGGTAGGGGTTAGGGTTAGGGTACGCGTTAGGGTTAGGGTAGTGATTAAACCTATCCCACTCTATAGATACCCCTTAGCACATAAAGGAATATTATTTGGGGGTCCAGCCATGGAGAAGAGTTTAGACACTAGGATTAGATAAGGAACACACCCATTATAAAGAAATCACATTAGGATTCTCTTTTTAAGCTGTTCCTTAAAACACTAGTGCTTAGGAAATCTATTGGATTCACAAGCAGTCAAGGGTAGCCTAGGGTTAGGGTTAGGCTTAGGGTTAGGCTTAGGGTACGGCTTAGGGTACGTGTTCGGGGAGGGCTTCGGGTACGGCGTAGGGTATGGGTTAGGGTTAGGGTTAGGGTTAGTGTTAGGGTTAGGGCTCGGTTTAGTTTACGGGTTAGGATTAGGGTACGTGTTAGGGTTAGGGTAGGGGTTAGGGTTAGGGTACGCGTTACGGTTAGGGTAGTTATTAAACCTATCCCACTCTCTAGATACCCCTTAGCACGTAAAGGAATATTATTTGGGGGTCCAGCCATGGAGCAGAGTTTAGACACTAAGATAAGATAAGGAACACACCCATTATAAAGAAATCACATTAGGATTCTCTTTTTAAGCTGTTCCTTAAAACACTAGTGCTTAGGAAATCTATTGGAGGCAGAAGCAGTCAAGGGTAGCCTAGGGTTAGGGTTGGGCTTAGGGTTAGGCTTAGGGTACGCCTTAGGGTACGGGTTCGGGGAGGGCTTCGGGTACGGCGTAGGGTATGGGTTAGGGTTAGGGTTAGGGTTAGTGTTAGGGTAAGGGCTCGGTTTAGGGTACGGGTTAGGATTAGGGTACGTGTTAGGGTTAGGGTAGGGGTTAGGGTTAGGGTACGCGTTAGGGTTAGGGTAGTTATTAAACCTATCCCACTCTCTAGATACCCCTTAGCACGTAAAGGAATATTATTTGGGGGTCCAGCCATGGAGAAGAGTTTAGACACTAAGATAATATAAGGAACACACACATTATAAAGAAATCACATTAGGATTCTCTTTTTAAGCTGTTCCTTAAAACACTAGTGCTTAGGAAATCTATTGGAGGCAGAAGCAGTCAAGGGTAGCCTAGGGTTAGGGTTAGGCTTAGGGTTAGGCTTAGGGTACGGCTTAGGGTACGGGTTCGGGGAGGACTTCGGGTACGGCGTAGGGTATGGGTTAGGGTTAGGGTTAGGTTTAGTGTTAGGGTTAGGGCTCGGTTTAGGGTACGGGTTAGGATTAGGGTACGTGTTAGGGCTAGGGTAGGGGTTAGGGTTAGGGTACGCGTTAGGGTTAGTTTAGTGATTAAACCTATCCCACTCTCTAGATACCCCTTAGCACATAAAGGAATATTATTTGGGGGTCCAGCCATGGAGAAGAGTTTAGACACTAGGATTAGATAAGAAACACACCCATTATAAAGAAATCACATTAGGATTCTCTTTTTAAGCTGTTCCTTAAAACACTAGTGCTTAGGAAATCTATTGGATTCACAAGCAGTCAAGGGTAGCCTAGGGTTAGGGTTAGGCTTAGGGTACGGCTTAGGGTACGTGTTCGGGGAGGGCTTCGGGTACGGCGTAGGGTATGGGTTAGGGTTAGGGTTAGGGTTAGTGTTAGGGTTAGGGCTCGGTTTAGTTTACGGGTTAGGATTAGGGTACGTGTTAGGGTTAGGGTAGGGGTTAGGGTTAGGGTACGCGTTACGGTTAGGGTAGTTATTAAACCTATCCCACTCTCTAGATACCCCTTAGCACGTAAAGGAATATTATTTGGGGGTCCAGCCATGGAGAAGAGTTTAGGCACTAAGATAAGATAAGGAACACACCCATTATAAAGAAATCACATTAGGATTCTCTTTTTAAGCTGTTCCTTAAAACACTAGTGCTTAGGAAATCTATTGGAGGCAGAAGCAGTCAAGGGTAGCCTAGGGTTAGGGTTGGGCTTAGGGTTAGGCTTAGGGTACGCCTTAGGGTACGGGTTCGGGGAGGGCTTCGGGTACGGCGTAGGGTATGGGTTAGGGTTAGGGTTAGGGTTAGTGTTAGGGTAAGGGCTCGGTTTAGGGTACGCGTTAGGATTAGGGTACGTGTTAGGGTTAGGGTAGGGGTTAGGGTTAGGGTACGCGTTAGGGTTAGGGTAGTTATTAAACCTATCCCACTCTCTAGATACCCCTTAGCACGTAAAGGAATATTATTTGGGGGTCCAGCCATGGAGAAGAGTTTAGACACTAAGATAATATAAGGAACACACACATTATAAAGAAATCATATTAGGATTCTCTTTTTAAGCTGTTCCTTAAAGCCCTAGTGCTTAGGATATCTATTGGAGGCAGAAGCAGTCAAGGGTAGCCTAGGGTTAGGGTTAGGCTTAGGGTTAGGCTTAGGGTACGGCTTAGGGTACGGGTTTGGGGAGGGCTTCGGGTACGGCGTAGGGTATGGGTTAGGGTTAGGGTTAGGGTTAGTGTTAGGGTTAGGGCTCGGTTTAGGGTACGGGTTAGGATTAGGGTACGTGTTAGGGTTAGGGTAGGGGTTAGGGTTAGGGTACACGTTAGGGTTAGGGTAGTTATTAAACCTATCCCACTCTCTAGATACCCCTTAGCACGTAAAGGAATATTATTTGGGGGTCCAGCCATGGAGAAGAGTTTAGACACTAAGATAATATAAGGAACACACACATTATAAAGAAATCACATTAGGATTCTCTTTTTAAGCTGTTCCTTAAAACACTAGTGCTTAGGAAATCTATTGGAGGCAGAAGCAGTCAAGGGTAGCCTAGGGTTAGGGTTAGGCTTAGGGTTAGGCTTAGGGTACGGCTTAGGGTACGGGTTCGGGGAGGGCTTCGGGTACGGCGTAGGGTATGGGTTAGGGTTAGGGTTAGGGTTAGTGTTAGGGTTAGGGCTCGGTTTAGGGTACGGGTTAGGATTAGGGTACGTGTTAGGGTTAGGGTAGGGGTTAGGGTTAGGGTACGCGTTAGGGTTAGGGTAGTGATTAAACCTATCCCACTCTCTAGATACCCCTTAGCACGTAAAGGAATATTATTTGGGGGTCCAGCCATGGAGAAGAGTTTAGGCACTAAGATAAGATAAGGAACACACCCATTATAAAGAAATCACATTAGGATTCTCTTTTTAAGCTGTTCCTTAAAACACTAGTGCTTAGGAAATCTATTGGAGGCAGAAGCAGTCAAGGGTAGCCTAGGGTTAGGGTTAGGCTTAGGGTTAGGCTTAGGGTACGCCTTAGGGTACGGGTTCGGGGAGGGCTTCGGGTACGGCGTAGGGTATGGGTTAGGGTTAGGGTTAGGGTTAGTGTTAGGGTAAGGGCTCGGTTTAGGGTACGGGTTAGGATTAGGGTACGTGTTAGGGTTAGGGTAGGGGTTAGGGTTAGGGTACGCGTTAGGGTTAGGGTAGTTATTAAACCTATCCCACTCTCTACATACCCCTTAGCACGTAAAGGAATATTATTTGGGGGTCCAGCCATGGAGAAGAGTTTAGACACTAAGATAATATAAGGAACACACACATTATAAAGAAATCACATTAGGATTCTCTTTTTAAGCTGTTCCTTAAAGCCCTAGTGCTTAGGAAATCTATTGGAGGCAGAAGCAGTCAAGGGTAGCCTAGGGTTAGGGTTAGGCTTAGGGTTAGGCTTAGGGTACGGCTTAGGGTACGGGTTTGGGGAGGGCTTCGGGTACGGCGTAGGGTATGGGTTAGGGTTAGGGTTAGGGTTAGTCTTAGGGTTAGGGCTCGGTTTAGGGTACGGGTTAGGATTAGGGTACGTGTTAGGGTTAGGGTAGGGGTTAGGGTTAGGGTACGCGTTAGGGTTAGGGTAGTTATTAAACCTATCCCACTCTCTAGATACCCCTTAGCACGTAATGGAATATTATTTGGGGGTCCAGCCATGGAGAAGAGTTTAGACACTAAGATAATATAAGGAACACACACATTATAAAGAAATCACATTAGGATTCTCTTTTTAAGCTGTTCCTTAAAACACTAGTGCTTAGGAAATCTACTGGAGGCAGAAGCAGTCAAGGGTAGCCTAGGGCTAGGGTTAGGCTTAGGGTTAGGCTTAGGGTACGGCTTAGGGTACTTGTTCGGGGAGGGCTTCGGGTACGGCGTAGGGTATGGGTTAGGGTTAGGGTTAGTGTTAGGGTTAGGGCTCGGTTTAGGGTACGGGTTAGGATTAGGGTACGTGTTAGGGTTAGGGTAGGGGTTAGCGTTAGGGTACGCGTTAGGGTTAGGGTAGTTATTAAACCTATCCCACTCTCTAGATACTCCTTAGCACGTAAAGGAATATTATTTGGGTGTCCAGCCATGGAGAAGAGTTTAGACACTAAGATAATATAAGGAACACACACATTATAAAGAAATCACATTAGGATTCTCTTTTTAAGCTGTTCCTTAAAACCCTAGTGCTTAGGAAATCTATTGGAGGCAGAAGCAGTCAAGGGTAGCCTAGGGTTACGGTTAGGCTTAGGGTTAGGCTTAGGGTACGGCTTACGGTACGGGTTTGGGGAGGGCTTCGGGTACGGCGTAGGGTATGGGTTAGGGTTAGGGTTAGTGTTAGGGTTAGGGCTCGGTTTAGGGTACGGGTTAGGATTAGGGTACGTGTTAGGGTTAGGGTAGGGGTTGGGGTTAGGGTACGCATTAGGGTTAGGGTAGTGATTAAACCTATCCCACTCTCTAGATACCCCTTAGCACGTAAAGGAATATTATTTGGGGGTCCAGCCATGGAGCAGAGTTTAGACACTAAGATAATATAAGGAACACACACATTATAAAGAAATCACATTAGGATTCTCTTTTTAAGCTGTTCCTTAAAACACTAGTGCTTAGGAAATCTATTGGAGGCAGAAGCAGTCAAGGGTAGCCTAGGGTTAGGGTTAGGCTTAGGGTTAGGCTTAGGGTACGGCTTAGGGTACGGGTTCGGGGAGGGCTTCGGGTACGGCGTAGGGTATGGGTTAGGGTTAGGGTTAGGGTTATTGTTAGGGTTAGGGCTCGGTTTAGGGTACGGGTTAGGATTAGGTTACGTGTTACGGCTAGGGTAGGGGTTAGGGTTAGGGACGTGTTAGGGTTAGGGTAGTGATTAAACCTATCCCACTCTCTAGATACCCCTTAGCACATAAAGGAATATTATTTGGGGGTCCAGCCATGGAGAAGAGTTTAGACACTAGGATTAGATAAGGAACACACCCATTATAAAGAAATCACATTAGGATTCTCTTTTTAAGCTGTTCCTTAAAACACTAGTGCTTAGGAAATCTATTGGATTCACAAGCAGTCAAGGGTAGCCTAGGGTTAGGGTTAGGCTTAGGGTTAGGCTTAGGGTACGGCTTAGGGTACGTGTTCGGGGAGGGCTTCGGGTACGGCGTAGGGTATGGGTTAGGGTTAGGGTTAGGGTTAGTGTTAGGGTTAGGGCTCGGTTTAGTTTACGGGTTAGGATTAGGGTACGTGTTAGGGTTAGGGTAGGGGTTAGGGTTAGGGTACGCGTTACGGTTAGGGTAGTTATTAAACCTATCCCACTCTCTAGATACCCCTTAGCACGTAAAGGAATATTATTTGGGGGTCCAGCCATGGAGAAGAGTTTAGGCACTAAGATAATATAAGGAACACACCCATTATAAAGAAATCACATTAGGATTCTCTTTTTAAGCTGTTCCTTAAAACACTAGTGCTTAGGAAATCTATTGGAGGCAGAAGCAGTCAAGGGTAGCCTAGGGTTAGGGTTAGGCTTAGGGTTAGGCTTAGGGTACGCCTTAGGGTACGGGTTCGGGGAGGGCTTCGGGTACGGCGTAGGGTATGGGTTAGGGTTAGGGTTAGGGTTAGTGTTAGGGTAAGGGCTCGGTTTAGGGTACGGGTTAGGATTAGGGTACGTGTTAGGGTTAGGGTAGGGGTTAGGGTTAGGGTACGCGTTAGGGTTAGGGTAGTTATTAAACCTATCCCACTCTCTACATACCCCTTAGCACGTAAAGGAATATTATTTGGGGGTCCAGCCATGGAGAAGAGTTTAGACACTAAGATAATATAAGGAACACACACATTATAAAGAAATCACATTAGGATTCTCTTTTTAAGCTGTTCCTTAAAGCCCTAGTGCTTAGGAAATCTATTGGAGGCAGAAGCAGTCAAGGGTAGCCTAGGGTTAGGGTTAGGCTTAGGGTTAGGCTTAGGGTACGGCTTAGGGTACGGGTTCGGGGAGGGCTTCGGGTACGGCGTAGGGTATGGGTTAGGGTTAGGGTTAGGGTTAGTGCTAGGGTTAGGGCTCGGTTTAGGGTACGGGTTAGGATTAGGGTACGTGTTAGGGCTAGGGTAGGGGTTAGGGTTAGGGTACGCGTTAGGGTTAGGTTAGTGATTAAACCTATCCCACTCTCTAGATACCCCTTAGCACATAAAGGAATATTATTTGGGGGTCCAGCCATGGAGAAGAGTTTAGACACTAGGATTAGATAAGGAACACACCCATTATAAAGAAGTCACATTAGGATTCTCTTTTTAAGCTGTTCCTTAAAACACTAGTGCTTAGGAAATCTATTGGATTCACAAGCAGTCAAGGGTAGCCTAGGGTTAGGGTTAGGCTTAGGGTTAGGCTTAGGGTACGCCTTAGGGTACGGGTTCGGGGAGGGCTTCGGGTACGGCGTAGGGTATGGGTTAGGGTTAGGGTTAGGGTTAGTGTTAGGGTTAGGGCTCGGTTTAGGGTACGGGTTAGGATTAGGGTACGTGTTAGGGTTAGGGTAGGGGTTAGCGTTAGGGTACGCGTTAGGGTTAGGGTAGTTATTAAACCTATCCCACTCTCTAGATACTCCTTAGCACGTAAAGGAATATTATTTGGGGGTCCAGGCATGGAGAAGAGTTTAGACACTAAGATAATATAAGGAACACACCCATTATAAAGAAATCACATTAGGATTCTCTTTTTAAGCTGTTCCTTAAAACCCTAGTGCTTAGGAAATCTATTGGAGGCAGAAGCAGTCAAGGGTAGCCTAGGGTTACGGTTAGGCTTAGGGTTAGGCTTAGGGTACGGCTTAGGGTACGGGTTTGGGGAGGGCTTCGGGTACGGCGTAGGGTATGGGTTAGGGTTAGGGTTAGGGTTAGTGTTAGGGTTAGGGCTCGGTTTAGGGTACGGGTTAGGATTAGGGTACGTGTTAGGGTTAGGGTAGGGGTTGGGGTTAGGGTACGCATTAGGGTTAGGGTAGTTATTAAACCTATCCCACTCTCTAGATACCCCTTAGCACGTAAAGGAATATTATTTGGGGGTCCAGCCATGGAGCAGAGTTTAGACACTAAGATAATATAAGGAACACACACATTATAAAGAAATCACATTAGGATTCTCTTTTTAAGCTGTTCCTTAAAACACTAGTGCTTAGGAAATCTATTGGAGGCAGAAGCAGTCAAGGGTAGCCTAGGGTTAGGGTTAGGCTTAGGGTTAGGCTTAGGGTACGCCTTAGGGTACGGGTTCGGGGAGGGCTTCGTGTACGGCGTAATGTATGGGTTAGGGTTAGGGTTAGGGTTAGTGTTATGGTTAGGGCTCCGTTTAGGGTACGGGTTAGGATTAGGGTACGTGTTAGGGTTAGGGTAGGGGTTAGGGTTAGGGTACGCGTTAGGGTTAGGGTAGTTATTAAACCTATCCCACTCTCTAGATACCCCTTAGCACATAAAGGAATATTATTTGGGGGTCCAGCCATGGAGAAGAGTTTAGACACTAGGATTAGATAAGGAACACACCCATTATAAAGAAATCACATTAGGATTCTCTGTTTAAGCTGTTCCTTAAAACACTAGTGCTTAGGAAATCTATTGGAGGCAGAAGCAGTCAAGGGTAGCCTAGGGTTAGGGTTAGGCTTAGGGTTAGGCTTAGGGTACGCCTTAGGGTACGGGTTCAGGGAGGGCTTCGG
This sequence comes from Balaenoptera physalus, assembly GCF_965194825.1. Taxonomy (NCBI): domain Eukaryota; kingdom Metazoa; phylum Chordata; class Mammalia; order Artiodactyla; family Balaenopteridae; genus Balaenoptera; species Balaenoptera physalus. Next base: position 1,500,105 of record NW_028126471.1, read on the forward strand.
ATACGGCGTAGTGTATGGGTTAGGGTTAGGGTTAGGGTTAGTGTTAGGGTTAGGGCTCGGTTTAGGGTACGGGTAAGGATTAGGGTACGTGTTAGGGTTAGGGTAGGGGTTAGGGTTATGGTACGCGTTAGGGTTAGGGTAGTTATTAATCCTATCCCCCTCTCTAGATACCCCTTAGCACGTAAAGGAATATTATTTGGCTGTCCAGCCATGGAGAAGAGTTTAGACACTAAGATAATATAAGGAACACACACATTATAAAGAAATCACATTAGGATTCTCTTTTTAAGCTGTTCCTTAAAGCCCTAGTGCTTAGGAAATCTATTGGAGGCAGAAGCAGTCAAGGGTACCTAGGGTTAGGGTTAGGCTTAGGGTTAGGCTTAGGGTACGGCTTAGGGTACGGGTTTGGGGAGGGCTTCGGGTACGGCGTAGGGTATGGGTTAGGGTTAGGGTTAGGGTTAGTGTTAGGGTTAGGGCTCGGTTTAGGGTACGGGTTAGGATTAGGGTACGTGTTAGGGTTAGGGTAGGGGTTAGGGTTAGGGTACGCGTTAGGGTTAGGGTAGTTATTAAACCTATCCCACTCTCTAGATACCCCCTTAGCACGTAAAGGAATATTATTTGGGGGTCCAGCCATGGAGAAGAGTTTAGGCACTAAGATAAGATAAGGAACACACCCATTATAAAGAAATCACATTAGGATTCTCTTTTTAAGCTGTTCCTTAAAACACTAGTGCTTAGGAAATCTATTGGAGGCAGAAGCAGTCAAGGGTACCCTAGGGTTAGGGTTAGGCTTAGGGTTAGGCTTAGGGTACGCCTTAGGGTACGGGTTCGGGGAGGGCTTCGGGTACGGCGTAGTGTATGGGTTAGGGTTAGGGTTAGGGTTAGTGTTAGGGTTAGGGCTCGGTTTAGGGTACGGGTAAGGATTAGGGTACGTGTTAGGGTTAGGGTAGGGGTTAGGGTTAGGGTACGCGTTAGGGTTAGGGTAGTTATTAAACCTATCCCACTCTCTAGATACCCCTTAGCACGTAAAGGAATATTATTTGGGGGTCCAGCCATGGAGAAGAGTTTAGACACTAAGATAATATAAGGAACACACACATTATAAAGAAATCACATTAGGATTCTCTTTTTAAGCTGTTCCTTAAAGCCCTAGTGCTTAGGAAATCTATTGGAGGCAGAAGCAGTCAAGGGTAGCCTAGGGTTAGGGTTAGGCTTAGGGTTAGGCTTAGGGTATGGCTTAGGGTACGGGTTTGGGGAGGGCTTCGGGTACGGCGTAGGGTATGGTTTAGGGTTAGGGTTAGGGTTAGTGTTAGGGTTAGGGCTCGGTTTAGGGTACGGGTTAGGATTAGGGTACGTGTTAGGGTTAGGGTAGGGGTTAGGGTTAGGGTACGCGTTAGGGTTAGGGTAGTTAGTAAACCTATCCCACTCTCTAGATACCCCTTAGCACGTAAAGGAATATTATTTGGGGGTCCAGCCATGGAGAAGAGTTTAGACACTAAGATAATATAAGGAACACACACATTATAAAGAAATCACATTAGGATTCTCTTTTTAAGCTGTTCCTTAAAACACTAGTGCTTAGGAAATCTATTGGAGGCAGAAGCAGTCAAGGGTAGCCTAGGGTTAGGGTTAGGCTTAGGGTTAGGCTTAGGGTACGGCTTAGGGTACGGGTTCGGGGAGGGCTTCGGGTACGGCGTAGGGTATGGGTTAGGGTTAGGGTTAGGGTTAGTGTTAGGGTTAGGGCTCGGTTTAGGGTACGGGTTAGGATTAGGGTACGTGTTAGGGCTAGGGTAGGGGTTAGGGTTAGGGTACGCGTTAGGGTTAGGGTAGTGATTAAACCTATCCCACTCTCTAGATACCCCTTAGCACATAAAGGAATATTATTTGGGGGTCCAGCCATGGAGAAGAGTTTAGACACTAGGATTAGATAAGGAACACACCCATTATAAAGAAATCACATTAGGATTCTCTTTTTAAGCTGTTCCTTAAAACACTAGTGCTTAGGAAATCTATTGGATTCACAAGCAGTCAAGGGTAGCCTAGGGTTAGGGTTAGGCTTAGGGTTAGGCTTAGGGTACGGCTTAGGGTACGTGTTCGGGGAGGGCTTCGGGTACGGCGTAGGGTATGGGTTAGGGTTAGGGTTAGGGTTAGTGTTAGGGTTAGGGCTCGGTTTAGTTTACGGGTTAGGATTAGGGTACGTGTTAGGGTTAGGGTAGGGGTTAGGGTTAGGGTACGCGTTACGGTTAGGGTAGTTATTAAACCTATCCCACTCTCTAGATACCCCTTAGCACGTAAAGGAATATTATTTGGGGGTCCAGCCATGGAGAAGAGTTTAGGCACTAAGATAAGATAAGGAACACACCCATTATAAAGAAATCACATTAGGATTCTCTTTTTAAGCTGTTCCTTAAAACACTAGTGCTTAGGAAATCTATTGGAGGCAGAAGCAGTCAAGGGTAGCCTAGGGTTAGGGTTAGGCTTAGGGTTAGGCTTAGGGTACGCCTTAGGGTACGGGTTCGGGGAGGGCTTCGGGTACGGCGTAGGGTATGGGTTAGGGTTAAGGTTAGGGTTAGTGTTAGGGTAAGGGCTCGGTTTAGGATACGGGTTAGGATTAGGGTACGTGTTAGGGTTAGGGTAGGGGTTAGGGTTAGGGTACGCGTTAGGGTTAGGGTAGTTATTAAACCTATCCCACTCTCTACATACCCCTTAGCACGTAAAGGAATATTATTTGGGGGTCCAGCCATGGAGAAGAGTTTAGACACTAAGATAATATAAGGAACACACACATTATAAAGAAATCACATTAGGATTCTCTTTTTAAGCTGTTCCTTAAAACACTAGTGCTTAGGAAATCTATTGGAGGCAGAAGCAGTCAAGGGTAGCCTAGGGTTAGGGTTAGGCTTAGGGTTAGGCTTAGGGTACGGCTTAGGGTACGGGTTCGGGGAGGGCTTCGGGTACGGCGTAGGGTATGGGTTAGTGTTAGGGTTAGGGTTAGTGTTAGGGTTAGGGCTCGGTTTAGGGTACGGGTTAGGATTAGGGTACGTGTTAGGGCTAGGGTAGGGGTTAGGGTTAGGGTACGCGTTAGGGTTAGGGTAGTGATTAAACCTATCCCACTCTCTAGATACCCCTTAGCACATAAAGGAATATTATTTGGGGGTCCAGCCATGGAGAAGAGTTTAGACACTAGGATTAGATAAGGAACACACCCATTATAAAGAAATCACATTAGGATTCTCTTTTTAAGCTGTTCCTTAAAACACTAGTGCTTAGGAAATCTATTGGATTCACAAGCAGTCAAGGGTAGCCTAGGGTTAGGGTTAGGCTTAGGGTTAGGCTTAGGGTACGGCTTAGGGTACGGGTTCGGGGAGGGCTTCGGGTACGGCGTAGGGTATGGGTTAGGGTTAGGGTTAGGGTTAGTGTTAGGGTTAGGGCTCGGTTTAGTTTACGGGTTAGGATTAGGGTACGTGTTAGGGTTAGGGTAGGGGTTAGGGTTAGGGTACGCGTTACGGTTAGGGTAGTTATTAAACCTATCCCACTCTCTAGATACCCCTTAGCACGTAAAGGAATATTATTTGGGGGTCCAGCCATGGAGAAGAGTTTAGGCACTAAGATAAGATAAGGAACACACCCATTATAAAGAAATCACATTAGGATTCTCTTTTTAAGCTGTTCTTTAAAACACTAGTGCTTAGGAAATCTATTGGAGGCAGAAGCAGTCAAGGGTAGCCTAGGGTTAGGGTTAGGCTTAGGGTTAGGCTTAGGGTACGCCTTAGGGTACGGGTTCGGGGAGGGCTTCGGGTACGGCGTAGGGTATGGGTTAGGGTTAGGGTTAGTGTTAGTGTTAGGGTAAGGGCTCGGTTTAGGGTACGGGTTAGGATTAGGGTACGTGTTAGGGTTAGGGTAGGGGTTAGGGTTAGGGTACGCTTTAGGGTTAGGGTAGTTATTAAACCTATCCCACTCTCTACATACCCCTTAGCACGTAAAGGAATATTATTTGGGGGTCCAGCCATGGAGAAGAGTTTAGACACTAAGATAATATAAGGAACACACACATTATAAAGAAATCACATTAGGATTCTCTTTTTAAGCTGTTCCTTAAAGCCCTAGTGCTTAGGAAATCTATTGGAGGCAGAAGCAGTCAAGGGTAGCCTAGGGTTAGGGTTAGGCTTAGGGTACGGCTTAGGGTACGGGTTTGGGGAGGGCTTCGGGTACGGCGTAGGGTATGGGTTAGGGTTAGGGTTAGTGTTAGGGTTAGGGCTCGGTTTAGGGTACGGGTTAGGATTAGGGTACGTGTTAGGGCTAGGGTAGGGGTTAGGGTTAGGGTACGCGTTAGGGTTAGGGTAGTGATTAAACCTATCCCACTCTCTAGATACCCCTTAGCACATAAAGGAATATTATTTGGGGGTCCAGCCATGGAGAAGAGTTTAGACACTAGGATTAGATAAGGAACACACCCATTATAAAGAAATCACATTAGGATTCTCTTTTTAAGCTGTTCCTTAAAACACTAGTGCTTAGGAAATCTATTGGAGGCAGAAGCAGTCAAGGGTAGCCTAGGGCTAGGGTTAGGCTTAGGGTTAGGCTTAGGGTACGGCTTAGGGTACGTGTTCGGGGAGGGCTTCGGGTACGGCGTAGGGTATGGGTTAGGGTTAGGGTTAGTGTTAGGGTTAGGGCTCGGTTTAGGGTACGGGTTAGGATTAGGGTACGTGTTAGGGTTAGCGTAGGGGTTAGCGTTAGGGTACGCGTTAGGGTTAGGGTAGTTATTAAACCTATCCCACTCTCTAGATACTCCTTAGCACGTAAAGGAATATTATTTGGGTGTCCAGCCATGGAGAAGAGTTTAGACACTAAGATAATATAAGGAACACACACATTATAAAGAAATCACATTAGGATTCTCTTTTTAAGCTGTTCCTTAAAACCCTAGTGCTTAGGAAATCTATTGGAGGCAGAAGCAGTCAAGGGTAGCCTAGGGTTACGGTTAGGCTTAGGGTTAGGCTTAGGGTACGGCTTAGGGTACGGGTTTGGGGAGGGCTTCGGGTACGGCGTAGGGTATGGGTTAGGGTTAGGGTTAGGGTTAGTGTTAGGCTTAGGGCTCGGTTTAGGGTACAGGTTAGGATTAGGGTACGTGTTAGGGTTAGGGTAGGGGTTGGGGTTAGGGTACGCGTTAGGGTTAGGGTAGTTATTAAACCTATCCCACTCTCTAGATACCCCTTAGCACGTAAAGGAATATTATTTGGGGGTCCAGCCATGGAGCAGAGTTTAGACACTAAGATAATATAAGGAACACACACATTATAAAGAAATCACATTAGGATTCTCTTTTTAAGCTGTTCCTTAAAACACTAGTGCTTAGGAAATCTATTGGAGGCAGAAGCAGTCAAGGGTAGCCTAGGGTTAGGGTTAGGCTTAGGGTTAGGCTTAGGGTACGCCTTAGGGTACGGGTTCGGGGAGGGCTTCGGGTACGGCGTAATGTATGGGTTAGGGTTATGGTTAGGGTTAGTGTTAGGGTTAGGGCTCGGTTTAGGGTACGGGTTAGGATTAGGGTACGTGTTAGGGTTAGGGTAGGGGTTTGGGTTAGGGTACGCGTTAGGGTTAGGGTAGTTATTAAACCTATCCCACTCTCTAGATACCCCTTAGCACATAAAGGAATATTATTTGGGGGTCCAGCCATGGAGAAGAGTTTAGGCACTAAGATAAGATAAGGAACACACCCATTATAAAGAAATCACATTAGGATTCTCTTTTTAAGCTGTTCCTTAAAACACTAGTGCTTAGGAAATCTATTGGAGGCAGAAGCAGTCAAGGGTAGCCTAGGGTTAGGGTTAGGCTTAGGGTTAGGCTTAGGGTACGGCTTAGGGTACGGGTTCGGGGAGGGCTTCGGGTACGGCGTAGGGTATGGGTTAGGGTTAGGGTTAGGGTTATTGTTAGGGTTAGGGCTCGGTTTAGGGTACGGGTTAGGATTAGGGTACGTGTTACGGCTAGGGTAGGGGTTAGGGTTAGGGTACGCGTTAGGGTTAGGGTAGTGATTAAACCTATCCCACTCTATAGATACCCCTTAGCACATAAAGGAATATTATTTGGGGGTCCAGCCATGGAGAAGAGTTTAGACACTAGGATTAGATAAGGAACACACCCATTATAAAGAAATCACATTACGATTCTCTTTTTAAGCTGTTCCTTAAAACACTAGTGCTTAGGAAATCTATTGGATTCACAAGCAGTCAAGGGTAGCCTAGGGTTAGGGTTAGGCTTAGGGTTAGGCTTAGGGTACGGCTTAGGGTACGTGTTCGGGGAGGGCTTCGGGTACGGCGTAGGGTATGGGTTAGGGTTAGGGTTAGGGTTAGTGTTAGGGTTAGGGCTCGGTTTAGTTTACGGGTTAGGATTAGGGTACGTGTTAGGGTTAGGGTAGGGGTTAGGGTTAGGGTACGCGTTACGGTTAGGGTAGTTATTAAACCTATCCCACTCTCTAGATACCCCTTAGCACGTAAAGGAATATTATTTGGGGGTCCAGCCATGGAGCAGAGTTTAGACACTAAGATAAGATAAGGAACACACCCATTATAAAGAAATCACATTAGGATTCTCTTTTTAAGCTGTTCCTTAAAACACTAGTGCTTAGGAAATCTATTGGAGGCAGAAGCAGTCAAGGGTAGCCTAGGGTTAGGGTTGGGCTTAGGTTTAGGCTTAGGGTACGCCTTAGGGTACGGGTTCGGGGAGGGCTTCGGGTACGGCGTAGGGTATGGGTTAGGGTTAGGGTTAGGGTTAGTGTTAGGGTAAGGGCTCGGTTTAGGGTACGGGTTAGGATTAGGGTACGTGTTAGGGTTAGGGTAGGGGTTAGGGTTAGGGTACGCGTTAGGGTTAGGGTAGTTATTAAACCTATCCCACTCTCTAGATACCCCTTAGCACGTAAAGGAATATTATTTGGGGGTCCAGCCATGGAGAAGAGTTTAGACACTAAGATAATATAAGGAACACACACATTATAAAGAAATCACATTAGGATTCTCTTTTTAAGCTGTTCCTTAAAACACTAGTGCTTAGGAAATCTATTGGAGGCAGAAGCAGTCAAGGGTAGCCTAGGGTTAGGGTTAGGCTTAGGGTTAGGCTTAGGGTACGGCTTAGGGTACGGGTTCGGGGAGGACTTCGGGTACGGCGTAGGGTATGGGTTAGGGTTAGGGTTAGGTTTAGTGTTAGGGTTAGGGCTCGGTTTAGGGTACGGGTTAGGATTAGGGTACGTGTTAGGGCTAGGGTAGGGGTTAGGGTTAGGGTACGCGTTAGGGTTAGTTTAGTGATTAAACCTATCCCACTCTCTAGATACCCCTTAGCACATAAAGGAATATTATTTGGGGGTCCAGCCATGGAGAAGAGTTTAGACACTAGGATTAGATAAGAAACACACCCATTATAAAGAAATCACATTAGGATTCTCTTTTTAAGCTGTTCCTTAAAACACTAGTGCTTAGGAAATCTATTGGATTCACAAGCAGTCAAGGGTAGCCTAGGGTTAGGGTTAGGCTTAGGGTTAGGCTTAGGGTACGGCTTAGGGTACGTGTTCGGCGAGGGCTTCGGGTACGGCGTAGGGTATGGGTTAGGGTTAGGGTTAGGGTTAGTGTTAGGGTTAGGGCTCGGTTTAGTTTACGGGTTAGGATTAGGGTACGTGTTAGGGTTAGGGTAGGGGTTAGGGTTAGGGTACGCGTTACGGTTAGGGTAGTTATTAAACCTATCCCACTCTCTAGATACCCCTTAGCACGTAAAGGAATATTATTTGGGGGTCCAGCCATGGAGAAGAGTTTAGGCACTAAGATAAGATAAGGAACACACCCATTATAAAGAAATCACATTAGGATTCTCTTTTTAAGCTGTTCCTTAAAACACTAGTGCTTAGGAAATCTATTGGAGGCAGAAGCAGTCAAGGGTAGCCTAGGGTTAGGGTTGGGCTTAGGGTTAGGCTTAGGGTACGCCTTAGGGTACGGGTTCGGGGAGGGCTTCGGGTACGGCGTAGGGTATGGGTTAGGGTTAGGGTTAGGGTTAGTGTTAGGGTAAGGGCTCGGTTTAGGGTACGGGTTAGGATTAGGGTACGTGTTAGGGTTAGGGTAGGGGTTAGGGTTAGGGTACGCGTTAGGGTTAGGGTAGTTATTAAACCTATCCCACTCTCTAGATACCCCTTAGCACGTAAAGGAATATTATTTGGGGGTCCAGCCATGGAGAAGAGTTTAGACACTAAGATAATATAAGGAACACACACATTATAAAGAAATCATATTAGGATTCTCTTTTTAAGCTGTTCCTTAAAGCCCTAGTGCTTAGGATATCTATTGGAGGCAGAAGCAGTCAAGGGTAGCCTAGGGTTAGGGTTAGGCTTAGGGTTAGGCTTAGGGTACGGCTTAGGGTACGGGTTTGGGGAGGGCTTCGGGTACGGCGTAGGGTATGGGTTAGGGTTAGGGTTAGGGTTAGTGTTAGGGTTAGGGCTCGGTTTAGGGTACGGGTTAGGATTAGGGTACGTGTTAGGGTTAGGGTAGGGGTTAGGGTTAGGGTACACGTTAGGGTTAGGGTAGTTATTAAACCTATCCCACTCTCTAGATACCCCTTAGCACGTAAAGGAATATTATTTGGGGGTCCAGCCATGGAGAAGAGTTTAGACACTAAGATAATATAAGGAACACACACATTATAAAGAAATCACATTAGGATTCTCTTTTTAAGCTGTTCCTTAAAACACTAGTGCTTAGGAAATCTATTGGAGGCAGAAGCAGTCAAGGGTAGCCTAGGGTTAGGGTTAGGCTTAGGGTTAGGCTTAGGGTACGGCTTAGGGTACGGGTTCGGGGAGGGCTTCGGGTACGGCGTAGGGTATGGGTTAGGGTTAGGGTTAGGGTTAGTGTTAGGGTTAGGGCTCGGTTTAGGGTACGGGTTAGGATTAGGGTACGTGTTAGGGTTAGGGTAGGGGTTAGGGTTAGGGTACGCGTTAGGGTTAGGGTAGTGATTAAACCTATCCCACTCTCTAGATACCCCTTAGCACGTAAAGGAATATTATTTGGGGGTCCAGCCATGGAGAAGAGTTTAGGCACTAAGATAAGATAAGGAACACACCCATTATAAAGAAATCACATTAGGATTCTCTTTTTAAGCTGTTCCTTAAAACACTAGTGCTTAGGAAATCTATTGGAGGCAGAAGCAGTCAAGGGTAGCCTAGGGTTAGGGTTAGGCTTAGGGTTAGGCTTAGGGTACGCCTTAGGGTACGGGTTCGGGGAGGGCTTCGGGTACGGCGTAGGGTATGGGTTAGGGTTAGGGTTAGGGTTAGTGTTAGGGTAAGGGCTCGGTTTAGGGTACGGGTTAGGATTAGGGTACGTGTTAGGGTTAGGGTAGGGGTTAGGGTTAGGGTACGCGTTAGGGTTAGGGTAGTTATTAAACCTATCCCACTCTCTACATACCCCTTAGCACGTAAAGGAATATTATTTGGGGGTCCAGCCATGGAGAAGAGTTTAGACACTAAGATAATATAAGGAACACACACATTATAAAGAAATCACATTAGGATTCTCTTTTTAAGCTGTTCCTTAAAGCCCTAGTGCTTAGGAAATCTATTGGAGGCAGAAGCAGTCAAGGGTAGCCTAGGGTTAGGGTTAGGCTTAGGGTTAGGCTTAGGGTACGGCTTAGGGTACGGGTTTGGGGAGGGCTTCGGGTACGGCGTAGGGTATGGGTTAGGGTTAGGGTTAGGGTTAGTCTTAGGGTTAGGGCTCGGTTTAGGGTACGGGTTAGGATTAGGGTACGTGTTAGGGTTAGGGTAGGGGTTAGGGTTAGGGTACGCGTTACGGTTAGGGTAGTTATTAAACCTATCCCACTCTCTACATACCCCTTAGCACGTAAAGGAATATTATTTGGGGGTCCAGCCATGGAGAAGAGTTTAGACACTAAGATAATATAAAGAACACACACATTATAAAGAAATCACATTAGGATTCTCTTTTTAAGCTGTTCCTTAAAGCCCTAGTGCTTAGGAAATCTATTGGAGGCAGAAGCAGTCAAGGGTAGCCTAGGGTTAGGGTTAGGCTTAGGGTTAGGCTTAGGGTACGGCTTAGGGTACGGGTTCGGGGAGGGCTTCGGGTACGGCGTAGGGTATGGGTTAGGGTTAGGGTTAGGGTTAGTGTTAGGGTTAGGGCTCGGTTTAGGGTACGGGTTAGGATTAGGGTACGTGTTAGGGCTAGGGTAGGGGTTAGGGTTAGGGTACGCGTTAGGGTTAGGGTAGTGATTAAACCTATCCCACTCTCTAGATACCCCTTAGCACATAAAGGAATATTATTTGGGGGTCCAGCCATGGAGAAGAGTTTAGACACTAGGATTAGATAAGGAACACACCCATTATAAAGAAATCACATTAGGATTCCCTTTTTAAGCTGTTCCTTAAAACACTAGTGCTTAGGAAATCTATTGGAGGCAGAAGCAGTCAAGGGTAGCCTAGGGTTAGGGTTAGGCTTAGGGTTAGGCTTAGGGTACGGCTTAGGGTACGTGTTCGGGGAGGGCTTCGGGTACGGCGTAGGGTATGGGTTAGGGTTAGGATTAGGGTTAGTGTTAGGGTTAGGGCTCGGTTTAGTTTACGGGTTAGGATTAGGGTACGTGTTAGGGTTAGGGTAGGGGTTAGGGTTAGGGTACGCGTTACGGTTAGGGTAGTTATTAAACCTATCCCACTCTCTACATACCCCTTAGCACGTAAAGGAATATTATTTGGGGGTCCAGCCATGGAGAAGAGTTTAGACACTAAGATAATATAAGGAACACACACATTATAAAGAAATCACATTAGGATTCTCTTTTTAAGCTGTTCCTTAAAGCCCTAGTGCTTAGGAAATCTATTGGAGGCAGAAGCAGTCAAGGGTAGCCTAGGGTTAGGGTTAGGCTTAGGGTTAGGCTTAGGGTACGGCTTAGGGTACGGGTTCGGGGAGGGCTTCGGGTACGGCGTAGGGTATGGGTTAGGGTTAGGGTTAGGGTTAGTGTTAGGGTTAGGGCTCGGTTTAGGGTACGGGTTAGGATTAGGGTACGTGTTAGGGCTAGGGTAGGGGTTAGGGTTAGGGTACGCGTTAGGGTTAGGGTAGTGATTAAACCTATCCCACTCTCTAGATACCCCTTAGCACATAAAGGAATATTATTTGGGGGTCCAGCCATGGAGAAGAGTTTAGACACTAGGATTAGATAAGGAACACACCCATTATAAAGAAATCACATTAGGATTCCCTTTTTAAGCTGTTCCTTAAAACACTAGTGCTTAGGAAATCTATTGGAGGCAGAAGCAGTCAAGGGTAGCCTAGGGTTAGGGTTAGGCTTAGGGTTAGGCTTAGGGTACGCCTTAGGGTACGGGTTCGGGGAGGGCTTCGGGTACGGCGTAGGGTATGGGTTAGGGTTAGGTTTAGGGTTAGTGTTAGGGTAAGGGCTCGGTTTAGGGTACGGGTTAGGATTAGGGTACGTGTTAGGGTTAGGGTAGGGGTTAGGGTTAGGGTACGCGTTAGGGTTAGGGTAGTTATTAAACCTATCCCACTCTCTACATACCCCTTAGCACGTAAAGGAATATTATTTGGGGGTCCAGCCATGGAGAAGAGTTTAGACACTAAGATAATATAAGGAACACACACATTATAAAGAAATCACATTAGGATTCTCTTTTTAAGCTGTTCCTTAAAGCCCTAGTGCTTAGGAAATCTATTGGAGGCAGAAGCAGTCAAGGGTAGCCTAGGGTTAGGTTTAGGCTTAGGGTACGGCTTAGGGTACGGGTTTGGGGAGGGCTTCGGGTACGGCGTCGGGTATGGGTTAGGGTTAGGGTGAGGGTTAGTGTTAGGGTTAGGGCTCGGTTTAGGGTACGGGTTAGGATTAGGGTACGTGTTAGGGTTAGGGTAGGGGTTAGGGTTAGGGTACGCGTTAGGGTTAGGGTAGTTATTAAACCTATCCCACTCTCTAGATACCCCTTAGCACGTAAAGGAATATTATTTGGGGGTCCAGCCATGGAGAAGAGTTTAGACACTAAGATAAAATAAGGAACACACACATTATAAAGAAATCACATTAGGATTCTCTTTTTAAGCTGTTCCTTAAAACACTAGTGCTTAGGAAATCTATTGGAGGCAGAAGCAGTCAAGGGTAGCCTAGGGTTAGGGTTAGGCTTAGGGTTAGGCTTAGGGTACGGCTTAGGGTACGGGTTCGGGGAGGGCTTCGGGTACGGCGTAGGGTATGGGTTAGGGTTAGGGTTAGGGTTAGTGTTAGGGTAAGGGCTCGGTTTAGGGTACGGGTTAGGATTAGGGTACGTGTTAGGGTTAGGGTAGGGGTTAGGGTTAGGGTACGCGTTAGGGTTAGGGTAGTTATTAAACCTATCCCACTCTCTACATACCCCTTAGCACGTAAAGGAATATTATTTGGGGGTCCAGCCATGGAGAAGAGTTTAGACACTAAGATAATATAAGGAACACACACATTATAAAGAAATCACATTAGGATTCTCTTTTTAAGCTGTTCCTTAAAGCCCTAGTGCTTAGGAAATCTATTGGAGGCAGAAGCAGTCAAGGGTAGCCTAGGGTTAGGGTTAGGCTTAGGGTTAGGCTTAGGGTACGGCTTAGGGTACGGGTTTGGGGAGGGCTTCGGGTACGGCGTAGGGTATGGGTTAGGGTTAGGGTTAGGTTTAGTCTTAGGGTTAGGGCTCGGTTTAGGGTACGGGTTAGGATTAGGGTACGTGTTAGGGTTAGGGTAGGGGTTAGGGTTAGGGTACGCGTTAGGGTTAGGGTAGTTATTAAACCTATCCCACTCTCTAGATACCCCTTAGCACGTAATGGAATATTATTTGGGGGTCCAGCCATGGAGAAGAGTTTAGACACTAAGATAATATAAGGAACACACACATTATAAAGAAATCACATTAGGATTCTCTTTTTAAGCTGTTCCTTAAAACACTAGTGCTTAGGAAATCTATTGGAGGCAGAAGCAGTCAAGGGTAGCCTAGGGTTAGGGTTAGGCTTAGGGTTAGGCTTAGGGTACGGCTTAGGGTACGGGTTCGGGGAGGGATTCGGGTACGGCGTAGGGTATGGGTTAGGGTTAGGGTTAGGGTTAGTGTTAGGGTTAGGGCTCGGTTTAGGGTACGGGTTAGGATTAGGGTACGTGTTAGGGCTAGGGTAGGGGTTAGGGTTAGGGTACGCGTTAGGGTTAGGGTAGTGATTAAACCTATCCCACTCTCTAGATACCCCTTAGCACATAAAGGAATATTATTTGGGGGTCCAGCCATGGAGAAGAGTTTAGACACTAGGATTAGATAAGGAACACACCCATTATAAAGAAATCACATTAGGATTCTCTTTTTAAGCTGTTCCTTAAAACACTAGTGCTTAGGAAATCTATTGGATTCACAAGCAGTCAAGGGTAGCCTAGGGTTAGGGTTAGGCTTAGGGTTAGACTTAGGGTACGGCTTAGGGTACGTGTTCGGGGAGGGCTTCAGGTACGGCGTCGGGTATGGGTTAGGGTTAGGGTTAGGGTTAGTGTTAGGGTAAGGGCTCGGTTTAGGGTACGGTTTAGGATTAGGGTACGTGTTAGGGTTAGGGTAGGGGTTAGGGTTAGGGTACGCGTTACGGTTAGGGTAGTTATTAAACCTATCCCACTCTCTACATACCCCTTAGCACGTAAAGGAATATTATTTGGGGGTCCAGCCATGGAGAAGAGTTTAGACACTAAGATAATATAAAGAACACACACATTATAAAGAAATCACATTAGGATTCTCTTTTTAAGCTGTTCCTTAAAGCCCTAGTGCTTAGGAAATCTATTGGAGGCAGAAGCAGTCAAGGGTAGCCTAGGGTTAGGGTTAGGCTTAGGGTTAGGCTTAGGGTACGGCTTAGGGTACGGGTTCGGGGAGGGCTTCGGGTACGGCGTAGGGTATGGGTTAGGGTTAGGGTTAGGGTTAGTGTTAGGGTTAGGGCTCGGTTTAGGGTACGGGTTAGGATTAGGGTACGTGTTAGGGCTAGGGTAGGGGTTAGGGTTAGGGTACGCGTTAGGGTTAGGGTAGTGATTAAACCTATCCCACTCTCTAGATACCCCTTAGCACATAAAGGAATATTATTTGGGGGTCCAGCCATGGAGAAGAGTTTAGACACTAGGATTAGATAAGGAACACACCCATTATAAAGAAATCACATTAGGATTCTCTTTTTAAGCTGTTCCTTAAAACACTAGTGCTTAGGAAATCTATTGGAGGCAGATGCAGTCAAGGGTAGCCTAGGGCTAGGGTTAGGCTTAGGGTTAGGTTTAGGGTACGGCTTAGGGTACGTGTTCGGGGAGGGCTTCGGGTACGGCGTAGGGTATGGGTTAGGGTTAGGGTTAGTGTTAGGGTTAGGGCTCGGTTTAGGGTACGGGTTAGGATTAGGGTACGTGTTAGGGTTAGGGTAGGGGTTAGCGTTAGGGTATGCGTTAGGGTTAGGGTAGTTATTAAACCTATCCCACTCTCTAGATACTCCTTAGCACGTAAAGGAATATTATTTGGGTGTCCAGCCATGGAGAAGAGTTTAGACACTAAGATAATATAAGGAACACACACATTATAAAGAAATCACATTAGGATTCTCTTTTTAAGCTGTTCCTTAAAACCCTAGTGCTTAGGAAATCTATTGGAGGCAGAAGCAGTCAAGGGTAGCCTAGGGTTACGGTTAGGCTTAGGGTTAGGCTTAGGGTACGGCTTAGGGTACGGGTTTGGGGAGGGCTTCGGGTACGGCGTAGGGTATGGGTTAGGGTTAGGGTTAGGGTTAGTGTTAGGGTTAGGGCTCGGTTTAGGGTACGGGTTAGGATTAGGGTACGTGTTAGGGTTAGGGTAGGGGTTGGGGTTAGGGTACGCGTTAGGTTTAGGGTAGTTATTAAACCTATCCCACTCTCTAGATACCCCTTAGCACGTAAAGGAATATTATTTGGGGTCCAGCCATGGAGAAGAGTTTAGACACTAAGATAATATAAGGAACACACACATTATAAAGAAATCACATTAGGATTCTCTTTTTAAGCTGTTCCTTAAAACACTAGTGCTTAGGAAATCTATTGGAGGCAGAAGCAGTCAAGGGTAGCCTAGGGTTAGGGTTAGGCTTAGGGTTAGGCTTAGGGTACGCCTTAGGGTACGGGTTCGGGGAGGGCTTCGGGTACGGCGTAATGTATGGGTTAGGGTTAGGGTTAGGGTTAGTGTTAGGGTTAGGGCTCGGTTTAGGGTACGGGTTAGGATTAGGGTACGTGTTAGGGTTAGGGTAGGGGTTTGGGTTAGGGTACGCGTTAGGGTTAGGGTAGTTATTAAACCTATCCCACTCTCTAGATACCCCTTAGCACATAAAGGAATATTATTTGTGGGTCCAGCCATGGAGAAGAGTTTAGGCACTAAGATAAGATAAGGAACACACCCATTATAAAGAAATCACATTAGGATTCTCTTTTTAAGCTGTTCCTTAAAACACTAGTGCTTAGGAAATCTATTGGAGGCAGAAGCAGTCAAGGGTAGCCTAGGGTTAGGGTTAGGCTTAGGGTTAGGCTTAGGGTACGGCTTAGGGTACGGGTTCGGGGAGGGCTTCGGGTACGGCGTAGGGTATGGGTTAGGGTTAGGGTTAGGGTTATTGTTAGGGTTAGGGCTCGGTTTAGGGTACGGGTTAGGATTAGGGTACGTGTTACGGCTAGGGTAGGGGTTAGGGTTAGGGTACGCGTTAGGGTTAGGGTAGTGATTAAACCTATCCCACTCTCTAGATACCCCTTAGCACATAAAGGAATATTATTTGGGGGTCCAGCCATGGAGAAGAGTTTAGACACTAGGATTAGATAAGGAACACACCCATTATAAAGAAATCACATTAGGATTCTCTTTTTAAGCTGTTCCTTAAAACACTAGTGCTTAGGAAATCTATTGGATTCACAAGCAGTCAAGGGTAGCCTAGGGTTAGGGTTAGGCTTAGGGTTAGGCTTAGGGTACGGCTTAGGGTACGTGTTCGGGGAGGGCTTCGGGTACGGCGTAGGGTATGGGTTAGGGTTAGGGTTAGGGTTAGTGTTAGGGTTAGGGCTCGGTTTAGTTTACGGGTTAGGATTAGGGTACGTGTTAGGGTTAGGGTAGGGGTTAGGGTTAGGGTACGCGTTACGGTTAGGGTAGTTATTAAACCTATCCCACTCTCTAGATACCCCTTAGCACGTAAAGGAATATTATTTGGGGGTCCAGCCATGGAGAAGAGTTTAGGCACTAAGATAAGATAAGGAACACACCCATTATAAAGAAATCACATTAGGATTCTCTTTTTAAGCTGTTCCTTAAAACACTAGTGCTTAGGAAATCTATTGGAGGCAGAAGCAGTCAAGGGTAGCCTAGGGTTAGGGTTAGGCTTAGGGTTAGGCTTAGGGTACGCCTTAGGGTACGGGTTCGGGGAGGGCTTCGGGTACGGCGTAGGGTATGGGTTAGGGTTAGGGCTAGGGTTAGTGTTAGGGTAAGGGCTTGGTTTAGGGTACGGGTTAGGATTAGGGTACGTGTTAGGGTTAGGGTAGGGGTTAGGGTTAGGGTACGCGTTAGGGTTAGGGTAGTTATTAAACCTATCCCACTCTCTACATACCCCTTAGCACGTAAAGGAATATTATTTGGGGGTCCAGCCATGGAGAAGAGTTTAGACACTAAGATAATATAAGGAACACACACATTATAAAGAAATCACATTAGGATTCTCTTTTTAAGCTGTTCCTTAAAGCCCTAGTGCTTAGGAAATCTATTGGAGGCAGAAGCAGTCAAGGGTAGCCTAGGGTTAGGGTTAGGCTTAGGGTTAGGCTTAGGGTACGGCTTAGGGTACGGGTTTGGGGAGGGCTTCGGGTACGGCGTAGGGTATGGGTTAGGGTTAGGGTTAGGGTTAGTGTTAGGGTTAGGGCTCGGTTTAGGGTACGGGTTAGGATTAGGGTACGTGTTAGGGTTAGGGTAGGGGTTAGGGTTAGGGTACGCGTTAGGGTTAGGGTAGTTAGTAAACCTATCCCACTCTCTAGATACCCCTTAGCACGTAAAGGAATATTATTTGGGGGTCCAGCCATGGAGAAGAGTTTAGACACTAAGATAATATAAGGAACACACACATTATAAAGAAATCACATTAGGATTCTCTTTTTAAGCTGTTCCTTAAAACACTAGTGCTTAGGAAATCTATTGGAGGCAGAAGCAGTCAAGGGTAGCCTAGGGTTAGGGTTAGGCTTAGGGTTAGGCTTAGGGTACGGCTTAGGGTACGGGTTCGGGGAGGGCTTCGGGTACGGCGTAGGGTATGGGTTAGGGTTAGGGTTAGGGTTAGTGTTAGGGTTAGGGCTCGGTTTAGGGTACGGGTTAGGATTAGGGTACGTGTTAGGGCTAGGGTAGGGGTTAGGGTTAGGGTACGCGTTAGGGTTAGGGTAGTGATTAAACCTATCCCACTCTCTAGATACCCCTTAGCACATAAAGGAATATTATTTGGGGGTCCAGCCATGGAGAAGAGTTTAGACACTAGGATTAGATAAGGAACACACCCATTATAAAGAAATCACATTAGGATTCTCTTTTTAAGCTGTTCCTTAAAACACTAGTGCTTAGGAAATCTATTGGATTCACAAGCAGTCAAGGGTAGCCTAGGGTTAGGGTTAGGCTTAGGGTTAGGCTTAGGGTACGGCTTAGGGTACGTGTTCGGGGAGGGCTTCGGGTACGGCGTAGGGTATGGGTTAGGGTTAGGGTTAGGGTTAGTGTTAGGGTTAGGGCTCGGTTTAGTTTACGGGTTAGGATTAGGGTACGTGTTAGGGTTAGGGTAGGGGTTAGGGTTAGGGTACGCGTTACGGTTAGGGTAGTTTTTAAACCTATCCCACTCTCTAGATACCCCTTAGCACGTAAAGGAATATTATTTGGGGGTCCAGCCATGGAGAAGAGTTTAGGCACTAAGATAAGATAAGGAACACACCCATTATAAAGAAATCACATTAGGATTCCCTTTTTAAGCTGTTCTTTAAAACACTAGTGCTTAGGAAATCTATTGGAGGCAGAAGCAGTCAAGGGTAACCTAGGGTTAGGGTTAGGCTTAGGGTTAGGCTTAGGGTACGCCTTAGGGTACGGGTTCGGGGAGGGCTTCGGGTACGGCGTAGGGTATGGGTTAGGGTTAGGGTTAGGGTTAGTGTTAGGGTAAGGGCTCGGTTTAGGGTACGGGTTAGGATTAGGGTACGTGTTAGGGTTAGGGTAGGGGTTAGGGTTAGGGTACGCGTTAGGGTTAGGGTAGTTATTAAACCTATCCCACTCTCTACATACCCCTTAGCACGTAAAGGAATATTATTTGGGGGTCCAGCCATGGAGAAGAGTTTAGACACTAAGATAATATAAGGAACACACACATTATAAAGAAATCACATTAGGATTCTCTTTTTAAGCTGTTCCTTAAAGCCCTAGTGCTTAGGAAATCTATTGGAGGCAGAAGCAGTCAAGGGTAGCCTAGGGTTAGGGTTAGGCTTAGGGTACGGCTTAGGGTACGGGTTTGGGGAGGGCTTCGGGTACGGCGTAGGGTATGGGTTAGGGTTAGGGTGAGGGTTAGTGTTAGGGTTAGGGCTCGGTTTAGGGTACGGGTTTGGATTAGGGTACGTGTTAGGGTTAGGGTAGGGGTTAGGGTTAGGGTACGCGTTAGGGTTAGGGTAGTTATTAAACCTATCCCACTCTCTAGATACCCCTTAGCACGTAAAGGAATATTATTTGGGGGTCCAGCCATGGAGAAGAGTTTAGACACTAAGATAAAATAAGGAACACACACATTATAAAGAAATCACATTAGGATTCTCTTTTTAAGCTGTTCCTTAAAACACTAGTGCTTAGGAAATCTATTGGAGGCAGAAGCAGTCAAGGGTAGCCTAGGGTTAGGGTTAGGCTTAGGGTTAGGCTTAGGGTACGGCTTAGGGTACGGGTTCGGGTACGGCGTAGGGTATGGGTTAGGGTTAGGGTTAGGGTTAGTGTTAGGGTTAGGGCTCGGTTTAGGGTACGGATTAGGATTAGGGTACGTGTTAGGGCTAGGGTAGGGGTTAGGGTTAGGGTACGCGTTAGGGTTAGGGTAGTGATTAAACCTATCCCACTCTCTAGATACCCCTTAGCACATAAAGGAATATTATTTGGGGGTCCAGCCATGGAGAAGAGTTTAGACACTAGGATTAGATAAGGAACACACCCATTATAAAGAAATCACATTAAGATTCTCTTTTTAAGCTGTTCCTTAAAACACTAGTGCTTAGGAAATCTATTGGAGGCAGAAGCAGTCAAGGGTAGCCTAGGGTTAGGGTTAGGCTTAGGGTACGGCTTAGGGTACGGGTTCGGGGAGGGCTTCGGGTACGGCGTAGGGTATGGGTTAGGGTTAGGGTTAGTGTTAGGGTTAGGGCTCGGTTTAGGGTACGGGTTAGGATTAGGGTACGTGTTAGGGTTAGGGTAGGGGTTAGGGTTAGGGTACGCGTTAGGGTTAGGGTAGTTATTAAACCTATCCCACTCTCTACATACCCCTTAGCACGTAAAGGAATATTATTTGGGGGTCCAGCCATGGAGAAGAGTTTAGACACTAAGATAATATAAGGAACACACACATTATAAAGAAATCACATTAGGATTCTCTTTTTAAGCTGTTCCTTAAAGCCCTAGTGCTTAGGAAATCTATTGGAGGCAGAAGCAGTCAAGGGTAGCCTAGGGTTAGGGTTAGGCTTAGGGTTAGGCTTAGGGTACGGCTTAGGGTACGGGTTTGGGGAGGGCTTCGGGTACGGCGTAGGGTATGGGTTAGGGTTAGGGTTAGGGTTAGTGTTAGGGTTAGGGCTCGGTTTAGGGTACGGGTTAGGATTAGGGTACGTGTTAGGGATAGGGTAGGGGTTAGGGTTAGGGTACGCGTTAGGGTTAGGGTAGTTATTAAACCTATCCCACTCTCTAGATACCCCTTAGCACGTAAAGGAATATTATTTGGGGGTCCAGCCATGGAGAAGAGTTTAGACACTAAGATAATATAAGGAACACACACATTATAAAGAAATCACATTAGGATTCTCTTTTTAAGCTGTTCCTTAAAACACTAGTGCTTAGGAAATCTATTGGAGGCAGAAGCAGTCAAGGGTAGCCTAGGGTTAGGGTTAGGCTTAGGGTTAGGCTTAGGGTACGGCTTAGGGTACGGGTTCGGGGAGGGCTTCGGGTACGGCGTAGGGTATGGGTTAGGGTTAGGGTTAGGTTTAGTGTTAGGGTTAGGGCTCGGTTTAGGGTACGGGTTAGGATTAGGGTACGTGTTAGGGCTAGGGTAGGGGTTAGGGTTAGGGTACGCGTTAGGGTTAGGGTAGTGATTAAACCTATCCCACTCTCTAGATACCCCTTAGCACATAAAGGAATATTATTTGGGGGTCCAGCCATGGAGAAGAGTTTAGACACTAGGATTAGATAAGGAACACACCCATTATAAAGAAATCACATTAGGATTCTCTTTTTAAGCTGTTCCTTAAAACACTAGTGCTTAGGAAATCTATTGGATTCACAAGCAGTCAAGGGTAGCCTAGGGTTAGGGTTAGGCTTAGGGTTAGGCTTAGGGTACGGCTTAGGGTACGTGTTCGGGGAGGGCTTCGGGTACGGCGTAGGGTATGGGTTAGGGTTAGGGTTAGGGTTAGTGTTAGGGTTAGGGCTCGGTTTAGTTTACGGGTTAGGATTAGGGTACGTGTTAGGGTTAGGGTAGGGGTTAGGGTTAGGGTACGCGTTACGGTTAGGGTAGTTATTAAACCTATCCCACTCTCTAGATACCCCTTAGCACGTAAAGGAATATTATTTGGGGGTCCAGCCATGGAGAAGAGTTTAGGCACTAAGATAAGATAAGGAACACACCCATTATAAAGAAATCACATTAGGATTCTCTTTTTAAGCTGTTCTTTAAAACACTAGTGCTTAGGAAATCTATTGGAGGCAGAAGCAGTCAAGGGTAGCCTAGGGTTAGGGTTAGGCTTAGGGTTAGGCTTAGGGTACGCCTTAGGGTACGGGTTCGGGGAGGGCTTCGGGTACGGCGTAGGGTATGGGTTAGGGTTAGGGTTAGGGTTAGTGTTAGGGTAAGGGCTCGGTTTAGGGTACGGGTTAGGATTAGGGTACGTGTTAGGGTTAGGGTAGGGGTTAGGGTTAGGGTACGCGTTAGGGTTAGGGTAGTTATTAAACCTATCCCACTCTATACATACCCCTTAGCACGTAAAGGAATATTATTTGGGGGTCCAGCCATGGAGAAGAGTTTAGACACTAAGATAATATAAGGAACACACACATTATAAAGAAATCACATTAGGATTCTCTTTTTAAGCTGTTCCTTAAAGCCCTAGTGCTTAGGAAATCTATTGGAGGCAGAAGCAGTCAAGGGTAGCCTAGGGTTAGGGTTAGGCTTAGGGTACGGCTTAGGGTACGGGTTTAGGGAGGGCTTCGGGTACGGCGTAGGGTATGGGTTAGGGTTAGGGTGAGGGTTAGTGTTAGGGTTAGGGCTCGGTTTAGGGTACGGGTTAGGATTAGGGTACGTGTTAGGGTTAGGGTAGGGGTTAGGGTTAGGGTACGCGTTAGGGTTAGGGTAGTTATTAAACCTATCCCACTCTCTAGATACCCCTTAGCACGTAAAGGAATATTATTTGGGGGTCCAGCCATGGAGAAGAGTTTAGACACTAAGATAAAATAAGGAACACACACATTATAAAGAAATCACATTAGGATTCTCTTTTTAAGCTGTTCCTTAAAACCCTAGTGCTTAGGAAATCTATTGGAGGCAGAAGCAGTCAAGGGTAGCCTAGGGTTAGGGTTAGGCTTAGGGTTAGGCTTAGGGTACGGCTTAGGGTACGGGTTCGGGGAGGGCTTCGGGTACGGCGTAGGGTATGGGTTAGGGTTAGGGTTAGGGTTAGTGTTAGGGTTAGGGCTCGGTTTAGGGTACGGGTTAGGATTAGGGTACGTGTTAGGGCTAGGGTAGGGGTTAGGTTTAGGGTACGCGTTAGGGTTAGGGTAGTGATTAAACCTATCCCACTCTCTAGATACCCCTTAGCACATAAAGGAATATTATTTGGGGGTCCAGCCATGGAGAAGAGTTTAGACACTAGGATTAGATAAGGAACACACCCATTATAAAGAAATCACATTAGGATTCTCTTTTTAAGCTGTTCCTTAAAACCCTAGTGCTTAGGAAATCTATTGGAGGCAGAAGCAGTCAAGGGTAGCCTAGGGTTAGGGTTAGGCTTAGGGTTAGGCTTAGGGTACGGCTTAGGGTACGGGTTCGGGGAGGGCTTCGGGTACGGCGTAGGGTATGGGTTAGGGTTAGGGTTAGTGTTAGGGTTAGGGCTCGGTTTAGGGTACGGGTTAGGATTAGGGTACGTGTTAGTGTTAGGGTAGGGGTTAGCGTTAGGGTACGCGTTAGGGTTAGGGTAGTTATTAAACCTATCCCACTCTCTAGATACTCCTTAGCACGTAAAGGAATATTATTTGGGTGTCCAGGCATGGAGAAGAGTTTAGACACTAAGATAATATAAGGAACACACACATTATAAAGAAATCACATTAGGATTCTCTTTTTAAGCTGTTCCTTAAAACCGTAGTGCTTAGGAAATCTATTGGAGGCAGAAGCAGTCAAGGGTAGCCTAGGGTTACGGTTAGGCTTAGGGTTAGGCTTAGGGTACGGCTTAGGGTACGGGTTTGGGGAGGGCTTCGGGTACGGCGTAGGGTATGGGTTAGGGTTAGGGTTAGGGTTAGTGTTAGGGTTAGGGCTCGGTTTAGGGTACGGGTTAGGATTAGGGTACGTGTTAGGGTTAGGGTAGGGGTTGGGGTTAGGGTACGCGTTAGGGTTAGGGTAGTTATTAAACCTATCCCACTCTCTAGATACCCCTTAGCACGTAAAGGAATATTATTTGGGGGTCCAGCCATGGAGCAGAGTTTAGACACTAAGATAATATAAGGAACACACACATTATAAAGAAATCACATTAGGATTCTCTTTTTAAGCTGTTCCTTAAAACACTAGTGCTTAGGAAATCTATTGGAGGCAGAAGCAGTCAAGGGTAGCCTAGGGTTAGGGTTAGGCTTAGGGTTAGGCTTAGGGTACGCCTTAGGGTACGGGTTCGGGGAAGGCTTCGGGTACGGCGTAATGTATGGGTTAGGGTTAGGGTTGGGTTAGTGTTAGGGTTAGGGCTCGGTTTAGGGTACGGGTTAGGATTAGGGTACGTGTTAGGGTTAGGGTAGGGGTTTGGGTTAGGGTACGCGTTAGGGTTAGGGTAGTTATTAAACCTATCCCACTCTCTAGATACCCCTTAGGACATAAAGGAATATTATTTGAGGGTCCAGCCATGGAGAAGAGTTTAGGCACTAAGATAAGATAAGGAACACACCCATTATAAAGAAATCACATTAGGATTCTCTTTTTAAGCTGTTCCTTAAAACACTAGTGCTTAGGAAATCTATTGGAGGCAGAAGCAGTCAAGGGTAGCCTAGGGTTAGGGTTAGGCTTAGGGTTAGGCTTAGGGTACGGCTTAGGGTACGGGTTCGGGGAGGGCTTCGGGTACGGCGTAGGGTATGGGTTAGGGTTAGGGTTAGGGTTAGTGTTAGGGTTAGGGCTCGGTTTAGGGTACGGGTTAGGATTAGGGTACGTGTTAGGGCTAGGGTAGGGGTTAGGGTTAGGGTACGCGTTAGGGTTAGGGTAGTGATTAAACCTATCCCACTCTCTAGATACCCCTTAGCACATAAAGGAATATTATTTGGGGGTCCAGCCATGGAGAAGAGTTTAGACACTAGGATTAGATAAGGAACACACCCATTATAAAGAAATCACATTAGGATTCTCTTTTTAAGCTGTTCCTTAAAACACTAGTGCTTAAGAAATCTATTGGATTCACAAGCAGTCAAGGGTAGCCTAGGGTTAGGGTTAGGCTTAGGGTTAGGCTTAGGGTACGGCTTAGGGTACGTGTTCGGGGAGGGCTTCGGGTACGGCGTAGGGTATGGGTTAGGGTTAGGGTTAGGGTTAGTGTTAGGGTTAGGTCTCGGTTTAGTTTACGGGTTAGGATTAGGGTACGTGTTAGGGTTAGGGTAGGGGTTAGGGTTAGGGTACGCGTTACGGTTAGGGTAGTTATTAAACCTATCCCACTCTCTAGATACCCCTTAGCACGTAAAGGAATATTATTTGGGGGTCCAGCCATGGAGAAGAGTTTAGGCACTAAGATAAGATAAGGAACACACCCATTATAAAGAAATCACATTAGGATTCTCTTTTTAAGCTGTTCCTTAAAACACTAGTGCTTAGGAAATCTATTGGAGGCAGAAGCAGTCAAGGGTAGCCTAGGGTTAGGGTTAGGCTTAGGGTTAGGCTTAGGGTACGGCTTAGGGTACGGGTTCGGGGAGGGCTTCGGGTACGGCGTAGGGTATGGGTTAGGGTTAGGGTTAGGGTTAGTGTTAGGGTTAGGGCTCGGTTTAGGGTACGGGTTAGGATTAGGGTACGTGTTAGGGTTAGGGTAGGGGTTAGGGTTAGGGTACGCGTTAGGGTTAGGGTAGTGATTAAACCTATCCCACTCTCTAGATACCCTTTAGCACGTAAAGGAATATTATTTGGGGGTCCAGCCATGGAGAAGAGTTTAGGCACTAAGATAAGATAAGGAACACACCCATTATAAAGAAATCACATTAGGATTCTCTTTTTAAGCTGTTCCTTAAAACACTAGTGCTTAGGAAATCTATTGGAGGCAGAAGCAGTCAAGGGTAGCCTAGGGTTAGGGTTAGGCTTAGGGTTAGGCTTAGGGTACGCCTTAGGGTACGGGTTCGGGGAGGGCTTCGGGTACGGCGTAGGGTATGGGTTAGGGTTAGGGTTAGGGTTAGTGTTAGGGTAAGGGCTCGGTTTAGGGTACGGGTTAGGATTAGGGTACGTGTTAGGGTTAGGGTAGGGGTTAGGGTTAGGGTACGCGTTAGGGTTAGGGTAGTTATTAAACCTATCCCACTCTCTACATACCCCTTAGCACGTAAAGGAATATTATTTGGGGGTCCAGCCATGGAGAAGAGTTTAGACACTAAGATAATATAAGGAACACACACATTATAAAGAAATCACATTAGGATTCTCTTTTTAAGCTGTTCCTTAAAGCCCTAGTGCTTAGGAAATCTATTGGAGGCAGAAGCAGTCAAGGGTAGCCTAGGGTTAGGGTTAGGCTTAGGGTTAGGCTTAGGGTACGGCTTAGGGTACGGGTTTGGGGAGGGCTTCGGGTACGGCGTAAGGTATGGGTTAGGGTTAGGGTTAGGGTTAGTCTTAGGGTTAGGGCTCGGTTTAGGGTACGGGTTAGGATTAGGGTACGTGTTAGGGTTAGGGTAGGGGTTAGGGTTAGGGTACGCGTTAGGGTTAGGGTAGTTATTAAACCTATCCCACTCTCTAGATACCCCTTAGCACGTAAAGGAATATTATTTGGGGGTCCAGCCATGGAGAAGAAGAGTTTAGACACTAAGATAAGATAAGGAACACACACATTATAAAGAAATCACATTAGGATTCTCTTTTTAAGCTGTTCCTTAAAACACTAGTGCTTAGGAAATCTATTGGAGGCAGAAGCAGTCAAGGGTAGCCTAGGGTTAGGGTTAGGCTTAGGGTTAGGCTTAGGGTACGGCTTAGGGTACGGGTTCGGGGAGGGCTTCGGGTACGGCGTAGGGTATGGGTTAGGGTTAGGGTTAGGGTTAGTGTTAGGGTTAGGGCTCGGTTTAGGGTACGGGTTAGGATTAGGGTACGTGTTAGGGCTAGGGTAGGGGTTAGGGTTAGGGTACGCGTTAGGGTTAGGGTAGTGATTAAACCTATCCCACTCTCTAGATACCCCTTAGCACATAAAGGAATATTATTTGGGGGTCCAGCCATGGAGAAGAGTTTAGACACTAGGATTAGATAAGGAACACACCCATTATAAAGAAATCACATTAGGATTCTCTTTTTAAGCTGTTCCTTAAAACACTAGTGCTTAGGAAATCTATTGGATTCACAAGCAGTCAAGGGTAGCCTAGGGTTAGGGTTAGGCTTAGGGTTAGGCTTAGGGTACGGCTTAGGGTACGTGTTCGGGGAGGGCTTCGGGTACGGCGTAGGGTATGGGTTAGGGTTAGGGTTAGGGTTAGTGTTAGGGTTAGGGCTCGGTTTAGTTTACGGGTTAGGATTAGGGTACGTGTTAGGGTTAGGGTAGGGGTTAGGGTTAGGGTACGCGTTACGGTTAGGGTAGTTATTAAACCTATCCCACTCTCTAGATACCCCTTAGCACGTAAAGGAATATTATTTGGGGGTCCAGCCATGGAGAAGAGTTTAGGCACTAAGATAAGATAAGGAACACACCCATTATAAAGAAATCACATTAGGATTCTCTTTTTAAGCTGTTCTTTAAAACACTAGTGCTTAGGAAATCTATTGGAGGCAGAAGCAGTCAAGGGTAGCCTAGGGTTAGGGTTAGGCTTAGGGTTAGGCTTAGGGTACGCCTTAGGGTATGGGTTCGGGGAGGGCTTCGGGTACGGCGTAGGGTATGGGTTAGGGTTAGGGTTAGGGTTAGTGTTAGGGTAAGGGCTCGGTTTAGGGTACGGGTTAGGATTAGGGTACGTGTTAGGGTTAGGGTAGGGGTTAGGGTTAGGGTACGCGTTAGGGTTAGGGTAGTTATTAAACCTATCCCACTCTATACATACCCCTTAGCACGTAAAGGAATATTATTTGGGGGTCCAGCCATGGAGAAGAGTTTAGACACTAAGATAATATAAGGAACACACACATTATAAAGAAATCACATTAGGATTCTCTTTTTAAGCTGTTCCTTAAAGCCCTAGTGCTTAGGAAATCTATTGGAGGCAGAAGCAGTCAAGGGTAGCCTAGGGTTAGGGTTAGGCTTAGGGTACGGCTTAGGGTACGGGTTTAGGGAGGGCTTCGGGTACGGCGTAGGGTATGGGTTAGGGTTAGGGTGAGGGTTAGTGTTAGGGTTAGGGCTCGGTTTAGGGTACGGGTTAGGATTAGGGTACGTGTTAGGGTTAGGGTAGGGGTTAGGGTTAGGGTACGCGTTAGGGTTAGGGTAGTTATTAAACCTATCCCACTCTCTAGATACCCCTTAGCACGTAAAGGAATATTATTTGGGGGTCCAGCCATGGAGAAGAGTTTAGACACTAAGATAAAATAAGGAACACACACATTATAAAGAAATCACATTAGGATTCTCTTTTTAAGCTGTTCCTTAAAACCCTAGTGCTTAGGAAATCTATTGGAGGCAGAAGCAGTCAAGGGTAGCCTAGGGTTAGGGTTAGGCTTAGGGTTAGGCTTAGGGTACGGCTTAGGGTACGGGTTCGGGGAGGGCTTCGGGTACGGCGTAGGGTATGGGTTAGGGTTAGGGTTAGGGTTAGTGTTAGGGTTAGGGCTCGGTTTAGGGTACGGGTTAGGATTAGGGTACGTGTTAGGGCTAGGGTAGGGGTTAGGTTTAGGGTACGCGTTAGGGTTAGGGTAGTGATTAAACCTATCCCACTCTCTAGATACCCCTTAGCACATAAAGGAATATTATTTGGGGGTCCAGCCATGGAGAAGAGTTTAGACACTAGGATTAGATAAGGAACACACCCATTATAAAGAAATCACATTAGGATTCTCTTTTTAAGCTGTTCCTTAAAACCCTAGTGCTTAGGAAATCTATTGGAGGCAGAAGCAGTCAAGGGTAGCCTAGGGTTAGGGTTAGGCTTAGGGTTAGGCTTAGGGTACGGCTTAGGGTACGGGTTCGGGGAGGGCTTCGGGTACGGCGTAGGGTATGGGTTAGGGTTAGGGTTAGTGTTAGGGTTAGGGCTCGGTTTAGGGTACGGGTTAGGATTAGGGTACGTGTTAGTGTTAGGGTAGGGGTTAGCGTTAGGGTACGCGTTAGGGTTAGGGTAGTTATTAAACCTATCCCACTCTCTAGATACTCCTTAGCACGTAAAGGAATATTATTTGGGTGTCCAGGCATGGAGAAGAGTTTAGACACTAAGATAATATAAGGAACACACACATTATAAAGAAATCACATTAGGATTCTCTTTTTAAGCTGTTCCTTAAAACCGTAGTGCTTAGGAAATCTATTGGAGGCAGAAGCAGTCAAGGGTAGCCTAGGGTTACGGTTAGGCTTAGGGTTAGGCTTAGGGTACGGCTTAGGGTACGGGTTTGGGGAGGGCTTCGGGTACGGCGTAGGGTATGGGTTAGGGTTAGGGTTAGGGTTAGTGTTAGGGTTAGGGCTCGGTTTAGGGTACGGGTTAGGATTAGGGTACGTGTTAGGGTTAGGGTAGGGGTTGGGGTTAGGGTACGCGTTAGGGTTAGGGTAGTTATTAAACCTATCCCACTCTCTAGATACCCCTTAGCACGTAAAGGAATATTATTTGGGGGTCCAGCCATGGAGCAGAGTTTAGACACTAAGATAATATAAGGAACACACACATTATAAAGAAATCACATTAGGATTCTCTTTTTAAGCTGTTCCTTAAAACACTAGTGCTTAGGAAATCTATTGGAGGCAGAAGCAGTCAAGGGTAGCCTAGGGTTAGGGTTAGGCTTAGGGTTAGGCTTAGGGTACGCCTTAGGGTACGGGTTCGGGGAAGGCTTCGGGTACGGCGTAATGTATGGGTTAGGGTTAGGGTTGGGTTAGTGTTAGGGTTAGGGCTCGGTTTAGGGTACGGGTTAGGATTAGGGTACGTGTTAGGGTTAGGGTAGGGGTTTGGGTTAGGGTACGCGTTAGGGTTAGGGTAGTTATTAAACCTATCCCACTCTCTAGATACCCCTTAGGACATAAAGGAATATTATTTGGGGGTCCAGCCATGGAGAAGAGTTTAGGCACTAAGATAAGATAAGGAACACACCCATTATAAAGAAATCACATTAGGATTCTCTTTTTAAGCTGTTCCTTAAAACACTAGTGCTTAGGAAATCTATTGGAGGCAGAAGCAGTCAAGGGTAGCCTAGGGTTAGGGTTAGGCTTAGGGTTAGGCTTAGGGTACGGCTTAGGGTACGGGTTCGGGGAGGGCTTCGGGTACGGCGTAGGGTATGGGTTAGGGTTAGGGTTAGGGTTAGTGTTAGGGTTAGGGCTCGGTTTAGGGTACGGGTTAGGATTAGGGTACGTGTTAGGGCTAGGGTAGGGGTTAGGGTTAGGGTACGCGTTAGGGTTAGGGTAGTGATTAAACCTATCCCACTCTCTAGATACCCCTTAGCACATAAAGGAATATTATTTGGGGGTCCAGCCATGGAGAAGAGTTTAGACACTAGGATTAGATAAGGAACACACCCATTATAAAGAAATCACATTAGGATTCTCTTTTTAAGCTGTTCCTTAAAACACTAGTGCTTAAGAAATCTATTGGATTCACAAGCAGTCAAGGGTAGCCTAGGGTTAGGGTTAGGCTTAGGGTTAGGCTTAGGGTACGGCTTAGGGTACGTGTTCGGGGAGGGCTTCGGGTACGGCGTAGGGTATGGGTTAGGGTTAGGGTTAGGGTTAGTGTTAGGGTTAGGTCTCGGTTTAGTTTACGGGTTAGGATTAGGGTACGTGTTAGGGTTAGGGTAGGGGTTAGGGTTAGGGTACGCGTTACGGTTAGGGTAGTTATTAAACCTATCCCACTCTCTAGATACCCCTTAGCACGTAAAGGAATATTATTTGGGGGTCCAGCCATGGAGAAGAGTTTAGGCACTAAGATAAGATAAGGAACACACCCATTATAAAGAAATCACATTAGGATTCTCTTTTTAAGCTGTTCCTTAAAACCCTAGTGCTTAGGAAATCTATTGGAGGCAGAAGCAGTCAAGGGTAGCCTAGGGTTAGGGTTAGGCTTAGGGTTAGGCTTAGGGTACGGCTTAGGGTACGGGTTCGGGGAGGGCTTCGGGTACGGCGTAGGGTATGGGTTAGGGTTAGGGTTAGTGTTAGGGTTAGGGCTCGGTTTAGGGTACGGGTTAGGATTAGGGTACGTGTTAGTGTTAGGGTAGGGGTTAGCGTTAGGGTACGCGTTAGGGTTAGGGTAGTTATTAAACCTATCCCACTCTCTAGATACTCCTTAGCACGTAAAGGAATATTATTTGGGTGTCCAGGCATGGAGAAGAGTTTAGACACTAAGATAATATAAGGAACACACACATTATAAAGAAATCACATTAGGATTCTCTTTTTAAGCTGTTCCTTAAAACCGTAGTGCTTAGGAAATCTATTGGAGGCAGAAGCAGTCAAGGGTAGCCTAGGGTTACGGTTAGGCTTAGGGTTAGGCTTAGGGTACGGCTTAGGGTACGGGTTTGGGGAGGGCTTCGGGTACGGCGTAGGGTATGGGTTAGGGTTAGGGTTAGGGTTAGTGTTAGGGTTAGGGCTCGGTTTAGGGTACGGGTTAGGATTAGGGTACGTGTTAGGGTTAGGGTAGGGGTTGGGGTTAGGGTACGCGTTAGGGTTAGGGTAGTTATTAAACCTATCCCACTCTCTAGATACCCCTTAGCACGTAAAGGAATATTATTTGGGGGTCCAGCCATGGAGCAGAGTTTAGACACTAAGATAATATAAGGAACACACACATTATAAAGAAATCACATTAGGATTCTCTTTTTAAGCTGTTCCTTAAAACACTAGTGCTTAGGAAATCTATTGGAGGCAGAAGCAGTCAAGGGTAGCCTAGGGTTAGGGTTAGGCTTAGGGTTAGGCTTAGGGTACGCCTTAGGGTACGGGTTCGGGGAAGGCTTCGGGTACGGCGTAATGTATGGGTTAGGGTTAGGGTTGGGTTAGTGTTAGGGTTAGGGCTCGGTTTAGGGTACGGGTTAGGATTAGGGTACGTGTTAGGGTTAGGGTAGGGGTTTGGGTTAGGGTACGCGTTAGGGTTAGGGTAGTTATTAAACCTATCCCACTCTCTAGATACCCCTTAGGACATAAAGGAATATTATTTGGGGGTCCAGCCATGGAGAAGAGTTTAGGCACTAAGATAAGATAAGGAACACACCCATTATAAAGAAATCACATTAGGATTCTCTTTTTAAGCTGTTCCTTAAAACACTAGTGCTTAGGAAATCTATTGGAGGCAGAAGCAGTCAAGGGTAGCCTAGGGTTAGGGTTAGGCTTAG
Organism: Balaenoptera physalus; assembly: GCF_965194825.1. Lineage (NCBI taxonomy): Eukaryota > Metazoa > Chordata > Mammalia > Artiodactyla > Balaenopteridae > Balaenoptera > Balaenoptera physalus. Next base: position 1,531,157 of record NW_028126471.1, read on the forward strand.
GGTTAGGCTTAGGGTACGGCTTAGGGTACGGGTTCGGGGAGGGCTTCGGGTACGGCGTAGGGTATGGGTTAGGGTTAGGGTTAGGGTTAGTGTTAGGGTTAGGGCTCGGTTTAGGGTACGGGTTAGGATTAGGGTACGTGTTAGGGCTAGGGTAGGGGTTAGGGTTAGGGTACGCGTTAGGGTTAGGGTAGTGATTAAACCTATCCCACTCTCTAGATACCCCTTAGCACATAAAGGAATATTATTTGGGGGTCCAGCCATGGAGAAGAGTTTAGACACTAGGATTAGATAAGGAACACACCCATTATAAAGAAATCACATTAGGATTCTCTTTTTAAGCTGTTCCTTAAAACACTAGTGCTTAAGAAATCTATTGGATTCACAAGCAGTCAAGGGTAGCCTAGGGTTAGGGTTAGGCTTAGGGTTAGGCTTAGGGTACGGCTTAGGGTACGTGTTCGGGGAGGGCTTCGGGTACGGCGTAGGGTATGGGTTAGGGTTAGGGTTAGGGTTAGTGTTAGGGTTAGGTCTCGGTTTAGTTTACGGGTTAGGATTAGGGTACGTGTTAGGGTTAGGGTAGGGGTTAGGGTTAGGGTACGCGTTACGGTTAGGGTAGTTATTAAACCTATCCCACTCTCTAGATACCCCTTAGCACGTAAAGGAATATTATTTGGGGGTCCAGCCATGGAGAAGAGTTTAGGCACTAAGATAAGATAAGGAACACACCCATTATAAAGAAATCACATTAGGATTCTCTTTTTAAGCTGTTCCTTAAAACACTAGTGCTTAGGAAATCTATTGGAGGCAGAAGCAGTCAAGGGTAGCCTAGGGTTAGGGTTAGGCTTAGGGTTAGGCTTAGGGTACGCCTTAGGGTACGGGTTCGGGGAGGGCTTCGGGTACGGCGTAGGGTATGGGTTAGGGTTAGGGTTAGGGTTAGGGTTAGTGTTAGGGTAAGGGCTCGGTTTAGGGTACGGGTTAGGATTAGAGTACGTGTTAGGGTTAGGGTAGGGGTTAGGGTTAGGGTACGCGTTAGGGTTAGGGTAGTTATTAAACCTATCCCACTCTCTACATACCCCTTAGCACGTAAAGGAATATTATTTGGGGGTCCAGCCATGGAGAAGAGTTTAGACACTAAGATAATATAAGGAACACACACATTATAAAGAAATCACATTAGGATTCTCTTTTTAAGCTGTTCCTTAAAGCCCTAGTGCTTAGGAAATCTATTGGAGGCAGAAGCAGTCAAGGGTAGCCTAGGGTTAGGGTTAGGCTTAGGGTTAGGCTTAGGGTACGGCTTAGGGTACGGGTTTGGGGAGGGCTTCGGGTACGGCGTATGGTATGGGTTAGGGTTAGGGTTAGGGTTAGGGTTAGTGTTAGGGTTAGGGCTCGGTTTAGGGTACGGGTTAGGATTAGGGTACATGTTAGGGTTAGGGTAGGGGTTAGGGTTAGGGTACGCATTAGGGTTAGGGTAGTTATTAAACCTATCCCACTCTCTAGATACCCCTTAGCACGTAAAGGAATATTATTTGGGGGTCCAGCCATGGAGAAGAGTTTAGACACTAAGATAATATAAGGAACACACACATTATAAAGAAATCACATTAGGATTCTCTTTTTAAGCTGTTCCTTAAAACACTAGTGCTTAGGAAATCTATTGGATTCACAAGCAGTCAAGGGTAGCCTAGGGTTAGGCTTAGGCTTAGGGTTAGGCTTAGGGTACGGCTTAGGGTACGTGTTCGGGGAGGGCTTCGGGTACGGCGTAGGGTATGGGTTAGGGTTAGGGTTAGGGTTAGTGTTAGGGTTAGGGCTCGGTTTAGTTTACGGGTTAGGATTAGGGTACGTGTTAGGGTTAGGGTAGGGGTTAGGGTTAGGGTACGCGTTACGGTTAGGGTAGTTATTAAACCTATCCCACTCTCTAGATACCCCTTAGCACGTAAAGGAATATTATTTGGGGGTCCAGCCATGGAGAAGAGTTTAGGCACTAAGATAAGATAAGGAACACACCCATTATAAAGAAATCACATTAGGATTCTCTTTTTAAGCTGTTCCTTAAAACACTAGTGCTTAGGAAATCTATTGGAGGCAGAAGCAGTCAAGGGTAGCCTAGGGTTAGGGTTAGGCTTAGGGTTAGGCTTAGGGAACGGCTTAGGGTACGGGTTTGGGGAGGGCTTCGGGTACGGCGTAGGGTATGGGTTAGGGTTAGGGTTAGGGTTAGTGTTAGGGTTAGGGCTCGGTTTAGGGTACGGGTTAGGATTAGGGTACGTGTTAGGGTTAGGGTAGGGGTTAGGGTTAGGGTACGCGTTAGGGTTAGGGTAGTTATTAAACCTATCCCACTCTCTAGATACCCCTTAGCACGTAAAGGAATATTATTTGGGATTGCAGCCATGGAGAAGAGTTTAGACACTAAGATAATATAAGGAACACACACATTATAAAGAAATCACATTAGGATTCTCTTTTTAAGCTGTTCCTTAAAACACTAGTGCTTAGGAAATCTATTGGAGGCAGAAGCAGTCAAGGGTAGCCTAGGGTTAGGGTTAGGCTTAGGGTTAGGCTTAGGGTACGGCTTAGGATACGGGTTCGGGGAGGGCTTCGGGTACGGCGTAGGGTATGGGTTAGGGTTAGGGTTAGGGTTAGTGTTAGGGTTAGGGCTCGGTTTAGGGTACGGGTTAGGATTAGGGTACGTGTTAGGGTTAGGGTAGGGGTTAGGGTTAGGGTACGCGTTAGGGTTAGGGTAGTGATTAAACCTATCCCACTCTCTAGATACCCCTTAGCACGTAAAGGAATATTATTTGGGGGTCCAGCCATGGAGAAGAGTTTAGGCACTAAGATAAGATAAGGAACACACCCATTATAAAGAAATCACATTAGGATTCTCTTTTTAAGCTGTTCCTTAAAACACTAGTGCTTAGGAAATCTATTGGAGGCAGAAGCAGTCAAGGGTAGCCTAGGGTTAGGGTTAGGCTTAGGGTTAGGCTTAGGGTACGCCTTAGGGTACGGGTTCGGGGAGGGCTTCGGGTACGGCGTAGGGTATGGGTTAGGGTTAGGGTTAGGGTTAGTGTTAGGGTAAGGTCTCGGTTTAGGGTACGGGTTAGGATTAGGGTACGTGTTAGGGTTAGGGTAGGGGTTAGGGTTAGGGTACGCGTTAGGGTTAGGGTAGTTATTAAACCTATCCCACTCTCTACATACCCCTTAGCACGTAAAGGAATATTATTTGGGGGTCCAGCCATGGAGAAGAGTTTAGACACTAAGATAATATAAGGAACACACACATTATAAAGAAATCACATTAGGATTCTCTTTTTAAGCTGTTCCTTAAAGCCCTAGTGCTTAGGAAATCTATTGGAGGCAGAAGCAGTCAAGGGTAGCCTAGGGTTAGGGTTAGGCTTAGGGTTAGGCTTAGGGTACGGCTTAGGGTACGGGTTTGGGGAGGGCTTCGGGTACGGCGTAGGGTATGGGTTAGGGTTAGAGTTAGGGTTAGTCTTAGGGTTAGGGCTCGGTTTAGGGTACGGGTTAGGATTAGGGTACGTGTTAGGGTTAGGGTAGGGGTTAGGGTTAGGGTACGCGTTAGGGTTAGGGTAGTTATTAAACCTATCCCACTCTCTAGATACCCCTTAGCACGTAATGGAATATTATTTGGGGGTCCAGCCATGGAGAAGAGTTTAGACACTAAGATAAGATAAGGAACACACCCATTATAAAGAAATCACATTAGGATTCTCTTTTTAAGCTGTTCCTTAAAACACTAGTGCTTAGGAAATCTATTGGAGGCAGAAGCAGTCAAGGGTAGCCTAGGGTTAGGGTTAGGCTTAGGGTTAGGCTTAGGGTACGGCTTAGGGTACGGGTTCGGGGAGGGCTTCGGGTACGGCGTAGGGTATGGGTTAGGGTTAGGGTTAGGGTTAGTGTTAGCGTTAGGGCTCGGTTTAGGGTACGGGTTAGGATTAGGGTACGTGTTAGGGCTAGGGTAGGGGTTAGGGTTAGGGTACGCGTTAGGGTTAGGGTAGTGATTAAACCTATCCCACTCTCTAGATACCCCTTAGCACATAAAGGAATATTATTTGGGGGTCCAGCCATGGAGAAGAGTTTAGACACTAGGATTAGATAAGGAACACACCCATTATAAAGAAATCACATTAGGATTCTCTTTTTAAGCTGTTCCTTAAAACACTAGTGCTTAGGAAATCTATTGGATTCACAAGCAGTCAAGGGTAGCCTAGGGTTAGGGTTAGGCTTAGGGTTAGACTTAGGGTACGGCTTAGGGTACGTGTTCGGGGAGGGCTTCGGGTACGGCGTAGGGTATGGGTTAGGGTTAGGGTTAGGGTTAGTGTTAGGGTTAGGGCTCGGTTTAGTTTACGGGTTAGGATTAGGGTACGTGTTAGGGTTAGGGTAGGGGTTAGGGTTAGGGTACGCGTTACGGTTAGGGTAGTTATTAAACCTATCCCACTCTCTAGATACCCCTTAGCACGTAAAGGAATATTATTTGGGGGTCCAGCCATGGAGAAGAGTTTAGGCACTAAGATAAGATAAGGAACACACCCATTATAAAGAAATCACATTAGGATTCTCTTTTTAAGCTGTTCCTTAAAACACTAGTGCTTAGGAAATCTATTGGAGGCAGAAGCAGTCAAGGGTAGCCTAGGGTTAGGGTTAGGCTTAGGGTTAGGCTTAGGGTACGCCTTAGGGTACGGGTTCGGGGAGGGCTTCGGGTACGGCGTCGGGTATGGGTTAGGGTTAGGGTTAGGGTTAGTGTTAGGGTAAGGGCTCGGTTTAGGGTACGGTTTAGGATTAGGGTACGTGTTAGGGTTAGGGTAGGGGTTAGGGTTAGGGTACGCGTTAGGGTTAGGGTAGTTATTAAACCTATCCCACTCTCTACATACCCCTTAGCACGTAAAGGAATATTATTTGGGGGTCCAGCCATGGAGAAGAGTTTAGACACTAAGATAATATAAGGAACACACACATTATAAAGAAATCACATTAGGATTCTCTTTTTAAGCTGTTCCTTAAAGCCCTAGTGCTTAGGAAATCTATTGGAGGCAGAAGCAGTCAAGGGTAGCCTAGGGTTAGGGTTAGGCTTAGGGTTAGGCTTAGGGTACGGCTTAGGGTACGGGTTTGGGGAGGGCTTCGGGTACGGCGTAGGGTATGGGTTAGGGTTAGGGTTAGGGTTAGTGTTAGGGTTAGGGCTCGGTTTAGGGTACGGGTTAGGATTAGGGTACGTGTTAGGGTTAGGGTAGGGGTTAGGGTTAGGGTACGCGTTAGGGTTAGGGTAGTTATTAAACCTATCCCACTCTCTAGATACCCCTTAGCACGTAAAGGAATATTATTTGGGGGTCCAGCCATGGAGAAGAGTTTAGACACTAAGATAATATAAGGAACACACACATTATAAAGAAATCACATTAGGATTCTCTTTTTAAGCTGTTCCTTAAAACACTAGTGCTTAGGAAATCTATTGGAGGCAGAAGCAGTCAAGGGTAGCCTAGGGTTAGGGTTAGGCTTAGGGTTAGGCTTAGGGTATGGCTTAGGGTACGGGTTCGGGGAGGGCTTCGGGTACGGCGTAGGGTATGGGTTAGGGTTAGGGTTATGGTTAGTGTTAGGGTTAGGGCTCGGTTTAGGGTACGGGTTAGGATTAGGATACGTGTTAGGGCTAGGGTAGGGGTTAGGGTTAGGGTACGCGTTAGGGTTAGGGTAGTGATTAAACCTATCCCACTCTCTAGATACCCCTTAGCACATAAAGGAATATTATTTGGGGGTCCAGCCATGGAGAAGAGTTTAGACACTAGGATTAGATAAGGAACACACCCATTATAAAGAAATCACATTAGGATTCTCTTTTTAAGCTGTTCCTTAAAACACTAGTGCTTAGGAAATCTATTGGATTCACAAGCAGTCAAGGGTAGCCTAGGGTTAGGGTTAGGCTTAGGGTTAGGCTTAGGGTACGCCTTAGGGTACGGGTTCGGGGAGGGCTTCGGGTACGGCGTAGGGTATGGGTTAGGGTTAGGGTTAGGGTTAGTGTTAGGGTTAGGGCTCGGTTTAGGGTACGGGTTAGGATTAGGGTACGTGTTAGGGTTAGGGTAGGGGTTAGCGTTAGGGTACGCGTTAGGGTTAGGGTAGTTATTAAACCTATCCCACTTTCTAGATACTCCTTAGCACGTAAAGGAATATTATTTGGGGGTCCAGGCATGGAGAAGAGTTTAGACACTAAGATAATATAAGGAACACACACATTATAAAGAAATCACATTAGGATTCTCTTTTTAAGCTGTTCCTTAAAACCCTAGTGCTTAGGAAATCTATTGGAGGCAGAAGCAGTCAAGGGTAGCCTAGGGTTAGGGTTAGGCTTAGGGTTAGGCTTAGGGTACGCCTTAGGGTACGGGTTCGGGGAGGGCTTCGTGTACGGCGTAATGTATGGGTTAGGGTTAGGGTTAGGGTTAGTGTTATGGTTAGGGCTCGGTTTAGGGTACGGGTTAGGATTAGGGTACGTGTTAGGGTTAGGGTAGGGGTTAGGGTTAGGGTACGCGTTAGGGTTAGGGTAGTTATTAAACCTATCCCACTCTCTAGATAACCCTTAGCACATAATGAATATTATTTGGGGGTCCAGCCATGGAGAAGAGTTTAGACACTAGGATTAGATAAGGAACACACCCATTATAAAGAAATCACATTAGGATTCTCTTTTTAAGTTGTTCCTTAAAACACTAGTGCTTAGGAAATCTATTGGAGGCAGAAGCAGTCAAGGGTAGCCTAGGGTTAGGGTTAGGCTTAGGGTTAGGCTTAGGGTACGGCTTAGGGTACGTGTTCGGGGAGGGTTTCGGGTACGGCGTAGGGTATGGGTTAGGGTTAGGGTTAGGGTTAGTGTTAGGGTTAGGGCTCGGTTTAAGGTACAGGTTAGGATTAGGGTACGTGTTAGGGTTAGGGTAGGGGTTAGGGTTAGGGTACGCGTTACGGTTAGGTTAGTTATTAAACCTAACCCACTCTCTAGATACCCCTTAGCACGTAAAGGAATATTATGTGGGGGTCCAGCCATGGAGAAGAGTTTAGGCACTAAGATAAGATAAGGAACACACCCATTATAAAGAAATCACATTAGGATTCTCTTTTTAAGCTGTTCCTTAAAACACTAGTGCTTAGGAAATCTATTGCAGGCAGAAGCAGTCAAGGGTAGCCTAGGGTTAGGGTTAGGCTTAGGGTTAGGCTTAGGGTACGGCTTAGGGTACGGGTTCGGGGAGGGCTTCGGGTACGGCGTAGGGTATGGGTTAGGGTTAGGGTTAGGGTTAGTGTTAGGGTTAGGGCTCAGTTTAGGGTAGGGTTTAGGATTAGGGTACGTGTTAGGGCTAGGATAGGGGTTAGGGTTAGGGTATGCGTTAGGGTTAGGGTAGTGATTAAACCTATCCCACTCTCTAGATACCCCTTAGCACATAAAGGAATATTATTTGGGGGTCCAGCCATGGAGAAGAGTTTAGACACTAGGATTAGATAAGGAACACACCCATTATAAAGAAATCACATTAGGATTCTCTTTTTAAGCTGTTCCTTAAAACACTAGTGCTTAGGAAATCTATTGGATTCACAAGCAGTCAAGGGTAGCCTAGGGTTAGGGTTAGGCTTAGGGTTAGGCTTAGGGTACGGCTTAGGGTACGTGTTCGGGGAGGGCTTCGGGTATGGCGTAGGGTATGGGTTAGGGTTAGGGTTAGGGTTAGTGTTAGGGTTAGGGCTCGGTTTAGTTTACGGGTTAGGATTAGGGTACGTGTTAGGGTTAGGGTACGGGTTAGGGTTAGGGTACGCGTTACGGTTAGGGTAGTTATTAAACCTATCCCACTCTCTAGATACCCCTTAGCACGTAAAGGAATATTATTTGGGGGTCCAGCCATGGAGAAGAGTTTAGGCACTAAGATAAGATAAGGAACACACCCATTATAAAGAAATCACATTAGGATTCTCTTTTTAAGCTGTTCCTTAAAACACTAGTGCTTAGGAAATCTATTGGAGGCAGAAGCAGTCAAGGGTAGCCTAGGGTTAGGGTTAGGCTTAGGGTTAGGCTTAGGGTACGCCTTAGGGTACGGGTTCGGGGAGGGCTTCGGGTACGGCGTCGGGTATGGGTTAGGGTTAGGGTTAGGGTTAGTGTTAGGGTAAGGGCTCGGTTTAGGGTACGGTTTAGGATTAGGGTACGTGTTAGGGTTAGGGTAGGGGTTAGGGTTAGGGTACGCGTTAGGGTTAGGGTAGTTATTAAACCTATCCCACTCTCTACATACCCCTTAGCACGTAAAGGAATATTATTTGGGGGTCCAGCCATGGAGAAGAGTTTAGACACTAAGATAATATAAGGAACACACACATTATAAAGAAATCACATTAGGATTCTCTTTTTAAGCTGTTCCTTAAAGCCCTAGTGCTTAGGAAATCTATTGGAGGCAGAAGCAGTCAAGGGTAGCCTAGGGTTAGGGTTAGGCTTAGGGTTAGGCTTAGGGTACGGCTTAGGGTACGGGTTTGGGGAGGGCTTCGGGTACGGCGTAGGGTATGGGTTAGGGTTAGGGTTAGGGTTAGTGTTAGGGTTAGGGCTCGGTTTAGGGTACGGGTTAGGATTAGGGTACGTGTTAGGGTTAGGGTAGGGGTTAGGGTTAGGGTACGCGTTAGGGTTAGGGTAGTTATTAAACCTATCCCACTCTCTAGATACCCCTTAGCACGTAAAGGAATATTATTTGGGGGTCCAGCCATGGAGAAGAGTTTAGACACTAATATAATATAAGGAACACACACATTATAAAGAAATCACATTAGGATTCTCTTTTTAAGCTGTTCCTTAAAACACTAGTGCTTAGGAAATCTATTGGAGGCAGAAGCAGTCAAGGGTAGCCTAGGGTTAGGGTTAGGCTTAGGGTTAGGCTTAGGGTATGGCTTAGGGTACGGGTTCGGGGAGGGCTTCGGGTACGGCGTAGGGTATGGGTTAGGGTTAGGGTTATGGTTAGTGTTAGGGTTAGGGCTCGGTTTAGGGTACGGGTTAGGATTAGGATACGTGTTAGGGCTAGGGTAGGGGTTAGGGTTAGGGTACGCGTTAGGGTTAGGGTAGTGATTAAACCTATCCCACTCTCTAGATACCCCTTAGCACATAAAGGAATATTATTTGGGGGTCCAGCCATGGAGAAGAGTTTAGACACTAGGATTAGATAAGGAACACACCCATTATAAAGAAATCACATTAGGATTCTCTTTTTAAGCTGTTCCTTAAAACACTAGTGCTTAGGAAATCTATTGGATTCACAAGCAGTCAAGGGTAGCCTAGGGTTAGGGTTAGGCTTAGGGTTAGGCTTAGGGTACGCCTTAGGGTACGGGTTCGGGGAGGGCTTCGGGTACGGCGTAGGGTATGGGTTAGGGTTAGGGTTAGGGTTAGTGTTAGGGTTAGGGCTCGGTTTAGGGTACGGGTTAGGATTAGGGTACGTGTTAGGGTTAGGGTAGGGGTTAGCGTTAGGGTACGCGTTAGGGTTAGGGTAGTTATTAAACCTATCCCACTTTCTAGATACTCCTTAGCACGTAAAGGAATATTATTTGGGGGTCCAGGCATGGAGAAGAGTTTAGACACTAAGATAATATAAGGAACACACACATTATAAAGAAATCACATTAGGATTCTCTTTTTAAGCTGTTCCTTAAAACCCTAGTGCTTAGGAAATCTATTGGAGGCAGAAGCAGTCAAGGGTAGCCTAGGGTTAGGGTTAGGCTTAGGGTTAGGCTTAGGGTACGCCTTAGGGTACGGGTTCGGGGAGGGCTTCGTGTACGGCGTAATGTATGGGTTAGGGTTAGGGTTAGGGTTAGTGTTATGGTTAGGGCTCGGTTTAGGGTACGGGTTAGGATTAGGGTACGTGTTAGGGTTAGGGTAGGGGTTAGGGTTAGGGTACGCGTTAGGGTTAGGGTAGTTATTAAACCTATCCCACTCTCTAGATAACCCTTAGCACATAATGAATATTATTTGGGGGTCCAGCCATGGAGAAGAGTTTAGACACTAGGATTAGATAAGGAACACACCCATTATAAAGAAATCACATTAGGATTCTCTTTTTAAGCTGTTCCTTAAAACACTAGTGCTTAGGAAATCTATTGGAGGCAGAAGCAGTCAAGGGTAGCCTAGGGTTAGGGTTAGGCTTAGGGTTAGGCTTAGGGTACGGCTTAGGGTACGTGTTCGGGGAGGGTTTCGGGTACGGCGTAGGGTATGGGTTAGGGTTAGGGTTAGGGTTAGTGTTAGGGTTAGGGCTCGGTTTAAGGTACAGGTTAGGATTAGGGTACGTGTTAGGGTTAGGGTAGGGGTTAGGGTTAGGGTACGCGTTACGGTTAGGTTAGTTATTAAACCTAACCCACTCTCTAGATACCCCTTAGCACGTAAAGGAATATTATGTGGGGGTCCAGCCATGGAGAAGAGTTTAGGCACTAAGATAAGATAAGGAACACACCCATTATAAAGAAATCACATTAGGATTCTCTTTTTAAGTTGTTCCTTAAAACACTAGTGCTTAGGAAATCTATTGGAGGCAGAAGCAGTCAAGGGTAGCCTAGGGTTAGGGTTAGGCTTAGGGTTAGGCTTAGGGTACGCCTTAGGTTACGGGTTCAGGGAGGGCTTCGGGTACGGCGTAGTGTATGGGTTAGGGTTAGGGTTAGTGTTAGTGTTAGGGTTAGGGCTCGGTTTAGGGTACGGGTAAGGATTAGGGTACGTGTTAGGGTTAGGGTAGGGGTTAGGGTTAGGGTACTCGTTAGGGTTAGGGTAGTTATTAAACCTATCCCCCTCTCTAGATACCCCTTAGCACGTAAAGGAATATTATTTGGGGGTCCAGCCATGGAGAAGAGTTTAGACACTAAGATAATATAAGGAACACACACATTATAAAGAAATCACATTAGGATTCTCTTTTTAAGCTGTTCCTTAAAGCCCTAGTGCTTAGGAAATCTATTGGAGGCAGAAGCAGTCAAGGGTAGCCTAGGGTTAGGGTTAGGCTTAGGGTTAGGCTTAGGGTACGGCTTAGGGTACGGGTTTGGGGAGGGCTTCGGGTACGGCGTAGGGTATGGGTTAGGGTTAGGGTTAGGGTTAGTGTTAGGGTTAGGGCTCGGTTTAGGGTACGGGTTAGGATTAGGGTACGTGTTAGGGTTAGGGTAGGGGTTAGGGTTAGGGTACGCGTTAGGGTTAGGGTAGTTATTAAACCTATCCCACTCTCTAGATACCCCTTAGCACGTAAAGGAATATTATTTGGGGGTCCAGCCATGGAGAAGAGTTTAGGCACTAAGATAAGATAAGGAACACACCCATTATAAAGAAATCACATTAGGATTCTCTTTTTAAGCTGTTCCTTAAAACACTAGTGCTTAGGAAATCTATTGGAGGCAGAAGCAGTCAAGGGTAGCCTAGGGTTAGGGTTAGGCTTAGGGTTAGGCTTAGGGTACGCCTTAGGGTAAGGGTTCAGGGAGGGCTTCGGGTACGGCGTAGTGTATGGGTTAGGGTTAGGGTTAGGGTGAGTGTTAGGGTTAGGGCTCGGTTTAGGGTACGGGTAAGGATTAGGGTACGTGTTAGGGTTAGGGTAGGGGTTAGGGTTAGGGTACGCGTTAGGGTTAGGGTAGTTATTAAACCTATCCCACTCTCTAGATACCCCTTAGCACGTAAAGGAATATTATTTGGGGGTCCAGCCATGGAGAAGAGTTTAGACACTAAGATAATATAAGGAACACTCTCATTATAAAGAAATCACATTAGGATTCTCTTTTTAAGCTGTTCCTTAAAGCCCTAGTGCTTAGGAAATCTATTGGAGGCAGAAGCAGTCAAGGGTAGCCTAGGGTTAGGGTTAGGCTTAGGGTTAGGCTTAGGGTACGGCTTAGGGTACGGGTTTGGGGAGGGCTTCGGGTACGGCGTAGGGTATGGGTTAGGGTTAGGTTTAGGGTTAGTGTTAGGGTTAGGGCTCTGTTTAGGGTACGGGTTAGGATTAGGGTACGTGTTAGGGTTAGGGTAGGGGTTAGGCTTAGGGTACGCGTTAGGGTTAGGGTAGTTAGTAAACCTATCCCACTCTCTAGATACCCCTTAGCACGTAAAGGAATATTATTTGGGGGTCCAGCCATGGAGAAGAGTTTAGACACTAAGATAATATAAGGAACACACACATTATAAAGAAATCACATTAGGATTCTCTTTTTAAGCTGTTCCTTAAAACACTAGTGCTTAGGAAATCTATTGGAGGCAGAAGCAGTCAAGGGTAGCCTAGGGTTAGGGTTAGGCTTAGGGTTAGGCTTAGGGTACGGCTTAGGGTACGGGTTCGGGGAGGGCTTCGGGTACGGCGTAGGGTATGGGTTAGGGTTAGGGTTAGGGTTAGTGTTAGGGTTAGGGCTCGGTTTAGGGTACGGGTTAGGATTAGGGTACGTGTTAGGGCTAGGGTAGGGGTTAGGGTTAGGGTACGCGTTAGGGTTAGGGTAGTGATTAAACCTATCCCACTCTCTAGATACCCCTTAGCACATAAAGGAATATTATTTGGGGGTCCAGCCATGGAGAAGAGTTTAGACACTAGGATTAGATAAGGAACACACCCATTATAAAGAAATCACATTAGGATTCTCTTTTTAAGCTGTTCCTTAAAACACTAGTGCTTAGGAAATCTATTGGATTCACAAGCAGTCAAGGGTAGCCTAGGGTTAGGGTTAGGCTTAGGGTTAGGCTTAGGGTACGGCTTAGGGTACGTGTTCGGGGAGGGCTTCGTGTACGGCGTAGGGTATGGGTTAGGGTTAGGGTTAGGGTTAGTGTTAGGGTTAGGGCTCGGTTTAGTTTACGGGTTAGGATTAGGGTACGTGTTAGGGTTAGGGTAGGGGTTAGGGTTAGGGTACGCGTTACTGTTAGGGTAGTTATTAAACCTATCCCACTCTCTAGATACCCCTTAGCACGTAAAGGAATATTATTTGGGGGTCCAGCCATGGAGAAGAGTTTAGGCACTAAGATAAGATAAGGAACACACCCATTATAAAGAAATCACATTAGGATTCTCTTTTTAAGCTGTTCCTTAAAACACTAGTGCTTAGGAAATTTATTGGATTCACAAGCAGTCAAGGGTAGCCTAGGGTTAGGGTTAGGCATAGGGTTAGGCTTAGGGTACGGCTTAGGGTACGTGTTCGGGGAGGGCTTCGGGTACGGCGTAGGGTATGTGTTAGGGTTAGGGTTAGGGTTAGTGTTAGGGTTAGGGCTCGGTTTAGTTTACGGTTTAGGATTAGGGTACGTGTTAGGGTTAGGGTAGGGGTTAGGGTTAGGGTACGCGTTACGGTTAGGGTAGTTATTAAACCTATCCCACTCTCTAGATACCCCTTAGCACGTAAAGGAATATTATTTGGGGGTCCAGCCATGGAGAAGAGTTTAGGCACTAAGATAAGATAAGGAACACACCCATTATAAAGAAATCACATTAGGATTCTCTTTTTAAGCTGTTCCTTAAAACACTAGTGCTTAGGAAATCTATTGGAGGCAGAAGCAGTCAAGGGTAGCCTAGGGTTAGGGTTAGGCTTAGGGTTAGGCTTAGGGTACGCCTTAGGGTACGGGTTCGGGGAGGGCTTCGGGTACGGCGTAGGGTATGGGTTAGGGTTAGGGTTAGGGTTAGTGTTAGGGTAAGGGCTAGGTTTAGGGTACGGGTTAGGATTAGGGTACGTGTTAGGGTTAGGGTAGGGGTTAGGGTTAGGGTACGCGTTAGGGTTAGGGTAGTTATTAAACCTATCCCACTCTCTAGATACCCCTTAGCACGTAAAGGAATATTATTTGGGGGTCCAGCCATGGAGAAGAGTTTAGACACTAAGATAATATAAGGAACACACACATTATAAAGAAATCACATTAGGATTCTCTTTTTAAGCTGTTCCTTAAAGCCCTAGTGCTTAGGAAATCTATTGGAGGCAGAAGCAGTCAAGGGTAGCCTAGGGTTAGGGTTAGGCTTAGGGTTAGGCTTAGGGTACGGCTTAGGGTACGGGTTTGGGGAGGGCTTCGGGTACGGCGTAGGGTATGGGTTAGGGTTAGGGTTAGGGTTAGTGTTAGGGTTAGGGCTCGGTTTAGGGTACGGGTTAGGATTAGGGTACGTGTTAGGGTTAGGGTAGGGGTTAGCGTTAGGGTACGCGTTAGGGTTAGGGTAGTTATTAAACCTATCCCACTTTCTAGATACTCCTTAGCACGTAAAGGAATATTATTTGGGGGTCCAGGCATGGAGAAGAGTTTAGACACTAAGATAATATAAGGAACACACACATTATAAAGAAATCACATTAGGATTCTCTTTTTAAGCTGTTCCTTAAAACCCTAGTGCTTAGGAAATCTATTGGAGGCAGAAGCAGTCAAGGGTAGCCTAGGGTTAGGGTTAGGCTTAGGGTTAGGCTTAGGGTACGCCTTAGGGTACGGGTTCGGGGAGGGCTTCGTGTACGGCGTAATGTATGGGTTAGGGTTAGGGTTAGGGTTAGTGTTATGGTTAGGGCTCGGTTTAGGGTACGGGTTAGGATTAGGGTACGTGTTAGGGTTAGGGTAGGGGTTAGGGTTAGGGTACGCGTTAGGGTTAGGGTAGTTATTAAACCTATCCCACTCTCTAGATAACCCTTAGCACATAATGAATATTATTTGGGGGTCCAGCCATGGAGAAGAGTTTAGACACTAGGATTAGATAAGGAACACACCCATTATAAAGAAATCACATTAGGATTCTCTTTTTAAGCTGTTCCTTAAAACACTAGTGCTTAGGAAATCTATTGGAGGCAGAAGCAGTCAAGGGTAGCCTAGGGTTAGGGTTAGGCTTAGGGTTAGGCTTAGGGTACGGCTTAGGGTACGTGTTCGGGGAGGGTTTCGGGTACGGCGTAGGGTATGGGTTAGGGTTAGGGTTAGGGTTAGTGTTAGGGTTAGGGCTCGGTTTAAGGTACAGGTTAGGATTAGGGTACGTGTTAGGGTTAGGGTAGGGGTTAGGGTTAGGGTACGCGTTACGGTTAGGTTAGTTATTAAACCTAACCCACTCTCTAGATACCCCTTAGCACGTAAAGGAATATTATGTGGGGGTCCAGCCATGGAGAAGAGTTTAGGCACTAAGATAAGATAAGGAACACACCCATTATAAAGAAATCACATTAGGATTCTCTTTTTAAGTTGTTCCTTAAAACACTAGTGCTTAGGAAATCTATTGGAGGCAGAAGCAGTCAAGGGTAGCCTAGGGTTAGGGTTAGGCTTAGGGTTAGGCTTAGGGTACGCCTTAGGTTACGGGTTCAGGGAGGGCTTCGGGTACGGCGTAGTGTATGGGTTAGGGTTAGGGTTAGGGTTAGTGTTAGGGTTAGGGCTCGGTTTAGGGTACGGGTAAGGATTAGGGTACGTGTTAGGGTTAGGGTAGGGGTTAGGGTTAGGGTACTCGTTAGGGTTAGGGTAGTTATTAAACCTATCCCCCTCTCTAGATACCCCTTAGCACGTAAAGGAATATTATTTGGGGGTCCAGCCATGGAGAAGAGTTTAGACACTAAGATAATATAAGGAACACACACATTATAAAGAAATCACATTAGGATTCTCTTTTTAAGCTGTTCCTTAAAGCCCTAGTGCTTAGGAAATCTATTGGAGGCAGAAGCAGTCAAGGGTAGCCTAGGGTTAGGGTTAGGCTTAGGGTTAGGCTTAGGGTACGGCTTAGGGTACGGGTTTGGGGAGGGCTTCGGGTACGGCGTAGGGTATGGGTTAGGGTTAGGGTTAGGGTTAGTGTTAGGGTTAGGGCTCGGTTTAGGGTACGGGTTAGGATTAGGGTACGTGTTAGGGTTAGGGTAGGGGTTAGGGTTAGGGTACGCGTTAGGGTTAGGGTAGTTATTAAACCTATCCCACTCTCTAGATACCCCTTAGCACGTAAAGGAATATTATTTGGGGGTCCAGCCATGGAGAAGAGTTTAGGCACTAAGATAAGATAAGGAACACACCCATTATAAAGAAATCACATTAGGATTCTCTTTTTAAGCTGTTCCTTAAAACACTAGTGCTTAGGAAATCTATTGGAGGCAGAAGCAGTCAAGGGTAGCCTAGGGTTAGGGTTAGGCTTAGGGTTAGGCTTAGGGTACGCCTTAGGGTAAGGGTTCAGGGAGGGCTTCGGGTACGGCGTAGTGTATGGGTTAGGGTTAGGGTTAGGGTGAGTGTTAGGGTTAGGGCTCGGTTTAGGGTACGGGTAAGGATTAGGGTACGTGTTAGGGTTAGGGTAGGGGTTAGGGTTAGGGTACGCGTTAGGGTTAGGGTAGTTATTAAACCTATCCCACTCTCTAGATACCCCTTAGCACGTAAAGGAATATTATTTGGGGGTCCAGCCATGGAGAAGAGTTTAGACACTAAGATAATATAAGGAACACTCTCATTATAAAGAAATCACATTAGGATTCTCTTTTTAAGCTGTTCCTTAAAGCCCTAGTGCTTAGGAAATCTATTGGAGGCAGAAGCAGTCAAGGGTAGCCTAGGGTTAGGGTTAGGCTTAGGGTTAGGCTTAGGGTACGGCTTAGGGTACGGGTTTGGGGAGGGCTTCGGGTACGGCGTAGGGTATGGGTTAGGGTTAGGTTTAGGGTTAGTGTTAGGGTTAGGGCTCTGTTTAGGGTACGGGTTAGGATTAGGGTACGTGTTAGGGTTAGGGTAGGGGTTAGGCTTAGGGTACGCGTTAGGGTTAGGGTTGTTAGTAAACCTATCCCACTCTCTAGATACCCCTTAGCACGTAAAGGAATATTATTTGGGGGTCCAGCCATGGAGAAGAGTTTAGACACTAAGATAATATAAGGAACACACACATTATAAAGAAATCACATTAGGATTCTCTTTTTAAGCTGTTCCTTAAAACACTAGTGCTTAGGAAATCTATTGGAGGCAGAAGCAGTCAAGGGTAGCCTAGGGTTAGGGTTAGGCTTAGGGTTAGGCTTAGGGTACGGCTTAGGGTACGGGTTCGGGGAGGGCTTCGGGTACGGCGTAGGGTATGGGTTAGGGTTAGGGTTAGGGTTAGTGTTAGGGTTAGGGCTCGGTTTAGGGTACGGGTTAGGATTAGGGTACGTGTTAGGGCTAGGGTAGGGGTTAGGGTTAGGGTACGCGTTAGGGTTAGGGTAGTGATTAAACCTATCCCACTCTCTAGATACCCCTTAGCACATAAAGGAATATTATTTGGGGGTCCAGCCATGGAGAAGAGTTTAGACACTAGGATTAGATAAGGAACACACCCATTATAAAGAAATCACATTAGGATTCTCTTTTTAAGCTGTTCCTTAAAACACTAGTGCTTAGGAAATCTATTGGATTCACAAGCAGTCAAGGGTAGCCTAGGGTTAGGGTTAGGCTTAGGGTTAGGCTTAGGGTACGGCTTAGGGTACGTGTTCGGGGAGGGCTTCGTGTACGGCGTAGGGTATGGGTTAGGGTTAGGGTTAGGGTTAGTGTTAGGGTTAGGGCTCGGTTTAGTTTACGGGTTAGGATTAGGGTACGTGTTAGGGTTAGGGTAGGGGTTAGGGTTAGGGTACGCGTTACTGTTAGGGTAGTTATTAAACCTATCCCACTCTCTAGATACCCCTTAGCACGTAAAGGAATATTATTTGGGGGTCCAGCCATGGAGAAGAGTTTAGGCACTAAGATAAGATAAGGAACACACCCATTATAAAGAAATCACATTAGGATTCTCTTTTTAAGCTGTTCCTTAAAACACTAGTGCTTAGGAAATTTATTGGATTCACAAGCAGTCAAGGGTAGCCTAGGGTTAGGGTTAGGCATAGGGTTAGGCTTAGGGTACGGCTTAGGGTACGTGTTCGGGGAGGGCTTCGGGTACGGCGTAGGGTATGTGTTAGGGTTAGGGTTAGGGTTAGTGTTAGGGTTAGGGCTCGGTTTAGTTTACGGTTTAGGATTAGGGTACGTGTTAGGGTTAGGGTAGGGGTTAGGGTTAGGGTACGCGTTACGGTTAGGGTAGTTATTAAACCTATCCCACTCTCTAGATACCCCTTAGCACGTAAAGGAATATTATTTGGGGGTCCAGCCATGGAGAAGAGTTTAGGCACTAAGATAAGATAAGGAACACACCCATTATAAAGAAATCACATTAGGATTCTCTTTTTAAGCTGTTCCTTAAAACACTAGTGCTTAGGAAATCTATTGGAGGCAGAAGCAGTCAAGGGTAGCCTAGGGTTAGGGTTAGGCTTAGGGTTAGGCTTAGGGTACGCCTTAGGGTACGGGTTCGGGGAGGGCTTCGGGTACGGCGTAGGGTATGGGTTAGGGTTAGGGTTAGGGTTAGTGTTAGGGTAAGGGCTAGGTTTAGGGTACGGGTTAGGATTAGGGTACGTGTTAGGGTTAGGGTAGGGGTTAGGGTTAGGGTACGCGTTAGGGTTAGGGTAGTTATTAAACCTATCCCACTCTCTAGATACCCCTTAGCACGTAAAGGAATATTATTTGGGGGTCCAGCCATGGAGAAGAGTTTAGACACTAAGATAATATAAGGAACACACACATTATAAAGAAATCACATTAGGATTCTCTTTTTAAGCTGTTCCTTAAAGCCCTAGTGCTTAGGAAATCTATTGGAGGCAGAAGCAGTCAAGGGTAGCCTAGGGTTAGGGTTAGGCTTAGGGTTAGGCTTAGGGTACGGCTTAGGGTACGGGTTTGGGGAGGGCTTCGGGTACGGCGTAGGGTATGGGTTAGGGTTAGGGTTAGGGTTAGTGTTAGGGTTAGGGCTCGGTTTAGGGTACGGGTTAGGATTAGGGTACGTGTTAGGGTTAGGGTAGGGGTTAGGGTTAGGGTACGCGTTAGGGTTAGGGTAGTTAGTAAACCTATCCCACTCTCTAGATACCCCGTAGCACGTATAGGAATATTATTTGGGGGTCCAGCCATGGAGAAGAGTTTAGACACTAAGATAATATAAGGAACACACACATTACAAAGAAATCACATTAGGATTCTCTTTTTAAGCTGTTCCTTAAAGCCCTAGTGCTTAGGAAATCTATTGGAGGCAGAAGCAGTCAAGGGTAGCCTAGGGTTAGGGTTAGGCTTAGGGTTAGGCTTAGGGTACGGCTTAGGGTACGGGTTCGGGGAGGGCTTCGGGTACGGCGTAGGGTATGGGTTAGGGTTAGGGTTAGGGTTAGTGTTAGGGTTAGGGCTCGGTTTAGGGTACGGGTTAGGATTAGGGTACGTGTTAGGGCTAGGGTAGGGGTTAGGGTTAGGGTACGCGTTAGGGTTAGGGTAGTGATTAAACCTATCCCACTCTCTAGATACCCCTTAGCACATAAAGGAATATTATTTGGGGGTCCAGCCATGGAGAAGAGTTTAGACACTAGGATTAGATAAGGAACACACCCATTATAAAGAAATCACATTAGGATTCTCTTTTTAAGCTGTTCCTTAAAACACTAGTGCTTAGGAAATCTATTGGATTCACAAGCAGTCAAGGGTAGCCTAGGGGTAGGGTTAGGCTTAGGGTTAGGCTTAGGGTACGGCTTAGGGTACGTGTTCGGGGAGGGCTTCGGGTACGGCGTAGGGTATGGGTTAGGGTTAGGGTTAGGGTTAGTGTTAGGGTTAGGGCTCGGTTTAGTTTACGGGTTAGGATTAGGGTACGTGTTAGGGTTAGGGTAGGGGTTAGGGTTAGGGTACGCGTTACGGTTAGGGTAGTTATTAAACCTATCCCACTCTCTAGATACCCCTTAGCACGTAAAGGAATATTATTTGGGGGTCCAGCCATGGAGAAGAGTTTAGGCACTAAGATAAGATAAGGAACGCACCCATTATAAAGAAATCACATTAGGATTCTCTTTTTAAGCTGTTCTTTAAAACACTAGTGCTTAGGAAATCTATTGGAGGCAGAAGCAGTCAAGGGTAGCCTAGGGTTAGGGTTAGGCTTAGGGTTAGGCTAAGGGTACGCCTTAGGGTATGGGTTCGGGGAGGGCTTCGGGTACGGCGTAGGGTATGGGTTAGGGTTAGGGTTAGGGTTAGTGTTAGGGTAAGGGCTCGGTTTAGGGTACGGGTTAGGATTAGGGTACGTGTTAGGGTTAGGGTAGGGGTTAGGGTTAGGGTACGCGTTAGGGTTAGGGTAGTTATTAAACCTATCCCACTCTCTACATACCCCTTAGCACGTAAAGGAATATTATTTGGGGGTCCAGCCATGGAGAAGAGTTTAGACACTAAGATAATATAAGGAACACACACATTATAAAGAAATCACATTAGGATTCTCTTTTTAAGCTGTTCCTTAAAGCCCTAGTGCTTAGGAAATCTATTGGAGGCAGAAGCAGTCAAGGGTAGCCTAGGGTTAGGGTTAGGCTTAGGGTTAGGCTTAGGGTACGGGTTTGGGGAGGGCTTCGGGTACGGCGTAGGGTATGGGTTAGGGTTAGGGTGAGGGTTAGTGTTAGGGTTAGGGCTCGGTTTAGGGTACGGGTTAGGATTAGGGTACGTGTTAGGGTTAGGGTAGGGGTTAGGGTTAGGGTACACGTTAGGGTTAGGGTAGTTATTAAACCTATCCCACTCTCTAGATACCCCTTAGCACGTAAAGGAATATTATTTGGGGGTCCAGCCATGGAGAAGAGTTTAGACACTAAGATAAAATAAGGAACACACACATTATAAAGAAATCACATTAGGATTCTCTTTTTAAGCTGTTCCTTAAAACACTAGTGCTTAGGAAATCTATTGGAGGCAGAAGCAGTCAAGGGTAGCCTAGGGTTAGGGTTAGGCTTAGGGTTAGGCTTAGGGTACGGCTTAGGGTACGGGTTCGGGGAGGGCTTCGGGTACGGCGTAGGGTATGGGTTAGGGTTAGGGTTAGGGTTAGTGTTAGGGTTAGGGCTCGGTTTAGGGTACGGGTTAGGATTAGGGTACGTGTTAGGGCTAGGGTAGGGGTTAGGGTTAGGGTTAGGGTTAGGGTTAGGGTTAGGGTTAGGGTTAGGGTTAGGGTTAGGGTTAGGGTTAGGGTTAGGGCTCGGTTTAGGGTACGGGTAAGGATTAGGGTACGTGTTAGGGTTAGGGTAGGGGTTAGGGTTAGGGTACGCGTTAGGGTTAGGGTAGTTATTAAACCTATCCCCCTCTCTAGATACCCCTTAGCACGTAAAGGAATATTATTTGGCTGTCCAGCCATGGAGAAGAGTTTAGACACTAAGATAATATAAGGAACACACACATTATAAAGAAATCACATTAGGATTCTCTTTTTAAGCTGTTCCTTAAAGCCCTAGTGCTTAGGAAATCTATTGGAGGCAGAAGCAGTCAAGGGTACCTAGGGTTAGGGTTAGGCTTAGGGTTAGGCTTAGGGTACAGCTTAGGGTACGGGTTTGGGGAGGGCTTCGGGTACGGCGTAGGGTATGGGTTAGGGTTAGGGTTAGGGTTAGTGTTAGGGTTAGGGCTCGGTTTAGGGTACGGGTTAGGATTAGGGTACGTGTTAGGGTTAGGGTAGGGGTTAGGGTTAGGGTACGCGTTAGGGTTAGGGTAGTTATTAAACCTATCCCACTCTCTAGATACCCCCTTAGCACGTAAAGGAATATTATTTGGGGGTCCAGCCATGGAGAAGAGTTTAGGCACTAAGATAAGATAAGGAACACACCCATTATAAAGAAATCACATTAGGATTCTCTTTTTAAGCTGTTCCTTAAAACACTAGTGCTTAGGAAATCTATTGGAGGCAGAAGCAGTCAAGGGTACCCTAGGGTTAGGGTTAGGCTTAGGGTTAGGCTTAGGGTACGCCTTAGGGTACGGGTTCAGGGAGGGCTTCGGGTACGGCGTAGTGTATGGGTTAGGGTTAGGGTTAGGGTTAGTGTTAGGGTTAGGGCTCGGTTTAGGGTACGGGTAAGGATTAGGGTACGTGTTAGGGTTAGGGTAGGGGTTAGGGTTAGGGTACGCGTTAGGGTTAGGGTAGTTATTAAACCTATCCCACTCTCTAGATACCCCTTAGCACGTAAAGGAATATTATTTGGGGGTCCAGCCATGGAGAAGAGTTTAGACACTAAGATAATATAAGGAACACACACATTATAAAGAAATCACATTAGGATTCTCTTTTTAAGCTGTTCCTTAAAGCCCTAGTGCTTAGGAAATCTATTGGAGGCAGAAGCAGTCAAGGGTAGCCTAGGGTTAGGGTTAGGCTTAGGGTTAGGCTTAGGGTATGGCTTAGGGTACGGGTTTGGGGAGGGCTTCGGGTACGGCGTAGGGTATGGGTTAGGGTTAGGGTTAGGGTTAGTGTTAGGGTTAGGGCTCGGTTTAGGGTACGGGTTAGGATTAGGGTACGTGTTAGGGTTAGGGTAGGGGTTAGGGTTAGGGTACGCGTTAGGGTTAGGGTAGTTAGTAAACCTATCCCACTCTCTAGATACCCCTTAGCACGTAAAGGAATATTATTTGGGGGTCCAGCCATGGAGAAGAGTTTAGACACTAAGATAATATAAGGAACACACCCATTATAAAGAAATCACATTAGGATTCTCTTTTTAAGCTGTTCCTTAAAACACTAGTGCTTAGGAAATCTATTGGATTCACAAGCAGTCAAGGGTAGCCTAGGGTTAGGGTTAGGCTTAGGGTTAGGCTTAGGGTACGGCTTAGGGTACGTGTTCGGGGAGGGCTTCGGGTACGGCGTAGGGTATGGGTTAGGGTTAGGGTTAGGGTTAGGGTTAGTGTTAGGGTTAGGGCTCGGTTTAGTTTACGGGTTAGGATTAGGGTACGTGTTAGGGTTAGGGTAGGGGTTAGGGTTAGGGTACGCGTTACGGTTAGGGTAGTTATTAAACCTATCCCACTCTCTAGATACCCCTTAGCACGTAAAGGAATATTATTTGGGGGTCCAGCCATGGAGAAGAGTTTAGGCACTAAGATAAGATAAGGAACACACCCATTATAAAGAAATCACATTAGGATTCTCTTTTTAAGCTGTTCCTTAAAACACTAGTGCTTAGGAAATCTATTGGAGGCAGAAGCAGTCAAGGGTAGCCTAGGGTTAGGGTTAGGCTTAGGGTTAGGCTTAGGGTACACCTTAGGGTACGGGTTCGGGGAGGGCTTCGGGTACGGCGTAGGGTATGGGTTAGGGTTAAGGTTAGGGTTAGTGTTAGGGTAAGGGCTCGGTTTAGGGTACGGGTTAGGATTAGGGTACGTGTTAGGGTTAGGGTAGGGGTTAGGGTTAGGGTACGCGTTAGGGTTAGGGTAGTTATTAAACCTATCCCACTCTCTACATACCCCTTAGCACGTAAAGGAATATTATTTGGGGGTCCAGCCATGGAGAAGAGTTTAGACACTAAGATAATATAAGGAACACACACATTATAAAGAAATCACATTAGGATTCTCTTTTTAAGCTGTTCCTTAAAACACTAGTGCTTAGGAAATCTATTGGAGGCAGAAGCAGTCAAGGGTAGCCTAGGGTTAGGGTTAGGCTTAGGGTTAGGCTTAGGGTACGGCTTAGGGTACGGGTTTGGGGAGGGCTTCGGGTACGGCGTAGGGTATGGGTTAGGGTTAGGGTTAGGGTTAGTGTTAGGGTTAGGGCTCGGTTTAGGGTACGGGTTAGGATTAGGGTACGTGTTAGGGCTAGGGTAGGGGTTAGGGTTAGGGTACGCGTTAGGGTTAGGATAGTGATTAAACCTATCCCACTCTCTAGATACCCCTTAGCACATAAAGGAATATTATTTGGGGGTCCAGCCATGGAGAAGAGTTTAGACACTAGGATTAGATAAGGAACACACCCATTATAAAGAAATCACATTAGGATTCTCTTTTTAAGCTGTTCCTTAAAACACTAGTGCTTAGGAAATCTATTGGATTCACAAGCAGTCAAGGGTAGCCTAGGGTTAGGGTTAGGCTTAGGGTTAGGCTTAGGGTACGGCTTAGGGTACGGGTTCGGGGAGGGCTTCGGGTACGGCGTAGGGTATGGGTTAGGGTTAGGGTTAGGGTTAGTGTTAGGGTTAGGGCTCGGTTTAGTTTACGGGTTAGGATTAGGGTACGTGTTAGGGTTAGGGTAGGGGTTAGGGTTAGGGTACGCGTTACGGTTAGGGTAGTTATTAAACCTATCCCACTCTCTAGATACCCCTTAGCACGTAAAGGAATATTATTTGCGGGTCCAGCCATGGAGAAGAGTTTAGGCACTAAGATAAGATAAGGAACACACCCATTATAAAGAAATCACATTAGGATTCTCTTTTTAAGCTGTTCTTTAAAACACTAGTGCTTAGGAAATCTATTGGAGGCAGAAGCAGTCAAGGGTAGCCTAGGGTTAGGGTTAGGCTTAGGGTTAGGCTTAGGGTACGCCTTAGGGTACGGGTTCGGGGAGGGCTTCGGGTACGGCGTAGGGTATGGGTTAGGGTTAGGGTTAGGGTTAGTGTTAGGGTAAGGGCTCGGTTTAGGGTACGGGTTAGGATTAGGGTACGTGTTAGGGTTAGGGTAGGGGTTAGGGTTAGGGTACGCTTTAGGGTTAGGGTAGTTATTAAACCTATCCCACTCTCTACATACCCCTTAGCACGTAAAGGAATATTATTTGGGGGTCCAGCCATGGAGAAGAGTTTAGACACTAAGATAATATAAGGAACACACACATTATAAAGAAATCACATTAGGATTCTCTTTTTAAGCTGTTCCTTAAAGCCCTAGTGCTTAGGAAATCTATTGGAGGCAGAAGCAGTCAAGGGTAGCCTAGGGTTAGGGTTAGGCTTAGGGTACGGCTTAGGGTACGGGTTTGGGGAGGGCTTCGGGTACGGCGTAGGGTATGGGTTAGGGTTAGGGTGAGGGTTAGTGTTAGGGTTAGGGCTCGGTTTAGGGTACGGGTTAGGATTAGGGTACGTGTTAGGGTTAGGGTAGGGGTTAGGGTTAGGGTACGCGTTAGGGTTAGGGTAGTTATTAAACCTATCCCACTCTCTAGATACCCCTTAGCACGTAAAGGAATATTATTTGGGGGTCCAGCCATGGAGAAGAGTTTAGACACTAAGATAAAATAAGGAACACACACATTATAAAGAAATCACATTAGGATTCTCTTTTTAAGCTGTTCCTTAAAACACTAGTGCTTAGGAAATCTATTGGAGGCAGAAGCAGTCAAGGGTAGCCTAGGGTTAGGGTTAGGCTTAGGGTTAGGCTTAGGGTACGGCTTAGGGTACGGGTTCGGGGAGGGCTTCGGGTACGGCGTAGGGTATGGGTTAGGGTTAGGGTTAGGGTTAGTGTTAGGGTTAGGGCTCGGTTTAGGGTACGGGTTAGGATTAGGGTACGTGTTAGGGCTAGGGTAGGGGTTAGGGTTAGGGTACGCGTTAGGGTTAGGGTAGTGATTAAACCTATCCCACTCTCTAGATACCCCTTAGCACATAAAGGAATATTATTTGGGGGTCCAGCCATGGAGAAGAGTTTAGACACTAGGATTAGATAAGGAACACACCCATTATAAAGAAATCACATTAGGATTCTCTTTTTAAGCTGTTCCTTAAAACACTAGTGCTTAGGAAATCTATTGGAGGCAGAAGCAGTCAAGGGTAGCCTAGGGCTAGGGTTAGGCTTAGGGTTAGGCTTAGGGTACGGCTTAGGGTACGTGTTCGGGGAGGGCTTCGGGTACGGCGTAGGGTATGGGTTAGGGTTAGGGTTAGTGTTAGGGTTAGGGCTCGGTTTAGGGTACGGGTTAGGATTAGGGTACGTGTTAGGGTTAGCGTAGGGGTTAGCGTTAGGGTACGCGTTAGGGTTAGGGTAGTTATTAAACCTATCCCACTCTCTAGATACTCCTTAGCACGTAAAGGAATATTATTTGGGTGTCCAGCCATGGAGAAGAGTTTAGACACTAAGATAATATAAGGAACACACACATTATAAAGAAATCACATTAGGATTCTCTTTTTAAGCTGTTCCTTAAAACCCTAGTGCTTAGGAAATCTATTGGAGGCAGAAGCAGTCAAGGGTAGCCTAGGGTTACGGTTAGGCTTAGGGTTAGGCTTAGGGTACGGCTTAGGGTACGGGTTTGGGGAGGGCTTCGGGTACGGCGTAGGGTATGGGTTAGGGTTAGGGTTAGGGTTAGTGTTAGGGTTAGGGCTCGGTTTAGGGTACAGGTTAGGATTAGGGTACGTGTTAGGGTTAGGGTAGGGGTTGGGGTTAGGGTACGCGTTAGGGTTAGGGTAGTTATTAAACCTATCCCACTCTCTAGATACCCCTTAGCACGTAAAGGAATATTATTTGGGGGTCCAGCCATGGAGCAGAGTTTAGACACTAAGATAATATAAGGAACACACACATTATAAAGAAATCACATTAGGATTCTCTTTTTAAGCTGTTCCTTAAAACACTAGTGCTTAGGAAATCTATTGGAGGCAGAAGCAGTCAAGGGTAGCCTAGGGTTAGGGTTAGGCTTAGGGTTAGGCTTAGGGTACGCCTTAGGGTACGGGTTCGGGGAGGGCTTCGGGTACGGCGTAATGTATGGGTTAGGGTTATGGTTAGGGTTAGTGTTAGGGTTAGGGCTCGGTTTAGGGTACGGGTTAGGATTAGGGTACGTGTTAGGGTTAGGGTAGGGGTTTGGGTTAGGGTACGCGTTAGGGTTAGGGTAGTTATTAAACCTATCCCACTCTCTAGATACCCCTTAGCACATAAAGGAATATTATTTGGGGGTCCAGCCATGGAGAAGAGTTTAGGCACTAAGATAAGATAAGGAACACACCCATTATAAAGAAATCACATTAGGATTCTCTTTTTAAGCTGTTCCTTAAAACACTAGTGCTTAGGAAATCTATTGGAGGCAGAAGCAGTCAAGGGTAGCCTAGGGTTAGGGTTAGGCTTAGGGTTAGGCTTAGGGTACGGCTTAGGGTACGGGTTCGGGGAGGGCTTCGGGTACGGCGTAGGGTATGGGTTAGGGTTAGGGTTAGGGTTATTGTTAGGGTTAGGGCTCGGTTTAGGGTACGGGTTAGGATTAGGGTACGTGTTACGGCTAGGGTAGGGGTTAGGGTTAGGGTACGCGTTAGGGTTAGGGTAGTGATTAAACCTATCCCACTCTATAGATACCCCTTAGCACATAAAGGAATATTATTTGGGGGTCCAGCCATGGAGAAGAGTTTAGACACTAGGATTAGATAAGGAACACACCCATTATAAAGAAATCACATTAGGATTCTCTTTTTAAGCTGTTCCTTAAAACACTAGTGCTTAGGAAATCTATTGGATTCACAAGCAGTCAAGGGTAGCCTAGGGTTAGGGTTAGGCTTAGGGTTAGGCTTAGGGTACGGCTTAGGGTACGTGTTCGGGGAGGGCTTCGGGTACGGCGTAGGGTATGGGTTAGGGTTAGGGTTAGGGTTAGTGTTAGGGTTAGGGCTCGGTTTAGTTTACGGGTTAGGATTAGGGTACGTGTTAGGGTTAGGGTAGGGGTTAGGGTTAGGGTACGCGTTACGGTTAGGGTAGTTATTAAACCTATCCCACTCTCTAGATACCCCTTAGCACGTAAAGGAATATTATTTGGGGGTCCAGCCATGGAGCAGAGTTTAGACACTAAGATAAGATAAGGAACACACCCATTATAAAGAAATCACATTAGGATTCTCTTTTTAAGCTGTTCCTTAAAACACTAGTGCTTAGGAAATCTATTGGAGGCAGAAGCAGTCAAGGGTAGCCTAGGGTTAGGGTTGGGCTTAGGGTTAGGCTTAGGGTACGCCTTAGGGTACGGGTTCGGGGAGGGCTTCGGGTACGGCGTAGGGTATGGGTTAGGGTTAGGGTTAGGGTTAGTGTTAGGGTAAGGGCTCGGTTTAGGGTACGGGTTAGGATTAGGGTACGTGTTAGGGTTAGGGTAGGGGTTAGGGTTAGGGTACGCGTTAGGGTTAGGGTAGTTATTAAACCTATCCCACTCTCTAGATACCCCTTAGCACGTAAAGGAATATTATTTGGGGGTCCAGCCATGGAGAAGAGTTTAGACACTAAGATAATATAAGGAACACACACATTATAAAGAAATCACATTAGGATTCTCTTTTTAAGCTGTTCCTTAAAACACTAGTGCTTAGGAAATCTATTGGAGGCAGAAGCAGTCAAGGGTAGCCTAGGGTTAGGGTTAGGCTTAGGGTTAGGCTTAGGGTACGGCTTAGGGTACGGGTTCGGGGAGGACTTCGGGTACGGCGTAGGGTATGGGTTAGGGTTAGGGTTAGGTTTAGTGTTAGGGTTAGGGCTCGGTTTAGGGTACGGGTTAGGATTAGGGTACGTGTTAGGGCTAGGGTAGGGGTTAGGGTTAGGGTACGCGTTAGGGTTAGTTTAGTGATTAAACCTATCCCACTCTCTAGATACCCCTTAGCACATAAAGGAATATTATTTGGGGGTCCAGCCATGGAGAAGAGTTTAGACACTAGGATTAGATAAGAAACACACCCATTATAAAGAAATCACATTAGGATTCTCTTTTTAAGCTGTTCCTTAAAACACTAGTGCTTAGGAAATCTATTGGATTCACAAGCAGTCAAGGGTAGCCTAGGGTTAGGGTTAGGCTTAGGGTTAGGCTTAGGGTACGGCTTAGGGTACGTGTTCGGGGAGGGCTTCGGGTACGGCGTAGGGTATGGGTTAGGGTTAGGGTTAGGGTTAGTGTTAGGGTTAGGGCTCGGTTTAGTTTACGGGTTAGGATTAGGGTACGTGTTAGGGTTAGGGTAGGGGTTAGGGTTAGGGTACGCGTTACGGTTAGGGTAGTTATTAAACCTATCCCACTCTCTAGATACCCCTTAGCACGTAAAGGAATATTATTTGGGGGTCCAGCCATGGAGAAGAGTTTAGGCACTAAGATAAGATAAGGAACACACCCATTATAAAGAAATCACATTAGGATTCTCTTTTTAAGCTGTTCCTTAAAACACTAGTGCTTAGGAAATCTATTGGAGGCAGAAGCAGTCAAGGGTAGCCTAGGGTTAGGGTTGGGCTTAGGGTTAGGCTTAGGGTACGCCTTAGGGTACGGGTTCGGGGAGGGCTTCGGGTACGGCGTAGGGTATGGGTTAGGGTTAGGGTTAGGGTTAGTGTTAGGGTAAGGGCTCGGTTTAGGGTACGGGTTAGGATTAGGGTACGTGTTAGGGTTAGGGTAGGGGTTAGGGTTAGGGTACGCGTTAGGGTTAGGGTAGTTATTAAACCTATCCCACTCTCTAGATACCCCTTAGCACGTAAAGGAATATTATTTGGGGGTCCAGCCATGGAGAAGAGTTTAGACACTAAGATAATATAAGGAACACACACATTATAAAGAAATCATATTAGAATTCTCTTTTTAAGCTGTTCCTTAAAGCCCTAGTGCTTAGGATATCTATTGGAGGCAGAAGCAGTCAAGGGTAGCCTAGGGTTAGGGTTAGGCTTAGGGTTAGGCTTAGGGTACGGCTTAGGGTACGGGTTTGGGGAGGGCTTCGGGTACGGCGTAGGGTATGGGTTAGGGTTAGGGTTAGGGTTAGTGTTAGGGTTAGGGCTCGGTTTAGGGTACGGGTTAGGATTAGGGTACGTGTTAGGGTTAGGGTAGGGGTTAGGGTTAGGGTACACGTTAGGGTTAGGGTAGTTATTAAACCTATCCCACTCTCTAGATACCCCTTAGCACGTAAAGGAATATTATTTGGGGGTCCAGCCATGGAGAAGAGTTTAGACACTAAGATAATATAAGGAACACACACATTATAAAGAAATCACATTAGGATTCTCTTTTTAAGCTGTTCCTTAAAACACTAGTGCTTAGGAAATCTATTGGAGGCAGAAGCAGTCAAGGGTAGCCTAGGGTTAGGGTTAGTCTTAGGGTTAGGCTTAGGGTACGGCTTAGGGTACGGTTTCGGGGAGGGCTTCGGGTACGGCGTAGGGTATGGGTTAGGGTTAGGGTTAGGGTTAGTGTTAGGGTTAGGGCTCGGTTTAGGGTACGGGTTAGGATTAGGGTACGTGTTAGGGTTAGGGTAGGGGTTAGGGTTAGGGTACGCGTTAGGGTTAGGGTAGTGATTAAACCTATCCCACTCTCTAGATACCCCTTAGCACGTAAAGGAATATTATTTGGGGGTCCAGCCATGGAGAAGAGTTTACGCACTAAGATAAGATAAGGAACACACCCATTATAAAGAAATCACATTAGGATTCTCTTTTTAAGCTGTTCCTTAAAACACTAGTGCTTAGGAAATCTATTGGAGGCAGAAGCAGTCAAGGGTAGCCTAGGGTTAGCGTTAGGCTTAGGGTTAGGCTTAGGGTACGCCTTAGGGTACGGGTTCGGGGAGGGCTTCGGGTACGGCGTAGGGTATGGGTTAGGGTTAGGGTTATGGTTAGTGTTAGGGTAAGGGCTCGGTTTAGGGTACGGGTTAGGATTAGGGTACGTGTTAGGGTTAGGGTAGGGGTTAGGGTTAGGGTACGCGTTAGGGTTAGGGTAGTTATTAAACCTATCCCACTCTCTACATACCCCTTAGCACGTAAAGGAATATTATTTGGGGGTCCAGCCATGGAGAAGAGTTTAGACACTAAGATAATATAAGGAACACACACATTATAAAGAAATCACATTAGGATTCTCTTTTTAAGCTGTTCCTTAAAGCCCTAGTGCTTAGGAAATCTATTGGAGGCAGAAGCAGTCAAGGGTAGCCTAGGGTTAGGGTTAGGCTTAGGGTTAGGCTTAGGGTACGGCTTAGGGTACGGGTTTGGGGAGGGCTTCGGGTACGGCGTAGGGTATGGGTTAGGGTTAGGGTTAGGGTTAGTCTTAGGGTTAGGGCTCGGTTTAGGGTACGGGTTAGGATTAGGGTACGTGTTAGGGTTAGGGTAGGGGTTAGGGTTAGGGTACGCGTTAGGGTTAGGGTAGTTATTAAACCTATCCCACTCTCTAGATACCCCTTAGCACGTAATGGAATATTATTTGGGGGTCCAGCCATGGAGAAGAGTTTAGACACTAAGATAATATAAGGAACACACACATTATAAAGAAATCACATTAGGATTCTCTTTTTAAGCTGTTCCTTAAAACACTAGTGCTTAGGAAATCTATTGGAGGCAGAAGCAGTCAAGGGTAGCCTAGGGTTAGGGTTAGGCTTAGGGTTAGGCTTAGGGTACGGCTTAGGGTACGGGTTCGGGGAGGGATTCGGGTACGGCGTAGGGTATGGGTTAGGGTTAGGGTTAGGGTTAGTGTTAGGGTTAGGGCTCGGTTTAGGGTACGGGTTAGGATTAGGGTACGTGTTAGGGCTAGGGTAGGGGTTAGGGTTAGGGTACGCGTTAGGGTTAGGGTAGTGATTAAACCTATCCCACTCTCTAGATACCCCTTAGCACATAAAGGAATATTATTTGGGGGTCCAGCCATGGAGAAGAGTTTAGACACTAGGATTAGATAAGGAACACACCCATTATAAAGAAATCACATTAGGATTCTCTTTTTAAGCTGTTCCTTAAAACACTAGTGCTTAGGAAATCTATTGGATTCACAAGCAGTCAAGGGTAGCCTAGGGTTAGGGTTAGGCTTAGGGTTAGACTTAGGGTACGGCTTAGGGTACGTGTTCGGGGAGGGCTTCAGGTACGGCGTCGGGTATGGGTTAGGGTTAGGGTTAGGGTTAGTGTTAGGGTAAGGGCTCGGTTTAGGGTACGGTTTAGGATTAGGGTACGTGTTAGGGTTAGGGTAGGGGTTAGGGTTAGGGTACTCGTTACGGTTAGGGTAGTTATTAAACCTATCCCACTCTCTACATACCCCTTAGCACGTAAAGGAATATTATTTGGGGGTCCAGCCATGGAGAAGAGTTTAGACACTAAGATAATATAAAGAACACACACATTATAAAGAAATCACATTAGGATTCTCTTTTTAAGCTGTTCCTTAAAGCCCTAGTGCTTAGGAAATCTATTGGAGGCAGAAGCAGTCAAGGGTAGCCTAGGGTTAGGGTTAGGCTTAGGGTTAGGCTTAGGGTACGGCTTAGGGTACGTGTTCGGGGAGGGCTTCGGGTACGGCGTAGGGTATGGGTTAGGGTTACTGTTAGGGTTAGGGCTCGGTTTAGTTTACGGGTTAGGATTAGGGTACGTGTTAGGGTTAGGGTAGGGGTTAGGGTTAGGGTACGCGTTACGGTTAGGGTAGTTATTAAACCTATCCCACTCTCTAGATACCCCTTAGCACGTAAAGGAATATTATTTGGGGGTCCAGCCATGGAGAAGAGTTTAGGCACTAAGATAAGATAAGGAACACACCCATTATAAAGAAATCACATTAGGATTCTCTTTTTAAGCTGTTCCTTAAAACACTAGTGCTTAGGAAATCTATTGGAGGCAGAAGCAGTCAAGGGTAGCCTAGGGTTAGGGTTAGGCTTAGGGTTAGGCTTAGGGTACGCCTTAGGGTACGTGTTCGGGGAGGGCTTCGGGTACGGCGTAGGGTATGGGTTAGGGTTAGGGTTAGGGTTAGTGTTAGGGTAAGGGCTCGGTTTAGGGTACGGGTTAGGATTAGGGTACGTGTTAGGGTTAGGGTAGGGGTTAGGGTTAGGGTACGCGTTAGGGTTAGGGTAGTTATTAAACCTATCCCACTCTCTACATACCCCTTAGCACGTAAAGGAATATTATTTGGGGGTCCAGCCATGGAGAAGAGTTTAGACACTAAGATAATATAAGGAACACACACATTATAAAGAAATCACATTAGGATTCTCTTTTTAAGCTGTTCCTTAAAGCCCTAGTGCTTAGGAAATCTATTGGAGGCAGAAGCAGTCAAGGGTAGCC
This sequence comes from Balaenoptera physalus, assembly GCF_965194825.1. Lineage (NCBI taxonomy): Eukaryota > Metazoa > Chordata > Mammalia > Artiodactyla > Balaenopteridae > Balaenoptera > Balaenoptera physalus. The sequence goes on from NW_028126471.1 coordinate 1,563,735, forward strand.
TAGGGTTAGGTTTAGGCTTAGGGTACGGCTTAGGGTACGGGTTTGGGGAGGGCTTCGGGTACGGCGTCGGGTATGGGTTAGGGTTAGGGTGAGGGTTAGTGTTAGGGTTAGGGCTCGGTTTAGGGTACGGGTTAGGATTAGGGTACGTGTTAGGGTTAGGGTAGGGGTTAGGGTTAGGGTACGCGTTAGGGTTAGGGTAGTTATTAAACCTATCCCACTCTCTAGATACCCCTTAGCACGTAAAGGAATATTATTTGGGGGTCCAGCCATGGAGAAGAGTTTAGACACTAAGATAAAATAAGGAACACACACATTATAAAGAAATCACATTAGGATTCTCTTTTTAAGCTGTTCCTTAAAACACTAGTGCTTAGGAAATCTATTGGAGGCAGAAGCAGTCAAGGGTAGCCTAGGGTTAGGGTTAGGCTTAGGGTTAGGCTTAGGGTACGGCTTAGGGTACGGGTTCGGGGAGGGCTTCGGGTACGGCGTAGGGTATGGGTTAGGGTTAGGGTTAGGGTTAGTGTTAGGGTTAGGGCTCGGTTTAGGGTACGGGTTAGGATTAGGGTACGTGTTAGGGCTAGGGTAGGGGTTAGGGTTAGGGTACGCGTTAGGGTTAGGGTAGTGATTAAACCTATCCCACTCTCTAGATACCCCTTAGCACATAAAGGAATATTATTTGGGGGTCCAGCCATGGAGAAGAGTTTAGACACTAGGATTAGATAAGGAACACACCCATTATAAAGAAATCACATTAGGATTCTCTTTTTAAGCTGTTCCTTAAAACACTAGTGCTTAGGAAATCTATTGGAGGCAGATGCAGTCAAGGGTAGCCTAGGGCTAGGGTTAGGCTTAGGGTTAGGTTTAGGGTACGGCTTAGGGTACGTGTTCGGGGAGGGCTTCGGGTACGGCGTAGGGTATGGGTTAGGGTTAGGGTTAGTGTTAGGGTTAGGGCTCGGTTTAGGGTACGGGTTAGGATTAGGGTACGTGTTAGGGTTAGGGTAGGGGTTAGCGTTAGGGTATGCGTTAGGGTTAGGGTAGTTATTAAACCTATCCCACTCTCTAGATACTCCTTAGCACGTAAAGGAATATTATTTGGGTGTCCAGCCATGGAGAAGAGTTTAGACACTAAGATAATATAAGGAACACACACATTATAAAGAAATCACATTAGGATTCTCTTTTTAAGCTGTTCCTTAAAACCCTAGTGCTTAGGAAATCTATTGGAGGCAGAAGCAGTCAAGGGTAGCCTAGGGTTACGGTTAGGCTTAGGGTTAGGCTTAGGGTACGGCTTAGGGTACGGGTTTGGGGAGGGCTTCGGGTACGGCGTAGGGTATGGGTTAGGGTTAGGGTTAGGGTTAGTGTTAGGGTTAGGGCTCGGTTTAGGGTACGGGTTAGGATTAGGGTACGTGTTAGGGTTAGGGTAGGGGTTGGGGTTAGGGTACGCGTTAGGTTTAGGGTAGTTATTAAACCTATCCCACTCTCTAGATACCCCTTAGCACGTAAAGGAATATTATTTGGGGGTCCAGCCATGGAGAAGAGTTTAGACACTAAGATAATATAAGGAACACACACATTATAAAGAAATCACATTAGGATTCTCTTTTTAAGCTGTTCCTTAAAACACTAGTGCTTAGGAAATCTATTGGAGGCAGAAGCAGTCAAGGGTAGCCTAGGGTTAGGGTTAGGCTTAGGGTTAGGCTTAGGGTACGCCTTAGGGTACGGGTTCGGGGAGGGCTTCGGGTACGGCGTAATGTATGGGTTAGGGTTAGGGTTAGGGTTAGTGTTAGGGTTAGGGCTCGGTTTAGGGTACGGGTTAGGATTAGGGTACGTGTTAGGGTTAGGGTAGGGGTTTGGGTTAGGGTACGCGTTAGGGTTAGGGTAGTTATTAAACCTATCCCACTCTCTAGATACCCCTTAGCACATAAAGGAATATTATTTGTGGGTCCAGCCATGGAGAAGAGTTTAGGCACTAAGATAAGATAAGGAACACACCCATTATAAAGAAATCACATTAGGATTCTCTTTTTAAGCTGTTCCTTAAAGCCCTAGTGCTTAGGAAATCTATTGGAGGCAGAAGCAGTCAAGGGTAGCCTAGGGTTAGGGTTAGGCTTAGGGTACGGCTTAGGGTACGGGTTTGGGGAGGGCTTCGGGTACGGCGTAGGGTATGGGTTAGGGTTAGGGTGAGGGTTAGTGTTAGGGTTAGGGCTCGGTTTAGGGTACGGGTTAGGATTAGGGTACGTGTTAGGGTTAGGGTAGGGGTTAGGGTTAGGGTACGCGTTAGGGTTAGGGTAGTTATTAAACCTATCCCACTCTCTAGATACCCCTTAGCACGTAAAGGAATATTATTTGGGGGTCCAGCCATGGAGAAGAGTTTAGACACTAAGATAAAATAAGGAACACACACATTATAAAGAAATCACATTAGGATTCTCTTTTTAAGCTGTTCCTTAAAACACTAGTGCTTAGGAAATCTATTGGAGGCAGAAGCAGTCAAGGGTAGCCTAGGGTTAGGGTTAGGCTTAGGGTTAGGCTTAGGGTACGGCTTAGGGTACGGGTTCGGGGAGGGCTTCGGGTACGGCGTAGGGTATGGGTTAGGGTTAGGGTTAGGGTTAGTGTTAGGGTTAGGGCTCGGTTTAGGGTACGGATTAGGATTAGGGTACGTGTTAGGGCTAGGGTAGGGGTTAGGGTTAGGGTACGCGTTAGGGTTAGGGTAGTGATTAAACCTATCCCACTCTCTAGATACCCCTTAGCACATAAAGGAATATTATTTGGGGGTCCAGCCATGGAGAAGAGTTTAGACACTAGGATTAGATAAGGAACACACCCATTATAAAGAAATCACATTAAGATTCTCTTTTTAAGCTGTTCCTTAAAACACTAGTGCTTAGGAAATCTATTGGAGGCAGAAGCAGTCAAGGGTAGCCTAGGGTTAGGGTTAGGCTTAGGGTACGGCTTAGGGTACGGGTTCGGGGAGGGCTTCGGGTACGGCGTAGGGTATGGGTTAGGGTTAGGGTTAGTGTTAGGGTTAGGGCTCGGTTTAGGGTACGGGTTAGGATTAGGGTACGTGTTAGGGTTAGGGTAGGGGTTAGGGTTAGGGTACGCGTTAGGGTTAGGGTAGTTATTAAACCTATCCCACTCTCTACATACCCCTTAGCACGTAAAGGAATATTATTTGGGGGTCCAGCCATGGAGAAGAGTTTAGACACTAAGATAATATAAGGAACACACACATTATAAAGAAATCACATTAGGATTCTCTTTTTAAGCTGTTCCTTATAGCCCTAGTGCTTAGGAAATCTATTGGAGGCAGAAGCAGTCAAGGGTAGCCTAGGGTTAGGGTTAGGCTTAGGGTTAGGCTTAGGGTACGGCTTAGGGTACGGGTTTGGGGAGGGCTTCGGGTACGGCGTAGGGTATGGGTTAGGGTTAGGGTTAGGGTTAGTGTTAGGGTTAGGGCTCGGTTTAGGGTACGGGTTAGGATTAGGGTACGTGTTAGGGTTAGGGTAGGGGTTAGGGTTAGGGTACGCGTTAGGGTTAGGGTAGTTAGTAAACCTATCCCACTCTCTAGATACCCCTTAGCACGTAAAGGAATATTATTTGGGGGTCCAGCCATGGAGAAGAGTTTAGACACTAAGATAATATAAGGAACACACACATTATAAAGAAATCACATTAGGATTCTCTTTTTAAGCTGTTCCTTAAAACACTAGTGCTTAGGAAATCTATTGGAGGCAGAAGCAGTCAAGGGTAGCCTAGGGTTAGGGTTAGTCTTAGGGTTAGGCTTAGGGTACGGCTTAGGGTACGGTTTCGGGGAGGGCTTCGGGTACGGCGTAGGGTATGGGTTAGGGTTAGGGTTAGGGTTAGTGTTAGGGTTAGGGCTCGGTTTAGGGTACGGGTTAGGATTAGGGTACGTGTTAGGGTTAGGGTAGGGGTTAGGGTTAGGGTACGCGTTAGGGTTAGGGTAGTGATTAAACCTATCCCACTCTCTAGATACCCCTTAGCACGTAAAGGAATATTATTTGGGGGTCCAGCCATGGAGAAGAGTTTACGCACTAAGATAAGATAAGGAACACACCCATTATAAAGAAATCACATTAGGATTCTCTTTTTAAGCTGTTCCTTAAAACACTAGTGCTTAGGAAATCTATTGGAGGCAGAAGCAGTCAAGGGTAGCCTAGGGTTAGCGTTAGGCTTAGGGTTAGGCTTAGGGTACGCCTTAGGGTACGGGTTCGGGGAGGGCTTCGGGTACGGCGTAGGGTATGGGTTAGGGTTAGGGTTATGGTTAGTGTTAGGGTAAGGGCTCGGTTTAGGGTACGGGTTAGGATTAGGGTACGTGTTAGGGTTAGGGTAGGGGTTAGGGTTAGGGTACGCGTTAGGGTTAGGGTAGTTATTAAACCTATCCCACTCTCTACATACCCCTTAGCACGTAAAGGAATATTATTTGGGGGTCCAGCCATGGAGAAGAGTTTAGACACTAAGATAATATAAGGAACACACACATTATAAAGAAATCACATTAGGATTCTCTTTTTAAGCTGTTCCTTAAAGCCCTAGTGCTTAGGAAATCTATTGGAGGCAGAAGCAGTCAAGGGTAGCCTAGGGTTAGGGTTAGGCTTAGGGTTAGGCTTAGGGTACGGCTTAGGGTACGGGTTTGGGGAGGGCTTCGGGTACGGCGTAGGGTATGGGTTAGGGTTAGGGTTAGGGTTAGTCTTAGGGTTAGGGCTCGGTTTAGGGTACGGGTTAGGATTAGGGTACGTGTTAGGGTTAGGGTAGGGGTTAGGGTTAGGGTACGCGTTAGGGTTAGGGTAGTTATTAAACCTATCCCACTCTCTAGATACCCCTTAGCACGTAATGGAATATTATTTGGGGGTCCAGCCATGGAGAAGAGTTTAGACACTAAGATAATATAAGGAACACACACATTATAAAGAAATCACATTAGGATTCTCTTTTTAAGCTGTTCCTTAAAACACTAGTGCTTAGGAAATCTATTGGAGGCAGAAGCAGTCAAGGGTAGCCTAGGGTTAGGGTTAGGCTTAGGGTTAGGCTTAGGGTACGGCTTAGGGTACGGGTTCGGGGAGGGATTCGGGTACGGCGTAGGGTATGGGTTAGGGTTAGGGTTAGGGTTAGTGTTAGGGTTAGGGCTCGGTTTAGGGTACGGGTTAGGATTAGGGTACGTGTTAGGGCTAGGGTAGGGGTTAGGGTTAGGGTACGCGTTAGGGTTAGGGTAGTGATTAAACCTATCCCACTCTCTAGATACCCCTTAGCACATAAAGGAATATTATTTGGGGGTCCAGCCATGGAGAAGAGTTTAGACACTAGGATTAGATAAGGAACACACCCATTATAAAGAAATCACATTAGGATTCTCTTTTTAAGCTGTTCCTTAAAACACTAGTGCTTAGGAAATCTATTGGATTCACAAGCAGTCAAGGGTAGCCTAGGGTTAGGGTTAGGCTTAGGGTTAGACTTAGGGTACGGCTTAGGGTACGTGTTCGGGGAGGGCTTCAGGTACGGCGTCGGGTATGGGTTAGGGTTAGGGTTAGGGTTAGTGTTAGGGTAAGGGCTCGGTTTAGGGTACGGTTTAGGATTAGGGTACGTGTTAGGGTTAGGGTAGGGGTTAGGGTTAGGGTACTCGTTACGGTTAGGGTAGTTATTAAACCTATCCCACTCTCTACATACCCCTTAGCACGTAAAGGAATATTATTTGGGGGTCCAGCCATGGAGAAGAGTTTAGACACTAAGATAATATAAAGAACACACACATTATAAAGAAATCACATTAGGATTCTCTTTTTAAGCTGTTCCTTAAAGCCCTAGTGCTTAGGAAATCTATTGGAGGCAGAAGCAGTCAAGGGTAGCCTAGGGTTAGGGTTAGGCTTAGGGTTAGGCTTAGGGTACGGCTTAGGGTACGTGTTCGGGGAGGGCTTCGGGTACGGCGTAGGGTATGGGTTAGGGTTACTGTTAGGGTTAGGGCTCGGTTTAGTTTACGGGTTAGGATTAGGGTACGTGTTAGGGTTAGGGTAGGGGTTAGGGTTAGGGTACGCGTTACGGTTAGGGTAGTTATTAAACCTATCCCACTCTCTAGATACCCCTTAGCACGTAAAGGAATATTATTTGGGGGTCCAGCCATGGAGAAGAGTTTAGGCACTAAGATAAGATAAGGAACACACCCATTATAAAGAAATCACATTAGGATTCTCTTTTTAAGCTGTTCCTTAAAACACTAGTGCTTAGGAAATCTATTGGAGGCAGAAGCAGTCAAGGGTAGCCTAGGGTTAGGGTTAGGCTTAGGGTTAGGCTTAGGGTACGCCTTAGGGTACGTGTTCGGGGAGGGCTTCGGGTACGGCGTAGGGTATGGGTTAGGGTTAGGGTTAGGGTTAGTGTTAGGGTAAGGGCTCGGTTTAGGGTACGGGTTAGGATTAGGGTACGTGTTAGGGTTAGGGTAGGGGTTAGGGTTAGGGTACGCGTTAGGGTTAGGGTAGTTATTAAACCTATCCCACTCTCTACATACCCCTTAGCACGTAAAGGAATATTATTTGGGGGTCCAGCCATGGAGAAGAGTTTAGACACTAAGATAATATAAGGAACACACACATTATAAAGAAATCACATTAGGATTCTCTTTTTAAGCTGTTCCTTAAAGCCCTAGTGCTTAGGAAATCTATTGGAGGCAGAAGCAGTCAAGGGTAGCCTAGGGTTAGGTTTAGGCTTAGGGTACGGCTTAGGGTACGGGTTTGGGGAGGGCTTCGGGTACGGCGTCGGGTATGGGTTAGGGTTAGGGTGAGGGTTAGTGTTAGGGTTAGGGCTCGGTTTAGGGTACGGGTTAGGATTAGGGTACGTGTTAGGGTTAGGGTAGGGGTTAGGGTTAGGGTACGCGTTAGGGTTAGGGTAGTTATTAAACCTATCCCACTCTCTAGATACCCCTTAGCACGTAAAGGAATATTATTTGGGGGTCCAGCCATGGAGAAGAGTTTAGACACTAAGATAAAATAAGGAACACACACATTATAAAGAAATCACATTAGGATTCTCTTTTTAAGCTGTTCCTTAAAACACTAGTGCTTAGGAAATCTATTGGAGGCAGAAGCAGTCAAGGGTAGCCTAGGGTTAGGGTTAGGCTTAGGGTTAGGCTTAGGGTACGGCTTAGGGTACGGGTTCGGGGAGGGCTTCGGGTACGGCGTAGGGTATGGGTTAGGGTTAGGGTTAGGGTTAGTGTTAGGGTTAGGGCTCGGTTTAGGGTACGGGTTAGGATTAGGGTACGTGTTAGGGCTAGGGTAGGGGTTAGGGTTAGGGTACGCGTTAGGGTTAGGGTAGTGATTAAACCTATCCCACTCTCTAGATACCCCTTAGCACATAAAGGAATATTATTTGGGGGTCCAGCCATGGAGAAGAGTTTAGACACTAGGATTAGATAAGGAACACACCCATTATAAAGAAATCACATTAGGATTCTCTTTTTAAGCTGTTCCTTAAAACACTAGTGCTTAGGAAATCTATTGGAGGCAGATGCAGTCAAGGGTAGCCTAGGGCTAGGGTTAGGCTTAGGGTTAGGTTTAGGGTACGGCTTAGGGTACGTGTTCGGGGAGGGCTTCGGGTACGGCGTAGGGTATGGGTTAGGGTTAGGGTTAGTGTTAGGGTTAGGGCTCGGTTTAGGGTACGGGTTAGGATTAGGGTACGTGTTAGGGTTAGGGTAGGGGTTAGCGTTAGGGTATGCGTTAGGGTTAGGGTAGTTATTAAACCTATCCCACTCTCTAGATACTCCTTAGCACGTAAAGGAATATTATTTGGGTGTCCAGCCATGGAGAAGAGTTTAGACACTAAGATAATATAAGGAACACACACATTATAAAGAAATCACATTAGGATTCTCTTTTTAAGCTGTTCCTTAAAACCCTAGTGCTTAGGAAATCTATTGGAGGCAGAAGCAGTCAAGGGTAGCCTAGGGTTACGGTTAGGCTTAGGGTTAGGCTTAGGGTACGGCTTAGGGTACGGGTTTGGGGAGGGCTTCGGGTACGGCGTAGGGTATGGGTTAGGGTTAGGGTTAGGGTTAGTGTTAGGGTTAGGGCTCGGTTTAGGGTACGGGTTAGGATTAGGGTACGTGTTAGGGTTAGGGTAGGGGTTGGGGTTAGGGTACGCGTTAGGTTTAGGGTAGTTATTAAACCTATCCCACTCTCTAGATACCCCTTAGCACGTAAAGGAATATTATTTGGGGGTCCAGCCATGGAGAAGAGTTTAGACACTAAGATAATATAAGGAACACACACATTATAAAGAAATCACATTAGGATTCTCTTTTTAAGCTGTTCCTTAAAACACTAGTGCTTAGGAAATCTATTGGAGGCAGAAGCAGTCAAGGGTAGCCTAGGGTTAGGGTTAGGCTTAGGGTTAGGCTTAGGGTACGCCTTAGGGTACGGGTTCGGGGAGGGCTTCGGGTACGGCGTAATGTATGGGTTAGGGTTAGGGTTAGGGTTAGTGTTAGGGTTAGGGCTCGGTTTAGGGTACGGGTTAGGATTAGGGTACGTGTTAGGGTTAGGGTAGGGGTTTGGGTTAGGGTACGCGTTAGGGTTAGGGTAGTTATTAAACCTATCCCACTCTCTAGATACCCCTTAGCACATAAAGGAATATTATTTGTGGGTCCAGCCATGGAGAAGAGTTTAGGCACTAAGATAAGATAAGGAACACACCCATTATAAAGAAATCACATTAGGATTCTCTTTTTAAGCTGTTCCTTAAAGTCCTAGTGCTTAGGAAATCTATTGGAGGCAGAAGCAGTCAAGGGTAGCCTAGGGTTAGGGTTAGGCTTAGGGTACGGCTTAGGGTACGGGTTTGGGGAGGGCTTCGGGTACGGCGTAGGGTATGGGTTAGGGTTAGGGTGAGGGTTAGTGTTAGGGTTAGGGCTCGGTTTAGGGTACGGGTTAGGATTAGGGTACGTGTTAGGGTTAGGGTAGGGGTTAGGGTTAGGGTACGCGTTAGGGTTAGGGTAGTTATTAAACCTATCCCACTCTCTAGATACCCCTTAGCACGTAAAGGAATATTATTTGGGGGTCCAGCCATGGAGAAGAGTTTAGACACTAAGATAAAATAAGGAACACACACATTATAAAGAAATCACATTAGGATTCTCTTTTTAAGCTGTTCCTTAAAACACTAGTGCTTAGGAAATCTATTGGAGGCAGAAGCAGTCAAGGGTAGCCTAGGGTTAGGGTTAGGCTTAGGGTTAGGCTTAGGGTACGGCTTAGGGTACGGGTTCGGGGAGGGCTTCGGGTACGGCGTAGGGTATGGGTTAGGGTTAGGGTTAGGGTTAGTGTTAGGGTTAGGGCTCGGTTTAGGGTACGGATTAGGATTAGGGTACGTGTTAGGGCTAGGGTAGGGGTTAGGGTTAGGGTACGCGTTAGGGTTAGGGTAGTGATTAAACCTATCCCACTCTCTAGATACCCCTTAGCACATAAAGGAATATTATTTGGGGGTCCAGCCATGGAGAAGAGTTTAGACACTAGGATTAGATAAGGAACACACCCATTATAAAGAAATCACATTAAGATTCTCTTTTTAAGCTGTTCCTTAAAACACTAGTGCTTAGGAAATCTATTGGAGGCAGAAGCAGTCAAGGGTAGCCTAGGGTTAGGGTTAGGCTTAGGGTACGGCTTAGGGTACGGGTTCGGGGAGGGCTTCGGGTACGGCGTAGGGTATGGGTTAGGGTTAGGGTTAGTGTTAGGGTTAGGGCTCGGTTTAGGGTACGGGTTAGGATTAGGGTACGTGTTAGGGTTAGGGTAGGGGTTAGGGTTAGGGTACGCGTTAGGGTTAGGGTAGTTATTAAACCTATCCCACTCTCTACATACCCCTTAGCACGTAAAGGAATATTATTTGGGGGTCCAGCCATGGAGAAGAGTTTAGACACTAAGATAATATAAGGAACACACACATTATAAAGAAATCACATTAGGATTCTCTTTTTAAGCTGTTCCTTATAGCCCTAGTGCTTAGGAAATCTATTGGAGGCAGAAGCAGTCAAGGGTAGCCTAGGGTTAGGGTTAGGCTTAGGGTTAGGCTTAGGGTACGGCTTAGGGTACGGGTTTGGGGAGGGCTTCGGGTACGGCGTAGGGTATGGGTTAGGGTTAGGGTTAGGGTTAGTGTTAGGGTTAGGGCTCGGTTTAGGGTACGGGTTAGGATTAGGGTACGTGTTAGGGTTAGGGTAGGGGTTAGGGTTAGGGTACGCGTTAGGGTTAGGGTAGTTAGTAAACCTATCCCACTCTCTAGATACCCCTTAGCACGTAAAGGAATATTATTTGGGGGTCCAGCCATGGAGAAGAGTTTAGACACTAAGATAATATAAGGAACACACACATTATAAAGAAATCACATTAGGATTCTCTTTTTAAGCTGTTCCTTAAAACACTAGTGCTTAGGAAATCTATTGGAGGCAGAAGCAGTCAAGGGTAGCCTAGGGTTAGGGTTAGGCTTAGGGTTAGGCTTAGGGTACGGCTTAGGGTACGGGTTCGGGGAGGGCTTCGGGTACGGCGTAGGGTATGGGTTAGGGTTAGGGTTAGGGTTAGTGTTAGGGTTAGGGCTCGGTTTAGGGTACGGGTTAGGATTAGGGTACGTGTTAGGGCTAGGGTAGGGGTTAGGGTTAGGGTACGCGTTAGGGTTAGGGTAGTGATTAAACCTATCCCACTCTCTAGATACCCCTTAGCACATAAAGGAATATTATTTGGGGGTCCAGCCATGGAGAAGAGTTTAGACACTAGGATTAGATAAGGAACACACCCATTATAAAGAAATCACATTAGGATTCTCTTTTTAAGCTGTTCCTTAAAACACTAGTGCTTAGGAAATCTATTGGATTCACAAGCAGTCAAGGGTAGCCTAGGGTTAGGGTTAGGCTTAGGGTTAGGCTTAGGGTACGGCTTAGGGTACGTGTTCGGGGAGGGCTTCGGGTACGGCGTAGGGTATGGGTTAGGGTTAGGGTTAGGGTTAGTGTTAGGGTTAGGGCTCGGTTTAGTTTACGGGTTAGGATTAGGGTACGTGTTAGGGTTAGGGTAGGGGTTAGGGTTAGGGTACGCGTTAGGGTTAGGGTAGTTATTAAACCTATCCCACTCTCTACATACCCCTTAGCACGTAAAGGAATATTATTTGGGGGTCCAGCCATGGAGAAGAGTTTAGACACTAAGATAATATAAGGAACACACACATTATAAAGAAATCACATTAGGATTCTCTTTTTAAGCTGTTCCTTAAAGCCCTAGTGCTTAGGAAATCTATTGGAGGCAGAAGCAGTCAAGGGTAGCCTAGGGTTAGGGTTAGGCTTAGGGTTAGGCTTAGGGTACGGCTTAGGGTACGGGTTTGGGGAGGGCTTCGGGTACGGCGTAGGGTATGGGTTAGGGTTAGGGTTAGGGTTAGTGTTAGGGTTAGGGCTCGGTTTAGGGTACGGGTTAGGATTAGGGTACGTGTTAGGGTTAGGGTAGGGGTTAGGGTTAGGGTACGCGTTAGGGTTAGGGTAGTTATTAAACCTATCCCACTCTCTAGATACCCCTTAGCATGTAAAGGAATATTATTTGGGGGTCCAGCCATGGAGAAGAGTTTAGACACTAAGATAATATAAGGAACACACACATTATAAAGAAATCACATTAGGATTCTCTTTTTAAGCTGTTCCTTAAAACACTAGTGCTTAGGAAATCTATTGGAGGCAGAAGCAGTCAAGGGTAGCCTAGGGTTAGGGTTAGGCTTAGGGTTAGGCTTAGGGTACGGCTTAGGGTACGGGTTCGGGGAGGGCTTCGGGTACGGCGTAGGGTATGGGTTAGGGTTAGGGTTAGGTTTAGTGTTAGGGTTAGGGCTCGGTTTAGGGTACGGGTTAGGATTAGGGTACGTGTTAGGGCTAGGGTAGGGGTTAGGGTTAGGGTACGCGTTAGGGTTAGGGTAGTGATTAAACCTATCCCACTCTCTAGATACCCCTTAGCACATAAAGGAATATTATTTGGGGGTCCAGCCATGGAGAAGAGTTTAGACACTAGGATTAGATAAGGAACACACCCATTATAAAGAAATCACATTAGGATTCTCTTTTTAAGCTGTTCCTTAAAACACTAGTGCTTAGGAAATCTATTGGATTCAGAAGCAGTCAAGGGTAGCCTAGGGTTAGGGTTAGGCTTAGGGTTAGGCTTAGGGTACGCCTTAGGGTACGGGTTCGGGGAGGGCTTCGGGTACGGCGTAGGGTATGGGTTAGGGTTAGGGTTAGGGTTAGTGTTAGGGTAAGGGCTCGGTTTAGGGTACGGGTTAGGATTAGGGTACGTGTTAAGGTTAGGGTAGGGGTTAGGGTTAGGGTACGCGTTAGGGTTAGGGTAGTTATTAAACCTATCCCACTCTCTACATACCCCTTAGCACGTAAAGGAATATTATTTGGGGGTCCAGCCATGGAGAAGAGTTTAGACACTAAGATAATATAAGGAACACACACATTATAAAGAAATCATATTAGGATTCTCTTTTTAAGCTGTTCCTTAAAGCCCTAGTGCTTAGGAAATCTATTGGAGGCAGAAGCAGTCAAGGGTAGCCTAGGGTTAGGGTTAGGCTTAGGGTTAGGCTTAGGGTACGGCTTAGGGTACGGGTTTGGGGAGGGCTTCGGGTACGGCGTAGGGTATGGGTTAGGGTTAGGGTTAGGGTTAGTGTTAGGGTTAGGGCTCGGTTTAGGGTACGGGTTAGGATTAGGGTACGTGTTAGGGTTAGGGTAGGGGTTAGGGTTAGGGTACACGTTAGGGTTAGGGTAGTTATTAAACCTATCCCACTCTCTAGATACCCCTTAGCACGTAAAGGAATATTATTTGGGGGTCCAGCCATGGAGAAGAGTTTAGACACTAAGATAATATAAGGAACACACACATTATAAAGAAATCACATTAGGATTCTCTTTTTAAGCTGTTCCTTAAAACACTAGTGCTTAGGAAATCTATTGGAGGCAGAAGCAGTCAAGGGTAGCCTAGGGTTAGGGTTAGGCTTAGGGTTAGGCTTAGGGTACGGCTTAGGGTACGGGTTCGGGGAGGGCTTCGGGTACGGCGTAGGGTATGGGTTAGGGTTAGGGTTAGGGTTAGTGTTAGGGTTAGGGCTCGGTTTAGGGTACGGGTTAGGATTAGGGTACGTGTTAGGGTTAGGGTAGGGGTTAGGGTTAGGGTACGCGTTAGGGTTAGGGTAGTTATTAAACCTATCCCACTCTCTAGATACCCCTTAGCACGTAAAGGAATATTATTTGGGGGTCCAGCCATGGAGAAGAGTTTAGGCACTAAGATAAGATAAGGAACACACCCATTATAAAGAAATCACATTAGGATTCTCTTTTTAAGCTGTTCCTTAAAACACTAGTGCTTAGGAAATCTATTGGAGGCAGAAGCAGTCAAGGGTAGCCTAGGGTTAGGGTTAGGCTTAGGGTTAGGCTTAGGGTACGCCTTAGGGTACGGGTTCGGGGAGGGCTTCGGGTACGGCGTAGGGTATGGGTTAGGGTTAGGGTTAGGGTTAGTGTTAGGGTAAGGGCTCGGTTTAGGGTACGGGTTAGGATTAGGGTACGTGTTAGGGTTAGGGTAGGGGTTAGGGTTAGGGTACGCGTTAGGGTTAGGGTAGTTATTAAACCTATCCCACTCTCTACATACCCCTTAGCACGTAAAGGAATATTATTTGGGGGTCCAGCCATGGAGAAGAGTTTAGACACTAAGATAATATAAGGAACACACACATTATAAAGAAATCACATTAGGATTCTCTTTTTAAGCTGTTCCTTAAAGCCCTAGTGCTTAGGAAATCTATTGGAGGCAGAAGCAGTCAAGGGTAGCCTAGGGTTAGGGTTAGGCTTAGGGTTAGGCTTAGGGTACGGCTTAGGGTACGGGTTTGGGGAGGGCTTCGGGTACGGCGTAAGGTATGGGTTAGGGTTAGGGTTAGGGTTAGTCTTAGGGTTAGGGCTCGGTTTAGGGTACGGGTTAGGATTAGGGTACGTGTTAGGGTTAGGGTAGGGGTTAGGGTTAGGGTACGCGTTAGGGTTAGGGTAGTTATTAAACCTATCCCACTCTCTAGATACCCCTTAGCACGTAAAGGAATATTATTTGGGGGTCCAGCCATGGAGAAGAAGAGTTTAGACACTAAGATAATATAAGGAACACACACATTATAAAGAAATCACATTAGGATTCTCTTTTTAAGCTGTTCCTTAAAACACTAGTGCTTAGGAAATCTATTGGAGGCAGAAGCAGTCAAGGGTAGCCTAGGGTTAGGGTTAGGCTTAGGGTTAGGCTTAGGGTACGGCTTAGGGTACGGGTTCGGGGAGGGCTTCGGGTACGGCGTAGGGTATGGGTTAGGGTTAGGGTTAGGGTTAGTGTTAGGGTTAGGGCTCGGTTTAGGGTACGGGTTAGGATTAGGGTACGTGTTAGGGCTAGGGTAGGGGTTAGGGTTAGGGTACGCGTTAGGGTTAGGGTAGTGATTAAACCTATCCCACTCTCTAGATACCCCTTAGCACATAAAGGAATATTATTTGGGGGTCCAGCCATGGAGAAGAGTTTAGACACTAGGATTAGATAAGGAACACACCCATTATAAAGAAATCACATTAGGATTCTCTTTTTAAGCTGTTCCTTAAAACACTAGTGCTTAGGAAATCTATTGGATTCACAAGCAGTCAAGGGTAGCCTAGGGTTAGGGTTAGGCTTAGGGTTAGGCTTAGGGTACGCCTTAGGGTACGGGTTCGGGGAGGGCTTCGGGTACGGCGTAGGGTATGGGTTAGGGTTAGGGTTAGGGTTAGTGTTAGGGTTAGGGCTCGGTTTAGTTTACGGGTTAGGATTAGGGTACGTGTTAGGGTTAGGGTAGGGGTTAGGGTTAGGGTACGCGTTACGGTTAGGGTAGTTATTAAACCTATCCCACTCTCTAGATACCCCTTAGCACGTAAAGGAATATTATTTGGGGGTCCAGCCATGGAGAAGAGTTTAGGCACTAAGATAAGATAAGGAACACACCCATTATAAAGAAATCACATTAGGATTCTCTTTTTAAGCTGTTCTTTAAAACACTAGTGCTTAGGAAATCTATTGGAGGCAGAAGCAGTCAAGGGTAGCCTAGGGTTAGGGTTAGGCTTAGGGTTAGGCTTAGGGTACGCCTTAGGGTACGGGTTCGGGGAGGGCTTCGGGTACGGCGTAGGGTATGGGTTAGGGTTAGGGTTAGGGTTAGTGTTAGGGTAAGGGCTCGGTTTAGGGTACGGGTTAGGATTAGGGTACGTGTTAGGGTTAGGGTAGGGGTTAGGGTTAGGGTACGCGTTAGGGTTAGGGTAGTTATTAAACCTATCCCACTCTATACATACCCCTTAGCACGTAAAGGAATATTATTTGGGGGTCCAGCCATGGAGAAGAGTTTAGACACTAAGATAATATAAGGAACACACACATTATAAAGAAATCACATTAGGATTCTCTTTTTAAGCTGTTCCTTAAAGCCCTAGTGCTTAGGAAATCTATTGGAGGCAGAAGCAGTCAAGGGTAGCCTAGGGTTAGGGTTAGGCTTAGGGTACGGCTTAGGGTACGGGTTTAGGGAGGGCTTCAGGTACGGCGTAGGGTTTGGGTTAGGGTTAGGGTGAGGGTTAGTGTTAGGGTTAGGGCTCGGTTTAGGGTACGGGTTAGGATTAGGGTACGTGTTAGGGTTAGGGTAGGGGTTAGGGTTAGGGTACGCGTTAGGGTTAGGGTAGTTATTAAACCTATCCCACTCTCTAGATACCCCTTAGCACGTAAAGGAATATTATTTGGGGGTCCAGCCATGGAGAAGAGTTTAGACACTAAGATAAAATAAGGAACACACACATTATAAAGAAATCACATTAGGATTCTCTTTTTAAGCTGTTCCTTAAAACCCTAGTGCTTAGGAAATCTATTGGAGGCAGAAGCAGTCAAGGGTAGCCTAGGGTTAGGGTTAGGCTTAGGGTTAGGCTTAGGGTACGGCTTAGGGTACGGGTTCGGGGAGGGCTTCGGGTACGGCGTAGGGTATGGGTTAGGGTTAGGGTTAGTGTTAGGGTTAGGGCTCGGTTTAGGGTACGGGTTAGGATTAGGGTACGTGTTAGTGTTAGGGTAGGGGTTAGCGTTAGGGTACGCGTTAGGGTTAGGGTAGTTATTAAACCTATCCCACTCTCTAGATACTCCTTAGCACGTAAAGGAATATTATTTGGGTGTCCAGGCATGGAGAAGAGTTTAGACACTAAGATAATATAAGGAACACACACATTATAAAGAAATCACATTAGGATTCTCTTTTTAAGCTGTTCCTTAAAACCGTAGTGCTTAGGAAATCTATTGGAGGCAGAAGCAGTCAAGGGTAGCCTAGGGTTACGGTTAGGCTTAGGGTTAGGCTTAGGGTACGGCTTAGGGTACGGGTTTGGGGAGGGCTTCGGGTACGGCGTAGGGTATGGGTTAGGGTTAGGGTTAGGGTTAGTGTTAGGGTTAGGGCTCGGTTTAGGGTACGGGTTAGGATTAGGGTACGTGTTAGGGTTAGGGTAGGGGTTGGGGTTAGGGTACGCGTTAGGGTTAGGGTAGTTATTAAACCTATCCCACTCTCTAGATACCCCTTAGCACGTAAAGGAATATTATTTGGGGGTCCAGCCATGGAGCAGAGTTTAGACACTAAGATAATATAAGGAACACACACATTATAAAGAAATCACATTAGGATTCTCTTTTTAAGCTGTTCCTTAAAACACTAGTGCTTAGGAAATCTATTGGAGGCAGAAGCAGTCAAGGGTAGCCTAGGGTTAGGGTTAGGCTTAGGGTTAGGCTTAGGGTACGCCTTAGGGTACGGGTTCGGGGAAGGCTTCGGGTACGGCGTAATGTATGGGTTAGGGTTAGGGTTGGGTTAGTGTTAGGGTTAGGGCTCGGTTTAGGGTACGGGTTAGGATTAGGGTACGTGTTAGGGTTAGGGTAGGGGTTTGGGTTAGGGTACGCGTTAGGGTTAGGGTAGTTATTAAACCTATCCCACTCTCTAGATACCCCTTAGGACATAAAGGAATATTATTTGGGGGTCCAGCCATGGAGAAGAGTTTAGGCACTAAGATAAGATAAGGAACACACCCATTATAAAGAAATCACATTAGGATTCTCTTTTTAAGCTGTTCCTTAAAACACTAGTGCTTAGGAAATCTATTGGAGGCAGAAGCAGTCAAGGGTAGCCTAGGGTTAGGGTTAGGCTTAGGGTTAGGCTTAGGGTACGGCTTAGGGTACGGGTTCGGGGAGGGCTTCGGGTACGGCGTAGGGTATGGGTTAGGGTTAGGGTTAGGGTTAGTGTTAGGGTTAGGGCTCGGTTTAGGGTACGGGTTAGGATTAGGGTACGTGTTAGGGCTAGGGTAGGGGTTAGGGTTAGGGTACGCGTTAGGGTTAGGGTAGTGATTAAACCTATCCCACTCTCTAGATACCCCTTAGCACATAAAGGAATATTATTTGGGGGTCCAGCCATGGAGAAGAGTTTAGACACTAGGATTAGATAAGGAACACACCCATTATAAAGAAATCACATTAGGATTCTCTTTTTAAGCTGTTCCTTAAAACACTAGTGCTTAAGAAATCTATTGGATTCACAAGCAGTCAAGGGTAGCCTAGGGTTAGGGTTAGGCTTAGGGTTAGGCTTAGGGTACGGCTTAGGGTACGAGTTCGGGGAGGGCTTCGGGTACGGCGTAGGGTATGGGTTAGGGTTAGGGTTAGGGTTAGTGTTAGGGTTAGGTCTCGGTTTAGTTTACGGGTTAGGATTAGGGTACGTGTTAGGGTTAGGGTAGGGGTTAGGGTTAGGGTACGCGTTACGGTTAGGGTAGTTATTAAACCTATCCCACTCTCTAGATACCCCTTAGCACGTAAAGGAATATTATTTGGGGGTCCAGCCATGGAGAAGAGTTTAGGCACTAAGATAAGATAAGGAACACACCCATTATAAAGAAATCACATTAGGATTCTCTTTTTAAGCTGTTCCTTAAAACACTAGTGCTTAGGAAATCTATTGGAGGCAGAAGCAGTCAAGGGTAGCCTAGGGTTAGGGTTAGGCTTAGGGTTAGGCTTAGGGTACGCCTTAGGGTACGGGTTCGGGGAGGGCTTCGGGTACGGCGTAGGGTATGGGTTAGGGTTAGGGTTAGGGTTAGGGTTAGTGTTAGGGTAAGGGCTCGGTTTAGGGTACGGGTTAGGATTAGAGTACGTGTTAGGGTTAGGGTAGGGGTTAGGGTTAGGGTACGCGTTAGGGTTAGGGTAGTTATTAAACCTATCCCACTCTCTACATACCCCTTAGCACGTAAAGGAATATTATTTGGGGGTCCAGCCATGGAGAAGAGTTTAGACACTAAGATAATATAAGGAACACACACATTATAAAGAAATCACATTAGGATTCTCTTTTTAAGCTGTTCCTTAAAGCCCTAGTGCTTAGGAAATCTATTGGAGGCAGAAGCAGTCAAGGGTAGCCTAGGGTTAGGGTTAGGCTTAGGGTTAGGCTTAGGGTACGGCTTAGGGTACGGGTTTGGGGAGGGCTTCGTGTACGGCGTATGGTATGGGTTAGGGTTAGGGTTAGGGTTAGGGTTAGTGTTAGGGTTAGGGCTCGGTTTAGGGTACGGGTTAGGATTAGGGTACATGTTAGGGTTAGGGTAGGGGTTAGGGTTAGGGTACGCATTAGGGTTAGGGTAGTTATTAAACCTATCCCACTCTCTAGATACCCCTTAGCACGTAAAGGAATATTATTTGGGGGTCCAGCCATGGAGAAGAGTTTAGACACTAAGATAATATAAGGAACACACACATTATAAAGAAATCACATTAGGATTCTCTTTTTAAGCTGTTCCTTAAAACACTAGTGCTTAGGAAATCTATTGGATTCACAAGCAGTCAAGGGTAGCCTAGGGTTAGGCTTAGGCTTAGGGTTAGGCTTAGGGTACGGCTTAGGGTACGTGTTCGGGGAGGGCTTCGGGTACGGCGTAGGGTATGGGTTAGGGTTAGGGTTAGGGTTAGTGTTAGGGTTAGGGCTCGGTTTAGTTTACGGGTTAGGATTAGGGTACGTGTTAGGGTTAGGGTAGGGGTTAGGGTTAGGGTACGCGTTACGGTTAGGGTAGTTATTAAACCTATCCCACTCTCTAGATACCCCTTAGCACGTAAAGGAATATTATTTGGGGGTCCAGCCATGGAGAAGAGTTTAGGCACTAAGATAAGATAAGGAACACACCCATTATAAAGAAATCACATTAGGATTCTCTTTTTAAGCTGTTCCTTAAAACACTAGTGCTTAGGAAATCTATTGGAGGCAGAAGCAGTCAAGGGTAGCCTAGGGTTAGGGTTAGGCTTAGGGTTAGGCTTAGGGAACGGCTTAGGGTACGGGTTTGGGGAGGGCTTCGGGTACGGCGTAGGGTAAGGGTTAGGGTTAGGGTTAGGGTTAGTGTTAGGGTTAGGGCTCGGTTTAGGGTACGGGTTAGGATTAGGGTACGTGTTAGGGTTAGGGTAGGGGTTAGGGTTAGGGTACGCGTTAGGGTTAGGGTAGTTATTAAACCTATCCCACTCTCTAGATACCCCTTAGCACGTAAAGGAATATTATTTGGGATTGCAGCCATGGAGAAGAGTTTAGACACTAAGATAATATAAGGAACACACACATTATAAAGAAATCACATTAGGATTCTCTTTTTAAGCTGTTCCTTAAAACACTAGTGCTTAGGAAATCTATTGGAGGCAGAAGCAGTCAAGGGTAGCCTAGGGTTAGGGTTAGGCTTAGGGTTAGGCTTAGGGTACGGCTTAGGGTACGGGTTCGGGGAGGGCTTCGGGTACGGCGTAGGGTATGGGTTAGGGTTAGGGTTAGGGTTAGTGTTAGGGTTAGGGCTCGGTTTAGGGTACGGGTTAGGATTAGGGTACGTGTTAGGGTTAGGGTAGGGGTTAGGGTTAGGGTACGCGTTAGGGTTAGGGTAGTGATTAAACCTATCCCACTCTCTAGATACCCCTTAGCACGTAAAGGAATATTATTTGGGGGTCCAGCCATGGAGAAGAGTTTAGGCACTAAGATAAGATAAGGAACACACCCATTATAAAGAAATCACATTAGGATTCTCTTTTTAAGCTGTTCCTTAAAACACTAGTGCTTAGGAAATCTATTGGAGGCAGAAGCAGTCAAGGGTAGCCTAGGGTTAGGGTTAGGCTTAGGGTTAGGCTTAGGGTACGCCTTAGGGTACGGGTTCGGGGAGGGCTTCGGGTACGGCGTAGGGTATGGGTTAGGGTTAGGGTTAGGGTTAGTGTTAGGGTAAGGTCTCGGTTTAGGGTACGGGTTAGGATTAGGGTACGTGTTAGGGTTAGGGTAGGGGTTAGGGTTAGGGTACGCGTTAGGGTTAGGGTAGTTATTAAACCTATCCCACTCTCTACATACCCCTTAGCACGTAAAGGAATATTATTTGGGGGTCCAGCCATGGAGAAGAGTTTAGACACTAAGATAATATAAGGAACACACACATTATAAAGAAATCACATTAGGATTCTCTTTTTAAGCTGTTCCTTAAAACACTAGTGCTTAGGAAATCTATTGGAGGCAGAAGCAGTCAAGGGTAGCCTAGGGTTAGGGTTAGGCTTAGGGTTAGGCTTAGGGTACGGCTTAGGGTACGGGTTCGGGGAGGGCTTCGGGTACGGCGTAGGGTATGGGTTAGGGTTAGGGTTAGGTTTAGTGTTAGGGTTAGGGCTCGGTTTAGGGTACGGGTTAGGATTAGGGTACGTGTTAGGGCTAGGGTAGGGGTTAGGGTTAGGGTACGCGTTAGGGTTAGGGTAGTGATTAAACCTATCCCACTCTCTAGATACCCCTTAGCACATAAAGGAATATTATTTGGGGGTCCAGCCATGGAGAAGAGTTTAGACACTAGGATTAGATAAGGAACACACCCATTATAAAGAAATCACATTAGGATTCTCTTTTTAAGCTGTTCCTTAAAACACTAGTGCTTAGGAAATCTATTGGATTCAGAAGCAGTCAAGGGTAGCCTAGGGTTAGGGTTAGGCTTAG
Organism: Balaenoptera physalus; assembly: GCF_965194825.1. Taxonomy (NCBI): domain Eukaryota; kingdom Metazoa; phylum Chordata; class Mammalia; order Artiodactyla; family Balaenopteridae; genus Balaenoptera; species Balaenoptera physalus. The sequence goes on from NW_028126471.1 coordinate 1,584,744, forward strand.
GGTTAGGCTTAGGGTACGGCTTAGGGTACGTGTTCGGGGAGGGCTTCGGGTACGGCGTAGGGTATGGGTTAGGGTTAGGGTTAGGGTTAGTGTTAGGGTTAGGGCTCGGTTTAGTTTACGGGTTAGGATTAGGGTACGTGTTAGGGTTAGGGTAGGGGTTAGGGTTAGGGTACGCGTTACGGTTAGGGTAGTTATTAAACCTATCCCACTCTCTAGATACCCCTTAGCACGTAAAGGAATATTATTTGGGGGTCCAGCCATGGAGAAGAGTTTAGGCACTAAGATAAGATAAGGAACACACCCATTATAAAGAAATCACATTAGGATTCTCTTTTTAAGCTGTTCCTTAAAACACTAGTGCTTAGGAAATCTATTGGAGGCAGAAGCAGTCAAGGGTAGCCTAGGGTTAGGGTTAGGCTTAGGGTTAGGCTTAGGGTACGCCTTAGGGTACGGGTTCGGGGAGGGCTTCGGGTACGGCGTAGGGTATGGGTTAGGGTTAGGGTTAGGGTTAGTGTTAGGGTAAGGGCTCGGTTTAGGGTACGGGTTAGGATTAGGGTACGTGTTAAGGTTAGGGTAGGGGTTAGGGTTAGGGTACGCGTTAGGGTTAGGGTAGTTATTAAACCTATCCCACTCTCTACATACCCCTTAGCACGTAAAGGAATATTATTTGGGGGTCCAGCCATGGAGAAGAGTTTAGACACTAAGATAATATAAGGAACACACACATTATAAAGAAATCATATTAGGATTCTCTTTTTAAGCTGTTCCTTAAAGCCCTAGTGCTTAGGAAATCTATTGGAGGCAGAAGCAGTCAAGGGTAGCCTAGGGTTAGGGTTAGGCTTAGGGTTAGGCTTAGGGTACGGCTTAGGGTACGGGTTTGGGGAGGGCTTCGGGTACGGCGTAGGGTATGGGTTAGGGTTAGGGTTAGGGTTAGTGTTAGGGTTAGGGCTCGGTTTAGGGTACGGGTTAGGATTAGGGTACGTGTTAGGGTTAGGGTAGGGGTTAGGGTTAGGGTACACGTTAGGGTTAGGGTAGTTATTAAACCTATCCCACTCTCTAGATACCCCTTAGCACGTAAAGGAATATTATTTGGGGGTCCAGCCATGGAGAAGAGTTTAGACACTAAGATAATATAAGGAACACACACATTATAAAGAAATCACATTAGGATTCTCTTTTTAAGCTGTTCCTTAAAACACTAGTGCTTAGGAAATCTATTGGAGGCAGAAGCAGTCAAGGGTAGCCTAGGGTTAGGGTTAGGCTTAGGGTTAGGCTTAGGGTACGGCTTAGGGTACGGGTTCGGGGAGGGCTTCGGGTACGGCGTAGGGTATGGGTTAGGGTTAGGGTTAGGGTTAGTGTTAGGGTTAGGGCTCGGTTTAGGGTACGGGTTAGGATTAGGGTACGTGTTAGGGTTAGGGTAGGGGTTAGGGTTAGGGTACGCGTTAGGGTTAGGGTAGTTATTAAACCTATCCCACTCTCTAGATACCCCTTAGCACGTAAAGGAATATTATTTGGGGGTCCAGCCATGGAGAAGAGTTTAGGCACTAAGATAAGATAAGGAACACACCCATTATAAAGAAATCACATTAGGATTCTCTTTTTAAGCTGTTCCTTAAAACACTAGTGCTTAGGAAATCTATTGGAGGCAGAAGCAGTCAAGGGTAGCCTAGGGTTAGGGTTAGGCTTAGGGTTAGGCTTAGGGTACGCCTTAGGGTACGGGTTCGGGGAGGGCTTCGGGTACGGCGTAGGGTATGGGTTAGGCTTAGGGTTAGGGTTAGTGTTAGGGTAAGGGCTCGGTTTAGGGTACGGGTTAGGATTAGGGTACGTGTTAGGGTTAGGGTAGGGGTTAGGGTTAGGGTACGCGTTAGGGTTAGGGTAGTTATTAAACCTATCCCACTCTCTACATACCCCTTAGAACGTAAAGGAATATTATTTGGCGGTCCAGCCATGGAGAAGAGTTTAGACACTAAGATAATATAAGGAACACACACATTATAAAGAAATCACATTAGGATTCTCTTTTTAAGCTCTTCCTTAAAGCCCTAGTGCTTAGGAAATCTATTGGAGGCAGAAGCAGTCAAGGGTAGCCTAGGGTTAGGGTTAGGCTTAGGGTTAGGCTTAGGGTACGGCTTAGGGTACGGGTTTGGGGAGGGCTTCGGGTACGGCGTAAGGTATGGGTTAGGGTTAGGGTTAGGGTTAGTCTTAGGGTTAGGGCTCGGTTTAGGGTACGGGTTAGGATTAGGGTACGTGTTAGGGTTAGGGTAGGGGTTAGGGTTAGGGTACGCGTTAGGGTTAGGGTAGTTATTAAACCTATCCCACTCTCTAGATACCCCTTAGCACGTAAAGGAATATTATTTGGGGGTCCAGCCATGGAGAAGAAGAGTTTAGACACTAAGATAATATAAGGAACACACACATTATAAAGAAATCACATTAGGATTCTCTTTTTAAGCTGTTCCTTAAAACACTAGTGCTTAGGAAATCTATTGGAGGCAGAAGCAGTCAAGGGTAGCCTAGGGTTAGGGTTAGGCTTAGGGTTAGGCTTAGGGTACGGCTTAGGGTACGGGTTCGGGGAGGGCTTCGGGTACGGCGTAGGGTATGGGTTAGGGTTAGGGTTAGGGTTAGTGTTAGGGTTAGGGCTCGGTTTAGGGTACGGGTTAGGATTAGGGTACGTGTTAGGGCTAGGGTAGGGGTTAGGGTTAGGGTACGCGTTAGGGTTAGGGTAGTGATTAAACCTATCCCACTCTCTAGATACCCCTTAGCACATAAAGGAATATTATTTGGGGGTCCAGCCATGGAGAAGAGTTTAGACACTAGGATTAGATAAGGAACACACCCATTATAAAGAAATCACATTAGGATTCTCTTTTTAAGCTGTTCCTTAAAACACTAGTGCTTAGGAAATCTATTGGATTCACAAGCAGTCAAGGGTAGCCTAGGGTTAGGGTTAGGCTTAGGGTTAGGCTTAGGGTACGGCTTAGGGTACGTGTTCGGGGAGGGCTTCGGGTACGGCGTAGGGTATGGGTTAGGGTTAGGGTTAGGGTTAGTGTTAGAGTTAGGGCTCGGTTTAGTTTACGGGTTAGGATTAGGGTACGTGTTAGGGTTAGGGTAGGGGTTAGGGTTAGGGTACGCGTTACGGTTAGGGTAGTTATTAAACCTATCCCACTCTCTAGATACCCCTTAGCACGTAAAGGAATATTATTTGGGGGTCCAGCCATGGAGAAGAGTTTAGGCACTAAGATAAGATAAGGAACACACCCATTATAAAGAAATCACATTAGGATTCTCTTTTTAAGCTGTTCTTTAAAACACTAGTGCTTAGGAAATCTATTGGAGGCAGAAGCAGTCAAGGGTAGCCTAGGGTTAGGGTTAGGCTTAGGGTTAGGCTTAGGGTACGCCTTAGGGTACGGGTTCGGGGAGGGCTTCGGGTACGGCGTAGGGTATGGGTTAGGGTTAGGGTTAGGGTTAGTGTTAGGGTAAGGGCTCGGTTTAGGGTACGGGTTAGGATTAGGGTACGTGTTAGGGTTAGGGTAGGGGTTAGGGTTAGGGTACGCGTTAGGGTTAGGGTAGTTATTAAACCTATCCCACTCTCTACATACCCCTTAGCACGTAAAGGAATATTATTTGGGGGTCCAGCCATGGAGAAGAGTTTAGACACTAAGATAATATAAGGAACACACACATTATAAAGAAATCACATTAGGATTCTCTTTTTAAGCTGTTCCTTAAAGCCCTAGTGCTTAGGAAATCTATTGGAGGCAGAAGCAGTCAAGGGTAGCCTAGGGTTAGGGTTAGGCTTAGGGTACGGCTTAGGGTACGGGTTTAGGGAGGGCTTCAGGTACGGCGTAGGGTTTGGGTTAGGGTTAGGGTGAGGGTTAGTGTTAGGGTTAGGGCTCGGTTTAGGGTACGGGTTAGGATTAGGGTACGTGTTAGGGTTAGGGTAGGGGTTAGGGTTAGGGTACGCGTTAGGGTTAGGGTAGTTATTAAACCTATCCCACTCTCTAGATACCCCTTAGCACGTAAAGGAATATTATTTGGGGGTCCAGCCATGGAGAAGAGTTTAGACACTAAGATAAAATAAGGAACACACACATTATAAAGAAATCACATTAGGATTCTCTTTTTAAGCTGTTCCTTAAAACCCTAGTGCTTAGGAAATCTATTGGAGGCAGAAGCAGTCAAGGGTAGCCTAGGGTTAGGGTTAGGCTTAGGGTTAGGCTTAGGGTACGGCTTAGGGTACGGGTTCGGGGAGGGCTTCGGGTACGGCGTAGGGTATGGGTTAGGGTTAGGGTTAGGGTTAGTGTTAGGGTTAGGGCTCGGTTTAGGGTACGGGTTAGGATTAGGGTACGTGTTAGGGCTAGGGTAGGGGTTAGGTTTAGGGTACGCGTTAGGGTTAGGGTAGTGATTAAACCTATCCCACTCTCTAGATACCCCTTAGCACATAAAGGAATATTATTTGGGGGTCCAGCCATGGAGAAGAGTTTAGACACTAGGATTAGATAAGGAACACACCCATTATAAAGAAATCACATTAGGATTCTCTTTTTAAGCTGTTCCTTAAAACACTAGTGCTTAGGAAATCTATTGGAGGCAGAAGCAGTCAAGGGTAGCCTAGGGTTAGGGTTAGGCTTAGGGTTAGGCTTAGGGTACGGCTTAGGGTACGGGTTCGGGGAGGGCTTCGGGTACGGCGTAGGGTATGGGTTAGGGTTAGGGTTAGTGTTAGGGTTAGGGCTCGGTTTAGGGTACGGGTTAGGATTAGGGTACGTGTTAGTGTTAGGGTAGGGGTTAGCGTTAGGGTACGCGTTAGGGTTAGGGTAGTTATTAAACCTATCCCACTCTCTAGATACTCCTTAGCACGTAAAGGAATATTATTTGGGTGTCCAGGCATGGAGAAGAGTTTAGACACTAAGATAATATAAGGAACACACACATTATAAAGAAATCACATTAGGATTCTCTTTTTAAGCTGTTCCTTAAAACCGTAGTGCTTAGGAAATCTATTGGAGGCAGAAGCAGTCAAGGGTAGCCTAGGGTTACGGTTAGGCTTAGGGTTAGGCTTAGGGTACGGCTTAGGGTACGGGTTTGGGGAGGGCTTCGGGTACGGCGTAGGGTATGGGTTAGGGTTAGGGTTAGGGTTAGTGTTAGGGTTAGGGCTCGGTTTAGGGTACGGGTTAGGATTAGGGTACGTGTTAGGGTTAGGGTAGGGGTTGGGGTTAGGGTACGCGTTAGGGTTAGGGTAGTTATTAAACCTATCCCACTCTCTAGATACCCCTTAGCACGTAAAGGAATATTATTTGGGGGTCCAGCCATGGAGCAGAGTTTAGACACTAAGATAATATAAGGAACACACACATTATAAAGAAATCACATTAGGATTCTCTTTTTAAGCTGTTCCTTAAAACACTAGTGCTTAGGAAATCTATTGGAGGCAGAAGCAGTCAAGGGTAGCCTAGGGTTAGGGTTAGGCTTAGGGTTAGGCTTAGGGTACGCCTTAGGGTACGGGTTCGGGGAAGGCTTCGGGTACGGCGTAATGTATGGGTTAGGGTTAGGGTTGGGTTAGTGTTAGGGTTAGGGCTCGGTTTAGGGTACGGGTTAGGATTAGGGTACGTGTTAGGGTTAGGGTAGGGGTTTGGGTTAGGGTACGCGTTAGGGTTAGGGTAGTTATTAAACCTATCCCACTCTCTAGATACCCCTTAGGACATAAAGGAATATTATTTGGGGGTCCAGCCATGGAGAAGAGTTTAGGCACTAAGATAAGATAAGGAACACACCCATTATAAAGAAATCACATTAGGATTCTCTTTTTAAGCTGTTCCTTAAAACACTAGTGCTTAGGAAATCTATTGGAGGCAGAAGCAGTCAAGGGTAGCCTAGGGTTAGGGTTAGGCTTAGGGTTAGGCTTAGGGTACGGCTTAGGGTACGGGTTCGGGGAGGGCTTCGGGTACGGCGTAGGGTATGGGTTAGGGTTAGGGTTAGGGTTAGTGTTAGGGTTAGGGCTCGGTTTAGGGTACGGGTTAGGATTAGGGTACGTGTTAGGGCTAGGGTAGGGGTTAGGGTTAGGGTACGCGTTAGGGTTAGGGTAGTGATTAAACCTATCCCACTCTCTAGATACCCCTTAGCACATAAAGGAATATTATTTGGGGGTCCAGCCATGGAGAAGAGTTTAGACACTAGGATTAGATAAGGAACACACCCATTATAAAGAAATCACATTAGGATTCTCTTTTTAAGCTGTTCCTTAAAACACTAGTGCTTAAGAAATCTATTGGATTCACAAGCAGTCAAGGGTAGCCTAGGGTTAGGGTTAGGCTTAGGGTTAGGCTTAGGGTACGGCTTAGGGTACGTGTTCGGGGAGGGCTTCGGGTACGGCGTAGGGTATGGGTTAGGGTTAGGGTTAGGGTTAGTGTTAGGGTTAGGTCTCGGTTTAGTTTACGGGTTAGGATTAGGGTACGTGTTAGGGTTAGGGTAGGGGTTAGGGTTAGGGTACGCGTTACGGTTAGGGTAGTTATTAAACCTATCCCACTCTCTAGATACCCCTTAGCACGTAAAGGAATATTATTTGGGGGTCCAGCCATGGAGAAGAGTTTAGGCACTAAGATAAGATAAGGAACACACCCATTATAAAGAAATCACATTAGGATTCTCTTTTTAAGCTGTTCCTTAAAACACTAGTGCTTAGGAAATCTATTGGAGGCAGAAGCAGTCAAGGGTAGCCTAGGGTTAGGGTTAGGCTTAGGGTTAGGCTTAGGGTACGCCTTAGGGTACGGGTTCGGGGAGGGCTTCGGGTACGGCGTAGGGTATGGGTTAGGGTTAGGGTTAGGGTTAGGGTTAGTGTTAGGGTAAGGGCTCGGTTTAGGGTACGGGTTAGGATTAGAGTACGTGTTAGGGTTAGGGTAGGGGTTAGGGTTAGGGTACGCGTTAGGGTTAGGGTAGTTATTAAACCTATCCCACTCTCTACATACCCCTTAGCACGTAAAGGAATATTATTTGGGGGTCCAGCCATGGAGAAGAGTTTAGACACTAAGATAATATAAGGAACACACACATTATAAAGAAATCACATTAGGATTCTCTTTTTAAGCTGTTCCTTAAAGCCCTAGTGCTTAGGAAATCTATTGGAGGCAGAAGCAGTCAAGGGTAGCCTAGGGTTAGGGTTAGGCTTAGGGTTAGGCTTAGGGTACGGCTTAGGGTACGGGTTTGGGGAGGGCTTCGGGTACGGCGTATGGTATGGGTTAGGGTTAGGGTTAGGGTTAGGGTTAGTGTTAGGGTTAGGGCTCGGTTTAGGGTACGGGTTAGGATTAGGGTACATGTTAGGGTTAGGGTAGGGGTTAGGGTTAGGGTACGCATTAGGGTTAGGGTAGTTATTAAACCTATCCCACTCTCTAGATACCCCTTAGCACGTAAAGGAATATTATTTGGGGGTCCAGCCATGGAGAAGAGTTTAGACACTAAGATAATATAAGGAACACACACATTATAAAGAAATCACATTAGGATTCTCTTTTTAAGCTGTTCCTTAAAACACTAGTGCTTAGGAAATCTATTGGAGGCAGAAGCAGTCAAGGGTAGCCTAGGGTTAGGGTTAGGCTTAGGGTTAGGCTTAGGGTACGGCTTAGGGTACGGGTTCGGGGAGGGCTTCGGGTACGGCGTAGGGTATGGGTTAGGGTTAGGGTTAGGGTTAGTGTTAGCGTTAGGGCTCGGTTTAGGGTACGGGTTAGGATTAGGGTACGTGTTAGGGCTAGGGTAGGGGTTAGGGTTAGGGTACGCGTTAGGGTTAGGGTAGTGATTAAACCTATCCCACTCTCTAGATACCCCTTAGCACATAAAGGAATATTATTTGGGGGTCCAGCCATGGAGAAGAGTTTAGACACTAGGATTAGATAAGGAACACACCCATTATAAAGAAATCACATTAGGATTCTCTTTTTAAGCTGTTCCTTAAAACACTAGTGCTTAGGAAATCTATTGGATTCACAAGCAGTCAAGGGTAGCCTAGGGTTAGGGTTAGGCTTAGGGTTAGACTTAGGGTACGGCTTAGGGTACGTGTTCGGGGAGGGCTTCGGGTACGGCGTAGGGTATGGGTTAGGGTTAGGGTTAGGGTTAGTGTTAGGGTTAGGGCTCGGTTTAGTTTACGGGTTAGGATTAGGGTACGTGTTAGGGTTAGGGTAGGGGTTAGGGTTAGGGTACGCGTTACGGTTAGGGTAGTTATTAAACCTATCCCACTCCCTAGATACCCCTTAGCACGTAAAGGAATATTATTTGGGGGTCCAGCCATGAAGAAGAGTTTAGGCACTAAGATAAGATAAGGAACACACCCATTATAAAGAAATCACATTAGGATTCTCTTTTTAAGCTGTTCCTTAAAACACTAGTGCTTAGGAAATCTATTGGAGGCAGAAGCAGTCAAGGGTAGCCTAGGGTTAGGGTTAGGCTTAGGGTTAGGCTTAGGGTACGGGTTCGGGGAGGGCTTCGGGTACGGCGTCGGGTATGGGTTAGGGTTAGGGTTAGGGTTAGTGTTAGGGTAAGGGCTCGGTTTAGGGTACGGTTTAGGATTAGGGTACGTGTTAGGGTTAGGGTAGGGGTTAGGGTTAGGGTACGCGTTAGGGTTAGGGTAGTTATTAAACCTATCCCACTCTCTACATACCCCTTAGCACGTAAAGGAATATTATTTGGGGGTCCAGCCATGGAGAAGAGTTTAGACACTAAGATAATATAAGGAACACACACATTATAAAGAAATCACATTAGGATTCTCTTTTTAAGCTGTTCCTTAAAGCCCTAGTGCTTAGGAAATCTATTGGAGGCAGAAGCAGTCAAGGGTAGCCTAGGGTTAGGGTTAGGCTTAGGGTTAGGCTTAGGGTACGGCTTAGGGTACGGGTTTGGGGAGGGCTTCGGGTACGGCGTAGGGTATGGGTTAGGGTTAGGGTTAGGGTTAGTGTTAGGGTTAGGGCTCGGTTTAGGGTACGGGTTAGGATTAGGGTACGTGTTAGGGTTAGGGTAGGGGTTAGGGTTAGGGTACGCGTTAGGGTTAGGGTAGTTATTAAACCTATCCCACTCTCTAGATACCCCTTAGCACGTAAAGGAATATTATTTGGGGGTCCAGCCATGGAGAAGAGTTTAGACACTAAGATAATATAAGGAACACACACATTATAAAGAAATCACATTAGGATTCTCTTTTTAAGCTGTTCCTTAAAACACTAGTGCTTAGGAAATCTATTGGAGGCAGAAGCAGTCAAGGGTAGCCTAGGGTTAGGGTTAGGCTTAGGGTTAGGCTTAGGGTACGGCTTAGGGTACGGGTTCGGGGAGGGCTTCGGGTACGGCGTAGGGTATGGGTTAGGGTTAGGGTTAGGGTTAGTGTTAGGGTTAGGGCTCGGTTTAGGGTACGGGTTAGGATTAGGGTACGTGTTAGGGCTAGGGTAGGGGATAGGGTTAGGGTACGCGTTAGGGTTAGGGTAGTGATTAAACCTATCCCACTCTCTAGATACCCCTTAGCACATAAAGGAATATTATTTGGGGGTCCAGCCATGGAGAAGAGTTTAGACACTAGGATTAGATAAGGAACACACCCATTATAAAGAAATCACATTAGGATTCTCTTTTTAAGCTGTTCCTTAAAACACTAGTGCTTAGGAAATCTATTGCAGGCAGAAGCAGTCAAGGGTAGCCTAGGGTTAGGGTTAGGCTTAGGGTTAGGCTTAGGGTACGGCTTAGGGTACGGGTTCGGGGAGGGCTTCGGGTACGGCGTAGGGTATGGGTTAGGGTTAGGGTTAGGGTTAGTGTTAGGGTTAGGGCTCAGTTTAGGGTAGGGTTTAGGATTAGGGTACGTGTTAGGGCTAGGATAGGGGTTAGGGTTAGGGTATGCGTTAGGGTTAGGGTAGTGATTAAACCTATCCCACTCTCTAGATACCCCTTAGCACATAAAGGAATATTATTTGGGGGTCCAGCCATGGAGAAGAGTTTAGACACTAGGATTAGATAAGGAACACACCCATTATAAAGAAATCACATTAGGATTCTCTTTTTAAGCTGTTCCTTAAAACACTAGTGCTTAGGAAATCTATTGGATTCACAAGCAGTCAAGGGTAGCCTAGGGTTAGGGTTAGGCTTAGGGTTAGGCTTAGGGTACGGCTTAGGGTACGTGTTCGGGGAGGGCTTCGGGTATGGCGTAGGGTATGGGTTAGGGTTAGGGTTAGGGTTAGTGTTAGGGTTAGGGCTCGGTTTAGTTTACGGGTTAGGATTAGGGTACGTGTTAGGGTTAGGGTACGGGTTAGGGTTAGGGTACGCGTTACGGTTAGGGTAGTTATTAAACCTATCCCACTCTCTAGATACCCCTTAGCACGTAAAGGAATATTATTTGGGGGTCCAGCCATGGAGAAGAGTTTAGGCACTAAGATAAGATAAGGAACACACCCATTATAAAGAAATCACATTAGGATTCTCTTTTTAAGCTGTTCCTTAAAACACTAGTGCTTAGGAAATCTATTGGAGGCAGAAGCAGTCAAGGGTAGCCTAGGGTTAGGGTTAGGCTTAGGGTTAGGCTTAGGGTACGCCTTAGGTTACGGGTTCGGGGAGGGCTTCGGGTACGGCGTCGGGTATGGGTTAGGGTTAGGGTTAGGGTTAGTGTTAGGGTAAGGGCTCGGTTTAGGGTACGGTTTAGGATTAGGGTACGTGTTAGGGTTAGGGTAGGGGTTAGGGTTAGGGTACGCGTTAGGGTTAGGGTAGTTATTAAACCTATCCCACTCTCTACATACCCCTTAGCACGTAAAGGAATATTATTTGGGGGTCCAGCCATGGAGAAGAGTTTAGACACTAAGATAATATAAGGAACACACACATTATAAAGAAATCACATTAGGATTCTCTTTTTAAGCTGTTCCTTAAAGCCCTAGTGCTTAGGAAATCTATTGGAGGCAGAAGCAGTCAAGGGTAGCCTAGGGTTAGGGTTAGGCTTAGGGTTAGGCTTAGGGTACGGCTTAGGGTACGGGTTTGGGGAGGGCTTCGGGTACGGCGTAGGGTATGGGTTAGGGTTAGGGTTAGGGTTAGGGCTCGGTTTAGGGTACGGGTTAGGATTAGGGTACGTGTTAGGGTTAGGGTAGGGGTTAGGGTTAGGGTACGCGTTAGGGTTAGGGTAGTTATTAAACCTATCCCACTCTCTAGATACCCCTTAGCACGTAAAGGAATATTATTTGGGGGTCCAGCCATGGAGAAGAGTTTAGACACTAAGATAATATAAGGAACACACACATTATAAAGAAATCACATTAGGATTCTCTTTTTAAGCTGTTCCTTAAAACACTAGTGCTTAGGAAATCTATTGGAGGCAGAAGCAGTCAAGGGTAGCCTAGGGTTAGGGTTAGGCTTAGGGTTAGGCTTAGGGTATGGCTTAGGGTACGGGTTCGGGGAGGGCTTCGGGTACGGCGTAGGGTATGGGTTAGGGTTAGGGTTATGGTTAGTGTTAGGGTTAGGGCTCGGTTTAGGGTACGGGTTAGGATTAGGGTACGTGTTAGGGCTAGGGTAGGGGTTAGGGTTAGGGTACGCGTTAGGGTTAGGGTAGTGATTAAACCTATCCCACTCTCTAGATACCCCTTAGCACATAAAGGAATATTATTTGGGGGTCCAGCCATGGAGAAGAGTTTAGACACTAGGATTAGATAAGGAACACACCCATTATAAAGAAATCACATTAGGATTCTCTTTTTAAGCTGTTCCTTAAAACACTAGTGCTTAGGAAATCTATTGGATTCACAAGCAGTCAAGGGTAGCCTAGGGTTAGGGTTAGGCTTAGGGTTAGGCTTAGGGTACGCCTTAGGGTACGGGTTCGGGGAGGGCTTCGGGTACGGCGTAGGGTATGGGTTAGGGTTAGGGTTAGGGTTAGGGCTCGGTTTAGGGTACGGGTTAGGATTAGGGTACGTGTTAGGGTTAGGGTAGGGGTTAGCGTTAGGGTACGCGTTAGGGTTAGGGTAGTTATTAAACCTATCCCACTTTCTAGATACTCCTTAGCACGTAAAGGAATATTATTTGGGGGTCCAGGCATGGAGAAGAGTTTAGACACTAAGATAATATAAGGAACACACACATTATAAAGAAATCACATTAGGATTCTCTTTTTAAGCTGTTCCTTAAAACCCTAGTGCTTAGGAAATCTATTGGAGGCAGAAGCAGTCAAGGGTAGCCTAGGGTTAGGGTTAGGCTTAGGGTTAGGCTTAGGGTACGCCTTAGGGTACGGGTTCGGGGAGGGCTTCGTGTACGGCGTAATGTATGGGTTAGGGTTAGGGTTAGGGTTAGTGTTATGGTTAGGGCTCGGTTTAGGGTACGGGTTAGGATTAGGGTACGTGTTAGGGTTAGGGTAGGGGTTAGGGTTAGGGTACGCGTTAGGGTTAGGGTAGTTATTAAACCTATCCCACTCTCTAGATAACCCTTAGCACATAATGAATATTACTTGGGGGTCCAGCCATGGAGAAGAGTTTAGACACTAGGATTAGATAAGGAACACACCCATTATAAAGAAATCACATTAGGATTCTCTTTTTAAGCTGTTCCTTAAAACACTAGTGCTTAGGAAATCTATTGGAGGCAGAAGCAGTCAAGGGTAGCCTAGGGTTAGGGTTAGGCTTAGGGTTAGGCTTAGGGTACGGCTTAGGGTACGTGTTCGGGGAGGGTTTCGGGTACGGCGTAGGGTATGGGTTAGGGTTAGGGTTAGGGTTAGTGTTAGGGTTAGGGCTCGGTTTAAGGTACAGGTTAGGATTAGGGTACGTGTTAGGGTTAGGGTAGGGGTTAGGGTTAGGGTACGCGTTACGGTTAGGTTAGTTATTAAACCTAACCCACTCTCTAGATACCCCTTAGCACGTAAAGGAATATTATGTGGGGGTCCAGCCATGGAGAAGAGTTTAGGCACTAAGATAAGATAAGGAACACACCCATTATAAAGAAATCACATTAGGATTCTCTTTTTAAGTTGTTCCTTAAAACACTAGTGCTTAGGAAATCTATTGGAGGCAGAAGCAGTCAAGGGTAGCCTAGGGTTAGGGTTAGGCTTAGGGTTAGGCTTAGGGTACGCCTTAGGTTACGGGTTCAGGGAGGGCTTCGGGTACGGCGTAGTGTATGGGTTAGGGTTAGGGTTAGGGTTAGTGTTAGGGTTAGGGCTCGGTTTAGGGTACGGGTAAGGATTAGGGTACGTGTTAGGGTTAGGGTAGGGGTTAGGGTTAGGGTACGCGTTAGGGTTAGGGTAGTTATTAAACCTATCCCCCTCTCTAGATACCCCTTAGCACGTAAAGGAATATTATTTGGGGGTCCAGCCATGGAGAAGAGTTTAGACACTAAGATAATATAAGGAACACACACATTATAAAGAAATCACATTAGGATTCTCTTTTTAAGCTGTTCCTTAAAACACTAGTGCTTAGGAAATCTATTGGATTCACAAGCAGTCAAGGGTAGCCTAGGGTTAGGCTTAGGCTTAGGGTTAGGCTTAGGGTACGGCTTAGGGTACGTGTTCGGGGAGGGCTTCGGGTACGGCGTAGGGTATGGGTTAGGGTTAGGGTTAGGGTTAGTGTTAGGGTTAGGGCTCGGTTTAGTTTACGGGTTAGGATTAGGGTACGTGTTAGGGTTAGGGTAGGGGTTAGGCTTAGGGTACGCGTTACGGTTAGGGTAGTTATTAAACCTATCCCACTCTCTAGATACCCCTTAGCACGTAAAGGAATATTATTTGGGGGTCCAGCCATGGAGAAGAGTTTAGGCACTAAGATAAGATAAGGAACACACCCATTATAAAGAAATCACATTAGGATTCTCTTTTTAAGCTGTTCCTTAAAACACTAGTGCTTAGGAAATCTATTGGAGGCAGAAGCAGTCAAGGGTAGCCTAGGGTTAGGGTTAGGCTTAGGGTTAGGCTTAGGGAACGGCTTAGGGTACGGGTTTGGGGAGGGCTTCGGGTACGGCGTAGGGTAAGGGTTAGGGTTAGGGTTAGGGTTAGTGTTAGGGTTAGGGCTCGGTTTAGGGTACGGGTTAGGATTAGGGTACGTGTTAGGGTTAGGGTAGGGGTTAGGGTTAGGGTACGCGTTAGGGTTAGGGTAGTTATTAAACCTATCCCACTCTCTAGATACCCCTTAGCACGTAAAGGAATATTATTTGGGATTGCAGCCATGGAGAAGAGTTTAGACACTAAGATAATATAAGGAACACACACATTATAAAGAAATCACATTAGGATTCTCTTTTTAAGCTGTTCCTTAAAACACTAGTGCTTAGGAAATCTATTGGAGGCAGAAGCAGTCAAGGGTAGCCTAGGGTTAGGGTTAGGCTTAGGGTTAGGCTTAGGGTACGGCTTAGGGTACGGGTTCGGGGAGGGCTTCGGGTACGGCGTAGGGTATGGGTTAGGGTTAGGGTTAGGGTTAGTGTTAGGGTTAGGGCTCGGTTTAGGGTACGGGTTAGGATTAGGGTACGTGTTAGGGTTAGGGTAGGGGTTAGGGTTAGGGTACGCGTTAGGGTTAGGGTAGTGATTAAACCTATCCCACTCTCTAGATACCCCTTAGCACGTAAAGGAATATTATTTGGGGGTCCAGCCATGGAGAAGAGTTTAGGCACTAAGATAAGATAAGGAACACACCCATTATAAAGAAATCACATTAGGATTCTCTTTTTAAGCTGTTCCTTAAAACACTAGTGCTTAGGAAATCTATTGGAGGCAGAAGCAGTCAAGGGTAGCCTAGGGTTAGGGTTAGGCTTAGGGTTAGGCTTAGGGTACGCCTTAGGGTACGGGTTCGGGGAGGGCTTCGGGTACGGCGTAGGGTATGGGTTAGGGTTAGGGTTAGGGTTAGTGTTAGGGTAAGGTCTCGGTTTAGGGTACGGGTTAGGATTAGGGTACGTGTTAGGGTTAGGGTAGGGGTTAGGGTTAGGGTACGCGTTAGGGTTAGGGTAGTTATTAAACCTATCCCACTCTCTACATACCCCTTAGCACGTAAAGGAATATTATTTGGGGGTCCAGCCATGGAGAAGAGTTTAGACACTAAGATAATATAAGGAACACACACATTATAAAGAAATCACATTAGGATTCTCTTTTTAAGCTGTTCCTTAAAGCCCTAGTGCTTAGGAAATCTATTGGAGGCAGAAGCAGTCAAGGGTAGCCTAGGGTTAGGGTTAGGCTTAGGGTTAGGCCTAGGGTACGGCTTAGGGTACGGGTTTGGGGAGGGCTTCGGGTACGGCGTAGGGTATGGGTTAGGGTTAGAGTTAGGGTTAGTCTTAGGGTTAGGGCTCGGTTTAGGGTACGGGTTAGGATTAGGGTACGTGTTAGGGTTAGGGTAGGGGTTAGGGTTAGGGTACGCGTTAGGGTTAGGGTAGTTATTAAACCTATCCCACTCTCTAGATACCCCTTAGCACGTAATGGAATATTATTTGGGGGTCCAGCCATGGAGAAGAGTTTAGACACTAAGATAAGATAAGGAACACACCCATTATAAAGAAATCACATTAGGATTCTCTTTTTAAGCTGTTCCTTAAAACACTAGTGCTTAGGAAATCTATTGGAGGCAGAAGCAGTCAAGGGTAGCCTAGGGTTAGGGTTAGGCTTAGGGTTAGGCTTAGGGTACGGCTTAGGGTACGGGTTCGGGGAGGGCTTCGGGTACGGCGTAGGGTATGGGTTAGGGTTAGGGTTAGGGTTAGTGTTAGCGTTAGGGCTCGGTTTAGGGTACGGGTTAGGATTAGGGTACGTGTTAGGGCTAGGGTAGGGGTTAGGGTTAGGGTACGCGTTAGGGTTAGGGTAGTGATTAAACCTATCCCACTCTCTAGATACCCCTTAGCACATAAAGGAATATTATTTGGGGGTCCAGCCATGGAGAAGAGTTTAGACACTAGGATTAGATAAGGAACACACCCATTATAAAGAAATCACATTAGGATTCTCTTTTTAAGCTGTTCCTTAAAACACTAGTGCTTAGGAAATCTATTGGATTCACAAGCAGTCAAGGGTAGCCTAGGGTTAGGGTTAGGCTTAGGGTTAGACTTAGGGTACGGCTTAGGGTACGTGTTCGGGGAGGGCTTCGGGTACGGCGTAGGGTATGGGTTAGGGTTAGGGTTAGGGTTAGTGTTAGGGTTAGGGCTCGGTTTAGTTTACGGGTTAGGATTAGGGTACGTGTTAGGGTTAGGGTAGGGGTTAGGGTTAGGGTACGCGTTACGGTTAGGGTAGTTATTAAACCTATCCCACTCCCTAGATACCCCTTAGCACGTAAAGGAATATTATTTGGGGGTCCAGCCATGAAGAAGAGTTTAGGCACTAAGATAAGATAAGGAACACACCCATTATAAAGAAATCACATTAGGATTCTCTTTTTAAGCTGTTCCTTAAAACACTAGTGCTTAGGAAATCTATTGGAGGCAGAAGCAGTCAAGGGTAGCCTAGGGTTAGGGTTAGGCTTAGGGTTAGGCTTAGGGTACGGGTTCGGGGAGGGCTTCGGGTACGGCGTCGGGTATGGGTTAGGGTTAGGGTTAGGGTTAGTGTTAGGGTAAGGGCTCGGTTTAGGGTACGGTTTAGGATTAGGGTACGTGTTAGGGTTAGGGTAGGGGTTAGGGTTAGGGTACGCGTTAGGGTTAGGGTAGTTATTAAACCTATCCCACTCTCTACATACCCCTTAGCACGTAAAGGAATATTATTTGGGGGTCCAGCCATGGAGAAGAGTTTAGACACTAAGATAATATAAGGAACACACACATTATAAAGAAATCACATTAGGATTCTCTTTTTAAGCTGTTCCTTAAAGCCCTAGTGCTTAGGAAATCTATTGGAGGCAGAAGCAGTCAAGGGTAGCCTAGGGTTAGGGTTAGGCTTAGGGTTAGGCTTAGGGTACGGCTTAGGGTACGGGTTTGGGGAGGGCTTCGGGTACGGCGTAGGGTATGGGTTAGGGTTAGGGTTAGGGTTAGTGTTAGGGTTAGGGCTCGGTTTAGGGTACGGGTTAGGATTAGGGTACGTGTTAGGGTTAGGGTAGGGGTTAGGGTTAGGGTACGCGTTAGGGTTAGGGTAGTTATTAAACCTATCCCACTCTCTAGATACCCCTTAGCACGTAAAGGAATATTATTTGGGGGTCCAGCCATGGAGAAGAGTTTAGACACTAAGATAATATAAGGAACACACACATTATAAAGAAATCACATTAGGATTCTCTTTTTAAGCTGTTCCTTAAAACACTAGTGCTTAGGAAATCTATTGGAGGCAGAAGCAGTCAAGGGTAGCCTAGGGTTAGGGTTAGGCTTAGGGTTAGGCTTAGGGTACGGCTTAGGGTACGGGTTCGGGGAGGGCTTCGGGTACGGCGTAGGGTATGGGTTAGGGTTAGGGTTAGGGTTAGTGTTAGGGTTAGGGCTCGGTTTAGGGTACGGGTTAGGATTAGGGTACGTGTTAGGGCTAGGGTAGGGGTTAGGGTTAGGGTACGCGTTAGGGTTAGGGTAGTGATTAAACCTATCCCACTCTCTAGATACCCCTTAGCACATAAAGGAATATTATTTGGGGGTCCAGCCATGGAGAAGAGTTTAGACACTAGGATTAGATAAGGAACACACCCATTATAAAGAAATCACATTAGGATTCTCTTTTTAAGCTGTTCCTTAAAACACTAGTGCTTAGGAAATCTATTGCAGGCAGAAGCAGTCAAGGGTAGCCTAGGGTTAGGGTTAGGCTTAGGGTTAGGCTTAGGGTACGGCTTAGGGTACGGGTTCGGGGAGGGCTTCGGGTACGGCGTAGGGTATGGGTTAGGGTTAGGGTTAGGGTTAGTGTTAGGGTTAGGGCTCAGTTTAGGGTAGGGTTTAGGATTAGGGTACGTGTTAGGGCTAGGATAGGGGTTAGGGTTAGGGTATGCGTTAGGGTTAGGGTAGTGATTAAACCTATCCCACTCTCTAGATACCCCTTAGCACATAAAGGAATATTATTTGGGGGTCCAGCCATGGAGAAGAGTTTAGACACTAGGATTAGATAAGGAACACACCCATTATAAAGAAATCACATTAGGATTCTCTTTTTAAGCTGTTCCTTAAAACACTAGTGCTTAGGAAATCTATTGGATTCACAAGCAGTCAAGGGTAGCCTAGGGTTAGGGTTAGGCTTAGGGTTAGGCTTAGGGTACGGCTTAGGGTACGTGTTCGGGGAGGGCTTCGGGTATGGCGTAGGGTATGGGTTAGGGTTAGGGTTAGGGTTAGTGTTAGGGTTAGGGCTCGGTTTAGTTTACGGGTTAGGATTAGGGTACGTGTTAGGGTTAGGGTACGGGTTAGGGTTAGGGTACGCGTTACGGTTAGGGTAGTTATTAAACCTATCCCACTCTCTAGATACCCCTTAGCACGTAAAGGAATATTATTTGGGGGTCCAGCCATGGAGAAGAGTTTAGGCACTAAGATAAGATAAGGAACACACCCATTATAAAGAAATCACATTAGGATTCTCTTTTTAAGCTGTTCCTTAAAACACTAGTGCTTAGGAAATCTATTGGAGGCAGAAGCAGTCAAGGGTAGCCTAGGGTTAGGGTTAGGCTTAGGGTTAGGCTTAGGGTACGCCTTAGGTTACGGGTTCGGGGAGGGCTTCGGGTACGGCGTCGGGTATGGGTTAGGGTTAGGGTTAGGGTTAGTGTTAGGGTAAGGGCTCGGTTTAGGGTACGGTTTAGGATTAGGGTACGTGTTAGGGTTAGGGTAGGGGTTAGGGTTAGGGTACGCGTTAGGGTTAGGGTAGTTATTAAACCTATCCCACTCTCTACATACCCCTTAGCACGTAAAGGAATATTATTTGGGGGTCCAGCCATGGAGAAGAGTTTAGACACTAAGATAATATAAGGAACACACACATTATAAAGAAATCACATTAGGATTCTCTTTTTAAGCTGTTCCTTAAAGCCCTAGTGCTTAGGAAATCTATTGGAGGCAGAAGCAGTCAAGGGTAGCCTAGGGTTAGGGTTAGGCTTAGGGTTAGGCTTAGGGTACGGCTTAGGGTACGGGTTTGGGGAGGGCTTCGGGTACGGCGTAGGGTATGGGTTAGGGTTAGGGTTAGGGTTAGGGCTCGGTTTAGGGTACGGGTTAGGATTAGGGTACGTGTTAGGGTTAGGGTAGGGGTTAGGGTTAGGGTACGCGTTAGGGTTAGGGTAGTTATTAAACCTATCCCACTCTCTAGATACCCCTTAGCACGTAAAGGAATATTATTTGGGGGTCCAGCCATGGAGAAGAGTTTAGACACTAAGATAATATAAGGAACACACACATTATAAAGAAATCACATTAGGATTCTCTTTTTAAGCTGTTCCTTAAAACACTAGTGCTTAGGAAATCTATTGGAGGCAGAAGCAGTCAAGGGTAGCCTAGGGTTAGGGTTAGGCTTAGGGTTAGGCTTAGGGTATGGCTTAGGGTACGGGTTCGGGGAGGGCTTCGGGTACGGCGTAGGGTATGGGTTAGGGTTAGGGTTATGGTTAGTGTTAGGGTTAGGGCTCGGTTTAGGGTACGGGTTAGGATTAGGGTACGTGTTAGGGCTAGGGTAGGGGTTAGGGTTAGGGTACGCGTTAGGGTTAGGGTAGTGATTAAACCTATCCCACTCTCCAGATACCCCTTAGCACATAAAGGAATATTATTTGGGGGTCCAGCCATGGAGAAGAGTTTAGACACTAGGATTAGATAAGGAACACACCCATTATAAAGAAATCACATTAGGATTCTCTTTTTAAGCTGTTCCTTAAAACACTAGTGCTTAGGAAATCTATTGGATTCACAAGCAGTCAAGGGTAGCCTAGGGTTAGGGTTAGGCTTAGGGTTAGGCTTAGGGTACGCCTTAGGGTACGGGTTCGGGGAGGGCTTCGGGTACGGCGTAGGGTATGGGTTAGGGTTAGGGTTAGGGTTAGTGTTAGGGTTAGGGCTCGGTTTAGGGTACGGGTTAGGATTAGGGTACGTGTTAGGGTTAGGGTAGGGGTTAGCGTTAGGGTACGCGTTAGGGTTAGGGTAGTTATTAAACCTATCCCACTTTCTAGATACTCCTTAGCACGTAAAGGAATATTATTTGGGGGTCCAGGCATGGAGAAGAGTTTAGACACTAAGATAATATAAGGAACACACACATTATAAAGAAATCACATTAGGATTCTCTTTTTAAGCTGTTCCTTAAAACCCTAGTGCTTAGGAAATCTATTGGAGGCAGAAGCAGTCAAGGGTAGCCTAGGGTTAGGGTTAGGCTTAGGGTTAGGCTTAGGGTACGCCTTAGGGTACGGGTTCGGGGAGGGCTTCGTGTACGGCGTAATGTATGGGTTAGGGTTAGGGTTAGGGTTAGTGTTATGGTTAGGGCTCGGTTTAGGGTACGGGTTAGGATTAGGGTACGTGTTAGGGTTAGGGTAGGGGTTAGGGTTAGGGTACGCGTTAGGGTTAGGGTAGTTATTAAACCTATCCCACTCTCTAGATAACCCTTAGCACATAATGAATATTATTTGGGGGTCCAGCCATGGAGAAGAGTTTAGACACTAGGATTAGATAAGGAACACACCCATTATAAAGAAATCACATTAGGATTCTCTTTTTAAGCTGTTCCTTAAAACACTAGTGCTTAGGAAATCTATTGGAGGCAGAAGCAGTCAAGGGTAGCCTAGGGTTAGGGTTAGGCTTAGGGTTAGGCTTAGGGTACGGCTTAGGGTACGTGTTCGGGGAGGGTTTCGGGTACGGCGTAGGGTATGGGTTAGGGTTAGGGTTAGGGTTAGTGTTAGGGTTAGGGCTCGGTTTAAGGTACAGGTTAGGATTAGGGTACGTGTTAGGGTTAGGGTAGGGGTTAGGGTTAGGGTACGCGTTACGGTTAGGTTAGTTATTAAACCTAACCCACTCTCTAGATACCCCTTAGCACGTAAAGGAATATTATGTGGGGGTCCAGCCATGGAGAAGAGTTTAGGCACTAAGATAAGATAAGGAACACACCCATTATAAAGAAATCACATTAGGATTCTCTTTTTAAGTTGTTCCTTAAAACACTAGTGCTTAGGAAATCTATTGGAGGCAGAAGCAGTCAAGGGTAGCCTAGGGTTAGGGTTAGGCTTAGGGTTAGGCTTAGGGTACGCCTTAGGTTACGGGTTCAGGGAGGGCTTCGGGTACGGCGTAGTGTATGGGTTAGGGTTAGGGTTAGGGTTAGTGTTAGGGTTAGGGCTCGGTTTAGGGTACGGGTAAGGATTAGGGTACGTGTTAGGGTTAGGGTAGGGGTTAGGGTTAGGGTACGCGTTAGGGTTAGGGTAGTTATTAAACCTATCCCCCTCTCTAGATACCCCTTAGCACGTAAAGGAATATTATTTGGGGGTCCAGCCATGGAGAAGAGTTTAGACACTAAGATAATATAAGGAACACACACATTATAAAGAAATCACATTAGGATTCTCTTTTTAAGCTGTTCCTTAAAGCCCTAGTGCTTAGGAAATCTATTGGAGGCAGAAGCAGTCAAGGGTAGCCTAGGTTTAGGGTTAGGCTTAGGGTTAGGCTTAGGGTACGGCTTAGGGTACGGGTTTGGGGAGGGCTTCGGGTACGGCGTAGGGTATGGGTTAGGGTTAGGGTTAGGGTTAGTGTTAGGGTTAGGGCTCGGTTTAGGGTACGGGTTAGGATTAGGGTACGTGTTAGGGTTAGGGTAGGGGTTAGGGTTAGGGTACGCGTTAGGGTTAGGGTAGTTATTAAACCTATCCCACTCTCTAGATACCCCTTAGCACGTAAAGGAATATTATTTGGGGGTCCAGCCATGGAGAAGAGTTTAGGCACTAAGATAAGATAAGGAACACACCCATTATAAAGAAATCACATTAGGATTCTCTTTTTAAGCTGTTCCTTAAAACACTAGTGCTTAGGAAATCTATTGGAGGCAGAAGCAGTCAAGGGTAGCCTAGGGTTAGGGTTAGGCTTAGGGTTAGGCTTAGGGTACGCCTTAGGGTAAGGGTTCAGGGAGGGCTTCGGGTACGGCGTAGTGTATGGGTTAGGGTTAGGGTTAGGGTGAGTGTTAGGGTTAGGGCTCGGTTTAGGGTACGGGTAAGGATTAGGGTACGTGTTAGGGTTAGGGTAGGGGTTAGGGTTAGGGTACGCGTTAGGGTTAGGGTAGTTATTAAACCTATCCCACTCTCTAGATACCCCTTAGCACGTAAAGGAATATTATTTGGGGGTCCAGCCATGGAGAAGAGTTTAGACACTAAGATAATATAAGGAACACTCTCATTATAAAGAAATCACATTAGGATTCTCTTTTTAAGCTGTTCCTTAAAGCCCTAGTGCTTAGGAAATCTATTGGAGGCAGAAGCAGTCAAGGGTAGCCTAGGGTTAGGGTTAGGCTTAGGGTTAGGCTTAGGGTACGGCTTAGGGTACGGGTTTGGGGAGGGCTTCGGGTACGGCGTAGGGTATGGGTTAGGGTTAGGTTTAGGGTTAGTGTTAGGGTTAGGGCTCGGTTTAGGGTACGGGTTAGGATTAGGGTACGTGTTAGGGTTAGGGTAGGGGTTAGGCTTAGGGTACGCGTTAGGGTTAGGGTAGTTAGTAAACCTATCCCACTCTCTAGATACCCCTTAGCACGTAAAGGAATATTATTTGGGGGTCCAGCCATGGAGAAGAGTTTAGACACTAAGATAATATAAGGAACACACACATTATAAAGAAATCACATTAGGATTCTCTTTTTAAGCTGTTCCTTAAAACACTAGTGCTTAGGAAATCTATTGGAGGCAGAAGCAGTCAAGGGTAGCCTAGGGTTAGGGTTAGGCTTAGGGTTAGGCTTAGGGTACGGCTTAGGGTACGGGTTCGGGGAGGGCTTCGGGTACGGCGTAGGGTATGGGTTAGGGTTAGGGTTAGGGTTAGTGTTAGGGTTAGGGCTCGGTTTAGGGTACGGGTTAGGATTAGGGTACGTGTTAGGGCTAGGGTAGGGGTTAGGGTTAGGGTACGCGTTAGGGTTAGGGTAGTGATTAAACCTATCCCACTCTCTAGATACCCCTTAGCACATAAAGGAATATTATTTGGGGGTCCAGCCATGGAGAAGAGTTTAGACACTAGGATTAGATAAGGAACACACCCATTATAAAGAAATCACATTAGGATTCTCTTTTTAAGCTGTTCCTTAAAACACTAGTGCTTAGGAAATCTATTGGATTCACAAGCAGTCAAGGGTAGCCTAGGGTTAGGGTTAGGCTTAGGGTTAGGCTTAGGGTACGGCTTAGGGTACGTGTTCGGGGAGGGCTTCGTGTACGGCGTAGGGTATGGGTTAGGGTTAGGGTTAGGGTTAGTGTTAGGGTTAGGGCTCGGTTTAGTTTACGGGTTAGGATTAGGGTACGTGTTAGGGTTAGGGTAGGTGTTAGGGTTAGGGTACGCGTTACTGTTAGGGTAGTTATTAAACCTATCCCACTCTCTAGATACCCCTTAGCACGTAAAGGAATATTATTTGGGGGTCCAGCCATGGAGAAGAGTTTAGACACTAGGATTAGATAAGGAACACACCCATTATAAAGAAATCACATTAGGATTCTCTTTTTAAGCTGTTCCTTAAAACACTAGTGCTTAGGAAATCTATTGGAGGCAGAAGCAGTCAAGGGTAGCCTAGGGTTAGGGTTAGGCTTAGGGTTAGGCTTAGGGTACGCCTTAGGGTACGGGTTCGGGGAGGGCTTCGGGTACGGCGTAGGGTATGGGTTAGGGTTAGGGTTAGGGTTAGTGTTAGGGTAAGGGCTCGGTTTAGGGTACGGGTTAGGATTAGGGTACGTGTTAGGGTTAGGGTAGGGGTTAGGGTTAGGGTACGCGTTAGGGTTAGGGTAGTTATTAAACCTATCCCACTCTCTACATACCCCTTAGCACGTAAAGGAATATTATTTGGGGGTCCAGCCATGGAGAAGAGTTTAGACACTAAGATAATATAAGGAACACACACATTATAAAGAAATCACATTAGGATTCTCTTTTTAAGCTGTTCCTTAAAGCCCTAGTGCTTAGGAAATCTGTTGGAGGCAGAAGCAGTCAAGGGTAGCCTAGGGTTAGGGTTAGGCTTAGGGTTAGGCTTAGGGTACGGCTTAGGGTACGGGTTTGGGGAGGGCTTCGGGTACGGCGTAAGGTATGGGTTAGGGTTAGGGTTAGGGTTAGTCTTAGGGTTAGGGCTCGGTTTAGGGTACGGGTTAGGATTAGGGTACGTGTTAGGGTTAGGGTAGGGGTTAGGGTTAGGGTACGCGTTAGGGTTAGGGTAGTTATTAAACCTATCCCACTCTCTAGATACCCCTTAGCACGTAAAGGAATATTATTTGGGGGTCCAGCCATGGAGAAGAAGAGTTTAGACACTAAGATAATATAAGGAACACACACATTATAAAGAAATCACATTAGGATTCTCTTTTTAAGCTGTTCCTTAAAACACTAGTGCTTAGGAAATCTATTGGAGGCAGAAGCAGTCAAGGGTAGCCTAGGGTTAGGGTTAGGCTTAGGGTTAGGCTTAGGGTACGGCTTAGGGTACGGGTTCGGGGAGGGCTTCGGGTACGGCGTAGGGTATGGGTTAGGGTTAGGGTTAGGGTTAGTGTTAGGGTTAGGGCTCGGTTTAGGGTACGGGTTAGGATTAGGGTACGTGTTAGGGCTAGGGTAGGGGTTAGGGTTAGGGTACGCGTTAGGGTTAGGGTAGTGATTAAACCTATCCCACTCTCTAGATACCCCTTAGCACATAAAGGAATATTATTTGGGGGTCCAGCCATGGAGAAGAGTTTAGACACTAGGATTAGATAAGGAACACACCCATTATAAAGAAATCACATTAGGATTCTCTTTTTAAGCTGTTCCTTAAAACACTAGTGCTTAGGAAATCTATTGGATTCACAAGCAGTCAAGGGTAGCCTAGGGTTAGGGTTAGGCTTAGGGTTAGGCTTAGGGTACGGCTTAGGGTACGTGTTCGGGGAGGGCTTCGGGTACGGCGTAGGGTATGGGTTAGGGTTAGGGTTAGGGTTAGTGTTAGGGTTAGGGCTCGGTTTAGTTTACGGGTTAGGATTAGGGTACGTGTTAGGGTTAGGGTAGGGGTTAGGGTTAGGGTACGCGTTACGGTTAGGGTAGTTATTAAACCTATCCCACTCTCTAGATACCCCTTAGCACGTAAAGGAATATTATTTGGGGGTCCAGCCATGGAGAAGAGTTTAGGCACTAAGATAAGATAAGGAACACACCCATTATAAAGAAATCACATTAGGATTCTCTTTTTAAGCTGTTCTTTAAAACACTAGTGCTTAGGAAATCTATTGGAGGCAGAAGCAGTCAAGGGTAGCCTAGGGTTAGGGTTAGGCTTAGGGTTAGGCTTAGGGTACGCCTTAGGGTACGGGTTCGGGGAGGGCTTCGGGTACGGCGTAGGGTATGGGTTAGGGTTAGGGTTAGGGTTAGTGTTAGGGTAAGGGCTCGGTTTAGGGTACGGGTTAGGATTAGGGTACGTGTTAGGGTTAGGGTAGGGGTTAGGGTTAGGGTACGCGTTAGGGTTAGGGTAGTTATTAAACCTATCCCACTCTATACATACCCCTTAGCACGTAAAGGAATATTATTTGGGGGTCCAGCCATGGAGAAGAGTTTAGACACTAAGATAATATAAGGAACACACACATTATAAAGAAATCACATTAGGATTCTCTTTTTAAGCTGTTCCTTAAAGCCCTAGTGCTTAGGAAATCTATTGGAGGCAGAAGCAGTCAAGGGTAGCCTAGGGTTAGGGTTAGGCTTAGGGTACGGCTTAGGGTACGGGTTTAGGGAGGGCTTCAGGTACGGCGTAGGGTTTGGGTTAGGGTTAGGGTGAGGGTTAGTGTTAGGGTTAGGGCTCGGTTTAGGGTACGGGTTAGGATTAGGGTACGTGTTAGGGTTAGGGTAGGGGTTAGGGTTAGGGTACGCGTTAGGGTTAGGGTAGTTATTAAACCTATCCCACTCTCTAGATACCCCTTAGCACGTAAAGGAATATTATTTGGGGGTCCAGCCATGGAGAAGAGTTTAGACACTAAGATAAAATAAGGAACACACACATTATAAAGAAATCACATTAGGATTCTCTTTTTAAGCTGTTCCTTAAAACCCTAGTGCTTAGGAAATCTATTGGAGGCAGAAGCAGTCAAGGGTAGCCTAGGGTTAGGGTTAGGCTTAGGGTTAGGCTTAGGGTACGGCTTAGGGTACGGGTTCGGGGAGGGCTTCGGGTACGGCGTAGGGTATGGGTTAGGGTTAGGGTTAGGGTTAGTGTTAGGGTTAGGGCTCGGTTTAGGGTACGGGTTAGGATTAGGGTACGTGTTAGGGCTAGGGTAGGGGTTAGGTTTAGGGTACGCGTTAGGGTTAGGGTAGTGATTAAACCTATCCCACTCTCTAGATACCCCTTAGCACATAAAGGAATATTATTTGGGGGTCCAGCCATGGAGAAGAGTTTAGACACTAGGATTAGATAAGGAACACACCCATTATAAAGAAATCACATTAGGATTCTCTTTTTAAGCTGTTCCTTAAAACACTAGTGCTTAGGAAATCTATTGGAGGCAGAAGCAGTCAAGGGTAGCCTAGGGTTAGGGTTAGGCTTAGGGTTAGGCTTAGGGTACGGCTTAGGGTACGGGTTCGGGGAGGGCTTCGGGTACGGCGTAGGGTATGGGTTAGGGTTAGGGTTAGTGTTAGGGTTAGGGCTCGGTTTAGGGTACGGGTTAGGATTAGGGTACGTGTTAGTGTTAGGGTAGGGGTTAGCGTTAGGGTACGCGTTAGGGTTAGGGTAGTTATTAAACCTATCCCACTCTCTAGATACTCCTTAGCACGTAAAGGAATATTATTTGGGTGTCCAGGCATGGAGAAGAGTTTAGACACTAAGATAATATAAGGAACACACACATTATAAAGAAATCACATTAGGATTCTCTTTTTAAGCTGTTCCTTAAAACCCTAGTGCTTAGGAAATCTATTGGAGGCAGAAGCAGTCAAGGGTAGCCTAGGGTTAGGGTTAGGCTTAGGGTTAGGCTTAGGGTACGCCTTAGGGTACGGGTTCAGGGAGGGCTTCGTGTACGGCGTAATGTATGGGTTAGGGTTAGGGTTAGGGTTAGTGTTATGGTTAGGGCTCGGTTTAGGGTACGGGTTAGGATTAGGGTACGTGTTAGGGTTAGGGTAGGGGTTAGGGTTAGGGTACGCGTTAGGGTTAGGGTAGTTATTAAACCTATCCCACTCTCTAGATAACCCTTAGCACATAATGAATATTATTTGGGGGTCCAGCCATGGAGAAGAGTTTAGACACTAGGATTAGATAAGGAACACACCCATTATAAAGAAATCACATTAGGATTCTCTTTTTAAGCTGTTCCTTAAAACACTAGTGCTTAGGAAATCTATTGGAGGCAGAAGCAGTCAAGGGTAGCCTAGGGTTAGGGTTAGGCTTAGGGTTAGGCTTAGGGTACGGCTTAGGGTACGTGTTCGGGGAGGGTTTCGGGTACGGCGTAGGGTATGGGTTAGGGTTAGGGTTAGGGTTAGTGTTAGGGTTAGGGCTCGGTTTAAGGTACAGGTTAGGATTAGGGTACGTGTTAGGGTTAGGGTAGGGGTTAGGGTTAGGGTACGCGTTACGGTTAGGTTAGTTATTAAACCTAACCCACTCTCTAGATACCCCTTAGCACGTAAAGGAATATTATGTGGGGGTCCAGCCATGGAGAAGAGTTTAGGCACTAAGATAAGATAAGGAACACACCCATTATAAAGAAATCACATTAGGATTCTCTTTTTAAGTTGTTCCTTAAAACACTAGTGCTTAGGAAATCTATTGGAGGCAGAAGCAGTCAAGGGTAGCCTAGGGTTAGGGTTAGGCTTAGGGTTAGGCTTAGGGTACGCCTTAGGTTACGGGTTCAGGGAGGGCTTCGGGTACGGCGTAGTGTAGGGGTTAGGGTTAGGGTTAGGGTTAGTGTTAGGGTTAGGGCTCGGTTTAGGGTACGGGTAAGGATTAGGGTACGTGTTAGGGTTAGGGTAGGGCTTAGGGTTAGGGTACTCGTTAGGGTTAGGGTAGTTATTAAACCTATCCCCCTCTCTAGATACCCCTTAGCACGTAAAGGAATATTATTTGGGGGTCCAGCCATGGAGAAGAGTTTAGACACTAAGATAATATAAGGAACACACACATTATAAAGAAATCACATTAGGATTCTCTTTTTAAGCTGTTCCTTAAAGCCCTAGTGCTTAGGAAATCTATTGGAGGCAGAAGCAGTCAAGGGTAGCCTAGGGTTAGGGTTAGGCTTAGGGTTAGGCTTAGGGTACGGCTTAGGGTACGGGTTTGGGGAGGGCTTCGGGTACGGCGTAGGGTATGGGTTAGGGTTAGGGTTAGGGTTAGTGTTAGGGTTAGGGCTCGGTTTAGGGTACGGGTTAGGATTAGGGTACGTGTTAGGGTTAGGGTAGGGGTTAGGGTTAGGGTACGCGTTAGGGTTAGGGTAGTTATTAAACCTATCCCACTCTCTAGATACCCCTTAGCACGTAAAGGAATATTATTTGGGGGTCCAGCCATGGAGAAGAGTTTAGGCACTAAGATAAGATAAGGAACACACCCATTATAAAGAAATCACATTAGGATTCTCTTTTTAAGCTGTTCCTTAAAGCCCTAGTGCTTAGGAAATCTATTGGAGGCAGAAGCAGTCAAGGGTAGCCTAGGGTTAGGGTTAGGCTTAGGGTTAGGCTTAGGGTACGGCTTAGGGTACGGGTTTGGGGAGGGCTTCGGGTACGGCGTAGGGTATGGGTTAGGGTTAGGTTTAGGGTTAGTGTTAGGGTTAGGGCTCGGTTTAGGGTACGGGTTAGGATTAGGGTACGTGTTAGGGTTAGGGTAGGGGTTAGGCTTAGGGTACGCGTTAGGGTTAGGGTAGTTAGTAAACCTATCCCACTCTCTAGATACCCCTTAGCACGTAAAGGAATATTATTTGGGGGTCCAGCCATGGAGAAGAGTTTAGACACTAAGATAATATAAGGAACACACACATTATAAAGAAATCACATTAGGATTCTCTTTTTAAGCTGTTCCTTAAAACACTAGTGCTTAGGAAATCTATTGGAGGCAGAAGCAGTCAAGGGTAGCCTAGGGTTAGGGTTAGGCTTAGGGTTAGGCTTAGGGTACGGCTTAGGGTACGGGTTCGGGGAGGGCTTCGGGTACGGCGTAGGGTATGGGTTAGGGTTAGGGTTAGGGTTAGTGTTAGGGTTAGGGCTCGGTTTAGGGTACGGGTTAGGATTAGGGTACGTGTTAGGGCTAGGGTAGGGGTTAGGGTTAGGGTACGCGTTAGGGTTAGGGTAGTGATTAAACCTATCCCACTCTCTAGATACCCCTTAGCACATAAAGGAATATTATTTGGGGGTCCAGCCATGGAGAAGAGTTTAGACACTAGGATTAGATAAGGAACACACCCATTATAAAGAAATCACATTAGGATTCTCTTTTTAAGCTGTTCCTTAAAACACTAGTGCTTAGGAAATCTATTGGATTCACAAGCAGTCAAGGGTAGCCTAGGGTTAGGGTTAGGCTTAGGGTTAGGCTTAGGGTACGGCTTAGGGTACGTGTTCGGGGAGGGCTTCGTGTACGGCGTAGGGTTAGGGTTAGGGTTAGTGTTAGGGTTAGGGCTCGGTTTAGTTTACGGGTTAGGATTAGGGTACGTGTTAGGGTTAGGGTAGGGGTTAGGGTTAGGGTACGCGTTACTGTTAGGGTAGTTATTAAACCTATCCCACTCTCTAGATACCCCTTAGCACGTAAAGGAATATTATTTGGGGGTCCAGCCATGGAGAAGAGTTTAGACACTAGGATTAGATAAGGAACACACCCATTATAAAGAAATCACATTAGGATTCTCTTTTTAAGCTGTTCCTTAAAACACTAGTGCTTAGGAAATCTATTGGAGGCAGAAGCAGTCAAGGGTAGCCTAGGGTTAGGGTTAGGCTTAGGGTTAGGCTTAGGGTACGCCTTAGGGTACGGGTTCGGGGAGGGCTTCGGGTACGGCGTAGGGTATGGGTTAGGGTTAGGGTTAGGGTTAGTGTTAGGGTAAGGGCTCGGTTTAGGGTACGGGTTAGGATTAGGGTACGTGTTAGGGTTAGGGTAGGGGTTAGGGTTAGGGTACGCGTTAGGGTTAGGGTAGTTATTAAACCTATCCCACTCTCTACATACCCCTTAGCACGTAAAGGAATATTATTTGGGGGTCCAGCCATGGAGAAGAGTTTAGACACTAAGATAATATAAGGAACACACACATTATAAAGAAATCACATTAGGATTCTCTTTTTAAGCTGTTCCTTAAAGCCCTAGTGCTTAGGAAATCTATTGGAGGCAGAAGCAGTCAAGGGTAGCCTAGGGTTAGGGTTAGGCTTAGGGTTAGGCTTAGGGTACGGCTTAGGGTACGGGTTTGGGGAGGGCTTCGGGTACGGCGTAAGGTATGGGTTAGGGTTAGGGTTAGGGTTAGTCTTAGGGTTAGGGCTCGGTTTAGGGTACGGGTTAGGATTAGGGTACGTGTTAGGGTTAGGGTAGGGGTTAGGGTTAGGGTACGCGTTAGGGTTAGGGTAGTTATTAAACCTATCCCACTCTCTAGATACCCCTTAGCACGTAAAGGAATATTATTTGGGGGTCCAGCCATGGAGAAGAAGAGTTTAGACACTAAGATAATATAAGGAACACACACATTATAAAGAAATCACATTAGGATTCTCTTTTTAAGCTGTTCCTTAAAACACTAGTGCTTAGGAAATCTATTGGAGGCAGAAGCAGTCAAGGGTAGCCTAGGGTTAGGGTTAGGCTTAGGGTTAGGCTTAGGGTACGGCTTAGGGTACGGGTTCGGGGAGGGCTTCGGGTACGGCGTAGGGTATGGGTTAGGGTTAGGGTTAGGGTTAGTGTTAGGGTTAGGGCTCGGTTTAGGGTACGGGTTAGGATTAGGGTACGTGTTAGGGCTAGGGTAGGGGTTAGGGTTAGGGTACGCGTTAGGGTTAGGGTAGTGATTAAACCTATCCCACTCTCTAGATACCCCTTAGCACATAAAGGAATATTATTTGGGGGTCCAGCCATGGAGAAGAGTTTAGACACTAGGATTAGATAAGGAACACACCCATTATAAAGAAATCACATTAGGATTCTCTTTTTAAGCTGTTCCTTAAAACACTAGTGCTTAGGAAATCTATTGGATTCACAAGCAGTCAAGGGTAGCCTAGGGTTAGGGTTAGGCTTAGGGTTAGGCTTAGGGTACGGCTTAGGGTACGTGTTCGGGGAGGGCTTCGGGTACGGCGTAGGGTATGGGTTAGGGTTAGGGTTAGGGTTAATGTTAGGGTTAGGTCTCGGTTTAGTTTACGGGTTAGGATTAGGGTACGTGTTAGGGTTAGGGTAGGGGTTAGGGTTAGGGTACGCGTTACGGTTAGGGTAGTTATTAAACCTATCCCACTCTCTAGATACCCCTTAGCACGTAAAGGAATATTATTTGGGGGTCCAGCCATGGAGAAGAGTTTAGGCACTAAGATAAGATAAGGAACACACCCATTATAAAGAAATCACATTAGGATTCTCTTTTTAAGCTGTTCCTTAAAACACTAGTGCTTAGGAAATCTATTGGAGGCAGAAGCAGTCAAGGGTAGCCTAGGGTTAGGGTTAGGCTTAGGGTTAGGCTTAGGGTACGCCTTAGGGTACGGGTTCGGGGAGGGCTTCGGGTACGGCGTAGGGTATGGGTTAGGGTTAGGGTTAGGGTTAGGGTTAGTGTTAGGGTAAGGGCTCGGTTTAGGGTACGGGTTCGGATTAGAGTACGTGTTAGGGTTAGGGTAGGGGTTAGGGTTAGGGTACGCGTTAGGGTTAGGGTAGTTATTAAACCTATCCCACTCTCTACATACCCCTTAGCACGTAAAGGAATATTATTTGGGGGTCCAGCCATGGAGAAGAGTTTAGACACTAAGATAATATAAGGAACACACACATTATAAAGAAATCACATTAGGATTCTCTTTTTAAGCTGTTCCTTAAAGCCCTAGTGCTTAGGAAATCTATTGGAGGCAGAAGCAGTCAAGGGTAGCCTAGGGTTAGGGTTAGGCTTAGGGTTAGGCTTAGGGTACGGCTTAGGGTACGGGTTTGGGGAGGGCTTCGGGTACGGCGTATGGTATGGGTTAGGGTTAGGGTTAGGGTTAGGGTTAGTGTTAGGGTTAGGGCTCGGTTTAGGGTACGGGTTAGGATTAGGGTACATGTTAGGGTTAGGGTAGGGGTTAGGGTTAGGGTACGCATTAGGGTTAGGGTAGTTATTAAACCTATCCCACTCTCTAGATACCCCTTAGCACGTAAAGGAATATTATTTGGGGGTCCAGCCATGGAGAAGAGTTTAGACACTAAGATAATATAAGGAACACACACATTATAAAGAAATCACATTAGGATTCTCTTTTTAAGCTGTTCCTTAAAACACTAGTGCTTAGGAAATCTATTGGATTCACAAGCAGTCAAGGGTAGCCTAGGGTTAGGCTTAGGCTTAGGGTTAGGCTTAGGGTACCGGCTTAGGGTACGTGTTCGGGGGAGGGCTTCGGGTACGGCGTAGGGTATGGGTTAGGGTTAGGGTTAGGGTTAGTGTTAGGGTTAGGGGCTCGGTTTAGTTTACGGGTTAGGATTAGGGTACGTGTTAGGGTTAGGGGTAGGGGTTAGGGTTAGGGTACGCGTTACGGTTAGGGTAGTTATTAAACCTATCCCACTCTCTAGATACCCCTTAGCACGTAAAGGAATATTATTTGGGGGTCCAGCCATGGAGAAGAGTTTAGGCACTAAGATAAGATATGGAACACACCCATTATAAAGAAATCACATTAGGATTCTCTTTTTAAGCTGTTCCTTAAAACACTAGTGCTTAGGAAATCTATTGGAGGCAGAAGCAGTCAAGGGTAGCCTAGGGTTAGGGTTAGGCTTAGGGTTAGGCTTAGGGAACGGCTTAGGGTACGGGTTTGGGGAGGGCTTCGGGTACGGCGTAGGGTAAGGGTTAGGGTTAGGGTTAGGGTTAGTGTTAGGGTTAGGGCTCGGTTTAGGGTACGGGTTAGGATTAGGGTACGTGTTAGGGTTAGGGTAGGGGTTAGGGTTAGGGTACGCGTTAGGGTTAGGGTAGTTATTAAACCTATCCCACTCTCTAGATACCCCTTATCACGTAAAGGAATATTATTTGGGATTGCAGCCATGGAGAAGAGTTTAGACACTAAGATAATATAAGGAACACACACATTATAAAGAAATCACATTAGGATTCTCTTTTTAAGCTGTTCCTTAAAACACTAGTGCTTAGGAAATCTATTGGAGGCAGAAGCAGTCAAGGGTAGCCTAGGGTTAGGGTTAGGCTTAGGGTTAGGCTTAGGGTACGGCTTAGGGTACGGGTTCGGGGAGGGCTTCGGGTACGGCGTAGGGTATGGGTTAGGGTTAGGGTTAGGGTTAGTGTTAGGGTTAGGGCTCGGTTTAGGGTACGGGTTAGGATTAGGGTACGTGTTAGGGTTAGGGTAGGGGTTAGGGTTAGGGTACGCGTTAGGGTTAGGGTAGTGATTAAACCTATCCCACTCTCTAGATACCCCTTAGCACGTAAAGGAATATTATTTGGGGTCCAGCCATGGAGAAGAGTTTAGGCACTAAGATAAGATAAGGAACACACCCATTATAAAGAAATCACATTAGGATTCTCTTTTTAAGCTGTTCCTTAAAACACTAGTGCTTAGGAAATCTATTGGAGGCAGAAGCAGTCAAGGGTAGCCTAGGGTTAGGGGTTAGGCTTAGGGTTAGGCTTAGGGTACGCCTTAGGGTACGGGTTCGGGGAGGGCTTCGGGTACGGCGTAGGGTATGGGTTAGGGTTAGGGTTAGGGTTAGTGTTAGGGTAAGGTCTCGGTTTAGGGTACGGGTTAGGATTAGGGTACGTGTTAGGGTTAGGGTAGGGGTTAGGGTTAGGGTACGCGTTAGGGTTAGGGTAGTTATTAAACCTATCCCACTCTCTACATACCCCTTAGCACGTAAAGGAATATTATTTGGGGGTCCAGCCATGGAGAAGAGTTTAGACACTAAGATAATATAAGGAACACACACATTATAAAGAAATCACATTAGGATTCTCTTTTTAAGCTGTTCCTTAAAGCCCTAGTGCTTAGGAAATCTATTGGAGGCAGAAGCAGTCAAGGGTAGCCTAGGGTTAGGGTTAGGCTTAGGGTTAGGCTTAGGGTACGGCTTAGGGTACGGGTTTGGGGAGGGCTTCGGGTACGGCGTAGGGTATGGGTTAGGGTTAGAGTTAGGGTTAGTCTTAGGGTTAGGGCTCGGTTTAGGGTACGGGTTAGGATTAGGGTACGTGTTAGGGTTAGGGTAGGGGTTAGGGTTAGGGTACGCGTTAGGGTTAGGGTAGTTATTAAACCTATCCCACTCTCTAGATACCCCTTAGCACGTAATGGAATATTATTTGGGGGTCCAGCCATGGAGAAGAGTTTAGACACTAAGATAAGATAAGGAACACACCCATTATAAAGAAATCACATTAGGATTCTCTTTTTAAGCTGTTCCTTAAAACACTAGTGCTTAGGAAATCTATTGGAGGCAGAAGCAGTCAAGGGTAGCCTAGGGTTAGGGTTAGGCTTAGGGTTAGGCTTAGGGTACGGCTTAGGGTACGGGTTCGGGGAGGGCTTCGGGTACGGCGTAGGGTATGGGTTAGGGTTAGGGTTAGGGTTAGTGTTAGCGTTAGGGCTCGGTTTAGGGTACGGGTTAGGATTAGGGTACGTGTTAGGGCTAGGGTAGGGGTTAGGGTTAGGGTACGCGTTAGGGTTAGGGTAGTGATTAAACCTATCCCACTCTCTAGATACCCCTTAGCACATAAAGGAATATTATTTGGGGGTCCAGCCATGGAGAAGAGTTTAGACACTAGGATTAGATAAGGAACACACCCATTATAAAGAAATCACATTAGGATTCTCTTTTTAAGCTGTTCCTTAAAACACTAGTGCTTAGGAAATCTATTGGATTCACAAGCAGTCAAGGGTAGCCTAGGGTTAGGGTTAGGCTTAGGGTTAGACTTAGGGTACGGCTTAGGGTACGTGTTCGGGGAGGGCTTCGGGTACGGCGTAGGGTATGGGTTAGGGTTAGGGTTAGGGTTAGTGTTAGGGTTAGGGCTCGGTTTAGTTTACGGGTTAGGATTAGGGTACGTGTTAGGGTTAGGGTAGGGGTTAGGGTTAGGGTACGCGTTACGGTTAGGGTAGTTATTAAACCTATCCCACTCCCTAGATACCCCTTAGCACGTAAAGGAATATTATTTGGGGGTCCAGCCATGGAGAAGAGTTTAGGCACTAAGATAAGATAAGGAACACACCCATTATAAAGAAATCACATTAGGATTCTCTTTTTAAGCTGTTCCTTAAAACACTAGTGCTTAGGAAATCTATTGGAGGCAGAAGCAGTCAAGGGTAGCCTAGGGTTAGGGTTAGGCTTAGGGTTAGGCTTAGGGTACGGGTTCGGGGAGGGCTTCGGGTACGGCGTCGGGTATGGGTTAGGGTTAGGGTTAGGGTTAGTGTTAGGGTAAGGGCTCGGTTTAGGGTACGGTTTAGGATTAGGGTACGTGTTAGGGTTAGGGTAGGGGTTAGGGTTAGGGTACGCGTTAGGGTTAGGGTAGTTATTAAACCTATCCCACTCTCTACATACCCCTTAGCACGTAAAGGAATATTATTTGGGGGTCCAGCCATGGAGAAGAGTTTAGACACTAAGATAATATAAGGAACACACACATTATAAAGAAATCACATTAGGATTCTCTTTTTAAGCTGTTCCTTAAAGCCCTAGTGCTTAGGAAATCTATTGGAGGCAGAAGCAGTCAAGGGTAGCCTAGGGTTAGGGTTAGGCTTAGGGTTAGGCTTAGGGTACGGCTTAGGGTACGGGTTTGGGGAGGGCTTCGGGTACGGCGTAGGGTATGGGTTAGGGTTAGGGTTAGGGTTAGTGTTAGGGTTAGGGCTCGGTTTAGGGTACGGGTTAGGATTAGGGTACGTGTTAGGGTTAGGGTAGGGGTTAGGGTTAGGGTACGCGTTAGGGTTAGGGTAGTTATTAAACCTATCCCACTCTCTAGATACCCCTTAGCACGTAAAGGAATATTATTTGGGGGTCCAGCCATGGAGAAGAGTTTAGACACTAAGATAATATAAGGAACACACACATTATAAAGAAATCACATTAGGATTCTCTTTTTAAGCTGTTCCTTAAAACACTAGTGCTTAGGAAATCTATTGGAGGCAGAAGCAGTCAAGGGTAGCCTAGGGTTAGGGTTAGGCTTAGGGTTAGGCTTAGGGTACGGCTTAGGGTACGGGTTCGGGGAGGGCTTCGGGTACGGCGTAGGGTATGGGTTAGGGTTAGGGTTAGGGTTAGTGTTAGGGTTAGGGCTCGGTTTAGGGTACGGGTTAGGATTAGGGTACGTGTTAGGGCTAGGGTAGGGGTTAGGGTTAGGGTACGCGTTAGGGTTAGGGTAGTGATTAAACCTATCCCACTCTCTAGATACCCCTTAGCACATAAAGGAATATTATTTGGGGGTCCAGCCATGGAGAAGAGTTTAGACACTAGGATTAGATAAGGAACACACCCATTATAAAGAAATCACATTAGGATTCTCTTTTTAAGCTGTTCCTTAAAACACTAGTGCTTAGGAAATCTATTGCAGGCAGAAGCAGTCAAGGGTAGCCTAGGGTTAGGGTTAGGCTTAGGGTTAGGCTTAGGGTACGGCTTAGGGTACGGGTTCGGGGAGGGCTTCGGGTACGGCGTAGGGTATGGGTTAGGGTTAGGGTTAGGGTTAGTGTTAGGGTTAGGGCTCAGTTTAGGGTAGGGTTTAGGATTAGGGTACGTGTTAGGGCTAGGATAGGGGTTAGGGTTAGGGTATGCGTTAGGGTTAGGGTAGTGATTAAACCTATCCCACTCTCTAGATACCCCTTAGCACATAAAGGAATATTATTTGGGGGTCCAGCCATGGAGAAGAGTTTAGACACTAGGATTAGATAAGGAACACACCCATTATAAAGAAATCACATTAGGATTCTCTTTTTAAGCTGTTCCTTAAAACACTAGTGCTTAGGAAATCTATTGGATTCACAAGCAGTCAAGGGTAGCCTAGGGTTAGGGTTAGGCTTAGGGTTAGGCTTAGGGTACGGCTTAGGGTACATGTTCGGGGAGGGCTTCGGGTATGGCGTAGGGTATGGGTTAGGGTTAGGGTTAGGGTTAGTGTTAGGGTTAGGGCTCGGTTTAGTTTACGGGTTAGGATTAGGGTACGTGTTAGGGTTAGGGTACGGGTTAGGGTTAGGGTACGCGTTACGGTTAGGGTAGTTATTAAACCTATCCCACTCTCTAGATACCCCTTAGCACGTAAAGGAATATTATTTGGGGGTCCAGCCATGGAGAAGAGTTTAGGCACTAAGATAAGATAAGGAACACACCCATTATAAAGAAATCACATTAGGATTCTCTTTTTAAGCTGTTCCTTAAAACACTAGTGCTTAGGAAATCTATTGGAGGCAGAAGCAGTCAAGGGTAGCCTAGGGTTAGGGTTAGGCTTAGGGTTAGGCTTAGGGTACGCCTTAGGTTACGGGTTCGGGGAGGGCTTCGGGTACGGCGTCGGGTATGGGTTAGGGTTAGGGTTAGGGTTAGTGTTAGGGTAAGGGCTCGGTTTAGGGTACGGTTTAGGATTAGGGTACGTGTTAGGGTTAGGGTAGGGGTTAGGGTTAGGGTACGCGTTAGGGTTAGGGTAGTTATTAAACCTATCCCACTCTCTACATACCCCTTAGCACGTAAAGGAATATTATTTGGGGGTCCAGCCATGGAGAAGAGTTTAGACACTAAGATAATATAAGGAACACACACATTATAAAGAAATCACATTAGGATTCTCTTTTTAAGCTGTTCCTTAAAGCCCTAGTGCTTAGGAAATCTATTGGAGGCAGAAGCAGTCAAGGGTAGCCTAGGGTTAGGGTTAGGCTTAGGGTTAGGCTTAGGGTACGGCTTAGGGTACGGGTTTGGGGAGGGCTTCGGGTACGGCGTAGGGTATGGGTTAGGGTTAGGGTTAGGGTTAGGGCTCGGTTTAGGGTACGGGTTAGGATTAGGGTACGTGTTAGGGTTAGGGTAGGGGTTAGGGTTAGGGTACGCGTTAGGGTTAGGGTAGTTATTAAACCTATCCCACTCTCTAGATACCCCTTAGCACGTAAAGGAATATTATTTGGGGGTCCAGCCATGGAGAAGAGTTTAGACACTAAGATAATATAAGGAACACACACATTATAAAGAAATCACATTAGGATTCTCTTTTTAAGCTGTTCCTTAAAACACTAGTGCTTAGGAAATCTATTGGAGGCAGAAGCAGTCAAGGGTAGCCTAGGGTTAGGGTTAGGCTTAGGGTTAGGCTTAGGGTATGGCTTAGGGTACGGGTTCGGGGAGGGCTTCGGGTACGGCGTAGGGTATGGGTTAGGGTTAGGGTTATGGTTAGTGTTAGGGTTAGGGCTCGGTTTAGGGTACGGGTTAGGATTAGGGTACGTGTTAGGGCTAGGGTAGGGGTTAGGGTTAGGGTACGCGTTAGGGTTAGGGTAGTGATTAAACCTATCCCACTCTCTAGATACCCCTTAGCACATAAAGGAATATTATTTGGGGGTCCAGCCATGGAGAAGAGTTTAGACACTAGGATTAGATAAGGAACACACCCATTATAAAGAAATCACATTAGGATTCTCTTTTTAAGCTGTTCCTTAAAACACTAGTGCTTAGGAAATCTATTGGATTCACAAGCAGTCAAGGGTAGCCTAGGGTTAGGGTTAGGCTTAGGGTTAGGCTTAGGGTACGCCTTAGGGTACGGGTTCGGGGAGGGCTTCGGGTACGGCGTAGGGTATGGGTTAGGGTTAGGGTTAGGGTTAGTGTTAGGGTTAGGGCTCGGTTTAGGGTACGGGTTAGGATTAGGGTACGTGTTAGGGTTAGGGTAGGGGTTAGCGTTAGGGTACGCGTTAGGGTTAGGGTAGTTATTAAACCTATCCCACTTTCTAGATACTCCTTAGCACGTAAAGGAATATTATTTGGGGGTCCAGGCATGGAGAAGAGTTTAGACACTAAGATAATATAAGGAACACACACATTATAAAGAAATCACATTAGGATTCTCTTTTTAAGCTGTTCCCTAAAACCCTAGTGCTTAGGAAATCTATTGGAGGCAGAAGCAGTCAAGGGTAGCCTAGGGTTAGGGTTAGGCTTAGGGTTAGGCTTAGGGTACGCCTTAGGGTACGGGTTCGGGGAGGGCTTCGTGTACGGCGTAATGTATGGGTTAGGGTTAGGGTTAGGGTTAGTGTTATGGTTAGGGCTCGGTTTAGGGTACGGGTTAGGATTAGGGTACGTGTTAGGGTTAGGGTAGGGGTTAGGGTTAGGGTACGCGTTAGGGTTAGGGTAGTTATTAAACCTATCCCACTCTCTAGATAACCCTTAGCACATAATGAATATTATTTGGGGGTCCAGCCATGGAGAAGAGTTTAGACACTAGGATTAGATAAGGAACACACCCATTATAAAGAAATCACATTAGGATTCTCTTTTTAAGCTGTTCCTTAAAACACTAGTGCTTAGGAAATCTATTGGAGGCAGAAGCAGTCAAGGGTAGCCTAGGGTTAGGGTTAGGCTTAGGGTTAGGCTTAGGGTACGGCTTAGGGTACGTGTTCGGGGAGGGTTTCGGGTACGGCGTAGGGTATGGGTTAGGGTTAGGGTTAGGGTTAGTGTTAGGGTTAGGGCTCGGTTTAAGGTACAGGTTAGGATTAGGGTACGTGTTAGGGTTAGGGTAGGGGTTAGGGTTAGGGTACGCGTTACGGTTAGGTTAGTTATTAAACCTAACCCACTCTCTAGATACCCCTTAGCACGTAAAGGAATATTATGTGGGGGTCCAGCCATGGAGAAGAGTTTAGGCACTAAGATAAGATAAGGAACACACCCATTATAAAGAAATCACATTAGGATTCTCTTTTTAAGTTGTTCCTTAAAACACTAGTGCTTAGGAAATCTATTGGAGGCAGAAGCAGTCAAGGGTAGCCTAGGGTTAGGGTTAGGCTTAGGGTTAGGCTTAGGGTACGCCTTAGGTTACGGGTTCAGGGAGGGCTTCGGGTACGGCGTAGTGTATGGGTTAGGGTTAGGGTTAGGGTTAGTGTTAGGGTTAGGGCTCGGTTTAGGGTACGGGTAAGGATTAGGGTACGTGTTAGGGTTAGGGTAGGGGTTAGGGTTAGGGTACTCGTTAGGGTTAGGGTAGTTATTAAACCTATCCCCCTCTCTAGATACCCCTTAGCACGTAAAGGAATATTATTTGGGGGTCCAGCCATGGAGAAGAGTTTAGACACTAAGATAATATAAGGAACACACACATTATAAAGAAATCACATTAGGATTCTCTTTTTAAGCTGTTCCTTAAAGCCCTAGTGCTTAGGAAATCTATTGGAGGCAGAAGCAGTCAAGGGTAGCCTAGGTTTAGGGTTAGGCTTAGGGTTAGGCTTAGGGTACGGCTTAGGGTACGGGTTTGGGGAGGGCTTCGGGTACGGCGTAGGGTATGGGTTAGGGTTAGGGTTAGGGTTAGTGTTAGGGTTAGGGCTCGGTTTAGGGTACGGGTTAGGATTAGGGTACGTGTTAGGGTTAGGGTAGGGGTTAGGGTTAGGGTACGCGTTAGGGTTAGGGTAGTTATTAAACCTATCCCACTCTCTAGATACCCCTTAGCACGTAAAGGAATATTATTTGGGGGTCCAGCCATGGAGAAGAGTTTAGGCACTAAGATAAGATAAGGAACACACCCATTATAAAGAAATCACATTAGGATTCTCTTTTTAAGCTGTTCCTTAAAACACTAGTGCTTAGGAAATCTATTGGAGGCAGAAGCAGTCAAGGGTAGCCTAGGGTTAGGGTTAGGCTTAGGGTTAGGCTTAGGGTACGCCTTAGGGTAAGGGTTCAGGGAGGGCTTCGGGTACGGCGTAGTGTATGGGTTAGGGTTAGGGTTAGGGTGAGTGTTAGGGTTAGGGCTCGGTTTAGGGTACGGGTAAGGATTAGGGTACGTGTTAGGGTTAGGGTAGGGGTTAGGGTTAGGGTACGCGTTAGGGTTAGGGTAGTTATTAAACCTATCCCACTCTCTAGATACCCCTTAGCACGTAAAGGAATATTATTTGGGGGTCCAGCCATGGAGAAGAGTTTAGACACTAAGATAATATAAGGAACACTCTCATTATAAAGAAATCACATTAGGATTCTCTTTTTAAGCTGTTCCTTAAAGCCCTAGTGCTTAGGAAATCTATTGGAGGCAGAAGCAGTCAAGGGTAGCCTAGGGTTAGGGTTAGGCTTAGGGTTAGGCTTAGGGTACGGCTTAGGGTACGGGTTTGGGGAGGGCTTCGGGTACGGCGTAGGGTATGGGTTAGGGTTAGGTTTAGGGTTAGTGTTAGGGTTAGGGCTCGGTTTAGGGTACGGGTTAGGATTAGGGTACGTGTTAGGGTTAGGGTAGGGGTTAGGCTTAGGGTACGCGTTAGGGTTAGGGTAGTTAGTAAACCTATCCCACTCTCTAGATACCCCTTAGCACGTAAAGGAATATTATTTGGGGGTCCAGCCATGGAGAAGAGTTTAGACACTAAGATAATATAAGGAACACACACATTATAAAGAAATCACATTAGGATTCTCTTTTTAAGCTGTTCCTTAAAACACTAGTGCTTAGGAAATCTATTGGAGGCAGAAGCAGTCAAGGGTAGCCTAGGGTTAGGGTTAGGCTTAGGGTTAGGCTTAGGGTACGGCTTAGGGTACGGGTTCGGGGAGGGCTTCGGGTACGGCGTAGGGTATGGGTTAGGGTTAGGGTTAGGGTTAGTGTTAGGGTTAGGGCTCGGTTTAGGGTACGGGTTAGGATTAGGGTACGTGTTAGGGCTAGGGTAGGGGTTAGGGTTAGGGTACGCGTTAGGGTTAGGGTAGTGATTAAACCTATCCCACTCTCTAGATACCCCTTAGCACATAAAGGAATATTATTTGGGGGTCCAGCCATGGAGAAGAGTTTAGACACTAGGATTAGATAAGGAACACACCCATTATAAAGAAATCACATTAGGATTCTCTTTTTAAGCTGTTCCTTAAAACACTAGTGCTTAGGAAATCTATTGGATTCACAAGCAGTCAAGGGTAGCCTAGGGTTAGGGTTAGGCTTAGGGTTAGGCTTAGGGTACGGCTTAGGGTACGTGTTCGGGGAGGGCTTCGTGTACGGCGTAGGGTATGGGTTAGGGTTAGGGTTAGGGTTAGTGTTAGGGTTAGGGCTCGGTTTAGTTTACGGGTTAGGATTAGGGTACGTGTTAGGGTTAGGGTAGGGGTTAGGGTTAGGGTACGCGTTACTGTTAGGGTAGTTATTAAACCTATCCCACTCTCTAGATACCCCTTAGCACGTAAAGGAATATTATTTGGGGGTCCAGCCATGGAGAAGAGTTTAGACACTAGGATTAGATAAGGAACACACCCATTATAAAGAAATCACATTAGGATTCTCTTTTTAAGCT
This sequence comes from Balaenoptera physalus, assembly GCF_965194825.1. Lineage (NCBI taxonomy): Eukaryota > Metazoa > Chordata > Mammalia > Artiodactyla > Balaenopteridae > Balaenoptera > Balaenoptera physalus. Next base: position 1,627,185 of record NW_028126471.1, read on the forward strand.
GTTCCTTAAAACACTAGTGCTTAGGAAATCTATTGGAGGCAGAAGCAGTCAAGGGTAGCCTAGGGTTAGGGTTAGGCTTAGGGTTAGGCTTAGGGTACGCCTTAGGGTACGGGTTCGGGGAGGGCTTCGGGTACGGCGTAGGGTATGGGTTAGGGTTAGGGTTAGGGTTAGTGTTAGGGTAAGGGCTCGGTTTAGGGTACGGGTTAGGATTAGGGTACGTGTTAGGGTTAGGGTAGGGGTTAGGGTTAGGGTACGCGTTAGGGTTAGGGTAGTTATTAAACCTATCCCACTCTCTACATACCCCTTAGCACGTAAAGGAATATTATTTGGGGGTCCAGCCATGGAGAAGAGTTTAGACACTAAGATAATATAAGGAACACACACATTATAAAGAAATCACATTAGGATTCTCTTTTTAAGCTGTTCCTTAAAGCCCTAGTGCTTAGGAAATCTATTGGAGGCAGAAGCAGTCAAGGGTAGCCTAGGGTTAGGGTTAGGCTTAGGGTTAGGCTTAGGGTACGGCTTAGGGTACGGGTTTGGGGAGGGCTTCGGGTACGGCGTAAGGTATGGGTTAGGGTTAGGGTTAGGGTTAGTCTTAGGTTTAGGGCTCGGTTTAGGGTACGGGTTAGGATTAGGGTACGTGTTAGGGTTAGGGTAGGGGTTAGGGTTAGGGTACGCGTTAGGGTTAGGGTAGTTATTAAACCTATCCCACTCTCTAGATACCCCTTAGCACGTAAAGGAATATTATTTGGGGGTCCAGCCATGGAGAAGAAGAGTTTAGACACTAAGATAATATAAGGAACACACACATTATAAAGAAATCACATTAGGATTCTCTTTTTAAGCTGTTCCTTAAAACACTAGTGCTTAGGAAATCTATTGGAGGCAGAAGCAGTCAAGGGTAGCCTAGGGTTAGGGTTAGGCTTAGGGTTAGGCTTAGGGTACGGCTTAGGGTACGGGTTCGGGGAGGGCTTCGGGTACGGCGTAGGGTATGGGTTAGGGTTAGGGTTAGGGTTAGGGTTAGGGCTCGGTTTAGGGTACGGGTTAGGATTAGGGTACGTGTTAGGGCTAGGGTAGGGGTTAGGGTTAGGGTACGCGTTAGGGTTAGGGTAGTGATTAAACCTATCCCACTCTCTAGATACCCCTTAGCACATAAAGGAATATTATTTGGGGGTCCAGCCATGGAGAAGAGTTTAGACACTAGGATTAGATAAGGAACACACCCATTATAAAGAAATCACATTAGGATTCTCTTTTTAAGCTGTTCCTTAAAACACTAGTGCTTAGGAAATCTATTGGATTCACAAGCAGTCAAGGGTAGCCTAGGGTTAGGGTTAGGCTTAGGGTTAGGCTTAGGGTACGGCTTAGGGTACGTGTTCGGGGAGGGCTTCGGGTACGGCGTAGGGTATGGGTTAGGGTTAGGGTTAGGGTTAGTGTTAGGTTTAGGGCTCGGTTTAGTTTACGGGTTAGGATTAGGGTACGTGTTAGGGTTAGGGTAGGGGTTAGGGTTAGGGTACGCGTTACGGTTAGGGTAGTTATTAAACCTATCCCACTCTCTAGATACCCCTTAGCACGTAAAGGAATATTATTTGGGGGTCCAGCCATGGAGAAGAGTTTAGGCACTAAGATAAGATAAGGAACACACCCATTATAAAGAAATCACATTAGGATTCTCTTTTTAAGCTGTTCTTTAAAACACTAGTGCTTAGGAAATCTATTGGAGGCAGAAGCAGTCAAGGGTAGCCTAGGGTTAGGGTTAGGCTTAGGGTTAGGCTTAGGGTACGCCTTAGGGTACGGGTTCGTGGAGGGCTTCGGGTACGGCGTAGGGTATGGGTTAGGGTTAGGGTTAGGGTTAGTGTTAGGGTAAGGGCTCGGTTTAGGGTACGGGTTAGGATTAGGGTACGTGTTAGGGTTAGGGTAGGGGTTAGGGTTAGGGTACGCGTTAGGGTTAGGGTAGTTATTAAACCTATCCCACTCTATACATACCCCTTAGCACGTAAAGGAATATTATTTGGGGGTCCAGCCATGGAGAAGAGTTTAGACACTAAGATAATATAAGGAACACACACATTATAAAGAAATCACATTAGGATTCTCTTTTTAAGCTGTTCCTTAAAGCCCTAGTGCTTAGGAAATCTATTGGAGGCAGAAGCAGTCAAGGGTAGCCTAGGGTTAGGGTTAGGCTTAGGGTACGGCTTAGGGTACGGGTTTAGGGAGGGCTTCAGGTACGGCGTAGGGTTTGGGTTAGGGTTAGGGTGAGGGTTAGTGTTAGGGTTAGGGCTCGGTTTAGGGTACGGGTTAGGATTAGGGTACGTGTTAGGGTTAGGGTAGGGGTTAGGGTTAGGGTACGCGTTAGGGTTAGGGTAGTTATTAAACCTATCCCACTCTCTAGATACCCCTTAGCACGTAAAGGAATATTATTTGGGGGTCCAGCCATGGAGAAGAGTTTAGACACTAAGATAAAATAAGGAACACACACATTATAAAGAAATCACATTAGGATTCTCTTTTTAAGCTGTTCCTTAAAACCCTAGTGCTTAGGAAATCTATTGGAGGCAGAAGCAGTCAAGGGTAGCCTAGGGTTAGGGTTAGGCTTAGGGTTAGGCTTAGGGTACGGCTTAGGGTACGGGTTCGGGGAGGGCTTCGGGTACGGCGTAGGGTATGGGTTAGGGTTAGGGTTAGGGTTAGTGTTAGGGTTAGGGCTCGGTTTAGGGTACGGGTTAGGATTAGGGTACGTGTTAGGGCTAGGGTAGGGGTTAGGTTTAGGGTACGCGTTAGGGTTAGGGTAGTGATTAAACCTATCCCACTCTCTAGATACCCCTTAGCACATAAAGGAATATTATTTGGGGGTCCAGCCATGGAGAAGAGTTTAGACACTAGGATTAGATAAGGAACACACCCATTATAAAGAAATCACATTAGGATTCTCTTTTTAAGCTGTTCCTTAAAACACTAGTGCTTAGGAAATCTATTGGAGGCAGAAGCAGTCAAGGGTAGCCTAGGGTTAGGGTTAGGCTTAGGGTTAGGCTTAGGGTACGGCTTAGGGTACGGGTTCGGGGAGGGCTTCGGGTACGGCGTAGGGTATGGGTTAGGGTTAGGGTTAGTGTTAGGGTTAGGGCTCGGTTTAGGGTACGGGTTAGGATTAGGGTACGTGTTAGTGTTAGGGTAGGGGTTAGCGTTAGGGTACGCGTTAGGGTTAGGGTAGTTATTAAACCTATCCCACTCTCTAGATACTCCTTAGCACGTAAAGGAATATTATTTGGGTGTCCAGGCATGGAGAAGAGTTTAGACACTAAGATAATATAAGGAACACACACATTATAAAGAAATCACATTAGGATTCTCTTTTTAAGCTGTTCCTTAAAACCCTAGTGCTTAGGAAATCTATTGGAGGCAGAAGCAGTCAAGGGTAGCCTAGGGTTAGGGTTAGGCTTAGGGTTAGGCTTAGGGTACGCCTTAGGGTACGGGTTCAGGGAGGGCTTCGTGTACGGCGTAATGTATGGGTTAGGGTTAGGGTTAGGGTTAGTGTTATGGTTAGGGCTCGGTTTAGGGTACGGGTTAGGATTAGGGTACGTGTTAGGGTTAGGGTAGGGGTTAGGGTTAGGGTACGCGTTAGGGTTAGGGTAGTTATTAAACCTATCCCACTCTCTAGATAACCCTTAGCACATAATGAATATTATTTGGGGGTCCAGCCATGGAGAAGAGTTTAGACACTAGGATTAGATAAGGAACACACCCATTATAAAGAAATCACATTAGGATTCTCTTTTTAAGCTGTTCCTTAAAACACTAGTGCTTAGGAAATCTATTGGAGGCAGAAGCAGTCAAGGGTAGCCTAGGGTTAGGGTTAGGCTTAGGGTTAGGCTTAGGGTACGGCTTAGGGTACGTGTTCGGGGAGGGTTTCGGGTACGGCGTAGGGTATGGGTTAGGGTTAGGGTTAGGGTTAGTGTTAGGGTTAGGGCTCGGTTTAAGGTACAGGTTAGGATTAGGGTACGTGTTAGGGTTAGGGTAGGGGTTAGGGTTAGGGTACGCGTTACGGTTAGGTTAGTTATTAAACCTAACCCACTCTCTAGATACCCCTTAGCACGTAAAGGAATATTATGTGGGGGTCCAGCCATGGAGAAGAGTTTAGGCACTAAGATAAGATAAGGAACACACCCATTATAAAGAAATCACATTAGGATTCTCTTTTTAAGTTGTTCCTTAAAACACTAGTGCTTAGGAAATCTATTGGAGGCAGAAGCAGTCAAGGGTAGCCTAGGGTTAGGGTTAGGCTTAGGGTTAGGCTTAGGGTACGCCTTAGGTTACGGGTTCAGGGAGGGCTTCGGGTACGGCGTAGTGTATGGGTTAGGGTTAGGGTTAGGGTTAGTGTTAGGGTTAGGGCTCGGTTTAGGGTACGGGTAAGGATTAGGGTACGTGTTAGGGTTAGGGTAGGGCTTAGGGTTAGGGTACTCGTTAGGGTTAGGGTAGTTATTAAACCTATCCCCCTCTCTAGATACCCCTTAGCACGTAAAGGAATATTATTTGGGGGTCCAGCCATGGAGAAGAGTTTAGACACTAAGATAATATAAGGAACACACACATTATAAAGAAATCACATTAGGATTCTCTTTTTAAGCTGTTCCTTAAAGCCCTAGTGCTTAGGAAATCTATTGGAGGCAGAAGCAGTCAAGGGTAGCCTAGGGTTAGGGTTAGGCTTAGGGTTAGGCTTAGGGTACGGCTTAGGGTACGGGTTTGGGGAGGGCTTCGGGTACGGCGTAGGGTATGGGTTAGGGTTAGGGTTAGGGTTAGTGTTAGGGTTAGGGCTCGGTTTAGGGTACGGGTTAGGATTAGGGTACGTGTTAGGGTTAGGGTAGGGGTTAGGGTTAGGGTACGCGTTAGGGTTAGGGTAGTTATTAAACCTATCCCACTCTCTAGATACCCCTTAGCACGTAAAGGAATATTATTTGGGGGTCCAGCCATGGAGAAGAGTTTAGGCACTAAGATAAGATAAGGAACACACCCATTATAAAGAAATCACATTAGGATTCTCTTTTTAAGCTGTTCCTTAAAACACTAGTGCTTAGGAAATCTATTGGAGGCAGAAGCAGTCAAGGGTAGCCTAGGGTTAGGGTTAGGCTTAGGGTTAGGCTTAGGGTACGCCTTAGGGTAAGGGTTCAGGGAGGGCTTCGGGTACGGCGTAGTGTATGGGTTAGGGTTAGGGTTAGGGTGAGTGTTAGGGTTAGGGCTCGGTTTAGGGTACGGGTAAGGATTAGGGTACGTGTTAGGGTTAGGGTAGGGGTTAGGGTTAGGGTACGCGTTAGGGTTAGGGTAGTTATTAAACCTATCCCACTCTCTAGATACCCCTTAGCACGTAAAGGAATATTATTTGGGGGTCCAGCCATGGAGAAGAGTTTAGACACTAAGATAATATAAGGAACACTCTCATTATAAAGAAATCACATTAGGATTCTCTTTTTAAGCTGTTCCTTAAAGCCCTAGTGCTTAGGAAATCTATTGGAGGCAGAAGCAGTCAAGGGTAGCCTAGGGTTAGGGTTAGGCTTAGGGTTAGGCTTAGGGTACGGCTTAGGGTACGGGTTTGGGGAGGGCTTCGGGTACGGCGTAGGGTATGGGTTAGGGTTAGGTTTAGGGTTAGTGTTAGGGTTAGGGCTCGGTTTAGGGTACGGGTTAGGATTAGGGTACGTGTTAGGGTTAGGGTAGGGGTTAGGCTTAGGGTACGCGTTAGGGTTAGGGTAGTTAGTAAACCTATCCCACTCTCTAGATACCCCTTAGCACGTAAAGGAATATTATTTGGGGGTCCAGCCATGGAGAAGAGTTTAGACACTAAGATAATATAAGGAACACACACATTATAAAGAAATCACATTAGGATTCTCTTTTTAAGCTGTTCCTTAAAACACTAGTGCTTAGGAAATCTATTGGAGGCAGAAGCAGTCAAGGGTAGCCTAGGGTTAGGGTTAGGCTTAGGGTTAGGCTTAGGGTACGGCTTAGGGTACGGGTTCGGGGAGGGCTTCGGGTACGGCGTAGGGTATGGGTTAGGGTTAGGGTTAGGGTTAGTGTTAGGGTTAGGGCTCGGTTTAGGGTACGGGTTAGGATTAGGGTACGTGTTAGGGCTAGGGTAGGGGTTAGGGTTAGGGTACGCGTTAGGGTTAGGGTAGTGATTAAACCTATCCCACTCTCTAGATACCCCTTAGCACATAAAGGAATATTATTTGGGGGTCCAGCCATGGAGAAGAGTTTAGACACTAGGATTAGATAAGGAACACACCCATTATAAAGAAATCACATTAGGATTCTCTTTTTAAGCTGTTCCTTAAAACACTAGTGCTTAGGAAATCTATTGGATTCACAAGCAGTCAAGGGTAGCCTAGGGTTAGGGTTAGGCTTAGGGTTAGGCTTAGGGTACGGCTTAGGGTACGTGTTCGGGGAGGGCTTCGTGTACGGCGTAGGGTTAGGGTTAGGGTTAGTGTTAGGGTTAGGGCTCGGTTTAGTTTACGGGTTAGGATTAGGGTACGTGTTAGGGTTAGGGTAGGGGTTAGGGTTAGGGTACGCGTTACTGTTAGGGTAGTTATTAAACCTATCCCACTCTCTAGATACCCCTTAGCACGTAAAGGAATATTATTTGGGGGTCCAGCCATGGAGAAGAGTTTAGACACTAGGATTAGATAAGGAACACACCCATTATAAAGAAATCACATTAGGATTCTCTTTTTAAGCTGTTCCTTAAAACACTAGTGCTTAGGAAATCTATTGGAGGCAGAAGCAGTCAAGGGTAGCCTAGGGTTAGGGTTAGGCTTAGGGTTAGGCTTAGGGTACGCCTTAGGGTACGGGTTCGGGGAGGGCTTCGGGTACGGCGTAGGGTATGGGTTAGGGTTAGGGTTAGGGTTAGTGTTAGGGTAAGGGCTCGGTTTAGGGTACGGGTTAGGATTAGGGTACGTGTTAGGGTTAGGGTAGGGGTTAGGGTTAGGGTACGCGTTAGGGTTAGGGTAGTTATTAAACCTATCCCACTCTCTACATACCCCTTAGCACGTAAAGGAATATTATTTGGGGGTCCAGCCATGGAGAAGAGTTTAGACACTAAGATAATATAAGGAACACACACATTATAAAGAAATCACATTAGGATTCTCTTTTTAAGCTGTTCCTTAAAGCCCTAGTGCTTAGGAAATCTATTGGAGGCAGAAGCAGTCAAGGGTAGCCTAGGGTTAGGGTTAGGCTTAGGGTTAGGCTTAGGGTACGGCTTAGGGTACGGGTTTGGGGAGGGCTTCGGGTACGGCGTAAGGTATGGGTTAGGGTTAGGGTTAGGGTTAGTCTTAGGGTTAGGGCTCGGTTTAGGGTACGGGTTAGGATTAGGGTACGTGTTAGGGTTAGGGTAGGGGTTAGGGTTAGGGTACGCGTTAGGGTTAGGGTAGTTATTAAACCTATCCCACTCTCTAGATACCCCTTAGCACGTAAAGGAATATTATTTGGGGGTCCAGCCATGGAGAAGAAGAGTTTAGACACTAAGATAATATAAGGAACACACACATTATAAAGAAATCACATTAGGATTCTCTTTTTAAGCTGTTCCTTAAAACACTAGTGCTTAGGAAATCTATTGCAGGCAGAAGCAGTCAAGGGTAGCCTAGGGTTAGGGTTAGGCTTAGGGTTAGGCTTAGGGTACGGCTTAGGGTACGGGTTCGGGGAGGGCTTCGGGTACGGCGTAGGGTATGGGTTAGGGTTAGGGTTAGGGTTAGTGTTAGGGTTAGGGCTCGGTTTAGGGTACGGGTTAGGATTAGGGTACGTGTTAGGGCTAGGGTAGGGGTTAGGGTTAGGGTACGCGTTAGGGTTAGGGTAGTGATTAAACCTATCCCACTCTCTAGATACCCCTTAGCACATAAAGGAATATTATTTGGGGGTCCAGCCATGGAGAAGAGTTTAGACACTAGGATTAGATAAGGAACACACCCATTATAAAGAAATCACATTAGGATTCTCTTTTTAAGCTGTTCCTTAAAACACTAGTGCTTAGGAAATCTATTGGATTCACAAGCAGTCAAGGGTAGCCTAGGGTTAGGGTTAGGCTTAGGGTTAGGCTTAGGGTACGGCTTAGGGTACGTGTTCGGGGAGGGCTTCGGGTACGGCGTAGGGTATGGGTTAGGGTTAGGGTTAGGGTTAATGTTAGGGTTAGGTCTCGGTTTAGTTTACGGGTTAGGATTAGGGTACGTGTTAGGGTTAGGGTAGGGGTTAGGGTTAGGGTACGCGTTACGGTTAGGGTAGTTATTAAACCTATCCCACTCTCTAGATACCCCTTAGCACGTAAAGGAATATTATTTGGGGGTCCAGCCATGGAGAAGAGTTTAGGCACTAAGATAAGATAAGGAACACACCCATTATAAAGAAATCACATTAGGATTCTCTTTTTAAGCTGTTCCTTAAAACACTAGTGCTTAGGAAATCTATTGGAGGCAGAAGCAGTCAAGGGTAGCCTAGGGTTAGGGTTAGGCTTAGGGTTAGGCTTAGGGTACGCCTTAGGGTACGGGTTCGGGGAGGGCTTCGGGTACGGCGTAGGGTATGGGTTAGGGTTAGGGTTAGGGTTAGGGTTAGTGTTAGGGTAAGGGCTCGGTTTAGGGTACGGGTTAGGATTAGAGTACGTGTTAGGGTTAGGGTAGGGGTTAGGGTTAGGGTACGCGTTAGGGTTAGGGTAGTTATTAAACCTATCCCACTCTCTACATACCCCTTAGCACGTAAAGGAATATTATTTGGGGGTCCAGCCATGGAGAAGAGTTTAGACACTAAGATAATATAAGGAACACACACATTATAAAGAAATCACATTAGGATTCTCTTTTTAAGCTGTTCCTTAAAGCCCTAGTGCTTAGGAAATCTATTGGAGGCAGAAGCAGTCAAGGGTAGCCTAGGGTTAGGGTTAGGCTTAGGGTTAGGCTTAGGGTACGGCTTAGGGTACGGGTTTGGGGAGGGCTTCGGGTACGGCGTATGGTATGGGTTAGGGTTAGGGTTAGGGTTAGGGTTAGTGTTAGGGTTAGGGCTCGGTTTAGGGTACGGGTTAGGATTAGGGTACATGTTAGGGTTAGGGTAGGGGTTAGGGTTAGGGTACGCATTAGGGTTAGGGTAGTTATTAAACCTATCCCACTCTCTAGATACCCCTTAGCACGTAAAGGAATATTATTTGGGGGTCCAGCCATGGAGAAGAGTTTAGACACTAAGATAATATAAGGAACACACACATTATAAAGAAATCACATTAGGATTCTCTTTTTAAGCTGTTCCTTAAAACACTAGTGCTTAGGAAATCTATTGGATTCACAAGCAGTCAAGGGTAGCCTAGGGTTAGGCTTAGGCTTAGGGTTAGGCTTAGGGTACGGCTTAGGGTACGTGTTCGGGGAGGGCTTCGGGTACGGCGTAGGGTATGGGTTAGGGTTAGGGTTAGGGTTAGTGTTAGGGTTAGGGCTCGGTTTAGTTTACGGGTTAGGATTAGGGTACGTGTTAGGGTTAGGGTAGGGGTTAGGGTTAGGGTACGCGTTACGGTTAGGGTAGTTATTAAACCTATCCCACTCTCTAGATACCCCTTAGCACGTAAAGGAATATTATTTGGGGGTCCAGCCATGGAGAAGAGTTTAGGCACTAAGATAAGATAAGGAACACACCCATTATAAAGAAATCACATTAGGATTCTCTTTTTAAGCTGTTCCTTAAAACACTAGTGCTTAGGAAATCTATTGGAGGCAGAAGCAGTCAAGGGTAGCCTAGGGTTAGGGTTAGGCTTAGGGTTAGGCTTAGGGAACGGCTTAGGGTACGGGTTTGGGGAGGGCTTCGGGTACGGCGTAGGGTAAGGGTTAGGGTTAGGGTTAGGGTTAGTGTTAGGGTTAGGGCTCGGTTTAGGGTACGGGTTAGGATTAGGGTACGTGTTAGGGTTAGGGTAGGGGTTAGGGTTAGGGTACGCGTTAGGGTTAGGGTAGTTATTAAACCTATCCCACTCTCTAGATACCCCTTAGCACGTAAAGGAATATTATTTGGGATTGCAGCCATGGAGAAGAGTTTAGACACTAAGATAATATAAGGAACACACACATTATAAAGAAATCACATTAGGATTCTCTTTTTAAGCTGTTCCTTAAAACACTAGTGCTTAGGAAATCTATTGGAGGCAGAAGCAGTCAAGGGTAGCCTAGGGTTAGGGTTAGGCTTAGGGTTAGGCTTAGGGTACGGCTTAGGGTACGGGTTCGGGGAGGGCTTCGGGTACGGCGTAGGGTATGGGTTAGGGTTAGGGTTAGGGTTAGTGTTAGGGTTAGGGCTCGGTTTAGGGTACGGGTTAGGATTAGGGTACGTGTTAGGGTTAGGGTAGGGGTTAGGGTTAGGGTACGCGTTAGGGTTAGGGTAGTGATTAAACCTATCCCACTCTCTAGATACCCCTTAGCACGTAAAGGAATATTATTTGGGGGTCCAGCCATGGAGAAGAGTTTAGGCACTAAGATAAGATAAGGAACACACCCATTATAAAGAAATCACATTAGGATTCTCTTTTTAAGCTGTTCCTTAAAACACTAGTGCTTAGGAAATCTATTGGAGGCAGAAGCAGTCAAGGGTAGCCTAGGGTTAGGGTTAGGCTTAGGGTTAGGCTTAGGGTACGCCTTAGGGTACGGGTTCGGGGAGGGCTTCGGGTACGGCGTAGGGTATGGGTTAGGGTTAGGGTTAGGGTTAGTGTTAGGGTAAGGTCTCGGTTTAGGGTACGGGTTAGGATTAGGGTACGTGTTAGGGTTAGGGTAGGGGTTAGGGTTAGGGTACGCGTTAGGGTTAGGGTAGTTATTAAACCTATCCCACTCTCTACATACCCCTTAGCACGTAAAGGAATATTATTTGGGGGTCCAGCCATGGAGAAGAGTTTAGACACTAAGATAATATAAGGAACACACACATTATAAAGAAATCACATTAGGATTCTCTTTTTAAGCTGTTCCTTAAAGCCCTAGTGCTTAGGAAATCTATTGGAGGCAGAAGCAGTCAAGGGTAGCCTAGGGTTAGGGTTAGGCTTAGGGTTAGGCTTAGGGTACGGCTTAGGGTACGGGTTTGGGGAGGGCTTCGGGTACGGCGTAGGGTATGGGTTAGGGTTAGAGTTAGGGTTAGTCTTAGGGTTAGGGCTCGGTTTAGGGTACGGGTTAGGATTAGGGTACGTGTTAGGGTTAGGGTAGGGGTTAGGGTTAGGGTACGCGTTAGGGTTAGGGTAGTTATTAAACCTATCCCACTCTCTAGATACCCCTTAGCACGTAATGGAATATTATTTGGGGGTCCAGCCATGGAGAAGAGTTTAGACACTAAGATAAGATAAGGAACACACCCATTATAAAGAAATCACATTAGGATTCTCTTTTTAAGCTGTTCCTTAAAACACTAGTGCTTAGGAAATCTATTGGAGGCAGAAGCAGTCAAGGGTAGCCTAGGGTTAGGGTTAGGCTTAGGGTTAGGCTTAGGGTACGGCTTAGGGTACGGGTTCGGGGAGGGCTTCGGGTACGGCGTAGGGTATGGGTTAGGGTTAGGGTTAGGGTTAGTGTTAGCGTTAGGGCTCGGTTTAGGGTACGGGTTAGGATTAGGGTACGTGTTAGGGCTAGGGTAGGGGTTAGGGTTAGGGTACGCGTTAGGGTTAGGGTAGTGATTAAACCTATCCCACTCTCTAGATACCCCTTAGCACATAAAGGAATATTATTTGGGGGTCCAGCCATGGAGAAGAGTTTAGACACTAGGATTAGATAAGGAACACACCCATTATAAAGAAATCACATTAGGATTCTCTTTTTAAGCTGTTCCTTAAAACACTAGTGCTTAGGAAATCTATTGGATTCACAAGCAGTCAAGGGTAGCCTAGGGTTAGGGTTAGGCTTAGGGTTAGACTTAGGGTACGGCTTAGGGTACGTGTTCGGGGAGGGCTTCGGGTACGGCGTAGGGTATGGGTTAGGGTTAGGGTTAGGGTTAGTGTTAGGGTTAGGGCTCGGTTTAGTTTACGGGTTAGGATTAGGGTACGTGTTAGGGTTAGGGTAGGGGTTAGGGTTAGGGTACGCGTTACGGTTAGGGTAGTTATTAAACCTATCCCACTCCCTAGATACCCCTTAGCACGTAAAGGAATATTATTTGGGGGTCCAGCCATGGAGAAGAGTTTAGGCACTAAGATAAGATAAGGAACACACCCATTATAAAGAAATCACATTAGGATTCTCTTTTTAAGCTGTTCCTTAAAACACTAGTGCTTAGGAAATCTATTGGAGGCAGAAGCAGTCAAGGGTAGCCTAGGGTTAGGGTTAGGCTTAGGGTTAGGCTTAGGGTACGGGTTCGGGGAGGGCTTCGGGTACGGCGTCGGGTATGGGTTAGGGTTAGGGTTAGGGTTAGTGTTAGGGTAAGGGCTCGGTTTAGGGTACGGTTTAGGATTAGGGTACGTGTTAGGGTTAGGGTAGGGGTTAGGGTTAGGGTACGCGTTAGGGTTAGGGTAGTTATTAAACCTATCCCACTCTCTACATACCCCTTAGCACGTAAAGGAATATTATTTGGGGGTCCAGCCATGGAGAAGAGTTTAGACACTAAGATAATATAAGGAACACACACATTATAAAGAAATCACATTAGGATTCTCTTTTTAAGCTGTTCCTTAAAGCCCTAGTGCTTAGGAAATCTATTGGAGGCAGAAGCAGTCAAGGGTAGCCTAGGGTTAGGGTTAGGCTTAGGGTTAGGCTTAGGGTACGGCTTAGGGTACGGGTTTGGGGAGGGCTTCGGGTACGGCGTAGGGTATGGGTTAGGGTTAGGGTTAGGGTTAGTGTTAGGGTTAGGGCTCGGTTTAGGGTACGGGTTAGGATTAGGGTACGTGTTAGGGTTAGGGTAGGGGTTAGGGTTAGGGTACGCGTTAGGGTTAGGGTAGTTATTAAACCTATCCCACTCTCTAGATACCCCTTAGCACGTAAAGGAATATTATTTGGGGGTCCAGCCATGGAGAAGAGTTTAGACACTAAGATAATATAAGGAACACACACATTATAAAGAAATCACATTAGGATTCTCTTTTTAAGCTGTTCCTTAAAACACTAGTGCTTAGGAAATCTATTGGAGGCAGAAGCAGTCAAGGGTAGCCTAGGGTTAGGGTTAGGCTTAGGGTTAGGCTTAGGGTACGGCTTAGGGTACGGGTTCGGGGAGGGCTTCGGGTACGGCGTAGGGTATGGGTTAGGGTTAGGGTTAGGGTTAGTGTTAGGGTTAGGGCTCGGTTTAGGGTACGGGTTAGGATTAGGGTACGTGTTAGGGCTAGGGTAGGGGTTAGGGTTAGGGTACGCGTTAGGGTTAGGGTAGTGATTAAACCTATCCCACTCTCTAGATACCCCTTAGCACATAAAGGAATATTATTTGGGGGTCCAGCCATGGAGAAGAGTTTAGACACTAGGATTAGATAAGGAACACACCCATTATAAAGAAATCACATTAGGATTCTCTTTTTAAGCTGTTCCTTAAAACACTAGTGCTTAGGAAATCTATTGCAGGCAGAAGCAGTCAAGGGTAGCCTAGGGTTAGGGTTAGGCTTAGGGTTAGGCTTAGGGTACGGCTTAGGGTACGGGTTCGGGGAGGGCTTCGGGTACGGCGTAGGGTATGGGTTAGGGTTAGGGTTAGGGTTAGTGTTAGGGTTAGGGCTCAGTTTAGGGTAGGGTTTAGGATTAGGGTACGTGTTAGGGCTAGGATAGGGGTTAGGGTTAGGGTATGCGTTAGGGTTAGGGTAGTGATTAAACCTATCCCACTCTCTAGATACCCCTTAGCACATAAAGGAATATTATTTGGGGGTCCAGCCATGGAGAAGAGTTTAGACACTAGGATTAGATAAGGAACACACCCATTATAAAGAAATCACATTAGGATTCTCTTTTTAAGCTGTTCCTTAAAACACTAGTGCTTAGGAAATCTATTGGATTCACAAGCAGTCAAGGGTAGCCTAGGGTTAGGGTTAGGCTTAGGGTTAGGCTTAGGGTACGGCTTAGGGTACGTGTTCGGGGAGGGCTTCGGGTATGGCGTAGGGTATGGGTTAGGGTTAGGGTTAGGGTTAGTGTTAGGGTTAGGGCTCGGTTTAGTTTACGGGTTAGGATTAGGGTACGTGTTAGGGTTAGGGTACGGGTTAGGGTTAGGGTACGCGTTACGGTTAGGGTAGTTATTAAACCTATCCCACTCTCTAGATACCCCTTAGCACGTAAAGGAATATTATTTGGGGGTCCAGCCATGGAGAAGAGTTTAGGCACTAAGATAAGATAAGGAACACACCCATTATAAAGAAATCACATTAGGATTCTCTTTTTAAGCTGTTCCTTAAAACACTAGTGCTTAGGAAATCTATTGGAGGCAGAAGCAGTCAAGGGTAGCCTAGGGTTAGGGTTAGGCTTAGGGTTAGGCTTAGGGTACGCCTTAGGTTACGGGTTCGGGGAGGGCTTCGGGTACGGCGTCGGGTATGGGTTAGGGTTAGGGTTAGGGTTAGTGTTAGGGTAAGGGCTCGGTTGAGGGTACGGTTTAGGATTAGGGTACGTGTTAGGGTTAGGGTAGGGGTTAGGGTTAGGGTACGCGTTAGGGTTAGGGTAGTTATTAAACCTATCCCACTCTCTACATACCCCTTAGCACGTAAAGGAATATTATTTGGGGGTCCAGCCATGGAGAAGAGTTTAGACACTAAGATAATATAAGGAACACACACATTATAAAGAAATCACATTAGGATTCTCTTTTTAAGCTGTTCCTTAAAGCCCTAGTGCTTAGGAAATCTATTGGAGGCAGAAGCAGTCAAGGGTAGCCTAGGGTTAGGGTTAGGCTTAGGGTTAGGCTTAGGGTACGGCTTAGGGTACGGGTTTGGGGAGGGCTTCGGGTACGGCGTAGGGTATGGGTTAGGGTTAGGGTTAGGGTTAGGGCTCGGTTTAGGGTACGGGTTAGGATTAGGGTACGTGTTAGGGTTAGGGTAGGGGTTAGGGTTAGGGTACGCGTTAGGGTTAGGGTAGTTATTAAACCTATCCCACTCTCTAGATACCCCTTAGCACGTAAAGGAATATTATTTGGGGGTCCAGCCATGGAGAAGAGTTTAGACACTAAGATAATATAAGGAACACACACATTATAAAGAAATCACATTAGGATTCTCTTTTTAAGCTGTTCCTTAAAACACTAGTGCTTAGGAAATCTATTGGAGGCAGAAGCAGTCAAGGGTAGCCTAGGGTTAGGGTTAGGCTTAGGGTTAGGCTTAGGGTATGGCTTAGGGTACGGGTTCGGGGAGGGCTTCGGGTACGGCGTAGGGTATGGGTTAGGGTTAGGGTTATGGTTAGTGTTAGGGTTAGGGCTCGGTTTAGGGTACGGGTTAGGATTAGGGTACGTGTTAGGGCTAGGGTAGGGGTTAGGGTTAGGGTACGCGTTAGGGTTAGGGTAGTGATTAAACCTATCCCACTCTCTAGATACCCCTTAGCACATAAAGGAATATTATTTGGGGGTCCAGCCATGGAGAAGAGTTTAGACACTAGGATTAGATAAGGAACACACCCATTATAAAGAAATCACATTAGGATTCTCTTTTTAAGCTGTTCCTTAAAACACTAGTGCTTAGGAAATCTATTGGATTCACAAGCAGTCAAGGGTAGCCTAGGGTTAGGGTTAGGCTTAGGGTTAGGCTTAGGGTACGCCTTAGGGTACGGGTTCGGGGAGGGCTTCGGGTACGGCGTAGGGTATGGGTTAGGGTTAGGGTTAGGGTTAGTGTTAGGGTTAGGGCTCGGTTTAGGGTACGGGTTAGGATTAGGGTACGTGTTAGGGTTAGGGTAGGGGTTAGCGTTAGGGTACGCGTTAGGGTTAGGGTAGTTATTAAACCTATCCCACTTTCTAGATACTCCTTAGCACGTAAAGGAATATTATTTGGGGGTCCAGGCATGGAGAAGAGTTTAGACACTAAGATAATATAAGGAACACACACATTATAAAGAAATCACATTAGGATTCTCTTTTTAAGCTGTTCCCTAAAACCCTAGTGCTTAGGAAATCTATTGGAGGCAGAAGCAGTCAAGGGTAGCCTAGGGTTAGGGTTAGGCTTAGGGTTAGGCTTAGGGTACGCCTTAGGGTACGGGTTCGGGGAGGGCTTCGTGTACGGCGTAATGTATGGGTTAGGGTTAGGGTTAGGGTTAGTGTTATGGTTAGGGCTCGGTTTAGGGTACGGGTTAGGATTAGGGTACGTGTTAGGGTTAGGGTAGGGGTTAGGGTTAGGGTACGCGTTAGGGTTAGGGTAGTTATTAAACCTATCCCACTCTCTAGATAACCCTTAGCACATAATGAATATTATTTGGGGGTCCAGCCATGGAGAAGAGTTTAGACACTAGGATTAGATAAGGAACACACCCATTATAAAGAAATCACATTAGGATTCTCTTTTTAAGCTGTTCCTTAAAACACTAGTGCTTAGGAAATCTATTGGAGGCAGAAGCAGTCAAGGGTAGCCTAGGGTTAGGGTTAGGCTTAGGGTTAGGCTTAGGGTACGGCTTAGGGTACGTGTTCGGGGAGGGTTTCGGGTACGGCGTAGGGTATGGGTTAGGGTTAGGGTTAGGGTTAGTGTTAGGGTTAGGGCTCGGTTTAAGGTACAGGTTAGGATTAGGGTACGTGTTAGGGTTAGGGTAGGGGTTAGGGTTAGGGTACGCGTTACGGTTAGGTTAGTTATTAAACCTAACCCACTCTCTAGATACCCCTTAGCACGTAAAGGAATATTATGTGGGGGTCCAGCCATGGAGAAGAGTTTAGGCACTAAGATAAGATAAGGAACACACCCATTATAAAGAAATCACATTAGGATTCTCTTTTTAAGTTGTTCCTTAAAACACTAGTGCTTAGGAAATCTATTGGAGGCAGAAGCAGTCAAGGGTAGCCTAGGGTTAGGGTTAGGCTTAGGGTTAGGCTTAGGGTACGCCTTAGGTTACGGGTTCAGGGAGGGCTTCGGGTACGGCGTAGTGTATGGGTTAGGGTTAGGGTTAGGGTTAGTGTTAGGGTTAGGGCTCGGTTTAGGGTACGGGTAAGGATTAGGGTACGTGTTAGGGTTAGGGTAGGGGTTAGGGTTAGGGTACTCGTTAGGGTTAGGGTAGTTATTAAACCTATCCCCCTCTCTAGATACCCCTTAGCACGTAAAGGAATATTATTTGGGGGTCCAGCCATGGAGAAGAGTTTAGACACTAAGATAATATAAGGAACACACACATTATAAAGAAATCACATTAGGATTCTCTTTTTAAGCTGTTCCTTAAAGCCCTAGTGCTTAGGAAATCTATTGGAGGCAGAAGCAGTCAAGGGTAGCCTAGGTTTAGGGTTAGGCTTAGGGTTAGGCTTAGGGTACGGCTTAGGGTACGGGTTTGGGGAGGGCTTCGGGTACGGCGTAGGGTATGGGTTAGGGTTAGGGTTAGGGTTAGTGTTAGGGTTAGGGCTCGGTTTAGGGTACGGGTTAGGATTAGGGTACGTGTTAGGGTTAGGGTAGGGGTTAGGGTTAGGGTACGCGTTAGGGTTAGGGTAGTTATTAAACCTATCCCACTCTCTAGATACCCCTTAGCACGTAAAGGAATATTATTTGGGGGTCCAGCCATGGAGAAGAGTTTAGGCACTAAGATAAGATAAGGAACACACCCATTATAAAGAAATCACATTAGGATTCTCTTTTTAAGCTGTTCCTTAAAACACTAGTGCTTAGGAAATCTATTGGAGGCAGAAGCAGTCAAGGGTAGCCTAGGGTTAGGGTTAGGCTTAGGGTTAGGCTTAGGGTACGCCTTAGGGTAAGGGTTCAGGGAGGGCTTCGGGTACGGCGTAGTGTATGGGTTAGGGTTAGGGTTAGGGTGAGTGTTAGGGTTAGGGCTCGGTTTAGGGTACGGGTAAGGATTAGGGTACGTGTTAGGGTTAGGGTAGGGGTTAGGGTTAGGGTACGCGTTAGGGTTAGGGTAGTTATTAAACCTATCCCACTCTCTAGATACCCCTTAGCACGTAAAGGAATATTATTTGGGGGTCCAGCCATGGAGAAGAGTTTAGACACTAAGATAATATAAGGAACACTCTCATTATAAAGAAATCACATTAGGATTCTCTTTTTAAGCTGTTCCTTAAAGCCCTAGTGCTTAGGAAATCTATTGGAGGCAGAAGCAGTCAAGGGTAGCCTAGGGTTAGGGTTAGGCTTAGGGTTAGGCTTAGGGTACGGCTTAGGGTACGGGTTTGGGGAGGGCTTCGGGTACGGCGTAGGGTATGGGTTAGGGTTAGGTTTAGGGTTAGTGTTAGGGTTAGGGCTCGGTTTAGGGTACGGGTTAGGATTAGGGTACGTGTTAGGGTTAGGGTAGGGGTTAGGCTTAGGGTACGCGTTAGGGTTAGGGTAGTTAGTAAACCTATCCCACTCTCTAGATACCCCTTAGCACGTAAAGGAATATTATTTGGGGGTCCAGCCATGGAGAAGAGTTTAGACACTAAGATAATATAAGGAACACACACATTATAAAGAAATCACATTAGGATTCTCTTTTTAAGCTGTTCCTTAAAACACTAGTGCTTAGGAAATCTATTGGAGGCAGAAGCAGTCAAGGGTAGCCTAGGGTTAGGGTTAGGCTTAGGGTTAGGCTTAGGGTACGGCTTAGGGTACGGGTTCGGGGAGGGCTTCGGGTACGGCGTAGGGTATGGGTTAGGGTTAGGGTTAGGGTTAGTGTTAGGGTTAGGGCTCGGTTTAGGGTACGGGTTAGGATTAGGGTACGTGTTAGGGCTAGGGTAGGGGTTAGGGTTAGGGTACGCGTTAGGGTTAGGGTAGTGATTAAACCTATCCCACTCTCTAGATACCCCTTAGCACATAAAGGAATATTATTTGGGGGTCCAGCCATGGAGAAGAGTTTAGACACTAGGATTAGATAAGGAACACACCCATTATAAAGAAATCACATTAGGATTCTCTTTTTAAGCTGTTCCTTAAAACACTAGTGCTTAGGAAATCTATTGGATTCACAAGCAGTCAAGGGTAGCCTAGGGTTAGGGTTAGGCTTAGGGTTAGGCTTAGGGTACGGCTTAGGGTACGTGTTCGGGGAGGGCTTCGTGTACGGCGTAGGGTATGGGTTAGGGTTAGGGTTAGGGTTAGTGTTAGGGTTAGGGCTCGGTTTAGTTTACGGGTTAGGATTAGGGTACGTGTTAGGGTTAGGGTAGGGGTTAGGGTTAGGGTACGCGTTACTGTTAGGGTAGTTATTAAACCTATCCCACTCTCTAGATACCCCTTAGCACGTAAAGGAATATTATTTGGGGGTCCAGCCATGGAGAAGAGTTTAGACACTAGGATTAGATAAGGAACACACCCATTATAAAGAAATCACATTAGGATTCTCTTTTTAAGCTGTTCCTTAAAACACTAGTGCTTAGGAAATCTATTGGAGGCAGAAGCAGTCAAGGGTAGCCTAGGGTTAGGGTTAGGCTTAGGGTTAGGCTTAGGGTACGCCTTAGGGTACGGGTTCGGGGAGGGCTTCGGGTACGGCGTAGGGTATGGGTTAGGGTTAGGGTTAGGGTTAGTGTTAGGGTAAGGGCTCGGTTTAGGGTACGGGTTAGGATTAGGGTACGTGTTAGGGTTAGGGTAGGGGTTAGGGTTAGGGTACGCGTTAGGGTTAGGGTAGTTATTAAACCTATCCCACTCTCTACATACCCCTTAGCACGTAAAGGAATATTATTTGGGGGTCCAGCCATGGAGAAGAGTTTAGACACTAAGATAATATAAGGAACACACACATTATAAAGAAATCACATTAGGATTCTCTTTTTAAGCTGTTCCTTAAAGCCCTAGTGCTTAGGAAATCTATTGGAGGCAGAAGCAGTCAAGGGTAGCCTAGGGTTAGGGTTAGGCTTAGGGTTAGGCTTAGGGTACGGCTTAGGGTACGGGTTTGGGGAGGGCTTCGGGTACGGCGTAAGGTATGGGTTAGGGTTAGGGTTAGGGTTAGTCTTAGGGTTAGGGCTCGGTTTAGGGTACGGGTTAGGATTAGGGTACGTGTTAGGGTTAGGGTAGGGGTTAGGGTTAGGGTACGCGTTAGGGTTAGGGTAGTTATTAAACCTATCCCACTCTCTAGATACCCCTTAGCACGTAAAGGAATATTATTTGGGGGTCCAGCCATGGAGAAGAAGAGTTTAGACACTAAGATAATATAAGGAACACACACATTATAAAGAAATCACATTAGGATTCTCTTTTTAAGCTGTTCCTTAAAACACTAGTGCTTAGGAAATCTATTGGAGGCAGAAGCAGTCAAGGGTAGCCTAGGGTTAGGGTTAGGCTTAGGGTTAGGCTTAGGGTACGGCTTAGGGTACGGGTTCGGGGAGGGCTTCGGGTACGGCGTAGGGTATGGGTTAGGGTTAGGGTTAGGGTTAGTGTTAGGGTTAGGGCTCGGTTTAGGGTACGGGTTAGGATTAGGGTACGTGTTAGGGCTAGGGTAGGGGTTAGGGTTAGGGTACGCGTTAGGGTTAGGGTAGTGATTAAACCTATCCCACTCTCTAGATACCCCTTAGCACATAAAGGAATATTATTTGGGGGTCCAGCCATGGAGAAGAGTTTAGACACTAGGATTAGATAAGGAACACACCCATTATAAAGAAATCACATTAGGATTCTCTTTTTAAGCTGTTCCTTAAAACACTAGTGCTTAGGAAATCTATTGGATTCACAAGCAGTCAAGGGTAGCCTAGGGTTAGGGTTAGGCTTAGGGTTAGGCTTAGGGTACGGCTTAGGGTACGTGTTCGGGGAGGGCTTCGGGTACGGCGTAGGGTATGGGTTAGGGTTAGGGTTAGGGTTAGTGTTAGGGTTAGGGCTCGGTTTAGTTTACGGGTTAGGATTAGGGTACGTGTTAGGGTTAGGGTAGGGGTTAGGGTTAGGGTACGCGTTACGGTTAGGGTAGTTATTAAACCTATCCCACTCTCTAGATACCCCTTAGCACGTAAAGGAATATTATTTGGGGGTCCAGCCATGGAGAAGAGTTTAGGCACTAAGATAAGATAAGGAACACACCCATTATAAAGAAATCACATTAGGATTCTCTTTTTAAGCTGTTCTTTAAAACACTAGTGCTTAGGAAATCTATTGGAGGCAGAAGCAGTCAAGGGTAGCCTAGGGTTAGGGTTAGGCTTAGGGTTAGGCTTAGGGTACGCCTTAGGGTACGGGTTCGGGGAGGGCTTCGGGTACGGCGTAGGGTATGGGTTAGGGTTAGGGTTAGGGTTAGTGTTAGGGTAAGGGCTCGGTTTAGGGTACGGGTTAGGATTAGGGTACGTGTTAGGGTTAGGGTAGGGGTTAGGGTTAGGGTACGCGTTAGGGTTAGGGTAGTTATTAAACCTATCCCACTCTATACATACCCCTTAGCACGTAAAGGAATATTATTTGGGGGTCCAGCCATGGAGAAGAGTTTAGACACTAAGATAATATAAGGAACACACACATTATAAAGAAATCACATTAGGATTCTCTTTTTAAGCTGTTCCTTAAAGCCCTAGTGCTTAGGAAATCTATTGGAGGCAGAAGCAGTCAAGGGTAGCCTAGGGTTAGGGTTAGGCTTAGGGTACGGCTTAGGGTACGGGTTTAGGGAGGGCTTCAGGTACGGCGTAGGGTTTGGGTTAGGGTTAGGGTGAGGGTTAGTGTTAGGGTTAGGGCTCGGTTTAGGGTACGGGTTAGGATTAGGGTACGTGTTAGGGTTAGGGTAGGGGTTAGGGTTAGGGTACGCGTTAGGGTTAGGGTAGTTATTAAAGCTATCCCACTCTCTAGATACCCCTTAGCACGTAAAGGAATATTATTTGGGGGTCCAGCCATGGAGAAGAGTTTAGACACTAAGATAAAATAAGGAACACACACATTATAAAGAAATCACATTAGGATTCTCTTTTTAAGCTGTTCCTTAAAACCCTAGTGCTTAGGAAATCTATTGGAGGCAGAAGCAGTCAAGGGTAGCCTAGGGTTAGGGTTAGGCTTAGGGTTAGGCTTAGGGTACGGCTTAGGGTACGGGTTCGGGGAGGGCTTCGGGTACGGCGTAGGGTATGGGTTAGGGTTAGGGTTAGGGTTAGTGTTAGGGTTAGGGCTCGGTTTAGGGTACGGGTTAGGATTAGGGTACGTGTTAGGGCTAGGGTAGGGGTTAGGTTTAGGGTACGCGTTAGGGTTAGGGTAGTGATTAAACCTATCCCACTCTCTAGATACCCCTTAGCACATAAAGGAATATTATTTGGGGGTCCAGCCATGGAGAAGAGTTTAGACACTAGGATTAGATAAGGAACACACCCATTATAAAGAAATCACATTAGGATTCTCTTTTTAAGCTGTTCCTTAAAACACTAGTGCTTAGGAAATCTATTGGAGGCAGAAGCAGTCAAGGGTAGCCTAGGGTTAGGGTTAGGCTTAGGGTTAGGCTTAGGGTACGGCTTAGGGTACGGGTTCGGGGAGGGCTTCGGGTACGGCGTAGGGTATGGGTTAGGGTTAGGGTTAGTGTTAGGGTTAGGGCTCGGTTTAGGGTACGGGTTAGGATTAGGGTACGTGTTAGTGTTAGGGTAGGGGTTAGCGTTAGGGTACGCGCTAGGGTTAGGGTAGTTATTAAACCTATCCCACTCTCTAGATACTCCTTAGCACGTAAAGGAATATTATTTGGGTGTCCAGGCATGGAGAAGAGTTTAGACACTAAGATAATATAAGGAACACACACATTATAAAGAAATCACATTAGGATTCTCTTTTTAAGCTGTTCCTTAAAACCCTAGTGCTTAGGAAATCTATTGGAGGCAGAAGCAGTCAAGGGTAGCCTAGGGTTAGGGTTAGGCTTAGGGTTAGGCTTAGGGTACGCCTTAGGGTACGGGTTCGGGGAGGGCTTCGTGTACGGCGTAATGTATGGGTTAGGGTTAGGGTTAGGGTTAGTGTTATGGTTAGGGCTCGGTTTAGGGTACGGGTTAGGATTAGGGTACGTGTTAGGGTTAGGGTAGGGGTTAGGGTTAGGGTACGCGTTAGGGTTAGGGTAGTTATTAAACCTATCCCACTCTCTAGATAACCCTTAGCACATAATGAATATTATTTGGGGGTCCAGCCATGGAGAAGAGTTTAGACACTAGGATTAGATAAGGAACACACCCATTATAAAGAAATCACATTAGGATTCTCTTTTTAAGCTGTTCCTTAAAACACTAGTGCTTAGGAAATCTATTGGAGGCAGAAGCAGTCAAGGGTAGCCTAGGGTTAGGGTTAGGCTTAGGGTTAGGCTTAGGGTACGGCTTAGGGTACGTGTTCGGGGAGGGTTTCGGGTACGGCGTAGGGTATGGGTTAGGGTTAGGGTTAGGGTTAGTGTTAGGGTTAGGGCTCGGTTTAAGGTACAGGTTAGGATTAGGGTACGTGTTAGGGTTAGGGTAGGGGTTAGGGTTAGGGTACGCGTTACGGTTAGGTTAGTTATTAAACCTAACCCACTCTCTAGATACCCCTTAGCACGTAAAGGAATATTATGTGGGGGTCCAGCCATGGAGAAGAGTTTAGGCACTAAGATAAGATAAGGAACACACCCATTATAAAGAAATCACATTAGGATTCTCTTTTTAAGTTGTTCCTTAAAACACTAGTGCTTAGGAAATCTATTGGAGGCAGAAGCAGTCAAGGGTA
Organism: Balaenoptera physalus; assembly: GCF_965194825.1. NCBI lineage: Eukaryota > Metazoa > Chordata > Mammalia > Artiodactyla > Balaenopteridae > Balaenoptera > Balaenoptera physalus. Next base: position 1,650,814 of record NW_028126471.1, read on the forward strand.
GCCTAGGGTTAGGGTTAGGCTTAGGGTTAGGCTTAGGGTACGCCTTAGGTTACGGGTTCAGGGAGGGCTTCGGGTACGGCGTAGTGTATGGGTTAGGGTTAGGGTTAGGGTTAGTGTTAGGGTTAGGGCTCGGTTTAGGGTACGGGTAAGGATTAGGGTACGTGTTAGGGTTAGGGTAGGGCTTAGGGTTAGGGTACTCGTTAGGGTTAGGGTAGTTATTAAACCTATCCCCCTCTCTAGATACCCCTTAGCACGTAAAGGAATATTATTTGGGGGTCCAGCCATGGAGAAGAGTTTAGACACTAAGATAATATAAGGAACACACACATTATAAAGAAATCACATTAGGATTCTCTTTTTAAGCTGTTCCTTAAAGCCCTAGTGCTTAGGAAATCTATTGGAGGCAGAAGCAGTCAAGGGTAGCCTAGGTTTAGGGTTAGGCTTAGGGTTAGGCTTAGGGTACGGCTTAGGGTACGGGTTTGGGGAGGGCTTCGGGTACGGCGTAGGGTATGGGTTAGGGTTAGGGTTAGGGTTAGTGTTAGGGTTAGGGCTCGGTTTAGGGTACGGGTTAGGATTAGGGTACGTGTTAGGGTTAGGGTAGGGGTTAGGGTTAGGGTACGCGTTAGGGTTAGGGTAGTTATTAAACCTATCCCACTCTCTAGATACCCCTTAGCACGTAAAGGAATATTATTTGGGGGTCCAGCCATGGAGAAGAGTTTAGGCACTAAGATAAGATAAGGAACACACCCATTATAAAGAAATCACATTAGGATTCTCTTTTTAAGCTGTTCCTTAAAACACTAGTGCTTAGGAAATCTATTGGAGGCAGAAGCAGTCAAGGGTAGCCTAGGGTTAGGGTTAGGCTTAGGGTTAGGCTTAGGGTACGCCTTAGGGTAAGGGTTCAGGGAGGGCTTCGGGTACGGCGTAGTGTATGGGTTAGGGTTAGGGTTAGGGTGAGTGTTAGGGTTAGGGCTCGGTTTAGGGTACGGGTAAGGATTAGGGTACGTGTTAGGGTTAGGGTAGGGGTTAGGGTTAGGGTACGCGTTAGGGTTAGGGTAGTTATTAAACCTATCCCACTCTCTAGATACCCCTTAGCACGTAAAGGAATATTATTTGGGGGTCCAGCCATGGAGAAGAGTTTAGACACTAAGATAATATAAGGAACACTCTCATTATAAAGAAATCACATTAGGATTCTCTTTTTAAGCTGTTCCTTAAAGCCCTAGTGCTTAGGAAATCTATTGGAGGCAGAAGCAGTCAAGGGTAGCCTAGGGTTAGGGTTAGGCTTAGGGTTAGGCTTAGGGTACGGCTTAGGGTACGGGTTTGGGGAGGGCTTCGGGTACGGCGTAGGGTATGGGTTAGGGTTAGGTTTAGGGTTAGTGTTAGGGTTAGGGCTCGGTTTAGGGTACGGGTTAGGATTAGGGTACGTGTTAGGGTTAGGGTAGGGGTTAGGCTTAGGGTACGCGTTAGGGTTAGGGTAGTTAGTAAACCTATCCCACTCTCTAGATACCCCTTAGCACGTAAAGGAATATTATTTGGGGGTCCAGCCATGGAGAAGAGTTTAGACACTAAGATAATATAAGGAACACACACATTATAAAGAAATCACATTAGGATTCTCTTTTTAAGCTGTTCCTTAAAACACTAGTGCTTAGGAAATCTATTGGAGGCAGAAGCAGTCAAGGGTAGCCTAGGGTTAGGGTTAGGCTTAGGGTTAGGCTTAGGGTACGGCTTAGGGTACGGGTTCGGGGAGGGCTTCGGGTACGGCGTAGGGTATGGGTTAGGGTTAGGGTTAGGGTTAGTGTTAGGGTTAGGGCTCGGTTTAGGGTACGGGTTAGGATTAGGGTACGTGTTAGGGCTAGGGTAGGGGTTAGGGTTAGGGTACGCGTTAGGGTTAGGGTAGTGATTAAACCTATCCCACTCTCTAGATACCCCTTAGCACATAAAGGAATATTATTTGGGGGTCCAGCCATGGAGAAGAGTTTAGACACTAGGATTAGATAAGGAACACACCCATTATAAAGAAATCACATTAGGATTCTCTTTTTAAGCTGTTCCTTAAAACACTAGTGCTTAGGAAATCTATTGGATTCACAAGCAGTCAAGGGTAGCCTAGGGTTAGGGTTAGGCTTAGGGTTAGGCTTAGGGTACGGCTTAGGGTACGTGTTCGGGGAGGGCTTCGTGTACGGCGTAGGGTTAGGGTTAGGGTTAGTGTTAGGGTTAGGGCTCGGTTTAGTTTACGGGTTAGGATTAGGGTACGTGTTAGGGTTAGGGTAGGGGTTAGGGTTAGGGTACGCGTTACTGTTAGGGTAGTTATTAAACCTATCCCACTCTCTAGATACCCCTTAGCACGTAAAGGAATATTATTTGGGGGTCCAGCCATGGAGAAGAGTTTAGACACTAGGATTAGATAAGGAACACACCCATTATAAAGAAATCACATTAGGATTCTCTTTTTAAGCTGTTCCTTAAAACACTAGTGCTTAGGAAATCTATTGGAGGCAGAAGCAGTCAAGGGTAGCCTAGGGTTAGGGTTAGGCTTAGGGTTAGGCTTAGGGTACGCCTTAGGGTACGGGTTCGGGGAGGGCTTCGGGTACGGCGTAGGGTATGGGTTAGGGTTAGGGTTAGGGTTAGTGTTAGGGTAAGGGCTCGGTTTAGGGTACGGGTTAGGATTAGGGTACGTGTTAGGGTTAGGGTAGGGGTTAGGGTTAGGGTACGCGTTAGGGTTAGGGTAGTTATTAAACCTATCCCACTCTCTACATACCCCTTAGCACGTAAAGGAATATTATTTGGGGGTCCAGCCATGGAGAAGAGTTTAGACACTAAGATAATATAAGGAACACACACATTATAAAGAAATCACATTAGGATTCTCTTTTTAAGCTGTTCCTTAAAGCCCTAGTGCTTAGGAAATCTATTGGAGGCAGAAGCAGTCAAGGGTAGCCTAGGGTTAGGGTTAGGCTTAGGGTTAGGCTTAGGGTACGGCTTAGGGTACGGGTTTGGGGAGGGCTTCGGGTACGGCGTAAGGTATGGGTTAGGGTTAGGGTTAGGGTTAGTCTTAGGGTTAGGGCTCGGTTTAGGGTACGGGTTAGGATTAGGGTACGTGTTAGGGTTAGGGTAGGGGTTAGGGTTAGGGTACGCGTTAGGGTTAGGGTAGTTATTAAACCTATCCCACTCTCTAGATACCCCTTACCACGTAAAGGAATATTATTTGGGGGTCCAGCCATGGAGAAGAAGAGTTTAGACACTAAGATAATATAAGGAACACACACATTATAAAGAAATCACATTAGGATTCTCTTTTTAAGCTGTTCCTTAAAACACTAGTGCTTAGGAAATCTATTGGAGGCAGAAGCAGTCAAGGGTAGCCTAGGGTTAGGGTTAGGCTTAGGGTTAGGCTTAGGGTACGGCTTAGGGTACGGGTTCGGGGAGGGCTTCGGGTACGGCGTAGGGTATGGGTTAGGGTTAGGGTTAGGGTTAGTGTTAGGGTTAGGGCTCGGTTTAGGGTACGGGTTAGGATTAGGGTACGTGTTAGGGCTAGGGTAGGGGTTAGGGTTAGGGTACGCGTTAGGGTTAGGGTAGTGATTAAACCTATCCCACTCTCTAGATACCCCTTAGCACATAAAGGAATATTATTTGGGGGTCCAGCCATGGAGAAGAGTTTAGACACTAGGATTAGATAAGGAACACACCCATTATAAAGAAATCACATTAGGATTCTCTTTTTAAGCTGTTCCTTAAAACACTAGTGCTTAGGAAATCTATTGGATTCACAAGCAGTCAAGGGTAGCCTAGGGTTAGGGTTAGGCTTAGGGTTAGGCTTAGGGTACGGCTTAGGGTACGTGTTCGGGGAGGGCTTCGGGTACGGCGTAGGGTATGGGTTAGGGTTAGGGTTAGGGTTAGTGTTAGGGTTAGGGCTCGGTTTAGTTTACGGGTTAGGATTAGGGTACGTGTTAGGGTTAGGGTAGGGGTTAGGGTTAGGGTACGCGTTACGGTTAGGGTAGTTATTAAACCTATCCCACTCTCTAGATACCCCTTAGCACGTAAAGGAATATTATTTGGGGGTCCAGCCATGGAGAAGAGTTTAGGCACTAAGATAAGATAAGGAACACACACATTATAAAGAAATCACATTAGGATTCTCTTTTTAAGCTGTTCCTTAAAGCCCTAGTGCTTAGGAAATCTATTGGAGGCAGAAGCAGTCAAGGGTAGCCTAGGGTTAGGGTTAGGCTTAGGGTACGGCTTAGGGTACGGGTTTAGGGAGGGCTTCAGGTACGGCGTAGGGTTTGGGTTAGGGTTAGGGTGAGGGTTAGTGTTAGGGTTAGGGCTCGGTTTAGGGTACGGGTTAGGATTAGGGTACGTGTTAGGGTTAGGGTAGGGGTTAGGGTTAGGGTACGCGTTAGGGTTAGGGTAGTTATTAAACCTATCCCACTCTCTAGATACCCCTTAGCACGTAAAGGAATATTATTTGGGGGTCCAGCCATGGAGAAGAGTTTAGACACTAAGATAAAATAAGGAACACACACATTATAAAGAAATCACATTAGGATTCTCTTTTTAAGCTGTTCCTTAAAACCCTAGTGCTTAGGAAATCTATTGGAGGCAGAAGCAGTCAAGGGTAGCCTAGGGTTAGGGTTAGGCTTAGGGTTAGGCTTAGGGTACGGCTTAGGGTACGGGTTCGGGGAGGGCTTCGGGTACGGCGTAGGGTATGGGTTAGGGTTAGGGTTAGGGTTAGTGTTAGGGTTAGGGCTCGGTTTAGGGTACGGGTTAGGATTAGGGTACGTGTTAGGGCTAGGGTAGGGGTTAGGTTTAGTGTACGCGTTAGGGTTAGGGTAGTGATTAAACCTATCCCACTCTCTAGATACCCCTTAGCACATAAAGGAATATTATTTGGGGGTCCAGCCATGGAGAAGAGTTTAGACACTAGGATTAGATAAGGAACACACCCATTATAAAGAAATCACATTAGGATTCTCTTTTTAAGCTGTTCCTTAAAACACTAGTGCTTAGGAAATCTATTGGAGGCAGAAGCAGTCAAAGGTAGCCTAGGGTTAGGGTTAGGCTTAGGGTTAGGCTTAGGGTACGGCTTAGGGTACGGGTTCGGGGAGGGCTTCGGGTACGGCGTAGGGTATGGGTTAGGGTTAGGGTTAGTGTTAGGGTTAGGGCTCGGTTTAGGGTACGGGTTAGGATTAGGGTACGTGTTAGTGTTAGGGTAGGGGTTAGCGTTAGGGTACGCGTTAGGGTTAGGGTAGTTATTAAACCTATCCCACTCTCTAGATACTCCTTAGCACGTAAAGGAATATTATTTGGGTGTCCAGGCATGGAGAAGAGTTTAGACACTAAGATAATATAAGGAACACACACATTATAAAGAAATCACATTAGGATTCTCTTTTTAAGCTGTTCCTTAAAACCGTAGTGCTTAGGAAATCTATTGGAGGCAGAAGCAGTCAAGGGTAGCCTAGGGTTACGGTTAGGCTTAGGGTTAGGCTTAGGGTACGGCTTAGGGTACGGGTTTGGGGAGGGCTTCGGGTACGGCGTAGGGTATGGGTTAGGGTTAGGGTTAGGGTTAGTGTTAGGGTTAGGGCTCGGTTTAGGGTACGGGTTAGGATTAGGGTACGTGTTTGGGTTAGGGTAGGGGTTGGGGTTAGGGTACGCGTTAGGGTTAGGGTAGTTATTAAACCTATCCCACTCTCTAGATACCCCTTAGCACGTAAAGGAATATTATTTGGGGGTCCAGCCATGGAGCAGAGTTTAGACACTAAGATAATATAAGGAACACACACATTATAAAGAAATCACATTAGGATTCTCTTTTTAAGCTGTTCCTTAAAACACTAGTGCTTAGGAAATCTATTGGAGGCAGAAGCAGTCAAGGGTAGCCTAGGGTTAGGGTTAGGCTTAGGGTTAGGCTTAGGGTACGCCTTAGGGTACGGGTTCGGGGAAGGCTTCGGGTACGGCGTAATGTATGGGTTAGGGTTAGGGTTAGGGTTAGTGTTAGGGTTAGGGCTCGGTTTAGGGTACGGGTTAGGATTAGGGTACGTGTTAGGGTTAGGGTAGGGGTTTGGGTTAGGGTACGCGTTAGGGTTAGGGTAGTTATTAAACCTATCCCACTCTCTAGATACCCCTTAGGACATAAAGGAATATTATTTGGGGGTCCAGCCATGGAGAAGAGTTTAGGCACTAAGATAAGATAAGGAACACACCCATTATAAAGAAATCACATTAGGATTCTCTTTTTAAGCTGTTCCTTAAAACACTAGTGCTTAGGAAATCTATTGGAGGCAGAAGCAGTCAAGGGTAGCCTAGGGTTAGGGTTAGGCTTAGGGTTAGGCTTAGGGTACGGCTTAGGGTACGGGTTCGGGGAGGGCTTCGGGTACGGCGTAGGGTATGGGTTAGGGTTAGGGTTAGGGTTAGTGTTAGGGTTAGGGCTCGGTTTAGGGTACGGGTTAGGATTAGGGTACGTGTTAGGGCTAGGGTAGGGGTTAGGGTTAGGGTACGCGTTAGGGTTAGGGTAGTGATTAAACCTATCCCACTCTCTAGATACCCCTTAGCCCATAAAGGAATATTATTTGGGGGTCCAGCCATGGAGAAGAGTTTAGACACTAGGATTAGATAAGGAACACACCCATTATAAAGAAATCACATTAGGATTCTCTTTTTAAGCTGTTCCTTAAAACACTAGTGCTTAAGAAATCTATTGGATTCACAAGCAGTCAAGGGTAGCCTAGGGTTAGGGTTAGGCTTAGGGTTAGGCTTAGGGTACGGCTTAGGGTACGTGTTCGGGGAGGGTTTCGGGTACGGCGTAGGGTATGGGTTAGGGTTAGGGTTAGGGTTAGTGTTAGGGTTAGGGCTCGGTTTAAGGTACAGGTTAGGATTAGGGTACGTGTTAGGGTTAGGGTAGGGGTTAGGGTTAGGGTACGCGTTACGGTTAGGTTAGTTATTAAACCTAACCCACTCTCTAGATACCCCTTAGCACGTAAAGGAATATTATGTGGGGGTCCAGCCATGGAGAAGAGTTTAGGCACTAAGATAAGATAAGGAACACACCCATTATAAAGAAATCACATTAGGATTCTCTTTTTAAGTTGTTCCTTAAAACACTAGTGCTTAGGAAATCTATTGGAGGCAGAAGCAGTCAAGGGTAGCCTAGGGTTAGGGTTAGGCTTAGGGTTAGGCTTAGGGTACGCCTTAGGTTACGGGTTCAGGGAGGGCTTCGGATACGGCGTAGTGTATGGGTTAGGGTTAGGGTTAGGGTTAGTGTTAGGGTTAGGGCTCGGTTTAGGGTACGGGTAAGGATTAGGGTACGTGTTAGGGTTAGGGTAGGGGTTAGGGTTAGGGTACTCGTTAGGGTTAGGGTAGTTATTAAACCTATCCCCCTCTCTAGATACCCCTTAGCACGTAAAGGAATATTATTTGGGGGTCCAGCCATGGAGAAGAGTTTAGACACTAAGATAATATAAGGAACACACACATTATAAAGAAATCACATTAGGATTCTCTTTTTAAGCTGTTCCTTAAAGCCCTAGTGCTTAGGAAATCTATTGGAGGCAGAAGCAGTCAAGGGTAGCCTAGGTTTAGGGTTAGGCTTAGGGTTAGGCTTAGGGTACGGCTTAGGGTACGGGTTTGGGGAGGGCTTCGGGTACGGCGTAGGGTATGGGTTAGGGTTAGGGTTAGGGTTAGTGTTAGGGTTAGGGCTCGGTTTAGGGTACGGGTTAGGATTAGGGTACGTGTTAGGGTTAGGGTAGGGGTTAGGGTTAGGGTACGCGTTAGGGTTAGGGTAGTTATTAAACCTATCCCACTCTCTAGATACCCCTTAGCACGTAAAGGAATATTATTTGGGGGTCCAGCCATGGAGAAGAGTTTAGGCACTAAGATAAGATAAGGAACACACCCATTATAAAGAAATCACATTAGGATTCTCTTTTTAAGCTGTTCCTTAAAACACTAGTGCTTAGGAAATCTATTGGAGGCAGAAGCAGTCAAGGGTAGCCTAGGGTTAGGGTTAGGCTTAGGGTTAGGCTTAGGGTACGCCTTAGGGTAAGGGTTCAGGGAGGGCTTCGGGTACGGCGTAGTGTATGGGTTAGGGTTAGGGTTAGGGTGAGTGTTAGGGTTAGGGCTCGGTTTAGGGTACGGGTAAGGATTAGGGTACGTGTTAGGGTTAGGGTAGGGGTTAGGGTTAGGGTACGCGTTAGGGTTAGGGTAGTTATTAAACCTATCCCACTCTCTAGATACCCCTTAGCACGTAAAGGAATATTATTTGGGGGTCCAGCCATGGAGAAGAGTTTAGACACTAAGATAATATAAGGAACACTCTCATTATAAAGAAATCACATTAGGATTCTCTTTTTAAGCTGTTCCTTAAAGCCCTAGTGCTTAGGAAATCTATTGGAGGCAGAAGCAGTCAAGGGTAGCCTAGGGTTAGGGTTAGGCTTAGGGTTAGGCTTAGGGTACGGCTTAGGGTACGGGTTTGGGGAGGGCTTCGGGTACGGCGTAGGGTATGGGTTAGGGTTAGGTTTAGGGTTAGTGTTAGGGTTAGGGCTCGGTTTAGGGTACGGGTTAGGATTAGGGTACGTGTTAGGGTTAGGGTAGGGGTTAGGCTTAGGGTACGCGTTAGGGTTAGGGTAGTTAGTAAACCTATCCCACTCTCTAGATACCCCTTAGCACGTAAAGGAATATTATTTGGGGGTCCAGCCATGGAGAAGAGTTTAGACACTAAGATAATATAAGGAACACACACATTATAAAGAAATCACATTAGGATTCTCTTTTTAAGCTGTTCCTTAAAACACTAGTGCTTAGGAAATCTATTGGAGGCAGAAGCAGTCAAGGGTAGCCTAGGGTTAGGGTTAGGCTTAGGGTTAGGCTTAGGGTACGGCTTAGGGTACGGGTTCGGGGAGGGCTTCGGGTACGGCGTAGGGTATGGGTTAGGGTTAGGGTTAGGGTTAGTGTTAGGGTTAGGGCTCGGTTTAGGGTACGGGTTAGGATTAGGGTACGTGTTAGGGCTAGGGTAGGGGTTAGGGTTAGGGTACGCGTTAGGGTTAGGGTAGTGATTAAACCTATCCCACTCTCTAGATACCCCTTAGCACATAAAGGAATATTATTTGGGGGTCCAGCCATGGAGAAGAGTTTAGACACTAGGATTAGATAAGGAACACACCCATTATAAAGAAATCACATTAGGATTCTCTTTTTAAGCTGTTCCTTAAAACACTAGTGCTTAGGAAATCTATTGGATTCACAAGCAGTCAAGGGTAGCCTAGGGTTAGGGTTAGGCTTAGGGTTAGGCTTAGGGTACGGCTTAGGGTACGTGTTCGGGGAGGGCTTCGTGTACGGCGTAGGGTATGGGTTAGGGTTAGGGTTAGGGTTAGTGTTAGGGTTAGGGCTCGGTTTAGTTTACGGGTTAGGATTAGGGTACGTGTTAGGGTTAGGGTAGGGGTTAGGGTTAGGGTACGCGTTACTGTTAGGGTAGTTATTAAACCTATCCCACTCTCTAGATACCCCTTAGCACGTAAAGGAATATTATTTGGGGGTCCAGCCATGGAGAAGAGTTTAGACACTAGGATTAGATAAGGAACACACCCATTATAAAGAAATCACATTAGGATTCTCTTTTTAAGCTGTTCCTTAAAACACTAGTGCTTAGGAAATCTATTGGAGGCAGAAGCAGTCAAGGGTAGCCTAGGGTTAGGGTTAGGCTTAGGGTTAGGCTTAGGGTACGCCTTAGGGTACGGGTTCGGGGAGGGCTTCGGGTACGGCGTAGGGTATGGGTTAGGGTTAGGGTTAGGGTTAGTGTTAGGGTAAGGGCTCGGTTTAGGGTACGGGTTAGGATTAGGGTACGTGTTAGGGTTAGGGTAGGGGTTAGGGTTAGGGTACGCGTTAGGGTTAGGGTAGTTATTAAACCTATCCCACTCTCTACATACCCCTTAGCACGTAAAGGAATATTATTTGGGGGTCCAGCCATGGAGAAGAGTTTAGACACTAAGATAATATAAGGAACACACACATTATAAAGAAATCACATTAGGATTCTCTTTTTAAGCTGTTCCTTAAAGCCCTAGTGCTTAGGAAATCTATTGGAGGCAGAAGCAGTCAAGGGTAGCCTAGGGTTAGGGTTAGGCTTAGGGTTAGGCTTAGGGTACGGCTTAGGGTACGGGTTTGGGGAGGGCTTCGGGTACGGCGTAAGGTATGGGTTAGGGTTAGGGTTAGGGTTAGTCTTAGGGTTAGGGCTCGGTTTAGGGTACGGGTTAGGATTAGGGTACGTGTTAGGGTTAGGGTAGGGGTTAGGGTTAGGGTACGCGTTAGGGTTAGGGTAGTTATTAAACCTATCCCACTCTCTAGATACCCCTTAGCACGTAAAGGAATATTATTTGGGGGTCCAGCCATGGAGAAGAAGAGTTTAGACACTAAGATAATATAAGGAACACACACATTATAAAGAAATCACATTAGGATTCTCTTTTTAAGCTGTTCCTTAAAACACTAGTGCTTAGGAAATCTATTGGAGGCAGAAGCAGTCAAGGGTAGCCTAGGGTTAGGGTTAGGCTTAGGGTTAGGCTTAGGGTACGGCTTAGGGTACGGGTTCGGGGAGGGCTTCGGGTACGGCGTAGGGTATGGGTTAGGGTTAGGGTTAGGGTTAGGGCTCGGTTTAGGGTACGGGTTAGGATTAGGGTACGTGTTAGGGCTAGGGTAGGGGTTAGGGTTAGGGTACGCGTTAGGGTTAGGGTAGTGATTAAACCTATCCCACTCTCTAGATACCCCTTAGCACATAAAGGAATATTATTTGGGGGTCCAGCCATGGAGAAGAGTTTAGACACTAGGATTAGATAAGGAACACACCCATTATAAAGAAATCACATTAGGATTCTCTTTTTAAGCTGTTCCTTAAAACACTAGTGCTTAGGAAATCTATTGGATTCACAAGCAGTCAAGGGTAGCCTAGGGTTAGGGTTAGGCTTAGGGTTAGGCTTAGGGTACGGCTTAGGGTACGTGTTCGGGGAGGGCTTCGGGTACGGCGTAGGGTATGGGTTAGGGTTAGGGTTAGGGTTAGTGTTAGGGTTAGGGCTCGGTTTAGTTTACGGGTTAGGATTAGGGTACGTGTTAGGGTTAGGGTAGGGGTTAGGGTTAGGGTACGCGTTACGGTTAGGGTAGTTATTAAACCTATCCCACTCTCTAGATACCCCTTAGCACGTAAAGGAATATTATTTGGGGGTCCAGCCATGGAGAAGAGTTTAGGCACTAAGATAAGATAAGGAACACACCCATTATAAAGAAATCACATTAGGATTCTCTTTTTAAGCTGTTCTTTAAAACACTAGTGCTTAGGAAATCTATTGGAGGCAGAAGCAGTCAAGGGTAGCCTAGGGTTAGGGTTAGGCTTAGGGTTAGGCTTAGGGTACGCCTTAGGGTACGGGTTCGGGGAGGGCTTCGGGTACGGCGTAGGGTATGGGTTAGGGTTAGGGTTAGGGTTAGTGTTAGGGTAAGGGCTCGGTTTAGGGTACGGGTTAGGATTAGGGTACGTGTTAGGGTTAGGGTAGGGGTTAGGGTTAGGGTACGCGTTAGGGTTAGGGTAGTTATTAAACCTATCCCACTCTATACATACCCCTTAGCACGTAAAGGAATATTATTTGGGGGTCCAGCCATGGAGAAGAGTTTAGACACTAAGATAATATAAGGAACACACACATTATAAAGAAATCACATTAGGATTCTCTTTTTAAGCTGTTCCTTAAAGCCCTAGTGCTTAGGAAATCTATTGGAGGCAGAAGCAGTCAAGGGTAGCCTAGGGTTAGGGTTAGGCTTAGGGTACGGCTTAGGGTACGGGTTTAGGGAGGGCTTCAGGTACGGCGTAGGGTTTGGGTTAGGGTTAGGGTGAGGGTTAGTGTTAGGGTTAGGGCTCGGTTTAGGGTACGGGTTAGGATTAGGGTACGTGTTAGGGTTAGGGTAGGGGTTAGGGTTAGGGTACGCGTTAGGGTTAGGGTAGTTATTAAACCTATCCCACTCTCTAGATACCCCTTAGCACGTAAAGGAATATTATTTGGGGGTCCAGCCATGGAGAAGAGTTTAGACACTAAGATAAAATAAGGAACACACACATTATAAAGAAATCACATTAGGATTCTCTTTTTAAGCTGTTCCTTAAAACCCTAGTGCTTAGGAAATCTATTGGAGGCAGAAGCAGTCAAGGGTAGCCTAGGGTTAGGGTTAGGCTTAGGGTTAGGCTTAGGGTACGGCTTAGGGTACGGGTTCGGGGAGGGCTTCGGGTACGGCGTAGGGTATGGGTTAGGGTTAGGGTTAGGGTTAGTGTTAGGGTTAGGGCTCGGTTTAGGGTACGGGTTAGGATTAGGGTACGTGTTAGGGCTAGGGTAGGGGTTAGGTTTAGGGTACGCGTTAGGGTTAGGGTAGTGATTAAACCTATCCCACTCTCTAGATACCCCTTAGCACATAAAGGAATATTATTTGGGGGTCCAGCCATGGAGAAGAGTTTAGACACTAGGATTAGATAAGGAACACACCCATTATAAAGAAATCACATTAGGATTCTCTTTTTAAGCTGTTCCTTAAAACACTAGTGCTTAGGAAATCTATTGGAGGCAGAAGCAGTCAAGGGTAGCCTAGGGTTAGGGTTAGGCTTAGGGTTAGGCTTAGGGTACGGCTTAGGGTACGGGTTCGGGGAGGGCTTCGGGTACGGCGTAGGGTATGGGTTAGGGTTAGGGTTAGTGTTAGGGTTAGGGCTCGGTTTAGGGTACGGGTTAGGATTAGGGTACGTGTTAGTGTTAGGGTAGGGGTTAGCGTTAGGGTACGCGCTAGGGTTAGGGTAGTTATTAAACCTATCCCACTCTCTAGATACTCCTTAGCACGTAAAGGAATATTATTTGGGTGTCCAGGCATGGAGAAGAGTTTAGACACTAAGATAATATAAGGAACACACACATTATAAAGAAATCACATTAGGATTCTCTTTTTAAGCTGTTCCTTAAAACCCTAGTGCTTAGGAAATCTATTGGAGGCAGAAGCAGTCAAGGGTAGCCTAGGGTTAGGGTTAGGCTTAGGGTTAGGCTTAGGGTACGCCTTAGGGTACGGGTTCGGGGAGGGCTTCGTGTACGGCGTAATGTATGGGTTAGGGTTAGGGTTAGGGTTAGTGTTATGGTTAGGGCTCGGTTTAGGGTACGGGTTAGGATTAGGGTACGTGTTAGGGTTAGGGTAGGGGTTAGGGTTAGGGTACGCGTTAGGGTTAGGGTAGTTATTAAACCTATCCCACTCTCTAGATAACCCTTAGCACATAATGAATATTATTTGGGGGTCCAGCCATGGAGAAGAGTTTAGACACTAGGATTAGATAAGGAACACACCCATTATAAAGAAATCACATTAGGATTCTCTTTTTAAGCTGTTCCTTAAAACACTAGTGCTTAGGAAATCTATTGGAGGCAGAAGCAGTCAAGGGTAGCCTAGGGTTAGGGTTAGGCTTAGGGTTAGGCTTAGGGTACGGCTTAGGGTACGTGTTCGGGGAGGGTTTCGGGTACGGCGTAGGGTATGGGTTAGGGTTAGGGTTAGGGTTAGTGTTAGGGTTAGGGCTCGGTTTAAGGTACAGGTTAGGATTAGGGTACGTGTTAGGGTTAGGGTAGGGGTTAGGGTTAGGGTACGCGTTACGGTTAGGTTAGTTATTAAACCTAACCCACTCTCTAGATACCCCTTAGCACGTAAAGGAATATTATGTGGGGGTCCAGCCATGGAGAAGAGTTTAGGCACTAAGATAAGATAAGGAACACACCCATTATAAAGAAATCACATTAGGATTCTCTTTTTAAGTTGTTCCTTAAAACACTAGTGCTTAGGAAATCTATTGGAGGCAGAAGCAGTCAAGGGTAGCCTAGGGTTAGGGTTAGGCTTAGGGTTAGGCTTAGGGTACGCCTTAGGTTACGGGTTCAGGGAGGGCTTCGGGTACGGCGTAGTGTATGGGTTAGGGTTAGGGTTAGGGTTAGTGTTAGGGTTAGGGCTCGGTTTAGGGTACGGGTAAGGATTAGGGTACGTGTTAGGGTTAGGGTAGGGCTTAGGGTTAGGGTACTCGTTAGGGTTAGGGTAGTTATTAAACCTATCCCCCTCTCTAGATACCCCTTAGCACGTAAAGGAATATTATTTGGGGGTCCAGCCATGGAGAAGAGTTTAGACACTAAGATAATATAAGGAACACACACATTATAAAGAAATCACATTAGGATTCTCTTTTTAAGCTGTTCCTTAAAGCCCTAGTGCTTAGGAAATCTATTGGAGGCAGAAGCAGTCAAGGGTAGCCTAGGTTTAGGGTTAGGCTTAGGGTTAGGCTTAGGGTACGGCTTAGGGTACGGGTTTGGGGAGGGCTTCGGGTACGGCGTAGGGTATGGGTTAGGGTTAGGGTTAGGGTTAGTGTTAGGGTTAGGGCTCGGTTTAGGGTACGGGTTAGGATTAGGGTACGTGTTAGGGTTAGGGTAGGGGTTAGGGTTAGGGTACGCGTTAGGGTTAGGGTAGTTATTAAACCTATCCCACTCTCTAGATACCCCTTAGCACGTAAAGGAATATTATTTGGGGGTCCAGCCATGGAGAAGAGTTTAGGCACTAAGATAAGATAAGGAACACACCCATTATAAAGAAATCACATTAGGATTCTCTTTTTAAGCTGTTCCTTAAAACACTAGTGCTTAGGAAATCTATTGGAGGCAGAAGCAGTCAAGGGTAGCCTAGGGTTAGGGTTAGGCTTAGGGTTAGGCTTAGGGTACGCCTTAGGGTAAGGGCTCAGGGAGGGCTTCGGGTACGGCGTAGTGTATGGGTTAGGGTTAGGGTTAGGGTGAGTGTTAGGGTTAGGGCTCGGTTTAGGGTACGGGTAAGGATTAGGGTACGTGTTAGGGTTAGGGTAGGGGTTAGGGTTAGGGTACGCGTTAGGGTTAGGGTAGTTATTAAACCTATCCCACTCTCTAGATACCCCTTAGCACGTAAAGGAATATTATTTGGGGGTCCAGCCATGGAGAAGAGTTTAGACACTAAGATAATATAAGGAACACTCTCATTATAAAGAAATCACATTAGGATTCTCTTTTTAAGCTGTTCCTTAAAGCCCTAGTGCTTAGGAAATCTATTGGAGGCAGAAGCAGTCAAGGGTAGCCTAGGGTTAGGGTTAGGCTTAGGGTTAGGCTTAGGGTACGGCTTAGGGTACGGGTTTGGGGAGGGCTTCGGGTACGGCGTAGGGTATGGGTTAGGGTTAGGTTTAGGGTTAGTGTTAGGGTTAGGGCTCGGTTTAGGGTACGGGTTAGGATTAGGGTACGTGTTAGGGTTAGGGTAGGGGTTAGGCTTAGGGTACGCGTTAGGGTTAGGGTAGTTAGTAAACCTATCCCACTCTCTAGATACCCCTTAGCACGTAAAGGAATATTATTTGGGGGTCCAGCCATGGAGAAGAGTTTAGACACTAAGATAATATAAGGAACACACACATTATAAAGAAATCACATTAGGATTCTCTTTTTAAGCTGTTCCTTAAAACACTAGTGCTTAGGAAATCTATTGGAGGCAGAAGCAGTCAAGGGTAGCCTAGGGTTAGGGTTAGGCTTAGGGTTAGGCTTAGGGTACGGCTTAGGGTACGGGTTCGGGGAGGGCTTCGGGTACGGCGTAGGGTATGGGTTAGGGTTAGGGTTAGGGTTAGTGTTAGGGTTAGGGCTCGGTTTAGGGTACGGGTTAGGATTAGGGTACGTGTTAGGGCTAGGGTAGGGGTTAGGGTTAGGGTACGCGTTAGGGTTAGGGTAGTGATTAAACCTATCCCACTCTCTAGATACCCCTTAGCACATAAAGGAATATTATTTGGGGGTCCAGCCATGGAGAAGAGTTTAGACACTAGGATTAGATAAGGAACACACCCATTATAAAGAAATCACATTAGGATTCTCTTTTTAAGCTGTTCCTTAAAACACTAGTGCTTAGGAAATCTATTGGATTCACAAGCAGTCAAGGGTAGCCTAGGGTTAGGGTTAGGCTTAGGGTTAGGCTTAGGGTACGGCTTAGGGTACGTGTTCGGGGAGGGCTTCGTGTACGGCGTAGGGTTAGGGTTAGGGTTAGTGTTAGGGTTAGGGCTCGGTTTAGTTTACGGGTTAGGATTAGGGTACGTGTTAGGGTTAGGGTAGGGGTTACGGTTAGGGTACGCGTTACTGTTAGGGTAGTTATTAAACCTATCCCACTCTCTAGATACCCCTTAGCACGTAAAGGAATATTATTTGGGGGTCCAGCCATGGAGAAGAGTTTAGACACTAGGATTAGATAAGGAACACACCCATTATAAAGAAATCACATTAGGATTCTCTTTTTAAGCTGTTCCTTAAAACACTAGTGCTTAGGAAATCTATTGGAGGCAGAAGCAGTCAAGGGTAGCCTAGGGTTAGGGTTAGGCTTAGGGTTAGGCTTAGGGTACGCCTTAGGGTACGGGTTCGGGGAGGGCTTCGGGTACGGCGTAGGGTATGGGTTAGGGTTAGGGTTAGGGTTAGTGTTAGGGTAAGGGCTCGGTTTAGGGTACGGGTTAGGATTAGGGTACGTGTTAGGGTTAGGGTAGGGGTTAGGGTTAGGGTACGCGTTAGGGTTAGGGTAGTTATTAAACCTATCCCACTCTCTACATACCCCTTAGCACGTAAAGGAATATTATTTGGGGGTCCAGCCATGGAGAAGAGTTTAGACACTAAGATAATATAAGGAACACACACATTATAAAGAAATCACATTAGGATTCTCTTTTTAAGCTGTTCCTTAAAGCCCTAGTGCTTAGGAAATCTATTGGAGGCAGAAGCAGTCAAGGGTAGCCTAGGGTTAGGGTTAGGCTTAGGGTTAGGCTTAGGGTACGGCTTAGGGTACGGGTTTGGGGAGGGCTTCGGGTACGGCGTAAGGTATGGGTTAGGGTTAGGGTTAGGGTTAGTCTTAGGGTTAGGGCTCGGTTTAGGGTACGGGTTAGGATTAGGGTACGTGTTAGGGTTAGGGTAGGGGTTAGGGTTAGGGTACGCGTTAGGGTTAGGGTAGTTATTAAACCTATCCCACTCTCTAGATACCCCTTAGCACGTAAAGGAATATTATTTGGGGGTCCAGCCATGGAGAAGAAGAGTTTAGACACTAAGATAATATAAGGAACACACACATTATAAAGAAATCACATTAGGATTCTCTTTTTAAGCTGTTCCTTAAAACACTAGTGCTTAGGAAATCTATTGGAGGCAGAAGCAGTCAAGGGTAGCCTAGGGTTAGGGTTAGGCTTAGGGTTAGGCTTAGGGTACGGCTTAGGGTACGGGTTCGGGGAGGGCTTCGGGTACGGCGTAGGGTATGGGTTAGGGTTAGGGTTAGGGTTAGTGTTAGGGTTAGGGCTCGGTTTAGGGTACGGGTTAGGATTAGGGTACGTGTTAGGGCTAGGGTAGGGGTTAGGGTTAGGGTACGCGTTAGGGTTAGGGTAGTGATTAAACCTATCCCACTCTCTAGATACCCCTTAGCACATAAAGGAATATTATTTGGGGGTCCAGCCATGGAGAAGAGTTTAGACACTAGGATTAGATAAGGAACACACCCATTATAAAGAAATCACATTAGGATTCTCTTTTTAAGCTGTTCCTTAAAACACTAGTGCTTAGGAAATCTATTGGATTCACAAGCAGTCAAGGGTAGCCTAGGGTTAGGGTTAGGCTTAGGGTTAGGCTTAGGGTACGGCTTAGGGTACGTGTTCGGGGAGGGCTTCGGGTACGGCGTAGGGTATGGGTTAGGGTTAGGGTTAGGGTTAGTGTTAGGGTTAGGGCTCGGTTTAGTTTACGGGTTAGGATTAGGGTACGTGTTAGGGTTAGGGTAGGGGTTAGGGTTAGGGTACGCGTTACGGTTAGGGTAGTTATTAAACCTATCCCACTCTCTAGATACCCCTTAGCACGTAAAGGAATATTATTTGGGGGTCCAGCCATGGAGAAGAGTTTAGGCACTAAGATAAGATAAGGAACACACCCATTATAAAGAAATCACATTAGGATTCTCTTTTTAAGCTGTTCTTTAAAACACTAGTGCTTAGGAAATCTATTGGAGGCAGAAGCAGTCAAGGGTAGCCTAGGGTTAGGGTTAGGCTTAGGGTTAGGCTTAGGGTACGCCTTAGGGTACGGGTTCGGGGAGGGCTTCGGGTACGGCGTAGGGTATGGGTTAGGGTTAGGGTTAGGGTTAGTGTTAGGGTAAGGGCTCGGTTTAGGGTACGGGATAGGATTAGGGTACGTGTTAGGGTTAGGGTAGGGGTTAGGGTTAGGGTACGCGTTAGGGTTAGGGTAGTTATTAAACCTATCCCACTCTATACATACCCCTTAGCACGTAAAGGAATATTATTTGGGGGTCCAGCCATGGAGAAGAGTTTAGGCACTAAGATAAGATAAGGAACACACCCATTATAAAGAAATCACATTAGGATTCTCTTTTTAAGCTGTTCCTTAAAACACTAGTGCTTAGGAAATCTATTGGAGGCAGAAGCAGTCAAGGGTAGCCTAGGGTTAGGGTTAGGCTTAGGGTTAGGCTTAGGGTACGCCTTAGGTTACGGGTTCGGGGAGGGCTTCGGGTACGGCGTCGGGTATGGGTTAGGGTTAGGGTTAGGGTTAGTGTTAGGGTAAGGGCTCGGTTTAGGGTACGGTTTAGGATTAGGGTACGTGTTAGGGTTAGGGTAGGGGTTAGGGTTAGGGTACGCGTTAGGGTTAGGGTAGTTATTAAACCTATCCCACTCTCTACATACCCCTTAGCACGTAAAGGAATATTATTTGGGGGTCCAGCCATGGAGAAGAGTTTAGACACTAAGATAATATAAGGAACACACACATTATAAAGAAATCACATTAGGATTCTCTTTTTAAGCTGTTCCTTAAAGCCCTAGTGCTTAGGAAATCTATTGGAGGCAGAAGCAGTCAAGGGTAGCCTAGGGTTAGGGTTAGGCTTAGGGTTAGGCTTAGGGTACGGCTTAGGGTACGGGTTTGGGGAGGGCTTCGGGTACGGCGTAGGGTATGGGTTAGGGTTAGGGTTAGGGTTAGGGCTCGGTTTAGGGTACGGGTTAGGATTAGGGTACGTGTTAGGGTTAGGGTAGGGGTTAGGGTTAGGGTACGCGTTAGGGTTAGGGTAGTTATTAAACCTATCCCACTCTCTAGATACCCCTTAGCACGTAAAGGAATATTATTTGGGGGTCCAGCCATGGAGAAGAGTTTAGACACTAAGATAATATAAGGAACACACACATTATAAAGAAATCACATTAGGATTCTCTTTTTAAGCTGTTCCTTAAAACACTAGTGCTTAGGAAATCTATTGGAGGCAGAAGCAGTCAAGGGTAGCCTAGGGTTAGGGTTAGGCTTAGGGTTAGGCTTAGGGTATGGCTTAGGGTACGGGTTCGGGGAGGGCTTCGGGTACGGCGTAGGGTATGGGTTAGGGTTAGGGTTATGGTTAGTGTTAGGGTTAGGGCTCGGTTTAGGGTACGGGTTAGGATTAGGGTACGTGTTAGGGCTAGGGTAGGGGTTAGGGTTAGGGTACGCGTTAGGGTTAGGGTAGTGATTAAACCTATCCCACTCTCTAGATACCCCTTAGCACATAAAGGAATATTATTTGGGGGTCCAGCCATGGAGAAGAGTTTAGACACTAGGATTAGATAAGGAACACACCCATTATAAAGAAATCACATTAGGATTCTCTTTTTAAGCTGTTCCTTAAAACACTAGTGCTTAGGAAATCTATTGGATTCACAAGCAGTCAAGGGTAGCCTAGGGTTAGGGTTAGGCTTAGGGTTAGGCTTAGGGTACGCCTTAGGGTACGGGTTCGGGGAGGGCTTCGGGTACGGCGTAGGGTATGGGTTAGGGTTAGGGTTAGGGTTAGTGTTAGGGTTAGGGCTCGGTTTAGGGTACGGGTTAGGATTAGGGTACGTGTTAGGGTTAGGGTAGGGGTTAGCGTTAGGGTACGCGTTAGGGTTAGGGTAGTTATTAAACCTATCCCACTTTCTAGATACTCCTTAGCACGTAAAGGAATATTATTTGGGGGTCCAGGCATGGAGAAGAGTTTAGACACTAAGATAATATAAGGAACACACACATTATAAAGAAATCACATTAGGATTCTCTTTTTAAGCTGTTCCCTAAAACCCTAGTGCTTAGGAAATCTATTGGAGGCAGAAGCAGTCAAGGGTAGCCTAGGGTTAGGGTTAGGCTTAGGGTTAGGCTTAGGGTACGCCTTAGGGTACGGGTTCGGGGAGGGCTTCGTGTACGGCGTAATGTATGGGTTAGGGTTAGGGTTAGGGTTAGTGTTATGGTTAGGGCTCGGTTTAGGGTACGGGTTAGGATTAGGGTACGTGTTAGGGTTAGGGTAGGGGTTAGGGTTAGGGTACGCGTTAGGGTTAGGGTAGTTATTAAACCTATCCCACTCTCTAGATAACCCTTAGCACATAATGAATATTATTTGGGGGTCCAGCCATGGAGAAGAGTTTAGACACTAGGATTAGATAAGGAACACACCCATTATAAAGAAATCACATTAGGATTCTCTTTTTAAGCTGTTCCTTAAAACACTAGTGCTTAGGAAATCTATTGGAGGCAGAAGCAGTCAAGGGTAGCCTAGGGTTAGGGTTAGGCTTAGGGTTAGGCTTAGGGTACGGCTTAGGGTACGTGTTCGGGGAGGGTTTCGGGTACGGCGTAGGGTATGGGTTAGGGTTAGGGTTAGGGTTAGTGTTAGGGTTAGGGCTCGGTTTAAGGTACAGGTTAGGATTAGGGTACGTGTTAGGGTTAGGGTAGGGGTTAGGGTTAGGGTACGCGTTACGGTTAGGTTAGTTATTAAACCTAACCCACTCTCTAGATACCCCTTAGCACGTAAAGGAATATTATGTGGGGGTCCAGCCATGGAGAAGAGTTTAGGCACTAAGATAAGATAAGGAACACACCCATTATAAAGAAATCACATTAGGATTCTCTTTTTAAGTTGTTCCTTAAAACACTAGTGCTTAGGAAATCTATTGGAGGCAGAAGCAGTCAAGGGTAGCCTAGGGTTAGGGTTAGGCTTAGGGTTAGGCTTAGGGTACGCCTTAGGTTACGGGTTCAGGGAGGGCTTCGGGTACGGCGTAGTGTATGGGTTAGGGTTAGGGTTAGGGTTAGTGTTAGGGTTAGGGCTCGGTTTAGGGTACGGGTAAGGATTAGGGTACGTGTTAGGGTTAGGGTAGGGGTTAGGGTTAGGGTACTCGTTAGGGTTAGGGTAGTTATTAAACCTATCCCCCTCTCTAGATACCCCTTAGCACGTAAAGGAATATTATTTGGGGGTCCAGCCATGGAGAAGAGTTTAGACACTAAGATAATATAAGGAACACACACATTATAAAGAAATCACATTAGGATTCTCTTTTTAAGCTGTTCCTTAAAGCCCTAGTGCTTAGGAAATCTATTGGAGGCAGAAGCAGTCAAGGGTAGCCTAGGTTTAGGGTTAGGCTTAGGGTTAGGCTTAGGGTACGGCTTAGGGTACGGGTTTGGGGAGGGCTTCGGGTACGGCGTAGGGTATGGGTTAGGGTTAGGGTTAGGGTTAGTGTTAGGGTTAGGGCTCGGTTTAGGGTACGGGTTAGGATTAGGGTACGTGTTAGGGTTAGGGTAGGGGTTAGGGTTAGGGTACGCGTTAGGGTTAGGGTAGTTATTAAACCTATCCCACTCTCTAGATACCCCTTAGCACGTAAAGGAATATTATTTGGGGGTCCAGCCATGGAGAAGAGTTTAGGCACTAAGATAAGATAAGGAACACACCCATTATAAAGAAATCACATTAGGATTCTCTTTTTAAGCTGTTCCTTAAAACACTAGTGCTTAGGAAATCTATTGGAGGCAGAAGCAGTCAAGGGTAGCCTAGGGTTAGGGTTAGGCTTAGGGTTAGGCTTAGGGTACGCCTTAGGGTAAGGGTTCAGGGAGGGCTTCGGGTACGGCGTAGTGTATGGGTTAGGGTTAGGGTTAGGGTGAGTGTTAGGGTTAGGGCTCGGTTTAGGGTACGGGTAAGGATTAGGGTACGTGTTAGGGTTAGGGTAGGGGTTAGGGTTAGGGTACGCGTTAGGGTTAGGGTAGTTATTAAACCTATCCCACTCTCTAGATACCCCTTAGCACGTAAAGGAATATTATTTGGGGGTCCAGCCATGGAGAAGAGTTTAGACACTAAGATAATATAAGGAACACTCTCATTATAAAGAAATCACATTAGGATTCTCTTTTTAAGCTGTTCCTTAAAGCCCTAGTGCTTAGGAAATCTATTGGAGGCAGAAGCAGTCAAGGGTAGCCTAGGGTTAGGGTTAGGCTTAGGGTTAGGCTTAGGGTACGGCTTAGGGTACGGGTTTGGGGAGGGCTTCGGGTACGGCGTAGGGTATGGGTTAGGGTTAGGTTTAGGGTTAGTGTTAGGGTTAGGGCTCGGTTTAGGGTACGGGTTAGGATTAGGGTACGTGTTAGGGTTAGGGTAGGGGTTAGGCTTAGGGTACGCGTTAGGGTTAGGGTAGTTAGTAAACCTATCCCACTCTCTAGATACCCCTTAGCACGTAAAGGAATATTATTTGGGGGTCCAGCCATGGAGAAGAGTTTAGACACTAAGATAATATAAGGAACACACACATTATAAAGAAATCACATTAGGATTCTCTTTTTAAGCTGTTCCTTAAAACACTAGTGCTTAGGAAATCTATTGGAGGCAGAAGCAGTCAAGGGTAGCCTAGGGTTAGGGTTAGGCTTAGGGTTAGGCTTAGGGTACGGCTTAGGGTACGGGTTCGGGGAGGGCTTCGGGTACGGCGTAGGGTATGGGTTAGGGTTAGGGTTAGGGTTAGTGTTAGGGTTAGGGCTCGGTTTAGGGTACGGGTTAGGATTAGGGTACGTGTTAGGGCTAGGGTAGGGGTTAGGGTTAGGGTACGCGTTAGGGTTAGGGTAGTGATTAAACCTATCCCACTCTCTAGATACCCCTTAGCACATAAAGGAATATTATTTGGGGGTCCAGCCATGGAGAAGAGTTTAGACACTAGGATTAGATAAGGAACACACCCATTATAAAGAAATCACATTAGGATTCTCTTTTTAAGCTGTTCCTTAAAACACTAGTGCTTAGGAAATCTATTGGATTCACAAGCAGTCAAGGGTAGCCTAGGGTTAGGGTTAGGCTTAGGGTTAGGCTTAGGGTACGGCTTAGGGTACGTGTTCGGGGAGGGCTTCGTGTACGGCGTAGGGTATGGGTTAGGGTTAGGGTTAGGGTTAGTGTTAGGGTTAGGGCTCGGTTTAGTTTACGGGTTAGGATTAGGGTACGTGTTAGGGTTAGGGTAGGGGTTAGGGTTAGGGTACGCGTTACTGTTAGGGTAGTTATTAAACCTATCCCACTCTCTAGATACCCCTTAGCACGTAAAGGAATATTATTTGGGGGTCCAGCCATGGAGAAGAGTTTAGACACTAGGATTAGATAAGGAACACACCCATTATAAAGAAATCACATTAGGATTCTCTTTTTAAGCTGTTCCTTAAAACACTAGTGCTTAGGAAATCTATTGGAGGCAGAAGCAGTCAAGGGTAGCCTAGGGTTAGGGTTAGGCTTAGGGTTAGGCTTAGGGTACGCCTTAGGGTACGGGTTCGGGGAGGGCTTCGGGTACGGCGTAGGGTATGGGTTAGGGTTAGGGTTAGGGTTAGTGTTAGGGTAAGGGCTCGGTTTAGGGTACGGGTTAGGATTAGGGTACGTGTTAGGGTTAGGGTAGGGGTTAGGGTTAGGGTACGCGTTAGGGTTAGGGTAGTTATTAAACCTATCCCACTCTCTACATACCCCTTAGCACGTAAAGGAATATTATTTGGGGGTCCAGCCATGGAGAAGAGTTTAGACACTAAGATAATATAAGGAACACACACATTATAAAGAAATCACATTAGGATTCTCTTTTTAAGCTGTTCCTTAAAGCCCTAGTGCTTAGGAAATCTATTGGAGGCAGAAGCAGTCAAGGGTAGCCTAGGGTTAGGGTTAGGCTTAGGGTTAGGCTTAGGGTACGGCTTAGGGTACGGGTTTGGGGAGGGCTTCGGGTACGGCGTAAGGTATGGGTTAGGGTTAGGGTTAGGGTTAGTCTTAGGTTTAGGGCTCGGTTTAG
This sequence comes from Balaenoptera physalus, assembly GCF_965194825.1. NCBI lineage: Eukaryota > Metazoa > Chordata > Mammalia > Artiodactyla > Balaenopteridae > Balaenoptera > Balaenoptera physalus. The sequence continues at coordinate 1,674,929 of NW_028126471.1, forward strand.
GGTACGGGTTAGGATTAGGGTACGTGTTAGGGTTAGGGTAGGGGTTAGGGTTAGGGTACGCGTTAGGGTTAGGGTAGTTATTAAACCTATCCCACTCTCTAGATACCCCTTAGCACGTAAAGGAATATTATTTGGGGGTCCAGCCATGGAGAAGAAGAGTTTAGACACTAAGATAATATAAGGAACACACACATTATAAAGAAATCACATTAGGATTCTCTTTTTAAGCTGTTCCTTAAAACACTAGTGCTTAGGAAATCTATTGGAGGCAGAAGCAGTCAAGGGTAGCCTAGGGTTAGGGTTAGGCTTAGGGTTAGGCTTAGGGTACGGCTTAGGGTACGGGTTCGGGGAGGGCTTCGGGTACGGCGTAGGGTATGGGTTAGGGTTAGGGTTAGGGTTAGGGTTAGGGCTCGGTTTAGGGTACGGGTTAGGATTAGGGTACGTGTTAGGGCTAGGGTAGGGGTTAGGGTTAGGGTACGCGTTAGGGTTAGGGTAGTGATTAAACCTATCCCACTCTCTAGATACCCCTTAGCACATAAAGGAATATTATTTGGGGGTCCAGCCATGGAGAAGAGTTTAGACACTAGGATTAGATAAGGAACACACCCATTATAAAGAAATCACATTAGGATTCTCTTTTTAAGCTGTTCCTTAAAACACTAGTGCTTAGGAAATCTATTGGATTCACAAGCAGTCAAGGGTAGCCTAGGGTTAGGGTTAGGCTTAGGGTTAGGCTTAGGGTACGGCTTAGGGTACGTGTTCGGGGAGGGCTTCGGGTACGGCGTAGGGTATGGGTTAGGGTTAGGGTTAGGGTTAGTGTTAGGTTTAGGGCTCGGTTTAGTTTACGGGTTAGGATTAGGGTACGTGTTAGGGTTAGGGTAGGGGTTAGGGTTAGGGTACGCGTTACGGTTAGGGTAGTTATTAAACCTATCCCACTCTCTAGATACCCCTTAGCACGTAAAGGAATATTATTTGGGGGTCCAGCCATGGAGAAGAGTTTAGGCACTAAGATAAGATAAGGAACACACCCATTATAAAGAAATCACATTAGGATTCTCTTTTTAAGCTGTTCTTTAAAACACTAGTGCTTAGGAAATCTATTGGAGGCAGAAGCAGTCAAGGGTAGCCTAGGGTTAGGGTTAGGCTTAGGGTTAGGCTTAGGGTACGCCTTAGGGTACGGGTTCGTGGAGGGCTTCGGGTACGGCGTAGGGTATGGGTTAGGGTTAGGGTTAGGGTTAGTGTTAGGGTAAGGGCTCGGTTTAGGGTACGGGTTAGGATTAGGGTACGTGTTAGGGTTAGGGTAGGGGTTAGGGTTAGGGTACGCGTTAGGGTTAGGGTAGTTATTAAACCTATCCCACTCTATACATACCCCTTAGCACGTAAAGGAATATTATTTGGGGGTCCAGCCATGGAGAAGAGTTTAGACACTAAGATAATATAAGGAACACACACATTATAAAGAAATCACATTAGGATTCTCTTTTTAAGCTGTTCCTTAAAGCCCTAGTGCTTAGGAAATCTATTGGAGGCAGAAGCAGTCAAGGGTAGCCTAGGGTTAGGGTTAGGCTTAGGGTACGGCTTAGGGTACGGGTTTAGGGAGGGCTTCAGGTACGGCGTAGGGTTTGGGTTAGGGTTAGGGTGAGGGTTAGTGTTAGGGTTAGGGCTCGGTTTAGGGTACGGGTTAGGATTAGGGTACGTGTTAGGGTTAGGGTAGGGGTTAGGGTTAGGGTACGCGTTAGGGTTAGGGTAGTTATTAAACCTATCCCACTCTCTAGATACCCCTTAGCACGTAAAGGAATATTATTTGGGGGTCCAGCCATGGAGAAGAGTTTAGACACTAAGATAAAATAAGGAACACACACATTATAAAGAAATCACATTAGGATTCTCTTTTTAAGCTGTTCCTTAAAACCCTAGTGCTTAGGAAATCTATTGGAGGCAGAAGCAGTCAAGGGTAGCCTAGGGTTAGGGTTAGGCTTAGGGTTAGGCTTAGGGTACGGCTTAGGGTACGGGTTCGGGGAGGGCTTCGGGTACGGCGTAGGGTATGGGTTAGGGTTAGGGTTAGGGTTAGTGTTAGGGTTAGGGCTCGGTTTAGGGTACGGGTTAGGATTAGGGTACGTGTTAGGGCTAGGGTAGGGGTTAGGTTTAGGGTACGCGTTAGGGTTAGGGTAGTGATTAAACCTATCCCACTCTCTAGATACCCCTTAGCACATAAAGGAATATTATTTGGGGGTCCAGCCATGGAGAAGAGTTTAGACACTAGGATTAGATAAGGAACACACCCATTATAAAGAAATCACATTAGGATTCTCTTTTTAAGCTGTTCCTTAAAACACTAGTGCTTAGGAAATCTATTGGAGGCAGAAGCAGTCAAGGGTAGCCTAGGGTTAGGGTTAGGCTTAGGGTTAGGCTTAGGGTACGGCTTAGGGTACGGGTTCGGGGAGGGCTTCGGGTACGGCGTAGGGTATGGGTTAGGGTTAGGGTTAGTGTTAGGGTTAGGGCTCGGTTTAGGGTACGGGTTAGGATTAGGGTACGTGTTAGTGTTAGGGTAGGGGTTAGCGTTAGGGTACGCGTTAGGGTTAGGGTAGTTATTAAACCTATCCCACTCTCTAGATACTCCTTAGCACGTAAAGGAATATTATTTGGGTGTCCAGGCATGGAGAAGAGTTTAGACACTAAGATAATATAAGGAACACACACATTATAAAGAAATCACATTAGGATTCTCTTTTTAAGCTGTTCCTTAAAACCCTAGTGCTTAGGAAATCTATTGGAGGCAGAAGCAGTCAAGGGTAGCCTAGGGTTAGGGTTAGGCTTAGGGTTAGGCTTAGGGTACGCCTTAGGGTACGGGTTCAGGGAGGGCTTCGTGTACGGCGTAATGTATGGGTTAGGGTTAGGGTTAGGGTTAGTGTTATGGTTAGGGCTCGGTTTAGGGTACGGGTTAGGATTAGGGTACGTGTTAGGGTTAGGGTAGGGGTTAGGGTTAGGGTACGCGTTAGGGTTAGGGTAGTTATTAAACCTATCCCACTCTCTAGATAACCCTTAGCACATAATGAATATTATTTGGGGGTCCAGCCATGGAGAAGAGTTTAGACACTAGGATTAGATAAGGAACACACCCATTATAAAGAAATCACATTAGGATTCTCTTTTTAAGCTGTTCCTTAAAACACTAGTGCTTAGGAAATCTATTGGAGGCAGAAGCAGTCAAGGGTAGCCTAGGGTTAGGGTTAGGCTTAGGGTTAGGCTTAGGGTACGGCTTAGGGTACGTGTTCGGGGAGGGTTTCGGGTACGGCGTAGGGTATGGGTTAGGGTTAGGGTTAGGGTTAGTGTTAGGGTTAGGGCTCGGTTTAAGGTACAGGTTAGGATTAGGGTACGTGTTAGGGTTAGGGTAGGGGTTAGGGTTAGGGTACGCGTTACGGTTAGGTTAGTTATTAAACCTAACCCACTCTCTAGATACCCCTTAGCACGTAAAGGAATATTATGTGGGGGTCCAGCCATGGAGAAGAGTTTAGGCACTAAGATAAGATAAGGAACACACCCATTATAAAGAAATCACATTAGGATTCTCTTTTTAAGTTGTTCCTTAAAACACTAGTGCTTAGGAAATCTATTGGAGGCAGAAGCAGTCAAGGGTAGCCTAGGGTTAGGGTTAGGCTTAGGGTTAGGCTTAGGGTACGCCTTAGGTTACGGGTTCAGGGAGGGCTTCGGGTACGGCGTAGTGTATGGGTTAGGGTTAGGGTTAGGGTTAGTGTTAGGGTTAGGGCTCGGTTTAGGGTACGGGTAAGGATTAGGGTACGTGTTAGGGTTAGGGTAGGGCTTAGGGTTAGGGTACTCGTTAGGGTTAGGGTAGTTATTAAACCTATCCCCCTCTCTAGATACCCCTTAGCACGTAAAGGAATATTATTTGGGGGTCCAGCCATGGAGAAGAGTTTAGACACTAAGATAATATAAGGAACACACACATTATAAAGAAATCACATTAGGATTCTCTTTTTAAGCTGTTCCTTAAAGCCCTAGTGCTTAGGAAATCTATTGGAGGCAGAAGCAGTCAAGGGTAGCCTAGGGTTAGGGTTAGGCTTAGGGTTAGGCTTAGGGTACGGCTTAGGGTACGGGTTTGGGGAGGGCTTCGGGTACGGCGTAGGGTATGGGTTAGGGTTAGGGTTAGGGTTAGTGTTAGGGTTAGGGCTCGGTTTAGGGTACGGGTTAGGATTAGGGTACGTGTTAGGGTTAGGGTAGGGGTTAGGGTTAGGGTACGCGTTAGGGTTAGGGTAGTTATTAAACCTATCCCACTCTCTAGATACCCCTTAGCACGTAAAGGAATATTATTTGGGGGTCCAGCCATGGAGAAGAGTTTAGGCACTAAGATAAGATAAGGAACACACCCATTATAAAGAAATCACATTAGGATTCTCTTTTTAAGCTGTTCCTTAAAACACTAGTGCTTAGGAAATCTATTGGAGGCAGAAGCAGTCAAGGGTAGCCTAGGGTTAGGGTTAGGCTTAGGGTTAGGCTTAGGGTACGCCTTAGGGTAAGGGTTCAGGGAGGGCTTCGGGTACGGCGTAGTGTATGGGTTAGGGTTAGGGTTAGGGTGAGTGTTAGGGTTAGGGCTCGGTTTAGGGTACGGGTAAGGATTAGGGTACGTGTTAGGGTTAGGGTAGGGGTTAGGGTTAGGGTACGCGTTAGGGTTAGGGTAGTTATTAAACCTATCCCACTCTCTAGATACCCCTTAGCACGTAAAGGAATATTATTTGGGGGTCCAGCCATGGAGAAGAGTTTAGACACTAAGATAATATAAGGAACACTCTCATTATAAAGAAATCACATTAGGATTCTCTTTTTAAGCTGTTCCTTAAAGCCCTAGTGCTTAGGAAATCTATTGGAGGCAGAAGCAGTCAAGGGTAGCCTAGGGTTAGGGTTAGGCTTAGGGTTAGGCTTAGGGTACGGCTTAGGGTACGGGTTTGGGGAGGGCTTCGGGTACGGCGTAGGGTATGGGTTAGGGTTAGGTTTAGGGTTAGTGTTAGGGTTAGGGCTCGGTTTAGGGTACGGGTTAGGATTAGGGTACGTGTTAGGGTTAGGGTAGGGGTTAGGCTTAGGGTACGCGTTAGGGTTAGGGTAGTTAGTAAACCTATCCCACTCTCTAGATACCCCTTAGCACGTAAAGGAATATTATTTGGGGGTCCAGCCATGGAGAAGAGTTTAGACACTAAGATAATATAAGGAACACACACATTATAAAGAAATCACATTAGGATTCTCTTTTTAAGCTGTTCCTTAAAACACTAGTGCTTAGGAAATCTATTGGAGGCAGAAGCAGTCAAGGGTAGCCTAGGGTTAGGGTTAGGCTTAGGGTTAGGCTTAGGGTACGGCTTAGGGTACGGGTTCGGGGAGGGCTTCGGGTACGGCGTAGGGTATGGGTTAGGGTTAGGGTTAGGGTTAGTGTTAGGGTTAGGGCTCGGTTTAGGGTACGGGTTAGGATTAGGGTACGTGTTAGGGCTAGGGTAGGGGTTAGGGTTAGGGTACGCGTTAGGGTTAGGGTAGTGATTAAACCTATCCCACTCTCTAGATACCCCTTAGCACATAAAGGAATATTATTTGGGGGTCCAGCCATGGAGAAGAGTTTAGACACTAGGATTAGATAAGGAACACACCCATTATAAAGAAATCACATTAGGATTCTCTTTTTAAGCTGTTCCTTAAAACACTAGTGCTTAGGAAATCTATTGGATTCACAAGCAGTCAAGGGTAGCCTAGGGTTAGGGTTAGGCTTAGGGTTAGGCTTAGGGTACGGCTTAGGGTACGTGTTCGGGGAGGGCTTCGTGTACGGCGTAGGGTTAGGGTTAGGGTTAGTGTTAGGGTTAGGGCTCGGTTTAGTTTACGGGTTAGGATTAGGGTACGTGTTAGGGTTAGGGTAGGGGTTAGGGTTAGGGTACGCGTTACTGTTAGGGTAGTTATTAAACCTATCCCACTCTCTAGATACCCCTTAGCACGTAAAGGAATATTATTTGGGGGTCCAGCCATGGAGAAGAGTTTAGACACTAGGATTAGATAAGGAACACACCCATTATAAAGAAATCACATTAGGATTCTCTTTTTAAGCTGTTCCTTAAAACACTAGTGCTTAGGAAATCTATTGGAGGCAGAAGCAGTCAAGGGTAGCCTAGGGTTAGGGTTAGGCTTAGGGTTAGGCTTAGGGTACGCCTTAGGGTACGGGTTCGGGGAGGGCTTCGGGTACGGCGTAGGGTATGGGTTAGGGTTAGGGTTAGGGTTAGTGTTAGGGTAAGGGCTCGGTTTAGGGTACGGGTTAGGATTAGGGTACGTGTTAGGGTTAGGGTAGGGGTTAGGGTTAGGGTACGCGTTAGGGTTAGGGTAGTTATTAAACCTATCCCACTCTCTACATACCCCTTAGCACGTAAAGGAATATTATTTGGGGGTCCAGCCATGGAGAAGAGTTTAGACACTAAGATAATATAAGGAACACACACATTATAAAGAAATCACATTAGGATTCTCTTTTTAAGCTGTTCCTTAAAGCCCTAGTGCTTAGGAAATCTATTGGAGGCAGAAGCAGTCAAGGGTAGCCTAGGGTTAGGGTTAGGCTTAGGGTTAGGCTTAGGGTACGGCTTAGGGTACGGGTTTGGGGAGGGCTTCGGGTACGGCGTAAGGTATGGGTTAGGGTTAGGGTTAGGGTTAGTCTTAGGGTTAGGGCTCGGTTTAGGGTACGGGTTAGGATTAGGGTACGTGTTAGGGTTAGGGTAGGGGTTAGGGTTAGGGTACGCGTTAGGGTTAGGGTAGTTATTAAACCTATCCCACTCTCTAGATACCCCTTAGCACGTAAAGGAATATTATTTGGGGGTCCAGCCATGGAGAAGAAGAGTTTAGACACTAAGATAATATAAGGAACACACACATTATAAAGAAATCACATTAGGATTCTCTTTTTAAGCTGTTCCTTAAAACACTAGTGCTTAGGAAATCTATTGCAGGCAGAAGCAGTCAAGGGTAGCCTAGGGTTAGGGTTAGGCTTAGGGTTAGGCTTAGGGTACGGCTTAGGGTACGGGTTCGGGGAGGGCTTCGGGTACGGCGTAGGGTATGGGTTAGGGTTAGGGTTAGGGTTAGTGTTAGGGTTAGGGCTCGGTTTAGGGTACGGGTTAGGATTAGGGTACGTGTTAGGGCTAGGGTAGGGGTTAGGGTTAGGGTACGCGTTAGGGTTAGGGTAGTGATTAAACCTATCCCACTCTCTAGATACCCCTTAGCACATAAAGGAATATTATTTGGGGGTCCAGCCATGGAGAAGAGTTTAGACACTAGGATTAGATAAGGAACACACCCATTATAAAGAAATCACATTAGGATTCTCTTTTTAAGCTGTTCCTTAAAACACTAGTGCTTAGGAAATCTATTGGATTCACAAGCAGTCAAGGGTAGCCTAGGGTTAGGGTTAGGCTTAGGGTTAGGCTTAGGGTACGGCTTAGGGTACGTGTTCGGGGAGGGCTTCGGGTACGGCGTAGGGTATGGGTTAGGGTTAGGGTTAGGGTTAATGTTAGGGTTAGGTCTCGGTTTAGTTTACGGGTTAGGATTAGGGTACGTGTTAGGGTTAGGGTAGGGGTTAGGGTTAGGGTACGCGTTACGGTTAGGGTAGTTATTAAACCTATCCCACTCTCTAGATACCCCTTAGCACGTAAAGGAATATTATTTGGGGGTCCAGCCATGGAGAAGAGTTTAGGCACTAAGATAAGATAAGGAACACACCCATTATAAAGAAATCACATTAGGATTCTCTTTTTAAGCTGTTCCTTAAAACACTAGTGCTTAGGAAATCTATTGGAGGCAGAAGCAGTCAAGGGTAGCCTAGGGTTAGGGTTAGGCTTAGGGTTAGGCTTAGGGTACGCCTTAGGGTACGGGTTCGGGGAGGGCTTCGGGTACGGCGTAGGGTATGGGTTAGGGTTAGGGTTAGGGTTAGGGTTAGTGTTAGGGTAAGGGCTCGGTTTAGGGTACGGGTTAGGATTAGAGTACGTGTTAGGGTTAGGGTAGGGGTTAGGGTTAGGGTACGCGTTAGGGTTAGGGTAGTTATTAAACCTATCCCACTCTCTACATACCCCTTAGCACGTAAAGGAATATTATTTGGGGGTCCAGCCATGGAGAAGAGTTTAGACACTAAGATAATATAAGGAACACACACATTATAAAGAAATCACATTAGGATTCTCTTTTTAAGCTGTTCCTTAAAGCCCTAGTGCTTAGGAAATCTATTGGAGGCAGAAGCAGTCAAGGGTAGCCTAGGGTTAGGGTTAGGCTTAGGGTTAGGCTTAGGGTACGGCTTAGGGTACGGGTTTGGGGAGGGCTTCGGGTACGGCGTATGGTATGGGTTAGGGTTAGGGTTAGGGTTAGGGTTAGTGTTAGGGTTAGGGCTCGGTTTAGGGTACGGGTTAGGATTAGGGTACATGTTAGGGTTAGGGTAGGGGTTAGGGTTAGGGTACGCATTAGGGTTAGGGTAGTTATTAAACCTATCCCACTCTCTAGATACCCCTTAGCACGTAAAGGAATATTATTTGGGGGTCCAGCCATGGAGAAGAGTTTAGACACTAAGATAATATAAGGAACACACACATTATAAAGAAATCACATTAGGATTCTCTTTTTAAGCTGTTCCTTAAAACACTAGTGCTTAGGAAATCTATTGGATTCACAAGCAGTCAAGGGTAGCCTAGGGTTAGGCTTAGGCTTAGGGTTAGGCTTAGGGTACGGCTTAGGGTACGTGTTCGGGGAGGGCTTCGGGTACGGCGTAGGGTATGGGTTAGGGTTAGGGTTAGGGTTAGTGTTAGGGTTAGGGCTCGGTTTAGTTTACGGGTTAGGATTAGGGTACGTGTTAGGGTTAGGGTAGGGGTTAGGGTTAGGGTACGCGTTACGGTTAGGGTAGTTATTAAACCTATCCCACTCTCTAGATACCCCTTAGCACGTAAAGGAATATTATTTGGGGGTCCAGCCATGGAGAAGAGTTTAGGCACTAAGATAAGATAAGGAACACACCCATTATAAAGAAATCACATTAGGATTCTCTTTTTAAGCTGTTCCTTAAAACACTAGTGCTTAGGAAATCTATTGGAGGCAGAAGCAGTCAAGGGTAGCCTAGGGTTAGGGTTAGGCTTAGGGTTAGGCTTAGGGAACGGCTTAGGGTACGGGTTTGGGGAGGGCTTCGGGTACGGCGTAGGGTAAGGGTTAGGGTTAGGGTTAGGGTTAGTGTTAGGGTTAGGGCTCGGTTTAGGGTACGGGTTAGGATTAGGGTACGTGTTAGGGTTAGGGTAGGGGTTAGGGTTAGGGTACGCGTTAGGGTTAGGGTAGTTATTAAACCTATCCCACTCTCTAGATACCCCTTAGCACGTAAAGGAATATTATTTGGGATTGCAGCCATGGAGAAGAGTTTAGACACTAAGATAATATAAGGAACACACACATTATAAAGAAATCACATTAGGATTCTCTTTTTAAGCTGTTCCTTAAAACACTAGTGCTTAGGAAATCTATTGGAGGCAGAAGCAGTCAAGGGTAGCCTAGGGTTAGGGTTAGGCTTAGGGTTAGGCTTAGGGTACGGCTTAGGGTACGGGTTCGGGGAGGGCTTCGGGTACGGCGTAGGGTATGGGTTAGGGTTAGGGTTAGGGTTAGTGTTAGGGTTAGGGCTCGGTTTAGGGTACGGGTTAGGATTAGGGTACGTGTTAGGGTTAGGGTAGGGGTTAGGGTTAGGGTACGCGTTAGGGTTAGGGTAGTGATTAAACCTATCCCACTCTCTAGATACCCCTTAGCACGTAAAGGAATATTATTTGGGGGTCCAGCCATGGAGAAGAGTTTAGGCACTAAGATAAGATAAGGAACACACCCATTATAAAGAAATCACATTAGGATTCTCTTTTTAAGCTGTTCCTTAAAACACTAGTGCTTAGGAAATCTATTGGAGGCAGAAGCAGTCAAGGGTAGCCTAGGGTTAGGGTTAGGCTTAGGGTTAGGCTTAGGGTACGCCTTAGGGTACGGGTTCGGGGAGGGCTTCGGGTACGGCGTAGGGTATGGGTTAGGGTTAGGGTTAGGGTTAGTGTTAGGGTAAGGTCTCGGTTTAGGGTACGGGTTAGGATTAGGGTACGTGTTAGGGTTAGGGTAGGGGTTAGGGTTAGGGTACGCGTTAGGGTTAGGGTAGTTATTAAACCTATCCCACTCTCTACATACCCCTTAGCACGTAAAGGAATATTATTTGGGGGTCCAGCCATGGAGAAGAGTTTAGACACTAAGATAATATAAGGAACACACACATTATAAAGAAATCACATTAGGATTCTCTTTTTAAGCTGTTCCTTAAAGCCCTAGTGCTTAGGAAATCTATTGGAGGCAGAAGCAGTCAAGGGTAGCCTAGGGTTAGGGTTAGGCTTAGGGTTAGGCTTAGGGTACGGCTTAGGGTACGGGTTTGGGGAGGGCTTCGGGTACGGCGTAGGGTATGGGTTAGGGTTAGAGTTAGGGTTAGTCTTAGGGTTAGGGCTCGGTTTAGGGTACGGGTTAGGATTAGGGTACGTGTTAGGGTTAGGGTAGGGGTTAGGGTTAGGGTACGCGTTAGGGTTAGGGTAGTTATTAAACCTATCCCACTCTCTAGATACCCCTTAGCACGTAATGGAATATTATTTGGGGGTCCAGCCATGGAGAAGAGTTTAGACACTAAGATAAGATAAGGAACACACCCATTATAAAGAAATCACATTAGGATTCTCTTTTTAAGCTGTTCCTTAAAACACTAGTGCTTAGGAAATCTATTGGAGGCAGAAGCAGTCAAGGGTAGCCTAGGGTTAGGGTTAGGCTTAGGGTTAGGCTTAGGGTACGGCTTAGGGTACGGGTTCGGGGAGGGCTTCGGGTACGGCGTAGGGTATGGGTTAGGGTTAGGGTTAGGGTTAGTGTTAGCGTTAGGGCTCGGTTTAGGGTACGGGTTAGGATTAGGGTACGTGTTAGGGCTAGGGTAGGGGTTAGGGTTAGGGTACGCGTTAGGGTTAGGGTAGTGATTAAACCTATCCCACTCTCTAGATACCCCTTAGCACATAAAGGAATATTATTTGGGGGTCCAGCCATGGAGAAGAGTTTAGACACTAGGATTAGATAAGGAACACACCCATTATAAAGAAATCACATTAGGATTCTCTTTTTAAGCTGTTCCTTAAAACACTAGTGCTTAGGAAATCTATTGGATTCACAAGCAGTCAAGGGTAGCCTAGGGTTAGGGTTAGGCTTAGGGTTAGACTTAGGGTACGGCTTAGGGTACGTGTTCGGGGAGGGCTTCGGGTACGGCGTAGGGTATGGGTTAGGGTTAGGGTTAGGGTTAGTGTTAGGGTTAGGGCTCGGTTTAGTTTACGGGTTAGGATTAGGGTACGTGTTAGGGTTAGGGTAGGGGTTAGGGTTAGGGTACGCGTTACGGTTAGGGTAGTTATTAAACCTATCCCACTCCCTAGATACCCCTTAGCACGTAAAGGAATATTATTTGGGGGTCCAGCCATGGAGAAGAGTTTAGGCACTAAGATAAGATAAGGAACACACCCATTATAAAGAAATCACATTAGGATTCTCTTTTTAAGCTGTTCCTTAAAACACTAGTGCTTAGGAAATCTATTGGAGGCAGAAGCAGTCAAGGGTAGCCTAGGGTTAGGGTTAGGCTTAGGGTTAGGCTTAGGGTACGGGTTCGGGGAGGGCTTCGGGTACGGCGTCGGGTATGGGTTAGGGTTAGGGTTAGGGTTAGTGTTAGGGTAAGGGCTCGGTTTAGGGTACGGTTTAGGATTAGGGTACGTGTTAGGGTTAGGGTAGGGGTTAGGGTTAGGGTACGCGTTAGGGTTAGGGTAGTTATTAAACCTATCCCACTCTCTACATACCCCTTAGCACGTAAAGGAATATTATTTGGGGGTCCAGCCATGGAGAAGAGTTTAGACACTAAGATAATATAAGGAACACACACATTATAAAGAAATCACATTAGGATTCTCTTTTTAAGCTGTTCCTTAAAGCCCTAGTGCTTAGGAAATCTATTGGAGGCAGAAGCAGTCAAGGGTAGCCTAGGGTTAGGGTTAGGCTTAGGGTTAGGCTTAGGGTACGGCTTAGGGTACGGGTTTGGGGAGGGCTTCGGGTACGGCGTAGGGTATGGGTTAGGGTTAGGGTTAGGGTTAGTGTTAGGGTTAGGGCTCGGTTTAGGGTACGGGTTAGGATTAGGGTACGTGTTAGGGTTAGGGTAGGGGTTAGGGTTAGGGTACGCGTTAGGGTTAGGGTAGTTATTAAACCTATCCCACTCTCTAGATACCCCTTAGCACGTAAAGGAATATTATTTGGGGGTCCAGCCATGGAGAAGAGTTTAGACACTAAGATAATATAAGGAACACACACATTATAAAGAAATCACATTAGGATTCTCTTTTTAAGCTGTTCCTTAAAACACTAGTGCTTAGGAAATCTATTGGAGGCAGAAGCAGTCAAGGGTAGCCTAGGGTTAGGGTTAGGCTTAGGGTTAGGCTTAGGGTACGGCTTAGGGTACGGGTTCGGGGAGGGCTTCGGGTACGGCGTAGGGTATGGGTTAGGGTTAGGGTTAGGGTTAGTGTTAGGGTTAGGGCTCGGTTTAGGGTACGGGTTAGGATTAGGGTACGTGTTAGGGCTAGGGTAGGGGTTAGGGTTAGGGTACGCGTTAGGGTTAGGGTAGTGATTAAACCTATCCCACTCTCTAGATACCCCTTAGCACATAAAGGAATATTATTTGGGGGTCCAGCCATGGAGAAGAGTTTAGACACTAGGATTAGATAAGGAACACACCCATTATAAAGAAATCACATTAGGATTCTCTTTTTAAGCTGTTCCTTAAAACACTAGTGCTTAGGAAATCTATTGCAGGCAGAAGCAGTCAAGGGTAGCCTAGGGTTAGGGTTAGGCTTAGGGTTAGGCTTAGGGTACGGCTTAGGGTACGGGTTCGGGGAGGGCTTCGGGTACGGCGTAGGGTATGGGTTAGGGTTAGGGTTAGGGTTAGTGTTAGGGTTAGGGCTCAGTTTAGGGTAGGGTTTAGGATTAGGGTACGTGTTAGGGCTAGGATAGGGGTTAGGGTTAGGGTATGCGTTAGGGTTAGGGTAGTGATTAAACCTATCCCACTCTCTAGATACCCCTTAGCACATAAAGGAATATTATTTGGGGGTCCAGCCATGGAGAAGAGTTTAGACACTAGGATTAGATAAGGAACACACCCATTATAAAGAAATCACATTAGGATTCTCTTTTTAAGCTGTTCCTTAAAACACTAGTGCTTAGGAAATCTATTGGATTCACAAGCAGTCAAGGGTAGCCTAGGGTTAGGGTTAGGCTTAGGGTTAGGCTTAGGGTACGGCTTAGGGTACGTGTTCGGGGAGGGCTTCGGGTATGGCGTAGGGTATGGGTTAGGGTTAGGGTTAGGGTTAGTGTTAGGGTTAGGGCTCGGTTTAGTTTACGGGTTAGGATTAGGGTACGTGTTAGGGTTAGGGTACGGGTTAGGGTTAGGGTACGCGTTACGGTTAGGGTAGTTATTAAACCTATCCCACTCTCTAGATACCCCTTAGCACGTAAAGGAATATTATTTGGGGGTCCAGCCATGGAGAAGAGTTTAGGCACTAAGATAAGATAAGGAACACACCCATTATAAAGAAATCACATTAGGATTCTCTTTTTAAGCTGTTCCTTAAAACACTAGTGCTTAGGAAATCTATTGGAGGCAGAAGCAGTCAAGGGTAGCCTAGGGTTAGGGTTAGGCTTAGGGTTAGGCTTAGGGTACGCCTTAGGTTACGGGTTCGGGGAGGGCTTCGGGTACGGCGTCGGGTATGGGTTAGGGTTAGGGTTAGGGTTAGTGTTAGGGTAAGGGCTCGGTTGAGGGTACGGTTTAGGATTAGGGTACGTGTTAGGGTTAGGGTAGGGGTTAGGGTTAGGGTACGCGTTAGGGTTAGGGTAGTTATTAAACCTATCCCACTCTCTACATACCCCTTAGCACGTAAAGGAATATTATTTGGGGGTCCAGCCATGGAGAAGAGTTTAGACACTAAGATAATATAAGGAACACACACATTATAAAGAAATCACATTAGGATTCTCTTTTTAAGCTGTTCCTTAAAGCCCTAGTGCTTAGGAAATCTATTGGAGGCAGAAGCAGTCAAGGGTAGCCTAGGGTTAGGGTTAGGCTTAGGGTTAGGCTTAGGGTACGGCTTAGGGTACGGGTTTGGGGAGGGCTTCGGGTACGGCGTAGGGTATGGGTTAGGGTTAGGGTTAGGGTTAGGGCTCGGTTTAGGGTACGGGTTAGGATTAGGGTACGTGTTAGGGTTAGGGTAGGGGTTAGGGTTAGGGTACGCGTTAGGGTTAGGGTAGTTATTAAACCTATCCCACTCTCTAGATACCCCTTAGCACGTAAAGGAATATTATTTGGGGGTCCAGCCATGGAGAAGAGTTTAGACACTAAGATAATATAAGGAACACACACATTATAAAGAAATCACATTAGGATTCTCTTTTTAAGCTGTTCCTTAAAACACTAGTGCTTAGGAAATCTATTGGAGGCAGAAGCAGTCAAGGGTAGCCTAGGGTTAGGGTTAGGCTTAGGGTTAGGCTTAGGGTATGGCTTAGGGTACGGGTTCGGGGAGGGCTTCGGGTACGGCGTAGGGTATGGGTTAGGGTTAGGGTTATGGTTAGTGTTAGGGTTAGGGCTCGGTTTAGGGTACGGGTTAGGATTAGGGTACGTGTTAGGGCTAGGGTAGGGGTTAGGGTTAGGGTACGCGTTAGGGTTAGGGTAGTGATTAAACCTATCCCACTCTCTAGATACCCCTTAGCACATAAAGGAATATTATTTGGGGGTCCAGCCATGGAGAAGAGTTTAGACACTAGGATTAGATAAGGAACACACCCATTATAAAGAAATCACATTAGGATTCTCTTTTTAAGCTGTTCCTTAAAACACTAGTGCTTAGGAAATCTATTGGATTCACAAGCAGTCAAGGGTAGCCTAGGGTTAGGGTTAGGCTTAGGGTTAGGCTTAGGGTACGCCTTAGGGTACGGGTTCGGGGAGGGCTTCGGGTACGGCGTAGGGTATGGGTTAGGGTTAGGGTTAGGGTTAGTGTTAGGGTTAGGGCTCGGTTTAGGGTACGGGTTAGGATTAGGGTACGTGTTAGGGTTAGGGTAGGGGTTAGCGTTAGGGTACGCGTTAGGGTTAGGGTAGTTATTAAACCTATCCCACTTTCTAGATACTCCTTAGCACGTAAAGGAATATTATTTGGGGGTCCAGGCATGGAGAAGAGTTTAGACACTAAGATAATATAAGGAACACACACATTATAAAGAAATCACATTAGGATTCTCTTTTTAAGCTGTTCCCTAAAACCCTAGTGCTTAGGAAATCTATTGGAGGCAGAAGCAGTCAAGGGTAGCCTAGGGTTAGGGTTAGGCTTAGGGTTAGGCTTAGGGTACGCCTTAGGGTACGGGTTCGGGGAGGGCTTCGTGTACGGCGTAATGTATGGGTTAGGGTTAGGGTTAGGGTTAGTGTTATGGTTAGGGCTCGGTTTAGGGTACGGGTTAGGATTAGGGTACGTGTTAGGGTTAGGGTAGGGGTTAGGGTTAGGGTACGCGTTAGGGTTAGGGTAGTTATTAAACCTATCCCACTCTCTAGATAACCCTTAGCACATAATGAATATTATTTGGGGGTCCAGCCATGGAGAAGAGTTTAGACACTAGGATTAGATAAGGAACACACCCATTATAAAGAAATCACATTAGGATTCTCTTTTTAAGCTGTTCCTTAAAACACTAGTGCTTAGGAAATCTATTGGAGGCAGAAGCAGTCAAGGGTAGCCTAGGGTTAGGGTTAGGCTTAGGGTTAGGCTTAGGGTACGGCTTAGGGTACGTGTTCGGGGAGGGTTTCGGGTACGGCGTAGGGTATGGGTTAGGGTTAGGGTTAGGGTTAGTGTTAGGGTTAGGGCTCGGTTTAAGGTACAGGTTAGGATTAGGGTACGTGTTAGGGTTAGGGTAGGGGTTAGGGTTAGGGTACGCGTTACGGTTAGGTTAGTTATTAAACCTAACCCACTCTCTAGATACCCCTTAGCACGTAAAGGAATATTATGTGGGGGTCCAGCCATGGAGAAGAGTTTAGGCACTAAGATAAGATAAGGAACACACCCATTATAAAGAAATCACATTAGGATTCTCTTTTTAAGTTGTTCCTTAAAACACTAGTGCTTAGGAAATCTATTGGAGGCAGAAGCAGTCAAGGGTAGCCTAGGGTTAGGGTTAGGCTTAGGGTTAGGCTTAGGGTACGCCTTAGGTTACGGGTTCAGGGAGGGCTTCGGGTACGGCGTAGTGTATGGGTTAGGGTTAGGGTTAGGGTTAGTGTTAGGGTTAGGGCTCGGTTTAGGGTACGGGTAAGGATTAGGGTACGTGTTAGGGTTAGGGTAGGGGTTAGGGTTAGGGTACTCGTTAGGGTTAGGGTAGTTATTAAACCTATCCCCCTCTCTAGATACCCCTTAGCACGTAAAGGAATATTATTTGGGGGTCCAGCCATGGAGAAGAGTTTAGACACTAAGATAATATAAGGAACACACACATTATAAAGAAATCACATTAGGATTCTCTTTTTAAGCTGTTCCTTAAAGCCCTAGTGCTTAGGAAATCTATTGGAGGCAGAAGCAGTCAAGGGTAGCCTAGGTTTAGGGTTAGGCTTAGGGTTAGGCTTAGGGTACGGCTTAGGGTACGGGTTTGGGGAGGGCTTCGGGTACGGCGTAGGGTATGGGTTAGGGTTAGGGTTAGGGTTAGTGTTAGGGTTAGGGCTCGGTTTAGGGTACGGGTTAGGATTAGGGTACGTGTTAGGGTTAGGGTAGGGGTTAGGGTTAGGGTACGCGTTAGGGTTAGGGTAGTTATTAAACCTATCCCACTCTCTAGATACCCCTTAGCACGTAAAGGAATATTATTTGGGGGTCCAGCCATGGAGAAGAGTTTAGGCACTAAGATAAGATAAGGAACACACCCATTATAAAGAAATCACATTAGGATTCTCTTTTTAAGCTGTTCCTTAAAACACTAGTGCTTAGGAAATCTATTGGAGGCAGAAGCAGTCAAGGGTAGCCTAGGGTTAGGGTTAGGCTTAGGGTTAGGCTTAGGGTACGCCTTAGGGTAAGGGTTCAGGGAGGGCTTCGGGTACGGCGTAGTGTATGGGTTAGGGTTAGGGTTAGGGTGAGTGTTAGGGTTAGGGCTCGGTTTAGGGTACGGGTAAGGATTAGGGTACGTGTTAGGGTTAGGGTAGGGGTTAGGGTTAGGGTACGCGTTAGGGTTAGGGTAGTTATTAAACCTATCCCACTCTCTAGATACCCCTTAGCACGTAAAGGAATATTATTTGGGGGTCCAGCCATGGAGAAGAGTTTAGACACTAAGATAATATAAGGAACACTCTCATTATAAAGAAATCACATTAGGATTCTCTTTTTAAGCTGTTCCTTAAAGCCCTAGTGCTTAGGAAATCTATTGGAGGCAGAAGCAGTCAAGGGTAGCCTAGGGTTAGGGTTAGGCTTAGGGTTAGGCTTAGGGTACGGCTTAGGGTACGGGTTTGGGGAGGGCTTCGGGTACGGCGTAGGGTATGGGTTAGGGTTAGGTTTAGGGTTAGTGTTAGGGTTAGGGCTCGGTTTAGGGTACGGGTTAGGATTAGGGTACGTGTTAGGGTTAGGGTAGGGGTTAGGCTTAGGGTACGCGTTAGGGTTAGGGTAGTTAGTAAACCTATCCCACTCTCTAGATACCCCTTAGCACGTAAAGGAATATTATTTGGGGGTCCAGCCATGGAGAAGAGTTTAGACACTAAGATAATATAAGGAACACACACATTATAAAGAAATCACATTAGGATTCTCTTTTTAAGCTGTTCCTTAAAACACTAGTGCTTAGGAAATCTATTGGAGGCAGAAGCAGTCAAGGGTAGCCTAGGGTTAGGGTTAGGCTTAGGGTTAGGCTTAGGGTACGGCTTAGGGTACGGGTTCGGGGAGGGCTTCGGGTACGGCGTAGGGTATGGGTTAGGGTTAGGGTTAGGGTTAGTGTTAGGGTTAGGGCTCGGTTTAGGGTACGGGTTAGGATTAGGGTACGTGTTAGGGCTAGGGTAGGGGTTAGGGTTAGGGTACGCGTTAGGGTTAGGGTAGTGATTAAACCTATCCCACTCTCTAGATACCCCTTAGCACATAAAGGAATATTATTTGGGGGTCCAGCCATGGAGAAGAGTTTAGACACTAGGATTAGATAAGGAACACACCCATTATAAAGAAATCACATTAGGATTCTCTTTTTAAGCTGTTCCTTAAAACACTAGTGCTTAGGAAATCTATTGGATTCACAAGCAGTCAAGGGTAGCCTAGGGTTAGGGTTAGGCTTAGGGTTAGGCTTAGGGTACGGCTTAGGGTACGTGTTCGGGGAGGGCTTCGTGTACGGCGTAGGGTATGGGTTAGGGTTAGGGTTAGGGTTAGTGTTAGGGTTAGGGCTCGGTTTAGTTTACGGGTTAGGATTAGGGTACGTGTTAGGGTTAGGGTAGGGGTTAGGGTTAGGGTACGCGTTACTGTTAGGGTAGTTATTAAACCTATCCCACTCTCTAGATACCCCTTAGCACGTAAAGGAATATTATTTGGGGGTCCAGCCATGGAGAAGAGTTTAGACACTAGGATTAGATAAGGAACACACCCATTATAAAGAAATCACATTAGGATTCTCTTTTTAAGCTGTTCCTTAAAACACTAGTGCTTAGGAAATCTATTGGAGGCAGAAGCAGTCAAGGGTAGCCTAGGGTTAGGGTTAGGCTTAGGGTTAGGCTTAGGGTACGCCTTAGGGTACGGGTTCGGGGAGGGCTTCGGGTACGGCGTAGGGTATGGGTTAGGGTTAGGGTTAGGGTTAGTGTTAGGGTAAGGGCTCGGTTTAGGGTACGGGTTAGGATTAGGGTACGTGTTAGGGTTAGGGTAGGGGTTAGGGTTAGGGTACGCGTTAGGGTTAGGGTAGTTATTAAACCTATCCCACTCTCTACATACCCCTTAGCACGTAAAGGAATATTATTTGGGGGTCCAGCCATGGAGAAGAGTTTAGACACTAAGATAATATAAGGAACACACACATTATAAAGAAATCACATTAGGATTCTCTTTTTAAGCTGTTCCTTAAAGCCCTAGTGCTTAGGAAATCTATTGGAGGCAGAAGCAGTCAAGGGTAGCCTAGGGTTAGGGTTAGGCTTAGGGTTAGGCTTAGGGTACGGCTTAGGGTACGGGTTTGGGGAGGGCTTCGGGTACGGCGTAAGGTATGGGTTAGGGTTAGGGTTAGGGTTAGTCTTAGGGTTAGGGCTCGGTTTAGGGTACGGGTTAGGATTAGGGTACGTGTTAGGGTTAGGGTAGGGGTTAGGGTTAGGGTACGCGTTAGGGTTAGGGTAGTTATTAAACCTATCCCACTCTCTAGATACCCCTTAGCACGTAAAGGAATATTATTTGGGGGTCCAGCCATGGAGAAGAAGAGTTTAGACACTAAGATAATATAAGGAACACACACATTATAAAGAAATCACATTAGGATTCTCTTTTTAAGCTGTTCCTTAAAACACTAGTGCTTAGGAAATCTATTGGAGGCAGAAGCAGTCAAGGGTAGCCTAGGGTTAGGGTTAGGCTTAGGGTTAGGCTTAGGGTACGGCTTAGGGTACGGGTTCGGGGAGGGCTTCGGGTACGGCGTAGGGTATGGGTTAGGGTTAGGGTTAGGGTTAGTGTTAGGGTTAGGGCTCGGTTTAGGGTACGGGTTAGGATTAGGGTACGTGTTAGGGCTAGGGTAGGGGTTAGGGTTAGGGTACGCGTTAGGGTTAGGGTAGTGATTAAACCTATCCCACTCTCTAGATACCCCTTAGCACATAAAGGAATATTATTTGGGGGTCCAGCCATGGAGAAGAGTTTAGACACTAGGATTAGATAAGGAACACACCCATTATAAAGAAATCACATTAGGATTCTCTTTTTAAGCTGTTCCTTAAAACACTAGTGCTTAGGAAATCTATTGGATTCACAAGCAGTCAAGGGTAGCCTAGGGTTAGGGTTAGGCTTAGGGTTAGGCTTAGGGTACGGCTTAGGGTACGTGTTCGGGGAGGGCTTCGGGTACGGCGTAGGGTATGGGTTAGGGTTAGGGTTAGGGTTAGTGTTAGGGTTAGGGCTCGGTTTAGTTTACGGGTTAGGATTAGGGTACGTGTTAGGGTTAGGGTAGGGGTTAGGGTTAGGGTACGCGTTACGGTTAGGGTAGTTATTAAACCTATCCCACTCTCTAGATACCCCTTAGCACGTAAAGGAATATTATTTGGGGGTCCAGCCATGGAGAAGAGTTTAGGCACTAAGATAAGATAAGGAACACACCCATTATAAAGAAATCACATTAGGATTCTCTTTTTAAGCTGTTCTTTAAAACACTAGTGCTTAGGAAATCTATTGGAGGCAGAAGCAGTCAAGGGTAGCCTAGGGTTAGGGTTAGGCTTAGGGTTAGGCTTAGGGTACGCCTTAGGGTACGGGTTCGGGGAGGGCTTCGGGTACGGCGTAGGGTATGGGTTAGGGTTAGGGTTAGGGTTAGTGTTAGGGTAAGGGCTCGGTTTAGGGTACGGGTTAGGATTAGGGTACGTGTTAGGGTTAGGGTAGGGGTTAGGGTTAGGGTACGCGTTAGGGTTAGGGTAGTTATTAAACCTATCCCACTCTATACATACCCCTTAGCACGTAAAGGAATATTATTTGGGGGTCCAGCCATGGAGAAGAGTTTAGACACTAAGATAATATAAGGAACACACACATTATAAAGAAATCACATTAGGATTCTCTTTTTAAGCTGTTCCTTAAAGCCCTAGTGCTTAGGAAATCTATTGGAGGCAGAAGCAGTCAAGGGTAGCCTAGGGTTAGGGTTAGGCTTAGGGTACGGCTTAGGGTACGGGTTTAGGGAGGGCTTCAGGTACGGCGTAGGGTTTGGGTTAGGGTTAGGGTGAGGGTTAGTGTTAGGGTTAGGGCTCGGTTTAGGGTACGGGTTAGGATTAGGGTACGTGTTAGGGTTAGGGTAGGGGTTAGGGTTAGGGTACGCGTTAGGGTTAGGGTAGTTATTAAAGCTATCCCACTCTCTAGATACCCCTTAGCACGTAAAGGAATATTATTTGGGGGTCCAGCCATGGAGAAGAGTTTAGACACTAAGATAAAATAAGGAACACACACATTATAAAGAAATCACATTAGGATTCTCTTTTTAAGCTGTTCCTTAAAACCCTAGTGCTTAGGAAATCTATTGGAGGCAGAAGCAGTCAAGGGTAGCCTAGGGTTAGGGTTAGGCTTAGGGTTAGGCTTAGGGTACGGCTTAGGGTACGGGTTCGGGGAGGGCTTCGGGTACGGCGTAGGGTATGGGTTAGGGTTAGGGTTAGGGTTAGTGTTAGGGTTAGGGCTCGGTTTAGGGTACGGGTTAGGATTAGGGTACGTGTTAGGGCTAGGGTAGGGGTTAGGTTTAGGGTACGCGTTAGGGTTAGGGTAGTGATTAAACCTATCCCACTCTCTAGATACCCCTTAGCACATAAAGGAATATTATTTGGGGGTCCAGCCATGGAGAAGAGTTTAGACACTAGGATTAGATAAGGAACACACCCATTATAAAGAAATCACATTAGGATTCTCTTTTTAAGCTGTTCCTTAAAACACTAGTGCTTAGGAAATCTATTGGAGGCAGAAGCAGTCAAGGGTAGCCTAGGGTTAGGGTTAGGCTTAGGGTTAGGCTTAGGGTACGGCTTAGGGTACGGGTTCGGGGAGGGCTTCGGGTACGGCGTAGGGTATGGGTTAGGGTTAGGGTTAGTGTTAGGGTTAGGGCTCGGTTTAGGGTACGGGTTAGGATTAGGGTACGTGTTAGTGTTAGGGTAGGGGTTAGCGTTAGGGTACGCGCTAGGGTTAGGGTAGTTATTAAACCTATCCCACTCTCTAGATACTCCTTAGCACGTAAAGGAATATTATTTGGGTGTCCAGGCATGGAGAAGAGTTTAGACACTAAGATAATATAAGGAACACACACATTATAAAGAAATCACATTAGGATTCTCTTTTTAAGCTGTTCCTTAAAACCCTAGTGCTTAGGAAATCTATTGGAGGCAGAAGCAGTCAAGGGTAGCCTAGGGTTAGGGTTAGGCTTAGGGTTAGGCTTAGGGTACGCCTTAGGGTACGGGTTCGGGGAGGGCTTCGTGTACGGCGTAATGTATGGGTTAGGGTTAGGGTTAGGGTTAGTGTTATGGTTAGGGCTCGGTTTAGGGTACGGGTTAGGATTAGGGTACGTGTTAGGGTTAGGGTAGGGGTTAGGGTTAGGGTACGCGTTAGGGTTAGGGTAGTTATTAAACCTATCCCACTCTCTAGATAACCCTTAGCACATAATGAATATTATTTGGGGGTCCAGCCATGGAGAAGAGTTTAGACACTAGGATTAGATAAGGAACACACCCATTATAAAGAAATCACATTAGGATTCTCTTTTTAAGCTGTTCCTTAAAACACTAGTGCTTAGGAAATCTATTGGAGGCAGAAGCAGTCAAGGGTAGCCTAGGGTTAGGGTTAGGCTTAGGGTTAGGCTTAGGGTACGGCTTAGGGTACGTGTTCGGGGAGGGTTTCGGGTACGGCGTAGGGTATGGGTTAGGGTTAGGGTTAGGGTTAGTGTTAGGGTTAGGGCTCGGTTTAAGGTACAGGTTAGGATTAGGGTACGTGTTAGGGTTAGGGTAGGGGTTAGGGTTAGGGTACGCGTTACGGTTAGGTTAGTTATTAAACCTAACCCACTCTCTAGATACCCCTTAGCACGTAAAGGAATATTATGTGGGGGTCCAGCCATGGAGAAGAGTTTAGGCACTAAGATAAGATAAGGAACACACCCATTATAAAGAAATCACATTAGGATTCTCTTTTTAAGTTGTTCCTTAAAACACTAGTGCTTAGGAAATCTATTGGAGGCAGAAGCAGTCAAGGGTAGCCTAGGGTTAGGGTTAGGCTTAGGGTTAGGCTTAGGGTACGCCTTAGGTTACGGGTTCAGGGAGGGCTTCGGGTACGGCGTAGTGTATGGGTTAGGGTTAGGGTTAGGGTTAGTGTTAGGGTTAGGGCTCGGTTTAGGGTACGGGTAAGGATTAGGGTACGTGTTAGGGTTAGGGTAGGGCTTAGGGTTAGGGTACTCGTTAGGGTTAGGGTAGTTATTAAACCTATCCCCCTCTCTAGATACCCCTTAGCACGTAAAGGAATATTATTTGGGGGTCCAGCCATGGAGAAGAGTTTAGACACTAAGATAATATAAGGAACACACACATTATAAAGAAATCACATTAGGATTCTCTTTTTAAGCTGTTCCTTAAAGCCCTAGTGCTTAGGAAATCTATTGGAGGCAGAAGCAGTCAAGGGTAGCCTAGGTTTAGGGTTAGGCTTAGGGTTAGGCTTAGGGTACGGCTTAGGGTACGGGTTTGGGGAGGGCTTCGGGTACGGCGTAGGGTATGGGTTAGGGTTAGGGTTAGGGTTAGTGTTAGGGTTAGGGCTCGGTTTAGGGTACGGGTTAGGATTAGGGTACGTGTTAGGGTTAGGGTAGGGGTTAGGGTTAGGGTACGCGTTAGGGTTAGGGTAGTTATTAAACCTATCCCACTCTCTAGATACCCCTTAGCACGTAAAGGAATATTATTTGGGGGTCCAGCCATGGAGAAGAGTTTAGGCACTAAGATAAGATAAGGAACACACCCATTATAAAGAAATCACATTAGGATTCTCTTTTTAAGCTGTTCCTTAAAACACTAGTGCTTAGGAAATCTATTGGAGGCAGAAGCAGTCAAGGGTAGCCTAGGGTTAGGGTTAGGCTTAGGGTTAGGCTTAGGGTACGCCTTAGGGTAAGGGTTCAGGGAGGGCTTCGGGTACGGCGTAGTGTATGGGTTAGGGTTAGGGTTAGGGTGAGTGTTAGGGTTAGGGCTCGGTTTAGGGTACGGGTAAGGATTAGGGTACGTGTTAGGGTTAGGGTAGGGGTTAGGGTTAGGGTACGCGTTAGGGTTAGGGTAGTTATTAAACCTATCCCACTCTCTAGATACCCCTTAGCACGTAAAGGAATATTATTTGGGGGTCCAGCCATGGAGAAGAGTTTAGACACTAAGATAATATAAGGAACACTCTCATTATAAAGAAATCACATTAGGATTCTCTTTTTAAGCTGTTCCTTAAAGCCCTAGTGCTTAGGAAATCTATTGGAGGCAGAAGCAGTCAAGGGTAGCCTAGGGTTAGGGTTAGGCTTAGGGTTAGGCTTAGGGTACGGCTTAGGGTACGGGTTTGGGGAGGGCTTCGGGTACGGCGTAGGGTATGGGTTAGGGTTAGGTTTAGGGTTAGTGTTAGGGTTAGGGCTCGGTTTAGGGTACGGGTTAGGATTAGGGTACGTGTTAGGGTTAGGGTAGGGGTTAGGCTTAGGGTACGCGTTAGGGTTAGGGTAGTTAGTAAACCTATCCCACTCTCTAGATACCCCTTAGCACGTAAAGGAATATTATTTGGGGGTCCAGCCATGGAGAAGAGTTTAGACACTAAGATAATATAAGGAACACACACATTATAAAGAAATCACATTAGGATTCTCTTTTTAAGCTGTTCCTTAAAACACTAGTGCTTAGGAAATCTATTGGAGGCAGAAGCAGTCAAGGGTAGCCTAGGGTTAGGGTTAGGCTTAGGGTTAGGCTTAGGGTACGGCTTAGGGTACGGGTTCGGGGAGGGCTTCGGGTACGGCGTAGGGTATGGGTTAGGGTTAGGGTTAGGGTTAGTGTTAGGGTTAGGGCTCGGTTTAGGGTACGGGTTAGGATTAGGGTACGTGTTAGGGCTAGGGTAGGGGTTAGGGTTAGGGTACGCGTTAGGGTTAGGGTAGTGATTAAACCTATCCCACTCTCTAGATACCCCTTAGCACATAAAGGAATATTATTTGGGGGTCCAGCCATGGAGAAGAGTTTAGACACTAGGATTAGATAAGGAACACACCCATTATAAAGAAATCACATTAGGATTCTCTTTTTAAGCTGTTCCTTAAAACACTAGTGCTTAGGAAATCTATTGGATTCACAAGCAGTCAAGGGTAGCCTAGGGTTAGGGTTAGGCTTAGGGTTAGGCTTAGGGTACGGCTTAGGGTACGTGTTCGGGGAGGGCTTCGTGTACGGCGTAGGGTTAGGGTTAGGGTTAGTGTTAGGGTTAGGGCTCGGTTTAGTTTACGGGTTAGGATTAGGGTACGTGTTAGGGTTAGGGTAGGGGTTAGGGTTAGGGTACGCGTTACTGTTAGGGTAGTTATTAAACCTATCCCACTCTCTAGATACCCCTTAGCACGTAAAGGAATATTATTTGGGGGTCCAGCCATGGAGAAGAGTTTAGACACTAGGATTAGATAAGGAACACACCCATTATAAAGAAATCACATTAGGATTCTCTTTTTAAGCTGTTCCTTAAAACACTAGTGCTTAGGAAATCTATTGGAGGCAGAAGCAGTCAAGGGTAGCCTAGGGTTAGGGTTAGGCTTAGGGTTAGGCTTAGGGTACGCCTTAGGGTACGGGTTCGGGGAGGGCTTCGGGTACGGCGTAGGGTATGGGTTAGGGTTAGGGTTAGGGTTAGTGTTAGGGTAAGGGCTCGGTTTAGGGTACGGGTTAGGATTAGGGTACGTGTTAGGGTTAGGGTAGGGGTTAGGGTTAGGGTACGCGTTAGGGTTAGGGTAGTTATTAAACCTATCCCACTCTCTACATACCCCTTAGCACGTAAAGGAATATTATTTGGGGGTCCAGCCATGGAGAAGAGTTTAGACACTAAGATAATATAAGGAACACACACATTATAAAGAAATCACATTAGGATTCTCTTTTTAAGCTGTTCCTTAAAGCCCTAGTGCTTAGGAAATCTATTGGAGGCAGAAGCAGTCAAGGGTAGCCTAGGGTTAGGGTTAGGCTTAGGGTTAGGCTTAGGGTACGGCTTAGGGTACGGGTTTGGGGAGGGCTTCGGGTACGGCGTAAGGTATGGGTTAGGGTTAGGGTTAGGGTTAGTCTTAGGGTTAGGGCTCGGTTTAGGGTACGGGTTAGGATTAGGGTACGTGTTAGGGTTAGGGTAGGGGTTAGGGTTAGGGTACGCGTTAGGGTTAGGGTAGTTATTAAACCTATCCCACTCTCTAGATACCCCTTACCACGTAAAGGAATATTATTTGGGGGTCCAGCCATGGAGAAGAAGAGTTTAGACACTAAGATAATATAAGGAACACACACATTATAAAGAAATCACATTAGGATTCTCTTTTTAAGCTGTTCCTTAAAACACTAGTGCTTAGGAAATCTATTGGAGGCAGAAGCAGTCAAGGGTAGCCTAGGGTTAGGGTTAGGCTTAGGGTTAGGCTTAGGGTACGGCTTAGGGTACGGGTTCGGGGAGGGCTTCGGGTACGGCGTAGGGTATGGGTTAGGGTTAGGGTTAGGGTTAGTGTTAGGGTTAGGGCTCGGTTTAGGGTACGGGTTAGGATTAGGGTACGTGTTAGGGCTAGGGTAGGGGTTAGGGTTAGGGTACGCGTTAGGGTTAGGGTAGTGATTAAACCTATCCCACTCTCTAGATACCCCTTAGCACATAAAGGAATATTATTTGGGGGTCCAGCCATGGAGAAGAGTTTAGACACTAGGATTAGATAAGGAACACACCCATTATAAAGAAATCACATTAGGATTCTCTTTTTAAGCTGTTCCTTAAAACACTAGTGCTTAGGAAATCTATTGGATTCACAAGCAGTCAAGGGTAGCCTAGGGTTAGGGTTAGGCTTAGGGTTAGGCTTAGGGTACGGCTTAGGGTACGTGTTCGGGGAGGGCTTCGGGTACGGCGTAGGGTATGGGTTAGGGTTAGGGTTAGGGTTAGTGTTAGGGTTAGGGCTCGGTTTAGTTTACGGGTTAGGATTAGGGTACGTGTTAGGGTTAGGGTAGGGGTTAGGGTTAGGGTACGCGTTACGGTTAGGGTAGTTATTAAACCTATCCCACTCTCTAGATACCCCTTAGCACGTAAAGGAATATTATTTGGGGGTCCAGCCATGGAGAAGAGTTTAGGCACTAAGATAAGATAAGGAACACACACATTATAAAGAAATCACATTAGGATTCTCTTTTTAAGCTGTTCCTTAAAGCCCTAGTGCTTAGGAAATCTATTGGAGGCAGAAGCAGTCAAGGGTAGCCTAGGGTTAGGGTTAGGCTTAGGGTACGGCTTAGGGTACGGGTTTAGGGAGGGCTTCAGGTACGGCGTAGGGTTTGGGTTAGGGTTAGGGTGAGGGTTAGTGTTAGGGTTAGGGCTCGGTTTAGGGTACGGGTTAGGATTAGGGTACGTGTTAGGGTTAGGGTAGGGGTTAGGGTTAGGGTACGCGTTAGGGTTAGGGTAGTTATTAAACCTATCCCACTCTCTAGATACCCCTTAGCACGTAAAGGAATATTATTTGGGGGTCCAGCCATGGAGAAGAGTTTAGACACTAAGATAAAATAAGGAACACACACATTATAAAGAAATCACATTAGGATTCTCTTTTTAAGCTGTTCCTTAAAACCCTAGTGCTTAGGAAATCTATTGGAGGCAGAAGCAGTCAAGGGTAGCCTAGGGTTAGGGTTAGGCTTAGGGTTAGGCTTAGGGTACGGCTTAGGGTACGGGTTCGGGGAGGGCTTCGGGTACGGCGTAGGGTATGGGTTAGGGTTAGGGTTAGGGTTAGTGTTAGGGTTAGGGCTCGGTTTAGGGTACGGGTTAGGATTAGGGTACGTGTTAGGGCTAGGGTAGGGGTTAGGTTTAGTGTACGCGTTAGGGTTAGGGTAGTGATTAAACCTATCCCACTCTCTAGATACCCCTTAGCACATAAAGGAATATTATTTGGGGGTCCAGCCATGGAGAAGAGTTTAGACACTAGGATTAGATAAGGAACACACCCATTATAAAGAAATCACATTAGGATTCTCTTTTTAAGCTGTTCCTTAAAACACTAGTGCTTAGGAAATCTATTGGAGGCAGAAGCAGTCAAAGGTAGCCTAGGGTTAGGGTTAGGCTTAGGGTTAGGCTTAGGGTACGGCTTAGGGTACGGGTTCGGGGAGGGCTTCGGGTACGGCGTAGGGTATGGGTTAGGGTTAGGGTTAGTGTTAGGGTTAGGGCTCGGTTTAGGGTACGGGTTAGGATTAGGGTACGTGTTAGTGTTAGGGTAGGGGTTAGCGTTAGGGTACGCGTTAGGGTTAGGGTAGTTATTAAACCTATCCCACTCTCTAGATACTCCTTAGCACGTAAAGGAATATTATTTGGGTGTCCAGGCATGGAGAAGAGTTTAGACACTAAGATAATATAAGGAACACACACATTATAAAGAAATCACATTAGGATTCTCTTTTTAAGCTGTTCCTTAAAACCGTAGTGCTTAGGAAATCTATTGGAGGCAGAAGCAGTCAAGGGTAGCCTAGGGTTACGGTTAGGCTTAGGGTTAGGCTTAGGGTACGGCTTAGGGTACGGGTTTGGGGAGGGCTTCGGGTACGGCGTAGGGTATGGGTTAGGGTTAGGGTTAGGGTTAGTGTTAGGGTTAGGGCTCGGTTTAGGGTACGGGTTAGGATTAGGGTACGTGTTTGGGTTAGGGTAGGGGTTGGGGTTAGGGTACGCGTTAGGGTTAGGGTAGTTATTAAACCTATCCCACTCTCTAGATACCCCTTAGCACGTAAAGGAATATTATTTGGGGGTCCAGCCATGGAGCAGAGTTTAGACACTAAGATAATATAAGGAACACACACATTATAAAGAAATCACATTAGGATTCTCTTTTTAAGCTGTTCCTTAAAACACTAGTGCTTAGGAAATCTATTGGAGGCAGAAGCAGTCAAGGGTAGCCTAGGGTTAGGGTTAGGCTTAGGGTTAGGCTTAGGGTACGCCTTAGGGTACGGGTTCGGGGAAGGCTTCGGGTACGGCGTAATGTATGGGTTAGGGTTAGGGTTAGGGTTAGTGTTAGGGTTAGGGCTCGGTTTAGGGTACGGGTTAGGATTAGGGTACGTGTTAGGGTTAGGGTAGGGGTTTGGGTTAGGGTACGCGTTAGGGTTAGGGTAGTTATTAAACCTATCCCACTCTCTAGATACCCCTTAGGACATAAAGGAATATTATTTGGGGGTCCAGCCATGGAGAAGAGTTTAGGCACTAAGATAAGATAAGGAACACACCCATTATAAAGAAATCACATTAGGATTCTCTTTTTAAGCTGTTCCTTAAAACACTAGTGCTTAGGAAATCTATTGGAGGCAGAAGCAGTCAAGGGTAGCCTAGGGTTAGGGTTAGGCTTAGGGTTAGGCTTAGGGTACGGCTTAGGGTACGGGTTCGGGGAGGGCTTCGGGTACGGCGTAGGGTATGGGTTAGGGTTAGGGTTAGGGTTAGTGTTAGGGTTAGGGCTCGGTTTAGGGTACGGGTTAGGATTAGGGTACGTGTTAGGGCTAGGGTAGGGGTTAGGGTTAGGGTACGCGTTAGGGTTAGGGTAGTGATTAAACCTATCCCACTCTCTAGATACCCCTTAGCCCATAAAGGAATATTATTTGGGGGTCCAGCCATGGAGAAGAGTTTAGACACTAGGATTAGATAAGGAACACACCCATTATAAAGAAATCACATTAGGATTCTCTTTTTAAGCTGTTCCTTAAAACACTAGTGCTTAAGAAATCTATTGGATTCACAAGCAGTCAAGGGTAGCCTAGGGTTAGGGTTAGGCTTAGGGTTAGGCTTAGGGTACGGCTTAGGGTACGTGTTCGGGGAGGGTTTCGGGTACGGCGTAGGGTATGGGTTAGGGTTAGGGTTAGGGTTAGTGTTAGGGTTAGGGCTCGGTTTAAGGTACAGGTTAGGATTAGGGTACGTGTTAGGGTTAGGGTAGGGGTTAGGGTTAGGGTACGCGTTACGGTTAGGTTAGTTATTAAACCTAACCCACTCTCTAGATACCCCTTAGCACGTAAAGGAATATTATGTGGGGGTCCAGCCATGGAGAAGAGTTTAGGCACTAAGATAAGATAAGGAACACACCCATTATAAAGAAATCACATTAGGATTCTCTTTTTAAGTTGTTCCTTAAAA
Source organism: Balaenoptera physalus (assembly GCF_965194825.1). NCBI lineage: Eukaryota > Metazoa > Chordata > Mammalia > Artiodactyla > Balaenopteridae > Balaenoptera > Balaenoptera physalus. The sequence goes on from NW_028126471.1 coordinate 1,705,042, forward strand.
CACTAGTGCTTAGGAAATCTATTGGAGGCAGAAGCAGTCAAGGGTAGCCTAGGGTTAGGGTTAGGCTTAGGGTTAGGCTTAGGGTACGCCTTAGGTTACGGGTTCAGGGAGGGCTTCGGATACGGCGTAGTGTATGGGTTAGGGTTAGGGTTAGGGTTAGTGTTAGGGTTAGGGCTCGGTTTAGGGTACGGGTAAGGATTAGGGTACGTGTTAGGGTTAGGGTAGGGGTTAGGGTTAGGGTACTCGTTAGGGTTAGGGTAGTTATTAAACCTATCCCCCTCTCTAGATACCCCTTAGCACGTAAAGGAATATTATTTGGGGGTCCAGCCATGGAGAAGAGTTTAGACACTAAGATAATATAAGGAACACACACATTATAAAGAAATCACATTAGGATTCTCTTTTTAAGCTGTTCCTTAAAGCCCTAGTGCTTAGGAAATCTATTGGAGGCAGAAGCAGTCAAGGGTAGCCTAGGTTTAGGGTTAGGCTTAGGGTTAGGCTTAGGGTACGGCTTAGGGTACGGGTTTGGGGAGGGCTTCGGGTACGGCGTAGGGTATGGGTTAGGGTTAGGGTTAGGGTTAGTGTTAGGGTTAGGGCTCGGTTTAGGGTACGGGTTAGGATTAGGGTACGTGTTAGGGTTAGGGTAGGGGTTAGGGTTAGGGTACGCGTTAGGGTTAGGGTAGTTATTAAACCTATCCCACTCTCTAGATACCCCTTAGCACGTAAAGGAATATTATTTGGGGGTCCAGCCATGGAGAAGAGTTTAGGCACTAAGATAAGATAAGGAACACACCCATTATAAAGAAATCACATTAGGATTCTCTTTTTAAGCTGTTCCTTAAAACACTAGTGCTTAGGAAATCTATTGGAGGCAGAAGCAGTCAAGGGTAGCCTAGGGTTAGGGTTAGGCTTAGGGTTAGGCTTAGGGTACGCCTTAGGGTAAGGGTTCAGGGAGGGCTTCGGGTACGGCGTAGTGTATGGGTTAGGGTTAGGGTTAGGGTGAGTGTTAGGGTTAGGGCTCGGTTTAGGGTACGGGTAAGGATTAGGGTACGTGTTAGGGTTAGGGTAGGGGTTAGGGTTAGGGTACGCGTTAGGGTTAGGGTAGTTATTAAACCTATCCCACTCTCTAGATACCCCTTAGCACGTAAAGGAATATTATTTGGGGGTCCAGCCATGGAGAAGAGTTTAGACACTAAGATAATATAAGGAACACTCTCATTATAAAGAAATCACATTAGGATTCTCTTTTTAAGCTGTTCCTTAAAGCCCTAGTGCTTAGGAAATCTATTGGAGGCAGAAGCAGTCAAGGGTAGCCTAGGGTTAGGGTTAGGCTTAGGGTTAGGCTTAGGGTACGGCTTAGGGTACGGGTTTGGGGAGGGCTTCGGGTACGGCGTAGGGTATGGGTTAGGGTTAGGTTTAGGGTTAGTGTTAGGGTTAGGGCTCGGTTTAGGGTACGGGTTAGGATTAGGGTACGTGTTAGGGTTAGGGTAGGGGTTAGGCTTAGGGTACGCGTTAGGGTTAGGGTAGTTAGTAAACCTATCCCACTCTCTAGATACCCCTTAGCACGTAAAGGAATATTATTTGGGGGTCCAGCCATGGAGAAGAGTTTAGACACTAAGATAATATAAGGAACACACACATTATAAAGAAATCACATTAGGATTCTCTTTTTAAGCTGTTCCTTAAAACACTAGTGCTTAGGAAATCTATTGGAGGCAGAAGCAGTCAAGGGTAGCCTAGGGTTAGGGTTAGGCTTAGGGTTAGGCTTAGGGTACGGCTTAGGGTACGGGTTCGGGGAGGGCTTCGGGTACGGCGTAGGGTATGGGTTAGGGTTAGGGTTAGGGTTAGTGTTAGGGTTAGGGCTCGGTTTAGGGTACGGGTTAGGATTAGGGTACGTGTTAGGGCTAGGGTAGGGGTTAGGGTTAGGGTACGCGTTAGGGTTAGGGTAGTGATTAAACCTATCCCACTCTCTAGATACCCCTTAGCACATAAAGGAATATTATTTGGGGGTCCAGCCATGGAGAAGAGTTTAGACACTAGGATTAGATAAGGAACACACCCATTATAAAGAAATCACATTAGGATTCTCTTTTTAAGCTGTTCCTTAAAACACTAGTGCTTAGGAAATCTATTGGATTCACAAGCAGTCAAGGGTAGCCTAGGGTTAGGGTTAGGCTTAGGGTTAGGCTTAGGGTACGGCTTAGGGTACGTGTTCGGGGAGGGCTTCGTGTACGGCGTAGGGTATGGGTTAGGGTTAGGGTTAGGGTTAGTGTTAGGGTTAGGGCTCGGTTTAGTTTACGGGTTAGGATTAGGGTACGTGTTAGGGTTAGGGTAGGGGTTAGGGTTAGGGTACGCGTTACTGTTAGGGTAGTTATTAAACCTATCCCACTCTCTAGATACCCCTTAGCACGTAAAGGAATATTATTTGGGGGTCCAGCCATGGAGAAGAGTTTAGACACTAGGATTAGATAAGGAACACACCCATTATAAAGAAATCACATTAGGATTCTCTTTTTAAGCTGTTCCTTAAAACACTAGTGCTTAGGAAATCTATTGGAGGCAGAAGCAGTCAAGGGTAGCCTAGGGTTAGGGTTAGGCTTAGGGTTAGGCTTAGGGTACGCCTTAGGGTACGGGTTCGGGGAGGGCTTCGGGTACGGCGTAGGGTATGGGTTAGGGTTAGGGTTAGGGTTAGTGTTAGGGTAAGGGCTCGGTTTAGGGTACGGGTTAGGATTAGGGTACGTGTTAGGGTTAGGGTAGGGGTTAGGGTTAGGGTACGCGTTAGGGTTAGGGTAGTTATTAAACCTATCCCACTCTCTACATACCCCTTAGCACGTAAAGGAATATTATTTGGGGGTCCAGCCATGGAGAAGAGTTTAGACACTAAGATAATATAAGGAACACACACATTATAAAGAAATCACATTAGGATTCTCTTTTTAAGCTGTTCCTTAAAGCCCTAGTGCTTAGGAAATCTATTGGAGGCAGAAGCAGTCAAGGGTAGCCTAGGGTTAGGGTTAGGCTTAGGGTTAGGCTTAGGGTACGGCTTAGGGTACGGGTTTGGGGAGGGCTTCGGGTACGGCGTAAGGTATGGGTTAGGGTTAGGGTTAGGGTTAGTCTTAGGGTTAGGGCTCGGTTTAGGGTACGGGTTAGGATTAGGGTACGTGTTAGGGTTAGGGTAGGGGTTAGGGTTAGGGTACGCGTTAGGGTTAGGGTAGTTATTAAACCTATCCCACTCTCTAGATACCCCTTAGCACGTAAAGGAATATTATTTGGGGGTCCAGCCATGGAGAAGAAGAGTTTAGACACTAAGATAATATAAGGAACACACACATTATAAAGAAATCACATTAGGATTCTCTTTTTAAGCTGTTCCTTAAAACACTAGTGCTTAGGAAATCTATTGGAGGCAGAAGCAGTCAAGGGTAGCCTAGGGTTAGGGTTAGGCTTAGGGTTAGGCTTAGGGTACGGCTTAGGGTACGGGTTCGGGGAGGGCTTCGGGTACGGCGTAGGGTATGGGTTAGGGTTAGGGTTAGGGTTAGGGCTCGGTTTAGGGTACGGGTTAGGATTAGGGTACGTGTTAGGGCTAGGGTAGGGGTTAGGGTTAGGGTACGCGTTAGGGTTAGGGTAGTGATTAAACCTATCCCACTCTCTAGATACCCCTTAGCACATAAAGGAATATTATTTGGGGGTCCAGCCATGGAGAAGAGTTTAGACACTAGGATTAGATAAGGAACACACCCATTATAAAGAAATCACATTAGGATTCTCTTTTTAAGCTGTTCCTTAAAACACTAGTGCTTAGGAAATCTATTGGATTCACAAGCAGTCAAGGGTAGCCTAGGGTTAGGGTTAGGCTTAGGGTTAGGCTTAGGGTACGGCTTAGGGTACGTGTTCGGGGAGGGCTTCGGGTACGGCGTAGGGTATGGGTTAGGGTTAGGGTTAGGGTTAGTGTTAGGGTTAGGGCTCGGTTTAGTTTACGGGTTAGGATTAGGGTACGTGTTAGGGTTAGGGTAGGGGTTAGGGTTAGGGTACGCGTTACGGTTAGGGTAGTTATTAAACCTATCCCACTCTCTAGATACCCCTTAGCACGTAAAGGAATATTATTTGGGGGTCCAGCCATGGAGAAGAGTTTAGGCACTAAGATAAGATAAGGAACACACCCATTATAAAGAAATCACATTAGGATTCTCTTTTTAAGCTGTTCTTTAAAACACTAGTGCTTAGGAAATCTATTGGAGGCAGAAGCAGTCAAGGGTAGCCTAGGGTTAGGGTTAGGCTTAGGGTTAGGCTTAGGGTACGCCTTAGGGTACGGGTTCGGGGAGGGCTTCGGGTACGGCGTAGGGTATGGGTTAGGGTTAGGGTTAGGGTTAGTGTTAGGGTAAGGGCTCGGTTTAGGGTACGGGTTAGGATTAGGGTACGTGTTAGGGTTAGGGTAGGGGTTAGGGTTAGGGTACGCGTTAGGGTTAGGGTAGTTATTAAACCTATCCCACTCTATACATACCCCTTAGCACGTAAAGGAATATTATTTGGGGGTCCAGCCATGGAGAAGAGTTTAGACACTAAGATAATATAAGGAACACACACATTATAAAGAAATCACATTAGGATTCTCTTTTTAAGCTGTTCCTTAAAGCCCTAGTGCTTAGGAAATCTATTGGAGGCAGAAGCAGTCAAGGGTAGCCTAGGGTTAGGGTTAGGCTTAGGGTACGGCTTAGGGTACGGGTTTAGGGAGGGCTTCAGGTACGGCGTAGGGTTTGGGTTAGGGTTAGGGTGAGGGTTAGTGTTAGGGTTAGGGCTCGGTTTAGGGTACGGGTTAGGATTAGGGTACGTGTTAGGGTTAGGGTAGGGGTTAGGGTTAGGGTACGCGTTAGGGTTAGGGTAGTTATTAAACCTATCCCACTCTCTAGATACCCCTTAGCACGTAAAGGAATATTATTTGGGGGTCCAGCCATGGAGAAGAGTTTAGACACTAAGATAAAATAAGGAACACACACATTATAAAGAAATCACATTAGGATTCTCTTTTTAAGCTGTTCCTTAAAACCCTAGTGCTTAGGAAATCTATTGGAGGCAGAAGCAGTCAAGGGTAGCCTAGGGTTAGGGTTAGGCTTAGGGTTAGGCTTAGGGTACGGCTTAGGGTACGGGTTCGGGGAGGGCTTCGGGTACGGCGTAGGGTATGGGTTAGGGTTAGGGTTAGGGTTAGTGTTAGGGTTAGGGCTCGGTTTAGGGTACGGGTTAGGATTAGGGTACGTGTTAGGGCTAGGGTAGGGGTTAGGTTTAGGGTACGCGTTAGGGTTAGGGTAGTGATTAAACCTATCCCACTCTCTAGATACCCCTTAGCACATAAAGGAATATTATTTGGGGGTCCAGCCATGGAGAAGAGTTTAGACACTAGGATTAGATAAGGAACACACCCATTATAAAGAAATCACATTAGGATTCTCTTTTTAAGCTGTTCCTTAAAACACTAGTGCTTAGGAAATCTATTGGAGGCAGAAGCAGTCAAGGGTAGCCTAGGGTTAGGGTTAGGCTTAGGGTTAGGCTTAGGGTACGGCTTAGGGTACGGGTTCGGGGAGGGCTTCGGGTACGGCGTAGGGTATGGGTTAGGGTTAGGGTTAGTGTTAGGGTTAGGGCTCGGTTTAGGGTACGGGTTAGGATTAGGGTACGTGTTAGTGTTAGGGTAGGGGTTAGCGTTAGGGTACGCGCTAGGGTTAGGGTAGTTATTAAACCTATCCCACTCTCTAGATACTCCTTAGCACGTAAAGGAATATTATTTGGGTGTCCAGGCATGGAGAAGAGTTTAGACACTAAGATAATATAAGGAACACACACATTATAAAGAAATCACATTAGGATTCTCTTTTTAAGCTGTTCCTTAAAACCCTAGTGCTTAGGAAATCTATTGGAGGCAGAAGCAGTCAAGGGTAGCCTAGGGTTAGGGTTAGGCTTAGGGTTAGGCTTAGGGTACGCCTTAGGGTACGGGTTCGGGGAGGGCTTCGTGTACGGCGTAATGTATGGGTTAGGGTTAGGGTTAGGGTTAGTGTTATGGTTAGGGCTCGGTTTAGGGTACGGGTTAGGATTAGGGTACGTGTTAGGGTTAGGGTAGGGGTTAGGGTTAGGGTACGCGTTAGGGTTAGGGTAGTTATTAAACCTATCCCACTCTCTAGATAACCCTTAGCACATAATGAATATTATTTGGGGGTCCAGCCATGGAGAAGAGTTTAGACACTAGGATTAGATAAGGAACACACCCATTATAAAGAAATCACATTAGGATTCTCTTTTTAAGCTGTTCCTTAAAACACTAGTGCTTAGGAAATCTATTGGAGGCAGAAGCAGTCAAGGGTAGCCTAGGGTTAGGGTTAGGCTTAGGGTTAGGCTTAGGGTACGGCTTAGGGTACGTGTTCGGGGAGGGTTTCGGGTACGGCGTAGGGTATGGGTTAGGGTTAGGGTTAGGGTTAGTGTTAGGGTTAGGGCTCGGTTTAAGGTACAGGTTAGGATTAGGGTACGTGTTAGGGTTAGGGTAGGGGTTAGGGTTAGGGTACGCGTTACGGTTAGGTTAGTTATTAAACCTAACCCACTCTCTAGATACCCCTTAGCACGTAAAGGAATATTATGTGGGGGTCCAGCCATGGAGAAGAGTTTAGGCACTAAGATAAGATAAGGAACACACCCATTATAAAGAAATCACATTAGGATTCTCTTTTTAAGTTGTTCCTTAAAACACTAGTGCTTAGGAAATCTATTGGAGGCAGAAGCAGTCAAGGGTAGCCTAGGGTTAGGGTTAGGCTTAGGGTTAGGCTTAGGGTACGCCTTAGGTTACGGGTTCAGGGAGGGCTTCGGGTACGGCGTAGTGTATGGGTTAGGGTTAGGGTTAGGGTTAGTGTTAGGGTTAGGGCTCGGTTTAGGGTACGGGTAAGGATTAGGGTACGTGTTAGGGTTAGGGTAGGGCTTAGGGTTAGGGTACTCGTTAGGGTTAGGGTAGTTATTAAACCTATCCCCCTCTCTAGATACCCCTTAGCACGTAAAGGAATATTATTTGGGGGTCCAGCCATGGAGAAGAGTTTAGACACTAAGATAATATAAGGAACACACACATTATAAAGAAATCACATTAGGATTCTCTTTTTAAGCTGTTCCTTAAAGCCCTAGTGCTTAGGAAATCTATTGGAGGCAGAAGCAGTCAAGGGTAGCCTAGGTTTAGGGTTAGGCTTAGGGTTAGGCTTAGGGTACGGCTTAGGGTACGGGTTTGGGGAGGGCTTCGGGTACGGCGTAGGGTATGGGTTAGGGTTAGGGTTAGGGTTAGTGTTAGGGTTAGGGCTCGGTTTAGGGTACGGGTTAGGATTAGGGTACGTGTTAGGGTTAGGGTAGGGGTTAGGGTTAGGGTACGCGTTAGGGTTAGGGTAGTTATTAAACCTATCCCACTCTCTAGATACCCCTTAGCACGTAAAGGAATATTATTTGGGGGTCCAGCCATGGAGAAGAGTTTAGGCACTAAGATAAGATAAGGAACACACCCATTATAAAGAAATCACATTAGGATTCTCTTTTTAAGCTGTTCCTTAAAACACTAGTGCTTAGGAAATCTATTGGAGGCAGAAGCAGTCAAGGGTAGCCTAGGGTTAGGGTTAGGCTTAGGGTTAGGCTTAGGGTACGCCTTAGGGTAAGGGCTCAGGGAGGGCTTCGGGTACGGCGTAGTGTATGGGTTAGGGTTAGGGTTAGGGTGAGTGTTAGGGTTAGGGCTCGGTTTAGGGTACGGGTAAGGATTAGGGTACGTGTTAGGGTTAGGGTAGGGGTTAGGGTTAGGGTACGCGTTAGGGTTAGGGTAGTTATTAAACCTATCCCACTCTCTAGATACCCCTTAGCACGTAAAGGAATATTATTTGGGGGTCCAGCCATGGAGAAGAGTTTAGACACTAAGATAATATAAGGAACACTCTCATTATAAAGAAATCACATTAGGATTCTCTTTTTAAGCTGTTCCTTAAAGCCCTAGTGCTTAGGAAATCTATTGGAGGCAGAAGCAGTCAAGGGTAGCCTAGGGTTAGGGTTAGGCTTAGGGTTAGGCTTAGGGTACGGCTTAGGGTACGGGTTTGGGGAGGGCTTCGGGTACGGCGTAGGGTATGGGTTAGGGTTAGGTTTAGGGTTAGTGTTAGGGTTAGGGCTCGGTTTAGGGTACGGGTTAGGATTAGGGTACGTGTTAGGGTTAGGGTAGGGGTTAGGCTTAGGGTACGCGTTAGGGTTAGGGTAGTTAGTAAACCTATCCCACTCTCTAGATACCCCTTAGCACGTAAAGGAATATTATTTGGGGGTCCAGCCATGGAGAAGAGTTTAGACACTAAGATAATATAAGGAACACACACATTATAAAGAAATCACATTAGGATTCTCTTTTTAAGCTGTTCCTTAAAACACTAGTGCTTAGGAAATCTATTGGAGGCAGAAGCAGTCAAGGGTAGCCTAGGGTTAGGGTTAGGCTTAGGGTTAGGCTTAGGGTACGGCTTAGGGTACGGGTTCGGGGAGGGCTTCGGGTACGGCGTAGGGTATGGGTTAGGGTTAGGGTTAGGGTTAGTGTTAGGGTTAGGGCTCGGTTTAGGGTACGGGTTAGGATTAGGGTACGTGTTAGGGCTAGGGTAGGGGTTAGGGTTAGGGTACGCGTTAGGGTTAGGGTAGTGATTAAACCTATCCCACTCTCTAGATACCCCTTAGCACATAAAGGAATATTATTTGGGGGTCCAGCCATGGAGAAGAGTTTAGACACTAGGATTAGATAAGGAACACACCCATTATAAAGAAATCACATTAGGATTCTCTTTTTAAGCTGTTCCTTAAAACACTAGTGCTTAGGAAATCTATTGGATTCACAAGCAGTCAAGGGTAGCCTAGGGTTAGGGTTAGGCTTAGGGTTAGGCTTAGGGTACGGCTTAGGGTACGTGTTCGGGGAGGGCTTCGTGTACGGCGTAGGGTTAGGGTTAGGGTTAGTGTTAGGGTTAGGGCTCGGTTTAGTTTACGGGTTAGGATTAGGGTACGTGTTAGGGTTAGGGTAGGGGTTACGGTTAGGGTACGCGTTACTGTTAGGGTAGTTATTAAACCTATCCCACTCTCTAGATACCCCTTAGCACGTAAAGGAATATTATTTGGGGGTCCAGCCATGGAGAAGAGTTTAGACACTAGGATTAGATAAGGAACACACCCATTATAAAGAAATCACATTAGGATTCTCTTTTTAAGCTGTTCCTTAAAACACTAGTGCTTAGGAAATCTATTGGAGGCAGAAGCAGTCAAGGGTAGCCTAGGGTTAGGGTTAGGCTTAGGGTTAGGCTTAGGGTACGCCTTAGGGTACGGGTTCGGGGAGGGCTTCGGGTACGGCGTAGGGTATGGGTTAGGGTTAGGGTTAGGGTTAGTGTTAGGGTAAGGGCTCGGTTTAGGGTACGGGTTAGGATTAGGGTACGTGTTAGGGTTAGGGTAGGGGTTAGGGTTAGGGTACGCGTTAGGGTTAGGGTAGTTATTAAACCTATCCCACTCTCTACATACCCCTTAGCACGTAAAGGAATATTATTTGGGGGTCCAGCCATGGAGAAGAGTTTAGACACTAAGATAATATAAGGAACACACACATTATAAAGAAATCACATTAGGATTCTCTTTTTAAGCTGTTCCTTAAAGCCCTAGTGCTTAGGAAATCTATTGGAGGCAGAAGCAGTCAAGGGTAGCCTAGGGTTAGGGTTAGGCTTAGGGTTAGGCTTAGGGTACGGCTTAGGGTACGGGTTTGGGGAGGGCTTCGGGTACGGCGTAAGGTATGGGTTAGGGTTAGGGTTAGGGTTAGTCTTAGGGTTAGGGCTCGGTTTAGGGTACGGGTTAGGATTAGGGTACGTGTTAGGGTTAGGGTAGGGGTTAGGGTTAGGGTACGCGTTAGGGTTAGGGTAGTTATTAAACCTATCCCACTCTCTAGATACCCCTTAGCACGTAAAGGAATATTATTTGGGGGTCCAGCCATGGAGAAGAAGAGTTTAGACACTAAGATAATATAAGGAACACACACATTATAAAGAAATCACATTAGGATTCTCTTTTTAAGCTGTTCCTTAAAACACTAGTGCTTAGGAAATCTATTGGAGGCAGAAGCAGTCAAGGGTAGCCTAGGGTTAGGGTTAGGCTTAGGGTTAGGCTTAGGGTACGGCTTAGGGTACGGGTTCGGGGAGGGCTTCGGGTACGGCGTAGGGTATGGGTTAGGGTTAGGGTTAGGGTTAGTGTTAGGGTTAGGGCTCGGTTTAGGGTACGGGTTAGGATTAGGGTACGTGTTAGGGCTAGGGTAGGGGTTAGGGTTAGGGTACGCGTTAGGGTTAGGGTAGTGATTAAACCTATCCCACTCTCTAGATACCCCTTAGCACATAAAGGAATATTATTTGGGGGTCCAGCCATGGAGAAGAGTTTAGACACTAGGATTAGATAAGGAACACACCCATTATAAAGAAATCACATTAGGATTCTCTTTTTAAGCTGTTCCTTAAAACACTAGTGCTTAGGAAATCTATTGGATTCACAAGCAGTCAAGGGTAGCCTAGGGTTAGGGTTAGGCTTAGGGTTAGGCTTAGGGTACGGCTTAGGGTACGTGTTCGGGGAGGGCTTCGGGTACGGCGTAGGGTATGGGTTAGGGTTAGGGTTAGGGTTAGTGTTAGGGTTAGGGCTCGGTTTAGTTTACGGGTTAGGATTAGGGTACGTGTTAGGGTTAGGGTAGGGGTTAGGGTTAGGGTACGCGTTACGGTTAGGGTAGTTATTAAACCTATCCCACTCTCTAGATACCCCTTAGCACGTAAAGGAATATTATTTGGGGGTCCAGCCATGGAGAAGAGTTTAGGCACTAAGATAAGATAAGGAACACACCCATTATAAAGAAATCACATTAGGATTCTCTTTTTAAGCTGTTCTTTAAAACACTAGTGCTTAGGAAATCTATTGGAGGCAGAAGCAGTCAAGGGTAGCCTAGGGTTAGGGTTAGGCTTAGGGTTAGGCTTAGGGTACGCCTTAGGGTACGGGTTCGGGGAGGGCTTCGGGTACGGCGTAGGGTATGGGTTAGGGTTAGGGTTAGGGTTAGTGTTAGGGTAAGGGCTCGGTTTAGGGTACGGGATAGGATTAGGGTACGTGTTAGGGTTAGGGTAGGGGTTAGGGTTAGGGTACGCGTTAGGGTTAGGGTAGTTATTAAACCTATCCCACTCTATACATACCCCTTAGCACGTAAAGGAATATTATTTGGGGGTCCAGCCATGGAGAAGAGTTTAGACACTAAGATAATATAAGGAACACACACATTATAAAGAAATCACATTAGGATTCTCTTTTTAAGCTGTTCCTTAAAGCCCTAGTGCTTAGGAAATCTATTGGAGGCAGAAGCAGTCAAGGGTAGCCTAGGGTTAGGGTTAGGCTTAGGGTTAGGCTTAGGGTACGGCTTAGGGTACGGGTTCGGGGAGGGCTTCGGGTACGGCGTAGGGTATGGGTTAGGGTTAGGGTTAGGGTTAGTGTTAGGGTTAGGGCTCGGTTTAGGGTACGGGTTAGGATTAGGGTACGTGTTAGGGCTAGGGTAGGGGTTAGGTTTAGGGTACGCGTTAGGGTTAGGGTAGTGATTAAACCTATCCCACTCTCTAGATACCCCTTAGCACATAAAGGAATATTATTTGGGGGTCCAGCCATGGAGAAGAGTTTAGACACTAGGATTAGATAAGGAACACACCCATTATAAAGAAATCACATTAGGATTCTCTTTTTAAGCTGTTCCTTAAAACACTAGTGCTTAGGAAATCTATTGGATTCACAAGCAGTCAAGGGTAGCCTAGGGTTAGGGTTAGGCTTAGGGTTAGGCTTAGGGTACGCCTTAGGGTACGGGTTCGGGGAGGGCTTCGGGTACGGCGTAGGGTATGGGTTAGGGTTAGGGTTAGGGTTAGTGTTAGGGTTAGGGCTCGGTTTAGGGTACGGGTTAGGATTAGGGTACGTGTTAGGGTTAGGGTAGGGGTTAGCGTTAGGGTACGCGTTAGGGTTAGGGTAGTTATTAAACCTATCCCACTTTCTAGATACTCCTTAGCACGTAAAGGAATATTATTTGGGGGTCCAGGCATGGAGAAGAGTTTAGACACTAAGATAATATAAGGAACACACACATTATAAAGAAATCACATTAGGATTCTCTTTTTAAGCTGTTCCTTAAAACCCTAGTGCTTAGGAAATCTATTGGAGGCAGAAGCAGTCAAGGGTAGCCTAGGGTTAGGGTTAGGCTTAGGGTTAGGCTTAGGGTACGCCTTAGGGTACGGGTTCGGGGAGGGCTTCGTGTACGGCGTAATGTATGGGTTAGGGTTAGGGTTAGGGTTAGTGTTATGGTTAGGGCTCGGTTTAGGGTACGGGTTAGGATTAGGGTACGTGTTAGGGTTAGGGTAGGGGTTAGGGTTAGGGTACGCGTTAGGGTTAGGGTAGTTATTAAACCTATCCCACTCTCTAGATAACCCTTAGCACATAATGAATATTATTTGGGGGTCCAGCCATGGAGAAGAGTTTAGACACTAGGATTAGATAAGGAACACACCCATTATAAAGAAATCACATTAGGATTCTCTTTTTAAGCTGTTCCTTAAAACACTAGTGCTTAGGAAATCTATTGGAGGCAGAAGCAGTCAAGGGTAGCCTAGGGTTAGGGTTAGGCTTAGGGTTAGGCTTAGGGTACGGCTTAGGGTACGTGTTCGGGGAGGGTTTCGGGTACGGCGTAGGGTATGGGTTAGGGTTAGGGTTAGGGTTAGTGTTAGGGTTAGGGCTCGGTTTAAGGTACAGGTTAGGATTAGGGTACGTGTTAGGGTTAGGGTAGGGGTTAGGGTTAGGGTACGCGTTACGGTTAGGTTAGTTATTAAACCTAACCCACTCTCTAGATACCCCTTAGCACGTAAAGGAATATTATGTGGGGGTCCAGCCATGGAGAAGAGTTTAGGCACTAAGATAAGATAAGGAACACACCCATTATAAAGAAATCACATTAGGATTCTCTTTTTAAGTTGTTCCTTAAAACACTAGTGCTTAGGAAATCTATTGGAGGCAGAAGCAGTCAAGGGTAGCCTAGGGTTAGGGTTAGGCTTAGGGTTAGGCTTAGGGTACGCCTTAGGGTAAGGGTTCAGGGAGGGCTTCGGGTACGGCGTAGTGTATGGGTTAGGGTTAGGGTTAGGGTGAGTGTTAGGGTTAGGGCTCGGTTTAGGGTACGGGTAAGGATTAGGGTACGTGTTAGGGTTAGGGTAGGGGTTAGGGTTAGGGTACGCGTTAGGGTTAGGGTAGTTATTAAACCTATCCCACTCTCTAGATACCCCTTAGCACGTAAAGGAATATTATTTGGGGGTCCAGCCATGGAGAAGAGTTTAGACACTAAGATAATATAAGGAACACTCTCATTATAAAGAAATCACATTAGGATTCTCTTTTTAAGCTGTTCCTTAAAGCCCTAGTGCTTAGGAAATCTATTGGAGGCAGAAGCAGTCAAGGGTAGCCTAGGGTTAGGGTTAGGCTTAGGGTTAGGCTTAGGGTACGGCTTAGGGTACGGGTTTGGGGAGGGCTTCGGGTACGGCGTAGGGTATGGGTTAGGGTTAGGTTTAGGGTTAGTGTTAGGGTTAGGGCTCGGTTTAGGGTACGGGTTAGGATTAGGGTACGTGTTAGGGTTAGGGTAGGGGTTAGGCTTAGGGTACGCGTTAGGGTTAGGGTAGTTAGTAAACCTATCCCACTCTCTAGATACCCCTTAGCACGTAAAGGAATATTATTTGGGGGTCCAGCCATGGAGAAGAGTTTAGACACTAAGATAATATAAGGAACACACACATTATAAAGAAATCACATTAGGATTCTCTTTTTAAGCTGTTCCTTAAAACACTAGTGCTTAGGAAATCTATTGGAGGCAGAAGCAGTCAAGGGTAGCCTAGGGTTAGGGTTAGGCTTAGGGTTAGGCTTAGGGTACGGCTTAGGGTACGGGTTCGGGGAGGGCTTCGGGTACGGCGTAGGGTATGGGTTAGGGTTAGGGTTAGGGTTAGTGTTAGGGTTAGGGCTCGGTTTAGGGTACGGGTTAGGATTAGGGTACGTGTTAGGGCTAGGGTAGGGGTTAGGGTTAGGGTACGCGTTAGGGTTAGGGTAGTGATTAAACCTATCCCACTCTCTAGATACCCCTTAGCACATAAAGGAATATTATTTGGGGGTCCAGCCATGGAGAAGAGTTTAGACACTAGGATTAGATAAGGAACACACCCATTATAAAGAAATCACATTAGGATTCTCTTTTTAAGCTGTTCCTTAAAACACTAGTGCTTAGGAAATCTATTGGATTCACAAGCAGTCAAGGGTAGCCTAGGGTTAGGGTTAGGCTTAGGGTTAGGCTTAGGGTACGGCTTAGGGTACGTGTTCGGGGAGGGCTTCGTGTACGGCGTAGGGTATGGGTTAGGGTTAGGGTTAGGGTTAGTGTTAGGGTTAGGGCTCGGTTTAGTTTACGGGTTAGGATTAGGGTACGTGTTAGGGTTAGGGTAGGGGTTAGGGTTAGGGTACGCGTTACTGTTAGGGTAGTTATTAAACCTATCCCACTCTCTAGATACCCCTTAGCACGTAAAGGAATATTATTTGGGGGTCCAGCCATGGAGAAGAGTTTAGACACTAGGATTAGATAAGGAACACACCCATTATAAAGAAATCACATTAGGATTCTCTTTTTAAGCTGTTCCTTAAAACACTAGTGCTTAGGAAATCTATTGGAGGCAGAAGCAGTCAAGGGTAGCCTAGGGTTAGGGTTAGGCTTAGGGTTAGGCTTAGGGTACGCCTTAGGGTACGGGTTCGGGGAGGGCTTCGGGTACGGCGTAGGGTATGGGTTAGGGTTAGGGTTAGGGTTAGTGTTAGGGTAAGGGCTCGGTTTAGGGTACGGGTTAGGATTAGGGTACGTGTTAGGGTTAGGGTAGGGGTTAGGGTTAGGGTACGCGTTAGGGTTAGGGTAGTTATTAAACCTATCCCACTCTCTACATACCCCTTAGCACGTAAAGGAATATTATTTGGGGGTCCAGCCATGGAGAAGAGTTTAGACACTAAGATAATATAAGGAACACACACATTATAAAGAAATCACATTAGGATTCTCTTTTTAAGCTGTTCCTTAAAGCCCTAGTGCTTAGGAAATCTATTGGAGGCAGAAGCAGTCAAGGGTAGCCTAGGGTTAGGGTTAGGCTTAGGGTTAGGCTTAGGGTACGGCTTAGGGTACGGGTTTGGGGAGGGCTTCGGGTACGGCGTAAGGTATGGGTTAGGGTTAGGGTTAGGGTTAGTCTTAGGGTTAGGGCTCGGTTTAGGGTACGGGTTAGGATTAGGGTACGTGTTAGGGTTAGGGTAGGGGTTAGGGTTAGGGTACGCGTTAGGGTTAGGGTAGTTATTAAACCTATCCCACTCTCTAGATACCCCTTAGCACGTAAAGGAATATTATTTGGGGGTCCAGCCATGGAGAAGAAGAGTTTAGACACTAAGATAATATAAGGAACACACACATTATAAAGAAATCACATTAGGATTCTCTTTTTAAGCTGTTCCTTAAAACACTAGTGCTTAGGAAATCTATTGGAGGCAGAAGCAGTCAAGGGTAGCCTAGGGTTAGGGTTAGGCTTAGGGTTAGGCTTAGGGTACGGCTTAGGGTACGGGTTCGGGGAGGGCTTCGGGTACGGATTAGGGTATGGGTTAGGGTTAGGGTTAGGGTTAGTGTTAGGGTTAGGGCTCGGTTTAGGGTACGGGTTAGGATTAGGGTACGTGTTAGGGCTAGGGTAGGGGTTAGGGTTAGGGTACGCGTTAGGGTTAGGGTAGTGATTAAACCTATCCCACTCTCTAGATACCCCTTAGCACATAAAGGAATATTATTTGGGGGTCCAGCCATGGAGAAGAGTTTAGACACTAGGATTAGATAAGGAACACACCCATTATAAAGAAATCACATTAGGATTCTCTTTTTAAGCTGTTCCTTAAAACACTAGTGCTTAGGAAATCTATTGGATTCACAAGCAGTCAAGGGTAGCCTAGGGTTAGGGTTAGGCTTAGGGTTAGGCTTAGGGTACGGCTTAGGGTACGTGTTCGGGGAGGGCTTCGGGTACGGCGTAGGGTATGGGTTAGGGTTAGGGTTAGGGTTAGTGTTAGGGTTAGGGCTCGGTTTAGTTTACGGGTTAGGATTAGGGTACGTGTTAGGGTTAGGGTAGGGGTTAGGGTTAGGGTACGCGTTACGGTTAGGGTAGTTATTAAACCTATCCCACTCTCTAGATACCCCTTAGCACGTAAAGGAATATTATTTGGGGGTCCAGCCATGGAGAAGAGTTTAGGCACTAAGATAAGATAAGGAACACACCCATTATAAAGAAATCACATTAGGATTCTCTTTTTAAGCTGTTCTTTAAAACACTAGTGCTTAGGAAATCTATTGGAGGCAGAAGCAGTCAAGGGTAGCCTAGGGTTAGGGTTAGGCTTAGGGTTAGGCTTAGGGTACGCCTTAGGGTACGGGTTCGGGGAGGGCTTCGGGTACGGCGTAGGGTATGGGTTAGGGTTAGGGTTAGGGTTAGTGTTAGGGTAAGGGCTCGGTTTAGGGTACGGGTTAGGATTAGGGTACGTGTTAGGGTTAGGGTAGGGGTTAGGGTTAGGGTACGCGTTAGGGTTAGGGTAGTTATTAAACCTATCCCACTCTATACATACCCCTTAGCACGTAAAGGAATATTATTTGGGGGTCCAGCCATGGAGAAGAGTTTAGACACTAAGATAATATAAGGAACACACACATTATAAAGAAATCACATTAGGATTCTCTTTTTAAGCTGTTCCTTAAAGCCCTAGTGCTTAGGAAATCTATTGGAGGCAGAAGCAGTCAAGGGTAGCCTAGGGTTAGGGTTAGGCTTAGGGTACGGCTTAGGGTACGGGTTTAGGGAGGGCTTCAGGTACGGCGTAGGGTTTGGGTTAGGGTTAGGGTGAGGGTTAGTGTTAGGGTTAGGGCTCGGTTTAGGGTACGGGTTAGGATTAGGGTACGTGTTAGGGTTAGGGTAGGGGTTAGGGTTAGGGTACGCGTTAGGGTTAGGGTAGTTATTAAACCTATCCCACTCTCTAGATACCCCTTAGCACGTAAAGGAATATTATTTGGGGGTCCAGCCATGGAGAAGAGTTTAGACACTAAGATAAAATAAGGAACACACACATTATAAAGAAATCACATTAGGATTCTCTTTTTAAGCTGTTCCTTAAAACCCTAGTGCTTAGGAAATCTATTGGAGGCAGAAGCAGTCAAGGGTAGCCTAGGGTTAGGGTTAGGCTTAGGGTTAGGCTTAGGGTACGGCTTAGGGTACGGGTTCGGGGAGGGCTTCGGGTACGGCGTAGGGTATGGGTTAGGGTTAGGGTTAGGGTTAGTGTTAGGGTTAGGGCTCGGTTTAGGGTACGGGTTAGGATTAGGGTACGTGTTAGGGCTAGGGTAGGGGTTAGGTTTAGGGTACGCGTTAGGGTTAGGGTAGTGATTAAACCTATCCCACTCTCTAGATACCCCTTAGCACATAAAGGAATATTATTTGGGGGTCCAGCCATGGAGAAGAGTTTAGACACTAGGATTAGATAAGGAACACACCCATTATAAAGAAATCACATTAGGATTCTCTTTTTAAGCTGTTCCTTAAAACACTAGTGCTTAGGAAATCTATTGGAGGCAGAAGCAGTCAAGGGTAGCCTAGGGTTAGGGTTAGGCTTAGGGTTAGGCTTAGGGTACGGCTTACGGTACGGGTTCGGGGAGGGCTTCGGGTACGGCGTAGGGTATGGGTTAGGGTTAGGGTTAGTGTTAGGGTTAGGGCTCGGTTTAGGGTACGGGTTAGGATTAGGGTACGTGTTAGTGTTAGGGTAGGGGTTAGCGTTAGGGTACGCGCTAGGGTTAGGGTAGTTATTAAACCTATCCCACTCTCTAGATACTCCTTAGCACGTAAAGGAATATTATTTGGGTGTCCAGGCATGGAGAAGAGTTTAGACACTAAGATAATATAAGGAACACACACATTATAAAGAAATCACATTAGGATTCTCTTTTTAAGCTGTTCCTTAAAACCCTAGTGCTTAGGAAATCTATTGGAGGCAGAAGCAGTCAAGGGTAGCCTAGGGTTAGGGTTAGGCTTAGGGTTAGGCTTAGGGTACGCCTTAGGGTACGGGTTCGGGGAGGGCTTCGTGTACGGCGTAATGTATGGGTTAGGGTTAGGGTTAGGGTTAGTGTTATGGTTAGGGCTCGGTTTAGGGTACGGGTTAGGATTAGGGTACGTGTTAGGGTTAGGGTAGGGGTTAGGGTTAGGGTACGCGTTAGGGTTAGGGTAGTTATTAAACCTATCCCACTCTCTAGATAACCCTTAGCACATAATGAATATTATTTGGGGGTCCAGCCATGGAGAAGAGTTTAGACACTAGGATTAGATAAGGAACACACCCATTATAAAGAAATCACATTAGGATTCTCTTTTTAAGCTGTTCCTTAAAACACTAGTGCTTAGGAAATCTATTGGAGGCAGAAGCAGTCAAGGGTAGCCTAGGGTTAGGGTTAGGCTTAGGGTTAGGCTTAGGGTACGGCTTAGGGTACGTGTTCGGGGAGGGTTTCGGGTACGGCGTAGGGTATGGGTTAGGTTTAGGGTTAGGGTTAGTGTTAGGGTTACGGCTCGGTTTAAGGTACAGGTTAGGATTAGGGTACGTGTTAGGGTTAGGGTAGGGGTTAGGGTTAGGGTACGCGTTACGGTTAGGTTAGTTATTAAACCTAACCCACTCTCTAGATACCCCTTAGCACGTAAAGGAATATTATGTGGGGGTCCAGCCATGGAGAAGAGTTTAGGCACTAAGATAAGATAAGGAACACACCCATTATAAAGAAATCACATTAGGATTCTCTTTTTAAGTTGTTCCTTAAAACACTAGTGCTTAGGAAATCTATTGGAGGCAGAAGCAGTCAAGGGTAGCCTAGGGTTAGGGTTAGGCTTAGGGTTAGGCTTAGGGTACGCCTTAGGTTACGGGTTCAGGGAGGGCTTCGGGTACGGCGTAGTGTATGGGTTAGGGTTAGGGTTAGGGTTAGTGTTAGGGTTAGGGCTCGGTTTAGGGTACGGGTAAGGATTAGGGTACGTGTTAGGGTTAGGGTAGGGCTTAGGGTTAGGGTACTCGTTAGGGTTAGGGTAGTTATTAAACCTATCCCCCTCTCTAGATACCCCTTAGCACGTAAAGGAATATTATTTGGGGGTCCAGCCATGGAGAAGAGTTTAGACACTAAGATTATATAAGGAACACACACATTATAAAGAAATCACATTAGGATTCTCTTTTTAAGCTGTTCCTTAAAGCCCTAGTGCTTAGGAAATCTATTGGAGGCAGAAGCAGTCAAGGGTAGCCTAGGTTTAGGGTTAGGCTTAGGGTTAGGCTTAGGGTACGGCTTAGGGTACGGGTTTGGGGAGGGCTTCGGGTACGGCGTAGGGTATGGGTTAGGGTTAGGGTTAGGGTTAGTGTTAGGGTTAGGGCTCGGTTTAGGGTACGGGTTAGGATTAGGGTACGTGTTAGGGTTAGGGTAGGGGTTAGGGTTAGGGTACGCGTTAGGGTTAGGGTAGTTATTAAACCTATCCCACTCTCTAGATACCCCTTAGCACGTAAAGGAATATTATTTGGGGGTCCAGCCATGGAGAAGAGTTTAGGCACTAAGATAAGATAAGGAACACACCCATTATAAAGAAATCACATTAGGATTCTCTTTTTAAGCTGTTCCTTAAAACACTAGTGCTTAGGAAATCTATTGGAGGCAGAAGCAGTCAAGGGTAGCCTAGGGTTAGGGTTAGGCTTAGGGTTAGGCTTAGGGTACGCCTTAGGGTAAGGGTTCAGGGAGGGCTTCGGGTACGGCGTAGTGTATGGGTTAGGGTTAGGGTTAGGGTGAGTGTTAGGGTTAGGGCTCGGTTTAGGGTACGGGTAAGGATTAGGGTACGTGTTAGGGTTAGGGTAGGGGTTAGGGTTAGGGTACGCGTTAGGGTTAGGGTAGTTATTAAACCTATCCCACTCTCTAGATACCCCTTAGCACGTAAAGGAATATTATTTGGGGGTCCAGCCATGGAGAAGAGTTTAGACACTAAGATAATATAAGGAACACTCTCATTATAAAGAAATCACATTAGGATTCTCTTTTTAAGCTGTTCCTTAAAGCCCTAGTGCTTAGGAAATCTATTGGAGGCAGAAGCAGTCAAGGGTAGCCTAGGGTTAGGGTTAGGCTTAGGGTTAGGCTTAGGGTACGGCTTAGGGTACGGGTTTGGGGAGGGCTTCGGGTACGGCGTAGGGTATGGGTTAGGGTTAGGTTTAGGGTTAGTGTTAGGGTTAGGGCTCGGTTTAGGGTACGGGTTAGGATTAGGGTACGTGTTAGGGTTAGGGTAGGGGTTAGGCTTAGGGTACGCGTTAGGGTTAGGGTAGTTAGTAAACCTATCCCACTCTCTAGATACCCCTTAGCACGTAAAGGAATATTATTTGGGGGTCCAGCCATGGAGAAGAGTTTAGACACTAAGATAATATAAGGAACACACACATTATAAAGAAATCACATTAGGATTCTCTTTTTAAGCTGTTCCTTAAAACACTAGTGCTTAGGAAATCTATTGGAGGCAGAAGCAGTCAAGGGTAGCCTAGGGTTAGGGTTAGGCTTAGGGTTAGGCTTAGGGTACGGCTTAGGGTACGGGTTCGGGGAGGGCTTCGGGTACGGCGTAGGGTATGGGTTAGGGTTAGGGTTAGGGTTAGTGTTAGGGTTAGGGCTCGGTTTAGGGTACGGGTTAGGATTAGGGTACGTGTTAGGGCTAGGGTAGGGGTTAGGGTTAGGGTACGCGTTAGGGTTAGGGTAGTGATTAAACCTATCCCACTCTCTAGATACCCCTTAGCACATAAAGGAATATTATTTGGGGGTCCAGCCATGGAGAAGAGTTTAGACACTAGGATTAGATAAGGAACACACCCATTATAAAGAAATCACATTAGGATTCTCTTTTTAAGCTGTTCCTTAAAACACTAGTGCTTAGGAAATCTATTGGATTCACAAGCAGTCAAGGGTAGCCTAGGGTTAGGGTTAGGCTTAGGGTTAGGCTTAGGGTACGGCTTAGGGTACGTGTTCGGGGAGGGCTTCGTGTACGGCGTAGGGTTAGGGTTAGGGTTAGTGTTAGGGTTAGGGCTCGGTTTAGTTTACGGGTTAGGATTAGGGTACGTGTTAGGGTTAGGGTAGGGGTTAGGGTTAGGGTACGCGTTACTGTTAGGGTAGTTATTAAACCTATCCCACTCTCTAGATACCCCTTAGCACGTAAAGGAATATTATTTGGGGGTCCAGCCATGGAGAAGAGTTTAGACACTAGGATTAGATAAGGAACACACCCATTATAAAGAAATCACATTAGGATTCTCTTTTTAAGCTGTTCCTTAAAACACTAGTGCTTAGGAAATCTATTGGAGGCAGAAGCAGTCAAGGGTAGCCTAGGGTTAGGGTTAGGCTTAGGGTTAGGCTTAGGGTACGCCTTAGGGTACGGGTTCGGGGAGGGCTTCGGGTACGGCGTAGGGTATGGGTTAGGGTTAGGGTTAGGGTTAGTGTTAGGGTAAGGGCTCGGTTTAGGGTACGGGTTAGGATTAGGGTACGTGTTAGGGTTAGGGTAGGGGTTAGGGTTAGGGTACGCGTTAGGGTTAGGGTAGTTATTAAACCTATCCCACTCTCTACATACCCCTTAGCACGTAAAGGAATATTATTTGGGGGTCCAGCCATGGAGAAGAGTTTAGACACTAAGATAATATAAGGAACACACACATTATAAAGAAATCACATTAGGATTCTCTTTTTAAGCTGTTCCTTAAAGCCCTAGTGCTTAGGAAATCTATTGGAGGCAGAAGCAGTCAAGGGTAGCCTAGGGTTAGGGTTAGGCTTAGGGTTAGGCTTAGGGTACGGCTTAGGGTACGGGTTTGGGGAGGGCTTCGGGTACGGCGTAAGGTATGGGTTAGGGTTAGGGTTAGGGTTAGTCTTAGGGTTAGGGCTCGGTTTAGGGTACGGGTTAGGATTAGGGTACGTGTTAGGGTTAGGGTAGGGGTTAGGGTTAGGGTACGCGTTAGGGTTAGGGTAGTTATTAAACCTATCCCACTCTCTAGATACCCCTTAGCACGTAAAGGAATATTATTTGGGGGTCCAGCCATGGAGAAGAAGAGTTTAGACACTAAGATAATATAAGGAACACACACATTATAAAGAAATCACATTAGGATTCTCTTTTTAAGCTGTTCCTTAAAACACTAGTGCTTAGGAAATCTATTGGAGGCAGAAGCAGTCAAGGGTAGCCTAGGGTTAGGGTTAGGCTTAGGGTTAGGCTTAGGGTACGGCTTAGGGTACGGGTTCGGGGAGGGCTTCGGGTACGGCGTAGGGTATGGGTTAGGGTTAGGGTTAGGGTTAGTGTTAGGGTTAGGGCTCGGTTTAGGGTACGGGTTAGGATTAGGGTACGTGTTAGGGCTAGGGTAGGGGTTAGGGTTAGGGTACGCGTTAGGGTTAGGGTAGTGATTAAACCTATCCCACTCTCTAGATACCCCTTAGCACATAAAGGAATATTATTTGGGGGTCCAGCCATGGAGAAGAGTTTAGACACTAGGATTAGATAAGGAACACACCCATTATAAAGAAATCACATTAGGATTCTCTTTTTAAGCTGTTCCTTAAAACACTAGTGCTTAGGAAATCTATTGGATTCACAAGCAGTCAAGGGTAGCCTAGGGTTAGGGTTAGGCTTAGGGTTAGGCTTAGGGTACGGCTTAGGGTACGTGTTCGGGGAGGGCTTCGTGTACGGCGTAGGGTTAGGGTTAGGGTTAGTGTTAGGGTTAGGGCTCGGTTTAGTTTACGGGTTAGGATTAGGGTACGTGTTAGGGTTAGGGTAGGGGTTAGGGTTAGGGTACGCGTTACTGTTAGGGTAGTTATTAAACCTATCCCACTCTCTAGATACCCCTTAGCACGTAAAGGAATATTATTTGGGGGTCCAGCCATGGAGAAGAGTTTAGACACTAGGATTAGATAAGGAACACACCCATTATAAAGAAATCACATTAGGATTCTCTTTTTAAGCTGTTCCTTAAAACACTAGTGCTTAGGAAATCTATTGGAGGCAGAAGCAGTCAAGGGTAGCCTAGGGTTAGGGTTAGGCTTAGGGTTAGGCTTAGGGTACGCCTTAGGGTACGGGTTCGGGGAGGGCTTCGGGTACGGCGTAGGGTATGGGTTAGGGTTAGGGTTAGGGTTAGTGTTAGGGTAAGGGCTCGGTTTAGGGTACGGGTTAGGATTAGGGTACGTGTTAGGGTTAGGGTAGGGGTTAGGGTTAGGGTACGCGTTAGGGTTAGGGTAGTTATTAAACCTATCCCACTCTCTACATACCCCTTAGCACGTAAAGGAATATTATTTGGGGGTCCAGCCATGGAGAAGAGTTTAGACACTAAGATAATATAAGGAACACACACATTATAAAGAAATCACATTAGGATTCTCTTTTTAAGCTGTTCCTTAAAGCCCTAGTGCTTAGGAAATCTATTGGAGGCAGAAGCAGTCAAGGGTAGCCTAGGGTTAGGGTTAGGCTTAGGGTTAGGCTTAGGGTACGGCTTAGGGTACGGGTTTGGGGAGGGCTTCGGGTACGGCGTAAGGTATGGGTTAGGGTTAGGGTTAGGGTTAGTCTTAGGGTTAGGGCTCGGTTTAGGGTACGGGTTAGGATTAGGGTACGTGTTAGGGTTAGGGTAGGGGTTAGGGTTAGGGTACGCGTTAGGGTTAGGGTA
The DNA here is from genome assembly GCF_965194825.1 of Balaenoptera physalus. Taxonomy (NCBI): domain Eukaryota; kingdom Metazoa; phylum Chordata; class Mammalia; order Artiodactyla; family Balaenopteridae; genus Balaenoptera; species Balaenoptera physalus. The sequence continues at coordinate 1,728,859 of NW_028126471.1, forward strand.
GTTATTAAACCTATCCCACTCTCTAGATACCCCTTAGCACGTAAAGGAATATTATTTGGGGGTCCAGCCATGGAGAAGAAGAGTTTAGACACTAAGATAATATAAGGAACACACACATTATAAAGAAATCACATTAGGATTCTCTTTTTAAGCTGTTCCTTAAAACACTAGTGCTTAGGAAATCTATTGGAGGCAGAAGCAGTCAAGGGTAGCCTAGGGTTAGGGTTAGGCTTAGGGTTAGGCTTAGGGTACGGCTTAGGGTACGGGTTCGGGGAGGGCTTCGGGTACGGCGTAGGGTATGGGTTAGGGTTAGGGTTAGGGTTAGTGTTAGGGTTAGGGCTCGGTTTAGGGTACGGGTTAGGATTAGGGTACGTGTTAGGGCTAGGGTAGGGGTTAGGGTTAGGGTACGCGTTAGGGTTAGGGTAGTGATTAAACCTATCCCACTCTCTAGATACCCCTTAGCACATAAAGGAATATTATTTGGGGGTCCAGCCATGGAGAAGAGTTTAGACACTAGGATTAGATAAGGAACACACCCATTATAAAGAAATCACATTAGGATTCTCTTTTTAAGCTGTTCCTTAAAACACTAGTGCTTAGGAAATCTATTGGATTCACAAGCAGTCAAGGGTAGCCTAGGGTTAGGGTTAGGCTTAGGGTTAGGCTTAGGGTACGGCTTAGGGTACGTGTTCGGGGAGGGCTTCGGGTACGGCGTAGGGTATGGGTTAGGGTTAGGGTTAGGGTTAGTGTTAGGGTTAGGGCTCGGTTTAGTTTACGGGTTAGGATTAGGGTACGTGTTAGGGTTAGGGTAGGGGTTAGGGTTAGGGTACGCGTTACGGTTAGGGTAGTTATTAAACCTATCCCACTCTCTAGATACCCCTTAGCACGTAAAGGAATATTATTTGGGGGTCCAGCCATGGAGAAGAGTTTAGGCACTAAGATAAGATAAGGAACACACCCATTATAAAGAAATCACATTAGGATTCTCTTTTTAAGCTGTTCTTTAAAACACTAGTGCTTAGGAAATCTATTGGAGGCAGAAGCAGTCAAGGGTAGCCTAGGGTTAGGGTTAGGCTTAGGGTTAGGCTTAGGGTACGCCTTAGGGTACGGGTTCGGGGAGGGCTTCGGGTACGGCGTAGGGTATGGGTTAGGGTTAGGGTTAGGGTTAGTGTTAGGGTAAGGGCTCGGTTTAGGGTACGGGTTAGGATTAGGGTACGTGTTAGGGTTAGGGTAGGGGTTAGGGTTAGGGTACGCGTTAGGGTTAGGGTAGTTATTAAACCTATCCCACTCTATACATACCCCTTAGCACGTAAAGGAATATTATTTGGGGGTCCAGCCATGGAGAAGAGTTTAGACACTAAGATAATATAAGGAACACACACATTATAAAGAAATCACATTAGGATTCTCTTTTTAAGCTGTTCCTTAAAGCCCTAGTGCTTAGGAAATCTATTGGAGGCAGAAGCAGTCAAGGGTAGCCTAGGGTTAGGGTTAGGCTTAGGGTACGGCTTAGGGTACGGGTTTAGGGAGGGCTTCAGGTACGGCGTAGGGTTTGGGTTAGGGTTAGGGTGAGGGTTAGTGTTAGGGTTAGGGCTCGGTTTAGGGTACGGGTTAGGATTAGGGTACGTGTTAGGGTTAGGGTAGGGGTTAGGGTTAGGGTACGCGTTAGGGTTAGGGTAGTTATTAAACCTATCCCACTCTCTAGATACCCCTTAGCACGTAAAGGAATATTATTTGGGGGTCCAGCCATGGAGAAGAGTTTAGACACTAAGATAAAATAAGGAACACACACATTATAAAGAAATCACATTAGGATTCTCTTTTTAAGCTGTTCCTTAAAACCCTAGTGCTTAGGAAATCTATTGGAGGCAGAAGCAGTCAAGGGTAGCCTAGGGTTAGGGTTAGGCTTAGGGTTAGGCTTAGGGTACGGCTTAGGGTACGGGTTCGGGGAGGGCTTCGGGTACGGCGTAGGGTATGGGTTAGGGTTAGGGTTAGGGTTAGTGTTAGGGTTAGGGCTCGGTTTAGGGTACGGGTTAGGATTAGGGTACGTGTTAGGGCTAGGGTAGGGGTTAGGTTTAGGGTACGCGTTAGGGTTAGGGTAGTGATTAAACCTATCCCACTCTCTAGATACCCCTTAGCACATAAAGGAATATTATTTGGGGGTCCAGCCATGGAGAAGAGTTTAGACACTAGGATTAGATAAGGAACACACCCATTATAAAGAAATCACATTAGGATTCTCTTTTTAAGCTGTTCCTTAAAACACTAGTGCTTAGGAAATCTATTGGAGGCAGAAGCAGTCAAGGGTAGCCTAGGGTTAGGGTTAGGCTTAGGGTTAGGCTTAGGGTACGGCTTAGGGTACGGGTTCGGGGAGGGCTTCGGGTACGGCGTAGGGTATGGGTTAGGGTTAGGGTTAGTGTTAGGGTTAGGGCTCGGTTTAGGGTACGGGTTAGGATTAGGGTACGTGTTAGTGTTAGGGTAGGGGTTAGCGTTAGGGTACGCGTTAGGGTTAGGGTAGTTATTAAACCTATCCCACTCTCTAGATACTCCTTAGCACGTAAAGGAATATTATTTGGGTGTCCAGGCATGGAGAAGAGTTTAGACACTAAGATAATATAAGGAACACACACATTATAAAGAAATCACATTAGGATTCTCTTTTTAAGCTGTTCCTTAAAACACTAGTGCTTAGGAAATCTATTGGAGGCAGAAGCAGTCAAGGGTAGCCTAGGGTTAGGGTTAGGCTTAGGGTTAGGCTTAGGGTACGCCTTAGGGTACGGGTTCGGGGAAGGCTTCGGGTACGGCGTAATGTATGGGTTAGGGTTAGGGTTAGGGTTAGTGTTAGGGTTAGGGCTCGGTTTAGGGTACGGGTTAGGATTAGGGTACGTGTTAGGGTTAGGGTAGGGGTTTGGGTTAGGGTACGCGTTAGGGTTAGGGTAGTTATTAAACCTATCCCACTCTCTAGATACCCCTTAGGACATAAAGGAATATTATTTGGGGGTCCAGCCATGGAGAAGAGTTTAGGCACTAAGATAAGATAAGGAACACACCCATTATACAGAAATCACATTAGGATTCTCTTTTTAAGCTGTTCCTTAAAACACTAGTGCTTAGGAAATCTATTGGAGGCAGAAGCAGTCAAGGGTAGCCTAGGGTTAGGGTTAGGCTTAGGGTTAGGCTTAGGGTACGGCTTAGGGTACGGGTTCGGGGAGGGCTTCGGGTACGGCGTAGGGTATGGGTTAGGGTTAGGGTTAGGGTTAGTGTTAGGGTTAGGGCTCGGTTTAGGGTACGGGTTAGGATTAGGGTACGTGTTAGGGCTAGGGTAGGGGTTAGGGTTAGGGTACGCGTTAGGGTTAGGGTAGTGATTAAACCTATCCCACTCTCTAGATACCCCTTAGCACATAAAGGAATATTATTTGGGGGTCCAGCCATGGAGAAGAGTTTAGACACTAGGATTAGATAAGGAACACACCCATTATAAAGAAATCACATTAGGATTCTCTTTTTAAGCTGTTCCTTAAAACACTAGTGCTTAAGAAATCTATTGGATTCACAAGCAGTCAAGGGTAGCCTAGGGTTAGGGTTAGGCTTAGGGTTAGGCTTAGGGTACGGCTTAGGGTACGTGTTCGGGGAGGGTTTCGGGTACGGCGTAGGGTATGGGTTAGGGTTAGGGTTAGGGTTAGTGTTAGGGTTAGGGCTCGGTTTAAGGTACAGGTTAGGATTAGGGTACGTGTTAGGGTTAGGGTAGGGGTTAGGGTTAGGGTACGCGTTACGGTTAGGTTAGTTATTAAACCTAACCCACTCTCTAGATACCCCTTAGCACGTAAAGGAATATTATGTGGGGGTCCAGCCATGGAGAAGAGTTTAGGCACTAAGATAAGATAAGGAACACACCCATTATAAAGAAATCACATTAGGATTCTCTTTTTAAGTTGTTCCTTAAAACACTAGTGCTTAGGAAATCTATTGGAGGCAGAAGCAGTCAAGGGTAGCCTAGGGTTAGGGTTAGGCTTAGGGTTAGGCTTAGGGTACGCCTTAGGTTACGGGTTCAGGGAGGGCTTCGGGTACGGCGTAGTGTATGGGTTAGGGTTAGGGTTAGGGTTAGTGTTAGGGTTAGGGCTCGGTTTAGGGTACGGGTAAGGATTAGGGTACGTGTTAGGGTTAGGGTAGGGGTTAGGGTTAGGGTACTCGTTAGGGTTAGGGTAGTTATTAAACCTATCCCCCTCTCTAGATACCCCTTAGCACGTAAAGGAATATTATTTGGGGGTCCAGCCATGGAGAAGAGTTTAGACACTAAGATAATATAAGGAACACACACATTATAAAGAAATCACATTAGGATTCTCTTTTTAAGCTGTTCCTTAAAGCCCTAGTGCTTAGGAAATCTATTGGAGGCAGAAGCAGTCAAGGGTAGCCTAGGTTTAGGGTTAGGCTTAGGGTTAGGCTTAGGGTACGGCTTAGGGTACGGGTTTGGGGAGGGCTTCGGGTACGGCGTAGGGTATGGGTTAGGGTTAGGGTTAGGGTTAGTGTTAGGGTTAGGGCTCGGTTTAGGGTACGGGTTAGGATTAGGGTACGTGTTAGGGTTAGGGTAGGGGTTAGGGTTAGGGTACGCGTTAGGGTTAGGGTAGTTATTAAACCTATCCCACTCTCTAGATACCCCTTAGCACGTAAAGGAATATTATTTGGGGGTCCAGCCATGGAGAAGAGTTTAGGCACTAAGATAAGATAAGGAACACACCCATTATAAAGAAATCACATTAGGATTCTCTTTTTAAGCTGTTCCTTAAAACACTAGTGCTTAGGAAATCTATTGGAGGCAGAAGCAGTCAAGGGTAGCCTAGGGTTAGGGTTAGGCTTAGGGTTAGGCTTAGGGTACGCCTTAGGGTAAGGGTTCAGGGAGGGCTTCGGGTACGGCGTAGTGTATGGGTTAGGGTTAGGGTTAGGGTGAGTGTTAGGGTTAGGGCTCGGTTTAGGGTACGGGTAAGGATTAGGGTACGTGTTAGGGTTAGGGTAGGGGTTAGGGTTAGGGTACGCGTTAGGGTTAGGGTAGTTATTAAACCTATCCCACTCTCTAGATACCCCTTAGCACGTAAAGGAATATTATTTGGGGGTCCAGCCATGGAGAAGAGTTTAGACACTAAGATAATATAAGGAACACTCTCATTATAAAGAAATCACATTAGGATTCTCTTTTTAAGCTGTTCCTTAAAGCCCTAGTGCTTAGGAAATCTATTGGAGGCAGAAGCAGTCAAGGGTAGCCTAGGGTTAGGGTTAGGCTTAGGGTTAGGCTTAGGGTACGGCTTAGGGTACGGGTTTGGGGAGGGCTTCGGGTACGGCGTAGGGTATGGGTTAGGGTTAGGTTTAGGGTTAGTGTTAGGGTTAGGGCTCGGTTTAGGGTACGGGTTAGGATTAGGGTACGTGTTAGGGTTAGGGTAGGGGTTAGGCTTAGGGTACGCGTTAGGGTTAGGGTAGTTAGTAAACCTATCCCACTCTCTAGATACCCCTTAGCACGTAAAGGAATATTATTTGGGGGTCCAGCCATGGAGAAGAGTTTAGACACTAAGATAATATAAGGAACACACACATTATAAAGAAATCACATTAGGATTCTCTTTTTAAGCTGTTCCTTAAAACACTAGTGCTTAGGAAATCTATTGGAGGCAGAAGCAGTCAAGGGTAGCCTAGGGTTAGGGTTAGGCTTAGGGTTAGGCTTAGGGTACGGCTTAGGGTACGGGTTCGGGGAGGGCTTCGGGTACGGCGTAGGGTATGGGTTAGGGTTAGGGTTAGGGTTAGTGTTAGGGTTAGGGCTCGGTTTAGGGTACGGGTTAGGATTAGGGTACGTGTTAGGGCTAGGGTAGGGGTTAGGGTTAGGGTACGCGTTAGGGTTAGGGTAGTGATTAAACCTATCCCACTCTCTAGATACCCCTTAGCACATAAAGGAATATTATTTGGGGGTCCAGCCATGGAGAAGAGTTTAGACACTAGGATTAGATAAGGAACACACCCATTATAAAGAAATCACATTAGGATTCTCTTTTTAAGCTGTTCCTTAAAACACTAGTGCTTAGGAAATCTATTGGATTCACAAGCAGTCAAGGGTAGCCTAGGGTTAGGGTTAGGCTTAGGGTTAGGCTTAGGGTACGGCTTAGGGTACGTGTTCGGGGAGGGCTTCGTGTACGGCGTAGGGTATGGGTTAGGGTTAGGGTTAGGGTTAGTGTTAGGGTTAGGGCTCGGTTTAGTTTACGGGTTAGGATTAGGGTACGTGTTAGGGTTAGGGTAGGGGTTAGGGTTAGGGTACGCGTTACTGTTAGGGTAGTTATTAAACCTATCCCACTCTCTAGATACCCCTTAGCACGTAAAGGAATATTATTTGGGGGTCCAGCCATGGAGAAGAGTTTAGACACTAGGATTAGATAAGGAACACACCCATTATAAAGAAATCACATTAGGATTCTCTTTTTAAGCTGTTCCTTAAAACACTAGTGCTTAGGAAATCTATTGGAGGCAGAAGCAGTCAAGGGTAGCCTAGGGTTAGGGTTAGGCTTAGGGTTAGGCTTAGGGTACGCCTTAGGGTACGGGTTCGGGGAGGGCTTCGGGTACGGCGTAGGGTATGGGTTAGGGTTAGGGTTAGGGTTAGTGTTAGGGTAAGGGCTCGGTTTAGGGTACGGGTTAGGATTAGGGTACGTGTTAGGGTTAGGGTAGGGGTTAGGGTTAGGGTACGCGTTAGGGTTAGGGTAGTTATTAAACCTATCCCACTCTCTACATACCCCTTAGCACGTAAAGGAATATTATTTGGGGGTCCAGCCATGGAGAAGAGTTTAGACACTAAGATAATATAAGGAACACACACATTATAAAGAAATCACATTAGGATTCTCTTTTTAAGCTGTTCCTTAAAGCCCTAGTGCTTAGGAAATCTATTGGAGGCAGAAGCAGTCAAGGGTAGCCTAGGGTTAGGGTTAGGCTTAGGGTTAGGCTTAGGGTACGGCTTAGGGTACGGGTTTGGGGAGGGCTTCGGGTACGGCGTAAGGTATGGGTTAGGGTTAGGGTTAGGGTTAGTCTTAGGGTTAGGGCTCGGTTTAGGGTACGGGTTAGGATTAGGGTACGTGTTAGGGTTAGGGTAGGGGTTAGGGTTAGGGTACGCGTTAGGGTTAGGGTAGTTATTAAACCTATCCCACTCTCTAGATACCCCTTAGCACGTAAAGGAATATTATTTGGGGGTCCAGCCATGGAGAAGAAGAGTTTAGACACTAAGATAATATAAGGAACACACACATTATAAAGAAATCACATTAGGATTCTCTTTTTAAGCTGTTCCTTAAAACACTAGTGCTTAGGAAATCTATTGGAGGCAGAAGCAGTCAAGGGTAGCCTAGGGTTAGGGTTAGGCTTAGGGTTAGGCTTAGGGTACGGCTTAGGGTACGGGTTCGGGGAGGGCTTCGGGTACGGCGTAGGGTATGGGTTAGGGTTAGGGTTAGGGTTAGTGTTAGGGTTAGGGCTCGGTTTAGGGTACGGGTTAGGATTAGGGTACGTGTTAGGGCTAGGGTAGGGGTTAGGGTTAGGGTACGCGTTAGGGTTAGGGTAGTGATTAAACCTATCCCACTCTCTAGATACCCCTTAGCACATAAAGGAATATTATTTGGGGGTCCAGCCATGGAGAAGAGTTTAGACACTAGGATTAGATAAGGAACACACCCATTATAAAGAAATCACATTAGGATTCTCTTTTTAAGCTGTTCCTTAAAACACTAGTGCTTAGGAAATCTATTGGATTCACAAGCAGTCAAGGGTAGCCTAGGGTTAGGGTTAGGCTTAGGGTTAGGCTTAGGGTACGGCTTAGGGTACGTGTTCGGGGAGGGCTTCGGGTACGGCGTAGGGTATGGGTTAGGGTTAGGGTTAGGGTTAGTGTTAGGGTTAGGGCTCGGTTTAGTTTACGGGTTAGGATTAGGGTACGTGTTAGGGTTAGGGTAGGGGTTAGGGTTAGGGTACGCGTTACGGTTAGGGTAGTTATTAAACCTATCCCACTCTCTAGATACCCCTTAGCACGTAAAGGAATATTATTTGGGGGTCCAGCCATGGAGAAGAGTTTAGGCACTAAGATAAGATAAGGAACACACCCATTATAAAGAAATCACATTAGGATTCTCTTTTTAAGCTGTTCTTTAAAACACTAGTGCTTAGGAAATCTATTGGAGGCAGAAGCAGTCAAGGGTAGCCTAGGGTTAGGGTTAGGCTTAGGGTTAGGCTTAGGGTACGCCTTAGGGTACGGGTTCGGGGAGGGCTTCGGGTACGGCGTAGGGTATGGGTTAGGGTTAGGGTTAGGGTTAGTGTTAGGGTAAGGGCTCGGTTTAGGGTACGGGTTAGGATTAGGGTACGTGTTAGGGTTAGGGTAGGGGTTAGGGTTAGGGTACGCGTTAGGGTTAGGGTAGTTATTAAACCTATCCCACTCTATACATACCCCTTAGCACGTAAAGGAATATTATTTGGGGGTCCAGCCATGGAGAAGAGTTTAGACACTAAGATAATATAAGGAACACACACATTATAAAGAAATCACATTAGGATTCTCTTTTTAAGCTGTTCCTTAAAGCCCTAGTGCTTAGGAAATCTATTGGAGGCAGAAGCAGTCAAGGGTAGCCTAGGGTTAGGGTTAGGCTTAGGGTACGGCTTAGGGTACGGGTTTAGGGAGGGCTTCAGGTACGGCGTAGGGTTTGGGTTAGGGTTAGGGTGAGGGTTAGTGTTAGGGTTAGGGCTCGGTTTAGGGTACGGGTTAGGATTAGGGTACGTGTTAGGGTTAGGGTAGGGGTTAGGGTTAGGGTACGCGTTAGGGTTAGGGTAGTTATTAAACCTATCCCACTCTCTAGATACCCCTTAGCACGTAAAGGAATATTATTTGGGGGTCCAGCCATGGAGAAGAGTTTAGACACTAAGATAAAATAAGGAACACACACATTATAAAGAAATCACATTAGGATTCTCTTTTTAAGCTGTTCCTTAAAACCCTAGTGCTTAGGAAATCTATTGGAGGCAGAAGCAGTCAAGGGTAGCCTAGGGTTAGGGTTAGGCTTAGGGTTAGGCTTAGGGTACGGCTTAGGGTACGGGTTCGGGGAGGGCTTCGGGTACGGCGTAGGGTATGGGTTAGGGTTAGGGTTAGGGTTAGTGTTAGGGTTAGGGCTCGGTTTAGGGTACGGGTTAGGATTAGGGTACGTGTTAGGGCTAGGGTAGGGGTTAGGTTTAGGGTACGCGTTAGGGTTAGGGTAGTGATTAAACCTATCCCACTCTCTAGATACCCCTTAGCACATAAAGGAATATTATTTGGGGGTCCAGCCATGGAGAAGAGTTTAGACACTAGGATTAGATAAGGAACACACCCATTATAAAGAAATCACATTAGGATTCTCTTTTTAAGCTGTTCCTTAAAACACTAGTGCTTAGGAAATCTATTGGAGGCAGAAGCAGTCAAGGGTAGCCTAGGGTTAGGGTTAGGCTTAGGGTTAGGCTTAGGGTACGGCTTAGGGTACGGGTTCGGGGAGGGCTTCGGGTACGGCGTAGGGTATGGGTTAGGGTTAGGGTTAGTGTTAGGGTTAGGGCTCGGTTTAGGGTACGGGTTAGGATTAGGGTACGTGTTAGTGTTAGGGTAGGGGTTAGCGTTAGGGTACGCGCTAGGGTTAGGGTAGTTATTAAACCTATCCCACTCTCTAGATACTCCTTAGCACGTAAAGGAATATTATTTGGGTGTCCAGGCATGGAGAAGAGTTTAGACACTAAGATAATATAAGGAACACACACATTATAAAGAAATCACATTAGGATTCTCTTTTTAAGCTGTTCCTTAAAACCCTAGTGCTTAGGAAATCTATTGGAGGCAGAAGCAGTCAAGGGTAGCCTAGGGTTAGGGTTAGGCTTAGGGTTAGGCTTAGGGTACGCCTTAGGGTACGGGTTCGGGGAGGGCTTCGTGTACGGCGTAATGTATGGGTTAGGGTTAGGGTTAGGGTTAGTGTTATGGTTAGGGCTCGGTTTAGGGTACGGGTTAGGATTAGGGTACGTGTTAGGGTTAGGGTAGGGGTTAGGGTTAGGGTACGCGTTAGGGTTAGGGTAGTTATTAAACCTATCCCACTCTCTAGATAACCCTTAGCACATAATGAATATTATTTGGGGGTCCAGCCATGGAGAAGAGTTTAGACACTAGGATTAGATAAGGAACACACCCATTATAAAGAAATCACATTAGGATTCTCTTTTTAAGCTGTTCCTTAAAACACTAGTGCTTAGGAAATCTATTGGAGGCAGAAGCAGTCAAGGGTAGCCTAGGGTTAGGGTTAGGCTTAGGGTTAGGCTTAGGGTACGGCTTAGGGTACGTGTTCGGGGAGGGTTTCGGGTACGGCGTAGGGTATGGGTTAGGGTTAGGGTTAGGGTTAGTGTTAGGGTTAGGGCTCGGTTTAAGGTACAGGTTAGGATTAGGGTACGTGTTAGGGTTAGGGTAGGGGTTAGGGTTAGGGTACGCGTTACGGTTAGGTTAGTTATTAAACCTAACCCACTCTCTAGATACCCCTTAGCACGTACAGGAATATTATGTGGGGGTCCAGCCATGGAGAAGAGTTTAGGCACTAAGATAAGATAAGGAACACACCCATTATAAAGAAATCACATTAGGATTCTCTTTTTAAGTTGTTCCTTAAAACACTAGTGCTTAGGAAATCTATTGGAGGCAGAAGCAGTCAAGGGTAGCCTAGGGTTAGGGTTAGGCTTAGGGTTAGGCTTAGGGTACGCCTTAGGTTACGGGTTCAGGGAGGGCTTCGGGTACGGCGTAGTGTATGGGTTAGGGTTAGGGTTAGGGTTAGTGTTAGGGTTAGGGATCGGTTTAGGGTACGGGTAAGGATTAGGGTACGTGTTAGGGTTAGGGTAGGGCTTAGGGTTAGGGTACTCGTTAGGGTTAGGGTAGTTATTAAACCTATCCCCCTCTCTAGATACCCCTTAGCACGTAAAGGAATATTATTTGGGGGTCCAGCCATGGAGAAGAGTTTAGACACTAAGATAATATAAGGAACACACACATTATAAAGAAATCACATTAGGATTCTCTTTTTAAGCTGTTCCTTAAAGCCCTAGTGCTTAGGAAATCTATTGGAGGCAGAAGCAGTCAAGGGTAGCCTAGGTTTAGGGTTAGGCTTAGGGTTAGGCTTAGGGTACGGCTTAGGGTACGGGTTTGGGGAGGGCTTCGGGTACGGCGTAGGGTATGGGTTAGGGTTAGGGTTAGGGTTAGTGTTAGGGTTAGGGCTCGGTTTAGGGTACGGGTTAGGATTAGGGTACGTGTTAGGGTTAGGGTAGGGGTTAGGGTTAGGGTACGCGTTAGGGTTAGGGTAGTTATTAAACCTATCCCACTCTCTAGATACCCCTTAGCACGTAAAGGAATATTATTTGGGGGTCCAGCCATGGAGAAGAGTTTAGGCACTAAGATAAGATAAGGAACACACCCATTATAAAGAAATCACATTAGGATTCTCTTTTTAAGCTGTTCCTTAAAACACTAGTGCTTAGGAAATCTATTGGAGGCAGAAGCAGTCAAGGGTAGCCTAGGGTTAGGGTTAGGCTTAGGGTTAGGCTTAGGGTACGCCTTAGGGTAAGGTTTCAGGGAGGGCTTCGGGTACGGCGTAGTGTATGGGTTAGGGTTAGGGTTAGGGTGAGTGTTAGGGTTAGGGCTCGGTTTAGGGTACGGGTAAGGATTAGGGTACGTGTTAGGGTTAGGGTAGGGGTTAGGGTTAGGGTACGCGTTAGGGTTAGGGTAGTTATTAAACCTATCCCACTCTCTAGATACCCCTTAGCACGTAAAGGAATATTATTTGGGGGTCCAGCCATGGAGAAGAGTTTAGACACTAAGATAATATAAGGAACACTCTCATTATAAAGAAATCACATTAGGATTCTCTTTTTAAGCTGTTCCTTAAAGCCCTAGTGCTTAGGAAATCTATTGGAGGCAGAAGCAGTCAAGGGTAGCCTAGGGTTAGGGTTAGGCTTAGGGTTAGGCTTAGGGTACGGCTTAGGGTACGGGTTTGGGGAGGGCTTCGGGTACGGCGTAGGGTATGGGTTAGGGTTAGGTTTAGGGTTAGTGTTAGGGTTAGGGCTCGGTTTAGGGTACGGGTTAGGATTAGGGTACGTGTTAGGGTTAGGGTAGGGGTTAGGCTTAGGGTACGCGTTAGGGTTAGGGTAGTTAGTAAACCTATCCCACTCTCTAGATACCCCTTAGCACGTAAAGGAATATTATTTGGGGGTCCAGCCATGGAGAAGAGTTTAGACACTAAGATAATATAAGGAACACACACATTATAAAGAAATCACATTAGGATTCTCTTTTTAAGCTGTTCCTTAAAACACTAGTGCTTAGGAAATCTATTGGAGGCAGAAGCAGTCAAGGGTAGCCTAGGGTTAGGGTTAGGCTTAGGGTTAGGCTTAGGGTACGGCTTAGGGTACGGGTTCGGGGAGGGCTTCGTGTACGGCGTAGGGTTAGGGTTAGGGTTAGTGTTAGGGTTAGGGCTCGGTTTAGTTTACGGGTTAGGATTAGGGTACGTGTTAGGGTTAGGGTAGGGGTTAGGGTTAGGGTACGCGTTACTGTTAGGGTAGTTATTAAACCTATCCCACTCTCTAGATACCCCTTAGCACGTAAAGGAATATTATTTGGGGGTCCAGCCATGGAGAAGAGTTTAGACACTAGGATTAGATAAGGAACACACCCATTATAAAGAAATCACATTAGGATTCTCTTTTTAAGCTGTTCCTTAAAACACTAGTGCTTAGGAAATCTATTGGAGGCAGAAGCAGTCAAGGGTAGCCTAGGGTTAGGGTTAGGCTTAGGGTTAGGCTTAGGGTACGCCTTAGGGTACGGGTTCGGGGAGGGCTTCGGGTACGGCGTAGGGTATGGGTTAGGGTTAGGGTTAGGGTTAGTGTTAGGGTAAGGGCTCGGTTTAGGGTACGGGTTAGGATTAGGGTACGTGTTAGGGTTAGGGTAGGGGTTAGGGTTAGGGTACGCGTTAGGGTTAGGGTAGTTATTAAACCTATCCCACTCTCTACATACCCCTTAGCACGTAAAGGAATATTATTTGGGGGTCCAGCCATGGAGAAGAGTTTAGACACTAAGATAATATAAGGAACACACACATTATAAAGAAATCACATTAGGATTCTCTTTTTAAGCTGTTCCTTAAAGCCCTAGTGCTTAGGAAATCTATTGGAGGCAGAAGCAGTCAAGGGTAGCCTAGGGTTAGGGTTAGGCTTAGGGTTAGGCTTAGGGTACGGCTTAGGGTACGGGTTTGGGGAGGGCTTCGGGTACGGCGTAAGGTATGGGTTAGGGTTAGGGTTAGGGTTAGTCTTAGGGTTAGGGCTCGGTTTAGGGTACGGGTTAGGATTAGGGTACGTGTTAGGGTTAGGGTAGGGGTTAGGGTTAGGGTACGCGTTAGGGTTAGGGTAGTTATTAAACCTATCCCACTCTCTAGATACCCCTTAGCACGTAAAGGAATATTATTTGGGGGTCCAGCCATGGAGAAGAAGAGTTTAGACACTAAGATAATATAAGGAACACACACATTATAAAGAAATCACATTAGGATTCTCTTTTTAAGCTGTTCCTTAAAACACTAGTGCTTAGGAAATCTATTGGAGGCAGAAGCAGTCAAGGGTAGCCTAGGGTTAGGGTTAGGCTTAGGGTTAGGCTTAGGGTACGGCTTAGGGTACGGGTTCGGGGAGGGCTTCGGGTACGGCGTAGGGTATGGGTTAGGGTTAGGGTTAGGGTTAGTGTTAGGGTTAGGGCTCGGTTTAGGGTACGGGTTAGGATTAGGGTACGTGTTAGGGCTAGGGTAGGGGTTAGGGTTAGGGTACGCGTTAGGGTTAGGGTAGTGATTAAACCTATCCCACTCTCTAGATACCCCTTAGCACATAAAGGAATATTATTTGGGGGTCCAGCCATGGAGAAGAGTTTAGACACTAGGATTAGATAAGGAACACACCCATTATAAAGAAATCACATTAGGATTCTCTTTTTAAGCTGTTCCTTAAAACACTAGTGCTTAGGAAATCTATTGGATTCACAAGCAGTCAAGGGTAGCCTAGGGTTAGGGTTAGGCTTAGGGTTAGGCTTAGGGTACGGCTTAGGGTACGTGTTCGGGGAGGGCTTCGGGTACGGCGTAGGGTATGGGTTAGGGTTAGGGTTAGGGTTAGTGTTAGGGTTAGGGCTCGGTTTAGTTTACGGGTTAGGATTAGGGTACGTGTTAGGGTTAGGGTAGGGGTTAGGGTTAGGGTACGCGTTACGGTTAGGGTAGTTATTAAACCTATCCCACTCTCTAGATACCCCTTAGCACGTAAAGGAATATTATTTGGGGGTCCAGCCATGGAGAAGAGTTTAGGCACTAAGATAAGATAAGGAACACACCCATTATAAAGAAATCACATTAGGATTCTCTTTTTAAGCTGTTCTTTAAAACACTAGTGCTTAGGAAATCTATTGGAGGCAGAAGCAGTCAAGGGTAGCCTAGGGTTAGGGTTAGGCTTAGGGTTAGGCTTAGGGTACGCCTTAGGGTACGGGTTCGGGGAGGGCTTCGGGTACGGCGTAGGGTATGGGTTAGGGTTAGGGTTAGGGTTAGTGTTAGGGTAAGGGCTCGGTTTAGGGTACGGGATAGGATTAGGGTACGTGTTAGGGTTAGGGTAGGGGTTAGGGTTAGGGTACGCGTTAGGGTTAGGGTAGTTATTAAACCTATCCCACTCTATACATACCCCTTAGCACGTAAAGGAATATTATTTGGGGGTCCAGCCATGGAGAAGAGTTTAGACACTAAGATAATATAAGGAACACACACATTATAAAGAAATCACATTAGGATTCTCTTTTTAAGCTGTTCCTTAAAGCCCTAGTGCTTAGGAAATCTATTGGAGGCAGAAGCAGTCAAGGGTAGCCTAGGGTTAGGGTTAGGCTTAGGGTACGGCTTAGGGTACGGGTTTAGGGAGGGCTTCAGGTACGGCGTAGGGTTTGGGTTAGGGTTAGGGTGAGGGTTAGTGTTAGGGTTAGGGCTCGGTTTAGGGTACGGGTTAGGATTAGGGTACGTGTTAGGGTTAGGGTAGGGGTTAGGGTTAGGGTACGCGTTAGGGTTAGGGTAGTTATTAAACCTATCCCACTCTCTAGATACCCCTTAGCACGTAAAGGAATATTATTTGGGGGTCCAGCCATGGAGAAGAGTTTAGACACTAAGATAAAATAAGGAACACACACATTATAAAGAAATCACATTAGGATTCTCTTTTTAAGCTGTTCCTTAAAACCCTAGTGCTTAGGAAATCTATTGGAGGCAGAAGCAGTCAAGGGTAGCCTAGGGTTAGGGTTAGGCTTAGGGTTAGGCTTAGGGTACGGCTTAGGGTACGGGTTCGGGGAGGGCTTCGGGTACGGCGTAGGGTATGGGTTAGGGTTAGGGTTAGGGTTAGTGTTAGGGTTAGGGCTCGGTTTAGGGTACGGGTTAGGATTAGGGTACGTGTTAGGGCTAGGGTAGGGGTTAGGTTTAGGGTACGCGTTAGGGTTAGGGTAGTGATTAAACCTATCCCACTCTCTAGATACCCCTTAGCACATAAAGGAATATTATTTGGGGGTCCAGCCATGGAGAAGAGTTTAGACACTAGGATTAGATAAGGAACACACCCATTATAAAGAAATCACATTAGGATTCTCTTTTTAAGCTGTTCCTTAAAACACTAGTGCTTAGGAAATCTATTGGAGGCAGAAGCAGTCAAGGGTAGCCTAGGGTTAGGGTTAGGCTTAGGGTTAGGCTTAGGGTACGGCTTAGGGTACGGGTTCGGGGAGGGCTTCGGGTACGGCGTAGGGTATGGGTTAGGGTTAGGGTTAGTGTTAGGGTTAGGGCTCGGTTTAGGGTACGGGTTAGGATTAGGGTACGTGTTAGTGTTAGGGTAGGGGTTAGCGTTAGGGTACGCGTTAGGGTTAGGGTAGTTATTAAACCTATCCCACTCTCTAGATACTCCTTAGCACGTAAAGGAATATTATTTGGGTGTCCAGGCATGGAGAAGAGTTTAGACACTAAGATAATATAAGGAACACACACATTATAAAGAAATCACATTAGGATTCTCTTTTTAAGCTGTTCCTTAAAACCGTAGTGCTTAGGAAATCTATTGGAGGCAGAAGCAGTCAAGGGTAGCCTAGGGTTACGGTTAGGCTTAGGGTTAGGCTTAGGGTACGGCTTAGGGTACGGGTTTGGGGAGGGCTTCGGGTACGGCGTAGGGTATGGGTTAGGGTTAGGGTTAGGGTTAGTGTTAGGGTTAGGGCTCGGTTTAGGGTACGGGTTAGGATTAGGGTACGTGTTTGGGTTAGGGTAGGGGTTGGGGTTAGGGTACGCGTTAGGGTTAGGGTAGTTATTAAACCTATCCCACTCTCTAGATACCCCTTAGCACGTAAAGGAATATTATTTGGGGGTCCAGCCATGGAGCAGAGTTTAGACACTAAGATAATATAAGGAACACACACATTATAAAGAAATCACATTAGGATTCTCTTTTTAAGCTGTTCCTTAAAACACTAGTGCTTAGGAAATCTATTGGAGGCAGAAGCAGTCAAGGGTAGCCTAGGGTTAGGGTTAGGCTTAGGGTTAGGCTTAGGGTACGCCTTAGGGTACGGGTTCGGGGAAGGCTTCGGGTACGGCGTAATGTATGGGTTAGGGTTAGGGTTAGGGTTAGTGTTAGGGTTAGGGCTCGGTTTAGGGTACGGGTTAGGATTAGGGTACGTGTTAGGGTTAGGGTAGGGGTTTGGGTTAGGGTACGCGTTAGGGTTAGGGTAGTTATTAAACCTATCCCACTCTCTAGATACCCCTTAGGACATAAAGGAATATTATTTGGGGGTCCAGCCATGGAGAAGAGTTTAGGCACTAAGATAAGATAAGGAACACACCCATTATAAAGAAATCACATTAGGATTCTCTTTTTAAGCTGTTCCTTAAAACACTAGTGCTTAGGAAATCTATTGGAGGCAGAAGCAGTCAAGGGTAGCCTAGGGTTAGGGTTAGGCTTAGGGTTAGGCTTAGGGTACGGCTTAGGGTACGGGTTCGGGGAGGGCTTCGGGTACGGCGTAGGGTATGGGTTAGGGTTAGGGTTAGGGTTAGTGTTAGGGTTAGGGCTCGGTTTAGGGTACGGGTTAGGATTAGGGTACGTGTTAGGGCTAGGGTAGGGGTTAGGGTTAGGGTACGCGTTAGGGTTAGGGTAGTGATTAAACCTATCCCACTCTCTAGATACCCCTTAGCACATAAAGGAATATTATTTGGGGGTCCAGCCATGGAGAAGAGTTTAGACACTAGGATTAGATAAGGAACACACCCATTATAAAGAAATCACATTAGGATTCTCTTTTTAAGCTGTTCCTTAAAACACTAGTGCTTAAGAAATCTATTGGATTCACAAGCAGTCAAGGGTAGCCTAGGGTTAGGGTTAGGCTTAGGGTTAGGCTTAGGGTACGGCTTAGGGTACGTGTTCGGGGAGGGCTTCGGGTACGGCGTAGGGTATGGGTTAGGGTTAGGGTTAGGGTTAGTGTTAGGGTTAGGTCTCGGTTTAGTTTACGGGTTAGGATTAGGGTACGTGTTAGGGTTAGGGTAGGGGTTAGGGTTAGGGTACGCGTTACGGTTAGGGTAGTTATTAAACCTATCCCACTCTCTAGATACCCCTTAGCACGTAAAGGAATATTATTTGGGGGTCCAGCCATGGAGAAGAGTTTAGGCACTAAGATAAGATAAGGAACACACCCATTATAAAGAAATCACATTAGGATTCTCTTTTTAAGCTGTTCCTTAAAACACTAGTGCTTAGGAAATCTATTGGAGGCAGAAGCAGTCAAGGGTAGCCTAGGGTTAGGGTTAGGCTTAGGGTTAGGCTTAGGGTACGCCTTAGGGTACGGGTTCGGGGAGGGCTTCGGGTACGGCGTAGGGTATGGGTTAGGGTTAGGGTTAGGGTTAGGGTTAGTGTTAGGGTAAGGGCTCGGTTTAGGGTACGGGTTAGGATTAGAGTACGTGTTAGGGTTAGGGTAGGGGTTAGGGTTAGGGTACGCGTTAGGGTTAGGGTAGTTATTAAACCTATCCCACTCTCTACATACCCCTTAGCACGTAAAGGAATATTATTTGGGGGTCCAGCCATGGAGAAGAGTTTAGACACTAAGATAATATAAGGAACACACACATTATAAAGAAATCACATTAGGATTCTCTTTTTAAGCTGTTCCTTAAAGCCCTAGTGCTTAGGAAATCTATTGGAGGCAGAAGCAGTCAAGGGTAGCCTAGGGTTAGGGTTAGGCTTAGGGTTAGGCTTAGGGTACGGCTTAGGGTACGGGTTTGGGGAGGGCTTCGGGTACGGCGTATGGTATGGGTTAGGGTTAGGGTTAGGGTTAGGGTTAGTGTTAGGGTTAGGGCTCGGTTTAGGGTACGGGTTAGGATTAGGGTACATGTTAGGGTTAGGGTAGGGGTTAGGGTTAGGGTACGCATTAGGGTTAGGGTAGTTATTAAACCTATCCCACTCTCTAGATACCCCTTAGCACGTAAAGGAATATTATTTGGGGGTCCAGCCATGGAGAAGAGTTTAGACACTAAGATAATATAAGGAACACACACATTATAAAGAAATCACATTAGGATTCTCTTTTTAAGCTGTTCCTTAAAACACTAGTGCTTAGGAAATCTATTGGATTCACAAGCAGTCAAGGGTAGCCTAGGGTTAGGCTTAGGCTTAAGGTTAGGCTTAGGGTACGGCTTAGGGTACGTGTTCGGGGAGGGCTTCGGGTACGGCGTAGGGTATGGGTTAGGGTTAGGGTTAGGGTTAGTGTTAGGGTTAGGGCTCGGTTTAGTTTACGGGTTAGGATTAGGGTACGTGTTAGGGTTAGGGTAGGGGTTAGGGTTAGGGTACGCGTTACGGTTAGGGTAGTTATTAAACCTATCCCACTCTCTAGATACCCCTTAGCACGTAAAGGAATATTATTTGGGATTGCAGCCATGGAGAAGAGTTTAGACACTAAGATAATATAAGGAACACACACATTATAAAGAAATCACATTAGGATTCTCTTTTTAAGCTGTTCCTTAAAACACTAGTGCTTAGGAAATCTATTGGAGGCAGAAGCAGTCAAGGGTAGCCTAGGGTTAGGGTTAGGCTTAGGGTTAGGCTTAGGGTACGGCTTAGGGTACGGGTTCGGGGAGGGCTTCGGGTACGGCGTAGGGTATGGGTTAGGGTTAGGGTTAGGGTTAGTGTTAGGGTTAGGGCTCGGTTTAGGGTACGGGTTAGGATTAGGGTACGTGTTAGGGTTAGGGTAGGGGTTAGGGTTAGGGTACGCGTTAGGGTTAGGGTAGTGATTAAACCTATCCCACTCTCTAGATACCCCTTAGCACGTAAAGGAATATTATTTGGGGGTCCAGCCATGGAGAAGAGTTTAGGCACTAAGATAAGATAAGGAACACACCCATTATAAAGAAATCACATTAGGATTCTCTTTTTAAGCTGTTCCTTAAAACACTAGTGCTTAGGAAATCTATTGGAGGCAGAAGCAGTCAAGGGTAGCCTAGGGTTAGGGTTAGGCTTAGGGTTAGGCTTAGGGTACGCCTTAGGGTACGGGTTCGGGGAGGGCTTCGGGTACGGCGTAGGGTATGGGTTAGGGTTAGGGTTAGGGTTAGTGTTAGGGTAAGGTCTCGGTTTAGGGTACGGGTTAGGATTAGGGTACGTGTTAGGGTTAGGGTAGGGGTTAGGGTTAGGGTACGCGTTAGGGTTAGGGTAGTTATTAAACCTATCCCACTCTCTACATACCCCTTAGCACGTAAAGGAATATTATTTGGGGGTCCAGCCATGGAGAAGAGTTTAGACACTAAGATAATATAAGGAACACACACATTATAAAGAAATCACATTAGGATTCTCTTTTTAAGCTGTTCCTTAAAGCCCTAGTGCTTAGGAAATCTATTGGAGGCAGAAGCAGTCAAGGGTAGCCTAGGGTTAGGGTTAGGCTTAGGGTTAGGCTTAGGGTACGGCTTAGGGTACGGGTTTGGGGAGGGCTTCGGGTACGGCGTAGGGTATGGGTTAGGGTTAGAGTTAGGGTTAGTCTTAGGGTTAGGGCTCGGTTTAGGGTACGGGTTAGGATTAGGGTACGTGTTAGGGTTAGGGTAGGGGTTAGGGTTAGGGTACGCGTTAGGGTTAGGGTAGTTATTAAACCTATCCCACTCTCTAGATACCCCTTAGCACGTAATGGAATATTATTTGGGGGTCCAGCCATGGAGAAGAGTTTAGACACTAAGATAAGATAAGGAACACACCCATTATAAAGAAATCACATTAGGATTCTCTTTTTAAGCTGTTCCTTAAAACACTAGTGCTTAGGAAATCTATTGGAGGCAGAAGCAGTCAAGGGTAGCCTAGGGTTAGGGTTAGGCTTAGGGTTAGGCTTAGGGTACGGCTTAGGGTACGGGTTCGGGGAGGGCTTCGGGTACGGCGTAGGGTATGGGTTAGGGTTAGGGTTAGGGTTAGTGTTAGCGTTAGGGCTCGGTTTAGGGTACGGGTTAGGATTAGGGTACGTGTTAGGGCTAGGGTAGGGGTTAGGGTTAGGGTACGCGTTAGGGTTAGGGTAGTGATTAAACCTATCCCACTCTCTAGATACCCCTTAGCACATAAAGGAATATTATTTGGGGGTCCAGCCATGGAGAAGAGTTTAGACACTAGGATTAGATAAGGAACACACCCATTATAAAGAAATCACATTAGGATTCTCTTTTTAAGCTGTTCCTTAAAACACTAGTGCTTAGGAAATCTATTGGATTCACAAGCAGTCAAGGGTAGCCTAGGGTTAGGGTTAGGCTTAGGGTTAGACTTAGGGTACGGCTTAGGGTACGTGTTCGGGGAGGGCTTCGGGTACGGCGTAGGGTATGGGTTAGGGTTAGGGTTAGGGTTAGTGTTAGGGTTAGGGCTCGGTTTAGTTTACGGGTTAGGATTAGGGTACGTGTTAGGGTTAGGGTAGGGGTTAGGGTTAGGGTACGCGTTACGGTTAGGGTAGTTATTAAACCTATCCCACTCTCTAGATACCCCTTAGCACGTAAAGGAATATTATTTGGGGGTCCAGCCATGGAGAAGAGTTTAGGCACTAAGATAAGATAAGGAACACACCCATTATAAAGAAATCACATTAGGATTCTCTTTTTAAGCTGTTCCTTAAAACACTAGTGCTTAGGAAATCTATTGGAGGCAGAAGCAGTCAAGGGTAGCCTAGGGTTAGGGTTAGGCTTAGGGTTAGGCTTAGGGTACGGCTTAGGGTACGGGTTCGGGGAGGGCTTCGGGTACGGCGTAGGGTATGGGTTAGGGTTAGGGTTAGGGTTAGTGTTAGGGTTAGGGCTCGGTTTAGGGTACGGGTTAGGATTAGGGTACGTGTTAGGGCTAGGGTAGGGGTTAGGGTTAGGGTACGCGTTAGGGTTAGGGTAGTGATTAAACCTATCCCACTCTCTAGATACCCCTTAGCACATAAAGGAATATTATTTGGGGGTCCAGCCATGGAGAAGAGTTTAGACACTAGGATTAGATAAGGAACACACCCATTATAAAGAAATCACATTAGGATTCTCTTTTTAAGCTGTTCCTTAAAACACTAGTGCTTAGGAAATCTATTGCAGGCAGAAGCAGTCAAGGGTAGCCTAGGGTTAGGGTTAGGCTTAGGGTTAGGCTTAGGGTACGGCTTAGGGTACGGGTTCGGGGAGGGCTTCGGGTACGGCGTAGGGTATGGGTTAGGGTTAGGGTTAGGGTTAGTGTTAGGGTTAGGGCTCAGTTTAGGGTAGGGTTTAGGATTAGGGTACGTGTTAGGGCTAGGATAGGGGTTAGGGTTAGGGTATGCGTTAGGGTTAGGGTAGTGATTAAACCTATCCCACTCTCTAGATACCCCTTAGCACATAAAGGAATATTATTTGGGGGTCCAGCCATGGAGAAGAGTTTAGACACTAGGATTAGATAAGGAACACACCCATTATAAAGAAATCACATTAGGATTCTCTTTTTAAGCTGTTCCTTAAAACACTAGTGCTTAGGAAATCTATTGGATTCACAAGCAGTCAAGGGTAGCCTAGGGTTAGGGTTAGGCTTAGGGTTAGGCTTAGGGTACGGCTTAGGGTACGTGTTCGGGGAGGGCTTCGGGTATGGCGTAGGGTATGGGTTAGGGTTAGGGTTAGGGTTAGTGTTAGGGTTAGGGCTCGGTTTAGTTTACGGGTTAGGATTAGGGTACGTGTTAGGGTTAGGGTACGGGTTAGGGTTAGGGTACGCGTTACGGTTAGGGTAGTTATTAAACCTATCCCACTCTCTAGATACCCCTTAGCACGTAAAGGAATATTATTTGGGGGTCCAGCCATGGAGAAGAGTTTAGGCACTAAGATAAGATAAGGAACACACCCATTATAAAGAAATCACATTAGGATTCTCTTTTTAAGCTGTTCCTTAAAACACTAGTGCTTAGGAAATCTATTGGAGGCAGAAGCAGTCAAGGGTAGCCTAGGGTTAGGGTTAGGCTTAGGGTTAGGCTTAGGGTACGCCTTAGGTTACGGGTTCGGGGAGGGCTTCGGGTACGGCGTCGGGTATGGGTTAGGGTTAGGGTTAGGGTTAGTGTTAGGGTAAGGGCTCGGTTTAGGGTACGGTTTAGGATTAGGGTACGTGTTAGGGTTAGGGTAGTGGTTAGGGTTAGGGTACGCGTTTGGGTTAGGGTAGTTATTAAACCTATCCCACTCTCTACATACCCCTTAGCACGTAAAGGAATATTATTTGGGGGTCCAGCCATGGAGAAGAGTTTAGACACTAAGATAATATAAGGAACACACACATTATAAAGAAATCACATTAGGATTCTCTTTTTAAGCTGTTCCTTAAAGCCCTAGTGCTTAGGAAATCTATTGGAGGCAGAAGCAGTCAAGGGTAGCCTAGGGTTAGGGTTAGGCTTACGGTTAGGCTTAGGGTACGGCTTAGGGTACGGGTTTGGGGAGGGCTTCGGGTACGGCGTAGGGTATGGGTTAGGGTTAGGGTTAGGGTTAGTGTTAGGGTTAGGGCTCTGTTTAGGGTACGGGTTAGGATTAGGGTACGTGTTAGGGTTAGGGTAGGGGTTAGGGTTAGGGTACGCGTTAGGGTTAGGGTAGTTATTAAACCTATCCCACTCTCTAGATACCCCTTAGCACGTAAAGGAATATTATTTGGGGGTCCAGCCATGGAGAAGAGTTTAGACACTAAGATAATATAAGGAACACACACATTATAAAGAAATCACATTAGGATTCTCTTTTTAAGCTGTTCCTTAAAACACTAGTGCTTAGGAAATCTATTGGAGGCAGAAGCAGTCAAGGGTAGCCTAGGGTTAGGGTTAGGCTTAGGGTTAGGCTTAGGGTATGGCTTAGGGTACGGGTTCGGGGAGGGCTTCGGGTACGGCGTAGGGTATGGGTTAGGGTTAGGGTTATGGTTAGTGTTAGGGTTAGGGCTCGGTTTAGGGTACGGGTTAGGATTAGGGTACGTGTTAGGGCTAGGGTAGGGGTTAGGGTTAGGGTACGCGTTAGGGTTAGGGTAGTGATTAAACCTATCCCACTCTCTAGATACCCCTTAGCACATAAAGGAATATTATTTGGGGGTCCAGCCATGGAGAAGAGTTTAGACACTAGGATTAGATAAGGAACACACCCATTATAAAGAAATCACATTAGGATTCTCTTTTTAAGCTGTTCCTTAAAACACTAGTGCTTAGGAAATCTATTGGATTCACAAGCAGTCAAGGGTAGCCTAGGGTTAGGGTTAGGCTTAGGGTTAGGCTTAGGGTACGGCTTAGGGTACGGGTTCGGGGAGGGCTTCGGGTACGGCGTAGGGTATGGGTTAGGGTTAGGGTTAGGGTTAGTGTTAGGGTTAGGGCTCGTTTTAGGGTACGGGTTAGGATTAGGGTACGTGTTAGGGTTAGGGTAGGGGTTAGCGTTAGGGTACGCGTTAGGGTTAGGGTAGTTATTAAACCTATCCCACTTTCTAGATACTCCTTAGCACGTAAAGGAATATTATTTGGGGGTCCAGGCATGGAGAAGAGTTTAGACACTAAGATAATATAAGGAACACACACATTATAAAGAAATCACATTAGGATTCTCTTTTTAAGCTGTTCCTTAAAACCCTAGTGCTTAGGAAATCTATTGGAGGCAGAAGCAGTCAAGGGTAGCCTAGGGTTAGGGTTAGGCTTAGGGTTAGGCTTAGGGTACGCCTTAGGGTACGGGTTCGGGGAGGGCTTCGTGTACGGCGTAATGTATGGGTTAGGGTTAGGGTTAGGGTTAGTGTTATGGTTAGGGCTCGGTTTAGGGTACGGGTTAGGATTAGGGTACGTGTTAGGGTTAGGGTAGGGGTTAGGGTTAGGGTACGCGTTAGGGTTAGGGTAGTTATTAAACCTATCCCACTCTCTAGATAACCCTTAGCACATAATGAATATTATTTGGGGGTCCAGCCATGGAGAAGAGTTTAGACACTAGGATTAGATAAGGAACACACCCATTATAAAGAAATCACATTAGGATTCTCTTTTTAAGCTGTTCCTTAAAACACTAGTGCTTAGGAAATCTATTGGAGGCAGAAGCAGTCAAGGGTAGCCTAGGGTTAGGGTTAGGCTTAGGGTTAGGCTTAGGGTACGGCTTAGGGTACGTGTTCGGGGAGGGTTTCGGGTACGGCGTAGGGTATGGGTTAGGGTTAGGGTTAGGGTTAGTGTTAGGGTTAGGGCTCGGTTTAAGGTACAGGTTAGGATTAGGGTACGTGTTAGGGTTAGGGTAGGGGTTAGGGTTAGGGTACGCGTTACGGTTAGGTTAGTTATTAAACCTAACCCACTCTCTAGATACCCCTTAGCACGTAAAGGAATATTATGTGGGGGTCCAGCCATGGAGAAGAGTTTAGGCACTAAGATAAGATAAGGAACACACCCATTATAAAGAAATCACATTAGGATTCTCTTTTTAAGTTGTTCCTTAAAACACTAGTGCTTAGGAAATCTATTGGAGGCAGAAGCAGTCAAGGGTAGCCTAGG
This sequence comes from Balaenoptera physalus, assembly GCF_965194825.1. NCBI lineage: Eukaryota > Metazoa > Chordata > Mammalia > Artiodactyla > Balaenopteridae > Balaenoptera > Balaenoptera physalus. The sequence continues at coordinate 1,753,925 of NW_028126471.1, forward strand.
GTTAGGGTTAGGCTTAGGGTTAGGCTTAGGGTACGCCTTAGGTTACGGGTTCAGGGAGGGCTTCGGGTACGGCGTAGTGTATGGGTTAGGGTTAGGGTTAGGGTTAGTGTTAGGGTTAGGGCTCGGTTTAGGGTACGGGTAAGGATTAGGGTACGTGTTAGGGTTAGGGTAGGGGTTAGGGTTAGGGTACTCGTTAGGGTTAGGGTAGTTATTAAACCTATCCCCCTCTCTAGATACCCCTTAGCACGTAAAGGAATATTATTTGGGGGTCCAGCCATGGAGAAGAGTTTAGACACTAAGATAATATAAGGAACACACACATTATAAAGAAATCACATTAGGATTCTCTTTTTAAGCTGTTCCTTAAAGCCCTAGTGCTTAGGAAATCTATTGGAGGCAGAAGCAGTCAAGGGTAGCCTAGGTTTAGGGTTAGGCTTAGGGTTAGGCTTAGGGTACGGCTTAGGGTACGGGTTTGGGGAGGGCTTCGGGTACGGCGTAGGGTATGGGTTAGGGTTAGGGTTAGGGTTAGTGTTAGGGTTAGGGCTCGGTTTAGGGTACGGGTTAGGATTAGGGTACGTGTTAGGGTTAGGGTAGGGGTTAGGGTTAGGGTACGCGTTAGGGTTAGGGTAGTTATTAAACCTATCCCACTCTCTAGATACCCCTTAGCACGTAAAGGAATATTATTTGGGGGTCCAGCCATGGAGAAGAGTTTAGGCACTAAGATAAGATAAGGAACACACCCATTATAAAGAAATCACATTAGGATTCTCTTTTTAAGCTGTTCCTTAAAACACTAGTGCTTAGGAAATCTATTGGAGGCAGAAGCAGTCAAGGGTAGCCTAGGGTTAGGGTTAGGCTTAGGGTTAGGCTTAGGGTACGCCTTAGGGTAAGGGTTCAGGGAGGGCTTCGGGTACGGCGTAGTGTATGGGTTAGGGTTAGGGTTAGGGTGAGTGTTAGGGTTAGGGCTCGGTTTAGGGTACGGGTAAGGATTAGGGTACGTGTTAGGGTTAGGGTAGTGGTTAGGGTTAGGGTACGCGTTAGGGTTAGGGTAGTTATTAAACCTATCCCACTCTCTAGATACCCCTTAGCACGTAAAGGAATATTATTTGGGGGTCCAGCCATGGAGAAGAGTTTAGACACTAAGATAATATAAGGAACACTCTCATTATAAAGAAATCACATTAGGATTCTCTTTTTAAGCTGTTCCTTAAAGCCCTAGTGCTTAGGAAATCTATTGGAGGCAGAAGCAGTCAAGGGTAGCCTAGGGTTAGGGTTAGGCTTAGGGTTAGGCTTAGGGTACGGCTTAGGGTACGGGTTCGGGGAGGGCTTCGGGTACGGCGTAGGGTATGGGTTAGGGTTAGGGTTAGGGTTAGTGTTAGGGTTAAGGCTCGGTTTAGGGTACGGGTTAGGATTAGGGTACGTGTTAGGGCTAGGGTAGGGGTTAGGGTTAGGGTACGCGTTAGGGTTAGGGTAGTGATTAAACCTATCCCACTCTCTAGATACCCCTTAGCACATAAAGGAATATTATTTGGGGGTCCAGCCATGGAGAAGAGTTTAGACACTAGGATTAGATAAGGAACACACCCATTATAAAGAAATCACATTAGGATTCTCTTTTTAAGCTGTTCCTTAAAACACTAGTGCTTAGGAAATCTATTGGATTCACAAGCAGTCAAGGGTAGCCTAGGGTTAGGGTTAGGCTTAGGGTTAGGCTTAGGGTACGGCTTAGGGTACGTGTTCGGGGAGGGCTTCGTGTACGGCGTAGGGTATGGGTTAGGGTTAGGGTTAGGGTTAGTGTTAGGGTTAGGGCTCGGTTTAGTTTACGGGTTAGGATTAGGGTACGTGTTAGGGTTAGGGTAGGGGTTAGGGTTAGGGTACGCGTTACTGTTAGGGTAGTTATTAAACCTATCCCACTCTCTAGATACCCCTTAGCACGTAAAGGAATATTATTTGGGGGTCCAGCCATGGAGAAGAGTTTAGGCACTAAGATAAGATAAGGAACACACCCATTATAAAGAAATCACATTAGGATTCTCTTTTTAAGCTGTTCCTTAAAACACTAGTGCTTAGGAAATCTATTGGAGGCAGAAGCAGTCAAGGGTAGCCTAGGGTTAGGGTTAGGCTTAGGGTTAGGCTTAGGGTACGCCTTAGGGTACGGGTTCGGGGAGGGCTTCGGGTACGGCGTAGGGTATGGGTTAGGGTTAGTGTTAGGGTTAGTGTTAGGGTAAGGGCTCGGTTTAGGGTACGGGTTAGGATTAGGGTACGTGTTAGGGTTAGGGTAGGGGTTAGGGTTAGGGTACGCGTTAGGGTTAGGGTAGTTATTAAACCTATCCCACTCTCTAGATACCCCTTAGCACGTAAAGGAATATTATTTGGGGGTCCAGCCATGGAGAAGAGTTTAGACACTAAGATAATATAAGGAACACACACATTATAAAGAAATCACATTAGGATTCTCTTTTTAAGCTGTTCCTTAAAGCCCTAGTGCTTAGGAAATCTATTGGAGGCAGAAGCAGTCAAGGGTAGCCTAGGGTTAGGGTTAGGCTTAGGGTTAGGCTTAGGGTACGGCTTAGGATACGGGTTTGGGGAGGGCTTCGGGTACGGCGTAGGGTATGGGTTAGGGTTAGGGTTAGGGTTAGTGTTAGGGTTAGGGCTCGGTTTAGGGTACGGGTTAGGATTAGGGTACGTGTTAGGGTTAGGGTAGGGGTTAGGGTTAGGGTACGCGTTAGGGTTAGGGTAGTTAGTAAACCTATCCCACTCTCTAGATACCCCTTAGCACGTATAGGAATATTATTTGGGGGTCCAGCCATGGAGAAGAGTTTAGACACTAAGATAATATAAGGAACACACACATTACAAAGAAATCACATTAGGATTCTCTTTTTAAGCTGTTCCTTAAAACACTAGTGCTTAGGAAATCTATTGGAGGCAGAAGCAGTCAAGGGTAGCCTAGGGTTAGGGTTAGGCTTAGGGTTAGGCTTAGGGTACGGCTTAGGGTACGGGTTCGGGGAGGGCTTCGGGTACGGCGTAGGGTATGGGTTAGGGTTAGGGTTAGGGTTAGTGTTAGGGTTAGGGCTCGGTTTAGGGTACGGGTTAGGATTAGGGTACGTGTTAGGGCTAGGGTAGGGGTTAGGGTTAGGGTACGCGTTAGGGTTAGGGTAGTGATTAAACCTATCCCACTCTCTAGATACCCCTTAGCACATAAAGGAATATTATTTAGGGGTCCAGCCATGGAGAAGAGTTTAGACACTAGGATTAGATAAGGAACACACCCATTATAAAGAAATCACATTAGGATTCTCTTTTTAAGCTGTTCCTTAAAACACTAGTGCTTAGGAAATTTATTGGATTCACAAGCAGTCAAGGGTAGCCTAGGGTTAGGGTTAGGCATAGGGTTAGGCTTAGGGTACGGCTTAGGGTACGTGTTCGGGGAGGGCTTCGGGTACGGCGTAGGGTATGTGTTAGGGTTAGGGTTAGGGTTAGTGTTAGGGTTAGGGCTCGGTTTAGTTTACGGGTTAGGATTAGGGTACGTGTTAGGGTTAGGGTAGGGGTTAGGGTTAGGGTACGCGTTACGGTTAGGGTAGTTATTAAACCTATCCCACTCTCTAGATACCCCTTAGCACGTAAAGGAATATTATTTGGGGGTCCAGCCATGGAGAAGAGTTTAGGCACTAAGATAAGATAAGGAACACACCCATTATAAAGAAATCACATTAGGATTCTCTTTTTAAGCTGTTCCTTAAAACACTAGTGCTTAGGAAATCTATTGGAGGCAGAAGCAGTCAAGGGTAGCCTAGGGTTAGGGTTAGGCTTAGGGTTAGGCTTAGGGTACGCCTTAGGGTACGGGTTCGGGGAGGGCTTCGGGTACGGCGTAGGGTATGGGTTAGGGTTAGGGTTAGGGTTAGTGTTAGGGTAAGGGCTCGGTTTAGGGTACGGGTTAGGATTAGGGTACGTGTTAGGGTTAGGGTAGGGGTTAGGGTTAGGGTACGCGTTAGGGTTAGGGTAGTTATTAAACCTATCCCACTCTCTAGATACCCCTTAGCACGTAAAGGAATATTATTTGGGGGTCCAGCCATGGAGAAGAGTTTAGACACTAAGATAATATAAGGAACACACACATTATAAAGAAATCACATTAGGATTCTCTTTTTAAGCTGTTCCTTAAAGCCCTAGTGCTTAGGAAATCTATTGGAGGCAGAAGCAGTCAAGGGTAGCCTAGGGTTAGGGTTAGGCTTAGGGTTAGGCTTAGGGTACGGCTTAGGGTACGGGTTTGGGGAGGGCTTCGGGTACGGCGTAGGGTATGGGTTAGGGTTAGGGTTAGGGTTAGTGTTAGGGTTAGGGCTCGGTTTAGGGTACGGGTTAGGATTAGGGTACGTGTTAGGGTTAGGGTAGGGGTTAGGGTTAGGGTACGCGTTAGGGTTAGGGTAGTTAGTAAACCTATCCCACTCTCTAGATACCCCTTAGCACGTATAGGAATATTATTTGGGGGTCCAGCCATGGAGAAGAGTTTAGACACTAAGATAATATAAGGAACACACACATTACAAAGAAATCACATTAGGATTCTCTTTTTAAGCTGTTCCTTAAAACACTAGTGCTTAGGAAATCTATTGGAGGCAGAAGCAGTCAAGGGTAGCCTAGGGTTAGGGTTAGGCTTAGGGTTAGGCTTAGGGTACGGCTTAGGGTACGGGTTCGGGGAGGGCTTCTGGTACGGCGTAGGGTATGGGTTAGGGTTAGGGTTAGGGTTAGTGTTAGGGTTAGGGCTCGGTTTAGGGTACGGGTTAGGATTAGGGTACGTGTTAGGGCTAGGGTAGGGGTTAGGGTTAGGGTACGCGTTAGGGTTAGGGTAGTGATTAAACCTATCCCACTCTCTAGATACCCCTTAGCACATAAAGGAATATTATTTAGGGGTCCAGCCATGGAGAAGAGTTTAGACACTAGGATTAGATAAGGAACACACCCATTATAAAGAAATCACATTAGGATTCTCTTTTTAAGCTGTTCCTTAAAACACTAGTGCTTAGGAAATCTATTGGATTCACAAGCAGTCAAGGGTAGCCTAGGGTTAGGGTTAGGCTTAGGGTTAGGCTTAGGGTACGGCTTAGGGTACGTGTTCGGGGAGGGCTTCGGGTACGGCGTAGGGTATGTGTTAGGGTTAGGGTTAGGGTTAGTGTTAGGGTTAGGGCTCGGTTTAGTTTACGGGTTAGGATTAGGGTACGTGTTAGGGTTAGGGTAGGGGTTAGGGTTAGGGTACGTGTTACGGTTAGGGTAGTTATTAAACCTATCCCACTCTCTAGATACCCCTTAGCACGTAAAGGAATATTATTTGGGGGTCCAGCCATGGAGAAGAGTTTAGGCACTAAGATAAGATAAGGAACACACCCATTATAAAGAAATCACATTAGGATTCTCTTTTAAAGCTGTTCCTTAAAACACTAGTGCTTAGGAAATCTATTGGAGGCAGAAGCAGTCAAGGGTAGCCTAGGGTTAGGGTTAGGCTTAGGGTTAGGCTTAGGGTACGCCTTAGGGTACGGGTTTGGGGAGGGCTTCGGGTACGGCGTAGGGTATGGGTTAGGGTTAGGGTGAGGGTTAGTGTTAGGGTTAGGGCTCGGTTTAGGGTACGGGTTAGGATTAGGGTACGTGTTAGGGTTAGGGTAGGGGTTAGGGTTATGGTACGCGTTAGGGTTAGGGTAGTTATTAAACCTATCCCACTCTCTAGATACCCCTTAGCACGTAAAGGAATATTATTTGGGGGTCCAGCCATGGAGAAGAGTTTAGACACTAAGATAATATAAGGAACACACACATTATAAAGAAATCACATTAGGATTCTCTTTTTAAGCTGTTCCTTAAAACACTAGTGCTTAGGAAATCTATTGGAGGCAGAAGCAGTCAAGGGTAGCCTAGGGTTAGGGTTAGGCTTAGGGTTAGGCTTAGGGTACGGCTTAGGGTACGGGTTCGGGGAGGGCTTCGGGTACGGCGTAGGGTATGGGTTAGGGTTAGGGTTAGGGTTAGTGTTAGGGTTAGGGCTCGGTTTAGGGTACGGGTTAGGATTAGGGTACGTGTTAGGGCTAGGGTAGGGGTTAGGGTTAGGGTACGCGTTAGGGTTACGGTAGTGATTAAACCTATCCCACTCTCTAGATACCCCTTAGCACATAAAGGAATATTATTTGGGGGTCCAGCCATGGAGAAGAGTTTAGACACTAGGATTAGATAAGGAACACACCCATTATAAAGAAATCACATTAGGATTCTCTTTTTAAGCTGTTCCTTAAAACACTAGTGCTTAGGAAATCTATTGGATTCACAAGCAGTCAAGGGTAGCCTAGGGGTAGGGTTAGGCTTAGGGTGAGGCTTAGGGTACGGCTTAGGGTACGTGTTCGGGGAGGGCTTCGGGTACGGCGTAGGGTATGGGTTAGGGTTAGGGTTAGGGTTAGTGTTAGGGTTAGGGCTCGGTTTAGTTTACGGGTTAGGATTAGGGTACGTGTTAGGGTTAGGGTAGGGGTTAGGGTTAGGGTACGCGTTACGGTTAGGGTAGTTATTAAACCTATCCCACTCTCTAGATACCCCTTAGCACGTAAAGGAATATTATTTGGGGGTCCAGCCATGGAGAAGAGTTTAGGCACTAAGATAAGATAAGGAACACACCCATTATAAAGAAATCACATTAGGATTCTCTTTTTAAGCTGTTCTTTAAAACACTAGTGCTTAGGAAATCTATTGGAGGCAGAAGCAGTCAAGGGTAGCCTAGGGTTAGGGTTAGGCTTAGGGTTAGGCTAAGGGTACGCCTTAGGGTATGGGTTCGGGGAGGGCTTCGGGTACGGCGTAGGGTATGGGTTAGGGTTAGGGTTAGGGTTAGTGTTAGGGTAAGGGCTCGGTTTAGGGTACGGGTTAGGATTAGGGTACGTGTTAGGGTTAGGGTAGGGGTTAGGGTTAGGGTACGCGTTAGGGTTAGGGTAGTTATTAAACCTATCCCACTCTCTACATACCCCTTAGCACGTAAAGGAATATTATTTGGGGGTCCAGCCATGGAGAAGAGTTTAGACACTAAGATAATATAAGGAACACACACATTATAAAGAAATCACATTAGGATTCTCTTTTTAAGCTGTTCCTTAAAGCCCTAGTGCTTAGGAAATCTATTGGAGGCAGAAGCAGTCAAGGGTAGCCTAGGGTTAGGGTTAGGCTTAGGGTTAGGCTTAGGGTACGGGTTTGGGGAGGGCTTCGGGTACGGCGTAGGGTATGGGTTAGGGTTAGGGTGAGGGTTAGTGTTAGGGTTAGGGCTCGGTTTAGGGTACGGGTTAGGATTAGGGTACGTGTTAGGGTTAGGGTAGGGGTTAGGGTTAGGGTACACGTTAGGGTTAGGGTAGTTATTAAACCTATCCCACTCTCTAGATACCCCTTAGCACGTAAAGGAATATTATTTGGGGGTCCAGCCATGGAGAAGAGTTTAGACACTAAGATAAAATAAGGAACACACACATTATAAAGAAATCACATTAGGATTCTCTTTTTAAGCTGTTCCTTAAAACACTAGTGCTTAGGAAATCTATTGGAGGCAGAAGCAGTCAAGGGTAGCCTAGGGTTAGGGTTAGGCTTAGGGTTAGGCTTAGGGTACGGCTTAGGGTACGGGTTCGGGGAGGGCTTCGGGTACGGCGTAGGGTATGGGTTAGGGTTAGGGTTAGGGTTAGTGTTAGGGTTAGGGCTCGGTTTAGGGTACGGGTTAGGATTAGGGTACGTGTTAGGGCTAGGGTAGGGGTTAGGGTTAGGGTACGCGTTAGGGTTAGGGTAGTGATTAAACCTATCCCACTCTCTAGATACCCCTTAGCACATAAAGGAATATTATTTGGGGGTCCAGCCATGGAGAAGAGTTTAGACACTAGGATTAGATAAGGAACACACCCATTATAAAGAAATCACATTAGGATTCTCTTTTTAAGCTGTTCCTTAAAACACTAGTGCTTAGGAAATCTATTGGAGGCAGAAGCAGTCAAGGGTAGCCTAGGGTTAGGGTTAGGCTTAGGGTTAGGCTTAGGGTACGGCTTAGGGTACGGGTTCGGGGAGGGCTTCGGGTACGGCGTAGGGTATGGGTTAGGGTTAGGGTTAGGGTTAGTGTTAGGGTTAGGGCTCGGTTTAGGGTACGGGTTAGGATTAGGGTACGTGTTAGGGCTAGGGTAGGGGTTAGGGTTAGGGTACGCGTTAGGGTTAGGGTAGTGATTAAACCTATCCCACTCTCTAGATACCCCTTAGCACATAAAGGAATATTATTTGGGGGTCCAGCCATGGAGAAGAGTTTAGACACTAGGATTAGATAAGGAACACACCCATTATAAAGAAATCACATTAGGATTCTCTTTTTAAGCTGTTCCTTAAAACACTAGTGCTTAGGAAATCTATTGGAGGCAGAAGCAGTCAAGGGTAGCCTAGGGTTAGGGTTAGGCTTAGGGTTAGGCTTAGGGTACGGCTTAGGGTACGTGTTCGGGGAGGGCTTCGGGTACGGCGTAGGGTATGGGTTAGGGTTAGGGTTAGTGTTAGGGTTAGGGCTCGGTTTAGGGTACGGGTTAGGATTAGGGTACGTGTTAGGGTTAGGGTAGGGGTTAGCGTTAGGGTACGCGTTAGGGTTAGGGTAGTTATTAAACCTATCCCACTCTCTAGATACTCCTTAGCACGTAAAGGAATATTATTTGGGTGTCCAGGCATGGAGAAGAGTTTAGACACTAAGATAATATAAGGAACACACACATTATAAAGAAATCACATTAGGATTCTCTTTTTAAGCTGTTCCTTAAAACCCTAGTGCTTAGGAAATCTATTGGAGGCAGAAGCAGTCAAGGGTAGCCTAGGGTTACGGTTAGGCTTAGGGTTAGGCTTAGGGTACGGCTTAGGGTACGGGTTTGGGGAGGGCTTCGGGTACGGCGTAGGGTATGGGTTAGGGTTAGGGTTAGGGTTAGTGTTAGGGTTAGGGCTCGGTTTAGGGTACGGGTTAGGATTAGGGTACGTGTTAGGGTTAGGGTAGGGGTTGGGGTTAGGGTACGCGTTAGGGTTAGGGTAGTTATTAAACCTATCCCACTCTCTAGATACCCCTTAGCACGTAAAGGAATATTATTTGGGGGTCCAGCCATGGAGCAGAGTTTAGACACTAAGATAATATAAGGAACACACACATTATAAAGAAATCACATTAGGATTCTCTTTTTAAGCTGTTCCTTAAAACACTAGTGCTTAGGAAATCTATTGGAGGCAGAAGCAGTCAAGGGTAGCCTAGGGTTAGGGTTAGGCTTAGGGTTAGGCTTAGGGTACGCCTTAGGGTACGGGTTCGGGGAGGGCTTCGGGTACGGCGTAATGTATGGGTTAGGGTTAGGGTTAGGGTTAGTGTTAGGGTTAGGGCTCGGTTTAGGGTACGGGTTAGGATTAGGGTACGTGTTAGGGTTAGGGTAGGGGTTTGGGTTAGGGTACGCGTTAGGGTTAGGGTAGTTATTAAACCTATCCCACTCTCTAGATACCCCTTAGCACATAAAGGAATATTATTTGGGGGTCCAGCCATGGAGAAGAGTTTAGGCACTAAGATAAGATAAGGAACACACCCATTATAAAGAAATCACATTAGGATTCTCTTTTTAAGCTGTTCCTTAAAACACTAGTGCTTAGGAAATCTATTGGAGGCAGAAGCAGTCAAGGGTAGCCTAGGGTTAGGGTTAGGCTTAGGGTTAGGCTTAGGGTACGGCTTAGGGTACGGGTTCGGGGAGGGCTTCGGGTACGGCGTAGGGTATGGGTTAGGGTTAGGGTTAGGGTTAGTGTTAGGGTTAGGGCTCGGTTTAGGGTACGGGTTAGGATTAGGGTACGTGTTAGGGCTAGGGTAGGGGTTAGGGTTAGGGTACGCGTTAGGGTTAGGGTAGTGATTAAACCTATGCCACTCTCTAGATACCCCTTAGCACATAAAGGAATATTATTTGGGGGTCCAGCCATGGAGAAGAGTTTAGACACTAGGATTAGATAAGGAACACACCCATTATAAAGAAATCACATTAGGATTCTCTTTTTAAGCTGTTCCTTAAAACACTAGTGCTTAGGAAATCTATTGGATTCACAAGCAGTCAAGGGTAGCCTAGGGTTAGGGTTAGGCTTAGGGTTAGGCTTAGGGTACGGCTTAGGGTACGTGTTCGGGGAGGGCTTCGGGTACGGCGTAGGGTATGGGTTAGGGTTAGTGTTAGGGTTAGGGCTCGGTTTAGTTTACGGGTTAGGATTGGGGTACGTGTTAGGGTTAGGGTAGGGGTTAGGGTTAGGGTACGCATTACGGTTAGGGTAGTTATTAAACCTATCCCACTCTCTAGATACCCCTTAGCACGTAAAGGAATATTATTTGGGGGTCCAGCCATGGAGAAGAGTTTAGGCACTAAGATAAGATAAGGAACACACCCATTATAAAGAAATCACATTAGGATTCTCTTTTTAAGCTGTTCCTTAAAACACTAGTGCTTAGGAAATCTATTGGAGGCAGAAGCAGTCAAGGGTAGCCTAGGGTTAGGGTTAGGCTTAGGGTTAGGCTTAGGGTACGGCTTAGGGTACGGGTTTGGGGAGGGCTTCGGGTACGGCGTAGGGTATGGGTTAGGGTTAGGGTTAGGGTTAGTGTTAGGGTTAGGGCTCGGTTTAGGGTACGGGTTAGGATTAGGGTACGTGTTAGGGTTAGGGTAGGGGTTAGGGTTAGGGTACGCGTTAGGGTTAGGGTAGTTATTAAACCTATCCCACTCTCTAGATACCCCTTAGCACGTAAAGGAATATTATTTGGGGGTCCAGCCATGGAGAAGAGTTTAGGCACTAAGATAAGATAAGGAACACACCCATTATAAAGAAATCACATTAGGATTCTCTTTTTAAGCTGTTCTTTAAAACACTAGTGCTTAGGAAATCTATTGGAGGCAGAAGCAGTCAAGGGTAGCCTAGGGTTAGGGTTAGGCTTAGGGTTAGGCTTAGGGTACGCCTTAGGGTATGGGTTCGGGGAGGGCTTCGGGTACGGCGTAGGGTATGGGTTAGGGTTAGGGTTAGGGTTAGTGTTAGGGTAAGGGCTCGGTTTAGGGTACGGGGTGGATTAGGGTACGTGTTAGGGTTAGGGTAGGGGTTAGGGTTAGGGTACACGTTAGGGTTAGGGTAGTTATTAAACCTATCCCACTCTCTACATACCCCTTAGCACGTAAAGGAATATTATTTGGGGGTCCAGCCATGGAGAAGAGTTTAGACACTAAGATAATATAAGGAACACACACATTATAAAGAAATCACATTAGGATTCTCTTTTTAAGCTGTTCCTTAAAGCCCTAGTGCTTAGGAAATCTATTGGAGGCAGAAGCAGTCAAGGGTAGCCTAGGGTTAGGGTTAGGCTTAGGGTTAGGCTTAGGGTACGGGTTTGGGGAGGGCTTCGGGTACGGCGTAGGGTATGGGTTAGGGTTAGGGTGAGGGTTAGTGTTAGGGTTAGGGCTCGGTTTAGGGTACGGGTTAGGATTAGGGTACGTGTTAGGGTTAGGGTAGGGGTTAGGGTTAGGTTACGCGTTAGGGTTAGGGTAGTTAGTAAACCTATCCCACTCTCTAGATACCCCTTAGCACGTAAAGGAATATTATTTGGGGGTCCAGCCATGGAGAAGAGTTTAGACACTAAGATAAAATAAGGAACACACACATTATAAAGAAAACACATTAGGATTCTCTTTTTAAGCTGTTCCTTAAAACACTAGTGCTTAGGAAATCTATTGGAGGCAGAAGCAGTCAAGGGTAGCCTAGGGTTAGGGTTAGGCTTAGGGTTAGGCTTAGGGTACGGCTTAGGGTACGGGTTCGGGGAGGGCTTCGGGTACGGCGTAGGGTATGGGTTAGGGTTAGGGTTAGGGTTAGTGTTAGGGTTAGGGCTCGGTTTAGGGTACGGGTTAGGATTAGGGTACGTGTTAGGGCTAGGGTAGGGGTTAGGGTTAGGGTACGCGTTAGGGTTAGGGTAGTGATTAAACCTATCCCACTCTCTAGATACCCCTTAGCACATAAAGGAATATTATTTGGGGGTCCAGCCATGGAGAAGAGTTTAGACACTAGGATTAGATAAGGAACACACCCATTATAAAGAAATCACATTAGGATTCTCTTTTTAAGCTGTTCCTTAAAACACTAGTGCTTAGGAAATCTATTGGAGGCAGAAGCAGTCAAGGGTAGCCTAGGGTTAGGGTTAGGCTTAGGGTTAGGCTTAGGGTACGGCTTAGGGTACGTGTTCGGGGAGGGCTTCGGGTACGGCGTAGGGTATGGGTTAGGGTTAGGGTTAGTGTTAGGGTTAGGGCTCGGTTTAGGGTACGGGTTAGGATTAGGGTACGTGTTAGGGTTAGGGTAGGGGTTAGCGTTAGGGTACGCGTTAGGGTTAGGGTAGTTATTAAACCTATCCCACTCTCTAGATACTCCTTAGCACGTAAAGGAATATTATTTGGGTGTCCAGGCATGGAGAAGAGTTTAGACACTAAGATAATATAAGGAACACACACATTATAAAGAAATCACATTAGGATTCTCTTTTTAAGCTGTTCCTTAAAACCCTAGTGCTTAGGAAATCTATTGGAGGCAGAAGCAGTCAAGGGTAGCCTAGGGTTACGGTTAGGCTTAGGGTTAGGCTTAGGGTACGGCTTAGGGTACGGGTTTGGGGAGGGCTTCGGGTACGGCGTAGGGTATAGGTTAGGGTTAGGGTTAGGGTTAGTGTTAGGGTTAGGGCTCGGTTTAGGGTACGGGTTAGGATTAGGGTACGTGTTAGGGTTAGGGTAGGGGTTGGGGTTAGGGTACGCGTTAGGGTTAGGGTAGTTATTAAACCTATCCCACTCTCTAGATACCCCTTAGCACGTAAAGGAATATTATTTGGGGGTCCAGCCATGGAGCAGAGTTTAGACACTAAGATAATATAAGGAACACACACATTATAAAGAAATCACATTAGGATTCTCTTTTTAAGCTGTTCCTTAAAACAGTAGTGCTTAGGAAATCTATTGGAGGCAGAAGCAGTCAAGGGTAGCCTAGGGTTAGGGTTAGGCTTAGGGTTAGGCTTAGGGTACGCCTTAGGGTACGGGTTCGGGGAGGGCTTCGGGTACGGCGTAATGTATGGGTTAGGGTTAGGGTTAGGGTTAGTGTTAGGGTTAGGGCTCGGTTTAGGGTACGGGTTAGGATTAGGGTACGTGTTAGGGCTAGGGTAGGGGTTAGGGTTAGGGTACGCGTTAGGGTTAGGGTAGTGATTAAACCTATCCCACTCTCTAGATACCCCTTAGCACATAAAGGAATATTATTTGGGGGTCCAGCCATGGAGAAGAGTTTAGACACTAGGATTAGATAAGGAACACACCCATTATAAAGAAATCACATTAGGATTCTCTTTTTAAGCTGTTCCTTAAAACACTAGTGCTTAGGAAATCTATTGGATTCACAAGCAGTCAAGGGTAGCCTAGGGTTAGGGTTAGGCTTAGGGTTAGGCTTAGGGTACGGCTTAGGGTACGTGTTCGGGGAGGGCTTCGGGTACGGCGTAGGGTATGGGTTAGGGTTAGGGTTAGGGTTAGTGTTAGGGTTAGGGCTCGGTTTAGTTTACGGGTTAGGATTAGGGTACGTGTTAGAGTTAGGGTAGGGGTTAGGGTTAGGGTACGCGTTACGGTTAGGGTAGTTATTAAACCTATCCCACTCTCTAGATACCCCTTAGCACGTAAAGGAATATTATTTGGGGGTCCAGCCATGGAGAAGAGTTTAGGCACTAAGATAAGATAAGGAACACACCCATTATAAAGAAATCACATTAGGATTCTCTTTTTAAGCTGTTCCTTAAAACACTAGTGCTTAGGAAATCTATTGTAGGCAAAAGCAGTCAAGGGTAGCCTAGGGTTAGGGTTAGGCTTAGGGTTAGGCTTAGGGTACGCCTTAGGGTACGGGTTCGGGGAGGGCTTCGGGTACGGCGTAGGGTATGGGTTAGGGTTAGGGTTAGGGTTAGTGTTAGGGTAAGGGCTCGGTTTAGGGTACGGGTTAGGATTAGGGTACGTGTTAGGGTTAGGGTAGGGTTTAGGGTTAGGGTACGCGTTAGGGTTAGGGTAGTTATTAAACCTATCCCACTCTCTACATACCCCTTAGCACGTAAAGGAATATTATTTGGGGGTCCAGCCATGGAGAAGAGTTTAGACACTAAGATAACATAAGGAACACACACATTATAAAGAAATCACATTAGGATTCTCTTTTTAAGCTGTTCCTTAAAGCCCTAGTGCTTAGGAAATCTATTGGAGGCAGAAGCAGTCAAGGGTAGCCTAGGGTTAGGGTTAGGCTTAGGGTTAGGCTTAGGGTACGGCTTAGGGTACGGGTTTGGGGAGGGCTTCGGGTACGGCGTAGGGTATGGGTTAGGGTTAGGGTTAGGGTTAGTGTTAGGGTTAGGGCTCGGTTTAGGGTACGGGTTAGGATTAGGGTACGTGTTAGGGTTAGGGTAGGGGTTAGGCTTAGGGTACGCGTTAGGGTTAGGGTAGTTATTAAACCTATCCCACTCTCTAGATACCCCTTAGCACGTAAAGGAATATTATTTGGGGGTCCAGCCATGGAGAAGAGTTTAGACACTAAGATAATATAAGGAACACACACATTATAAAGAAATCACATTAGGATTCTCTTTTTAATCTGTTCCTTAAAACACTAGTGCTTAGGAAATCTATTGGAGGCAGAAGCAGTCAAGGGTAGCCTAGGGTTAGGGTTAGGCTTAGGGTTAGGCTTAGGGTACGGCTTAGGGTACGGGTTCGGGGAGGGCTTCGGGTACGGCGTAGGGTATGGGTTAGGGTTAGGGTTAGGTTTAGTGTTAGGGTTAGGGCTCGGTTTAGGGTACGGGTTAGGATTAGGGTACGTGTTAGGGCTAGGGTAGGGGTTAGGGTTAGGGTACGCGTTAGGGTTAGGGTAGTGATTAAACCTATCCCACTCTCTAGATACCCCTTAGCACATAAAGGAATATTATTTGGGGGTCCAGCCATGGAGAAGAGTTTAGACACTAGGATTAGATAAGGAACACACCCATTATAAAGAAATCACATTAGGATTCTCTTTTTAAGCTGTTCCTTAAAACACTAGTGCTTAGGAAATCTATTGGATTCACAAGCAGTCAAGGGTAGCCTAGGGTTAGGGTTAGGCTTAGGGTTAGGCTTAGGGTACGGCTTAGGGTACGTGTTCGGGGAGGGCTTCGGGTACGGCGTAGGGTATGGGTTAGGGTTAGGGTTAGGGTTAGTGTTAGGGTTAGGGCTCGGTTTAGTTTACGGGTTAGGATTAGGGTACGTGTTAGAGTTAGGGTAGGGGTTAGGGTTAGGGTACGCGTTACGGTTAGGGTAGTTATTAAACCTATCCCACTCTCTAGATACCCCTTAGCACGTAAAGGAATATTATTTGGGGGTCCAGCCATGGAGAAGAGTTTAGGCACTAAGATAAGATAAGGAACACACCCATTATAAAGAAATCACATTAGGATTCTCTTTTTAAGCTGTTCCTTAAAACACTAGTGCTTAGGAAATCTATTGGAGGCAGAAGCAGTCAAGGGTAGCCTAGGGTTAGGGTTAGGCTTAGGGTTAGGCTTAGGGTACGCCTTAGGGTACGGGTTCGGGGAGGGCTTCGGGTACGGCGTAGGGTATGGGTTAGGGTTAGGGTTAGGGTTAGTGTTAGGGTAAGGGCTCGGTTTAGGGTACGGGTTAGGATTAGGGTACGTGTTAGGGTTAGGGTAGGGGTTAGGGTTAGGGTACGCGTTAGGGTTAGGGTAGTTATTAAACCTATCCCACTCTCTACATACCCCTTAGCACGTAAAGGAATATTATTTGGGGGTCCAGCCATGGAGAAGAGTTTAGACACTAAGATAACATAAGGAACACACACATTATAAAGAAATCACATTAGGATTCTCTTTTTAAGCTGTTCCTTAAAGCCCTAGTGCTTAGGAAATCTATTGGAGGCAGAAGCAGTCAAGGGTAGCCTAGGGTTAGGGTTAGGCTTAGGGTTAGGCTTAGGGTACGGCTTAGGGTACGGGTTTGAGGAGGGCTTCGGGTACGGCGTAGGGTATGGGTTAGGGTTAGGGTTAGGGTTAGTGTTAGGGTTAGGGCTCGGTTTAGGGTACGGGTTAGGATTAGGGTACGTGTTAGGGTTAGGGTAGGGGTTAGGGTTAGGGTACGCGTTAGGGTTAGGGTAGTTATTAAACCTATCCCACTCTCTAGATACCCCTTAGCACGTAAAGGAATATTATTTGGGGGTCCAGCCATGGAGAAGAGTTTAGACACTAAGATAATATAAGGAACACACACATTATAAAGAAATCACATTAGGATTCTCTTTTTAATCTGTTCCTTAAAACACTAGTGCTTAGGAAATCTATTGGAGGCAGAAGCAGTCAAGGGTAGCCTAGGGTTAGGGTTAGGCTTAGGGTTAGGCTTAGGGTACGGCTTAGGGTACGGGTTCGGGGAGGGCTTCGGGTACGGCGTAGGGTATGGGTTAGGGTTAGGGTTAGGTTTAGTGTTAGGGTTAGGGCTCGGTTTAGGGTACGGGTTAGGATTAGGGTACGTGTTAGGGCTAGGGTAGGGGTTAGGGTTAGGGTACGCGTTAGGGTTAGGGTAGTGATTAAACCTATCCCACTCTCTAGATACCCCTTAGCACATAAAGGAATATTATTTGTGGGTCCAGCCATGGAGAAGAGTTTAGACACTAGGATTAGATAAGGAACACACCCATTATAAAGAAATCACATTAGGATTCTCTTTTTAAGCTGTTCCTTAAAACACTAGTGCTTAGGAAATCTATTGGATTCACAAGCAGTCAAGGGTAGCCTAGGGTTAGGGTTAGGCTTAGGGTTAGGCTTAGGGTACGGCTTAGGGTACGTGTTCGGGGAGGGCTTCGGGTACGGCGTAGGGTATGTGTTAGGGTTAGGGTTAGGGTTAGTGTTAGGGTTAGGGCTCGGTTTAGTTTACGGGTTAGGATTAGGGTACGTGTTAGGGTTAGGGTAGGGGTTAGGGTTAGGGTACGCGTTACGGTTAGGGTAGTTATTAAACCTATCCCACTCTCTAGATACCCCTTAGCACGTAAAGGAATATTATTTGGGGGTCCAGCCATGGAGAAGAGTTTAGGCACTAAGATAAGATAAGGAACACACCCATTATAAAGAAATCACATTAGGATTCTCTTTTTAAGCTGTTCCTTAAAACACTAGTGCTTAGGAAATCTATTGGAGGCAGAAGCAGTCAAGTGTAGCCTAGGGTTAGGGTTAGGCTTAGGGTTAGGCTTAGGGTACGCCTTAGGGTACGGGTTCGGGGAGGGCTTCGGGTACGGCGTAGGGTATGGGTTAGGGTTAGGGTTAGGGTTAGTGTTAGGGTAAGGGCTCGGTTTAGGGTACGGGTTAGGATTAGGGTACGTGTTAGGGTTAGGGTAGGGGTTAGGGTTAGGGTACGCGTTAGGGTTAGGGTAGTTATTAAACCTATCCCACTCTCTAGATACCCCTTAGCACGTAAAGGAATATTATTTGGGGGTCCAGCCATGGAGAAGAGTTTAGACACTAAGATAATATAAGGAACACACACATTATAAAGAAATCACATTAGGATTCTCTTTTTAATCTGTTCCTTAAAACACTAGTGCTTAGGAAATCTATTGGAGGCAGAAGCAGTCAAGGGTAGCCTAGGGTTAGGGTTAGGCTTAGGGTTAGGCTTAGGGTACGGCTTAGGGTACGGGTTCGGGGAGGGCTTCGGGTACGGCGTAGGGTATGGGTTAGGGTTAGGGTTAGGTTTAGTGTTAGGGTTAGGGCTCGGTTTAGGGTACGGGTTAGGATTAGGGTACGTGTTAGGGCTAGGGTAGGGGTTAGGGTTAGGGTACGCGTTAGGGTTAGGGTAGTGATTAAACCTATCCCACTCTCTAGATACCCCTTAGCACATAAAGGAATATTATTTGGGGGTCCAGCCATGGAGAAGAGTTTAGACACTAGGATTAGATAAGGAACACACCCATTATAAAGAAATCACATTAGGATTCTCTTTTTAAGCTGTTCCTTAAAACACTAGTGCTTAGGAAATCTATTGGATTCACAAGCAGTCAAGGGTAGCCTAGGGTTAGGGTTAGGCTTAGGGTTAGGCTTAGGGTACGGCTTAGGGTACGTGTTCGGGGAGGGCTTCGGGTACGGCGTAGGGTATGGGTTAGGGTTAGGGTTAGGGTTAGTGTTAGGGTTAGGGCTCGGTTTAGTTTACGGGTTAGGATTAGGGTACGTGTTAGAGTTAGGGTAGGGGTTAGGGTTAGGGTACGCGTTACGGTTAGGGTAGTTATTAAACCTATCCCACTCTCTAGATACCCCTTAGCACGTAAAGGAATATTATTTGGGGGTCCAGCCATGGAGAAGAGTTTAGGCACTAAGATAAGATAAGGAACACACCCATTATAAAGAAATCACATTAGGATTCTCTTTTTAAGCTGTTCCTTAAAACACTAGTGCTTAGGAAATCTATTGGAGGCAGAAGCAGTCAAGGGTAGCCTAGGGTTAGGGTTAGGCTTAGGGTTAGGCTTAGGGTACGCCTTAGGGTACGGGTTCGGGGAGGGCTTCGGGTACGGCGTAGGGTATGGGTTAGGGTTAGGGTTAGGGTTAGTGTTAGGGTAAGGGCTCGGTTTAGGGTACGGGTTAGGATTAGGGTACGTGTTAGGGTTAGGGTAGGGGTTAGGGTTAGGGTACGCGTTAGGGTTAGGGTAGTTATTAAACCTATCCCACTCTCTACATACCCCTTAGCACGTAAAGGAATATTATTTGGGGGTCCAGCCATGGAGAAGAGTTTAGACACTAAGATAACATAAGGAACACACACATTATAAAGAAATCACATTAGGATTCTCTTTTTAAGCTGTTCCTTAAAGCCCTAGTGCTTAGGAAATCTATTGGAGGCAGAAGCAGTCAAGGGTAGCCTAGGGTTAGGGTTAGGCTTAGGGTTAGGCTTAGGGTACGGCTTAGGGTACGGGTTTGAGGAGGGCTTCGGGTACGGCGTAGGGTATGGGTTAGGGTTAGGGTTAGGGTTAGTGTTAGGGTTAGGGCTCGGTTTAGGGTACGGGTTAGGATTAGGGTACGTGTTAGGGTTAGGGTAGGGGTTAGGGTTAGGGTACGCGTTAGGGTTAGGGTAGTTATTAAACCTATCCCACTCTCTAGATACCCCTTAGCACGTAAAGGAATATTATTTGGGGGTCCAGCCATGGAGAAGAGTTTAGACACTAAGATAATATAAGGAACACACACATTATAAAGAAATCACATTAGGATTCTCTTTTTAATCTGTTCCTTAAAACACTAGTGCTTAGGAAATCTATTGGAGGCAGAAGCAGTCAAGGGTAGCCTAGGGTTAGGGTTAGGCTTAGGGTTAGGCTTAGGGTACGGCTTAGGGTACGGGTTCGGGGAGGGCTTCGGGTACGGCGTAGGGTATGGGTTAGGGTTAGGGTTAGGTTTAGTGTTAGGGTTAGGGCTCGGTTTAGGGTACGGGTTAGGATTAGGGTACGTGTTAGGGCTAGGGTAGGGGTTAGGGTTAGGGTACGCGTTAGGGTTAGGGTAGTGATTAAACCTATCCCACTCTCTAGATACCCCTTAGCACATAAAGGAATATTATTTGTGGGTCCAGCCATGGAGAAGAGTTTAGACACTAGGATTAGATAAGGAACACACCCATTATAAAGAAATCACATTAGGATTCTCTTTTTAAGCTGTTCCTTAAAACACTAGTGCTTAGGAAATCTATTGGATTCACAACCAGTCAAGGGTAGCCTAGGGTTAGGGTTAGGCTTAGGGTTAGGCTTAGGGTACGGCTTAGGGTACGTGTTCGGGGAGGGCTTCGGGTACGGCGTAGGGTATGGGTTAGGGTTAGGGTTAGGGTTAGTGTTAGGGTTAGGGCTCGGTTTAGTTTACGGGTTAGGATTAGGGTACGTGTTAGGGTTAGGGTAGGGGTTAGGGTTAGGGTACGCGTTACGGTTAGGGTAGTTATTAAACCTATCCCACTCTCTAGATACCCCTTAGCACGTAAAGGAATATTATTTGGGGGTCCAGCCATGGAGAAGAGTTTAGGCACTAAGATAAGATAAGGAACACACCCATTATAAAGAAATCACATTAGGATTCTCTTTTTAAGCTGTTCCTTAAAACACTAGTGCTTAGGAAATCTATTGGAGGCAGAAGCAGTCAAGGGTAGCCTAGGGTTAGGGTTAGGCTTAGGGTTAGGCTTAGGGTACGGCTTAGGGTACGGGTTTGGGGAGGGCTTCGGGTACGGCGTAGGGTATGGGTTAGGGTTAGGGTTAGGGTTAGTGTTAGGGTTAGGGCTCGGTTTAGGGTACGGGTTAGGATTAGGGTACGTGTTAGGGTTAGGGTAGGGGTTAGGGTTAGGGTACGCGTTAGGGATAGGGTAGTTATTAAACCTATCCCACTCTCTAGATACCCCTTAGCACGTAAAGGAATATTATTTGGGGGTCCAGCCATGGAGAAGAGTTTAGACACTAAGATAATATAAGGAACACACACATTATAAAGAAATCACATTAGGATTCTCTTTTTAAGCTGTTCCTTAAAACACTAGTGCTTAGGAAATCTATTGGAGGCAGAAGCAGTCAAGGGTAGCCTAGGGTTAGGGTTAGGCTTAGGGTTAGGCTTAGGGTACGGCTTAGGGTACGGGTTTGGGGAGGGCTTCGGGTACGGCGTAGGGTATGGGTTAGGGTTAGGGTTAGGGTTAGTGTTAGGGTTAGGGCTCGGTTTAGGGTACGGGTTAGGATTAGGATACGTGTTAGGGTTAGGGTAGGGGTTAGGGTTAGGGTACGCGTTAGGGTTAGGGTAGTGATTAAACCTATCCCACTCTCTAGATACCCCTTAGCACGTAAAGGAATATTATTTGGGGGTCCAGCCATGGAGAAGAGTTTAGGCACTAAGATAAGATAAGGAACACACCCATTATAAAGAAATCACATTAGGATTCTCTTTTTAAGCTGTTCCTTAAAACACTAGTGCTTAGGAAATCTATTGGAGGCAGAAGCAGTCAAGGGTAGCCTAGGGTTAGGGTTAGGCTTAGGGTTAGGCTTAGGGTACGCCTTAGGGTACGGGTTCGGGGAGGGCTTCGGGTACGGCGTAGGGTATGGGTTAGGGTTAGGGTTAGGGTTAGTGTTAGGGTAAGGGCTCGGTTTAGGGTACGGTTTAGGATTAGGGTACGTGTTAGGTTTAGGGTAGGGGTTAGGGTTAGGGTACGCGTTAGGGTTAGGGTAGTTAGTAAACCTATCCCACTCTCTAGATACCCCTTAGCACGTATAGGAATATTATTTGGGGGTCCAGCCATGGAGAAGAGTTTAGACACTAAGATAATATAAGGAACACACACATTACAAAGAAATCACATTAGGATTCTCTTTTTAAGCTGTTCCTTAAAACACTAGTGCTTAGGAAATCTATTGGAGGCAGAAGCAGTCAAGGGTAGCCTAGGGTTAGGGTTAGGCTTAGGGTTAGGCTTAGGGTACGGCTTAGGGTACGGGTTCGGGGAGGGCTTCGGGTACGGCGTAGGGTATGGGTTAGGGTTAGGGTTAGGGTTAGTGTTAGGGTTAGGGCTCGGTTTAGGGTACGGGTTAGGATTAGGGTACGTGTTAGGGCTAGGGTAGGGGTTAGGGTTAGGGTACGCGTTAGGGTTAGGGTAGTGATTAAACCTATCCCACTCTCTAGATACCCCTTAGCACATAAAGGAATATTATTTAGGGGTCCAGCCATGGAGAAGAGTTTAGACACTAGGATTAGATAAGGAACACACCCATTATAAAGAAATCACATTAGGATTCTCTTTTTAAGCTGTTCCTTAAAACACTAGTGCTTAGGAAATCTATTGGATTCACAAGCAGTCAAGGGTAGCCTAGGGTTAGGGTTAGGCTTAGGGTTAGGCTTAGGGTACGGCTTAGGGTACGTGTTCGGGGAGGGCTTCGGGTACGGCGTAGGGTATGTGTTAGGGTTAGGGTTAGGGTTAGTGTTAGGGTTAGGGCTCGGTTTAGTTTACGGGTTAGGATTAGGGTACGTGTTAGGGTTAGGGTAGGGGTTAGGGTTAGGGTACGCGTTACGGTTAGGGTAGTTATTAAACCTATCCCACTCTCTAGATACCCCTTAGCACGTAAAGGAATATTATTTGGGGGTCCAGCCATGGAGAAGAGTTTAGGCACTAAGATAAGATAAGGAACACACCCATTATAAAGAAATCACATTAGGATTCTCTTTTTAAGCTGTTCCTTAAAACACTAGTGCTTAGGAAATCTATTGGAGGCAGAAGCAGTCAAGGGTAGCCTAGGGTTAGGGTTAGGCTTAGGGTTAGGCTTAGGGTACGCCTTAGGGTACGGGTTCGGGGAGGGCTTCGGGTACGGCGTAGGGTATGGGTTAGGGTTAGGGTTAGGGTTAGTGTTAGGGTAAGGGCTCGGTTTAGGGTACGGGTTAGGATTAGGGTACGTGTTAGGGTTAGGGTAGGGGTTAGGGTTAGGGTACGCGTTAGGGTTAGGGTAGTTATTAAACCTATCCCACTCTCTAGATACCCCTTAGCACGTAAAGGAATATTATTTGGGGGTCCAGCCATGGAGAAGAGTTTAGACACTAAGATAATATAAGGAACACACACATTACAAAGAAATCACATTAGGATTCTCTTTTTAAGCTGTTCCTTAAAACACTAGTGCTTAGGAAATCTACTGGAGGCAGAAGCAGTCAAGGGTAGCCTAGGGTTAGGGTTAGGCTTAGGGTTAGGCTTAGGGTACGGCTTAGGGTACGGGTTCGGGGAGGGCTTCGGGTACGGCGTAGGGTATGGGTTAGGGTTAGGGTTAGGGTTAGTGTTAGGGTTAGGGCTCGGTTTAGGGTACGGGTTAGGATTAGGGTACGTGTTAGGGCTAGGGTAGGGGTTAGGGTTAGGGTACGCGTTAGGGTTAGGGTAGTGATTAAACCTATCCCACTCTCTAGATACCCCTTAGCACATAAAGGAATATTATTTAGGGGTCCAGCCATGGAGAAGAGTTTAGACACTAGGATTAGATAAGGAACACACCCATTATAAAGAAATCACATTAGGATTCTCTTTTTAAGCTGTTCCTTAAAACACTAGTGCTTAGGAAATCTATTGGATTCACAAGCAGTCAAGGGTAGCCTAGGGGTAGGGTTAGGCTTAGGGTTAGGCTTAGGGTACGGCTTAGGGTACGTGTTCGGGGAGGGCTTCGGGTACGGCGTAGGGTATGGGTTAGGGTTAGGGTTAGGGTTAGTGTTAGGGTAAGGGCTCGGTTTAGGGTACGGGTTAGGATTAGGGTACGTGTTAGGGTTAGGGTAGGGGTTAGGGTTAGGGTACGCGTTAGGGTTAGGGTAGTTATTAAACCTATCCCACTCTCTACATACCCCTTAGCACGTAAAGGAATATTATTTGGGGGTCCAGCCATGGAGAAGAGTTTAGACACTAAGATAATATAAGGAACACACACATTATAAAGAAATCACATTAGGATTCTCTTTTTAAGCTGTTCCTTAAAGCCCTAGTGCTTAGGAAATCTATTGGAGGCAGAAGCAGTCAAGGGTAGCCTAGGGTTAGGGTTAGGCTTAGGGTTAGGCTTAGGGTACGGGTTTGGGGAGGGCTTCGGGTACGGCGTAGGGTATGGGTTAGGGTTAGGGTGAGGGTTAGTGTTAGGGTTAGGGCTCGGTTTAGGGTACGGGTTAGGATTAGGGTACGTGTTAGGGTTAGGGTAGGGGTTAGGGTTAGGTTACGCGTTAGGGTTAGGGTAGTTATTAAACCTATCCCACTCTCTAGATACCCCTTAGCACGTAAAGGAATATTATTTGGGGGTCCAGCCATGGAGAAGAGTTTAGACACTAAGATAAAATAAGGAACACACACATTATAAAGAAATCACATTAGGATTCTCTTTTTAAGCTGTTCCTTAAAACACTAGTGCTTAGGAAATCTATTGGAGGCAGAAGCAGTCAAGGGTAGCCTAGGGTTAGGGTTAGGCTTAGGGTTAGGCTTAGGGTACGGCTTAGGGTACGGGTTCGGGGAGGGCTTCGGGTACGGCGTAGGGTATGGGTTAGGGTTAGGGTTAGGGTTAGTGTTAGGGTTAGGGCTCGGTTTAGGGTACGGGTTAGGATTAGGGTACGTGTTAGGGCTAGGGTAGGGGTTAGGGTTAGGGTACGCGTTAGGGTTAGGGTAGTGATTAAACCTATCCCACTCTCTAGATACCCCTTAGCACATAAAGGAATATTATTTGGGGGTCCAGCCATGGAGAAGAGTTTAGACACTAGGATTAGATAAGGAACACACCCATTATAAAGAAATCACATTAGGATTCTCTTTTTAAGCTGTTCCTTAAAACACTAGTGCTTAGGAAATCTATTGGAGGCAGAAGCAGTCAAGGGTAGCCTAGGGTTAGGGTTAGGCTTAGGGTTAGGCTTAGGGTACGGCTTAGGGTACGTGTTCGGGGAGGGCTTCGGGTACGGCGTAGGGTATGGGTTAGGGTTAGGGTTAGTGTTAGGGTTAGGGCTCGGTTTAGGGTACGGGTTAGGATTAGGGTACGTGTTAGGGTTAGGGTAGGGGTTAGCGTTAGGGTACGCGTTAGGGTTAGGGTAGTTATTAAACCTATCCCACTCTCTAGATACTCCTTAGCACGTAAAGGAATATTATTTGGGTGTCCAGGCATGGAGAAGAGTTTAGACACTAAGATAATATAAGGAACACACACATTATAAAGAAATCACATTAGGATTCTCTTTTTAAGCTGTTCCTTAAAACCCTAGTGCTTAGGAAATCTATTGGAGGCAGAAGCAGTCAAGGGTAGCCTAGGGTTACGGTTAGGCTTAGGGTTAGGCTTAGGGTACGGCTTAGGGTACGGGTTTGGGGAGGGCTTCGGGTACGGCGTAGGGTATGGGTTAGGGTTAGGGTTAGGGTTAGTGTTAGGGTTAGGGCTCGGTTTAGGGTACGGGTTAGGATTAGGGTACGTGTTAGGGTTAGGGTAGGGGTTAGCGTTAGGGTACGCGTTAGGGTTAGGGTAGTTATTAAACCTATCCCACTCTCTAGATACTCCTTAGCACGTAAAGGAATATTATTTGGGTGTCCAGGCATGGAGAAGAGTTTAGAAACTAAGATAATATAAGGAACACACACATTATAAAGAAATCACATTAGGATTCTCTTTTTAAGCTGTTCCTTAAAACACTAGTGCTTAGGAAATCTATTGGAGGCAGAAGCAGTCAAGGGTAGCCTAGGGTTACGGTTAGGCTTAGGGTTAGGCTTAGGGTACGGCTTAGGTTACGGGTTTGGGGAGGGCTTCGGGTACAGCGTAGGGTATGGGTTAGGGTTAGGGTTAGGGTTAGTGTTAGGGTTAGGGCTCGGTTTAGGGTACGGGTTAGGATTAGGGTACGTGTTAGGGTTAGGGTAGGGGTTGGGGTTAGGGTACGCGTTAGGGTTAGGGTAGTTATTAAACCTATCCCACTCTCTAGATACCCCTTAGCACGTAAAGGAATATTATTTGGGGGTCCAGCCATGGAGCAGAGTTTAGGCACTAAGATAAGATAAGGAACACACCCATTATAAAGAAATCACATTAGGATTCTCTTTTTAAGCTGTTCCTTAAAACACTAGTGCTTAGGAAATCTATTGGAGGCAGAAGCAGTCAAGGGTAGCCTAGGGTTAGGGTTAGGCTTAGGGTTAGGCTTAGGGTACGGCTTAGGGTACGGGTTTGGGGAGGGCTTCGGGTACGGCGTAGGGTATGGGTTAGGGTTAGGGTTAGGGTTAGTGTTAGGGTAAGGGCTCGGTTTAGGGTACGGGTTAGGATTAGGGTACGTGTTAGGGTTAGGGTAGGGGTTAGGGTTAGGGTACGCGTTAGGGTTAGGGTAGTTATTAAACCTATCCCACTCTCTACATACCCCTTAGCACGTAAAGGAATATTATTTGGGGGTCCAGCCATGGAGAAGAGTTTAGACACTAAGATAATATAAGGAACACACACATTATAAAGAAATCACATTAGGATTCTCTTTTTAAGCTGTTCCTTAAAGCCCTAGTGCTTAGGAAATCTATTGGAGGCAGAAGCAGTCAAGGGTAGCCTAGGGTTAGGGTTAGGCTTAGGGTTAGGCTTAGGGTACGGCTTAGGGTACGGGTTTGGGGAGGGCTTCGGGTACGGCGTAGGGTATGGGTTAGGGTTAGGGTTAGGGTTAGTGTTAGGGTTAGGGCTCGGTTTAGGGTACGGGTTAGGATTAGGGTACGTGTTAGGGTTAGGGTAGGGGTTAGGGTTAGGGTACGCGTTAGGGTTAGGGTAGTTATTAAACCTATCCCACTCTCTAGATACCCCTTAGCACGTAAAGGAATATTATTTGGGGGTCCAGCCATGGAGAAGAGTTTAGACACTAAGATAATATAAGGAACACACACATTATAAAGAAATCACATTAGGATTCTCTTTTTAAGCTGTTCCTTAAAACACTAGTGCTTAGGAAATCTATTGGAGGCAGAAGCAGTCAAGGGTAGCCTAGGGTTAGGGTTAGGCTTAGGGTTAGGCTTAGGGTACGGCTTAGGGTACGGGTTCGGGGAGGGCTTCGGGTACGGCGTAGGGTATGGGTTAGGGTTAGGGTTAGGTTTAGTGTTAGGGTTAGGGCTCGGTTTAGGGTACGGGTTAGGATTAGGGTACGTGTTAGGGCTAGGGTAGGGGTTAGGGTTAGGGTACGCGTTAGGGTTAGGGTAGTGATTAAACCTATCCCACTCTCTAGATACCCCTTAGCACATAAAGGAATATTATTTGGGGGTCCAGCCATGGAGAAGAGTTTAGACACTAGGATTAGATAAGGAACACACCCATTATAAAGAAATCACATTAGGATTCTCTTTTTAAGCTGTTCCTTAAAACACTAGTGCTTAGGAAATCTATTGGATTCACAAGCAGTCAAGGGTAGCCTAGGGTTAGGGTTAGGCTTAGGGTTAGGCTTAGGGTACGGCTTAGGGTACGTGTTCGGGGAGGGCTTCGGGTACGGCGTAGGGTATGGGTTAGGGTTAGGGTTAGGGTTAGTGTTAGGGTTAGGGCTCGGTTTAGTTTACGGGTTAGGATTAGGGTACGTGTTAGGGTTAGGGTAGGGGTTAGGGTTAGGGTACGCGTTACGGTTAGGGTAGTTATTAAACCTATCCCACTCTCTAGATACCCCTTAGCACGTAAAGGAATATTATTTGGGGGTCCAGCCATGGAGAAGAGTTTAGGCACTAAGATAAGATAAGGAACACACCCATTATAAAGAAATCACATTAGGATTCTCTTTTTAAGCTGTTCCTTAAAACACTAGTGCTTAGGAAATCTATTGGAGGCAGAAGCAGTCAAGGGTAGCCTAGGGTTAGGGTTAGGCTTAGGGTTAGGCTTAGGGTACGGCTTAGGGTACGGTTTTGGGGAGGGCTTCGGGTACGGCGTAGGGTATGGGTTAGGGTTAGGGTTAGGGTTAGTGTTAGGGTAAGGGCTCGGTTTAGGGTACGGGTTAGGATTAGGGTACGTGTTAGGGTTAGGGTAGGGGTTAGGGTTAGGGTACGCGTTAGGGTTAGGGTAGTTATTAAACCTATCCCACTCTCTACATACCCCTTAGCACGTAAAGGAATATTATTTGGGGGTCCAGCCATGGAGAAGAGTTTAGACACTAAGATAATATAAGGAACACACACATTATAAAGAAATCACATTAGGATTCTCTTTTTAAGCTGTTCCTTAAAGCCCTAGTGCTTAGGAAATCTATTGGAGGCAGAAGCAGTCAAGGGTAGCCTAGGGTTAGGGTTAGGCTTAGGGTTAGGCTTAGGGTACGGCTTAGGGTACGGGTTTGGGGAGGGCTTCGGGTACGGCGTAGGGTATGGGTTAGGGTTAGGGTTAGGGTTAGTGTTAGGGTTAGGGCTCGGTTTAGGGTACGGGTTAGGATTAGGGTACGTGTTAGGGTTAGGGTAGGGGTTAGGGTTAGGGTACGCGTTAGGGTTAGGGTAGTTATTAAACCTATCCCACTCTCTAGATACCCCTTAGCACGTAAAGGAATATTATTTGGGGGTCCAGCCATGGAGAAGAGTTTAGACACTAAGATAATATAAGGAACACACACATTATAAAGAAATCACATTAGGATTCTCTTTTTAAGCTGTTCCTTAAAACACTAGTGCTTAGGAAATCTATTGGAGGCAGAAGCAGTCAAGGGTAGCCTAGGGTTAGGGTTAGGCTTAGGGTTAGGCTTAGGGTACGGCTTAGGGTACGGGTTCGGGGAGGGCTTCGGGTACGGCGTAGGGTATGGGTTAGGGTTAGGGTTAGGTTTAGTGTTAGGGTTAGGGCTCGGTTTAGGGTACGGGTTAGGATTAGGGTACGTGTTAGGGCTAGGGTAGGGGTTAGGGTTAGGGTACGCGTTAGGGTTAGGGTAGTGATTAAACCTATCCCACTCTCTAGATACCCCTTAGCACATAAAGGAATATTATTTGGGGGTCCAGCCATGGAGAAGAGTTTAGACACTAGGATTAGATAAGGAACACACCCATTATAAAGAAATCACATTAGGATTCTCTTTTTAAGCTGTTCCTTAAAACACTAGTGCTTAGGAAATCTATTGGATTCACAAGCAGTCAAGGGTAGCCTAGGGTTAGGGTTAGGCTTAGGGTTAGGCTTAGGGTACGGCTTAGGGTACGTGTTCGGGGAGGGCTTCGGGTACGGCGTAGGGTATGGGTTAGGGTTAGGGTTAGGGTTAGTGTTAGGGTTAGGGCTCGGTTTAGTTTACGGGTTAGGATTAGGGTACGTGTTAGGGTTAGGGTAGGGGTTAGGGTTAGGGTACGCGTTACGGTTAGGGTAGTTATTAAACCTATCCCACTCTCTAGATACCCCTTAGCACGTAAAGGAATATTATTTGGGGGTCCAGCCATGGAGAAGAGTTTAGGCACTAAGATAAGATAAGGAACACACCCATTATAAAGAAATCACATTAGGATTCTCTTTTTAAGCTGTTCCTTAAAACACTAGTGCTTAGGAAATCTATTGGAGGCAGAAGCAGTCAAGGGTAGCCTAGGGTTAGGGTTAGGCTTAGGGTTAGGCTTAGGGTACGGGTTTGGGGAGGGCTTCGGGTACGGCGTAGGGTATGGGTTAGGGTTAGGGTTAGGGTTAGTGTTAGGGTTAGGGCTCGGTTTAGGGTACGGGTTAGGATTAGGGTACGTGTTAGGGTTAGGGTAGGGGTTAGGGTTAGGGTACGCGTTAGGGTTAGGGTAGTTATTAAACCTATCCCACTCTCTAGATACCCCTTAGCACGTAAAGGAATATTATTTGGGGGTCCAGCCATGGAGAAGAGTTTAGACACTAAGATAATATAAGGAACACACACATTATAAAGAAATCACATTAGGATTCTCTTTTTAAGCTGTTCCTTAAAACACTAGTGCTTAGGAAATCTATTGGAGGCAGAAGCAGTCAAGGGTAGCCTAGGGTTAGGGTTAGGCTTAGGGTTAGGCTTAGGGTACGGCTTAGGGTACGGGTTCGGGGAGGGCTTCGGGTACGGCGTAGGGTATGGGTTAGGGTTAGGGTTAGGGTTAGTGTTAGGGTTAGGGCTCGGTTTAGGGTACGGGTTAGGATTAGGGTACGTGTTAGGGTTAGGGTAGGGGTTAGGGTTAGGGTACGCGTTAGGGTTAGGGTAGTGATTAAACCTATCCCACTCTCTAGATACCCCTTAGCACGTAAAGGAATATTATTTGGGGGTCCAGCCATGGAGAAGAGTTTAGGCACTAAGATAAGATAAGGAACACACCCATTATAAAGAAATCACATTAGGATTCTCTTTTTAAGCTGTTCCTTAAAACACTAGTGCTTAGGAAATCTATTGGAGGCAGAAGCAGTCAAGGGTAGCCTAGGGTTAGGGTTAGGCTTAGGGTTAGGCTTAGGGTACGCCTTAGGGTACGGGTTCGGGGAGGGCTTTGGGTACGGCGTAGGGTATGGGTTAGGGTTAGGGTTAGGGTTAGTGTTAGGGTAAGGGCTCGGTTTAGGGTACGGTTTAGGATTAGGGTACGTGTTAGGGTTAGGGTAGGGGTTAGGGTTAGGGTACGCGTTAGGGTTAGGGTAGTTATTAAACCTATCCCACTCTCTACATACCCCTTAGCACGTAAAGGAATATTATTTGGGGGTCCAGCCATGGAGAAGAGTTTAGACACTAAGATAATATAAGGAACACACACATTATAAAGAAATCACATTAGGATTCTCTTTTTAAGCTGTTCCTTAAAGCCCTAGTGCTTAGGAAATCTATTGGAGGCAGAAGCAGTCAAGGGTAGCCTAGGGTTAGGGTTAGGCTTAGGGTTAGGCTTAGGGTACGGCTTAGGGTACGGGTTTGGGGAGGGCTTCGTGTACGGCGTAGGGTATGGGTTAGGGTTAGGGTTAGGGTTAGTCTTAGGGTTAGGGCTCGGTTTAGGGTACGGGTTAGGATTAGGGTACGTGTTAGGGTTAGGGTAGGGGTTAGGGTTAGGGTACGCGTTAGGGTTAGGGTAGTTATTAAACCTATCCCACTCTCTAGATACCCCTTAGCACGTAATGGAATATTATTTGGGGGTCCAGCCATGGAGAAGAGTTTAGACACTAAGATAATATAAGGAACACACACATTATAAAGAAATCACATTAGGATTCTCTTTTTAAGCTGTTCCTTAAAACACTAGTGCTTAGGAAATCTATTGGAGGCAGAAGCAGTCAAGGGTAGCCTAGGGTTAGGGTTAGGCTTAGGGTTAGGCTTAGGGTACGGCTTAGGGTACGGGTTCGGGGAGGGCTTCGGGTACGGCGTAGGGTATGGGTTAGGGTTAGGGTTAGGGTTAGTGTTAGGGTTAGGGCTCGGTTTAGGGTACGGTTTAGGATTAGGGTACGTGTTAGGGCTAGGGTAGGGGTTAGGGTTAGGGTACGCGTTAGGGTTAGGGTAGTGATTAAACCTATCCCACTCTCTAGATACCCCTTAGCACATAAAGGAATATTATTTAGGGGTCCAGCCATGGAGAAGAGTTTAGACACTAGGATTAGATAAGGAACACACCCATTATAAAGAAATCACATTAGGATTCTCTTTTTAAGCTGTTCCTTAAAACACTAGTGCTTAGGAAATCTATTGGATTCACAAGCAGTCAAGGGTAGCCTAGGGTTAGGGTTAGGCTTAGGGTTAGGCTTAGGGTACGGCTTAGGGTACGTGTTCGGGGAGGGCTTCGGGTACGGCGTAGGGTATGTGTTAGGGTTAGGGTTAGGGTTAATGTTAGGGTTAGGGCTCGGTTTAGTTTACGGGTTAGGATTAGGGTACGTGTTAGGGTTAGGGTAGGGGTTAGGGTTAGGGTACGCGTTACGGTTAGGGTAGTTATTAAACCTATCCCACTCTCTAGATACCCCTTAGCACGTAAAGGAATATTATTTGGGGGTCCAGCCATGGAGAAAAATTTAGGCACTAAGATAAGATAAGGAACACACCCATTATAAAGAAATCACATTAGGATTCTCTTTTTAAGCTGTTCCTTAAAACACTAGTGCTTAGGAAATCTATTGGAGGCAGAAGCAGTCAAGGGTAGCCTAGGGTTAGGGTTAGGCTTAGGGTTAGGCTTAGGGTACGCCTTAGGGTACGGGTTTGGGGAGGGCTTCGGGTACGGCGTAGGGTATGGGTTAGGGTTAGGGTGAGGGTTAGTGTTAGGGTTAGGGCTCGGTTTAGGGTACGGGTTAGGATTAGGGTACGTGTTAGGGTTAGGGTAGGGGTTAGGGTTATGGTACGCGTTAGGGTTAGGGTAGTTATTAAACCTATCCCACTCTCTAGATACCCCTTAGCACGTAAAGGAATATTATTTGGGGGTCCAGCCATGGAGAAGAGTTTAGACACTAAGATAATATAAGGAAAACACACATTATAAAGAAATCACATTAGGATTCTCTTTTTAAGCTGTTCCTTAAAACACTAGTGCTTAGGAAATCTATTGGAGGCAGAAGCAGTCAAGGGTAGCCTAGGGTTAGGGTTAGGCTTAGGGTTAGGCTTAAGGTACGGCTTAGGGTACGGGTTCGGGGAGGGCTTCGGGTACGGCGTAGGGTATGGGTTAGGGTTAGGGTTAGGGTTAGTGTTAGGGTTAGGGCTCGGTTTAGGGTACGGGTTAGGATTAGGGTACGTGTTAGGGCTAGGGTAGGGGTTAGGGTTAGGGTACGCGTTAGGGTTAGGGTAGTGATTAAACCTATCCCACTCTCTAGATACCCCTTAGCACATAAAGGAATATTATTTGGGGGTCCAGCCATGGAGAAGAGTTTAGACACTAGGATTAGATAAGGAACACACCCATTATAAAGAAATCACATTAGGATTCTCTTTTTAAGCTGTTCCTTAAAACACTAGTGCTTAGGAAATCTATTGGATTCACAAGCAGTCAAGGGTAGCCTAGGGGTAGGGTTAGGCTTAGGGTTAGGCTTAGGGTACGGCTTAGGGTACGTGTTCGGGGAGGGCTTCGGGTACGGCGTAGGGTATGGGTTAGGGTTAGGGTTAGGGTTAGTGTTAGGGTTAGGGCTCGGTTTAGTTTACGGGTTAGGATTAGGGTACGTGTTAGGGTTAGGGTAGGGGTTAGGGTTAGGGTACGCGTTACGGTTAGGGTAGTTATTAAACCTATCCCACTCTCTAGATACCCCTTAGCACGTAAAGGAATATTATTTCGGGGTCCAGCCATGGAGAAGAGTTTAGGCACTAAGATAAGATAAGGAACACACCCATTATAAAGAAATCACATTAGGATTCTCTTTTTAAGCTGTTCCTTAAAACACTAGTGCTTAGGAAATCTATTGGAGGCAGAAGCAGTCAAGGGTAGCCTAGGGTTAGGGTTAGGCTTAGGGTTAGGCT
This sequence comes from Balaenoptera physalus, assembly GCF_965194825.1. Lineage (NCBI taxonomy): Eukaryota > Metazoa > Chordata > Mammalia > Artiodactyla > Balaenopteridae > Balaenoptera > Balaenoptera physalus. Next base: position 1,786,788 of record NW_028126471.1, read on the forward strand.
TAGGGTACGGCTTAGGGTACGGGTTTGGGGAGGGCTTCGGGTACGGCGTAGGGTATGGGTTAGGGTTAGGGTTAGGGTTAGTGTTAGGGTTAGGGCTCGGTTTAGGGTACGGGTTAGGATTAGGGTACGTGTTAGGGTTAGGGTAGAGGTTAGGGTTAGGGTACGCGTTAGGGTTAGGGTAGTTATTAAACCTATCCCACTCTCTAGATACCCCTTAGCACGTAAAGGAATATTATTTGGGGGTCCAGCCATGGAGAAGAGTTTAGACACTAAGATAATATAAGGAACACACACATTATAAAGAAATCACATTAGGATTCTCTTTTTAAGCTGTTCCTTAAAACACTAGTGCTTAGGAAATCTATTGGAGGCAGAAGCAGTCAAGGGTAGCCTAGGGTTAGGGTTAGGCTTAGGGTTAGGCTTAAGGTACGGCTTAGGGTACGGGTTCGGGGAGGGCTTCGGGTACGGCGTAGGGTATGGGTTAGGGTTAGGGTTAGGGTTAGTGTTAGGGTTAGGGCTCGGTTTAGGGTACGGGTTAGGATTAGGGTACGTGTTAGGGCTAGGGTAGGGGTTAGGGTTAGGGTACGCGTTAGGGTTAGGGTAGTGATTAAACCTATCCCACTCTCTAGATACCCCTTAGCACATAAAGGAATATTATTTGGGGGTCCAGCCATGGAGAAGAGTTTAGACACTAGGATTAGATAAGGAACACACCCATTATAAAGAAATCACATTAGGATTCTCTTTTTAAGCTGTTCCTTAAAACACTAGTGCTTAGGAAATCTATTGGATTCACAAGCAGTCAAGGGTAGCCTAGGGGTAGGGTTAGGCTTAGGGTTAGGCTTAGGGTACGGCTTAGGGTACGTGTTCGGGGAGGGCTTCGGGTACGGCGTAGGGTATGGGTTAGGGTTAGGGTTAGGGTTAGTGTTAGGGTTAGGGCTCGGTTTAGGGTACGGGTTAGGATTAGGGTACGTGTTAGGGTTAGGGTAGGGGTTTGGGTTAGGGTACGCGTTAGGGTTAGGGTAGTTATTAAACCTATCCCACTCTCTAGATACCCCTTAGCACGTAAAGGAATATTATTTGGGGGTCCAGCCATGGAGAAGAGTTTAGACACTAAGATAATATAAGGAACACACACATTATAAAGAAATCACATTAGGATTCTCTTTTTAAGCTGTTCCTTAAAACACTAGTGCTTAGGAAATCTATTGGAGGCAGAAGCAGTCAAGGGTAGCCTAGGGTTAGGGTTAGGCTTAGGGTTAGGCTTAGGGTATGGCTTAGGGTACGGGTTCGGGGAGGGCTTCGGGTACGGCGTAGGGTATGGGTTAGGGTTAGGGTTAGGGTTAGTGTTAGGGTTAGGGCTCGGTTTAGGGTACGGGTTAGGATTAGGGTACGTGTTAGGGCTAGGGTAGGGGTTAGGGTTAGGGTACGCGTTAGGGTTAGGGTAGTGATTAAACCTATCCCACTCTCTAGATACCCCTTAGCACATAAAGGAATATTATTTGGGGGTCCAGCCATGGAGAAGAGTTTAGACACTAGGATTAGATAAGGAACACACCCATTATAAAGAAATCACATTAGGATTCTCTTTTTAAGCTGTTCCTTAAAACACTAGTGCTTAGGAAATCTATTGGATTCACAAGCAGTCAAGGGTAGCCTAGGGGTAGGGTTAGGCTTAGGGTTAGGCTTAGGGTACGGCTTAGGGTACGTGTTCGGGGAGGGCTTCGGGTACGGCGTAGGGTATGGGTTAGGGTTAGGGTTAGGGTTAGTGTTAGGGTTAGGGCTCGGTTTAGTTTACGGGTTAGGATTAGGGTACGTGTTAGGGTTAGGGTAGGGGTTAGGGTTAGGGTACGCGTTACGGTTAGGGTAGTTATTAAACCTATCCCACTCTCTAGATACCCCTTAGCACGTAAAGGAATATTATTTGGGGGTCCAGCCATGGAGAAGAGTTTAGGCACTAAGATAAGAAAAGGAACACACCCATTATAAAGAAATCACATTAGGATTCTCTTTTTAAGCTGTTCTTTAAAACACTAGTGCTTAGGAAATCTATTGGAGGCAGAAGCAGTCAAGGGTAGCCTAGGGTTAGGGTTAGGCTTAGGGTTAGGCTTAGGGTACGCCTTAGGGTACGGGTTCGGGGAGGGCTTCGGGTACGGCGTAGGGTATGGGTTAGGGTTAGGGTTAGGGTTAGTGTTAGGGTAAGGGCTCGGTTTAGGGTACGGGTTAGGATTAGGGTACGTGTTAGGGTTAGGGTAGGGGTTAGGGTTAGGGTAGGCGTTAGGGTTAGGGTAGTTATTAAACCTATCCCACTCTCTACATACCCCTTAGCACGTAAAGGAATATTATTTGGGGGTCCAGCCATGGAGAAGAGTTTAGACACTAAGATAATATAAGGAACACACACATTATAAAGAAATCACATTAGGATTCTCTTTTTAAGCTGTTCCTTAAAGCCCTAGTGCTTAGGAAATCTATTGGAGGCAGAAGCAGTCAAGGGTAGCCTAGGGTTAGGGTTAGGCTTAGGGTTAGGCTTAGGGTACGGGTTTGGGGAGGGCTTCGGGTACGGCGTAGGGTATGGGTTAGGGTTAGGGTGAGGGTTAGTGTTAGGGTTAGGGCTCGGTTTAGGGTACGGGTTAGGATTAGGGTACGTGTTAGGGTTAGGGTAGGGGTTAGGGTTAGGGTACGCGTTAGGGTTAGGGTAGTTATTAAACCTATCCCACTCTCTAGATACCCCTTAGCACGTAAAGGAATATTATTTGGGGGTCCAGCCATGGAGAAGAGTTTAGACACTAAGATAAAATAAGGAACACACACATTATAAAGAAATCACATTAGGATTCTCTTTTTAAGCTGTTCCTTAAAACACTAGTGCTTAGGAAATCTATTGGAGGCAGAAGCAGTCAAGGGTAGCCTAGGGGTAGGGTTAGGCTTAGGGTTAGGCTTAGGGTACGGCTTAGGGTACGTGTTCGGGGAGGGCTTCGGGTACGGCGTAGGGTATGGGTTAGGGTTAGGGTTAGGGTTAGTGTTAGGGTTAGGGCTCGGTTTAGTTTACGGGTTAGGATTAGGGTACGTGTTAGGGTTAGGGTAGGGGTTAGGGTTAGGGTACGCGTTACGGTTAGGGTAGTTATTAAACCTATCCCACTCTCTAGATACCCCTTAGCACGTAAAGGAATATTATTTGGGGGTCCAGCCATGGAGAAGAGTTTAGGCACTAAGATAAGAAAAGGAACACACACATTATAAAGAAATCACATTAGGATTCTCTTTTTAAGCTGTTCTTTAAAACACTAGTGCTTAGGAAATCTATTGGAGGCAGAAGCAGTCAAGGGTAGCCTAGGGTTAGGGTTAGGCTTAGGGTTAGGCTTAGGGTACGCCTTAGGGTACGGGTTCGGGGAGGGCTTCGGGTACGGCGTAGGGTATGGGTTAGGGTTAGGGTTAGGGTTAGTGTTAGGGTAAGGGCTCGGTTTAGGGTACGGGTTAGGATTAGGGTACGTGTTAGGGTTAGGGTAGGGGTTAGGGTTAGGGTAGGCGTTAGGGTTAGGGTAGTTATTAAACCTATCCCACTCTCTACATACCCCTTAGCACGTAAAGGAATATTATTTGGGGGTCCAGCCATGGAGAAGAGTTTAGACACTAAGATAATATAAGGAACACACACATTATAAAGAAATCACATTAGGATTCTCTTTTTAAGCTGTTCCTTAAAGCCCTAGTGCTTAGGAAATCTATTGGAGGCAGAAGCAGTCAAGGGTAGCCTAGGGTTAGGGTTAGGCTTAGGGTTAGGCTTAGGGTACGGCTTAGGGTACGGGTTTGGGGAGGGCTTCGGGTACGGCGTAGGGTATGGGTTAGGGTTAGGGTTAGGGTTAGTCTTAGGGTTAGGGCTCGGTTTAGGGTACGGGTTAGGATTAGGGTACGTGTTAGGGTTAGGGTAGGGGTTAGGGTTAGGGTACGCGTTAGGGTTAGGGTAGTTATTAAACCTATCCCACTCTCTAGATACCCCTTAGCACGTAATGGAATATTATTTGGGGGTCCAGCCATGGAGAAGAGTTTAGACACTAAGATAATATAAGGAACACACACATTATAAAGAAATCACATTAGGATTCTCTTTTTAAGCTGTTCCTTAAAACACTAGTGCTTAGGAAATCTATTGGAGGCAGAAGCAGTCAAGGGTAGCCTAGGGTTAGGGTTAGGCTTAGGGTTAGGCTTAGGGTACGGCTTAGGGTACGGGTTCGCGGAGGGCTTCGGGTACGGCGTAGGGTATGGGTTAGGGTTAGGGTTAGGGTTAGTGTTAGGGTTAGGGCTCGGTTTAGGGTACGGGTTAGGATTAGGGTACGTGTTAGGGCTAGGGTAGGGGTTAGGGTTAGGGTACGCGTTAGGGTTAGGGTAGTGATTAAACCTATCCCACTCTCTAGATACCCCTTAGCACATAAAGGAATATTATTTGGGGGTCCAGCCATGGAGAAGAGTTTAGACACTAGGATTAGATAAGGAACACACCCATTATAAAGAAATCACATTAGGATTCTCTTTTTAAGCTGTTCCTTAAAACACTAGTGCTTAGGAAATCTATTGGATTCACAAGCAGTCAAGGGTAGCCTAGGGGTAGGGTTAGGCTTAGGGTTAGGCTTAGGGTACGGCTTAGGGTACGTGTTCGGGGAGGGCTTCGGGTACGGCGTAGGGTATGGGTTAGGGTTAGGGTTAGGGTTAGTGTTAGGGTTAGGGCTCGGTTTAGTTTACGGGTTAGGATTAGGGTACGTGTTAGGGTTAGGGTAGGGGTTAGGGTTAGGGTACGCGTTACGGTTAGGGTAGTTATTAAACCAATCCCACTCTCTAGATACCCCTTAGCACGTAAAGGAATATTATTTGGGGGTCCAGCCATGGAGAAGAGTTTAGACACTAAGATAAGATAAGGAACACACCCATTATAAAGAAATCACATTAGGATTCTCTTTTTAAGCTGTTCTTTAAAACACTAGTGCTTAGGAAATCTATTGGAGGCAGAAGCAGTCAAGGGTAGCCTAGGGTTAGGGTTAGGCTTAGGGTTAGGCTTAGGGTACGCCTTAGGGTACGGGTTCGGGGAGGGCTTCGGGTACGGCGTAGGGTATGGGTTAGGGTTAGGGTTAGGGTTAGTGTTAGGGTAAGGGCTCGGTTTAGGGTACGGGTTAGGATTAGGGTACGTGTTAGGGTTAGGGTAGGGGTTAGGGTTAGGGTACGCGTTAGGGTTAGGGTAGTTATTAAACCTATCCCACTCTCTACATACCCCTTAGCACGTAAAGGAATATTATTTGGGGGTCCAGCCATGGAGAAGAGTTTAGACACTAAGATAATATAAGGAACACACACATTATAAAGAAATCACATTAGGATTCTCTTTTTAAGCTGTTCCTTAAAGCCCTAGTGCTTAGGAAATCTATTGGAGGCAGAAGCAGTCAAGGGTAGCCTAGGGTTAGGGTTAGGCTTAGGGTTAGGCTTAGGGTACGGGTTTGGGGAGGGCTTCGGGTACGGCGTAGGGTATGGGTTAGGGTTAGGGTGAGGGTTAGTGTTAGGGTTAGGGCTCGGTTTAGGGTACGGGTTAGGATTAGGGTACGTGTTAGGGTTAGGGTAGGGGTTAGGGTTAGGGTACGCGTTAGGGTTAGGGTAGTTATTAAACCTATCCCACTCTCTAGATACCCCTTAGCACGTAAAGGAATATTATTTGGGGGTCCAGCCATGGAGAAGAGTTTAGACACTAAGATAAAATAAGGAACACACACATTATAAAGAAATCACATTAGGATTCTCTTTTTAAGCTGTTCCTTAAAACACTAGTGCTTAGGAAATCTATTGGAGGCAGAAGCAGTCAAGGGTAGCCTAGGGTTAGGGTTAGGCTTAGGTTTAGGCTTAGGGTACGGCTTAGGGTACGGGTTCGGGGAGGGCTTCGGGTACGGCGTAGGGTATGGGTTAGGGTTAGGGTTAGGGTTAGTGTTAGGGTTAGGGCTCGGTTTAGGGTACGGGTTAGGATTAGGGTACGTGTTAGGGCTAGGGTAGGGGTTAGGGTTAGGGTACGCGTTAGGGTTAGGGTAGTGATTAAACCTATCACACTCTCTAGATACCCCTTAGCACATAAAGGAATATTATTTGGGGGTCCAGCCATGGAGAAGAGTTTAGACACTAGGATTAGATAAGGAACACACCCATTATAAAGAAATCACATTAGGATTCTCTTTTTAAGCTGTTCCTTAAAACACTAGTGCTTAGGAAATCTATTGGAGGCAGAAGCAGTCAAGGGTAGCCTAGGGTTAGGGTTAGGCTTAGGGTTAGGCTTAGGGTACGGCTTAGGGTACGTGTTCGGGGAGGGCTTCGGGTACGGCGTAGGGTATGGGTTAGGGTTAGGGTTAGTGTTAGGGTTAGGGCTCGGTTTAGGGTACGGGTTAGGATTAGGGTACGTGTTAGGGTTAGGGTAGGGGTTAGCGTTAGGGTACGCGTTAGGGTTAGGCTAGTTATTAAACCTATCCCACTCTCTAGATACTCCTTAGCACGTAAAGGAATATTATTTGGGTGTCCAGGCATGGAGAAGAGTTTAGACACTAAGATAATATAAGGAACACACACATTATAAAGAAATCACATTAGGATTCTCTTTTTAAGCTGTTCCTTAAAACCCTAGTGCTTAGGAAATCTATTGGAGGCAGAAGCAGTCAAGGGTAGCCTAGGGTTACGGTTAGGCTTAGGGTTAGGCTTAGGGTACGGCTTAGGGTACGGGTTTGGGGAGGGCTTCGGGTACGGCGTAGGGTATGGTTTAGGGTTAGGGTTAGGGTTAGTGTTAGGGTTAGGGCTCGGTTTAGTTTACGGGTTAGGATTAGGGTACGTGTTAGGGTTAGGGTAGGGGTTAGGGTTAGGGTACGCGTTACGGTTAGGGTAGTTATTAAACCTATCCCACTCTCTAGATACCCCTTAGCACGTAAAGGAATATTATTTGGGGGTCCAGCCATGGAGAAGAGTTTAGGCACTAAGATAAGAAAAGGAACACACCCATTATAAAGAAATCACATTAGGATTCTCTTTTTAAGCTGTTCTTTAAAACACTAGTGCTTAGGAAATCTATTGGAGGCAGAAGCAGTCAAGGGTAGCCTAGGGTTAGGGTTAGGCTTAGGGTTAGGCTTAGGGTACGCCTTAGGGTACGGGTTCGGGGAGGGCTTCGGGTACGGCGTAGGGTATGGGTTAGGGTTAGGGTTAGGGTTAGTGTTAGGGTAAGGGCTCGGTTTAGGGTACGGGTTAGGATTAGGGTACGTGTTAGGGTTAGGGTAGGGGTTAGGGTTAGGGTAGGCGTTAGGGTTAGGGTAGTTATTAAACCTATCCCACTCTCTACATACCCCTTAGCACGTAAAGGAATATTATTTGGGGGTCCAGCCATGGAGAAGAGTTTAGACACTAAGATAATATAAGGAACACACACATTATAAAGAAATCACATTAGGATTCTCTTTTTAAGCTGTTCCTTAAAGCCCTAGTGCTTAGGAAATCTATTGGAGGCAGAAGCAGTCAAGGGTAGCCTAGGGTTAGGGTTAGGCTTAGGGTTAGGCTTAGGGTACGGGTTTGGGGAGGGCTTCGGGTACGGCGTAGGGTATGGGTTAGGGTTAGGGTGAGGGTTAGTGTTAGGGTTAGGGCTCGGTTTAGGGTACGGGTTAGGATTAGGGTACGTGTTAGGGTTAGGGTAGGGGTTAGGGTTAGGGTACGCGTTAGGGTTAGGGTAGTTATTAAACCTATCCCACTCTCTAGATACCCCTTAGCACGTAAAGGAATATTATTTGGGGGTCCAGCCATGGAGAAGAGTTTAGACACTAAGATAAAATAAGGAACACACACATTATAAAGAAATCACATTAGGATTCTCTTTTTAAGCTGTTCCTTAAAACACTAGTGCTTAGGAAATCTATTGGAGGCAGAAGCAGTCAAGGGTAGCCTAGGGGTAGGGTTAGGCTTAGGGTTAGGCTTAGGGTACGGCTTAGGGTACGTGTTCGGGGAGGGCTTCGGGTACGGCGTAGGGTATGGGTTAGGGTTAGGGTTAGGGTTAGTGTTAGGGTTAGGGCTCGGTTTAGTTTACGGGTTAGGATTAGGGTACGTGTTAGGGTTAGGGTAGGGGTTAGGGTTAGGGTACGCGTTACGGTTAGGGTAGTTATTAAACCTATCCCACTCTCTAGATACCCCTTAGCACGTAAAGGAATATTATTTGGGGGTCCAGCCATGGAGAAGAGTTTAGGCACTAAGATAAGAAAAGGAACACACACATTATAAAGAAATCACATTAGGATTCTCTTTTTAAGCTGTTCTTTAAAACACTAGTGCTTAGGAAATCTATTGGAGGCAGAAGCAGTCAAGGGTAGCCTAGGGTTAGGGTTAGGCTTAGGGTTAGGCTTAGGGTACGCCTTAGGGTACGGGTTCGGGGAGGGCTTCGGGTACGGCGTAGGGTATGGGTTAGGGTTAGGGTTAGGGTTAGTGTTAGGGTAAGGGCTCGGTTTAGGGTACGGGTTAGGATTAGGGTACGTGTTAGGGTTAGGGTAGGGGTTAGGGTTAGGGTAGGCGTTAGGGTTAGGGTAGTTATTAAACCTATCCCACTCTCTACATACCCCTTAGCACGTAAAGGAATATTATTTGGGGGTCCAGCCATGGAGAAGAGTTTAGACACTAAGATAATATAAGGAACACACACATTATAAAGAAATCACATTAGGATTCTCTTTTTAAGCTGTTCCTTAAAGCCCTAGTGCTTAGGAAATCTATTGGAGGCAGAAGCAGTCAAGGGTAGCCTAGGGTTAGGGTTAGGCTTAGGGTTAGGCTTAGGGTACGGGTTTGGGGAGGGCTTCGGGTACGGCGTAGGGTATGGGTTAGGGTTAGGGTGAGGGTTAGTGTTAGGGTTAGGGCTCGGTTTAGGGTACGGGTTAGGATTAGGGTACGTGTTAGGGTTAGGGTAGGGGTTAGGGTTAGGGTACGCGTTAGGGTTAGGGTAGTTATTAAACCTATCCCACTCTCTAGATACCCCTTAGCACGTAAAGGAATATTATTTGGGGGTCCAGCCATGGAGAAGAGTTTAGACACTAAGATAAAATAAGGAACACACACATTATAAAGAAATCACATTAGGATTCTCTTTTTAAGCTGTTCCTTAAAACACTAGTGCTTAGGAAATCTATTGGAGGCAGAAGCAGTCAAGGGTAGCCTAGGGTTAGGGTTAGGCTTAGGGTTAGGCTTAGGGTACGGCTTAGGGTACGGGTTCGGGGAGGGCTTCGGGTACGGCGTAGGGTATGGGTTAGGGTTAGGGTTAGGGTTAGTGTTAGGGTTAGGGCTCGGTTTAGGGTACGGGTTAGGATTAGTGTACGTGTTAGGGCTAGGGTAGGGGTTAGGGTTAGGGTACGCGTTAGGGTTAGGGTAGTGATTAAACCTATCCCACTCTCTAGATACCCCTTAGCACATAAAGGAATATTATTTGGGGGTCCAGCCATGGAGAAGAGTTTAGACACTAGGATTAGATAAGGAACACACCCATTATAAAGAAATCACATTAGGATTCTCTTTTTAAGCTGTTCCTTAAAACACTAGTGCTTAGGAAATCTATTGGAGGCAGAAGCAGTCAAGGGTAGCCTAGGGTTAGGGTTAGGCTTAGGGTTAGGCTTAGGGTACGGCTTAGGGTACGGGTTTGGGGAGGGCTTCGGGTACGGCGTAGGGTATGGGTTAGGGTTAGGGTTAGGGTTAGTCTTAGGGTTAGGGCTCGGTTTAGGGTACGGGTTAGGATTAGGGTACGTGTTAGGGTTAGGGTAGGGGTTAGGGTTAGGGTACGCGTTAGGGTTAGGGTAGTTATTAAACCTATCCCACTCTCTAGATACCCCTTAGCACGTAATGGAATATTATTTGGGGGTCCAGCCATGGAGAAGAGTTTAGACACTAAGATAATATAAGGAACACACACATTATAAAGAAATCACATTAGGATTCTCTTTTTAAGCTGTTCCTTAAAACACTAGTGCTTAGGAAATCTATTGGAGGCAGAAGCAGTCAAGGGTAGCCTAGGGTTAGGGTTAGGCTTAGGGTTAGGCTTAGGGTACGGCTTAGGGTACGGGTTCGCGGAGGGCTTCGGGTACGGCGTAGGGTATGGGTTAGGGTTAGGGTTAGGGTTAGTGTTAGGGTTAGGGCTCGGTTTAGGGTACGGGTTAGGATTAGGGTACGTGTTAGGGCTAGGGTAGGGGTTAGGGTTAGGGTACGCGTTAGGGTTAGGGTAGTGATTAAACCTATCCCACTCTCTAGATACCCCTTAGCACATAAAGGAATATTATTTGGGGGTCCAGCCATGGAGAAGAGTTTAGACACTAGGATTAGATAAGGAACACACCCATTATAAAGAAATCACATTAGGATTCTCTTTTTAAGCTGTTCCTTAAAACACTAGTGCTTAGGAAATCTATTGGATTCACAAGCAGTCAAGGGTAGCCTAGGGGTAGGGTTAGGCTTAGGGTTAGGCTTAGGGTACGGCTTAGGGTACGTGTTCGGGGAGGGCTTCGGGTACGGCGTAGGGTATGGGTTAGGGTTAGGGTTAGGGTTAGTGTTAGGGTTAGGGCTCGGTTTAGTTTACGGGTTAGGATTAGGGTACGTGTTAGGGTTAGGGTAGGGGTTAGGGTTAGGGTACGCGTTACGGTTAGGGTAGTTATTAAACCAATCCCACTCTCTAGATACCCCTTAGCACGTAAAGGAATATTATTTGGGGGTCCAGCCATGGAGAAGAGTTTAGGCACTAAGATAAGATAAGGAACACACCCATTATAAAGAAATCACATTAGGATTCTCTTTTTAAGCTGTTCTTTAAAACACTAGTGCTTAGGAAATCTATTGGAGGCAGAAGCAGTCAAGGGTAGCCTAGGGTTAGGGTTAGGCTTAGGGTTAGGCTTAGGGTACGCCTTAGGGTACGGGTTCGGGGAGGGCTTCGGGTACGGCGTAGGGTATGGGTTAGGGTTAGGGTTAGGGTTAGTGTTAGGGTAAGGGCTCGGTTTAGGGTACGGGTTAGGATTAGGGTACGTGTTAGGGTTAGGGTAGGGGTTAGGGTTAGGGTACGCGTTAGGGTTAGGGTAGTTATTAAACCTATCCCACTCTCTACATACCCCTTAGCACGTAAAGGAATATTATTTGGGGGTCCAGCCATGGAGAAGAGTTTAGACACTAAGATAATATAAGGAACACACACATTATAAAGAAATCACATTAGGATTCTCTTTTTAAGCTGTTCCTTAAAGCCCTAGTGCTTAGGAAATCTATTGGAGGCAGAAGCAGTCAAGGGTAGCCTAGGGTTAGGGTTAGGCTTAGGGTTAGGCTTAGGGTACGGGTTTGGGGAGGGCTTCGGGTACGGCGTAGGGTATGGGTTAGGGTTAGGGTGAGGGTTAGTGTTAGGGTTAGGGCTCGGTTTAGGGTACGGGTTAGGATTAGGGTACGTGTTAGGGTTAGGGTAGGGGTTAGGGTTAGGGTACGCGTTAGGGTTAGGGTAGTTATTAAACCTATCCCACTCTCTAGATACCCCTTAGCACGTAAAGGAATATTATTTGGGGGTCCAGCCATGGAGAAGAGTTTAGACACTAAGATAAAATAAGGAACACACACATTATAAAGAAATCACATTAGGATTCTCTTTTTAAGCTGTTCCTTAAAACACTAGTGCTTAGGAAATCTATTGGAGGCAGAAGCAGTCAAGGGTAGCCTAGGGTTAGGGTTAGGCTTAGGTTTAGGCTTAGGGTACGGCTTAGGGTACGGGTTCGGGGAGGGCTTCGGGTACGGCGTAGGGTATGGGTTAGGGTTAGGGTTAGGGTTAGTGTTAGGGTTAGGGCTCGGTTTAGGGTACGGGTTAGGATTAGGGTACGTGTTAGGGCCAGGGTAGGGGTTAGGGTTAGGGTACGCGTTAGGGTTAGGGTAGTGATTAAACCTATCACACTCTCTAGATACCCCTTAGCACATAAAGGAATATTATTTGGGGGTCCAGCCATGGAGAAGAGTTTAGACACTAGGATTAGATAAGGAACACACCCATTATAAAGAAATCACATTAGGATTCTCTTTTTAAGCTGTTCCTTAAAACACTAGTGCTTAGGAAATCTATTGGAGGCAGAAGCAGTCAAGGGTAGCCTAGGGTTAGGGTTAGGCTTAGGGTTAGGCTTAGGGTACGGCTTAGGGTACGTGTTCGGGGAGGGCTTCGGGTACGGCGTAGGGTATGGGTTAGGGTTAGGGTTAGTGTTAGGGTTAGGGCTCGGTTTAGGGTACGGGTTAGGATTAGGGTACGTGTTAGGGTTAGGGTAGGGGTTAGCGTTAGGGTACGCGTTAGGGTTAGGCTAGTTATTAAACCTATCCCACTCTCTAGATACTCCTTAGCACGTAAAGGAATATTATTTGGGTGTCCAGGCATGGAGAAGAGTTTAGACACTAAGATAATATAAGGAACACACACATTATAAAGAAATCACATTAGGATTCTCTTTTTAAGCTGTTCCTTAAAACCCTAGTGCTTAGGAAATCTATTGGAGGCAGAAGCAGTCAAGGGTAGCCTAGGGTTAGGGTTAGGCTTAGGGTTAGGCTTAGGGTACGCCTTAGGGTACGGGTTCGGGGAGGGCTTCGGGTACGGCGTAATGTATGGGTTAGGGTTAGGGTTAGGGTTAGTGTTAGGGTTAGGGCTCGGTTTAGGGTACGGGTTAGGATTAGGGTACGTGTTAGGGTTAGGGTAGGGGTTTGGGTTAGGGTACGCGTTAGGGTTAGGGTAGTTATTAAACCTATCCCACTCTCTAGATACCCCTTAGCACATAAAGGAATATTATTTGGGGGTCCAGCCATGGAGAAGAGTTTAGGCACTAAGATAAGATAAGGAACACACCCATTATAAAGAAATCACATTAGGATTCTCTTTTTAAGCTGTTCCTTAAAACACTAGTGCTTAGGAAATCTATTGGAGGCAGAAGCAGTCAAGGGTAGCCTAGGGTTAGGGTTAGGCTTAGGGTTAGGCTTAGGGTACGGCTTAGGGTACGGGTTCGGGGAGGGCTTCGGGTACGGTGTAGGGTATGGGTTAGGGTTAGGGTTAGGGTTAGTGTTAGGGTTAGGGCTCGGTTTAGGGTACGTGTTAGGATTAGGGTACGTGTTAGGGCTAGGGTAGCGGTTAGGGTTAGGGTACGCGTTAGGGTTAGGGTAGTGATTAAACCTATCCCACTCTCTAGATACCCCTTAGCACATAAAGGAATATTATTTGGGGGTCCAGCCATGGAGAAGAGTTTAGACACTAGGATTAGATAAGGAACACACCCATTATAAAGAAATCACATTAGGATTCTCTTTTTAAGCTGTTCCTTAAAACACTAGTGCTTAGGAAATCTATTGGAGGCAGAAGCAGTCAAGGGTAGCCTAGGGTTAGGGTTAGGCTTAGGGTTAGGCTTAGGGTACGGCTTAGGGTACGGGTTTGGGGAGGGCTTCGGGTACGGCGTAGGGTATGGGTTAGGGTTAGGGTTAGGGTTAGTCTTAGGGTTAGGGCTCGGTTTAGGGTACGGGTTAGGATTAGGGTACGTGTTAGGGTTAGGGTAGGGGTTAGGGTTAGGGTACGCGTTAGGGTTAGGGTAGTTATTAAACCTATCCCACTCTCTAGATACCCCTTAGCACGTAATGGAATATTATTTGGGGGTCCAGCCATGGAGAAGAGTTTAGACACTAAGATAATATAAGGAACACACACATTATAAAGAAATCACATTAGGATTCTCTTTTTAAGCTGTTCCTTAAAACACTAGTGCTTAGGAAATCTATTGGAGGCAGAAGCAGTCAAGGGTAGCCTAGGGTTAGGGTTAGGCTTAGGGTTAGGCTTAGGGTACGGCTTAGGGTACGGGTTCGCGGAGGGCTTCGGGTACGGCGTAGGGTATGGGTTAGGGTTAGGGTTAGGGTTAGTGTTAGGGTTAGGGCTCGGTTTAGGGTACGGGTTAGGATTAGGGTACGTGTTAGGGCTAGGGTAGGGGTTAGGGTTAGGGTACGCGTTAGGGTTAGGGTAGTGATTAAACCTATCCCACTCTCTAGATACCCCTTAGCACATAAAGGAATATTATTTGGGGGTCCAGCCATGGAGAAGAGTTTAGACACTAGGATTAGATAAGGAACACACCCATTATAAAGAAATCACATTAGGATTCTCTTTTTAAGCTGTTCCTTAAAACACTAGTGCTTAGGAAATCTATTGGATTCACAAGCAGTCAAGGGTAGCCTAGGGGTAGGGTTAGGCTTAGGGTTAGGCTTAGGGTACGGCTTAGGGTACGTGTTCGGGGAGGGCTTCGGGTACGGCGTAGGGTATGGGTTAGGGTTAGGGTTAGGGTTAGTGTTAGGGTTAGGGCTCGGTTTAGTTTACGGGTTAGGATTAGGGTACGTGTTAGGGTTAGGGTAGGGGTTAGGGTTAGGGTACGCGTTACGGTTAGGGTAGTTATTAAACCTATCCCACTCTCTAGATACCCCTTAGCACGTAAAGGAATATTATTTGGGGGTCCAGCCATGGAGAAGAGTTTAGGCACTAAGATAAGATAAGGAACACACCCATTATAAAGAAATCACATTAGGATTCTCTTTTTAAGCTGTTCTTTAAAACACTAGTGCTTAGGAAATCTATTGGAGGCAGAAGCAGTCAAGGGTAGCCTAGGGTTAGGGTTAGGCTTAGGGTTAGGCTTAGGGTACGCCTTAGGGTACGGGTTCGGGGAGGGCTTCGGGTACGGCGTAGGGTATGGGTTAGGGTTAGGGTTAGGGTTAGTGTTAGGGTAAGGGCTCGGTTTAGGGTACGGGTTAGGATTAGGGTACGTGTTAGGGTTAGGGTAGGGGTTAGGGTTAGGGTACGCGTTAGGGTTAGGGTAGTTATTAAACCTATCCCACTCTCTACATACCCCTTAGCACGTAAAGGAATATTATTTGGGGGTCCAGCCATGGAGAAGAGTTTAGACACTAAGATAATATAAGGAACACACACATTATAAAGAAATCACATTAGGATTCTCTTTTTAAACTGTTCCTTAAAGCCCTAGTGCTTAGGAAATCTATTGGAGGCAGAAGCAGTCAAGGGTAGCCTAGGGTTAGGGTTAGGCTTAGGGTTAGGCTTAGGGTACGGGTTTGGGGAGGGCTTCGGGTACGGCGTAGGGTATGGGTTAGGGTTAGGGTGAGGGTTAGTGTTAGGGTTAGGGCTCGGTTTAGGGTACGGGTTAGGATTAGGGTACGTGTTAGGGTTAGGGTAGGGGTTAGGGTTAGGGTACGCGTTAGGGTTAGGGTAGTTATTAAACCTATCCCACTCTCTAGATACCCCTTAGCACGTAAAGGAATATTATTTGGGGGTCCAGCCATGGAGAAGAGTTTAGACACTAAGATAAAATAAGGAACACACACATTATAAAGAAATCACATTAGGATTCTCTTTTTAAGCTGTTCCTTAAAACACTAGTGCTTAGGAAATCTATTGGAGGCAGAAGCAGTCAAGGGTAGCCTAGGGTTAGGGTTAGGCTTAGGTTTAGGCTTAGGGTACGGCTTAGGGTACGGGTTCGGGGAGGGCTTCGGGTACGGCGTAGGGTATGGGTTAGGGTTAGGGTTAGGGTTAGTGTTAGGGTTAGGGCTCGGTTTAGGGTACGGGTTAGGATTAGGGTACGTGTTAGGGCTAGGGTAGGGGTTAGGGTTAGGGTACGCGTTAGGGTTAGGGTAGTGATTAAACCTATCCCACTCTCTAGATACCCCTTAGCACATAAAGGAATATTATTTGGGGGTCCAGCCATGGAGAAGAGTTTAGACACTAGGATTAGATAAGGAACACACCCATTATAAAGAAATCACATTAGGATTCTCTTTTTAAGCTGTTCCTTAAAACACTAGTGCTTAGGAAATCTATTGGAGGCAGAAGCAGTCAAGGGTAGCCTAGGGTTAGGGTTAGGCTTAGGGTTAGGCTTAGGGTACGGCTTAGGGTACGTGTTCGGGGAGGGCTTCGGGTACGGCGTAGGGTATGGGTTAGGGTTAGGGTTAGTGTTAGTGTTAGGGTTAGGGCTCGGTTTAGGGTACGGGTTAGGATTAGGGTACGTGTTAGGGTTAGGGTAGGGGTTGGGGTTAGGGTACGCGTTAGGGTTAGGGTAGTTATTAAACCTATCCCACTCTCTAGATACCCCTTAGCACGTAAAGGAATATTATTTGGGGGTCCAGCCATGGAGCAGAGTTTAGACACTAAGATAATATAAGGAACACACACATTATAAAGAAATCACATTAGGATTCTCTTTTTAAGCTGTTCCTTAAAACACTAGTGCTTAGGAAATCTATTGGAGGCAGAAGCAGTCAAGGGTAGCCTAGGGTTAGGGTTAGGCTTAGGGTTAGGCTTAGGGTACGCCTTAGGGTACGGGTTCGGGGAGGGCTTCGGGTACGGCGTAATGTATGGGTTAGGGTTAGGGTTAGGGTTAGTGTTAGGGTTAGGGCTCGGTTTAGGGTACGGGTTAGGATTAGGGTACGTGTTAGGGTTAGGGTAGGGGTTTGGGTTAGGGTACGCGTTAGGGTTAGGGTAGTTATTAAACCTATCCCACTCTCTAGATACCCCTTAGCACATAAAGGAATATTATTTGGGGGTCCAGCCATGGAGAAGAGTTTAGGCACTAAGATAAGATAAGGAACACACCCATTATAAAGAAATCACATTAGGATTCTCTTTTTAAGCTGTTCCTTAAAACACTAGTGCTTAGGAAATCTATTGGAGGCAGAAGCAGTCAAGGGTAGCCTAGGGTTAGGGTTAGGCTTAGGGTTAGGCTTAGGGTACGGCTTAGGGTACGGGTTCGGGGAGGGCTTCGGGTACGGCGTAGGGTATGGGTTAGGGTTAGGGTTAGGGTTAGTGTTAGGGTTAGGGCTCGGTTTAGGGTACGTGTTAGGATTAGGGTACGTGTTAGGGCTAGGGTAGCGGTTAGGGTTAGGGTACGCGTTAGGGTTAGGGTAGTGATTAAACCTATCCCACTCTCTAGATACCCCTTAGCACATAAAGGAATATTATTTGGGGGTCCAGCCATGGAGAAGAGTTTAGACACTAGGATTAGATAAGGAACACACCCATTATAAAGAAATCACATTAGGATTCTCTTTTTAAGCTGTTCCTTAAAACACTAGTGCTTAGGAAATCTATTGGATTCACAAGCAGTCAAGGGTAGCCTAGGGTTAGGGTTAGGCTTAGGGTTAGGCTTAGGGTACGGCTTAGGGTACGTGTTCGGGGAGGGCTTCGGGTACGGCGTAGGGTATGGGTTAGGGTTAGGGTTAGGGTTAGTGTTAGGGTTAGGGCTCGGTTTAGTTTACGGGTTAGGATTAGGGTACGTGTTAGAGTTAGGGTAGGGGTTAGGGTTAGGGTACGCGTTACGGTTAGGGAAGTTATTAAACCTATCCCACTCTCTAGATACCCCTTAGCACGTAAAGGAATATTATTTGGGGGTCCAGCCATGGAGAAGAGTTTAGGCACTAAGATAAGATAAGGAACACACCCATTATAAAGAAATCACATTAGGATTCTCTTTTTAAGCTGTTCCTTAAAACACTAGTGCTTAGGAAATCTATTGGAGGCAGAAGCAGTCAAGGGTAGCCTAGGGTTAGGGTTAGGCTTAGGGTTAGGCTTAGGGTACGCCTTAGGGTACGGGTTCGGGGAGGGCTTCGGGTACGGCGTAGGGTATGGGTTAGGGTTAGGGTTAGGGTTAGTGTTAGGGTTAGGGCTCGGTTTAGGGTACGGGTTAGGATTAGGGTACGTGTTAGGGCTAGGGTAGGGGTTAGGGTTAGGGTACGCGTTAGGGTTAGGGTAGTGATTAAACCTATCCCACTCTCTAGATACCCCTTAGCACATAAAGGAATATTATTTGGGGGTCCAGCCATGGAGAAGAGTTTAGACACTAGGATTAGATAAGGAACACACCCATTATAAAGAAATCACATTAGGATTCTCTTTTTAAGCTGTTCCTTAAAACACTAGTGCTTAGGAAATCTATTGGATTCACAAGCAGTCAAGGGTAGCCTAGGGTTAGGGTTAGGCTTAGGGTTAGGCTTAGGGTACGGCTTAGGGTACGTGTTCGGGGAGGGCTTCGGGTACGGCGTAGGGTATGGGTTAGGGTTAGGGTTAGGGTTAGTGTTAGGGTTAGGGCTCGGTTTAGTTTACGGGTTAGGATTAGGGTACGTGTTAGGGTTAGGGTAGGGGTTAGGGTTAGGGTACGCGTTACGGTTAGGGTAGTTATTAAACCTATCCCACTCTCTAGATACCCCTTAGCACGTAAAGGAATATTATTTGGGGGTCCAGCCATGGAGAAGAGTTTAGGCACTAAGATAAGATAAGGAACACACCCATTATAAAGAAATCACATTAGGATTCTCTTTTTAAGCTGTTCCTTAAAACACTAGTGCTTAGGAAATCTATTGGAGGCAGAAGCAGTCAAGGGTAGCCTAGGGTTAGGGTTAGGCTTAGGGTTAGGCTTAGGGTACGGCTTAGGGTACGGGTTTGGGGAGGGCTTCGGGTACGGCGTAGGGTATGGGTTAGGGTTAGGGTTAGGGTTAGTGTTAGGGTTAGGGCTCGGTTTAGGGTACGGGTTAGGATTAGGGTACGTGTTAGGGTTAGGGTAGGGGTTAGGGTTAGGGTACGCGTTAGGGTTAGGGTAGTTATTAAACCTATCCCACTCTCTAGATACCCCTTAGCACGTAAAGGAATATTATTTGGGGGTCCAGCCATGGAGAAGAGTTTAGACACTAAGATAATATAAGGAACACACACATTATAAAGAAATAACATTAGGATTCTCTTTTTAAGCTGTTCCTTAAAACACTAGTGCTTAGGAAATCTATTGGAGGCAGAAGCAGTCAAGGGTAGCCTAGGGTTAGGGTTAGGCTTAGGGTTAGGCTTAGGGTACGCCTTAGGGTACGGGTTCGGGGAGGGCTTCGGGTACGGCGTAGGGTATGGGTTAGGGTTAGGGTTAGTGTTAGTGTTAGGGTTAGGGCTCGGTTTAGGGTACGGGTTAGGATTAGGGTACGTGTTAGGGTTAGGGTAGGGGTTAGGGTTAGGGTACGCGTTAGGGTTAGGGTAGTGATTAAACCTATCCCACTCTCTAGATACCCTTAGCACGTAAAGGAATATTATTTGGGGGTCCAGCCATGGAGAAGAGTTTAGGCACTAAGATAAGATAAGGAACACACCCATTATAAAGAAATCACATTAGGATTCTCTTTTTAAGCTGTTCCTTAAAACACTAGTGCTTAGGAAATCTATTGGAGGCAGAAGCAGTCAAGGGTAGCCTAGGGTTAGGGTTAGGCTTAGGGTTAGGCTTAGGGTACGCCTTAGGGTACGGGTTCGGGGAGGGCTTCGGGTACGGCGTAGGGTATGGGTTAGGGTTAGGGTTAGGGTTAGTGTTAGGGTAAGGGCTCGGTTTAGGGTACGGTTTAGGATTAGGGTACGTGTTAGGGTTAGGGTAGGGGTTAGGGTTAGGGTACGCGTTAGGGTTAGGGTAGTTATTAAACCTATCCCACTCTCTACATACCACTTAGCACGTAAAGGAATATTATTTGGGGGTCCAGCCATGGAGAAGAGTTTAGACACTAAGATAATATAAGGAACACACACATTATAAAGAAATCACATTAGGATTCTCTTTTTAAGCTGTTCCTTAAAGCCCTAGTGCTTAGGAAATCTATTGGAGGCAGAAGCAGTCAAGGGTAGCCTAGGGTTAGGGTTAGGCTTAGGGTTAGGCTTAGGGTACGGCTTAGGGTACGGGTTTGGGGAGGGCTTCGGGTACGGCGTAGGGTATGGGTTAGGGTTAGGGTTAGGGTTAGTCTTAGGGTTAGGGCTCGGTTTAGGGTACGGGTTAGGATTAGGGTACATGTTAGGGTTAGGGTAGGGGTTAGGGTTAGGGTACGCGTTAGGGTTAGGGTAGTTATTAAACCTATCCCACTCTCTAGATACCCCTTAGCACGTAATGGAATATTATTTGGGGGTCCAGCCATGGAGAAGAGTTTAGACACTAAGATAATATAAGGAACACACACATTATAAAGAAATCACATTAGGATTCTCTTTTTAAGCTGTTCCTTAAAACACTAGTGCTTAGTAAATCTATTGGAGGCAGAAGCAGTCAAGGGTAGCCTAGGGTTAGGGTTAGGCTTAGGGTTAGGCTTAGGATACGGCTTAGGGTACGGGTTCGGGGAGGGCTTCGGGTACGGCGTAGGGTATGGGTTAGGGTTAGGGTTAGGGTTAGTGTTAGGGTTAGGGCTCGGTTTAGGGTACGGGTTAGGATTAGGGTACGTGTTAGGGCTAGGGTAGGGGTTAGGGTTAGGGTACGCGTTAGGGTTAGGGTAGTGATTAAACCTATCCCACTCTCTAGATACCCCTTAGCACATAAAGGAATATTATTTAGGGGTCCAGCCATGGAGAAGAGTTTAGACACTAGGATTAGATAAGGAACACACCCATTATAAAGAAATCACATTAGGATTATCTTTTTAAGCTGTTCCTTAAAACACTAGTGCTTAGGAAATCTATTGGATTCACAAGCAGTCAAGGGTAGCCTAGGGTTAGGGTTAGGCTTAGGGTTAGGCTTAGGGTACGGCTTAGGGTACGTGTTCGGGGAGGGCTTCGGGTACGGCGTAGGGTATGTGTTAGGGTTAGGGTTAGGGTTAGTGTTAGGGTTAGGGCTCGGTTTAGTTTACGGGTTAGGATTAGGGTACGTGTTAGGGTTAGGGTAGGGGTTAGGGTTAGGGTACGCGTTACGGTTAGGGTAGTTATTAAACCTATCCCACTCTCTAGATACCCCTTAGCACGTAAAGGAATATTATTTGGGGGTCCAGCCATGGAGAAGAGTTTAGGCACTAAGATAAGATAAGGAACACACCCATTATAAAGAAATCACATTAGGATTCTCTTTTTAAGCTGTTCCTTAAAACACTAGTGCTTAGGAAATCTATTGGAGGCAGAAGCAGTCAAGGGTAGCCTAGGGTTAGGGTTAGGCTTAGGGTTAGGCTTAGGGTACGCCTTAGGGTACGGGTTTGGGGAGGGCTTCGGGTACGGCGTAGGGTATGGGTTAGGGTTAGGGTGAGGGTTAGTGTTAGGGTTAGGGCTCGGTTTAGGGTACGGGTTAGGATTAGGGTACGTGTTAGGGTTAGGGTAGGGGTTAGGGTTATGGTACGCGTTAGGGTTAGGGTAGTTATTAAACCTATCCCACTCTCTAGATACCCCTTAGCACGTAAAGGAATATTATTTGGGGGTCCAGCCATGGAGAAGAGTTTAGACACTAAGATAATATAAGGAAAACACACATTATAAAGAAATCACATTAGGATTCTCTTTTTAAGCTGTTCCTTAAAACACTAGTGCTTAGGAAATCTATTGGAGGCAGAAGCAGTCAAGTGTAGCCTAGGGTTAGGGTTAGGCTTAGGGTTAGGCTTAGGGTACGGCTTAGGGTACGGGTTCGGGGAGGGCTTCGGGTACGGCGTAGGGTATGGGTTAGGGTTAGGGTTAGGGTTAGTGTTAGGGTTAGGGCTCGGTTTAGGGTACGGGTTAGGATTAGGGTACGTGTTAGGGCTAGGGTAGGGGTTAGGGTTAGGGTACGCGTTAGGGTTAGGGTAGTGATTAAACCTATCCCACTCTCTAGATACCCCTTAGCACATAAAGGAATATTATTTGGGGGTCCAGCCATGGAGAAGAGTTTAGACACTAGGATTAGATAAGGAACACACCCATTATAAAGAAATCACATTAGGATTCTCTTTTTAAGCTGTTCCTTAAAACACTAGTGCTTAGGAAATCTATTGGATTCACAAGCAGTCAAGGGTAGCCTAGGGGTAGGGTTAGGCTTAGGGTTAGGCTTAGGGTACGGCTTAGGGTACGTGTTCGGGGAGGGCTTCGGGTACGGCGTAGGGTATGGGTTAGGGTTAGGGTTAGGGTTAGTGTTAGGGTTAGGGCTCGGTTTAGTTTACGGGTTAGGATTAGGGTACGTGTTAGGGTTAGGGTAGGGGTTAGGGTTAGGGTACGCGTTACGGTTAGGGTAGTTATTAAACCTATCCCACTCTCTAGATACCCCTTAGCACGTAAAGGAATATTATTTGGGGGTCCAGCCATGGAGAAGAGTTTAGGCACTAAGATAAGATAAGGAACACACCCATTATAAAGAAATCACATTAGGATTCTCTTTTTAAGCTGTTCCTTAAAACACTAGTGCTTAGGAAATCTATTGGAGGCAGAAGCAGTCAAGGGTAGCCTAGGGTTAGGGTTAGGCTTAGGGTTAGGCTTAGGGTACGGCTTAGGGTACGGGTTTGGGGAGGGCTTCGGGTACGGCGTAGGGTATGGGTTAGGGTTAGGGTTAGGGTTAGTGTTAGGGTTAGGGCTCGGTTTAGGGTACGGGTTAGGATTAGGGTACGTGTTAGGGTTAGGGTAGGGGTTAGGGTTAGGGTACGCGTTAGGGTTAGGGTAGTTATTAAACCTATCCCACTCTCTAGATACCCCTTAGCACGTAAAGGAATATTATTTGGGGGTCCAGCCATGGAGAAGAGTTTAGACACTAAGATAATATAAGGAACACACACATTATAAAGAAATCACATTAGGATTCTCTTTTTAAGCTGTTCCTTAAAACACTAGTGCTTAGGAAATCTATTGGAGGCAGAAGCAGTCAAGGGTAGCCTAGGGTTAGGGTTAGGCTTAGGGTTAGGCTTAGGGTACGGCTTAGGGTACGGGTTCGGGGAGGGCTTCGGGTACGGCGTAGGGTATGGGTTAGGGTTAGGGTTAGGGTTAGTGTTAGGGTTAGGGCTCGGTTTAGGGTACGGGTTAGGATTAGGGTACGTGTTAGGGCTAGGGTAGGGGTTAGGGTTAGGGTACGCGTTAGGGTTAGGGTAGTGATTAAACCTATCCCACTCTCTAGATACCCCTTAGCACATAAAGGAATATTATTTGGGGGTCCAGCCATGGAGAAGAGTTTAGACACTAGGATTAGATAAGGAACACACCCATTATAAAGAAATCACATTAGGATTCTCTTTTTAAGCTGTTCCTTAAAACACTAGTGCTTAGGAAATCTATTGGATTCACAAGCAGTCAAGGGTAGCCTAGGGGTAGGGTTAGGCTTAGGGTTAGGCTTAGGGTACGGCTTAGGGTACGTGTTCGGGGAGGGCTTCGGGTACGGCGTAGGGTATGGGTTAGGGTTAGGGTTAGGGTTAGTGTTAGGGTTAGGGCTCGGTTTAGTTTACGGGTTAGGATTAGGGTACGTGTTAGGGTTAGGGTAGGGGTTAGGGTTAGGGTACGCGTTACGGTTAGGGTAGTTATTAAACCTATCCCACTCTCTAGATACCCCTTAGCACGTAAAGGAATATTATTTGGGGGTCCAGCCATGGAGAAGAGTTTAGGCACTAAGATAAGATAAGGAACACACCCATTATAAAGAAATCACATTAGGATTCTCTTTTTAAGCTGTTCCTTAAAACACTAGTGCTTAGGAAATCTATTGGAGGCAGAAGCAGTCAAGGGTAGCCTAGGGTTAGGGTTAGGCTTAGGGTTAGGCTTAGGGTACGGCTTAGGGTACGGGTTTGGGGAGGGCTTCGGGTACGGCGTAGGGTATGGGTTAGGGTTAGGGTTAGGGTTAGTGTTAGGGTTAGGGCTCGGTTTAGGGTACGGGTTAGGATTAGGGTACGTGTTAGGGTTAGGGTAGGGGTTAGGGTTAGGGTACGCGTTAGGGTTAGGGTAGTTATTAAACCTATCCCACTCTCTAGATACCCCTTAGCACGTAAAGGAATATTATTTGGGGGTCCAGCCATGGAGAAGAGTTTAGACACTAAGATAATATAAGGAACACACACATTATAAAGAAATCACATTAGGATTCTCTTTTTAAGCTGTTCCTTAAAACACTAGTGCTTAGGAAATCTATTGGAGGCAGAAGCAGTCAAGGGTAGCCTAGGGTTAGGGTTAGGCTTAGGGTTAGGCTTAGGGTACGGCTTAGGGTACGGGTTCGGGGAGGGCTTCGGGTACGGCGTAGGGTATGGGTTAGGGTTAGGGTTAGGGTTAGTGTTAGGGTTAGGGCTCGGTTTAGGGTACGGGTTAGGATTAGGGTACGTGTTAGGGTTAGGGTAGGGGTTAGGGTTAGGGTACGCGTCAGGGTTAGGGTAGTGATTAAACCTATCCCACTCTCTAGATACCCCTTAGCACGTAAAGGAATATTATTTGGGGGTCCAGCCATGGAGAAGAGTTTAGGCACTAAGATAAGATAAGGAACACACCCATTATAAAGAAATCACATTAGGATTCTCTTTTTAAGCTGTTCCTTAAAACACTAGTGCTTAGGAAATCTATTGGAGGCAGAAGCAGTCAAGGGTAGCCTAGGGTTAGGGTTAGGCTTAGGGTTAGGCTTAGGGTACGCCTTAGGGTATGGGTTCGGGGAGGGCTTCGGGTACGACGTAGGGTATGGGTTAGGGTTAGGTTTAGGGTTAGTGTTAGGGTAAGGGCTCGGTTTAGGGTACGGTTTAGGATTAGGGTACGTGTTAGGGTTAGGGTAGGGGTTAGGGTTAGGGTACGCGTTAGGGTTAGGGTAGTTATTAAACCTATCCCACTCTCTACATACCCCTTAGCACGTAAAGGAATATTATTTGGGGGTCCAGGCATGGAGAAGAGTTTAGACACTAAGATAATATAAGGAACACACACATTATAAAGAAATCACATTAGGATTCTCTTTTTAAGCTGTTCCTTAAAGCCCTAGTGCTTAGGAAATCTATTGGAGGCAGAAGCAGTCAAGGGTAGCCTAGGGTTAGGGTTAGGCTTAGGGTTAGGCTTAGGGTACGGCTTAGGGTACGGGTTTGGGGAGGGCTTCGGGTACGGCGTAGGGTATGGGTTAGGGTTAGGGTTAGGGTTAGTCTTAGGGTTAGGGCTCGGTTTTGGGTACGGGTTAGGATTAGGGTACGTGTTAGGGTTAGGGTAGGGGTTAGGGTTAGGGTACGCGTTAGGGTTAGGGTAGTTATTAAACCTATCCCACTCTCTAGATACCCCTTAGCACGTAATGGAATATTATTTGGGGGTCCAGCCATGGAGAAGAGTTTAGACACTAAGATAATATAAGGAACCCACACATTATAAAGAAATCACATTAGGATTCTCTTTTTAAGCTGTTCCTTAAAACACTAGTGCTTAGGAAATCTATTGGAGGCAGAAGCAGTCAAGGGTAGCCTAGGGTTAGGGTTAGGCTTAGGGTTAGGCTTAGGGTATGGCTTAGGGTACGGGTTCGGGGAGGGCTTCGGGTACGGCGTAGGGTATGGGTTAGGGTTAGGGTTAGGGTTAGTGTTAGGGTTAGGGCTCGGTTTAGGGTACGGGTTAGGATTAGGGTACGTGTTAGGGCTAGGGTAGGGGTTAGGGTTAGGGTACGCGTTAGGGTTAGGGCAGTGATTAAACCTATCCCACTCTCTAGATACCCCTTAGCACATAAAGGAATATTATTTAGGGGTCCAGCCATGGAGAAGTGTTTAGACACTAGGATTAGATAAGGAACACACCCATTATAAAGAAATCACATTAGGATTCTCTTTTTAAGCTGTTCCTTAAAACACTAGTGCTTAGGAAATCTATTGGATTCACAAGCAGTCAAGGGTAGCCTAGGGTTAGGGTTAGGCTTAGGGTTAGGCTTAGGGTACGGCTTAGGGTACGTGTTCGGGGAGGGCTTCGGGTACGGCGTAGGGTATGTGTTAGGGTTAGGGTTAGGGTTAGTGTTAGGGTTAGGGCTCGGTTTAGTTTACGGGTTAGGATTAGGGTACGTGTTAGGGTTAGGGTAGGGGTTAGGGTTAGGGTACGCGTTACGGTTAGGGTAGTTATTAAACCTATCCCACTCTCTAGATACCCCTTAGCACGTAAAGGAATATTATTTGGGGGTCCAGCCATGGAGAAGAGTTTAGGCACTAAGATAAGATAAGGAACACACCCATTATAAAGAAATCACATTAGGATTCTCTTTTTAAGCTGTTCCTTAAAACACTAGTGCTTAGGAAATCTATTGGAGGCAGAAGCAGTCAAGGGTAGCCTAGGGTTAGGGTTAGGCTTAGGGTTAGGCTTAGGGTACGCCTTAGGGTACGGGTTTGGGGAGGGCTTCGGGTACGGCGTAGGGTATGGGTTAGGGTTAGGGTGAGGGTTAGTGTTAGGGTTAGGGCTCGGTTTAGGGTACGGGTTAGGATTAGGGTACGTGTTAGGGTTAGGGTAGGGGTTAGGGTTATGGTACGCGTTAGGGTTAGGGTAGTTATTAAACCTATCCCACTCTCTAGATACCCCTTAGCACGTAAAGGAATATTATTTGGGGGTCCAGCCATGGAGAAGAGTTTAGACACTAAGATAATATAAGGAACACACACATTATAAAGAAATCACATTAGGATTCTCTTTTTAAGCTGTTCCTTAAAACACTAGTGCTTAGGAAATCTATTGGAGGCAGAAGCAGTCAAGGGTAGCCTAGGGTTAGGTTTAGGCTTAGGGTTAGGCTTAGGGTACGGCTTAGGGTACGGGTTCGGGGAGGGCTTTGGGTACGGCGTAGGGTATGGGTTAGGGTTAGGGTTAGGGTTAGTGTTAGGGTTAGGGCTCGGTTTAGGGTACGGGTTAGGATTAGGGTACGTGTTAGGGCTAGGGTAGGGGTTAGGGTTAGGGTACGCGTTAGGGTTAGGGTAGTGATTAAACCTATCCCACTCTCTAGATACCCCTTAGCACATAAAGGAATATTATTTGGGGGTCCAGCCATGGAGAAGAGTTTAGACACTAGGATTAGATAAGGAACACACCCATTATAAAGAAATCACATTAGGATTCTCTTTTTAAGCTGTTCCTTAAAACACTAGTGCTTAGGAAATCTATTGGATTCACAAGCAGTCAAGGGTAGCCTAGGGGTAGGGTTAGGCTTAGGGTTAGGCTTAGGGTACGGCTTAGGGTACGTGTTCGGGGAGGGCTTCGGGTACGGCGTAGGGTATGGGTTAGGGTTAGGGTTAGGGTTAGTGTTAGGGTTAGGGCTCGGTTTAGTTTACGGGTTAGGATTAGGGTACGTGTTAGGGTTAGGGTAGGGGTTAGGGTTAGGGTACGCGTTACGGTTAGGGTAGTTATTAAACCTATCCCACTCTCTAGATACCCCTTAGCACGTAAAGGAATATTATTTGGGGGTCCAGCCATGGAGAAGAGTTTAGGCACTAAGATAAGATAAGGAACACACCCATTATAAAGAAATCACATTAGGATTCTCTTTTTAAGCTGTTCTTTAAAACACTAGTGCTTAGGAAATCTATTGGAGGCAGAAGCAGTCAAGGGTAGCCTAGGGTTAGGGTTAGGCTTAGGGTTAGTCTTAGGGTACGCCTTAGGGTACGGGTTCGGGGAGGGCTTCGGGTACGGCGTAGGGTATGGGTTAGGGTTAGGGTTAGGGTTAGTGTTAGGGTAAGGGCTCGGTTTAGGGTACGGGTTAGGATTAGGGTACGTGTTAGGGTTAGGGTAGGGGTTAGGGTTAGGGTACGCGTTAGGGTTAGGGTAGTTATTAAACCTATCCCACTCTCTACATACCCCTTAGCACGTAAAGGAATATTATTTGGGGGTCCAGCCATGGAGAAGAGTTTAGACACTAAGATAATATAAGGAACACACACATTATAAAGAAATCACATTAGGATTCTCTTTTTAAGCTGTTCCTTAAAGCCCTAGTGCTTAGGAAATCTATTGGAGGCAGAAGCAGTCAAGGGTAGCCTAGGGTTAGGGTTAGGCTTAGGGTTAGGCTTAGGGTACGGGTTTGGGGAGGGCTTCGGGTACGGCGTAGGGTATGGGTTAGGGTTAGGGTGAGGGTTAGTGTTAGGGTTAGGGCTCGGTTTAGGGTACGGGTTAGGATTAGGGTACGTGTTAGGGTTAGGGTAGGGGTTAGGGTTAGGGTACGCGTTAGGGTTAGGGTAGTTATTAAACCTATCCCACTCTCTAGATACCCCTTAGCACGTAAAGGAATATTATTTGGGGGTCCAGCCATGGAGAAGAGTTTAGACACTAAGATAAAATAAGGAACACACACATTATAAAGAAATCACATTAGGATTCTCTTTTTAAGCTGTTACTTAAAACACTAGTGCTTAGGAAATCTATTGGAGGCAGAAGCAGTCAAGGGTAGCCTAGGGTTAGGGTTAGGCTTAGGGTTAGGCTTAGGGTACGGCTTAGGGTACGGGTTCGGGGAGGGCTTCGGGTACGGCGTAGGGTATGGGTTAGGGTTAGGGTTAGGGTTAGTGTTAGGGTTAGGGCTCGGTTTAGGGTACGGGTTAGGATTAGGGTACGTGTTAGGGCTAGGGTAGGGGTTAGGGTTAGGGTACGCGTTAGGGTTAGGGTAGTGATTAAACCTATCCCACTCTCTAGATACCCCTTAGCACATAAAGGAATATTATTTGGGGGTCCAGCCATGGAGAAGAGTTTAGACACTAGGATTAGATAAGGAACACACCCATTATAAAGAAATCACATTAGGATTCTCTTTTTAAGCTGTTCCTTAAAACACTAGTGCTTAGGAAATCTATTGGAGGCAGAAGCAGTCAAGGGTAGCCTAGGGTTACGGTTAGGCTTAGGGTTAGGCTTAGGGTACGGCTTAGGGTACGGGTTTGGGGAGGGCTTCGGGTACGGCGTAGGGTATGGGTTAGGGTTAGGGTTAGGGTTAGTGTTAGGGTTAGGGCTCGGTTTAGGGTACGGGTTAGGATTAGGGTACGTGTTAGGGTTAGGGTAGGGGTTGGGGTTAGGG
This sequence comes from Balaenoptera physalus, assembly GCF_965194825.1. NCBI lineage: Eukaryota > Metazoa > Chordata > Mammalia > Artiodactyla > Balaenopteridae > Balaenoptera > Balaenoptera physalus. Next base: position 1,815,548 of record NW_028126471.1, read on the forward strand.
TACGCGTTAGGGTTAGGGTAGTTATTAAACCTATCCCACTCTCTAGATACCCCTTAGCACGTAAAGGAATATTATTTGGGGGTCCAGCCATGGAGCAGAGTTTAGACACTAAGATAATATAAGGAACACACACATTATAAAGAAATCACATTAGGATTCTCTTTTTAAGCTGTTCCTTAAAACACTAGTGCTTAGGAAATCTATTGGAGGCAGAAGCAGTGGAGGGTAGCCTAGGGTTAGGGTTAGGCTTAGGGTTAGGCTTAGGGTACGCCTTAGGGTACGGGTTCGGGGAGGGCTTCGGGTACGGCGTAATGTATGGGTTAGTGTTAGGGTTAGGGTTAGTGTTAGGGTTAGGGCTCGGTTTAGGGTACGGGTTAGGATTAGGGTACGTGTTAGGGTTAGGGTAGGGGTTTGGGTTAGGGTACGCGTTAGGGTTAGGGTAGTTATTAAACCTATCCCACTCTCTAGATACCCCTTAGCACATAAAGGAATATTATTTGGGGGTCCAGCCATGGAGAAGAGTTTAGGCACTAAGATAAGATAAGGAACACACCCATTATAAAGAAATCACATTAGGATTCTCTTTTTAAGCTGTTCCTTAAAACACTAGTGCTTAGGAAATCTATTGGAGGCAGAAGCAGTCAAGGGTAGCCTAGGGTTAGGGTTAGGCTTAGGGTTAGGCTTAGGGTACGGCTTAGGGTACGGGTTCGGGGAGGGCTTCGGGTACGGCGTAGGGTATGGGTTAGGGTTAGGGTTAGGGTTAGTGTTAGGGTTAGGGCTCGGTTTAGGGTACGTGTTAGGATTAGGGTACGTGTTAGGGCTAGGGTAGCGGTTAGGGTTAGGGTACGCGTTAGGGTTAGGGTAGTGATTAAACCTATCCCACTCTCTAGATACCCCTTAGCACATAAAGGAATATTATTTGGGGGTCCAGCCATGGAGAAGAGTTTAGACACTAGGATTAGATAAGGAACACACCCATTATAAAGAAATCACATTAGGATTCTCTTTTTATGCTGTTCCTTAAAACACTAGTGCTTAGGAAATCTATTGGATTCACAAGCAGTCAAGGGTAGCCTAGGGTTAGGGTTAGGCTTAGGGTTAGGCTTAGGGTACGGCTTAGGGTACGTGTTCGGGGAGGGCTTCGGGTACGGCGTAGGGTATGGGTTAGGGTTAGGGTTAGGGTTAGTGTTAGGGTTAGGGCTCGGTTTAGTTTACGGGTTAGGATTAGGGTACGTGTTAGAGTTAGGGTAGGGGTTAGGGTTAGGGTACGCGTTACGGTTAGGGTAGTTATTAAACCTATCCCACTCTCTAGATACCCCTTAGCACGTAAAGGAATATTATTTGGGGGTCCAGCCATGGAGAAGAGTTTAGGCACTAAGATAAGATAAGGAACACACCCATTATAAAGAAATCACATTAGGATTCTCTTTTTAAGCTGTTCCTTAAAACACTAGTGCTTAGGAAATCTATTGGAGGCAGAAGCAGTCAAGGGTAGCCTAGGGTTAGGGTTAGGCTTAGGGTTAGGCTTAGGGTACGCCTTAGGGTACGGGTTCGGGGAGGGCTTCGGGTACGGCGTAGGGTATGGGTTAGGGTTAGGGTTAGGGTTAGTGTTAGGGTAAGGGCTCGGTTTAGGGTACGGGTTAGGATTAGGGTACGTGTTAGGGTTAGGGTAGGGGTTAGGGTTAGGGTACGCGTTAGGGTTAGGGTAGTTATTAAACCTATCCCACTCTCTACATACCCCTTAGCACGTAAAGGAATATTATTTGGGGGTCCAGCCATGGAGAAGAGTTTAGACACTAAGATAATATAAGGAACACACACATTATAAAGAAATCACATTAGGATTCTCTTTTTAAGCTGTTCCTTAAAACACTAGTGCTTAGGAAATCTATTGGAGGCAGAAGCAGTCAAGGGTAGCCTAGGGTTAGGGTTAGGCTTAGGGTTAGGCTTAGGGTACGGCTTAGGGTACGGGTTCGGGGAGGGCTTCGGGTACGGCGTAGGGTATGGGTTAGGGTTAGGGTTAGGTTTAGTGTTAGGGTTAGGGCTCGGTTTAGGGTACGGGTTAGGATTAGGGTACGTGTTAGGGCTAGGGTAGGGGTTAGGGTTAGGGTACGCGTTAGGGTTAGGGTAGTGATTAAACCTATCCCACTCTCTAGATACCCCTTAGCACATAAAGGAATATTATTTGGGGGTCCAGCCATGGAGAAGAGTTTAGACACTAGGATTAGATAAGGAACACACCCATTATAAAGAAATCACATAAGGATTCTCTTTTTAAGCTGTTCCTTAAAACACTAGTGCTTAGGAAATCTATTGGATTCACAAGCAGTCAAGGGTAGCCTAGGGTTAGGGTTAGGCTTAGGGTTAGGCTTAGGGTACGGCTTAGGGTACGTGTTCGGGGAGGGCTTCGGGTACGGCGTAGGGTATGGGTTAGGGTTAGGGTTAGGGTTAGTGTTAGGGTTAGGGCTCGGTTTAGTTTACGGGTTAGGATTAGGGTACGTGTTAGGGTTAGGGTAGGGGTTAGGGTTAGGGTACGCGTTACGGTTAGGGTAGTTATTAAACCTATCCCACTCTCTAGATACCCCTTAGCACGAAAAGGAATATTATTTGGGGGTCCAGCCATGGAGAAGAGTTTAGGCACTAAGATAAGATAAGGAACACACCCATTATAAAGAAATCACATTAGGATTCTCTTTTTAAGCTGTTCCTTAAAACACTAGTGCTTAGGAAATCTATTGGAGGCAGAAGCAGTCAAGGGTAGCCTAGGGTTAGGGTTAGGCTTAGGGTTAGGCTTAGGGTACGGCTTAGGGTACGGGTTTGGGGAGGGCTTCGGGTACGGCGTAGGGTATGGGTTAGGGTTAGGGTTAGGGTTAGTGTTAGGGTTAGGGCTCGGTTTAGGGTACGGGTTAGGATTAGGGTACGTGTTAGGGTTAGGGTAGGGGTTAGGGTTAGGGTACGCGTTAGGGATAGGGTAGTTATTAAACCTATCCCACTCTCTAGATACCCCTTAGCACGTAAAGGAATATTATTTGGGGGTCCAGCCATGGAGAAGAGTTTAGACACTAAGATAATATAAGGAACACACACATTATAAAGAAATCACATTAGGATTCTCTTTTTAAGCTGTTCCTTAAAACACTAGTGCTTAGGAAATCTATTGGAGGCAGAAGCAGTCAAGGTTAGCCTAGGGTTAGGGTTAGGCTTAGGGTTAGGCTTAGGGTACGGCTTAGGGTACGGGTTCGGGGAGGGCTTCGGGTACGGCGTAGGGTATGGGTTAGGGTTAGGGTTAGGGTTAGTGTTAGGGTTAGGGCTCGGTTTAGGGTACGGGTTAGGATTAGGGTACGTGTTAGGGTTAGGGTAGGGGTTAGGGTTAGGGTACGCGTTAGGGTTAGGGTAGTGATTAAACCTATCCCACTCTCTAGATACCCCTTAGCACGTAAAGGAATATTATTTGGGGGTCCAGCCATGGAGAAGAGTTTAGGCACTAAGATAAGATAAGGAACACACCCATTATAAAGAAATCACATTAGGATTCTCTTTTTAAGCTGTTCCTTAAAACACTAGTGCTTAAGAAATCTATTGCAGGCAGAAGCAGTCAAGGGTAGCCTAGGGTTAGGGTTAGGCTTAGGGTTAGGCTTAGGGTACGCCTTAGGGTACGGGTTCGGGGAGGGCTTCGGGTACGGCGTAGGGTATGGGTTAGGGTTAGGGTTAGGGTTAGTGTTAGGGTAAGGGCTCGGTTTAGGGTACGGTTTAGGATTAGGGTACGTGTTAGGGTTAGGGTAGTGGTTAGGGTTAGGGTACGCGTTAGGGTTAGGGTAGTTATTAAACCTATCCCACTCTCTACATACCCCTTAGCACGTAAAGGAATATTATTTGGGGGTCCAGCCATGGAGAAGAGTTTAGACACTAAGATAATATAAGGAACACACACATTATAAAGAAATCACATTAGGATTCTCTTTTTAAGCTGTTCCTTAAAGCCCTAGTGCTTAGGAAATCTATTGGAGGCAGAAGCAGTCAAGGGTAGCCTAGGGTTAGGGTTAGGCTTGGGGTTAGGCTTAGGGTACGGCTTAGGGTACGGGTTTGGGGAGGGCTTCGGGTACGGCGTAGTGTATGGGTTAGGGTTAGGGTTAGGGTTAGTCTTAGGGTTAGGGCTCGGTTTAGGGTACGGGTTAGGATTAGGGTACGTGTTAGGGTTAGGGTAGGGGTTAGGGTTAGGGTACGCGTTAGGGTTAGGGTAGTTATTAAACCTATCCCACTCTCTAGATACCCCTTAGCACGTAATGGAATATTATTTGGGGGTCCAGCCATGGAGAAGAGTTTAGACACTAAGATAATATAAGGAACACACACATTATAAAGAAATCACATTAGGATTCTCTTTTTAAGCTGTTCCTTAAAACACTAGTGCTTAGGAAATCTATTGGAGGCAGAAGCAGTCAAGGGTAGCCTAGGGTTAGGGTTAGGCTTAGGGTTAGGCTTAGGGTACGGCTTAGGGTACGGGTTCGGGGAGGGCTTCGGGTACGGCGTAGGGTATGGGTTAGGGTTAGGGTTAGGGTTAGTGTTAGGGTTAGGGCTCGGTTTAGGGTACGGGTTAGGATTAGGGTACGTGTTAGGGCTAGGGTAGGGGTTAGGGTTAGGGTACGCGTTAGGGTTAGGGTAGTGATTAAACCTATCCCACTCTCTAGATACCCCTTAGCACATAAAGGAATATTATTTGGGGGTCCAGCCATGGAGAAGAGTTTAGACACTAGGATTAGATAAGGAACACACCCATTATAAAGAAATCACATTAGGATTCTCTTTTTAAGCTGTTCCTTAAAACACTAGTGCTTAGGAAATCTATTGGATTCACAAGCAGTCAAGGGTAGCCTAGGGTTAGGGTTAGGCTTAGGGTTAGGCTTAGGGTACGGCTTAGGTTACGTGTTCGGGGAGGGCTTCGGGTACGGCGTAGGGTATGGGTTAGGGTTAGGGTTAGGGTTAGTGTTAGGGTTAGGGCTCGGTTTAGTTTACGGGTTAGGATTAGGGTACGTGTTAGGGTTAGGGTAGGGGTTAGGGTTAGGGTACGTGTTACGGTTAGGGTAGTTATTAAACCTATCCCACTCTCTAGATACCCCTTAGCACGTAAAGGAATATTATTTGGGGGTCCAGCCATGGAGAAGAGTTTAGGCACTAAGATAAGATAAGGAACACACCCATTATAAAGAAATCACATTAGGATTCTCTTTTTAAGCTGTTCCTTAAAACACTAGTGCTTAGGAAATCTATTGGAGGCAGAAGCAGTCAAGGGTAGCCTAGGGTTAGGGTTAGGCTTAGGGTTAGGCTTAGGGTACGCCTTAGGGTACGGGTTCGGGGAGGGCTTCGGGTACGGCGTCGGGTATGGGTTAGGGTTAGGTTAGGGTTAGTGTTAGGGTAAGGGCTCGGTTTAGGGTACGGTTTAGGATTAGGGTACGTGTTAGGGTTAGGGTAGGGGTTAGGGTTAGGGTACGCGTTAGGGTTAGGGTAGTTATTAAACCTATCCCACTCTCTACATACCCCTTAGCACGTAAAGGAATATTATTTGGGGGTCCAGCCATGGAGAAGAGTTTAGACACTAAGATAATATAAGGAACACACACATTATAAAGAAATCACATTAGGATTCTCTTTTTAAGCTGTTCCTTAAAGCCCTAGTGCTGAGGAAATCTATTGGAGGCAGAAGCAGTCAAGGGTAGCCTAGGGTTAGGGTTAGGCTTAGGGTTAGGCTTAGGGTACGGCTTAGGGTACGGGTTTGGGGAGGGCTTCGGGTACGGCATAGGGTATGGGTTAGGGTTAGGGTTAGGGTTAGTGTTAGGGTTAGGGCTCGGTTTAGGGTACGGGTTAGGATTAGGGTACGTGTTAGGGTTAGGGTAGGGGTTAGGGATAGGGTACGCGTTAGGGTTAGGGTAGTTATTAAACCTATCCCACTCTCTAGATACCCCTTAGCACGTAAAGGAATATTATTTGGGGGTCCAGCCATGGAGAAGAGTTTAGACACTAAGATAATATAAGGAACACACACATTATAAAGAAATCACATTAGGATTCTCTTTTTAAGCTGTTCCTTAAAACACTAGTGCTTAGGAAATCTATTGGAGGCAGAAGCAGTCAAGGGTAGCCTAGGGTTAGGGTTAGGCTTAGGGTTAGGCTTAGGGTTAGGCTTAGGGTACGGCATAGTGTACGGGTTCGGGGAGGGCTTCGGGTACGGCGTAGGGTATGGGTTAGGGTTAGGGTTAGGGTTAGTGTTAGGGTTAGGGCTCGGTTTAGGGTACGGGTTAGGATTAGGGTACGTGTTAGGGCTAGGGTAGGGGTTAGGGTTAGGGTACGCGTTAGGGTTAGGGTAGTGATTAAACCTATCCCACTCTCTAGATACCCCTTAGCACATAAAGGAATATTATTTGGGGGTCCAGCCATGGAGAAGAGTTTAGACACTAGGATTAGATAAGGAACACACCCATTATAAAGAAATCACATTAGGATTCTCTTTTTAAGCTGTTCCTTAAAACACTAGTGCTTAGGAAATCTATTGGATTCACAAGCAGTCAAGGGTAGCCTAGGGTTAGGGTTAGGCTTAGGGTTAGGCTTAGGGTACGGCTTAGGGTACGTGTTCGGGGAGGGCTTCGGGTACGGCGTAGGGTATGGGTTAGGGTTAGGGTTAGGGTTAGTGTTAGGGTTAGGGCTCGGTTTAGTTTACGGGTTAGGATTAGGGTACGTGTTAGGGTTAGGGTAGGGGTTAGGGTTAGGGTACGCGTTACGGTTAGGGTAGTTATTAAACCTATCCCACTCTCTAGATACCCCTTAGCACGTAAAGGAATATTATTTGGGGGTCCAGCCATGGAGAAGAGTTTAGGCACTAAGATAAGATAAGGAACACACCCATTATAAAGAAATCACATTAGGATTCTCTTTTTAAGCTGTTCCTTAAAACACTAGTGCTTAGGAAATCTATTGGAGGCAGAAGCAGTCAAGGGTAGCCTAGGGTTAGGGTTAGGCTTAGGGTTAGGCTTAGGGTACGCCTTAGGGTACGGGTTCGGGGAGGGCTTCGGGTACGGCGTCGGGTATGGGTTAGGGTTAGGGTTAGGGTTAGTGTTAGGGTAAGGGCTCGGTTTAGGGTACGGTTTAGGATTAGGGTACGTGTTAGGGTTAGGGTAGGGGTTAGGGTTAGGGTACGCGTTAGGGTTAGGGTAGTTATTAAACCTATCCCACTCTCTACATACCCCTTAGCACGTAAAGGAATATTATTTGGGGGTCCAGCCATGGAGAAGAGTTTAGACACTAAGATAATATAAGGAACACACACATTATAAAGAAATCACATTAGGATTCTCTTTTTAAGCTGTTGCTTAAAGCCCTAGTGCTTAGGAAATCTATTGGAGGCAGAAGCAGTCAAGGGTAGCCTAGGGTTAGGTTTAGGCTTAGGGTTAGGCTTAGGGTACGGCTTAGGGTACGGGTTTGGGGAGGGCTTCGGGTACGGCGTAGGGTATGGGTTAGGGTTAGGGTTAGGGTTAGTGTTAGGGTTAGGGCTCGGTTTAGGGTACGGGTTAGGATTAGGGTACGTGTTAGGGTTAGGGTAGGGGTTAGGGTTAGGGTACGCGTTAGGGTTAGGGTAGTTATTAAACCTATCCCACTCTCTAGATACCCCTTAGCACGTAAAGGAATATTATTTGGGGGTCCAGCCATGGAGAAGAGTTTAGACACTAAGATAATATAAGGAACACACACATTATAAAGAAATCACATTAGGATTCTCTTTTTAAGCTGTTCCTTAAAACACTACTGCTTAGGAAATCTATTGGAGGCAGAAGCAGTCAAGGGTAGCCTAGGGTTAGGGTTAGGCTTAGGGTTAGGCTTAGGGTACGGCTTAGGGTACGGGTTCGGGGAGGGCTTCGGGTACGGCGTAGGGTATGGGTTAGGGTTAGGGTTAGGGTTAGTGTTAGGGTTAGGGCTCGGTTTAGGGTATGGGTTAGGATTAGGGTACGTGTTAGGGCTAGGGTAGGGGTTAGGGTTAGGGTACGCGTTAGGGTTAGGGTAGTGATTAAACCTATCCCACTCTCTAGATACCCCTTAGCACATAAAGGAATATTATTTGGGGGTCCAGCCATGGAGAAGAGTTTAGACACTAGGATTAGATAAGGAACACACCCATTATAAAGAAATCACATTAGGATTCTCTTTTTAAGCTGTTCCTTAAAACACTAGTGCTTAGGAAATCTATTGGATTCACAAGCACTCAAGGGTAGCCTAGGGTTAGGGTTAGGCTTAGGGTTAGGCTTAGGGTACGGCTTAGGGTACGTGTTCGGGGAGGGCTTCGGGTACGGCGTAGGGTATGGGTTAGGGTTAGGGTTAGGGTTAGTGTTAGGGTTAGGGCTCGGTTTAGTTTACGGGTTAGGATTAGGGTACGTGTTAGGGTTAGGGTAGGGGTTAGGGTTAGGGTACGCGTTACGGTTAGGGTAGTTATTAAACCTATCCCACTCTCTAGATACCCCTTAGCACGTAAAGGAATATTATTTGGGGGTCCAGCCGTGGAGAAGAGTTTAGGCACTAAGATAAGATAAGGAACACACCCATTATAAAGAAATCACATTAGGATTCTCTTTTTAAGCTGTTCCTTAAAACACTAGTGCTCAGGAAATCTATTGGAGGCAGAAGCAGTCAAGGGTAGCCTAGGGTTAGGGTTAGGCTTAGGGTTAGGCTTAGGGTACGCCTTAGGGTACGGGATCGGGGAGGGCTTCGGGTACGGCGTAGGGTATGGGTTAGGGTTAGGGTTAGGGTTAGTGTTAGGGTAAGGGCTCGGTTTAGGGTACGGGTTAGGATTAGGGTACGTGTTAGGGTTAGGGTAGGGGTTAGGGTTAGGGTACGCGTTAGGGTTAGGGTAGTTATTAAACCTATCCCACTCTCTACATACCCCTTAGCACGTAAAGGAATATTATTTGGGGGTCCAGCCATGGAGAAAAGTTTAGACACTAAGATAATATAAGGAACACACACATTATAAAGAAATCACATTAGGATTCTCTTTTTAAGCTGTTCCTTAAAGCCCTAGTGCTTAGGAAATCTATTGGAGGCAGAAGCAGTCAAGGGTAGCCTAGGGTTAGGGTTAGGCTTAGGGTTAGACTTAGGGTACGGCTTAGGGTACGGGTTTGGGGAGGGCTTCGGGTACGGCGTAGGGTATGGGTTAGGGTTAGGGTTAGTGTTAGGGTTAGGGCTCGGTTTAGGGTACGGGTTAGGATTAGGGTATGTATTAGGGTTAGGGTAGGGGTTAGAGTTAGGGTACGCGTTAGGGTTAGGGTAGTTATTAAACCTATCCCACTCTCTAGATACCCCTTAGCACGTAAAGGAATATTATTTGGGGGTCCAGCCATGGAGAAGAGTTTAGACACTAAGATAATATAAGGAACACACACATTATAAAGAAATCACATTAGGATTCTCTTTTTAAGCTGTTCCTTAAAACACTAGTGCTTAGGAAATCTATTGGAGGCAGAAGCAGTCAAGGGTAGCCTAGGGTTAGGGTTAGGCTTAGGGTTAGGCTTAGGGTACGGCTTAGGGTACGGGTTCGGGGAGGGCTTCGGGTACGGCGTAGGGTATGGGTTAGGGTTAGGGTTAGGGTTAGTGTTAGGGTTAGGGCTCGGTTTAGGGTACGGGTTAGGATTAGGGTACGTGTTAGGGCTAGGGTAGGGGTTAGGGTTAGGGTACGCGTTAGGGTTAGGGTAGTGATTAAACCTATCCCACTCTCTAGATACCCCTTAGCACATAAAGGAATATTATTTGGGGGTCCAGCCATGGAGAAGAGTTTAGACACTAGGATTAGATAAGGAACACACCCATTATAAAGAAATCACATTAGGATTCTCTTTTTAAGCTGTTCCTTAAAACACTAGTGCTTAGGAAATCTATTGGATTCACAAGCAGTCAAGGGTAGCCTAGGGTTAGGGTTAGGCTTAGGGTTAGGCTTAGGGTACGGCTTAGGGTACGTGTTCGGGGAGGGCTTCGGGTACGGCGTAGGGTATGGGTTAGGGTTAGGGTTAGGGTTAGTGTTAGGGTTAGGGCTCGGTTTAGTTTACGGGTTAGGATTAGGGTACGTGTTAGGGTTAGGGTAGGGGTTAGGGTTAGGGTACGCGTTACGGTTAGGGTAGTTATTAAACCTATCCCACTCTCTAGATACCCCTTAGCACGTAAAGGAATATTATTTGGGGGTCCAGCCATGGAGAAGAGTTTAGGCACTAAGATAAGATAAGGAACACACCCATTATAAAGAAATCACATTAGGATTCTCTTTTTAAGCTGTTCCTTAAAACACTAGTGCTTAGGAAATCTATTGGAGGCAGAAGCAGTCAAGGGTAGCCTAGGGTTAGGGTTAGGCTTAGGGTTAGGCTTAGGGTACGCCTTAGGGTACGGGTTCGGGGAGGGCTTCGGGTACGGCGTAGGGTATGGGTTAGGGTTAGGGTTAGGGTTAGGGTTAGGGTAAGGGCTCGGTTTAGGGTACGGGTTAGGATTAGTGTACGTGTTAGGGTAGGGGTTAGGGTTAGGGTACGCGTTAGGGTTAGGGTAGTTATTAAACCTATCCCACTCTCTACATACCCCTTAGCACGTAAAGGAATATTATTTGGGGGTCCAGCCATGGAGAAGAGTTTAGACACTAAGATAATATAAGGAACACACACATTATAAAGAAATCACATTAGGATTCTCTTTTTAAGCTGTTCCTTAAAGCCCTAGTGCTTAGGAAATCTATTGGAGGCAGAAGCAGTCAAGGGTAGCCTAGGGTTAGGGTTAGGCTTAGGGTTAGGCTTAGGGTACGGCTTAGGGTACGGGTTTGGGGAGGGCTTCGGGTACGGCGTAGGGTATGGGTTAGGGTTAGTGTTAGGGTTAGTGTTAGGGTTAGGGCTCGGTTTAGGGTACGGGTTAGGATTAGGGTACGTGTTAGGGTTAGGGTAGGGGTTAGGGTTAGGGTACGCGTTAGGGTTAGGGTAGTTATTAAACCTATCCCACTCTCTAGATACCCCTTAGCACGTAAAGGAATATTATTTGGGGGTCCAGCCATGGAGAAGAGTTTAGACACTAAGATAATATAAGGAACACACACATTATAAAGAAATCACATTAGGATTCTCTTTTTAAGCTGATCCTTAAAACACTAGTGCTTAGGAAATCTATTGGAGGCAGAAGCAGTCAAGGGTAGCCTAGGGTTAGGGTTAGGCTTAGGGTTAGGCTTAGGGTACGGCTTAGGGTACGGGTTCGGGGAGGGCTTCGGGTACGGCGTAGGGTATGGGTTAGGGTTAGGGTTAGTATTAGGGTTAGGGCTCGGTTTAGGTTACGGGTTAGGATTAGGGTACGTGTTAGGGCTAGGGTAGGGGTTAGGGTTAGGGTACGCGTTAGGGTTAGGGTAGTGATTAAACCTATCCCACTCTCTAGATACCCCTTAGCACATAAAGGAATATTATTTGGGGGTCCAGCCATGGAGAAGAGTTTAGACACTAGGATTAGATAAGGAACACACCCATTATAAGGAAATCACATTAGGATTCTCTTTTTAAGCTGTTCCTTAAAACACTAGTGCTTAGGAAATCTATTGGATTCACAAGCAGTCAAGGGTAGCCTAGGGTTAGGGTTAGGCTTAGGGTTAGGCTTAGGGTACGGCTTAGGGTACGTGTTCGGGGAGGGCTTCGGGTACGGTGTAGGGTATGGGTTAGGGTTAGGGTTAGGGTTAGTGTTAGGGTTAGGGCTCGGTTTAGTTTACGGGTTAGGATTAGGGTACGTGTTAGGGTTAGGGTAGGGGTTAGGGTTAGGGTACGCGTTACGGTTAGGGTAGTTATTAAACCTATCCCACTCTCTAGATACCCCTTAGCACGTAAAGGAATATTATTTGGGGGTCCAGCCATGGAGAAGAGTTTAGGCACTAAGATAAGATAAGGAACACACCCATTATAAAGAAATCACATTAGGATTCTCTTTTTAAGCTGTTCCTTAAAACACTAGTGCTTAGGAAATCTATTGGAGGCAGAAGCAGTCAAGGGTAGCCTAGGGTTAGGGTTAGGCTTAGGGTTAGGCTTAGGGTACGCCTTAGGGTACGGGTTCGGGGAGGGCTTCGGGTACGGCGTAGGGTATGGGTTAGGGTTAGGGTTAGGGTTAGTGTTAGGGTAAGGGCTCGGTTTAGGGTACGGGTTAGGATTAGGGTACGTGTTAGGGTTAGGGTAGGGGTTAGGGTTAGGGTACGCGTTAGGGTTAGGGTAGTTATTAAACCTATCCCACTCTCTACATACCCCTTAGCACGTAAAGGAATATTATTTGGGGGTCCAGCCATGGAGAAGAGTTTAGACACTAAGATAATATAAGGAACACACACATTATAAAGAAATCACATTAGGATTCTCTTTTTAAGCTGTTCCTTAAAGCCCTAGTGCTTAGGAAATCTATTGGAGGCAGAAGCAGTCAAGGGTAGCCTAGGGTTAGGGTTAGGCTTAGGGTACGGCTTAGGGTACGGGTTTGGGGAGGGCTTCGGGTACGGCGTAGGGTATGGGTTAGGGTTAGGGTTAGGGTTAGTGTTAGGGTTAGGGCTCGGTTTAGGGTACGGGTTAGGATTAGGGTACGTGTTAGGGTTAGGGTAGGGGTTAGGGTTAGGGTACGCGTTAGGGTTAGGGTAGTTATTAAACCTATCCCACTCTCTAGATACCCCTTAGCACGTAAAGGAATATTATTTGGGGGTCCAGCCATGGAGAAGAGTTTAGACACTAAGATAATATAAGGAACACACACATTATAAAGAAATCACATTAGGATTCTCTTTTTAAGCTGTTCCTTAAAACACTAGTGCTTAGGAAATCTATTGGAGGCAGAAGCAGTCAAGGGTAGCCTAGGGTTAGGGTTAGGCTTAGGGTTAGGCTTAGGGTACGGCTTAGGGTACGGGTTCGGGGAGGGCTTCGGGTACGGCGTAGGGTATGGGTTAGGGTTAGGGTTAGGGTTAGTGTTAGGGTTAGGGCTCGGTTTAGGGTACGGGTTAGGATTAGGGTACGTGTTAGGGCTAGGGTAGGGGTTAGGGTTAGGGTACGCGTTAGGGTTAGGGTAGTGATTAAACCTATCCCACTCTCTAGATACCCCTTAGCACATAAAGGAATATTATTTGGGGGTCCAGCCATGGAGAAGAGTTTAGACACTAGGATTAGATAAGGAACACACCCATTATAAAGAAATCACATTAGGATTCTCTTTTTAAGCTGTTCCTTAAAACACTAGTGCTTAGGAAATCTATTGGATTCACAAGCAGTCAAGGGTAGCCTAGGGTTAGGGTTAGGCTTAGGGTTAGGCTTAGGGTACGGCTTAGGGTACGTGTTCGGGGAGGGCTTCGGGTACGGCGTAGGGTATGGGTTAGGGTTAGGGTTAGGGTTAGTGTTAGGGTTAGGGCTCGGTTTAGTTTACGGGTTAGGATTAGGGTACATGTTAGGGTTAGGGTAGGGGTTAGGGTTAGGGTACGCTTTACGGTTAGGGTAGTTATTAAACCTATCCCACTCTCTAGATACCCCTTAGCACGTAAAGGAATATTATTTGGGGGTCCAGCCATGGAGAAGAGTTTAGGCACTAAGATAAGATAAGGAACACACCCATTATAAAGAAATCACATTAGGATTCTCTTTTTAAGCTGTTCCTTAAAACACTAGTGCTTAGGAAATCTATTGGAGGCAGAAGCAGTCAAGGGTAGCCTAGGGTTAGGGTTAGGCTTAGGGTTAGGCTTAGGGTACGCCTTAGGGTACGGGTTCGGGGAGGGCTTCGGGTACGGCGTAGGGTATGGGTTAGGGTTAGGGTTAGGGTTAGTGTTAGGGTTAGGGCTCGGTTTAGGGTACGGGTTAGGATTAGGGTACGTGTTAGGGCTAGGGTAGGGGTTAGGGTTAGGGTACGCGTTAGGGTTAGGGTAGTGATTAAACCTATCCCACTCTCTAGATACCCCTTAGCACATAAAGGAATATTATTTGGGGCTCCAGCCATGGAGAAGAGTTTAGACACTAGGATTAGATAAGGAACACACCCATTATAAAGAAATCACATTAGGATTCTCTTTTTAAGCTGTTCCTTAAAACACTAGTGCTTAGGAAATCTATTGGATTCACAAGCAGTCAAGGGTAGCCTAGGGTTAGGGTTAGGCTTAGGGTTAGGCTTAGGGTACGGCTTAGGGTACGTGTTCGGGGAGGGCTTCGGGTACGGCGTAGGGTATGGGTTAGGGTTAGGGTTAGGGTTAGTGTTAGGGTTAGGGCTCGGTTTAGTTTACGGGTTAGGAGTAGGGTACGTGTTAGGGTTAGGGTAGGGGTTAGGGTTAGGGTACGCGTTACGGTTAGGGTAGTTATTAAACCTATCCCACTCTCTAGATACCCCTTAGCACGTAAAGGAATATTATTTGGGGGTCCAGCCATGGAGAAGAGTTTAGGCACTAAGATAAGATAAGGAACACACCCATTATAAAGAAATCACATTAGGATTCTCTTTTTAAGCTGTTCCTTAAAACACTAGTGCTTAGGAAATCTATTGGAGGCAAAAGCAGTCAAGGGTAGCCTAGGGTTAGGGTTAGGCTTAGGGTTAGGCTTAGGGTACGCCTTAGGGTACGGGTTCGGGGAGGGCTTCGGGTACGGCGTAGGGTATGGGTTAGGGTTAGGGTTAGGGTTAGTGTTAGGGTAAGGGCTCGGTTTAGGGTACGGGTTAGGATTAGGGTACGTGTTAGGGTTAGGGTAGGGGTTAGGGTTAGGGTACGCGTTAGGGTTAGGGTAGTTATTAAACCTATCCCACTCTCTACATACCCCTTAGCACGTAAAGGAATATTATTTGGGGGTCCAGCCATGGAGAAGAGTTTAGACACTAAGATAATATAAGGAACACACACATTATAAAGAAATCACATTAGGATTCTCTTTTTAAGCTGTTCCTTAAAGCCCTAGTGCTTAGGAAATCTATTGGAGGCAGAAGCAGTCAAGGGTAGCCTAGGGTTAGGGTTAGGCTTAGGGTTAGGCTTAGGGTACGGCTTAGGGTACGGGTTCGGGGAGGGCTTCGGGTACGGCGTAGGGTATGGGTTAGGGTTAGGGTTAGGGTTAGTGTTAGGGTTAGGGCTCGGTTTAGGGTACGGGTTAGGATTAGGGTACGTGTTAGGGTTAGGGTAGGGGTTAGGGTTATGGTACGCGTTAGGGTTAGGGTAGTTATTAAACCTATCCCACTCTCTAGATACCCCTTAGCACGTAAAGGAATATTATTTGGGGGTCCAGCCATGGAGAAGAGTTTAGACACTAAGATAATATAAGGAACACACACATTATAAAGAAATCACATTAGGATTCTCTTTTTAAGCTGTTCCTTAAAACACTAGTGCTTAGGAAATCTATTGGAGGCAGAAGCAGTCAAGGGTAGCCTAGGGTTAGGGTTAGGCTTAGGGTTAGGCTTAGGGTACGGCTTAGGGTACGGGTTCGGGGAGGGCTTCGGGTACGGCGTAGGGTATGGGTTAGGGTTAGGGTTAGGGTTAGTGTTAGGGTTAGGGCTCGGTTTAGGGTACGGGTTAGGATTAGGGTACGTGTTAGGGCTAGGGTAGGGGTTAGGGTTAGGGTACGCGTTAGGGTTAGGGTAGTGATTAAACCTATCCCACTCTCTAGATACCCCTTAGCACATAAAGGAATATTATTTGGGGGTCCAGCCATGGAGAAGAGTTTAGACACTAGGATTAGATAAGGAACACACCCATTATAAAGAAATCACATTAGGATTCTCTTTTTAAGCTGTTCCTTAAAACACTAGTGCTTAGGAAATCTATTGGATTCACAAGCAGTCAAGGGTAGCCTAGGGTTAGGGTTAGGCTTAGGGTTAGGCTTAGGGTACGGCTTAGGGTACGTGTTCGGGGAGGGCTTCGGGTACGGCGTAGTGTATGGGTTAGGGTTAGGGTTAGGGTTAGTGTTAGGGTTAGGGCTCGGTTTAGTTTACGGGTTAGGAGTAGGGTACGTGTTAGGGTTAGGGTAGGGGTTAGGGTTAGGGTACGCGTTACGGTTAGGGTAGTTTTTAAACCTATCCCACTCTCTAGATACCCCTTAGCACGTAAAGGAATATTATTTGGGGGTCCAGCCATGGAGAAGAGTTTAGGCACTAAGATAAGATAAGGAACACACCCATTATAAAGAAATCACATTAGGATTCTCTTTTTAAGCTGTTCTTTAAAACACTAGTGCTTAGGAAATCTATTGGAGGCAGAAGCAGTCAAGGGTAGCCTAGGGTTAGGGTTAGGCTTAGGGTTAGGCTTAGGGTACGCCTTAGGGTACGGGTTCGGGGAGGGCTTCGGGTACGGCGTAGGGTATGGGTTAGGGTTAGGGTTAGGGTTAGTGTTAGGGTAAGGGCTCGGTTTAGGGTACGGGTTAGGATTAGGGTACGTGTTAGGGTTAGGGTAGGGGTTAGGGTTAGGGTACGCGTTAGGGTTAGGGTAGTTATTAAACCTATCCCACTCTCTACATACCCCTTAGCACGTAAAGGAATATTATTTGGGGGTCCAGCCATGGAGAAGAGTTTAGACACTAAGATAATATAAGGAACACACACATTATAAAGAAATCACATTAGGATTCTCTTTTTAAGCTGTTCCTTAAAGCCCTAGTGCTTAGGAAATCTATTGGAGGCAGAAGCAGTCAAGGGTAGCCTAGGGTTAGGGTTAGGCTTAGGGTACGGCTTAGGGTACGGGTTTGGGGAGGGCTTCGGGTACGGCGTAGGGTATGGGTTAGGGTTAGGGTGAGGGTTAGTGTTAGGGTTAGGGCTCGGTTTAGGGTACGGGTTAGGATTAGGGTACGTGTTAGGGTTAGGGTAGGGGTTAGGGTTAGGGTACGCGTTAGGGTTAGGGTAGTTATTAAACCTATCCCACTCTCTAGATACCCCTTAGCACGTAAAGGAATATTATTTGGGGGTCCAGCAATGGAGAAGAGTTTAGACACTAAGATAAAATAAGGAACACACACATTATAAAGAAATCACATTAGGATTCTCTTTTTAAGCTGTTCCTTAAAACACTAGTGCTTAGGAAATCTATTGGAGGCAGAAGCAGTCAAGGGTAGCCTAGGGTTAGGGTTAGGCTTAGGGTTAGGCTTAGGGTACGGCTTAGGGTACGGGTTCGGGGAGGGCTTCGGGTACGGCGTAGGGTATGGGTTAGGGTTAGGGTTAGGGTTAGTGTTAGGGTTAGGGCTCGGTTTAGGGTACGGGTTAGGATTAGGGTACGTGTTAGGGCTAGGGTAGGGGTTAGGGTTAGGGTACGCGTTAGGGTTAGGGTAGTGATTAAACCTATCCCACTCTCTAGATACCCCTTAGCACATAAAGGAATATTATTTGGGGGTCCAGCCATGGAGAAGAGTTTAGACACTAGGATTAGATAAGGAACACACCCATTATAAAGAAATCACATTAGGATTCTCTTTTTAAGCTGTTCCTTAAAACACTAGTGCTTAGGAAATCTATTGGAGGCAGAAGCAGTCAAGGGTAGCCTAGGGTTAGGGTTAGGCTTAGGGTTAGGCTTAGGGTACGGCTTAGGGTACGTGTTCGGGGAGGGCTTCGGGTACGGCGTAGGGTATGGGTTAGGGTTAGGGTTAGTGTTAGGGTTAGGGCTCGGTTTAGGGTACGGGTTAGGATTAGGGTACGTGTTAGGGTTAGGGTAGGGGTTAGCGTTAGGGTACGCGTTAGGGTTAGGGTAGTTATTAAACCTATCCCACTCTCTAGATACTCCTTAGCACGTAAAGGAATATTATCTGGGTGTCCAGGCATGGAGAAGAGTTTAGACACTAAGATAATATAAGGAACACACACATTATAAAGAAATCACATTAGGATTCTCTTTTTAAGCTGTTCCTTAAAACCCTAGTGCTTAGGAAATCTATTGGAGGCAGAAGCAGTCAAGGGTAGCCTAGGGTTACGGTTAGGCTTAGGGTTAGGCTTAGGGTACGGCTTAGGGTACGGGTTTGGGGAGGGCTTCGGGTACGGCGTAGGGTATGGGTTAGGGTTAGGGTTAGGGTTAGTGTTAGGGTTAGGGCTCGGTTTAGGGTACGGGTTAGGATTAGGGTACGTGTTAGGGTTAGGGTAGGGGTTGGGGTTAGGGTACGCGTTAGGGTTAGGGTAGTTATTAAACCTATCCCACTCTCTAGATACCCCTTAGCACGTAAAGGAATATTATTTGGGGGTCCAGCCATGGAGCAGAGTTTAGACACTAAGATAATATAAGGAACACACACATTATAAAGAAATCACATTAGGATTCTCTTTTTAAGCTGTTCCTTAAAACACTAGTGCTTAGGAAATCTATTGGAGGCAGAAGCAGTGAAGGGTAGCCTAGGGTTAGGGTTAGGCTTAGGGTTAGGCTTAGGGTACGCCTTAGGGTACGGGTTCGGGGAGGGCTTCGGGTACGGCATAATGTATGGGTTAGGGTTAGGGTTAGGGTTAGTGTTAGGGTTAGGGCTCGGTTTAGGGTACGGGTTAGGATTAGGGTACGTGTTAGGGTTAGGGTAGGGGTTTGGGTTAGGGTACGCGTTAGGGTTAGGGTAGTTATTAAACCTATCCCACTCTCTAGATACCCCTTAGCACATAAAGGAATATTATTTGGGGGTCCAGCCATGGAGAAGAGTTTAGGCACTAAGATAAGATAAGAAACACACCCATTATAAAGAAATCACATTAGGATTCTCTTTTTAAGCTGTTCCTTAAAACACTAGTGCTTAGGAAATCTATTGGAGGCAGAAGCAGTCAAGGGTAGCCTAGGGTTAGGGTTAGGCTTAGGGTTAGGCTTAGGGTACGGCTTAGGGTACGGGTTCGGGGAGGGCTTCGGGTACGGCGTAGGGTATGGGTTAGGGTTAGGGTTAGGGTTAGTGTTAGGGTTAGGGCTCGGTTTAGGGTACGGGTTAGGATTAGGGTACGTGTTAGGGCTAGGGTAGGGGTTAGGGTTAGGGTACGCGTTAGGGTTAGGGTAGTGATTAAACCTATCCCACTCTCTAGATACCCCTTAGCACATAAAGGAATATTATTTGGGGGTCCAGCCATGGAGAAGAGTTTAGACATTAGGATTAGATAAGGAACACACCCATTATAAAGAAATCACATTAGGATTCTCTTTTTAAGCTGTTCCTTAAAACACTAGTGCTTAGGAAATCTATTGGATTCACAAGCAGTCAAGGGTAGCCTAGGGTTAGGGTTAGGCTTAGGGTTAGGCTTAGGGTACGGCTTAGGGTACGTGTTCGGGGAGGGCTTCGGGTACGGCGTAGGGTATGGGTTAGGGTTAGGGTTAGGGTTAGTGTTAGGGTTAGGGCTCGGTTTAGTTTACGGGTTAGGATTAGGGTACGTGTTAGGGTTAGGGTAGGGGTTAGGGTTAGGGTACGCGTTACGGTTAGGGTAGTTATTAAACCTATCCCACTCTCTAGATACCCCTTAGCACGTAAAGGAATATTATTTGGGGGTCCAGCCATGGAGAAGAGTTTAGGCACTAAGATAAGATAAGGAACACACCCATTATAAAGAAATCACATTAGGATTCTCTTTTTAAGCTGTTCCTTAAAACACTAGTGCTTAGGAAATCTATTGGAGGCAGAAGCAGTCAAGGGTAGCCTAGGGTTAGGGTTAGGCTTAGGGTTAGGCTTAGGGTACGCCTTAGGGTACGGGTTCGGGGAGGGCTTCGGGTACGGCGTAGGGTATGGGTTAGGGTTAGGGTTAGGGTTAGTGTTAGGGTAAGGGCTCGGTTTAGGGTACGGGTTAGGATTAGGGTACGTGTTAGGGTTAGGGTAGGGGTTAGGGTTAGGGTACGCGTTAGGGTTAGGGTAGTTATTAAACCTATCCCATTCTCTACATACCCCTTAGCACGTAAAGGAATATTATTTGGGGGTCCAGCCATGGAGAAGAGTTTAGACACTAAGATAATATAAGGAACACACACATTATAAAGAAATCACATTAGGATTCTCTTTTTAAGCTGTTCCTTAAAGCCCTAGTGCTTAGGAAATCTATTGGAGGCAGAAGCAGTCAAGGGTAGCCTAGGGTTAGGGTTAGGCTTAGGGTTAGGCTTAGGGTACGGCTTAGGGTACGGGTTTGGGGAGGGATTCGGGTACGGCGTAGGGTATGGGTTAGGGTTAGGGTTAGGGTTAGTGTTAGGGTTAGGGCTCGGTTTAGGGTACGGGTTAGGATTAGGGTACGTGTTAGGGTTAGGGTAGGGGTTAGGGTTAGGGTACGCGTTAGGGTTAGGGTAGTTATTAAACCTATCCCACTCTCTAGATACCCCTTAGCACGTAAAGGAATATTATTTGGGGGTCCAGCCATGGAGAAGAGTTTAGACACTAAGATAATATAAGGAACACACACATTATAAAGAAATCACATTAGGATTCTCTTTTTAAGCTGTTCCTTAAAACACTAGTGCTTAGGAAATCTATTGGAGGCAGAAGCAGTCAAGGGTAGCCTAGGGTTAGGGTTAGGCTTAGGGTTAGGCTTAGGGTACGGCTTAGGGTACGGGTTCGGGGAGGGCTTCGGGTACGGCGTAGGGTATGGGTTAGGGTTAGGGTTAGGTTTAGTGTTAGGGTTAGGGCTCGGTTTAGGGTACGGGTTAGGATTAGGGTACGTGTTAGGGCTAGGGTAGGGGTTAGGGTTAGGGTACGCGTTAGGGTTAGGGTAGTGATTAAACCTATCCCACTCTCTAGATACCCCTTAGCACATAAAGGAATATTATTTGGGGGTCCAGCCATGGAGAAGAGTTTAGACACTAGGATTAGATAAGGAACACACCCATTATAAAGAAATCACATTAGGATTCTCTTTTTAAGCTGTTCCTTAAAACACTAGTGCTTAGGAAATCTATTGGATTCACAAGCAGTCAAGGGTAGCCTAGGGTTAGGGTTAGGCTTAGGGTTAGGCTTAGGGTACGGCTTAGGGTACGTGTTCGGGGAGGGCTTCGGGTACGGCGTAGGGTATGGGTTAGGGTTAGGGTTAGTGTTAGGGTTAGGGCTCGGTTTAGGGTACGGGTTAGGATTAGGGTACGTGTTAGGGTTAGGGTAGGGGTTAGCGTTAGGGTACGCGTTAGGGTTAGGGTAGTTATTAAACCTATCCCACTCTCTAGATACTCCTTAGCACGTAAAGGAATATTATCTGGGTGTCCAGGCATGGAGAAGAGTTTAGACACTAAGATAATATAAGGAACACACACATTATAAAGAAATCACATTAGGATTCTCTTTTTAAGCTGTTCCTTAAAACCCTAGTGCTTAGGAAATCTATTGGAGGCAGAAGCAGTCAAGGGTAGCCTAGGGTTACGGTTAGGCTTAGGGTTAGGCTTAGGGTACGGCTTAGGGTACGGGTTTGGGGAGGGCTTCGGGTACGGCGTAGGGTATGGGTTAGGGTTAGGGTTAGGGTTAGTGTTAGGGTTAGGGCTCGGTTTAGGGTACGGGTTAGGATTAGGGTACGTGTTAGGGTTAGGGTAGGGGTTGGGGTTAGGGTACGCGTTAGGGTTAGGGTAGTTATTAAACCTATCCCACTCTCTAGATACCCCTTAGCACGTAAAGGAATATTATTTGGGGGTCCAGCCATGGAGCAGAGTTTAGACACTAAGATAATATAAGGAACACACACATTATAAAGAAATCACATTAGGATTCTCTTTTTAAGCTGTTCCTTAAAACACTAGTGCTTAGGAAATCTATTGGAGGCAGAAGCAGTGAAGGGTAGCCTAGGGTTAGGGTTAGGCTTAGGGTTAGGCTTAGAGTACGCCTTAGGGTACGGGTTCGGGGAGGGCTTCGGGTACGGCATAATGTATGGGTTAGGGTTAGGGTTAGGGTTAGTGTTAGGGTTAGGGCTCGGTTTAGGGTACGGGTTAGGATTAGGGTACGTGTTAGGGTTAGGGTAGGGGTTTGGGTTAGGGTACGCGTTAGGGTTAGGGTAGTTATTAAACCTATCCCACTCTCTAGATACCCCTTAGCACATAAAGGAATATTATTTGGGGGTCCAGCCATGGAGAAGAGTTTAGGCACTAAGATAAGATAAGAAACACACCCATTATAAAGAAATCACATTAGGATTCTCTTTTTAAGCTGTTCCTTAAAACACTAGTGCTTAGGAAATCTATTGGAGGCAGAAGCAGTCAAGGGTAGCCTAGGGTTAGGGTTAGGCTTAGGGTTAGGCTTAGGGTACGGCTTAGGGTACGGGTTCGGGGAGGGCTTCGGGTACGGCGTAGGGTATGGGTTAGGGTTAGGGTTAGGGTTAGTGTTAGGGTTAGGGCTCGGTTTAGGGTACGGGTTAGGATTAGGGTACGTGTTAGGGCTAGGGTAGGGGTTAGGGTTAGGGTACGCGTTAGGGTTAGGGTAGTGATTAAACCTATCCCACTCTCTAGATACCCCTTAGCACATAAAGGAATATTATTTGGGGGTCCAGCCATGGAGAAGAGTTTAGACATTAGGATTAGATAAGGAACACACCCATTATAAAGAAATCACATTAGGATTCTCTTTTTAAGCTGTTCCTTAAAACACTAGTGCTTAGGAAATCTATTGGATTCACAAGCAGTCAAGGGTAGCCTAGGGTTAGGGTTAGGCTTAGGGTTAGGCTTAGGGTACGGCTTAGGGTACGTGTTCGGGGAGGGCTTCGGGTACGGCGTAGGGTATGGGTTAGGGTTAGGGTTAGGGTTAGTGTTAGGGTTAGGGCTCGGTTTAGTTTACGGGTTAGGATTAGGGTACGTGTTAGGGTTAGGGTAGGGGTTAGGGTTAGGGTACGCGTTACGGTTAGGGTAGTTATTAAACCTATCCCACTCTCTAGATACCCCTTAGCACGTAAAGGAATATTATTTGGGGGTCCAGCCATGGAGAAGAGTTTAGGCACTAAGATAAGATAAGGAACACACCCATTATAAAGAAATCACATTAGGATTCTCTTTTTAAGCTGTTCCTTAAAACACTAGTGCTTAGGAAATCTATTGGAGGCAGAAGCAGTCAAGGGTAGCCTAGGGTTAGGGTTAGGCTTAGGGTTAGGCTTAGGGTACGCCTTAGGGTACGGGTTCGGGGAGGGCTTCGGGTACGGCGTAGGGTATGGGTTAGGGTTAGGGTTAGGGTTAGTGTTAGGGTAAGGGCTCGGTTTAGGGTACGGGTTAGGATTAGGGTACGTGTTAGGGTTAGGGTAGGGGTTAGGGTTAGGGTACGCGTTAGGGTTAGGGTAGTTATTAAACCTATCCCATTCTCTACATACCCCTTAGCACGTAAAGGAATATTATTTGGGGGTCCAGCCATGGAGAAGAGTTTAGACACTAAGATAATATAAGGAACACACACATTATAAAGAAATCACATTAGGATTCTCTTTTTAAGCTGTTCCTTAAAGCCCTAGTGCTTAGGAAATCTATTGGAGGCAGAAGCAGTCAAGGGTAGCCTAGGGTTAGGGTTAGGCTTAGGGTTAGGCTTAGGGTACGGCTTAGGGTACGGGTTTGGGGAGGGATTCGGGTACGGCGTAGGGTATGGGTTAGGGTTAGGGTTAGGGTTAGTGTTAGGGTTAGGGCTCGGTTTAGGGTACGGGTTAGGATTAGGGTACGTGTTAGGGTTAGGGTAGGGGTTAGGGTTAGGGTACGCGTTAGGGTTAGGGTAGTTATTAAACCTATCCCACTCTCTAGATACCCCTTAGCACGTAAAGGAATATTATTTGGGGGTCCAGCCATGGAGAAGAGTTTAGACACTAAGATAATATAAGGAACACACACATTATAAAGAAATCACATTAGGATTCTCTTTTTAAGCTGTTCCTTAAAACACTAGTGCTTAGGAAATCTATTGGAGGCAGAAGCAGTCAAGGGTAGCCTAGGGTTAGGGTTAGGCTTAGGGTTAGGCTTAGGGTACGGCTTAGGGTACGGGTTCGGGGAGGGCTTCGGGTACGGCGTAGGGTATGGGTTAGGGTTAGGGTTAGGTTTAGTGTTAGGGTTAGGGCTCGGTTTAGGGTACGGGTTAGGATTAGGGTACGTGTTAGGGCTAGGGTAGGGGTTAGGGTTAGGGTACGCGTTAGGGTTAGGGTAGTGATTAAACCTATCCCACTCTCTAGATACCCCTTAGCACATAAAGGAATATTATTTGGGGGTCCAGCCATGGAGAAGAGTTTAGACACTAGGATTAGATAAGGAACACACCCATTATAAAGAAATCACATTAGGATTCTCTTTTTAAGCTGTTCCTTAAAACACTAGTGCTTAGGAAATCTATTGGATTCACAAGCAGTCAAGGGTAGCCTAGGGTTAGGGTTAGGCTTAGGGTTAGGCTTAGGGTACGGCTTAGGGTATGTGTTCGGGGAGGGCTTCGGGTACGGCGTAGAGTATGGGTTAGGGTTAGGGTTAGGATTAGTGTTAGGGTTAGGGCTCGGTTTAGTTTACGGGTTAGGATTAGGGTACGTGTTAGGGTTAGGGTAGGGGTTAGGGTTAGGGTACGCGTTACGGTTAGGGTAGTTATTAAACCTATCCCACTCTCTAGATACCCCTTAGCACGTAAAGGAATATTATTTGGGGGTCCAGCCATGGAGAAGAGTTTAGGCACTAAGATAAGATAAGGAACACACCCATTATAAAGAAATCACATTAGGATTCTCTTTTTAAGCTGTTCCTTAAAACACTAGTGCTTAGGAAATCTATTGGAGGCAGAAGCAGTCAAGGGTAGCCTAGGGTTAGGGTTAGGCTTAGGGTTAGGCTTAGGGTACGCCTTAGGGTACGGGTTCGGGGAGGGCTTCGGGTACGGCGTAGGGTATGGGTTAGGGTTAGGGTTAGGGTTAGTGTTAGGGTAAGGGCTCGGTTTAGGGTACGGGTTAGGATTAGGGTACGTGTTAGGGTTAGGGTAGGGGTTAGGGTTAGGGTACGCGTTAGGGTTAGGGTAGTTATTAAACCTATCCCACTCTCTACATACCCCTTAGCACGTAAAGGAATATTATTTGGGGGTCCAGCCATGGAGAAGAGTTTAGACACTAAGATAATATAAGGAACACACACATTATAAAGAAATCATATTAGGATTCTCTTTTTAAGCTGTTCCTTAAAGCCCTAGTGCTTAGGAAATCTATTGGAGGCAGAAGCAGTCAAGGGTAGCCTAGGGTTAGGGTTAGGCTTAGGGTACGGCTTAGGGTACGGGTTTGGGGAGGGCTTCGGGTACGGCGTAGGGTATGGGTTAGGGTTAGGGTGAGGGTTAGTGTTAGGGTTAGGGCTCGGTTTAGGGTACGGGTTAGGATTAGGGTACGTGTTAGGGTTAGGGTAGGGGTTAGGGTTAGGGTACGCGTTAGGGTTAGGGTAGTTATTAAACCTATCCCACTCTCTAGATACCCCTTAGCACGTAAAGGAATATTATTTGGGGGTCCAGCCATGGAGAAGAGTTTAGACACTAAGATAAAATAAGGAACACACACATTATAAAGAAATCACATTAGGATTCTCTTTTTAAGCTGTTCCTTAAAACACTAGTGCTTAGGAAATCTATTGGAGGCAGAAGCAGTCAAGGGTAGCCTAGGGTTAGGGTTAGGCTTAGGGTTAGGCTTAGGGTACGGCTTAGGGTACGGGTTCGGGGAGGGCTTCGGGTACGGCGTAGGGTATGGGTTAGGGTTAGGGTTAGGGTTAGTGTTAGGGTTAGGGCTCGGTTTAGGGTACGGGTTAGGATTAGGGTACGTGTTAGGGCTAGGGTAGGGGTTAGGGTTAGGGTACGCGTTAGGGTTAGGGTAGTGATTAAACCTATCCCACTCTCTAGATACCCCTTAGCACATAAAGGAATATTATTTGGGGGTCCAGCCATGGAGAAGAGTTTAGACACTAGGATTAGATAAGGAACACACCCATTATAAAGAAATCACATTAGGATTCTCTTTTTAAGCTGTTCCTTAAAACACTAGTGCTTAGGAAATCTATTGGAGGCAGAAGCAGTCAAGGGTAGCCTAGGGTTAGGGTTAGGCTTAGGGTTAGGCTTAGGGTACGGCTTAGGGTACGTGTTCGGGGAGGGCTTCGGGTACGGCGTAGGGTATGGGTTAGGGTTAGGGTTAGTGTTAGGGTTAGGGCTCGGATTAGGGTACGGGTTAGGATTAGGGTACGTGTTAGGGTTAGGGTAGGGGTTAGCGTTAGGGTACGCGTTAGGGTTAGGGTAGTTATTAAACCTATCCCACTCTCTAGATACTCCTTAGCACGTAAAGGAATATTATTTGGGTGTCCAGGCATGGAGAAGAGTTTAGACACTAAGATAATATAAGGAACACACACATTATAAAGAAATCACATTAGGATTCTCTTTTTAAGCTGTTCCTTAAAACCCTAGTGCTTAGGAAATCTATTGGAGGCAGAAGCAGTCAAGGGTAGCCTAGGGTTACGGTTAGGCTTAGGGTTAGGCTTAGGGTACGGCTTAGGGTACGGGTTTGGGGAGGGCTTCGGGTACGGCGTAGGGTATGGGTTAGGATTAGGGTTAGGGTTAGTGTTAGGGTTAGGGCTCGGTTTAGGGTACGGGTTAGGATTAGGGTACGTGTTAGGGTTAGGGTAGGGGTTGGGGTTAGGGTACGCGTTAGGGTTAGGGTAGTTATTAAACCTATCCCACTCTCTAGATACCCCTTAGCACGTAAAGGAATATTATTTGGGGGTCCAGCCATGGAGCAGAGTTTAGACACTAAGATAATATAAGGAACGCACACATTATAAAGAAATCACATTAGGATTCTCTTTTTAAGCTGTTCCTTAAAACACTAGTGCTTAGGAAATCTATTGGAGGCAGAAGCAGTGAAGGGTAGCCTAGGGTTAGGGTTAGGCTTAGGGTTAGGCTTAGGGTACGCCTTAGGGTACGGGTTCGGGGAGGGCTTCGGGTACGGCGTAGGGTATGGGTTAGGGTTAGGGTTAGGGTTAGTGTTAGGGTTAGGGCTCGGTTTAGGGTACGGGTTAGGATTAGGGTACGTGTTAGGGTTAGGGTAGGGGTTAGGGTTAGGGTACGCGTTAGGGTTAGGGTAGTTATTAAACCTATCCCACTCTCTAGATACCCCTTAGCACGTAAAGGAATATTATTTGGGGGTCCAGCCATGGAGAAGAGTTTAGACACTAAGATAATATAAGGAACACACACATTATAAAGAAATCACATTAGGATTCTCTTTTTAAGCTGTTCCTTAAAACACTAGTGCTTAGGAAATCTATTGGAGGCAGAAGCAGTCAAGGGTAGCCTAGGGTTAGGGTTAGGCTTAGGGTTAGGCTTAGGGTACGGCTTAGGGTACGGGTTCGGGGAGGGCTTCGGGTACGGCGTAGGGTATGGGTTAGGGTTAGGGTTAGGTTTAGTGTTAGGGTTAGGGCTCGGTTTAGGGTACGGGTTAGGATTAGGGTACGTGTTAGGGCTAGGGTAGGGGTTAGGGTTAGGGTACGCGTTAGGGTTAGGGTAGTGATTAAACCTATCCCACTCTCTAGATACCCCTTAGCACATAAAGGAATATTATTTGGGGGTCCAGCCATGGAGAAGAGTTTAGACACTAGGATTAGATAAGGAACACACCCATTATAAAGAAATCACATTAGGATTCTCTTTTTAAGCTGTTCCTTAAAACACTAGTGCTTAGGAAATCTATTGGATTCACAAGCAGTCAAGGGTAGCCTAGGGTTAGGGTTAGGCTTAGGGTTAGGCTTAGGGTACGGCTTAGGGTACGTGTTCGGGGAGGGCTTCGGGTACGGCGTAGGGTATGGGTTAGGGTTAGGGTTAGGGTTAGTGTTAGGGTTAGGGCTCGGTTTAGTTTACGGGTTAGGATTAGGGTACGTGTTAGGGTTAGGGTAGGGGTTAGGCTTAGGGTACGCGTTACGGTTAGGGTAGTTATTAAACCTATCCCACTCTCTAGATACCCCTTAGCACGTAAAGGAATATTATTTGGGGGTCCAGCCATGGAGAAGAGTTTAGGCACTAAGATAAGATAAGGAACACACCCATTATAAAGAAATCACATTAGGATTCTCTTTTTAAGCTGTTCCTTAAAACACTAGTGCTTAGGAAATCTATTGGAGGCAGAAGCAGTCAAGGGTAGCCTAGGGTTAGGGTTAGGCTTAGGGTTAGGCTTAGGGTACGCCTTAGGGTACGGGTTCGGGGAGGGCTTCGGGTACGGCGTAGGGTATGGGTTAGGGTTAGGGTTAGGGTTAGTGTTAGGGTAAGGGCTCGGTTTAGGGTACGGGTTAGGATTAGGGTACGTGTTAGGGTTAGGGCAGGGGTTAGGGTTAGGGTACGCGTTAGGGTTAGGGTAGTTATTAAACCTATCCCACTCTCTACATACCCCTTAGCACGTAAAGGAATATTATTTGGGGGTCCAGCCATGGAGAAGAGTTTAGACACTAAGATAATATAAGGAACACACACATTATAAAGAAATCATATTAGGATTCTCTTTTTAAGCTGTTCCTTAAAGCCCTAGTGCTTAGGAAATCTATTGGAGGCAGAAGCAGTCAAGGGTAGCCTAGGGTTAGGGTTAGGCTTAGGGTTAGGCTTAGGGTAC
This sequence comes from Balaenoptera physalus, assembly GCF_965194825.1. Lineage (NCBI taxonomy): Eukaryota > Metazoa > Chordata > Mammalia > Artiodactyla > Balaenopteridae > Balaenoptera > Balaenoptera physalus. The sequence goes on from NW_028126471.1 coordinate 1,844,030, forward strand.
GGCTTAGGGTACGGGTTTGGGGAGGGCTTCGGGTACGGCGTAGGGTATGGGTTAGGGTTAGGGTTAGGGTTAGTGTTAGGGTTAGGGCTCGGTTTAGGGTACGGGTTAGGATTAGTGTACGTGTTAGGGTTAGGGTAGGGGTTAGGGTTAGGGTACGCGTTAGGGTCAGGGTAGTTATTAAACCTATCCCACTCTCTAGATACCCCTTAGCACGTAAAGGAATATTATTTGGGGGTCCAGCCATGGAGAAGAGTTTAGACACTAAGATAATATAAGGAACACACACATTATAAAGAAATCACATTAGGATTCTCTTTTTAAGCTGTTCCTTAAAACACTAGTGCTTAGGAAATCTATTGGAGGCAGAAGCAGTCAAGGGTAGCCTAGGGTTAGGGTTAGGCTTAGGGTTAGGCTTAGGGTACGGCTTAGGGTACGGGTTCGGGGAGGGCTTCGGGTACGGCGTAGGGTATGGGTTAGGGTTAGGGTTAGGGTTAGTGTTAGGGTTAGGGCTCGGTTTAGGGTACGGGTTAGGATTAGGGTACGTGTTAGGGTGAGGGTAGGGGTTAGGGTTAGGGTACGCGTTAGGGTTAGGGTAGTGATTAAACCTATCCCACTCTCTAGATACCCCATAGCGCGTAAAGGAATATTATTTGGGGGTCCAGCCATGGAGAAGAGTTTAGGCACTAAGATAAGATAAGGAACACACCCTTTATAAAGAAATCACATTAGGATTCTCTTTTTAAGCTGTTCCTTAAAACACTAGTGCTTAGGAAATCTATTGGAGGCAGAAGCAGTCAAGGGTAGCCTAGGGTTAGGGTTAGGCTTAGGGTTAGGCTTAGGGTACGCCTTAGGGTACGGGTTCGGGGAGGGCTCCGGGTACGGCGTAGGGTATGGGTTAGGGTTAGGGTTAGGGTTAGTGTTAGGGTAAGGGCTCGGTTTAGGGTACGGGTTAGGATTAGGGTACGTGTTAGGGTTAGGGTAGGGGTTAGGGTTAGGGTACGCGTTAGGGTTAGGGTAGTTATTAAACCTATCCCACTCTCTACATACCCCTTAGCACGTAAAGGAATATTATTTGGGGGTCCAGGCATGGAGAAGAGTTTAGACACTAAGATAATATAAGGAACACACACATTATAAAGAAATCACATTAGGATTCTCTTTTTAAGCTGTTCCTTAAAGCCCTAGTGCTTAGGAAATCTATTGGAGGCAGAAGCAGTCAAGGGTAGCCTAGGGTTAGGGTTAGGCTTAGGGTTAGGCTTAGGGTACGGCTTAGGGTACGGGTTTGGGGAGGGCTTCGGGTACGGCGTAGGGTATGGGTTAGGGTTAGGTTAGGGTTAGTCTTAGGGTTAGGGCTCGGTTTAGGGTACGGGTTAGGATTAGGGTACGTGTTAGGGTTAGGGTAGGGGTTAGGGTTAGGGTACGCGTTAGGGTTAGGGTAGTTATTAAACCTATCCCACTCTCTAGATACCCCTTAGCACGTAAAGGAATATTATTTGGGGGTCCAGCCATGGAGAAGAGTTTAGACACTAAGATAATATAAGGAACACACACATTATAAAGAAATCACATTAGGATTCTCTTTTTAAGCTGTTCCTTAAAACACTAGTGCTTAGGAAATCTATTGGAGGCAGAAGCAGTCAAGGGTAGCCTAGGGTTAGTGTTAGGCTTAGGGTTAGGCTTAGGGTACGGCTTAGGGTACGGGTTCGGGGAGGGCTTCGGGTACGGCGTAGGGTATGGGTTAGGGTTAGGGTTAGGGTTAGTGTTAGGGTTAGGGCTCGGTTTAGGGTACGGGTTAGGATTAGGGTACGTGTTAGGGCTAGGGTAGGGGTTAGGGTTAGGGTACGCGTTAGGGTTAGGGTAGTGATTAAACCTATCCCACTCTCTAGATACCCCTTAGCACATAAAGGAATATTATTTGGGGGTCCAGCCATGGAGAAGAGTTTAGACACTAGGATTAGATAAGGAACACACCCATTATAAAGAAATCACATTAGGATTCTCTTTTTAAGCTGTTCCTTAAAACACTAGTGCTTAGGAAATCTATTGGATTCACAAGCAGTCAAGGGTAGCCTAGGGTTAGGGTTAGGCTTAGGGTTAGGCTTAGGGTACGGCTTAGGGTACGTGTTCGGGGAGGGCTTCGGGTACGGCGTAGGGTATGGGTTAGGGTTAGGGTTAGGGTTAGTGTTAGGGTTAGGGCTCGGTTTAGTTTACGGGTTAGGATTAGGGTACGTGTTAGGGTTAGGGTAGGGGTTAGGGTTAGGGTACGCGTTACGGTTAGGGTAGTTATTAAACCTATCCCACTCTCTAGATACCCCTTAGCACGTAAAGGAATATTATTTGGGGGTCCAGCCATGGAGAAGAGTTTAGGCACTAAGATAAGATAAGGAACACACCCATTATAAAGAAATCACATTAGGATTCTCTTTTTAAGCTGTTCTTTAAAACACTAGTGCTTAGGAAATCTATTGGAGGCAGAAGCAGTCAAGGGTAGCCTAGGGTTAGGGTTAGGCTTAGGGTTAGGCTTAGGGTACGCCTTAGGGTACGGGTTCGGGGAGGGCTTCGGGTACGGCGTAGGGTATGGGTTAGGGTTAGGGTGAGGGTTAGTGTTAGGGTTAGGGCTCGGTTTAGGGTACGGGTTAGGATTAGGGTACGTGTTAGGGTTAGGGTAGGGGTTAGGGTTAGGGTACGCGTTAGGGTTAGGGTAGTTATTAAACCTATCCCACTCTCTAGATACCCCTTAGCACGTAAAGGAATATTATTTGGGGGTCCAGCCATGGAGAAGAGTTTAGACACTAAGATAAAATAAGGAACACACACATTATAAAGAAATCACATTAGGATTCTCTTTTTAAGCTGTTCCTTAAAACACTAGTGCTTAGGAAATCTATTGGAGGCAGAAGCAGTCAAGGGTAGCCTAGGGTTAGGGTTAGGCTTAGGGTTAGGCTTAGGGTACGGCTTAGGGTACGGGTTCGGGGAGGGATTCGGGTACGGCGTAGCGTATGGGTTAGGGTTAGGGTTAGGGTTAGTGTTAGGGTTAGGGCTCGGTTTAGGGTACGGGTTAGGATTAGGGTACGTGTTAGGGCTAGGGTAGGGGTTAGGGTTAGGGTACGCGTTAGGGTTAGGGTAGTGATTAAACCTATCCCACTCTCTAGATACCCCTTAGCACATAAAGGAATATTATTTGGGGGTCCAGCAATGGAGAAGAGTTTAGACACTAGGATTAGATAAGGAACACACCCATTATAAAGAAATCACATTAGGATTCTCTTTTTAAGCTGTTCCTTAAAACACTAGTGCTTAGGAAATCTATTGGAGGCAGAAGCAGTCAAGGGTAGCCTAGGGTTAGGGTTAGGCTTAGGGTTAGGCTTAGGGTACGGCTTAGGGTACGTGTTCGGGGAGGGCTTCGGGTACGGCGTAGGGTATGGGTTAGGGTTAGGGTTAGTGTTAGGGTTAGGGCTCGGTTTAGGGTACGGGTTAGGATTAGGGTACGTGTTAGGGTTAGGGTAGGGGTTAGCGTTAGGGTACGCGTTAGGGTTAGGGTACTTATTAAACCTATCCCACTCTCTAGATACTCCTTAGCACGTAAAGGAATATTATTTGGGTGTCCAGGCATGGAGAAGAGTTTAGACACTAAGATAATATAAGGAACACACACATTATAAAGAAATCACATTAGGATTCTCTTTTTAAGCTGTTCCTTAAAACCCTAGTGCTTAGGAAATCTATTGGAGGCAGAAGCAGTCAAGGGTAGCCTAGGGTTACGGTTAGGCTTAGGGTTAGGCTTAGGGTACGGCTTAGGGTACGGGTTTGGGGAGGGCTTCGGGTACGGCGTAGGGTATGGGTTAGGGTTAGGGTTAGGGTTAGTGTTAGGGTTAGGGCTCGGTTTAGGGTACGGGTTAGGATTAGGGTACATGTTAGGGTTAGGGTAGGGGTTGGGGTTAGGGTACGCGTTAGGGTTAGGGTAGTTATTAAACCTATCCCACTCTCTAGATACCCCTTAGCACGTAAAGGAATATTATTTGGGGGTCCAGCCATGGAGCAGAGTTTAGACACTAAGATAATATAAGGAACACACACATTATAAAGAAATCACATTAGGATTCTCTTTTTAAGCTGTTCCTTAAAACACTAGTGCTTAGGAAATCTATTGGAGGCAGAAGCAGTCAAGGGTAGCCTAGGGTTAGGGTTAGGCTTAGGGTTAGGCTTAGGGTACGCCTTAGGGTACGGGTTCGGGGAGGGCTTCGGGTACGGCGTAATGTATGGGTTAGGGTTAGGGTTAGGGTTAGTGTTAGGGTTAGGGCTCGGTTTAGGGTACGGGTTAGGATTAGGGTACGTGTTAGGGTTAGGGTAGGGGTTTGGGTTAGGGTACGCGTTAGGGTTAGGGTAGTTATTAAACCTATCCCACTCTCTAGATACCCCTTAGCACATAAAGGAATATTATTTGGGGGTCCAGCCATGGAGAAGAGTTTAGGCACTAAGATAAGATAAGGAACACACCCATTATAAAGAAATCACATTAGGATTCTCTTTTTAAGCTGTTCCTTAAAACACTAGTGCTTAGGAAATCTATTGGAGGCAGAAGCAGTCAAGGGTAGCCTAGGGTTAGGGTTAGGCTTAGGGTTAGGCTTAGGGTACAGCTTAGGGTACGGGTTCGGGGAGGGCTTCGGGTACGGCGTAGGGTATGGGTTAGGGTTAGGGTTAGGGTTAGTGTTAGGGTTGGGCTCGGTTTAGGGTACGGGTTAGGATTAGGTTACGTGTTAGGGCTAGGGTAGGGGTTAGGGTTAGGGTACGCGTTAGGGTTAGGGTAGTGATTAAACCTATCCCACTCTCTAGATACCCCTTAGCACATAAAGGAATATTATTTGGGGGTCCAGCCATGGAGAAGAGTTTAGACACTAGGATTAGATAAGGAACACACCCATTATAAAGAAATCACATTAGGATTCTCTTTTTAAGCTGTTCCTTAAAACACTAGTGCTTAGGAAATCTATTGGATTCACAAGCAGTCAAGGGTAGCCTAGGGTTAGGGTTAGGCTTAGGGTTAGGCTTAGGGTACGGCTTAGGGTACGTGTTCGGGGAGGGCTTCGGGTACGGCGTAGGGTATGGGTTAGGGTTAGGGTTAGGGTTAGTGTTAGGGTTAGGGCTCGGTTTAGTTTACGGGTTAGGATTAGGGTACGTGTTAGGGTTAGGGTAGGGGTTAGGGTTAGGGTACGCGTTACGGTTAGGGTAGTTATTAAACCTATCCCACTCTCTAGATACCCCTTAGCACGTAAAGGAATATTATTTGGGGGTCCAGCCATGGAGAAGAGTTTAGGCACTAAGATAAGATAAGGAACACACCCATTATAAAGAAATCACATTAGGATTCTCTTTTTAAGCTGTTCCTTAAAACACTAGTGCTTAGGAAATCTATTGGAGGCAGAAGCAGTCAAGGGTAGCCTAGGGTTAGGGTTAGGCTTAGGGTTAGGCTTAGGGTACGCCTTAGGGTACGGGTTCGGGGAGGGCTTCGGGTACGGCGTAGGGTATGGGTTAGGGTTAGGGTTAGGGTTAGTGTTAGGGTAAGGGCTCGGTTTAGGGTACGGGTTAGGATTAGGGTACGTGTTAGGGTTAGGGTAGGGGTTAGGGTTAGGGTACGCGTTAGGGTTAGGGTAGTTATTAAACCTATCCCACTCTCTACATACCCCTTAGCACGTAAAGGAATATTATTTGGGGGTCCAGCCATGGAGAAGAGTTTAGACACTAAGATAATATAAGGAACACACACATTATAAAGAAATCACATTAGGATTCTCTTTTTAAGCTGTTCCTTAAAACACTAGTGCTTAGGAAATCTATTGGAGGCAGAAGCAGTCAAGGGTAGCCTAGGGTTAGGGTTAGGCTTAGGGTTAGGCTTAGGGTACGGCTTAGGGTACGGGTTCGGGGAGGGCTTCGGGTACGGCGTAGGGTATGGGTTAGGGTTAGGGTTAGGTTTAGTGTTAGGGTTAGGGCTCGGTTTAGGGTACGGGTTAGGATTAGGGTACGTGTTAGGGCTAGGGTAGGGGTTAGGGTTAGGGTACGCGTTAGGGTTAGGGTAGTGATTAAACCTATCCCACTCTCTAGATACCCCTTAGCACATAAAGGAATATTATTTGGGGGTCCAGCCATGGAGAAGAGTTTAGACACTAGGATTAGATAAGGAACACACCCATTATAAAGAAATCACATTAGGATTCTCTTTTTAAGCTGTTCCTTAAAACACTAGTGCTTAGGAAATCTATTGGATTCACAAGCAGTCAAGGGTAGCCTAGGGTTAGGGTTAGGCTTAGGGTTAGGCTTAGGGTACGGCTTAGGGTACGTGTTCGGGGAGGGCTTCGGGTACGGCGTAGGGTATGGGTTAGGGTTAGGGTTAGGGTTAGTGTTAGGGTTAGGGCTCGGTTTAGTTTACGGGTTAGGATTAGGGTACGTGTTAGGGTTAGGGTAGGGGTTAGGGTTAGGGTACGCGTTACGGTTAGGGTAGTTATTAAACCTATCCCACTCTCTAGATACACCTTAGCACGTAAAGGAATATTATTTGGGGGTCCAGCCATGGAGAAGAGTTTAGACACTAAGATAATATAAGGAACACACACATTATAAAGAAATCATATTAGGATTCTCTTTTTAAGCTGTTCCTTAAAGCCCTAGTGCTTAGGAAATCTATTGGAGGCAGAAGCAGTCAAGGGTAGCCTAGGGTTAGGGTTAGGCTTAGGGTTAGGCTTAGGGTACGCCTTAGGGTACGGGTTCGGGGAGGGCTTCGGGTACGGCGTCGGGTATGGGTTAGGGTTAGTGTTAGGGTTAGTGTTAGGGTAAGGGCTCGGTGTGGGGTACGGTTTAGGATTAGGGTACGTGTTAGGGTTAGGGTAGGGGTTAGGGTTAGGGTACGCGTTAGGGTTAGGGTAGTTATTAAACCTATCCCACTCTCTACATACCCCTTAGCACGTAAAGGAATATTATTTGGGGGTCCAGCCATGGAGAAGAGTTTAGACACTAAGATAATATAAGGAACACACACATTATAAAGATATCACATTAGGATTCTCTTTTTAAGCTGTTCCTTAAAGCCCTAGTGCTTAGGAAATCTATTGGAGGCAGAAGCAGTCAAGGGTAGCCTAGGGTTAGGGTTAGGCTTAGGGTTAGGCTTAGGGTACGGCTTAGGGTACGGGTTTGGGGAGGGCTTCGGGTACGGCGTTGGGTATGGGTTAGGGTTAGGGTTAGGGTTAGTGTTAGGGTTAGGGCTCGGTTTAGGGTACGGGTTAGGATTAGGGTACGTGTTAGGGTTAGGGTAGGGGTTAGGGTTAGGGTACGCGTTAGGGTTAGGGTAGTTATTAAACCTATCCCACTCTCTAGATACCCCTTAGCACGTAAAGGAATATTATTTGGGGGTCCAGCCATGGAGAAGAGTTTAGACACTAAGATAATATAAGGAACACACACATTATAAAGAAATCACATTAGGATTCTCTTTTTAAGCTGTTCCTTAAAACACTAGTGCTTAGGAAATCTATTGGAGGCAGAAGCAGTCAAGGGTAGCCTAGGGTTAGGGTTAGGCTTAGGGTACGGCTTAGGGTACGGCTTAGGGTACGGGTTCGGGGAGGGCTTCGGGTACGGCGTAGGGTATGGGTTAGGGTTAGGGTTAGGGTTAGTGTTAGGGTTAGGGCTCGGTTTAGGGTACGGGTTAGGATTAGGGTACGTGTTAGGGCTAGGGTAGGGGTTAGGGTTAGGGTACGCGTTAGGGTTAGGGTAGTGATTAAACCTATCCCACTCTCTAGATACCCCTTAGCACATAAAGGAATATTATTTGGGGGTCCAGCCATGGAGAAGAGTTTAGACACTAGGATTAGATAAGGAACACACCCATTATAAAGAAATCACATTAGGATTCTCTTTTTAAGCTGTTCCTTAAAACACTAGTGCTTAGGAAATCTATTGGATTCACAAGCAGTCAAGGGTAGCCTAGGGTTAGGGTTAGGCTTAGGGTTAGGCTTAGGGTACGGCTTAGGGTACGTGTTCGGGGAGGGCTTCGGGTACGGCGTAGGGTATGGGTTAGGGTTAGGGTTAGGGTTAGTGTTAGGGTTCGGGCTCGGTTTAGTTTACGGGTTAGGATTAGGGTACGTGTTAGGGTTAGGGTAGGGGTTAGGGTTAGGGTACGCGTTACGGTTAGGGTAGTTATTAAACCTATCCCACTCTCAAGATACCCCTTAGCACGTAAAGGAATATTATTTGGGGTCCAGCCATGGAGAAGAGTTTAGGCACTAAGATAAGATAAGGAACACACCCATTATAAAGAAATCACATTAGGATTCTCTTTTTAAGCTGTTCCTTAAAACACTAGTGCTTAGGAAATCTATTGGAGGCAGAAGCAGTCAAGGGTAGCCTAGGGTTAGGGTTAGGCTTAGGGTTAGGCTTAGGGTACGGCTTAGGGTACGGGTTTGGGGAGGGCTTCGGGTACGGCGTAGGGTATGGGTTAGGGTTAGGGTTAGGGTTAGTGTTAGGGTTAGGGCTCGGTTTAGGGTACGGGTTAGGATTAGGGTACGTGTTAGGGTTAGGGTAGGGGTTAGGGTTAGGGTACGCGTTAGGGTTAGGGTAGTTATTAAACCTATCCCACTCTCTAGATACCCCTTAGCACGTAAAGGAATATTATTTGGGGGTCCAGCCATGGAGAAGAGTTTAGACACTAAGATAATATAAGGAACACACACATTATAAAGAAATCACATTAGGATTCTCTTTTTAAGCTGTTCCTTAAAACACTAGTGCTTAGGAAATCTATTGGAGGCAGAAGCAGTCAAGGGTAGCCTAGGGTTAGGGTTAGGCTTAGGGTTAGGCTTAGGGTACGGCTTAGGGTACGGGTTCGGGGAGGGCTTCGGGTACGGCGTAGGGTATGGGTTAGGGTTAGGGTTAGGGTTAGTGTTAGGGTTAGGGCTCGGTTTAGGGTAGGGGTTAGGATTAGGGTACGTGTTAGGGCTAGGGTAGGGGTTAGGGTTAGGGTATGCGTTAGGGTTAGGGTAGTGATTAAACCTATCCCACTCTCTAGATACCCCTTAGCACATAAAGGAATATTATTTGGGGGTCCAGCCATGGAGAAGAGTTTAGACACTAGGATTAGATAAGGAACACACCCATTATAAAGAAATCACATTAGGATTCTCTTTTTAAGCTGTTCCTTAAAACACTAGTGCTTAGGAAATCTATTGGATTCACAAGCAGTCAAGGGTAGCCTAGGGTTAGGGTTAGGCTTAGGGTTAGGCTTAGGGTACGGCTTAGGGTACGTGTTCGGGGAGGGCTTCGGGTACGGAGTAGGGTATGGGTTAGGGTTAGGGTTAGGGTTAGTGTTAGGGTTAGGGCTCGGTTTAGTTTACGGGTTAGGATTAGGGTACGTGTTAGGGTTAGGGTACGGGTTAGGGTTAGGGTACGCGTTACGGTTAGGGTAGTTATTAAACCTACCCCACTCTCTAGATACCCCTTAGCACGTAAAGGAATATTATTTGGGGGTCCAGCCATGGAGAAGAGTTTAGGCACTAAGATAAGATAAGGAACACACCCATTATAAAGAAATCACATTAGGATTCTCTTTTTAAGCTGTTCCTTAAAACACTAGTGCTTAGGAAATCTATTGGAGGCAGAAGCAGTCAAGGGTAGCCTAGGGTTAGGGTTAGGCTTAGGGTTAGGCTTAGGGTACGCCTTAGGGTACGGGTTCGGGGAGGGCTTCGGGTACGGCGTCGGGTATGGGTTAGGGTTAGGGTTAGGGTTAGTGTTAGGGTAAGGGCTCGGTTTAGGGTACGGGTTAGGATTAGGGTACGTGTTAGGGTTAGGGTAGGGGTTAGGGTTAGGGTACGCGTTAGGGTTAGGGTAGTTATTAAACCTATCCCACTCTCTACATACCCCTTAGCACGTAAAGGAATATTATTTGGGGGTCCAGCCATGGAGAAGAGTTTAAACACTAAGATAATATAAGGAACACACACATTATAAAGAAATCACATTAGGATTCTCTTTTTAAGCTGTTCCTTAAAGCCCTAGTGCTTAGGAAATCTATTGGAGGCAGAAGCAGTCAAGGGTAGCCTAGGGTTAGGGTTAGGCTTAGGGTTAGGCTTAGGGTACGGCTTAGGGTACGGGTTTGGGGAGGGCTTCGGGTACGGCGTAGGGTATGGGTTAGGGTTAGGGTTAGGGTTAGTGTTAGGGTTAGGGCTCGGTTTAGGGTACGGGTTAGGATTAGGGTACGTGTTAGGGTTAGGGTAGGGGTTAGGGTTAGGGTACGCGTTAGGGTTAGGGTAGTTATTAAACCTATCCCACTCTCTAGATACCCCTTAGCACGTAAAGGAATATTATTTGGGGGTCCAGCCATGGAGAAGAGTTTAGACACTAGGATTAGATAAGGAACACACCCATTATAAAGAAATCACATTAGGATTCTCTTTTTAAGCTGTTCCTTAAAACACTAGTGCTTAGGAAATCTATTGGATTCACAAGCAGTCAAGGGTAGCCTAGGGTTAGGGTTAGGCTTAGGGTTAGGCTTAGGGTACGCCTTAGGGTACGGGTTCGGGGAGGGCTTCGGGTACGGCGTAGGGTATGGGTTAGGGTTAGGGTTAGGGTTAGTGTTAGGGTTAGGGCTCGGTTTAGGGTACGGGTTAGGATTAGGGTACGTGTTAGGGTTAGGGTAGGGGTTAGCGTTAGGGTACGCGTTAGGGTTAGGGTAGTTATTAAACCTATCTCACTCTCTACATACTCCTTAGCACGTAAAGGAATATTATTTGGGGGTCCAGGCATGGAGAAGAGTTTAGACACTAAGATAATATAAGGAACACACACATTATAAAGAAATCACATTAGGATTCTCTTTTTAAGCTGTTCCTTAAAATCCTAGTGCTTAGGAAATCTATTGGAGGCAGAAGCAGTCAAGGGTAGCCTAGGGTTAGGGTTAGGCTTAGGGTTAGGCTTAGGGTACGCCTTAGGGTACGGGTTCGGGGAGGGCTTCGTGTACGGCGTAATGTATGGGTTAGGGTTAGGGTTAGTGTTATGGTTAGGGCTCGGTTTAGGGTACGGGTTAGGATTAGGGTACGTGTTAGGGTTAGGGTAGGGGTTAGGGTTAGGGTACGCGTTAGGGTTAGGGTAGTTATTAAACCTATCCCACTCTCTAGATACCCCTTAGCACATAAAGGAATATTATTTGGGGGTCCAGCCATGGAGAAGAGTTTAGACACTAGGATTAGATAAGGAACACACCCATTATAAAGAAATCACATTAGGATTCTCTTTTTAAGCTGTTCCTTAAAACACTAGTGCTTAGGAAATCTATTGGAGGCAGAAGCAGTCAAGGGTAGCCTAGGGTTAGGGTTAGGCTTAGGGTTAGGCTTAGGGTACGGCTTAGGGTACGGGTTCAGGGAGGGCTTCGGGTACGGCGTAGGGTATGGGTTAGGGTTAGGGTTAGGGTTAGTGTTAGGGTTAGGGCTCGGTTTAGGGTACGGGTAAGGATTAGGGTACGTGTTAGGGTTAGGGTAGGGGTTAGGGTTAGGGTACGTGTTAGTGTTAGGGTAGTTATTAAACCTATCCCCCTCTCTAGATACCCCTTAGGACGTAAAGGAATATTATTTGGGGGTCCAGCCATGGAGAAGAGTTTAGACACTAAGATAATATAAGGAACACACACATTATAAAGAAATCACATTAGGATTCTCTTTTTAAGCTGTTCCTTAAAGCCCTAGTGCTTAGGAAATCTATTGGAGGCAGAAGCAGTCAAGGGTAGCCTAGGGTTAGGGTTAGGCTTAGGGTTAGGCTTAGGGTACGGCTTAGGGTACGGGTTTGGGGAGGGCTTCGGGTACGGCGTAGGGTATGGGTTAGGGTTAGGGTTAGGGTTAGTGTTAGGGTTAGGGCTCGGTTTAGGGTACGGGTTAGGATTAGGGTACGTGTTAGGGTTAGGGTAGGGGTTAGGGTTAGGGTACGCGTTAGGGTTAGGGTAGTTATTAAACCTATCCCACTCTCTAGATACCCCTTAGCACGTAAAGGAATATTATTTGGGGGTCCAGCCATGGAGAAGAGTTTAGGCACTAAGATAAGATAAGGAACACACCCATTATAAAGAAATCACATTAGGATTCTCTTTTTAAGCTGTTCCTTAAAACACTAGTGCTTAGGAAATCTATTGGAGGCAGAAGCAGTCAAGGGTAGCCTAGGGTTAGGGTTAGGCTTAGGGTTAGGCTTAGGGTACGCCTTAGGGTACGGGTTCAGGGAGGGCTTCGGGTACGGCGTAGGGTATGGGTTAGGGTTAGGGTTAGGGTTAGTGTTAGGGTTAGGGCTCGGTTTAGGGTACGGGTAAGGATTAGGGTACGTGTTAGGGTTAGGGTAGGGGTTAGGGTTAGGGTACGCATTAGGGTTAGGGTAGTTATTAAACCTATCCCACTCTCTAGATACCCCTTAGCACGTAAAGGAATATTATTTGGGGGTCCAGCCATGGAGAAGAGTTTAGACACTAAGATAATATAAGGAACACACACATTATAAAGAAATCACATTAGGATTCTCTTTTTAAGCTGTTCCTTAAAGCCCTAGTGCTTAGGAAATCTATTGGAGGCAGAAGCAGTCAAGGGTAGCCTAGGGTTAGGGTTAGGCTTAGGGTTAGGCTTAGGGTACGGCTTAGGGTACGGGTTTGGGCAGGGCTTCGGGTACGGCGTAGGGTATGGGTTAGGGTTAGGGTTAGGGTTAGTGTTAGGGTTAGGGCTCGGTTTAGGGTACGGGTTAGGATTAGGGTACGTGTTAGGGTTAGGGTAGGGGTTAGGGTTAGGGTACGCGTTAGGGTTAGGGTAGTTAGTAAACCTATCCCACTCTCTAGATACCCCTTAGCACGTAAAGGAATATTATTTGGGGGTCCAGCCATGGAGAAGAGTTTAGACACTAAGATAATATAAGGAACACACACATTATAAAGAAATCACATTAGGATTCTCTTTTTAAGCTGTTCCTTAAAACACTAGTGCTTAGGAAATCTATTGGAGGCAGAAGCAGTCAAGGGTAGCCTAGGGTTAGGGTTAGGCTTAGGGTTAGGCTTAGGGTACGGCTTAGGGTACGGGTTCGGGGAGGGCTTCGGGTACGGCGTAGGGTATGGGTTAGGGTTAGGGTTAGGGTTAGTGTTAGGGTTAGGGCTCGGTTTAGGGTACGGGTTAGGATTAGGGTACGTGTTAGGGCTAGGGTAGGGGTTAGGGTTAGGGTACGCGTTAGGGTTAGGGTAGTGATTAAACCTATCCCACTCTCTAGATACCCCTTAGCACATAAAGGAATATTATTTGGGGGTCCAGCCATGGAGAAGAGTTTAGACACTAGGATTAGATAAGGAACACACCCATTATGAAGAAATCACATTAGGATTCTCTTTTTAAGCTGTTCCTTAAAACACTAGTGCTTAGGAAATCTATTGGATTCACAAGCAGTCAAGGGTAGCCTAGGGTTAGGGTTAGGCTTAGGGTTAGGCTTAGGGTACGGCTTAGGGTACGTGTTCGGGGAGGGCTTCGGGTACGGCGTAGGGTATGGGTTAGGGTTAGGGTTAGGGTTAGTGTTAGGGTTAGGGCTCGGTTATGGTTAACGGGTTAGGATTAGGGTACGTGTTAGGGTTAGGGTAGGGGTTAGGGTTAGGGTACGCGTTACGGTTAGGGTAGTTATTAAACCTATCCCACTCTCTAGATACCCCTTAGCACGTAAAGGAATATTATTTGGGGGTCCAGCCATGGAGAAGAGTTTAGGCACTAAGATAAGATAAGGAACACACCCATTATAAAGAAATCACATTAGGATTCTCTTTTTAAGCTGTTCCTTAAAACACTAGTGCTTAGGAAATCTATTGGAGGCAGAAGCAGTCAAGGGTAGCCTAGGGTTAGGGTTAGGCTTAGGGTTAGGCTTAGGGTACGCCTTAGGGTACGGGTTCGGGGAGGGCTTCGGGTACGGCGTAGGGTATGGGTTAGGGTTAGTGTTAGGGTTAGTGTTAGGGTAAGGGCTCGGTTTAGGGTACGGGTTAGGATTAGGGTACGTGTTAGGGTTAGGGTAGGGGTTAGGGTTAGGGTACGCGTTAGGGTTAGGGTAGTTATTAAACCTATCCCACTCTCTAGATACCCCTTAGCACGTAAAGGAATATTATTTGGGGGTCCAGCCATGGAGAAGAGTTTAGACACTAAGATAATATAAGGAACACACACATTATAAAGAAATCACATTAGGATTCTCTTTTTAAGCTGTTCCTTAAAGCCCTACTGCTTAGGAAATCTATTGGAGGCAGAAGCAGTCAAGGGAGGCCTAGGGTTAGGGTTAGGCTTAGGGTTAGGCTTAGGGTACGGCTTAGGGTACGGGTTTGGGGAGGGCTTCGGGTACGGCGTAGGGTATGGGTTAGGGTTAGGGTTAGGGTTAGTGTTAGGGTTAGGTCTCGGTTTAGGGTACGGGTTAGGATTAGGGTACGTGTTAGGGTTAGGGTAGGGGTTAGGGTTAGGGTACGCGTTAGGGTTAGGGTAGTTAGTAAACCTATCCCACTCTCTAGATACCCCTTAGCACGTATAGGAATATTATTTGGGGGTCCAGCCATGGAGAAGAGTTTAGACACTAAGATAATATAAGGAACACACACATTATAAAGAAATCACATTAGGATTCTCTTTTTAAGCTGTTCCTTAAAACACTAGTGCTTAGGAAATCTATTGGAGGCAGAAGCAGTCAAGGGTAGCCTAGGGTTAGGGTTAGGCTTAGGGTTAGGCTTAGGGTACGGCTTAGGGTACGGGTTCGGGGAGGGCTTCGGGTACGGCGTAGGGTATGGGTTAGGGTTAGGGTTAGGGTTACTGTTAGGGTTAGGGCTCGGTTTAGGGTACGGGTTAGGATTAGGGTACGTGTTAGGGCTAGGGTAGGGGTTAGGGTTAGGGTACGCGTTAGGGTTAGGGTAGTGATTAAACCTATCCCACTCTCTAGATACCCCTTAGCACATAAAGGAATATTATTTAGGGGTCCAGCCATGGAGAAGAGTTTAGACACTAGGATTAGATAGGAACACACCCATTATAAAGAAATCACATTAGGATTCTCTTTTTAAGCTGTTCCTTAAAACACTAGTGCTTAGGAAATCTATTGGATTCACAAGCAGTCAAGGGTAGCCTAGGGTTAGGGTTAGGCTTAGGGTTAGGCTTAGGGTACGGCTTAGGGTACGTGTTCGGGGAGGGCTTCGGGTACGGCGTAGGGTATGGGTTAGGGTTAGGGTTAGGGTTAGTGTTAGGGTTAGGGCTCGGTTTAGTTTACGGGTTAGGATTAGGGTACGTGTTAGGGTTAGGGTAGGGGTTAGGGTTAGGGTACGCGTTACGGTTAGGGTAGTTATTAAACCTATCCCACTCTCTAGATACCCCTTAGCACGTAAAGGAATATTATTTGGGGGTCCAGCCATGGAGAAGAGTTTAGGCACTAAGATAAGATAAGGAACACACCCATTATAAAGAAATCACATTAGGATTCTCTTTTTAAGCTGTTCCTTAAAACACTAGTGCTTAGGAAATTTATTGGAGGCAGAAGCAGTCAAGGGTAGCCTAGGGTTAGGGTTAGGCTTAGGGTTAGGCTTAGGGTACGCCTTAGGGTACGGGTTCGGGGAGGGCTTCGGGTACGGCGTAGGGTATGGGTTAGGGTTAGGGTTAGGGTTAGTGTTAGGGTAAGGGCTCGGTTTAGGGTACGGGTTAGGATTAGGGTACGTGTTAGGGTTAGGGTAGGGGTTAGGGTTAGGGTACGCGTTAGGGTTAGGGTAGTTATTAAACCTATCCCACTCTCTACAAACCCCTTAGCACGTAAAGGCATATTATTTGGAGGTCCAGCCATGGAGAAGAGTTTAGACACTAAGATAATATAAGGAACACACACATTATAAAGAAATCACATTAGGATTCTCTTTTTAAGCTGTTCCTTAAAGCCCTAGTGCTTAGGAAATCTATTGGAGGCAGAAGCAGTCAAGGGTAGCCTAGGGTTAGGGTTAGGCTTAGGGTTAGGCTTAGGGTACGGCTTAGGGTACGGGTTTGGGGAGGGCTTCGGGTACGGCGTAGGGTATGGGTTAGGGTTAGGGTGAGGGTTAGTGTTAGGGTTAGGGCTCGGTTTAGGGTACGGGTTAGGATTAGGGTACGTGTTAGGGTTAGGGGAGGGGTTAGGGTTATGGTACGCGTTAGGGTTAGGGTAGTTATTAAACCTATCCCACTCTCTAGATACCCCTTAGCACGTAAAGGAATATTATTTGGGGGTCCAGCCATGGAGAAGAGTTTAGACACTAAGATAATATAAGGAACACACACATTATAAAGAAATCACATTAGGATTCTCTTTTTAAGCTGTTCCTTAAAACACTAGTGCTTAGGAAATCTATTGGAGGCAGAAGCAGTCAAGGGTAGCCTAGGGTTAGGGTTAGGCTTAGGGTTAGGCTTAGGGTACGGCTTAGGGTACGGGTTCGGGGAGGGCTTCGGGTACGGCGTAGGGTATGGGTTAGGGTTAGGGTTAGGGTTAGTGTTAGGGTTAGGGCTCGGTTTAGGGTACGGGTTAGGATTAGGGTACGTGTTAGGGCTAGGGTAGGGGTTAGGGTTAGGGTACGCGTTAGGGTTAGGGTAGTGATTAAACCTATCCCACTCTCTAGATACCCCTTAGCACATAAAGGAATATTATTTGGGGGTCCAGCCATGGAGAAGAGTTTAGACACTAGGATTAGATAAGGAACACACCCATTATAAAGAAATCACATTAGGATTCTCTTTTTAAGCTGTTCCTTAAAACACTAGTGCTTAGGAAATCTATTGGATTCACAAGCAGTCAAGGGTAGCCTAGGGTTAGGGTTAGGCTTAGGGTTAGGCTTAGGGTACGCCTTAGGGTACGGGTTCGGGGAGGGCTTCGGGTACGGCGTAGGGTATGGGTTAGGGTTAGGGTTAGGGTTAGTGTTAGGGTTAGGGCTCGGTTTAGGGTACGGGTTAGGATTAGGGTACGTGTTAGGTTTAGGGTAGGGGTTAGCGTTAGGGTACGCGTTAGGGTTAGGGTAGTTATTAAACCTATCCCACTCTCTAGATACTCCTTAGCACGTAAAGGAATATTATTTGGGGGTCCAGGCATGGAGAAGAGTTTAGACACTAAGATAATATAAGGAACACACACATTATAAAGAAATCACATTAGGATTCTCTTTTTAAGCTGTTCCTTAAAATCCTAGTGCTTAGGAAATCTATTGGAGGCAGAAGCAGTCAAGGGTAGCCTAGGGTTAGGGTTAGGCTTAGGGTTAGGCTTAGGATACGCCTTAGGGTACGGGTTCGGGGAGGGCTTCGTGTACGGCGTAATGTATGGGTTAGGGTTAGGGTTAGTGTTATGGTTAGGGCTCGGTTTAGGGTACGGGTTAGGATTAGGGTACGTGTTAGGGTTAGGGTAGGGGTTAGGGTTAGGGTACGCGTTAGGGTTAGGGTAGTTATTAAACCTATCCCACTCTCTAGATACCCCTTAGCACATAAAGGAATATTATTTGGGGGTCCAGCCATGGAGAAGAGTTTAGACACTAGGATTAGATAAGGAACACACCCATTATAAAGAAATCACATTAGGATTCTCTTTTTAAGCTGTTCCTTAAAACACTAGTGCTTAGGAAATCTATTGGAGGCAGAAGCAGTCAAGGGTAGCCTAGGGTTAGGGTTAGGCTTAGGGTTAGGCTTAGGGTACGCCTTAGGGTACGGGTTCAGGGAGGGCTTCGGGTACGGCGTAGTGTATGGGTTAGGGTTAGGGTTAGGGTTAGTGTTAGGGTTAGGGCTCGGTTTAGGGTACGGGTAAGGATTAGGGTACGTGTTAGGGTTAGGGTAGGGGTTAGGGTTAGGGTACGCGTTAGGGTTAGGGTAGTTATTAAACCTATCCCACTCTCTAGATACCCCTTAGCACGTAAAGGAATATTATTTGGGGGTCCAGCCATGGAGAAGAGTTTAGACACTAAGATAATATAAGGAACACACACATTATAAAGAAATCACATTAGGATTCTCTTTTTAAGCTGTTCCTTAAAGCCCTAGTGCTTAGGAAATCTATTGGAGGCAGAAGCAGTCAAGGGTAGCCTAGGGTTAGGGTTAGGCTTAGGGTTAGGCTTAGGGTACGGCTTAGGGTACGGGTTTGGGCAGGGCTTCGGGTACGGCGTAGGGTATGGGTTAGGGTTAGGGTTAGGGTTAGTGTTAGGGTTAGGGCTCGGTTTAGGGTACGGGTTAGGATTAGGGTACGTGTTAGGGTTAGGGTAGGGGTTAGGGTTAGGGTACGCGTTAGGGTTAGGGTAGTTAGTAAACCTATCCCACTCTCTAGATACCCCTTAGCACGTAAAGGAATATTATTTGGGGGTCCAGCCATGGAGAAGAGTTTAGACACTAAGATAATATAAGGAACACACACATTATAAAGAAATCACATTAGGATTCTCTTTTTAAGCTGTTCCTTAAAACACTAGTGCTTAGGAAATCTATTGGAGGCAGAAGCAGTCAAGGGTAGCCTAGGGTTAGGGTTAGGCTTAGGGTTAGGCTTAGGGTACGGCTTAGGGTACGGGTTCGGGGAGGGCTTCGGGTACGGCGTAGGGTATGGGTTAGGGTTAGGGTTAGGGTTAGTGTTAGGGTTAGGGCTCGGTTTAGGGTACGGGTTAGGATTAGGGTACGTGTTAGGGCTAGGGTAGGGGTTAGGGTTAGGGTACGCGTTAGGGTTAGGGTAGTGATTAAACCTATCCCACTCTCTAGATACCCCTTAGCACATAAAGGAATATTATTTGGGGGTCCAGCCATGGAGAAGAGTTTAGACACTAGGATTAGATAAGGAACACACCCATTATAAAGAAATCACATTAGGATTCTCTTTTTAAGCTGTTCCTTAAAACACTAGTGCTTAGGAAATCTATTGGATTCACAAGCAGTCAAGGGTAGCCTAGGGTTAGGGTTAGGCTTAGGGTTAGGCTTAGGGTACGGCTTAGGGTACGTGTTCGGGGAGGGCTTCGGGTACGGCGTAGGGTATGGGTTAGGGTTAGGGTTAGGGTTAGTGTTAGGGTTAGGGCTCGGTTATGGTTAACGGGTTAGGATTAGGGTACGTGTTAGGGTTAGGGTAGGGGTTAGGGTTAGGGTACGCGTTACGGTTAGGGTAGTTATTAAACCTATCCCACTCTCTAGATACCCCTTAGCACGTAAAGGAATATTATTTGGGGGTCCAGCCATGGAGAAGAGTTTAGACACTAAGATAATATAAGGAACACACACATTATAAAGAAATCACATTAGGATTCTCTTTTTAAGCTGTTCCTTAAAACACTAGTGCTTAGGAAATCTATTGGAGGCAGAAGCAGTCAAGGGTAGCCTAGGGTTAGGGTTAGGCTTAGGGTTAGGCTTAGGGTACGGCTTAGGGTACGGGTTCGGGGAGGGCTTCGGGTACGGCGTAGGGTATGGGTTAGGGTTAGGGTTAGGGTTAGTGTTAGGGTTAGGGCTCGGTTTAGGGTACGGGTTAGGATTAGGGTACGTGTTAGGGCTAGGGTAGGGGTTAGGGTTAGGGTACGCGTTAGGGTTAGGGTAGTGATTAAACCTATCCCACTCTCTAGATACCCCTTAGCACATAAAGGAATATTATTTGGGGGTCCAGCCATGGAGAAGAGTTTAGACACTAGGATTAGATAAGGAACACACCCATTATAAAGAAATCACATTAGGATTCTCTTTTTAAGCTGTTCCTTAAAACACTAGTGCTTAGGAAATCTATTGGATTCACAAGCAGTCAAGGGTAGCCTAGGGTTAGGGTTAGGCTTAGGGTTAGGCTTAGGGTACGGCTTAGGGTACGTGTTCGGGGAGGGCTTCGGGTACGGCGTAGGGTATGGGTTAGGGTTAGGGTTAGGGTTAGTGTTAGGGTTAGGGCTCGGTTATGGTTAACGGGTTAGGATTAGGGTACGTGTTAGGGTTAGGGTAGGGGTTAGGGTTAGGGTACGCGTTACGGTTAGGGTAGTTATTAAACCTATCCCACTCTCTAGATACCCCTTAGCACGTAAAGGAATATTATTTGGGGGTCCAGCCATGGAGAAGAGTTTAGACACTAACATAATATAAGGAACACACACATTATAAAGAAATCACATTAGGATTCTCTTTTTAAGCTGTTCCTTAAAACACTAGTGCTTAGGAAATCTATTGGAGGCAGAAGCAGTCAAGGGTAGCCTAGGGTTAGGGTTAGGCTTAGGGTTAGGCTTAGGGTACGGCTTAGGGTACGGGTTCGGGGAGGGCTTCGGGTACGGCGTAGGGTATGGGTTAGGGTTAGGGTTAGGGTTAGTGTTAGGGTTAGGGCTCGGTTTAGGGTACGGGTTAGGATTAGGGTACGTGTTAGGGCTAGGGTAGGGGTTAGGGTTAGGGTACGCGTTAGGGTTAGGGTAGTGATTAAACCTATCCCACTCTCTAGATACCCCTTAGCACATAAAGGAATATTATTTGGGGGTCCAGCCATGGAGAAGAGTTTAGACACTAGGATTAGATAAGGAACACACCCATTATAAAGAAATCACATTAGGATTCTCTTTTTAAGCTGTTCCTTAAAACACTAGTGCTTAGGAAATCTATTGGATTCACAAGCAGTCAAGGGTAGCCTAGGGTTAGGGTTAGGCTTAGGGTTAGGCTTAGGGTACGCCTTAGGGTACGGGTTCGGGGAGGGCTTCGGGTACGGCGTAGGGTATGGGTTAGGGTTAGGGTTAGGGTTAGTGTTAGGGTTAGGGCTCGGTTTAGGGTACGGGTTAGGATTAGGGTACGTGTTAGGGTTAGGGTAGGGGTTAGCGTTAGGGTACGCGTTAGGGTTAGGGTAGTTATTAAACCTATCCCACTCTCTAGATACTCCTTAGCACGTAAAGGAATATTATTTGGGGGTCCAGGCATGGAGAAGAGTTTAGACACTAAGATAATATAAGGAACACACACATTATAAAGAAATCACATTAGGATTCTCTTTTTAAGCTGTTCCTTAAAATCCTAGTGCTTAGGAAATCTATTGGAGGCAGAAGCAGTCAAGGGTAGCCTAGGGTTAGGGTTAGGCTTAGGGTTAGGCTTAGGGTATGCCTTAGGGTACGGGTTCGGGGAGGGCTTCGTGTACGGCGTAATGTATGGGTTAGGGTTAGGGTTAGTGTTATGGTTAGGGCTCGGTTTAGGGTACGGGTTAGGATTAGGCTACGTGTTAGGGTTAGGGTAGGGGTTAGGGTTAGGGTACGCGTTAGGGTTAGGGTAGTTATTAAACCTATCCCACTCTCTAGATACCCCTTAGCACATAAAGGAATATTATTTGGGGGTCCAGCCATGGAGAAGAGTTTAGACACTAGGATTAGATAAGGAACACACCCATTATAAAGAAATCACATTAGGATTCTCTTTTTAAGCTGTTCCTTAAAACACTAGTGCTTAGGAAATCTATTGGAAGCAGAAGCAGTCAAGGGTAGCCTAGAGTTAGGGTTAGGCTTAGGGTTAGGCTTAGGGTACGCCTTAGGGTACGGGTTCAGGGAGGGCTTCGGGTACGGCGTAGTGTATGGGTTAGGGTTAGGGTTAGGGTTAGTGTTAGGGTTAGGGCTCGGTTTAGGGTACGGGTAAGGATTAGGGTACGTGTTAGGGTTAGGGTAGGGGTTAGGGTTAGGGTACGCGTTAGGGTTAGGGTAGTTATTAAACCTATCCCACTCTCTAGATACCCCTTAGCACGTAAAGGAATATTATTTGGGGGTCCAGCCATGGAGAAGAGTTTAGACACTAAGATAATATAAGGAACACACACATTATAAAGAAATCACATTAGGATTCTCTTTTTAAGCTGTTCCTTAAAGCCCTAGTGCTTAGGAAATCTATTGGAGGCAGAAGCAGTCAAGGGTAGCCTAGGGTTAGGGTTAGGCTTAGGGTTAGGCTTAGGGTACGGCTTAGGGTACGGGTTTGGGCAGGGCTTCGGGTACGGCGTAGGGTATGGGTTATGGTTAGGGTTAGGGTTAGTGTTAGGGTTAGGGCTCGGTTTAGGGTACGGGTTAGGATTAGGGTACGTGTTAGGGTTAGGGTAGGGGTTAGGGTTAGGGTACGCGTTAGGGTTAGGGTAGTTAGTAAACCTATCCCACTCTCTAGATACCCCTTAGCACGTAAAGGAATATTATTTGGGGGTCCAGCCATGGAGAAGAGTTTAGACACTAAGATAATATAAGGAACACACACATTATAAAGAAATCACATTAGGATTCTCTTTTTAAGCTGTTCCTTAAAACACTAGTGCTTAGGAAATCTATTGGAGGCAGAAGCAGTCAAGGGTAGCCTAGGGTTAGGGTTAGGCTTAGGGTTAGGCTTAGGGTACGGCTTAGGGTACGGGTTCGGGGAGGGCTTCGGGTACGGCGTAGGGTATGGGTTAGGGTTAGGGTTAGGGTTAGTGTTAGGGTTAGGGCTCGGTTTAGGGTACGGGTTAGGATTAGGGTACGTGTTAGGGCTAGGGTAGGGGTTAGGGTTAGGGTACGCGTTAGGGTTAGGGTAGTGATTAAACCTATCCCACTCTCTAGATACCCCTTAGCACATAAAGGAATATTATTTGGGGGTCCAGCCATGGAGAAGAGTTTAGACACTAGGATTAGATAAGGAACACACCCATTATAAAGAAATCACATTAGGATTCTCTTTTTAAGCTGTTCCTTAAAACACTAGTGCTTAGGAAATCTATTGGATTCACAAGCAGTCAAGGGTAGCCTAGGGTTAGGGTTAGGCTTAGGGTTAGGCTTAGGGTACGGCTTAGGGTACGTGTTCGGGGAGGGCTTCGGGTACGGCGTAGGGTATGGGTTAGGGTTAGGGTTAGGGTTAGTGTTAGGGTTAGGGCTCGGTTATGGTTAACGGGTTAGGATTAGGGTACGTGTTAGGGTTAGGGTAGGGGTTAGGGTTAGGGTACGCGTTACGGTTAGGGTAGTTATTAAACCTATCCCACTCTCTAGATACCCCTTAGCACGTAAAGGAATATTATTTGGGGGTCCAGCCATGGAGAAGAGTTTAGGCACTAAGATAAGATAAGGAACACACCCATTATAAAGAAATCACATTAGGATTCTCTTTTTAAGCTGTTCCTTAAAACACTAGTGCTTAGGAAATCTATTGGAGGCAGAAGCAGTCAAGGGTAGCCTAGGGTTAGGGTTAGGCTTAGGGTTAGGCTTAGGGTACGCCTTAGGGTACGGGTTCGGGGAGGGCTTCGGGTACGGCGTAGGGTATGGGTTAGGGTTAGTGTTAGGGTTAGTGTTAGGGTAAGGGCTCGGTTTAGGGTACGGGTTAGGATTAGGGTACGTGTTAGGGTTAGGGTAGGGGTTAGGGTTAGGGTACGCGTTAGGGTTAGGGTAGTTATTAAACCTATCCCACTCTCTAGATACCCCTTAGCACGTAAAGGAATATTATTTGGGGGTCCAGCCATGGAGAAGAGTTTAGACACTAAGATAATATAAGGAACACACACATTATAAAGAAATCACATTAGGATTCTCTTTTTAAGCTGTTCCTTAAAGCCCTAGTGCTTAGGAAATCTATTGGAGGCAGAAGCAGTCAAGGGAGGCCTAGGGTTAGGGTTAGGCTTAGGGTTAGGCTTAGGGTACGGCTTAGGGTACGGGTTTGGGGAGGGCTTCGGGTACGGCGTAGGGTATGGGTTAGGGTTAGGGTTAGGGTTAGTGTTAGGGTTAGGTCTCGGTTTAGGGTACGGGTTAGGATTAGGGTACGTGTTAGGGTTAGGGTAGGGGTTAGGGTTAGGGTACGCGTTAGGGTTAGGGTAGTTAGTAAACCTATCCCACTCTCTAGATACCCCTTAGCACGTATAGGAATATTATTTGGGGGTCCAGCCATGGAGAAGAGTTTAGACACTAAGATAATATAAGGAACACACACATTATAAAGAAATCACATTAGGATTCTCTTTTTAAGCTGTTCCTTAAAACACTAGTGCTTAGGAAATCTATTGGAGGCAGAAGCAGTCAAGGGTAGCCTAGGGTTAGGGTTAGGCTTAGGGTTAGGCTTAGGGTACGGCTTAGGGTACGGGTTCGGGGAGGGCTTCGGGTACGGCGTAGGGTATGGGTTAGGGTTAGGGTTAGGGTTAGTGTTAGGGTTAGGGCTCGGTTTAGGGTACGGGTTAGGATTAGGGTACGTGTTAGGGCTAGGGTAGGGGTTAGGGTTAGGGTACGCGTTAGGGTTAGGGTAGTGATTAAACCTATCCCACTCTCTAGATACCCCTTAGCACATAAAGGAATATTATTTGGGGGTCCAGCCATGGAGAAGAGTTTAGACACTAGGATTAGATAAGGAACACACCCATTATAAAGAAATCACATTAGGATTCTCTTTTTAAGCTGTTCCTTAAAACACTAGTGCTTAGGAAATCTATTGGATTCACAAGCAGTCAAGGGTAGCCTAGGGGTAGGGTTAGGGTTAGGGTTAGGCTTAGGGTACGGCTTAGGGTACGTGTTCGGGGAGGGCTTCGGGTACGGCGTAGGGTATGGGTTAGGGTTAGGGTTAGGGTTAGTGTTAGGGTTAGGGCTCGGTTTAGTTTACGGGTTAGGATTAGGGTACGTGTTAGGGTTAGGGTAGGGGTTAGGGTTAGGGTACGCGTTACGGTTAGGGTAGTTATTAAACCTATCCCACTCTCTAGATACCCCTTAGCACGTAAAGGAATATTATTTGGGGGTCCAGCCATGGAGAAGAGTTTAGGCACTAAGATAAGATAAGGAACACACCCATTATAAAGAAATCACATTAGGATTCTCTTTTTAAGCTGTTCTTTAAAACACTAGTGCTTAGGAAATCTATTGGAGGCAGAAGCAGTCAAGGGTAGCCTAGGGTTAGGGTTAGGCTTAGGGTTAGGCTTAGGGTACGCCTTAGGGTACGGGTTCGGGGAGGGCTTCGGGTACGGCGTAGGGTATGGGTTAGGGTTAGGGTTAGGGTTAGTGTTAGGGTAAGGGCTCGGTTTAGGGTAAGGGTTAGGATTAGGGTACGTGTTAGGGTTAGGGTAGGGGTTAGGGTTAGGGTACGCGTTAGGGTTAGGGTAGTTATTAAACCTATCCCACTCTCTACATACCCCTTAGCATGTAAAGGAATATTATTTGGGGGTCCAGCCATGGAGAAGAGTTTAGACACTAAGATAATATAAGGAACACACACATTATAAAGAAATCACATTAGGATTCTCTTTTTAAGCTGTTCCTTAAAGCCCTAGTGCTTAGGAAATCTATTGGAGGCAGAAGCAGTCAAGGGTAGCCTAGGGTTAGGGTTAGGCTTAGGGTACGGCTTAGGGTACGGGTTTGGGGAGGGCTTCGGGTACGGCGTAGGGTATGGGTTAGGGTTAGGGTGAGGGTTAGTGTTAGGGTTAGGGCTCGGTTTAGGGTACGGGTTAGGATTAGGGTACGTGTTAGGGTTAGGGTAGGGGTTAGGGTTAGGGTACGCGTTAGGGTTAGGGTAGTTATTAAACCTATCCCACTCTCTAGATACCCCTTAGCACGTAAAGGAATATTATTTGGGGGTCCAGCCATGGAGAAGAGTTTAGACACTAAGATAAAATAAGGAACACACACATTATAAAGAAATCACATTAGGATTCTCTTTTTAAGCTGTTCCTTAAAACACTAGTGCTTAGGAAATCTATTGGAGGCAGAAGCAGTCAAGGGTAGCCTAGGGTTAGGGTTAGGCTTAGGGTTAGGCTTAGGGTACGGCTTAGGGTACGGGTTCGGGGAGGGCTTCGGGTACGGCGTAGGGTATGGGTTAGGGTTAGGGTTAGGGTTAGTGTTAGGGTTAGGGCTCGGTTTAGGGTACGGGTTAGGATTAGGGTACGTGTTAGGGCTAGGGTAGGGGTTAGGGTTAGGGTACGCGTTAGGGATAGGGTAGTGATTAAACCTATCCCACTCTCTAGATACCCCTTAGCACATAAAGGTATATTATTTGGGGGTCCAGCCATGGAGAAGAGTTTAGACACTAGGATTAGATAAGGAACACACCCATTATAAAGAAATCACCTTAGGATTCTCTTTTTAAGCTGTTCCTTAAAACACTAGTGCTTAGGAAATCTATTGGAGGCAGAAGCAGTCAAGGGTAGCCTAGGGTTAGGGTTAGGCTTAGGGTTAGGCTTAGGGTACGGCTTAGGGTACGGGTTCGGGGAGGGCTTCGGGTACGGCGTAGGGTATGGGTTAGGGTTAGGGTTAGGGTTAGTGTTAGGGTTAGGGCTCGGTTTAGGGTACGGGTTAGGATTAGGGTACGTGTTAGGGCTAGGGTAGGGGTTAGGGTTAGGGTACGCGTTAGGGTTAGGGTAGTGATTAAACCTATCCCACTCTCTAGATACCCCTTAGCACATAAAGGAATATTATTTGGGGGTCCAGCCATGGAGAAGAGTTTAGACACTAGGATTAGATAAGGAACACACCCATTATAAAGAAATCACATTAGGATTCTCTTTTTAAGCTGTTCCTTAAAACACTAGTGCTTAGGAAATCTATTGGATTCACAAGCAGTCAAGGGTAGCCTAGGGTTAGGGTTAGGCTTAGGGTTAGGCTTAGGGTACGGCTTAGGGTACGTGTTCGGGGAGGGCTTCGGGTACGGCGTAGGGTATGGGTTAGGGTTAGGGTTAGGGTTAGTGTTAGGGTTAGGGCTCGGTTTAGTTTACGGGTTAGGATTAGGGTACGTGTTAGGGTTAGGGTAGGGGTTAGGGTTAGGGTACGCGTTACGGTTAGGGTAGTTATTAAACCTATCCCACTCTCTAGATACCCCTTAGCACGTAAAGGAATATTATTTGGGGGTCCAGCCATGGAGAAGAGTTTAGGCACTAAGATAAGATAAGGAACACACCCATTATAAAGAAATCACATTAGGATTCTCTTTTTAAGCTGTTCCTTAAAACACTAGTGCTTAGGAAATCTATTGGAGGCAGAAGCAGTCAAGGGTAGCCTAGGGTTAGGGTTAGGCTTAGGGTTAGGCTTAGGGTACGCCTTAGGGTACGGGTTCGGGGAGGGCTTCGGGTACGGCGTAGGGTATGGGTTAGGGTTAGGGTTAGGGTTAGTGTTAGGGTAAGGGCTCGGTTTAGGGTACGGGTTAGGATTAGGGTACGTGTTAGGGTTAGGGTAGGGGTTAGGGTTAGGGTACGCGTTAGGGTTAGGGTAGTTATTAAACCTATCCCACTCTCTAGATACCCCTTAGCACGTAAAGGAATATTATTTGGGGGTCCAGCCATGGAGAAGAGTTTAGACACTAAGATAATATAAGGAACACACACATTATAAAGAAATCACATTAGGATTCTCTTTTTAAGCTGTTCCTTAAAGCCCTAGTGCTTAGGAAATCTATTGGAGGCAGAAGCAGTCAAGGGTAGCCTAGGGTTAGGGTTAGGCTTAGGGTTAGGCTTAGGGTACGGCTTAGGGTACGGGTTTGTGGAGGGCTTCGGGTACGGCGTAGGGTATGGGTTAGGGTTAGGGTTAGGGTTAGTGTTCGGGTTAGGGCTCGGTTTAGGGTACGGGTTAGGATTAGGGTACGTGTTAGGGTTAGGGTAGGGGTTAGGGTTAGGGTACGCGTTAGGGTTAGGGTAGTTATTAAACCTATCCCACTCTCTAGATACCCCTTAGCACGTAAAGGAATATTATTTGGGGGTCCAGCCATGGAGAAGAGTTTAGACACTAAGATAATATAAGGAACACACACATTATAAAGAAATCACATTAGGATTCTCTTTTTAAGCTGTTCCTTAAAACACTAGTGCTTAGGAAATCTATTGGAGGCAGAAGCAGTCAAGGGTAGCCTAGGGTTAGGGTTAGGCTTAGGGTTAGGCTTAGGGTACGGCTTAGGGTACGGGTTCGGGGAGGGCTTCGGGTACGGCGTAGGGTATGGGTTAGGGTTAGGGTTAGGGTTAGTGTTAGGATTAGGGCTCGGTTTAGGGTACGGGTTAGGATTAGGGTACGTGTTAGGGCTAGGGTAGGGGTTAGGGTTAGGGTACGCGTTAGGGTTAGGGTAGTGATTAAACCTATCCCACTCTCTAGATACCCCTTAGCACATAAAGGAATATTATTTGGGGGTCCAGCCATGGAGAAGAGTTTAGACACTAGGATTAGATAAGGAACACACCCATTATAAAGAAATCACATTAGGATTCTCTTTTTAAGCTGTTCCTTAAAACACTAGTGCTTAGGAAATCTATTGGATTCACAAGCAGTCAAGGGTAGCCTAGGGTTAGGGTTAGGCTTAGGGTTAGGCTTAGGGTACGCCTTAGGGTACGGGTTCGGGGAGGGCTTCGGGTACGGCGTAGGGTATGGGTTAGGGTTAGGGTTAGGGTTAGTGTTAGGGTAAGGGCTCGGTTTAGGGTACGGGTTAGGATTAGGGTACGTGTTAGGGTTAGGGTAGGGGTTAGGGTTAGGGTACGCGTTAGGGTTAGGGTAGTTATTAAACCTATCCCACTCTCTAGATACCCCTTAGCACGTAAAGGAATATTATTTGGGGGTCCAGCCATGGAGAAGAGTTTAGACACTAAGATAATATAAGGAACACACACATTATAAAGAAATCACATTAGGATTCTCTTTTTAAGCTGTTCCTTAAAACACTAGTGCTTAGGAAATCTATTGGAGGCAGAAGCAGTCAAGGGTAGCCTAGGGTTAGGGTTAGGCTTAGGGTTAGGCTTAGGGTACGCCTTAGGGTACGGGTTCGGGGAGGGCTTCGGGTACGGCGTAGGGTATGGGTTAGGGTTAGGGTTAGGGTTAGTGTTAGGATTAGGGCTCGGTTTAGGGTACGGGTTAGGATTAGGGTACGTGTTAGGGCTAGGGTAGGGGTTAGGGTTAGGGTACGCGTTAGGGTTAGGGTAGTGATTAAACCTATCCCACTCTCTAGATACCCCTTAGCACATAAAGGAATATTATTTGGGGGTCCAGCCATGGAGAAGAGTTTAGACACTAGGATTAGATAAGGAACACACCCATTATAAAGAAATCACATTAGGATTCTCTTTTTAAGCTGTTCCTTAAAACACTAGTGCTTAGGAAATCTATTGGATTCACAAGCAGTCAAGGGTAGCCTAGGGTTAGGGTTAGGCTTAGGGTTAGGCTTAGGGTACGGCTTAGGGTACGTGTTTGGGGAGGGCTTCGGGTACGGCGTAGGGTATGGGTTAGGGTTAGGGTTAGGGTTAGTGTTAGGGTTAGGGCTCGGTTTAGTTTACGGGTTAGGATTAGGGTACGTGTTAGGGTTAGGGTAGGGGTTAGGGTTAGAGTACGCGTTACGGTTAGGGTAGTTATTAAACCTATCCCACTCTCTAGATACCCCTTAGCACGTAAAGGAATATTATTTGGGGGTCCAGCCATGGAGAAGAGTTTAGGCACTAAGATAAGATAAGGAACACACCCATTATAAAGAAATCACATTAGGATTCTCTTTTTAAGCTGTTCCTTAAAACACTAGTGCTTAGGAAATCTATTGGAGGCAGAAGCAGTCAAGGGTAGCCTAGGGTTAGGGTTAGGCTTAGGGTTAGGCTTAGGGTACGCCTTAGGGTACGGGTTCGGGGAGGGCTTCGGGTACGGCGTAGGGTATGGGTTAGGGTTAGGGTTAGGGTTAGTGTTAGGGTAAGGGCTCGGTTTAGGGTACGGGTTAGGATTAGGGTACGTGTTAGGGTTAGGGTAGGGGTTAGGGTTAGGGTACGCGTTAGGGTTAGGGTAGTTATTAAACCTATCCCACTCTCTACATACCCCTTAGCACGTAAAGGAATATTATTTGGGGGTCCAGCCATGGAGAAGAGTTTAGACACTAAGATAATATAAGGAACACACCCATTATAAAGAAATCACATTAGGATTCTCTTTTTAAGCTGTTCCTTAAAGCCCTAGTGCTTAGGAAATCTATTGGAGGCAGAAGCAGTCAAGGGTAGCCTAGGGTTAGGGTTAGGCTTAGGGTTAGGCTTAGGGTACGGCTTAGGGTACGGGTTTGGGGAGGGCTTCGGGTACGGCGTAGGGTATGGGTTAGGGTTAGGGTTAGGGTTAGTGTTAGGGTTAGGGCTCGGTTTAGGGTACGGGTTAGGATTAGGGTACGTGTTAGGGTTAGGGTACGCGTTAGGGTTAGGGTAGTGATTAAACCTATCCCACTCTCTAGATACCCCTTAGCACATAAAGGAATATTATTTGGGGGTCCAGCCATGGAGAAGAGTTTAGACACTAGGATTAGATAAGGAACACACCCATTATAAAGAAATCACATTAGGATTCTCTTTTTAAGCTGTTCCTTAAAACACTAGTGCTTAGGAAATCTATTGGATTCACAAGCAGTCAAGGGTAGCCTAGGGTTAGGGTTAGGCTTAGGGTTAGGCTTAGGGTACGGCTTAGGGTACGTGTTCGGGGAGGGCTTCGGGTACGGCGTAGGGTATGGGTTAGGGTTAGGGTTAGGGTTAGTGTTAGGGTTAGGGCTCGGTTTAGTTTACGGGTTAGGATTAGGGTACGTGTTAGGGTTAGGGTAGGGGTTAGGGTTAGGGTACGCGTTACGGTTAGGGTAGTTATTAAACCTATCCCACTCTCTAGATACCCCTTAGCACGTAAAGGAATATTATTTGGGGGTCCAGCCATGGAGAAGAGTTTAGGCACTAAGATAAGATAAGGAACACACCCATTATAAAGAAATCACATTAGGATTCTCTTTTTAAGCTGTTCCTTAAAACACTAGTGCTTAGGAAATCTATTGGAGGCAGAAGCAGTCAAGGGTAGCCTAGGGTTAGGGTTAGGCTTAGGGTTAGGCTTAGGGTACGCCTTAGGGTACGGGTTTGGGGAGGGCTTCGGGTACGGCGTAGGGTATGGGTTAGGGTTAGGGTTAGGGTTAGTGTTAGGGTTAGGGCTCGGTTTAGGGTACGGGTTAGGATTAGGGTACGTGTTAGGGTTAGGGTAGGGGTTAGGGTTAGGGTACGCGTTAGGGTTAGGGTAGTTATTAAACCTATCCCACTCTCTAGATACCCCTTAGCACGTAAAGGAATATTATTTGGGGGTCCAGCCATGGAGAAGAGTTTAGACACTAAGATAATATAAGGAACACACACATTATAAAGAAATCACATTAGGATTCTCTTTTTAAGCTGTTCCTTAAAACACTAGTGCTTAGGAAATCTATTGGAGGCAGAAGCAGTCAAGGGTAGCCTAGGGTTAGGGTTAGGCTTAGGGTTAGGCTTAGGGTACGGCTTAGGGTACGGGTTCGGGGAGGGCTTCGGGTACGGCGTAGGGTATGGGTTAGGGTTAGGGTTAGGGTTAGTGTTAGGATTAGGGCTCGGTTTAGGGTACGGGTTAGGATTAGGGTACGTGTTAGGGCTAGGGTAGGGGTTAGGGTTAGGATACGCGTTAGGGTTAGGGTAGTGATTAAACCTATCCCACTCTCTAGATACCCCTTAGCACATAAAGGAATATTATTTGGGGGTCCAGCCATGGAGAAGAGTTTAGACACTAGGATTAGATAAGGAACACACCCATTATAAAGAAATCACATTAGGATTCTCTTTTTAAGCTGTTCCTTAAAACACTAGTGCTTAGGAAATCTATTGGAGGCAGAAGCAGTCAAGGGTAGCCTAGGGTTAGGGTTAGGCTTAGGGTTAGGCTTAGGGTACGGCTTAGGGTACGTGTTCGGGGAGGGCTTCGGGTACGGCGTAGGGTATGGGTTAGGGTTAGGGTTAGTGTTAGGGTTAGGGCTCGGTTTAGGGTACGGGTTAGGATTAGGGTACGTGTTAGGGTTAGGGTAGGGGTTAGCGTTAGGGTACGCGTTAGGGTTAGGGTAGTTATTAAACCTATCCCACTCTCTAGATACTCCTTAGCACGTAAAGGAATATTATTTGGGTGTCCAGGCATGGAGAAGAGTTTAGACACTAAGATAATATAAGGAACACACACATTATAAAGAAATCACATTAGGATTCTCTTTTTAAGCTGTTCCTTAAAACCCTAGTGCTTAGGAAATCTATTGGAGGCAGAAGCAGTCAAGGGTAGCCTAGGGTTAGGGTTAGGCTTAGGGGTAGGCTTAGGGTACGGCTTAGGGTACGGGTTCGGGGAGGGCTTCGGGTACGGCGTAGGGTATGGGTTAGGGTTAGGGTTAGGGTTAGTGTTAGGGTTAGGGCTCGGTTTAGGGTACGGGTTAGGATTAGGGTACGTGTTAGGTTTAGGGTAGCGGTTAGCGTTAGGGTACGCGTTACGGTTAGGGTAGTTATTAAACCTATCCCACTCTCTAGTTACCCCTTAGCACGTAAAGGAATATTATTTGGGGGTCCAGCCATGGAGAAGAGTTTAGACACTAAGATAATATAAGGAACACACACATTATAAAGAAATCACATTAGGATTCTCTTTTTAAGCTGTTCCTTAAAACACTAGTGCTTAGGAAATCTGTTGGAGGCAGAAGCAGTCAAGGGTAGCCTAGGGTTAGGGTTAGGCTTAGGGTTAGGCTTAGGGTACGGCTTAGGGTACGGGTTCGGGGAGGGCTTCGGGTACGGCGTAGGGTATGGGTTAGGGTTAGGGTTAGGGTTAGTGTTAGGGTTAGGGCTCGGTTTAGGGTACGGGTTAGGATTAGGGTACGTGTTAAGGTTAGGGTAGGGGTTAGGGTTAGGGTACGCTTTAGGGTTAGGGTAGTTATTAAACATATCCCACTCTCTAGATACCCCTTAGCACGTAAAGGAATATTATTTGGGGGTCCAGCCATGGAGAAGAGTTTAGACACTAGGATCAGATAAGGAACACACCCATTATAAAGAAATCACATTAGGATTCTCTTTTTAAGCTGTTCCTTAAAACTCTAGTGCTTAGGAAATATATTGGAGGCAGAAGCAGTCAAGGGTAGCCTAGGGTTAGGGTTAGGCTTAGGGTTAGGCTTAGGGTACGCCTTAGGGTACGGGTTCGGGGAGGGTTTCTGGTACGGCGTAGGGTATGGGTTAGGGTTAGGGTTAGGGTTAGTGTTAGGGTTAGGGCTCGGTTTAGGGTACGGGTTAGGATTAGGGTACGTGTTAGGGTTATGGTAGGGGTTAGGGTTAGGGTACGCGTTAGGGTTAGGGTAGTTATTAAACCTATCCCACTCTCTAGATACCCCTTAGCACGTAAAGGAATATTATTTGGGGGTCCAGCCATGGAGAAGAGTTAGACACTAAGATAATATAAGGAACACACACATTATAAAGAAATCACATTAGGATTCTCTTTTTAAGCTGTTCCTTAAAACACTAGTGCTTAGGAAATCTATTGGAGGCAGAAGCAGTCAAGGGTAGCCTAGGGTTAGGGTTAGGCTTAGGGTTAGGCTTAGGGTACGGCTTAGGGTACGGGTTCGGGGAGGGCTTCGGGTACGGCGTAGGGTATGGGTTAGGGTTAGGGTTAGGGTTAGTGTTAGGGTTAGGGCTCGGTTTAGGGTACGGTTTAGGATTAGGGTACGTGTTAGGGTTAGGGTAGCGGTTAGCGTTAGGGTACACGTTAGGGTTAGGGTAGTGATTAAACCTATCCCACTCTCTAGTTACCCCTTAGCACGTAAAGGAATATTATTTGGGGGTCCAGCCATGGAGAAGAGTTTAGACACTAGGATAAGATAAGGAACACACCCATTATAAAGAAATCACATTAGGATTCTCTTTTTAAGCTGTTCCTTAAAACACTAGTGCTTAGGAAATCTATTGGACGCAGAAGCAGTCAAGGGTAGCCTACGGTTAGGGTTAGGCTTAGGGTTAGGCTTAGGGTACGGCTTAGGGTACGGGTTCGGGGAGGGCTTCGGGTACGGCGTAGGGTATGGGTTAGGGTTAGGGTTAGGGTTAGTGTTAGGGTTAGGGCTCGGTTTAGGGTACGGGTTAGGATTAGGGTACGTGTTAGGGTTAGGGTAGGGGTTAGGGTTAGGGTACGCGTTAGGGTTAGGGTAGTTATTAAACATATCCCACTCTCTAGATACCCCTTAGCACGTAAAGGAATATTATTTGGGTGTCCAGCCATGGAGAAGAGTTTAGACACTAGGATAAGATAAGGAACACCCCCATTATAAAGAAATCACATTAGGATTCTCTTTTTAAGCTGTTCCTTAAAACATTAGTGCTTAGGAAATCTATTGGAGGCAGAAGCAGTCAAGGGTAACCTAGGGTTAGGGTTAGGCTTAGGGTTAGGCTTAGGGTACGGCTTAGGGTACGGGTTCGGGGAGGGCTTCGGGTACGGCGTAGGGTATGGGTTAGGGTTAGGGTTAGGGTTAGTGTTAGGGTTAGGGCTCGGTTTAGGGTACGTGTTAGGATTAGGGTACGTGTTAGGGCTAGGGTAGGGGTTAGGGTTAGGGTACGCGTTAGGGTTAGGGTAGTGATTAAACCTATCCCACTCTCTAGATACCCCTTAGCACATAAAGGAATATTATTTGGGGGTCCAGCCATGGAGAAGAGTTTAGACACTAGGATTAGATAAGGAACACACCCATTATAAAGAAATCACATTAGGATTCTCTTTTTAAGCTGTTCCTTAAAACACTAGTGCTTAGGAAATCTATTGGATTCACAAGCAGTCAAGGGTAGCCTAGGGTTAGGGTTAGGCTTAGGGTTAGGCTTAGGGTACGGCTTAGGGTACGTGTTCGGGGAGGGCTTCGGGTACGGCGTAGGGTATGGGTTAGGGTTAGGGTTAGGGTTAGTGTTAGGGTTAGGGCTCGGTTTAGTTTACGGGTTAGGATTAGGGTACGTGTTAGGGTTAGGGTAGGGGTTAGGGTTAGGGTACGCGTTACGGTTAGGGTAGTTATTAAACCTATCCCACTCTCTAGATACCCCTTAGCACGTAAAGGAATATTATTTGGGGGTCCAGCCATGGAGAAGAGTTTAGGCACTAAGATAAGATAAGGAACACACCCATTATAAAGAAATCACATTAGGATTCTCTTTTTAAGCTGTTCCTTAAAACACTAGTGCTTAGGAAATCTATTGGAGGCAGAAGCAGTCAAGGGTAGCCTAGGGTTAGGGTTAGGCTTAGGGTTAGGCTTAGGGTACGCCTTAGGGTACGGGTTCGGGGAGGGCTTCGGGTACGGCGTAGGGTATGGGTTAGGGTTAGGGTTAGGGTTAGTGTTAGGGTAAGGGCTCGGTTTAGGGTACGGGTTAGGATTAGGGTACGTGTTAGGGTTAGGGTAGGGGTTAGGGTTAGGGAACGCGTTAGGGTTAGGGTAGTTATTAAACCTATCCCACTCTCTACATACCCCTTAGCACGTAAAGGAATATTATTTGGGGGTCCAGCCATGGAGAAGAGTTTAGACACTAAGATAATATAAGGAACACACACATTATAAAGAAATCACATTAGGATTCTCTTTTTAAGCTGTTCCTTAAAGCCCTAGTGCTTAGGAAATCTATTGGAGGCAGAAGCAGTCAAGGGTAGCCTAGGGTTAGGGTTAGGCTTAGGGTTAGGCTTAGGGTACGGCTTAGGGTACGGGTTTGGGGAGGGCTTCGGGTACGGCGTAGGGTATGGGTTAGGGTTAGGGTTAGGGTTAGTGTTAGGGTTAGGGCTCGGTTTAGGGTACGGGTTAGGATTAGGGTACGTGTTAGGGTTAGGGTAGGGGTTAGGGTTAGGGTACGCGTTAGGGTTAGGGTAGTTATTAAACCTATCCCACTCTCTAGATACCCCTTAGCACGTAAAGGAATATTATTTGGGGGTCCAGCCATGGAGAAGAGTTTAGACACTAAGATAATATAAGGAACACACACATTATAAAGAAATCACATTAGGATTCTCTTTTTAAGCTGTTCCTTAAAACACTAGTGCTTAGGAAATCTATTGGAGGCAGAAGCAGTCAAGGGTAGCCTAGGGTTAGTGTTAGGCTTAGGGTTAGGCTTAGGGTACGGCTTAGGGTACGGGTTCGGGGAGGGCTTCGGGTACGGCGTAGGGTATGGGTTAGGGTTAGGGTTAGTATTAGGGTTAGGGCTCGGTTTAGGGTACGGGTTAGGATTAGGGTACGTGTTAGGGCTAGGGTAGGGGTTAGGGTTATGGTACGCGTTAGGGTTAGGGTAGTGATTAAACCTATCCCACTCTCTAGATACCCCTTAGCACATAAAGGAATATTATTTGGGGGTCCAGCCATGGAGAAGAGTTTAGACACTAGGATTAGATAAGGAACACACCCATTATAAAGAAATCACATTAGGATTCTCTTTTTAAGCTGTTCCTTAAAACACTAGTGCTTAGGAAATCTATTGGATTCACAAGCAGTCAAGGGTAGCCTAGGGTTTGGGTTAGGCTTAGGGTTAGGCTTAGGGTACGGCTTAGGGTACGTGTTCGGGGAGGGCTTCGGGTACGGCGTAGGGTATGGGTTAGGGTTAGGGTTAGGGTTAGTGTTAGGGTTAGGGCTCGGTTTAGTTTACGGGTTAGGATTAGGGTACGTGTTAGGGTTAGGGTAGGGGTTAGGGTTAGGGTACGCGTTACGGTTAGGGTAGTTATTAAACCTATCCCACTCTCTAGATACCCCTTAGCACGTAAAGGAATATTATTTGGGGGTCCAGCCATGGAGAAGAGTTTAGACACTAAGATAATATAAGGAACACACACATTATAAAGAAATCACATTAGGATTCTCTTTTTAAGCTGTTCCTTAAAACACTAGTGCTTAGGAAATCTATTGGAGGCAGAAGCAGTCAAGGGTAGCCTAGGGTTAGGGTTAGGCTTAGGGTTAGGCTTAGGGTACGGCTTAGGGTACGGGTTCGGGGAGGGCTTCGGGTACGGCGTAGGGTATGGGTTAGGGTTAGGGTTAGGGTTAGTGTTAGGGTTAGGGCTCGGTTTAGGGTACGGGTTAGGATTAGGGTACGTGTTAGGGCTAGGGTAGGGGTTAGGGTTAGGGTACGCGTTAGGGTTAGGGTAGTGATTAAACCTTTCCCACTCTCTAGATACCCCTTAGCACATAAAGGAATATTATTTGGGGGTCCAGCCATGGAGAAGAGTTTAGACACTAGGATTAGATAAGGAACACACCCATTATAAAGAAATCACATTAGGATTCTCTTTTTAAGCTGTTCCTTAAAACACTAGTGCTTAGGAAATCTATTGGATTCACAAGCAGTCAAGGGTAGCCTAGGGGTAGGGTTAGGGTTAGGGTTAGGCTTAGGGTACGGCTTAGGGTACGTGTTCGGGGAGGGCTTCGGGTACGGCGTAGGGTATGGGTTAGGGTTAGGGTTAGGGTTAGTGTTAGGGTTAGGGCTCGGTTTAGTTTACGGGTTAGGATTAGGGTACGTGTTAGGGTTAGGGTAGGGGTTAGGGTTAGGGTACGCGTTAGGGTTAGGGTAGTTATTAAACCTATCCCACTCTCTAGATACCCCTTAGCACGTAGAGGAATATTATTTGGGGGTCCAGCCATGGAGAAGAGTTTAGGCACTAAGATAAGATAAGGAACACACCCATTATAAAGAAATCACATTAGGATTCTCTTTTTAAGCTGTTCCTTAAAACCCTAGTGCTTAGGAAATCTATTGGAGGCAGAAGCAGTCAAGGGTAGCCTAGGGTTATGGTTAGGCTTAGGGTTAGGCTTAGGGTACGGCTTAGGGTACGGGTTTGGGGAGGGCTTCTGGTACGGCGTAGGGTATGGGTTAGGGTTAGGGTTAGGGTTAGTGTTAGGGTTAGGGCTCGGTTTAGGGTAAGGGTTAGGATTAGGGTACGTGTTAGGGTTAGGGTAGGGGTTGGGGTTAGGGTACGCGTTAGGGTTAGGGTAGTTATTAAACCTATCCCACTCTCTAGATACCCCTTAGCACGTAAAGGAATATTATTTGGGGGTCCAGCCATGGAGCAGAGTTTAGACACTAAGATAATATAAGGAACACACACATTATAAAGAAATCACATTAGGATTCTCTTTTTAAGCTGTTCCTTAAAACACTAGTGCTTAGGAAATCTATTGGAGGCAGAAGCAGTCAAGGGTAGCCTAGGTTTAGGGTTAGGCTTAGGGTTAGGCTTAGGGTACGCCTTAGGGTACGGGTTCGGGGAGGGCTTCGGGTACGGCGTAGGGTATGGGTTAGGGTTAGGGTTAGGGTTAGTGTTAGGGTAAGGGCTCGGTTTAGGGTACGGGTTAGGATTAGGGTACGTGTTAGGGTTAGGGTAGGGGTTAGGGTTAGGGTACGCGTTAGGGTTAGGGTAGTTATTAAACCTATCCCACTCTCTACATACCCCTTAGCACGTAAAGGAATATTATTTGGGGGTCCAGCCATGGAGAAGAGTTTAGACACTAAGATAATATAAGGAACACACACATTATAAAGAAATCACATTAGGATTCTCTTTTTAAGCTGTTCCTTAAAGCCCTAGTGCTTAGGAAATCTATTGGAGGCAGAAGCAGTCAAGGGTAGCCTAGGGTTAGGGTTAGGCTTAGGGTTAGGCTTAGGGTACGGCTTAGGGTACGGGTTTGGGGAGGGCTTCGGGTACGGCGTAGGTTTTGGTTTAGGGTTAGGGTTAGGGTTAGTGTTAGGGTTAGGGCTCGGTTTAGGGTACGGGTTAGGATTAGGGTACGTGTTAGGGTTAGGGTAGGGGTTAGGGTTAGGGTACGCGTTAGGGTTAGGGTAGTTATTAAACCTATCCCACTCTCTAGATACCCCTTAGCACGTAAAGGAATATTATTTGGGGGTCCAGCCATGGAGAAGAGTTTAGACACTAAGATAATATAAGGAACACACACATTATAAAGAAATCACATTAGGATTCTCTTTTTAAGCTGTTCCTTAAAACACTAGTGCTTAGGAAATCTATTGGAGGCAGAAGCAGTCAAGGGTAGCCTAGGGTTAGGGTTAGGCTTAGGGTTAGGCTTAGGGTACGGCTTAGGGTACGGGTTCGGGGAGGGCTTCGGGTACGGCGTAGGGTATGGGTTAGGGTTAGGGTTAGGTTTAGTGTTAGGGTTAGGGCTCGGTTTAGGGTACGGGTTAGGATTAGGGTACGTGTTAGGGCTAGGGTAGGGGTTAGGGTTAGGGTACGCGTTAGGGTTAGGGTAGTGATTAAACCTATCCCACTCTCTAGATACCCCTTAGCACATAAAGGAATATTATTTGGGGGTCCAGCCATGGAGAAGAGTTTAGACACTAAGATAATATAAGGAACACACACATTATAAAGAAATCACATTAGGATTCTCTTTTTAAGCTGTTCCTTAAAACACTAGTGCTTAGGAAATCTATTGGAGGCAGAAGCAGTCAAGGGTAGCCTAGGGTTAGGGTTAGGCTTAGGGTTAGGCTTAGGGTACGGCTTAGGGTACGGGTTCGGGGAGGGCTTCGGGTACGGCGTAGGGTATGGGTTAGGGTTAGGGTTAGGGTTAGTGTTAGGGTTAGGGCTCGGTTTAGGGTAGGGGTTAGGATTAGGGTACGTGTTAGGGCTAGGGTAGGGGTTAGGGTTAGGGTATGCGTTAGGGTTAGGGTAGTGATTAAACCTATCCCACTCTCTAGATACCCCTTAGCACATAAAGGAATATTATTTGGGGGTCCAGCCATGGAGAAGAGTTTAGACACTAGGATTAGATAAGGAACACACCCATTATAAAGAAATCACATTAGGATTCTCTTTTTAAGCTGTTCCTTAAAACACTAGTGCTTAGGAAATCTATTGGATTCACAAGCAGTCAAGGGTAGCCTAGGGTTAGGGTTAGGCTTAGGGTTAGGCTTAGGGTACGGCTTAGGGTACGTGTTCGGGGAGGGCTTCGGGTACGGCGTAGGGTATGGGTTAGGGTTAGGGTTAGGGTTAGTGTTAGGGTTAGGGCTCGGTTTAGTTTACGGGTTAGGATTAGGGTACGTGTTAGGGTTAGGGTAGGGGTTAGGGTTAGGGTACGCGTTACGGTTAGGGTAGTTATTAAACCTATCCCACTCTCTAGATACCCCTTAGCACGTAAAGGAATATTATTTGGGGGTCCAGCCATGGAGAAGAGTTTAGGCACTAAGATAAGATAAGGAACACACCCATTATAAAGAAATCACATTAGGATTCTCTTTTTAAGCTGTTCCTTAAAACACTAGTGCTTAGGAAATCTATTGGAGGCAGAAGCAGTCAAGGGTAGCCTAGGGTTAGGGTTAGGCTTAGGGTTAGGCTTAGGGTACGCCTTAGGGTACGGGTTCGGGGAGGGCTTCGGGTACGGCGTCGGGTATGGGTTAGGGTTAGGGTTAGGGTTAGTGTTAGGGTAAGGGCTCGGTTTAGGGTACGGTTTAGGATTAGGGTACGTGTTAGGGTTAGGGTAGGGGTTAGGTTTAGGGTACGCGTTAGGGTTAGGGTAGTTATTAAACCTATCCCACTCTCTACATACCCCTTAGCACGTAAAGGAATATTATTTGGGGGTCCAGCCATGGAGAAGAGTTTAGACACTAAGATAAGATAAGGAACACACACATTATAAAGAAATCACATTAGGATTCTCTTTTTAAGCTGTTCCTTAAAGCCCTAGTGCTTAGGAAATCTATTGGAGGCAGAAGCAGTCAAGGGTAGCCTAGGGTTAGGGTTAGGCTTAGGGTTAGGCTTAGGGTACGGCTTAGGGTACGGGTTTGGGGAGGGCTTCGGGTACGGCGTAGGGTATGGGTTAGGGTTAGGGTTAGGGTTAGTGTTAGGGTTAGGGCTCGGTTTAGGGTACGGGTTAGGATTAGGGTACGTGTTAGGGTTAGGGTAGGGGTTAGGGTTAGGGTACGCGTTAGGGTTAGGGTAGTTATTAAACCTATCCCACTCTCTAGATACCCCTTAGCACGTAAAGGAATATTATTTGGGGGTCCAGCCATGGAGAAGAGTTTAGACACTAGGATAAGATAAGGAACACACCCATTATAAAGAAATCACATTAGGATTCTCTTTTTAAGCTGGTCCTTAAAACACTAGTGCTTAGGAAATCTATTGGAGGCAGAAGCAGTCAAGGGAAACCTAGGGTTAGGGTTAGGCTTAGGGTTAGGCTTAGGGTACGGCTTAGGGTACGGGTTCGGGGAGGGCTTCGGGTACGGCGTAGGGTATGGGTTAGGGTTAGGGTTAGGGTTAGTGTTAGGGTTAGGGCTCGGTTTAGGGTACGGGTTAGGATTAGGGTACGTGTTAGGGCTAGGGTAGGGGTTAGGGTTAGGGTACGCGTTAGGGTTAGGGTAGTGATTAAACCTATCCCACTCTCTAGAT
Organism: Balaenoptera physalus; assembly: GCF_965194825.1. Taxonomy (NCBI): domain Eukaryota; kingdom Metazoa; phylum Chordata; class Mammalia; order Artiodactyla; family Balaenopteridae; genus Balaenoptera; species Balaenoptera physalus. The sequence goes on from NW_028126471.1 coordinate 1,885,098, forward strand.
ACCCCTTAGCACATAAAGGAATATTATTTGGGGGTCCAGCCATGGAGAAGAGTTTAGACACTAGGATTAGATAAGGAACACACCCATTATAAAGAAATCACATTAGGATTCTCTTTTTAAGCTGTTCCTTAAAACACTAGTGCTTAGGAAATCTATTGGATTCACAAGCAGTCAAGGGTAGCCTAGGGTTAGGGTTAGGCTTAGGGTTAGGCTTAGGGTACGGCTTAGGGTACGTGTTCGGGGAGGGCTTCGGGTACGGCGTAGGGTATGGGTTAGGGTTAGGGTTAGGGTTAGTGTTAGGGTTAGGGCTCGGTTTAGTTTACGGGTTAGGATTAGGGTACGTGTTAGGGTTAGGGTAGGGGTTAGGGTTAGGGTACGCGTTACGGTTAGGGTAGTTATTAAACCTATCCCACTCTCTAGATACCCCTTAGCACGTAAAGGAATATTATTTGGGGGTCCAGCCATGGAGAAGAGTTTAGGCACTAAGATAAGATAAGGAACACACCCATTATAAAGAAATCACATTAGGATTCTCTTTTTAAGCTGTTCCTTAAAACACTAGTGCTTAGGAAATCTATTGGAGGCAGAAGCAGTCAAGGGTAGCCTAGGGTTAGGGTTAGGCTTAGGGTTAGGCTTAGGGTACGCCTTAGGGTACGGGTTCGGGGAGGGCTTCGGGTACGGCGTCGGGTATGGGTTAGGGTTAGGGTTAGGGTTAGTGTTAGGGTAAGGGCTCGGTTTAGGGTACGGTTTAGGATTAGGGTACGTGTTAGGGTTAGGGTAGGGGTTAGGTTTAGGGTACGCGTTAGGGTTAGGGTAGTTATTAAACCTATCCCACTCTCTACATACCCCTTAGCACGTAAAGGAATATTATTTGGGGGTCCAGCCATGGAGAAGAGTTTAGACACTAAGATAAGATAAGGAACACACACATTATAAAGAAATCACATTAGGATTCTCTTTTTAAGCTGTTCCTTAAAGCCCTAGTGCTTAGGAAATCTATTGGAGGCAGAAGCAGTCAAGGGTAGCCTAGGGTTAGGGTTAGGCTTAGGGTTAGGCTTAGGGTACGGCTTAGGGTACGGGTTTGGGGAGGGCTTCGGGTACGGCGTAGGGTATGGGTTAGGGTTAGGGTTAGGGTTAGTGTTAGGGTTAGGGCTCGGTTTAGGGTACGGGTTAGGATTAGGGTACGTGTTAGGGTTAGGGTAGGGGTTAGGGTTAGGGTACGCGTTAGGGTTAGGGTAGTTATTAAACCTATCCCACTCTCTAGATACCCCTTAGCACGTAAAGGAATATTATTTGGGGGTCCAGCCATGGAGAAGAGTTTAGACACTAAGATAATATAAGGAACACACACATTATAAAGAAATCACATTAGGATTCTCTTTTTAAGCTGGTCCTTAAAACACTAGTGCTTAGGAAATCTATTGGAGGCAGAAGCAGTCAAGGGAAACCTAGGGTTAGGGTTAGGCTTAGGGTTAGGCTTAGGGTACGGCTTAGGGTACGGGTTCGGGGAGGGCTTCGGGTACGGCGTAGGGTATGGGTTAGGGTTAGGGTTAGGGTTAGTGTTAGGGTTAGGGCTCGGTTTAGGGTACGGGTTAGGATTAGGGTACGTGTTAGGGCTAGGGTAGGGGTTAGGGTTAGGGTACGCGTTAGGGTTAGGGTAGTGATTAAACCTATCCCACTCTCTAGATACCCCTTAGCACATAAATGAATATTATTTGGGGGTCCAGCCATGGAGAAGAGTTTAGACACTAGGATTAGATAAGGAACACACCCATTATAAAGAAATCACATTAGGATTCTCTTTTTAAGCTGTTCCTTAAAACACTAGTGCTTAGGAAATCTATTGGATTCACAAGCAGTCAAGGGTAGCCTAGGGTTAGGGTTAGGCTTAGGGTTAGGCTTAGGGTACGGCTTAGGGTACGTGTTCGGGGAGGGCTTCGGGTACGGCGTAGGGTATGGGTTAGGGTTAGGGTTAGGGTTAGTGTTAGGGTTAGGGCTCGGTTTAGTTTACGGGTTAGGATTAGGGTACGTGTTAGGGTTAGGGTAGGGGTTAGGGTTAGGGTACGCGTTACGGTTAGGGTAGTTATTAAACCTATCCCACTCTCTAGATACCCCTTAGCACGTAAAGGAATATTATTTGGGGGTCCAGCCATGGAGAAGAGTTTAGGCACTAAGATAAGATAAGGAACACACCCATTATAAAGAAATCACATTAGGATTCTCTTTTTAAGCTGTTCCTTAAAACACTAGTGCTTAGGAAATCTATTGGATTCACAAGCAGTCAAGGGTAGCCTAGGGTTAGGGTTAGGCTTAGGGTTAGGCTTAGGGTACGCCTTAGGGTACGGGTTCGGGGAGGGCTTCGGGTACGGCGTAGGGTATGGGTTAGGGTTAGGGTTAGGGTTAGTGTTAGGGTAAGGGCTCGGTTTAGGGTACGGGTTAGGATTAGGGTACGTGTTAGGGTTAGGGTAGGGGTTAGGGTTAGGGTACGCGTTAGGGTTAGGGTAGTTATTAAACCTATCCCACTCTCTACATACCCCTTAGCACGTAAAGGAATATTATTTGGGGGTCCAGCCATGGAGAAGAGTTTAGACACTAAGATAATATAAGGAACACACACATTATAAAGAAATCACATTAGGATTCTCTTTTTAAGCTGTTCCTTAAAGCCCTAGTGCTTAGGAAATCTATTGGAGGCAGAAGCAGTCAATGGTAGCCTAGGGTTAGGGTTAGGCTTAGGGTTAGGCTTAGGGTACGGCTTAGGGTACGGGTTTGGGGAGGGCTTCGGGTACGGCGTAGGGTATGGGTTAGGGTTAGGGTTAGGGTTAGTGTTAGGGTTAGGGCTCGGTTTAGGGTACGGGTTAGGATTAGGGTACGTGTTAGGGTTAGGGTAGGGGTTAGGGTTAGGGTACGCGTTAGGGTTAGGGTAGTTATTAAACCTATCCCACTCTCTAGATACCCCTTAGCACGTAAAGGAATATTATTTGGGGGTCCAGCCATAGAGAAGAGTTTAGACACTAAGATAATATAAGGAACACACACATTATAAAGAAATCACATTAGGATTCTCTTTTTAAGCTGTTCCTTAAAACACTAGTGCTTAGGAAATCTATTGGAGGCAGAAGCAGTCAAGGGTAGCCTAGGGTTAGGGTTAGGCTTAGGGTTAGGCTTAGGGTACGGCTTAGGGTACGGGTTCGGGGAGGGCTTCGGGTACGGCGTAGGGTATGGGTTAGGGTTAGGGTTAGTATTAGGGTTAGGGCTCGGTTTAGGGTACGGGTTAGGATTAGGGTACGTGTTAGGGCTAGGGTAGGGGTTAGGGTTATGGTACGCGTTAGGGTTAGGGTAGTGATTAAACCTATCCCACTCTCTAGATACCCCTTAGCACATAAAGGAATATTATTTGGGGGTCCAGCCATGGAGAAGAGTTTAGACACTAGGATTAGATAAGGAACACACCCATTATAAAGAAATCACATTAGGATTCTCTTTTTAAGCTGTTCCTTAAAACACTAGTGCTTAGGAAATCTATTGGATTCACAAGCAGTCAAGGGTAGCCTAGGGTTAGGGTTAGGCTTAGGGTTAGGCTTAGGGTACGGCTTAGGGTACGTGTTCGGGGAGGGCTTCGGGTACGGCGTAGGGTATGGGTTAGGGTTAGGGTTAGGGTTAGTGTTAGGGTTAGGGCTCGGTTTAGTTTACGGGTTAGGATTAGGGTACGTGTTAGGGTTAGGGTAGGGGTTAGGGTTAGGGTACGCGTTACGGTTAGGGTAGTTATTAAACCTATCCCACTCTCTAGATACCCCTTAGCACGTAAAGGAATATTATTTGGGGGTCCAGCCATGGAGAAGAGTTTAGGCACTAAGATAAGATAAGGAACACACCCATTATAAAGAAATCACATTAGGATTCTCTTTTTAAGCTGTTCCTTAAAACACTAGTGCTTAGGAAATCTATTGGAGGCAGAAGCAGTCAAGGGTAGCCTAGGGTTAGGGTTAGGCTTAGGGTTAGGCTTAGGGTACGCCTTAGGGTACGGGTTCGGGGAGGGCTTCGGGTACGGCGTAGGGTATGGGTTAGGGTTAGGGTTAGGGTTAGTGTTAGGGTAAGGGCTCGGTTTAGGGTACGGGTTAGGATTAGGGTACGTGTTAGGGTTAGGGTAGGGGTTAGGGTTAGGGTACGCGTTAGGGTTAGGGTAGTTATTAAACCTATCCCACTCTCTACATACCCCTTAGCACGTAAAGGAATATTATTTGGGGGTCCAGCCATGGAGAAGAGTTTAGACACTAAGATAATATAAGGAACACACACATTATAAAGAAATCACATTAGGATTCTCTTTTTAAGCTGTTCCTTAAAGCCCTAGTGCTTAGGAAATCTATTGGAGGCAGAAGCAGTCAAGGGTAGCCTAGGGTTAGGGTTAGGCTTAGGGTACGGCTTAGGGTACGGGTTTGGGGAGGGCTTCGGGTACGGCGTAGGGTATGGGTTAGGGTTAGGGTTAGGGTTAGTGTTAGGGTTAGGGCTCGGTTTAGGGTACGGGTTAGGATTAGGGTACTTGTTAGGGTTAGGGTAGGGGTTAGGGTTAGGGTACGCGTTAGGGTTAGGGTAGTTATTAAAGCTATCCCACTCTCTAGATACCCCTTAGCACGTAAAGGAATATTATTTGGGGGTCCAGCCATGGAGAAGAGTTTAGACACTAAGATAATATAAGGAACACACACATTATAAAGAAATCACATTAGGATTCTCTTTTTAAGCTGTTCCTTAAAACACTAGTGCTTAGGAAATCTATTGGAGGCAGAAGCAGTCAAGGGTAGCCTAGGGTTAGGGTTAGGCTTAGGGTTAGGCTTAGGGTACGGCTTAGGGTACGGGTTCGGGGAGGGCTTCGGGTACGGCGTAGGGTATGGGTTAGGGTTAGGGTTAGGGTTAGTGTTAGGGTTAGGGCTCGGTTTAGGGTACGGGTTAGGATTAGGGTACGTGTTAGGGCTAGGGTAGGGGTTAGGGTTAGGGTACGCGTTAGGGTTAGGGTAGTGATTAAACCTATCCCACTCTCTAGATACCCCTTAGCACATAAAGGAATATTATTTGGGGGTCCAGCCATGGAGAAGAGTTTAGACACTAGGATTAGATAAGGAACACACCCATTATAAAGAAATCACATTAGGATTCTCTTTTTAAGCTGTTCCTTAAAACACTAGTGCTTAGGAAATCTATTGGATTCACAAGCAGTCAAGGGTAGCCTAGGGTTAGGGTTAGGCTTAGGGTTAGGCTTAGGGTACGGCTTAGGGTACGTGTTCGGGGAGGGCTTCGGGTACGGCGTAGGGTATGGGTTAGGGTTAGGGTTAGGGTTAGTGTTAGGGTTAGGGCTCGGTTTAGTTTACGGGTTAGGATTAGGGTACGTGTTAGGGTTAGGGTAGGGGTTAGGGTTAGGGTACGCGTTACGGTTAGGGTAGTTATTAAACCTATCCCACTCTCTAGATACCCCTTAGCACGTAAAGGAATATTATTTGGGGGTCCAGCCATGGAGAAGAGTTTAGGCACTAAGATAAGATAAGGAACACACCCATTATAAAGAAATCACATTAGGATTCTCTTTTTAAGCTGTTCCTTAAAACACTAGTGCTTAGGAAATCTATTGGAGGCAGAAGCAGTCAAGGGTAGCCTAGGGTTAGGGTTAGGCTTAGGGTTAGGCTTAGGGTACGCCTTAGGGTACGGGTTCGGGGAGGGCTTCGGGTACGGCGTAGGGTATGGGTTAGGGTTAGGGTTAGGGTTAGTGTTAGGGTAAGGGCTCGGTTTAGGGTACGGGTTAGGATTAGGGTACGTGTTAGGGTTAGGGTAGGGGTTAGGGTTAGGGTACGCGTTAGGGTTAGGGTAGTTATTAAACCTATCCCACTCTCTACATACCCCTTAGCACGTAAAGGAATATTATTTGGGGGTCCAGCCATGGAGAAGAGTTTAGACACTAAGATAATATAAGGAACACACACATTATAAAGAAATCACATTAGGATTCTCTTTTTAAGCTGTTCCTTAAAGCCCTAGTGCTTAGGAAATCTATTGGAGGCAGAAGCAGTCAAGGGTAGCCTAGGGTTAGGGTTAGGCTTAGGGTTAGGCTTAGGGTACGGCTTAGGGTACGGGTTTGTGGAGGGCTTCGGGTACGGCGTAGGGTATGGGTTAGGGTTAGGGTTAGGGTTAGTGTTAGGGTTAGGGCTCGGTTTAGGGTACGGGTTAGGATTAGGGTACGTGTTAGGGTTAGGGTAGGGGTTAGGGTTAGGGTACGCGTTAGGGTTAGGGTAGTTATTAAACCTATCCCACTCTCTAGATACCCCTTAGCACGTAAAGGAATATTATTTGGGGGTCCAGCCATGGAGAAGAGTTTAGACACTAAGATAATATAAGGAACACACACATTATAAAGAAATCACATTAGGATTCTCTTTTTAAGCTGTTCCTTAAAACACTAGTGCTTAGGAAATCTATTGGAGGCAGAAGCAGTCAAGGGTAGCCTAGGGTTAGGGTTAGGCTTAGGGTTAGGCTTAGGGTACGGCTTAGGGTACGGGTTCGGGGAGGGCTTCGGGTACGGCGTAGGGTATGGGTTAGGGTTAGGGTTAGGGTTAGTGTTAGGATTAGGGCTCGGTTTAGGGTACGGGTTAGGATTAGGGTACGTGTTAGGGCTAGGGTAGGGGTTAGGGTTAGGGTACGCGTTAGGGTTAGGGTAGTGATTAAACCTATCCCACTCTCTAGATACCCCTTAGCACATAAAGGAATATTATTTGGGGGTCCAGCCATGGAGAAGAGTTTAGACACTAGGATTAGATAAGGAACACACCCATTATAAAGAAATCACATTAGGATTCTCTTTTTAAGCTGTTCCTTAAAACACTAGTGCTTAGGAAATCTATTGGATTCACAAGCAGTCAAGGGTAGCCTAGGGTTAGGGTTAGGCTTAGGGTTAGGCTTAGGGTACGCCTTAGGGTACGGGTTCGGGGAGGGCTTCGGGTACGGCGTAGGGTATGGGTTAGGGTTAGGGTTAGGGTTAGTGTTAGGGTAAGGGCTCGGTTTAGGGTACGGGTTAGGATTAGGGTACGTGTTAGGGTTAGGGTAGGGGTTAGGGTTAGGGTACGCGTTAGGGTTAGGGTAGTTATTAAACCTATCCCACTCTCTAGATACCCCTTAGCACGTAAAGGAATATTATTTGGGGGTCCAGCCATGGAGAAGAGTTTAGACACTAAGATAATATAAGGAACACACACATTATAAAGAAATCACATTAGGATTCTCTTTTTAAGCTGTTCCTTAAAACACTAGTGCTTAGGAAATCTATTGGAGGCAGAAGCAGTCAAGGGTAGCCTAGGGTTAGGGTTAGGCTTAGGGTTAGGCTTAGGGTACGCCTTAGGGTACGGGTTCGGGGAGGGCTTCGGGTACGGCGTAGGGTATGGGTTAGGGTTAGGGTTAGGGTTAGTGTTAGGATTAGGGCTCGGTTTAGGGTACGGGTTAGGATTAGGGTACGTGTTAGGGCTAGGGTAGGGGTTAGGGTTAGGGTACGCGTTAGGGTTAGGGTAGTGATTAAACCTATCCCACTCTCTAGATACCCCTTAGCACATAAAGGAATATTATTTGGGGGTCCAGCCATGGAGAAGAGTTTAGACACTAGGATTAGATAAGGAACACACCCATTATAAAGAAATCACATTAGGATTCTCTTTTTAAGCTGTTCCTTAAAACACTAGTGCTTAGGAAATCTATTGGATTCACAAGCAGTCAAGGGTAGCCTAGGGTTAGGGTTAGGCTTAGGGTTAGGCTTAGGGTACGGCTTAGGGTGCGTGTTCGGGGAGGGCTTCGGGTACGGCGTAGGGTATGGGTTAGGGTTAGGGTTAGGGTTAGTGTTAGGGTTAGGGCTCGGTTTAGTTTACGGGTTAGGATTAGGGTACGTGTTAGGGTTAGGGTAGGGGTTAGGGTTAGAGTACGCATTACGGTTAGGGTAGTTATTAAACCTATCCCACTCTCTAGATACCCCTTAGCACGTAAAGGAATATTATTTGGGGGTCCAGCCATGGAGAAGAGTTTAGGCACTAAGATAAGATAAGGAACACACCCATTATAAAGAAATCACATTAGGATTCTCTTTTTAAGCTGTTCCTTAAAACACTAGTGCTTAGGAAATCTATTGGAGGCAGAAGCAGTCAAGGGTAGCCTAGGGTTAGGGTTAGGCTTAGGGTTAGGCTTAGGGTACGCCTTAGGGTACGGGTTCGGGGAGGGCTTCGGGTACGGCGTAGGGTATGGGTTAGGGTTAGGGTTAGGGTTAGTGTTAGGGTAAGGGCTCGGTTTAGGGTACGGGTTAGGATTAGGGTACGTGTTAGGGTTAGGGTAGGGGTTAGGGTTAGGGTACGCGTTAGGGTTAGGGTAGTTATTAAACCTATCCCACTCTCTACATACCCCTTAGCACGTAAAGGAATATTATTTGGGGGTCCAGCCATGGAGAAGAGTTTAGACACTAAGATAATATAAGGAACACACCCATTATAAAGAAATCACATTAGGATTCTCTTTTTAAGCTGTTCCTTAAAGCCCTAGTGCTTAGGAAATCTATTGGAGGCAGAAGCAGTCAAGGGTAGCCTAGGGTTAGGGTTAGGCTTAGGGTTAGGCTTAGGGTACGGCTTAGGGTACGGGTTTGGGGAGGGCTTCGGGTACGGCGTAGGGTATGGGTTAGGGTTAGGGTTAGGGTTAGTGTTAGGGTTAGGGCTCGGTTTAGGGTACGGGTTAGGATTAGGGTACGTGTTAGGGTTAGGGTACGCGTTAGGGTTAGGGTAGTGATTAAACCTATCCCACTCTCTAGATACCCCTTAGCACATAAAGGAATATTATTTGGGGGTCCAGCCATGGAGAAGAGTTTAGACACTAGGATTAGATAAGGAACACACCCATTATAAAGAAATCACATTAGGATTCTCTTTTTAAGCTGTTCCTTAAAACACTAGTGCTTAGGAAATCTATTGGATTCACAAGCAGTCAAGGGTAGCCTAGGGTTAGGGTTAGGCTTAGGGTTAGGCTTAGGGTACGGCTTAGGGTACGTGTTCGGGGAGGGCTTCGGGTACGGCGTAGGGTATGGGTTAGGGTTAGGGTTAGGGTTAGTGTTAGGGTTAGGGCTCGGTTTAGTTTACGGGTTAGGATTAGGGTACGTGTTAGGGTTAGGGTAGGGGTTAGGGTTAGGGTACGCGTTACGGTTAGGGTAGTTATTAAACCTATCCCACTCTCTAGATACCCCTTAGCACGTAAAGGAATATTATTTGGGGGTCCAGCCATGGAGAAGAGTTTAGGCACTAAGATAAGATAAGGAACACACCCATTATAAAGAAATCACATTAGGATTCTCTTTTTAAGCTGTTCCTTAAAACACTAGTGCTTAGGAAATGTATTGGAGGCAGAAGCAGTCAAGGGTAGCCTAGGGTTAGGGTTAGGCTTAGGGTTAGGCTTAGGGTACGCCTTAGGGTACGGGTTTGGGGAGGGCTTCGGGTACGGCGTAGGGTATGGGTTAGGGTTAGGGTTAGGGTTAGTGTTAGGGTTAGGGCTCGGTTTAGGGTACGGGTTAGGATTAGGGTACGTGTTAGGGTTAGGGTAGGGGTTAGGGTTAGGGTACGCGTTAGGGTTAGGGTAGTTATTAAACCTATCCCACTCTCTAGATACCCCTTAGCACGTAAAGGAATATTATTTGGGGGTCCAGCCATGGAGAAGAGTTTAGACACTAAGATAATATAAGGAACACACACATTATAAAGAAATCACATTAGGATTCTCTTTTTAAGCTGTTCCTTAAAACACTAGTGCTTAGGAAATCTATTGGAGGCAGAAGCAGTCAAGGGTAGCCTAGGGTTAGGGTTAGGCTTAGGGTTAGGCTTAGGGTACGGCTTAGGGTACGGGTTCGGGGAGGGCTTCGGGTACGGCGTAGGGTATGGGTTAGGGTTAGGGTTAGGGTTAGTGTTAGGATTAGGGCTCGGTTTAGGGTACGGGTTAGGATTAGGGTACGTGTTAGGGCTAGGGTAGGGGTTAGGGTTAGGATACGCGTTAGGGTTAGGGTAGTGATTAAACCTATCCCACTCTCTAGATACCCCTTAGCACATAAAGGAATATTATTTGGGGGTCCAGCCATGGAGAAGAGTTTAGACACTAGGATTAGATAAGGAACACACCCATTATAAAGAAATCACATTAGGATTCTCTTTTTAAGCTGTTCCTTAAAACACTAGTGCTTAGGAAATCTATTGGATTCACAAGCAGTCAAGGGTAGCCTAGGGTTAGGGTTAGGCTTAGGGTTAGGCTTAGGGTACGGCTTAGGGTACGTGTTCGGGGAGGGCTTCGGGTACGGCGTAGGGTATGGGTTAGGGTTAGGGTTAGGGTTAGTGTTAGGGTTAGGGCTCGGTTTAGTTTACGGGTTAGGATTAGGGTACGTGTTAGGGTTAGGGTAGGGGTTAGGGTTAGGGTACGCGTTACGGTTAGGGTAGTTATTAAACCTATCCCACTCTCTAGATACCCCTTAGCACGTAAAGGAATATTATTTGGGGGTCCAGCCATGGAGAAGAGTTTAGGCACTAAGATAAGATAAGGAACACACCCATTATAAAGAAATCACATTAGGATTCTCTTTTTAAGCTGTTCCTTAAAACACTAGTGCTTAGGAAATCTATTGGAGGCAGAAGCAGTCAAGGGTAGCCTAGGGTTAGGGTTAGGCTTAGGGTTAGGCTTAGGGTACGGCTTAGGGTACGGGTTCGGGGAGGGCTTCGGGTACGGCGTAGGGTATGGGTTAGGGTTAGGGTTAGGGTTAGTGTTAGGGTTAGGGCTCGGTTTAGGGTACGGGTTAAGATTAGGGTACGTGTTAGGGCTAGGGTAGGGGTTAGGGTTAGGGTACGCGTTAGGGTTAGGGTAGTGATTAAACCTATCCCACTCTCTAGATACCCCTTAGCACATAAAGGAATATTATTTGGGGGTCCAGCCATGGAGAAGAGTTTAGACACTAGGATTAGATAAGGAACACACCCATTATAAAGAAATCACATTAGGATTCTCTTTTTAAGCTGTTCCTTAAAACACTAGTGCTTAGGAAATCTATTGGAGGCAGAAGCAGTCAAGGGTAGCCTAGGGTTAGGGTTAGGCTTAGGGTTAGGCTTAGGGTACGGCTTAGGGTACGGGTTCGGGGAGGGCTTCGGGTACGGCGTAGGGTATGGGTTAGGGTTAGGGTTAGGGTTAGTGTTAGGTTTAGGGCTCGGTTTAGGGTACGGTTTAGGATTAGGGTACGTGTTAGGGTTAGGGTAGCGGTTAGCGTTAGGGTACACGTTAGGGTTAGGGTAGTGATTAAACCTATCCCACTCTCTAGTTACCCCTTAGCACGTAAAGGAATATTATTTGGGGGTCCAGCCATGGAGAAGAGTTTAGACACTAGGATAAGATAAGGAACACACCCATTATAAAGAAATCACATTAGGATTCTCTTTTTAAGCTGTTCCTTAAAACACTAGTGCTTAGGAAATCTATTGGACGCAGAAGCAGTCAAGGGTAGCCTACGGTTAGGGTTAGGCTTAGGGTTAGGCTTAGGGTACGGCTTAGGGTACGGGTTCGGGGAGGGCTTCGGGTACGGCGTAGGGTATGGGTTAGGGTTAGGGTTAGGGTTAGTGTTAGGGTTAGGGCTCGGTTTAGGGTACGGGTTAGGATTAGGGTACGTGTTAGGGTTAGGGTAGGGGTTAGGGTTAGGGTACGCGTTAGGGTTAGGGTAGTTATTAAACATATCCCACTCTCTAGATACCCCTTAGCACGTAAAGGAATATTATTTGGGTGTCCAGCCATGGAGAAGAGTTTAGACACTAGGATAAGATAAGGAACACCCCCATTATAAAGAAATCACATTAGGATTCTCTTTTTAAGCTGTTCCTTAAAACATTAGTGCTTAGGAAATCTATTGGAGGCAGAAGCAGTCAAGGGTAACCTAGGGTTAGGGTTAGGCTTAGGGTTAGGCTTAGGGTACGGCTTAGGGTACGGGTTCGGGGAGGGCTTCGGGTACGGCGTAGGGTATGGGTTAGGGTTAGGGTTAGGGTTAGTGTTAGGGTTAGGGCTCGGTTTAGGGTACGGGTTAGGATTAGGGTACGTGTTAGGGCTAGGGTAGGGGTTAGGGTTAGGGTACGCGTTAGGGTTAGGGTAGTGATTAAACCTATCCCACTCTCTAGATACCCCTTAGCACATAAAGGAATATTATTTGGGGGTCCAGCCATGGAGAAGAGTTTAGACACTAGGATTAGATAAGGAACACACCCATTATAAAGAAATCACATTAGGATTCTCTTTTTAAGCTGTTCCTTAAAACACTAGTGCTTAGGAAATCTATTGGATTCACAAGCAGTCAAGGGTAGCCTAGGGTTAGGGTTAGGCTTAGGGTTAGGCTTAGGGTACGGCTTAGGGTACGTGTTCGGGGAGGGCTTCGGGTACGGCGTAGGGTATGGGTTAGGGTTAGGGTTAGGGTTAGTGTTAGGGTTAGGGCTCGGTTTAGTTTACGGGTTAGGATTAGGGTACGTGTTAGGGTTAGGGTAGGGGTTAGGGTTAGGGTACGCGTTACGGTTAGGGTAGTTATTAAACCTATCCCACTCTCTAGATACCCCTTAGCACGTAAAGGAATATTATTTGGGGGTCCAGCCATGGAGAAGAGTTTAGGCACTAAGATAAGATAAGGAACACACCCATTATAAAGAAATCACATTAGGATTCTCTTTTTAAGCTGTTCCTTAAAACACTAGTGCTTAGGAAATCTATTGGAGGCAGAAGCAGTCAAGGGTAGCCTAGGGTTAGGGTTAGGCTTAGGGTTAGGCTTAGGGTACGCCTTAGGGTACGGGTTCGGGGAGGGCTTCGGGTACGGCGTAGGGTATGGGTTAGGGTTAGGGTTAGGGTTAGTGTTAGGGTAAGGGCTCGGTTTAGGGTACGGGTTAGGATTAGGGTACGTGTTAGGGTTAGGGTAGGGGTTCGGGTTAGGGTACGCGTTAGGGTTAGGGTAGTTATTAAACCTATCCCACTCTCTACATACCCCTTAGCACGTAAAGGAATATTATTTGGGGGTCCAGCCATGGAGAAGAGTTTAGACACTAAGATAATATAAGGAACACACACATTATAAAGAAATCACATTAGGATTCTCTTTTTAAGCTGTTCCTTAAAGCCCTAGTGCTTAGGAAATCTATTGGAGGCAGAAGCAGTCAAGGGTAGCCTAGGGTTAGGGTTAGGCTTAGGGTTAGGCTTAGGGTACGGCTTAGGGTACGGGTTTGGGGAGGGCTTCGGGTACGGCGTAGGGTATGGGTTAGGGTTAGGGTTAGGGTTAGTGTTAGGGTTAGGGCTCGGTTTAGGGTACGGGTTAGGATTAGGGTACGTGTTAGGGTTAGGGTAGGGGTTAGGGTTAGGGTACGCGTTAGGGTTAGGGTAGTTATTAAACCTATCCCACTCTCTAGATACCCCTTAGCACGTAAAGGAATATTATTTGGGGGTCCAGCCATGGAGAAGAGTTTAGACACTAAGATAATATAAGGAACACACACATTATAAAGAAATCACATTAGGATTCTCTTTTTAAGCTGTTCCTTAAAACACTAGTGCTTAGGAAATCTATTGGAGGCAGAAGCAGTCAAGGGTAGCCTAGGGTTAGGGTTAGGCTTAGGGTTAGGCTTAGGGTACGGCTTAGGGTACGGGTTCGGGGAGGGCTTCGGGTACGGCGTAGGGTATGGGTTAGGGTTAGGGTTAGTATTAGGGTTAGGGCTCGGTTTAGGGTACGGGTTAGGATTAGGGTACGTGTTAGGGCTAGGGTAGGGGTTAGGGTTATGGTACGCGTTAGGGTTAGGGTAGTGATTAAACCTATCCCACTCTCTAGATACCCCTTAGCACATAAAGGAATATTATTTGGGGGTCCAGCCATGGAGAAGAGTTTAGACACTAGGATTAGATAAGGAACACACCCATTATAAAGAAATCACATTAGGATTCTCTTTTTAAGCTGTTCCTTAAAACACTAGTGCTTAGGAAATCTATTGGATTCACAAGCAGTCAAGGGTAGCCTAGGGTTTGGGTTAGGCTTAGGGTTAGGCTTAGGGTACGGCTTAGGGTACGTGTTCGGGGAGGGCTTCGGGTACGGCGTAGGGTATGGGTTAGGGTTAGGGTTAGGGTTAGTGTTAGGGTTAGGGCTCGGTTTAGTTTACGGGTTAGGATTAGGGTACGTGTTAGGGTTAGGGTAGGGGTTAGGGTTAGGGTACGCGTTACGGTTAGGGTAGTTATTAAACCTATCCCACTCTCTAGATACCCCTTAGCACGTAAAGGAATATTATTTGGGGGTCCAGCCATGGAGAAGAGTTTAGGCACTAAGATAAGATAAGGAACACACCCATTATAAAGAAATCACATTAGGATTCTCTTTTTAAGCTGTTCCTTAAAACACTAGTGCTTAGGAAATCTATTGGAGGCAGAAGCAGTCAAGGGTAGCCTAGGGTTAGGGTTAGGCTTAGGGTTAGGCTTAGGGTACGCCTTAGGGTACGGGTTCGGGGAGGGCTTCGGGTACGGCGTAGGGTATGGGTTAGGGTTAGGGTTAGGGTTAGTGTTAGGGTAAGGGCTCGGTTTAGGGTACGGGTTAGGATTAGGGTACGTGTTAGGGTTAGGGTAGGGGTTAGGGTTAGGGTACGCGTTAGGGTTAGGGTAGTTATTAAACCTATCCCACTCTCTACATACCCCTTAGCACGTAAAGGAATATTATTTGGGGGTCCAGCCATGGAGAAGAGTTTAGACACTAAGATAATATAAGGAACACACACATTATAAAGAAATCACATAAGGATTCTCTTTTTAAGCTGTTCCTTAAAGCCGTAGTGCTTAGGAAATCTATTGGAGGCAGAAGCAGTCAAGGGTAGCCTAGGGTTAGGGTTAGGCTTAGGGTACGGCTTAGGGTACGGGTTTGGGGAGGGCTTCGGGTACGGCGTAGGGTATGGGTTAGGGTTAGGGTTAGGGTTAGTGTTAGGGTTAGGGCTCGGTTTAGGGTACGGGTTAGGATTAGGGTACGTGTTAGGGTTAGGGTAGGGGTTAGGGTTAGGGTACGCGTTAGGGTTAGGGTAGTTATTAAAGCTATCCCACTCTCTAGATACCCCTTAGCACGTAAAGGAATATTATTTGGGGGTCCAGCCATGGAGAAGAGTTTAGACACTAAGATAATATAAGGAACACACACATTATAAAGAAATCACATTAGGATTCTCTTTTTAAGCTGTTCCTTAAAACACTAGTGCTTAGGAAATCTATTGGAGGCAGAAGCAGTCAAGGGTAGCCTAGGGTTAGGGTTAGGCTTAGGGTTAGGCTTAGGGTACGGCTTAGGGTACGGGTTCGGGGAGGGCTTCGGGTACGGCGTAGGGTATGGGTTAGGGTTAGGGTTAGGGTTAGTGTTAGGGTTAGGGCTCGGTTTAGGGTACGGGTTAGGATTAGGGTACGTGTTAGGGCTAGGGTAGGGGTTAGGGTTAGGGTACGCGTTAGGGTTAGGGTAGTGATTAAACCTATCCCACTCTCTAGATACCCCTTAGCACATAAAGGAATATTATTTGGGGGTCCAGCCATGGAGAAGAGTTTAGACACTAGGATTAGATAAGGAACACACCCATTATAAAGAAATCACATTAGGATTCTCTTTTTAAGCTGTTCCTTAAAACACTAGTGCTTAGGAAATCTATTGGATTCACAAGCAGTCAAGGGTAGCCTAGGGTTAGGGTTAGGCTTAGGGTTAGGCTTAGGGTACGGCTTAGGGTACGTGTTCGGGGAGGGCTTCGGGTACGGCGTAGGGTATGGGTTAGGGTTAGGGTTAGGGTTAGTGTTAGGGTTAGGGCTCGGTTTAGTTTACGGGTTAGGATTAGGGTACGTGTTAGGGTTAGGGTAGGGGTTAGGGTTAGGGTACGCGTTACGGTTAGGGTAGTTATTAAACCTATCCCACTCTCTAGATACCCCTTAGCACGTAAAGGAATATTATTTGGGGGTCCAGCCATGGAGAAGAGTTTAGGCACTAAGATAAGATAAGGAACACACCCATTATAAAGAAATCACATTAGGATTCTCTTTTTAAGCTGTTCCTTAAAACACTAGTGCTTAGGAAATCTATTGGAGGCAGAAGCAGTCAAGGGTAGCCTAGGGTTAGGGTTAGGCTTAGGGTTAGGCTTAGGGTACGCCTTAGGGTACGGGTTCGGGGAGGGCTTCGTGTACGGCGTAATGTATGGGTTAGGGTTAGGGTTAGGGTTAGTGTTAGGGTAAGGGCTCGGTTTAGGGTACGGGTTAGGATTAGGGTACGTGTTAGGGTTAGGGTAGGGGTTAGGGTTAGGGTACGCGTTAGGGTTAGGGTAGTTATTAAACCTATCCCACTCTCTACATACCCCTTAGCACGTAAAGGAATATTATTTGGGGGTCCAGCCATGGAGAAGAGTTTAGACACTAAGATAATATAAGGAACACACACATTATAAAGAAATCACATTAGGATTTTCTTTTTAAGCTGTTCCTTAAAGCCCTAGTGCTTAGGAAATCTATTGGAGGCAGAAGCAGTCAAGGGTAGCCTAGGGTTAGGGTTAGGCTTAGGGTTAGGCTTAGGGTACGGCTTAGGGTACGGGTTTGTGGAGGGCTTCGGGTACGGCGTAGGGTATGGGTTAGGGTTAGGGTTAGGGTTAGTGTTAGGGTTAGGGCTCGGTTTAGGGTACGGGTTAGGATTAGGGTACGTGTTAGGGTTAGGGTAGGGGTTAGGGTTAGGGTACGCGTTAGGGTTAGGGTAGTTATTAAACCTATCCCACTCTCTAGATACCCCTTAGCACGTAAAGGAATATTATTTGGGGGTCCAGCCATGGAGAAGAGTTTAGACACTAAGATAATATAAGGAACACACACATTATAAAGAAATCACATTAGGATTCTCTTTTTAAGCTGTTCCTTAAAACACTAGTGCTTAGGAAATCTATTGGAGGCAGAAGCAGTCAAGGGTAGCCTAGGGTTAGGGTTAGGCTTAGGGTTAGGCTTAGGGTACGGCTTAGGGTACGGGTTCGGGGAGGGCTTCGGGTACGGCGTAGGGTATGGGTTAGGGTTAGGGTTAGGGTTAGTGTTAGGATTAGGGCTCGGTTTAGGGTACGGGTTAGGATTAGGGTACGTGTTAGGGCTAGGGTAGGGGTTAGGGTTAGGGTACGCGTTAGGGTTAGGGTAGTGATTAAACCTATCCCACTCTCTAGATACCCCTTAGCACATAAAGGAATATTATTTGGGGGTCCAGCCATGGAGAAGAGTTTAGACACTAGGATTAGATAAGGAACACACCCATTATAAAGAAATCACATTAGGATTCTCTTTTTAAGCTGTTCCTTAAAACACTAGTGCTTAGGAAATCTATTGGATTCACAAGCAGTCAAGGGTAGCCTAGGGTTAGGGTTAGGCTTAGGGTTAGGCTTAGGGTACGGCTTAGGGTACGTGTTCGGGGAGGGCTTCGGGTACGGCGTAGGGTATGGGTTAGGGTTAGGGTTAGGGTTAGTGTTAGGGTTAGGGCTCGGTTTAGTTTACGGGTTAGGATTAGGGTACGTGTTAGGGTTAGGGTAGGGGTTAGGGTTAGGGTACGCGTTACGGTTAGGGTAGTTATTAAACCTATCCCACTCTCTAGATACCCCTTAGCACGTAAAGGAATATTATTTGGGGGTCCAGCCATGGAGAAGAGTTTAGGCACTAAGATAAGATAAGGAACACACCCATTATAAAGAAATCACATTAGGATTCTCTTTTTAAGCTGTTCCTTAAAACACTAGTGCTTAGGAAATCTATTGGAGGCAGAAGCAGTCAAGGGTAGCCTAGGGTTAGGGTTAGGCTTAGGGTTAGGCTTAGGGTACGCCTTAGGGTACGGGTTCGGGGAGGGCTTCGGGTACGGCGTAGGGTATGGGTTAGGGTTAGGGTTAGGGTTAGTGTTAGGGTAAGGGCTCGGTTTAGGGTACGGGTTAGGATTAGGGTACGTGTTAGGGTTAGGGTAGGGGTTAGGGTTAGGGTACGCGTTAGGGTTAGGGTAGTTATTAAACCTATCCCACTCTCTAGATACCCCTTAGCACGTAAAGGAATATTATTTGGGGGTCCAGCCATGGAGAAGAGTTTAGACACTAAGATAATATAAGGAACACACACATTATAAAGAAATCACATTAGGATTCTCTTTTTAAGCTGTTCCTTAAAACACTAGTGCTTAGGAAATCTATTGGAGGCAGAAGCAGTCAAGGGTAGCCTAGGGTTAGGGTTAGGCTTAGGGTTAGGCTTAGGGTACGCCTTAGGGTACGGGTTCGGGGAGGGCTTCGGGTACGGCGTAGGGTATGGGTTAGGGTTAGGGTTAGGGTTAGTGTTAGGATTAGGGCTCGGTTTAGGGTACGGGTTAGGATTAGGGTACGTGTTAGGGCTAGGGTAGGGGTTAGGGTTAGGGTACGCGTTAGGGTTAGGGTAGTGATTAAACCTATCCCACTCTCTAGATACCCCTTAGCACATAAAGGAATATTATTTGGGGGTCCAGCCATGGAGAAGAGTTTAGACACTAGGATTAGATAAGGAACACACCCATTATAAAGAAATCACATTAGGATTCTCTTTTTAAGCTGTTCCTTAAAACACTAGTGCTTAGGAAATCTATTGGATTCACAAGCAGTCAAGGGTAGCCTAGGGTTAGGGTTAGGCTTAGGGTTAGGCTTAGGGTACGGCTTAGGGTACGTGTTCGGGGAGGGCTTCGGGTACGGCGTAGGGTATGGGTTAGGGTTAGGGTTAGGGTTAGTGTTAGGGTTAGGGCTCGGTTTAGTTTACGGGTTAGGATTAGGGTACGTGTTAGGGTTAGGGTAGGGGTTAGGGTTAGGGTACGCGTTACGGTTAGGGTAGTTATTAAACCTATCCCACTCTCTAGATACCCCTTAGCACGTAAAGGAATATTATTTGGGGGTCCAGCCATGGAGAAGAGTTTAGGCACTAAGATAAGATAAGGAACACACCCATTATAAAGAAATCACATTAGGATTCTCTTTTTAAGCTGTTCCTTAAAACACTAGTGCTTAGGAAATCTATTGGAGGCAGAAGCAGTCAAGGGTAGCCTAGGGTTAGGGTTAGGCTTAGGGTTAGGCTTAGGGTACGCCTTAGGGTACGGGTTCGGGGAGGGCTTCGGGTACGGCGTAGGGTATGGGTTAGGGTTAGGGTTAGGGTTAGTGTTAGGGTAAGGGCTCGGTTTAGGGTACGGGTTAGGATTAGGGTACGTGTTAGGGTTAGGGTAGGGGTTAGGGTTAGGGTACGCGTTAGGGTTAGGGTAGTTATTAAACCTATCCCAATCTCTACATACCCCTTAGCACGTAAAGGAATATTATTTGGGGGTCCAGCCATGGAGAAGAGTTTAGACACTAAGATAATATAAGGAACACACCCATTATAAAGAAATCACATTAGGATTCTCTTTTTAAGCTGTTCCTTAAAGCCCTAGTGCTTAGGAAATCTATTGGAGGCAGAAGCAGTCAAGGGTAGCCTAGGGTTAGGGTTAGGCTTAGGGTTAGGCTTAGGGTACGGCTTAGGGTACGGGTTTGGGGAGGGCTTCGGGTACGGCGTAGGGTATGGGTTAGGGTTAGGGTTAGGGTTAGTGTTAGGGTTAGGGCTCGGTTTAGGGTACGGGTTAGGATTAGGGTACGTGTTAGGGTTAGGGTAGGGGTTAGGGTTAGGGTACGCGTTAGGGTTAGGGTAGTTATTAAACCTATCCCACTCTCTAGATACCCCTTAGCACGTAAAGGAATATTATTTGGGGGTCCAGCCATGGAGAAGAGTTTAGACACTAAGATAATATAAGGAACACACACATTATAAAGAAATCACATTAGGATTCTCTTTTTAAGCTGTTCCTTAAAACACTAGTGCTTAGGAAATCTATTGGAGGCAGAAGCAGTCAAGGGTAGCCTAGGGTTAGGGTTAGGCTTAGGGTTAGGCTTAGGGTACGGCTTAGGGTACGGGTTCGGGGAGGGCTTCGGGTACGGCGTAGGGTATGGGTTAGGGTTAGGGTTAGGTTTAGTGTTAGGGTTAGGGCTCGGTTTAGGGTACGGGTTAGGATTAGGGTACGTGTTAGGGCTAGGGTAGGGGTTAGGGTTAGGGTACGCGTTAGGGTTAGGGTAGTGATTAAACCTATCCCACTCTCTAGATACCCCTTAGCACATAAAGGAATATTATTTGGGGGTCCAGCCATGGAGAAGAGTTTAGACACTACGATTAGATAAGGAACACACCCATTATAAAGAAATCACATTAGGATTCTCTTTTTAAGCTGTTCCTTAAAACACTAGTGCTTAGGAAATCTATTGGATTCACAAGCAGTCAAGGGTAGCCTAGGGTTAGGGTTAGGCTTAGGGTTAGGCTTAGGGTACGGCTTAGGGTACGTGTTCGGGGAGGGCTTCGGGTACGGCGTAGGGTATGGGTTAGGGTTAGGGTTAGGGTTAGTGTTAGGGTTAGGGCTCGGTTTAGTTTACGGGTTAGGATTAGGGTACGTGTTAGGGTTAGGGTAGGGGTTAGGGTTAGGGTACGCGTTACGGTTAGGGTAGTTATTAAACCTATCCCACTCTCTAGATACCCCTTAGCACGTAAAGGAATATTATTTGGGGGTCCAGCCATGGAGAAGAGTTTAGGCACTAAGATAAGATAAGGAACACACCCATTATAAAGAAATCACATTAGGATTCTCTTTTTAAGCTGTTCCTTAAAACACTAGTGCTTAGGAAATCTATTGGAGGCAGAAGCAGTCAAGGGTAGCCTAGGGTTAGGGTTAGGCTTAGGGTTAGGCTTAGGGTACGCCTTAGGGTACGGGTTTGGGGAGGGCTTCGGGTACGGCGTAGGGTATGGGTTAGGGTTAGGGTTAGGGTTAGTGTTAGGGTTAGGGCTCGGTTTAGGGTACGGGTTAGGATTAGGGTACGTGTTAGGGTTAGGGTAGGGGTTAGGGTTAGGGTACGCGTTAGGGTTAGGGTAGTTATTAAACCTATCCCACTCTCTAGATACCCCTTAGCATGTAAAGGAATATTATTTGGGGGTCCAGCCATGGAGAAGAGTTTAGACACTAAGATAATATAAGGAACACACACATTATAAACAAATCACATTAGGATTCTCTTTTTAAGCTGTTCCTTAAAACACTAGTGCTTAGGAAATCTATTGGATTCACAAGCAGTCAAGGGTAGCCTAGGGTTAGGGTTAGGCTTAGGGTTAGGCTTAGGGTACGGCTTAGGGTACGTGTTCGGGGAGGGCTTCGGGTACGGCGTAGGGTATGGGTTAGGGTTAGGGTTAGGGTTAGTGTTAGGGTTAGGGCTCGGTTTAGTTTACGGGTTAGGATTAGGGTACGTGTTAGGGTTAGGGTAGGGGTTAGGGTTAGGGTACGCGTTACGGTTAGGGTAGTTATTAAACCTATCCCACTCTCTAGATACCCCTTAGCACGTAAAGGAATATTATTTGGGGGTCCAGCCATGGAGAAGAGTTTAGGCACTAAGATAAGATAAGGAACACACCCATTATAAAGAAATCACATTAGGATTCTCTTTTTAAGCTGTTCCTTAAAACACTAGTGCTTAGGAAATCTATTGGAGGCAGAAGCAGTCAAGGGTAGCCTAGGGTTAGGGTTAGGCTTAGGGTTAGGCTTAGGGTACGGCTTAGGGTACGGGTTCGGGGAGGGCTTCGGGTACGGCGTAGGGTATGGGTTAGGGTTAGGGTTAGGGTTAGTGTTAGGGTTAGGGCTCGGTTTAGGGTACGGGTTAGGATTAGGGTACGTGTTAGGGCTAGGGTAGGGGTTAGGGTTAGGGTACGCGTTAGGGTTAGGGTAGTGATTAAACCTATCCCACTCTCTAGATACCCCTTAGCACATAAAGGAATATTATTTGGGGGTCCAGCCATGGAGAAGAGTTTAGACACTAGGATTAGATAAGGAACACACCCATTATAAAGAAATCACATTAGGATTCTCTTTTTAAGCTGTTCCTTAAAACACTAGTGCTTAGGAAATCTATTGGAGGCAGAAGCAGTCAAGGGTAGCCTAGGGTTAGGGTTAGGCTTAGGGTTAGGCTTAGGGTACGGCTTAGGGTACGTGTTCGGGGAGGGCTTCGGGTACGGCGTAGGGTATGGGTTAGGGTTAGGGTTAGTGTTAGGGTTAGGGCTCGGTTTAGGGTACGGGTTAGGATTAGGGTACGTGTTAGGGTTAGGGTAGGGGTTAGCGTTAGGGTACGCGTTAGGGTTAGGGTAGTTATTAAACCTATCCCACTCTCTAGATA
The DNA here is from genome assembly GCF_965194825.1 of Balaenoptera physalus. Lineage (NCBI taxonomy): Eukaryota > Metazoa > Chordata > Mammalia > Artiodactyla > Balaenopteridae > Balaenoptera > Balaenoptera physalus. Next base: position 1,907,405 of record NW_028126471.1, read on the forward strand.
CTCCTTAGCACGTAAAGGAATATTATTTGGGTGTCCAGGCATGGAGAAGAGTTTAGACACTAAGATAATATAAGGAACACACACATTATAAAGAAATCACATTAGGATTCTCTTTTTAAGCTGTTCCTTAAAACCCTAGTGCTTAGGAAATCTATTGGAGGCAGAAGCAGTCAAGGGTAGCCTAGGGTTACGGTTAGGCTTAGGGTTAGGCTTAGGGTACGGCTTAGGGTACGGGTTTGGGGAGGGCTTCGGGTACGGCGTAGGGTATGGGTTAGGGTTAGGGTTAGGGTTAGTGTTAGGGTTAGGGCTCGGTTTAGGGTACGGGTTAGGATTACGGTACGTGTTAGGGTTAGGGTAGGGGTTGGGGTTAGGGTATGCGTTAGGGTTAGGGTAGTTATTAAACATATCCCACTCTCTAGATACCCCTTAGCACGTAAAGGAATATTATTTGGGGGTCCAGCCATGGAGAAGAGTTTAGACACTAGGATCAGATAAGGAACACACCCATTATAAAGAAATCACATTAGGATTCTCTTTTTAAGCTGTTCCTTAAAACACTAGTGCTTAGGAAATATATTGGAGGCAGAAGCAGTCAAGGGTAGCCTAGGGTTAGGGTTAGGCTTAGGGTACGGCTTATGGTACGGCTTAGGGTACGGGTTGGGGGACGGCTGCGGGTACGGCGTAGGGTATGTGTTAGGGTTAGGGTTAGGGTTAGTGTTAGGGTTAGGGCTCGGTTTAGGGTACGGGTTTGGATTAGGGTACGTGTTAGGCTTAGGGTAGGGATTAGGGTTAGAGTACGCGTTAGGGTTAGGGTAGTTATTAAACCTATCCCACTCTCTAGATACCCCTTAGCACGTAAAGGAATATTATTAGGGGGTCCAGCCATGGAGAAGAATTTAGACACTAAGATAATATAAGAAACACACCCATTATAAAGAAATCACATTAGGATTCTCTTTTTAAGCTGTTCCTTAAAACACTAGTGCTTAGGAAATCTATTGGAGGCAGAAGCAGTCAAGGGTAGCCTAGGGTTAGGGTTAGGCTTACGGTTAGGCTTAGGGTACGGCTTAGGGTACGTGTTCGGGGAGGGCTTCGGGTACGGCGTAGGATATAGGTTAGGGTTAGGCTTAGTGTTAGGGTTAGGGCTCGGTTTAGGGTACGGGTTAGGATTAGGGTACATGTTAGGGTTAGGGTAGGGGTTAGGGTTAGGTTACACGTTACGGTTAGGGTAGTTATTAAACCTATCCCACTCTCTAGATACCCCTTAGCACGTAAAGGAATATTATTTGGGGGTCCAGCCATGGAGAAGAGTTTAGACACTAAGATAATATAAGGAACACACACATTATAAAGAAATCACATTAGGATTCTCTTTTTAAGCTGTTCCTTAAAACACTAGTGCTTAGGAAATCTATTGGAGGCAGAAGCAGTCAAGGGTAGCCTAGGGTTAGGGTTAGGCTTAGGGGTAGGCTTAGGGTACGGCTTAGGGTACGGGTTCGGGGAGGGCTTCGGGTACGGCGTAGGGTATGGGTTAGGGTTAGGGTTAGGGTTAGTGTTAGGGTTAGGGCTCGGTTTAGGGTACGGGTTAGGATTAGGGTACGTGTTAGGTTTAGGGTAGCGGTTAGCGTTAGGGTACGCGTTAGGGTTAGGGTAGTTATTAAACCTATCCCACTCTCTAGTTACCCCTTAGCACGTAAAGGAATATTATTTGGGGGTCCAGCCATGGAGAAGAGTTTAGACACTAGGATCAGATAAGGAACACACCCTTTATAAAGACATCACATTAGGATTCTCTTTTTAAGCTGTTCCTTAAAACACTAGTGCTTAGGAAATCTGTTGGAGGCAGAAGCAGTCAAGGGTAGCCTAGGGTTAGGGTTAGGCTTAGGGTTAGGCTTAGGGTACGGCTTAGGGTACGGGTTCGGGGAGGGCTTCGGGTACGGCGTAGGGTATGGGTTAGGGTTAGGGTTAGGGTTAGTGTTAGGGTTAGGGCTCGGTTTAGGGTACGGGTTAGGATTAGGGTACGTGTTAAGGTTAGGGTAGGGGTTAGGGTTAGGGTACGCTTTAGGGTTAGGGTAGTTATTAAACATATCCCACTCTCTAGATACCCCTTAGCACGTAAAGGAATATTATTTGGGGGTCCAGCCATGGAGAAGAGTTTAGACACTAGGATCAGATAAGGAACACACCCATTATAAAGAAATCACATTAGGATTCTCTTTTTAAGCTGTTCCTTAAAACTCTAGTGCTTAGGAAATATATTGGAGGCAGAAGCAGTCAAGGGTAGCCTAGGGTTAGGGTTAGGCTTAGGGTTAGGCTTAGGGTACGCCTTAGGGTACGGGTTCGGGGAGGGCTTCGGGTACGGCGTAGGGTATGGGTTAGGGTTAGGGTTAGGGTTAGTGTTAGGGTAAGGGCTCGGTTTAGGGTACGGGTTAGGATTAGGGTACGTGTTAGGGTTAGGGTAGGGGTTAGGGTTAGGGTACGCGTTAGGGTTAGGGTAGTTATTAAACCTATCCCACTCTCTACATACCCCTTAGCACGTAAAGGAATATTATTTGGGGGTCCAGCCATGGAGAAGAGTTTAGACACTAAGATAATATAAGGAACACACACATTATAAAGAAATCACATAAGGATTCTCTTTTTAAGCTGTTCCTTAAAGCCGTAGTGCTTAGGAAATCTATTGGAGGCAGAAGCAGTCAAGGGTAGCCTAGGGTTAGGGTTAGGCTTAGGGTACGGCTTAGGGTACGGGTTTGGGGAGGGCTTCGGGTACGGCGTAGGGTATGGGTTAGGGTTAGGGTTAGGGTTAGTGTTAGGGTTAGGGCTCGGTTTAGGGTACGGGTTAGGATTAGGGTACGTGTTAGGGTTAGGGTAGGGGTTAGGGTTAGGGTACGCGTTAGGGTTAGGGTAGTTATTAAAGCTATCCCACTCTCTAGATACCCCTTAGCACGTAAAGGAATATTATTTGGGGGTCCAGCCATGGAGAAGAGTTTAGACACTAAGATAATATAAGGAACACACACATTATAAAGAAATCACATTAGGATTCTCTTTTTAAGCTGTTCCTTAAAACACTAGTGCTTAGGAAATCTATTGGAGGCAGAAGCAGTCAAGGGTAGCCTAGGGTTAGGGTTAGGCTTAGGGTTAGGCTTAGGGTACGGCTTAGGGTACGGGTTCGGGGAGGGCTTCGGGTACGGCGTAGGGTATGGGTTAGGGTTAGGGTTAGGGTTAGTGTTAGGGTTAGGGCTCGGTTTAGGGTACGGGTTAGGATTAGGGTACGTGTTAGGGCTAGGGTAGGGGTTAGGGTTAGGGTACGCGTTAGGGTTAGGGTAGTGATTAAACCTATCCCACTCTCTAGATACCCCTTAGCACATAAAGGAATATTATTTGGGGGTCCAGCCATGGAGAAGAGTTTAGACACTAGGATTAGATAAGGAACACACCCATTATAAAGAAATCACATTAGGATTCTCTTTTTAAGCTGTTCCTTAAAACACTAGTGCTTAGGAAATCTATTGGATTCACAAGCAGTCAAGGGTAGCCTAGGGTTAGGGTTAGGCTTAGGGTTAGGCTTAGGGTACGGCTTAGGGTACGTGTTCGGGGAGGGCTTCGGGTACGGTGTAGGGTATGGGTTAGGGTTAGGGTTAGGGTTAGTGTTAGGGTTAGGGCTCGGTTTAGTTTACGGGTTAGGATTAGGGTACGTGTTAGGGTTAGGGTAGGGGTTAGGGTTAGGGTACGCGTTACGGTTAGGGTAGTTATTAAACCTATCCCACTCTCTAGATACCCCTTAGCACGTAAAGGAATATTATTTGGGGGTCCAGCCATGGAGAAGAGTTTAGGCACTAAGATAAGATAAGGAACACACCCATTATAAAGAAATCACATTAGGATTCTCTTTTTAAGCTGTTCCTTAAAACACTAGTGCTTAGGAAATCTATTGGAGGCAGAAGCAGTCAAGGGTAGCCTAGGGTTAGGGTTAGGCTTAGGGTTAGGCTTAGGGTACGCCTTAGGGTACGGGTTCGGGGAGGGCTTCGTGTACGGCGTAATGTATGGGTTAGGGTTAGGGTTAGGGTTAGTGTTAGGGTAAGGGCTCGGTTTAGGGTACGGGTTAGGATTAGGGTACGTGTTAGGGTTAGGGTAGGGGTTAGGGTTAGTGTACGCGTTAGGGTTAGGGTAGTTATTAAACCTATCCCACTCTCTGCATACCCCTTAGCACGTAAAGGAATATTATTTGGGGGTCCAGCCATGGAGAAGAGTTTAGACACTAAGATAATATAAGGAACACACACATTATAAAGAAATCACATTAGGATTTTCTTTTTAAGCTGTTCCTTAAAGCCCTAGTGCTTAGGAAATCTATTGGAGGCAGAAGCAGTCAAGGGTAGCCTAGGGTTAGGGTTAGGCTTAGGGTTAGGCTTAGGGTACGGCTTAGGGTACGGGTTTGTGGAGGGCTTCGGGTACGGCGTAGGGTATGGGTTAGGGTTAGGGTTAGGGTTAGTGTTAGGGTTAGGGCTCGGTTTAGGGTACGGGTTAGGATTAGGGTACGTGTTAGGGTTAGGGTAGGGGTTAGGGTTAGGGTACGCGTTAGGGTTAGGGTAGTTATTAAACCTATCCCACTCTCTAGATACCCCTTAGCACGTAAAGGAATATTATTTGGGGGTCCAGCCATGGAGAAGAGTTTAGACACTAAGATAATATAAGGAACACACACATTATAAAGAAATCACATTAGGATTCTCTTTTTAAGCTGTTCCTTAAAACACTAGTGCTTAGGAAATCTATTGGAGGCAGAAGCAGTCAAGGGTAGCCTAGGGTTAGGGTTAGGCTTAGGGTTAGGCTTAGGGTACGGCTTAGGGTACGGGTTCGGGGAGGGCTTCGGGTACGGCGTAGGGTATGGGTTAGGGTTAGGGTTAGGGTTAGTGTTAGGATTAGGGCTCGGTTTAGGGTACGGGTTAGGATTAGGGTACGTGTTAGGGCTAGGGTAGGGGTTAGGGTTAGGGTACGCGTTAGGGTTAGGGTAGTGATTAAACCTATCCCACTCTCTAGATACCCCTTAGCACATAAAGGAATATTATTTGGGGGTCCAGCCATGGAGAAGAGTTTAGACACTAGGATTAGATAAGGAACACACCCATTATAAAGAAATCACATTAGGATTCTCTTTTTAAGCTGTTCCTTAAAACACTAGTGCTTAGGAAATCTATTGGATTCACAAGCAGTCAAGGGTAGCCTAGGGTTAGGGTTAGGCTTAGGGTTAGGCTTAGGGTACGGCTTAGGGTACGTGTTCGGGGAGGGCTTCGGGTACGGCGTAGGGTATGGGTTAGGGTTAGGGTTAGGGTTAGTGTTAGGGTTAGGGCTCGGTTTAGTTTACGGGTTAGGATTAGGGTACGTGTTAGGGTTAGGGTAGGGGTTAGGGTTAGGGTACGCGTTACGGTTAGGGTAGTTATTAAACCTATCCCACTCTCTAGATACCCCTTAGCACGTAAAGGAATATTATTTGGGGGTCCAGCCATGGAGAAGAGTTTAGGCACTAAGATAAGATAAGGAACACACCCATTATAAAGAAATCACATTAGGATTCTCTTTTTAAGCTGTTCCTTAAAACACTAGTGCTTAGGAAATCTATTGGAGGCAGAAGCAGTCAAGGGTAGCCTAGGGTTAGGGTTAGGCTTAGGGTTAGGCTTAGGGTACGCCTTAGGGTACGGGTTCGGGGAGGGCTTCGGGTACGGCGTAGGGTATGGGTTAGGGTTAGGGTTAGGGTTAGTGTTAGGGTAAGGGCTCGGTTTAGGGTACGGGTTAGGATTAGGGTACGTGTTAGGGTTAGGGTAGGGGTTAGGGTTAGGGTACGCGTTAGGGTTAGGGTAGTTATTAAACCTATCCCACTCTCTAGATACCCCTTAGCACGTAAAGGAATATTATTTGGGGGTCCAGCCATGGAGAAGAGTTTAGACACTAAGATAATATAAGGAACACACACATTATAAAGAAATCACATTAGGATTCTCTTTTTAAGCTGTTCCTTAAAACACTAGTGCTTAGGAAATCTATTGGAGGCAGAAGCAGTCAAGGGTAGCCTAGGGTTAGGGTTAGGCTTAGGGTTAGGCTTAGGGTACGCCTTAGGGTACGGGTTCGGGGAGGGCTTCGGGTACGGCGTAGGGTATGGGTTAGGGTTAGGGTTAGGGTTAGTGTTAGGATTAGGGCTCGGTTTAGGGTACGGGTTAGGATTAGGGTACGTGTTAGGGCTAGGGTAGGGGTTAGGGTTAGGGTACGCGTTAGGGTTAGGGTAGTGATTAAACCTATCCCACTCTCTAGATACCCCTTAGCACATAAAGGAATATTATTTGGGGGTCCAGCCATGGAGAAGAGTTTAGACACTAGGATTAGATAAGGAACACACCCATTATAAAGAAATCACATTAGGATTCTCTTTTTAAGCTGTTCCTTAAAACACTAGTGCTTAGGAAATCTATTGGATTCACAAGCAGTCAAGGGTAGCCTAGGGTTAGGGTTAGGCTTAGGGTTAGGCTTAGGGTACGGCTTAGGGTACGTGTTCGGGGAGGGCTTCGGGTACGGCGTAGGGTATGGGTTAGGGTTAGGGTTAGGGTTAGTGTTAGGGTTAGGGCTCGGTTTAGTTTACGGGTTAGGATTAGGGTACGTGTTAGGGTTAGGGTAGGGGTTAGGGTTAGGGTACGCGTTACGGTTAGGGTAGTTATTAAACCTATCCCACTCTCTAGATACCCCTTAGCACGTAAAGGAATATTATTTGGGGGTCCAGCCATGGAGAAGAGTTTAGGCACTAAGATAAGATAAGGAACACACCCATTATAAAGAAATCACATTAGGATTCTCTTTTTAAGCTGTTCCTTAAAACACTAGTGCTTAGGAAATCTATTGGAGGCAGAAGCAGTCAAGGGTAGCCTAGGGTTAGGGTTAGGCTTAGGGTTAGGCTTAGGGTACGCCTTAGGGTACGGGTTCGGGGAGGGCTTCGGGTACGGCGTAGGGTATGGGTTAGGGTTAGGGTTAGGGTTAGTGTTAGGGTAAGGGCTCGGTTTAGGGTACGGGTTAGGATTAGGGTACGTGTTAGGGTTAGGGTAGGGGTTAGGGTTAGGGTACGCGTTAGGGTTAGGGTAGTTATTAAACCTATCCCAATCTCTACATACCCCTTAGCACGTAAAGGAATATTATTTGGGGGTCCAGCCATGGAGAAGAGTTTAGACACTAAGATAATATAAGGAACACACCCATTATAAAGAAATCACATTAGGATTCTCTTTTTAAGCTGTTCCTTAAAGCCCTAGTGCTTAGGAAATCTATTGGAGGCAGAAGCAGTCAAGGGTAGCCTAGGGTTAGGGTTAGGCTTAGGGTTAGGCTTAGGGTACGGCTTAGGGTACGGGTTTGGGGAGGGCTTCGGGTACGGCGTAGGGTATGGGTTAGGGTTAGGGTTAGGGTTAGTGTTAGGGTTAGGGCTCGGTTTAGGGTACGGGTTAGGATTAGGGTACGTGTTAGGGTTAGGGTAGGGGTTAGGGTTAGGGTACGCGTTAGGGTTAGGGTAGTTATTAAACCTATCCCACTCTCTAGATACCCCTTAGCACGTAAAGGAATATTATTTGGGGGTCCAGCCATGGAGAAGAGTTTAGACACTAAGATAATATAAGGAACACACACATTATAAAGAAATCACATTAGGATTCTCTTTTTAAGCTGTTCCTTAAAACACTAGTGCTTAGGAAATCTATTGGAGGCAGAAGCAGTCAAGGGTAGCCTAGGGTTAGGGTTAGGCTTAGGGTTAGGCTTAGGGTACGGCTTAGGGTACGGGTTCGGGGAGGGCTTCGGGTACGGCGTAGGGTATGGGTTAGGGTTAGGGTTAGGTTTAGTGTTAGGGTTAGGGCTCGGTTTAGGGTACGGGTTAGGATTAGGGTACGTGTTAGGGCTAGGGTAGGGGTTAGGGTTAGGGTACGCGTTAGGGTTAGGGTAGTGATTAAACCTATCCCACTCTCTAGATACCCCTTAGCACATAAAGGAATATTATTTGGGGGTCCAGCCATGGAGAAGAGTTTAGACACTACGATTAGATAAGGAACACACCCATTATAAAGAAATCACATTAGGATTCTCTTTTTAAGCTGTTCCTTAAAACACTAGTGCTTAGGAAATCTATTGGATTCACAAGCAGTCAAGGGTAGCCTAGGGTTAGGGTTAGGCTTAGGGTTAGGCTTAGGGTACGGCTTAGGGTACGTGTTCGGGGAGGGCTTCGGGTACGGCGTAGGGTATGGGTTAGGGTTAGGGTTAGGGTTAGTGTTAGGGTTAGGGCTCGGTTTAGTTTACGGGTTAGGATTAGGGTACGTGTTAGGGTTAGGGTAGGGGTTAGGGTTAGGGTACGCGTTACGGTTAGGGTAGTTATTAAACCTATCCCACTCTCTAGATACCCCTTAGCACGTAAAGGAATATTATTTGGGGGTCCAGCCATGGAGAAGAGTTTAGGCACTAAGATAAGATAAGGAACACACCCATTATAAAGAAATCACATTAGGATTCTCTTTTTAAGCTGTTCCTTAAAACACTAGTGCTTAGGAAATCTATTGGAGGCAGAAGCAGTCAAGGGTAGCCTAGGGTTAGGGTTAGGCTTAGGGTTAGGCTTAGGGTACGCCTTAGGGTACGGGTTTGGGGAGGGCTTCGGGTACGGCGTAGGGTATGGGTTAGGGTTAGGGTTAGGGTTAGTGTTAGGGTTAGGGCTCGGTTTAGGGTACGGGTTAGGATTAGGGTACGTGTTAGGGTTAGGGTAGGGGTTAGGGTTAGGGTACGCGTTAGGGTTAGGGTAGTTATTAAACCTATCCCACTCTCTAGATACCCCTTAGCATGTAAAGGAATATTATTTGGGGGTCCAGCCATGGAGAAGAGTTTAGACACTAAGATAATATAAGGAACACACACATTATAAACAAATCACATTAGGATTCTCTTTTTAAGCTGTTCCTTAAAACACTAGTGCTTAGGAAATCTATTGGATTCACAAGCAGTCAAGGGTAGCCTAGGGTTAGGGTTAGGCTTAGGGTTAGGCTTAGGGTACGGCTTAGGGTACGTGTTCGGGGAGGGCTTCGGGTACGGCGTAGGGTATGGGTTAGGGTTAGGGTTAGGGTTAGTGTTAGGGTTAGGGCTCGGTTTAGTTTACGGGTTAGGATTAGGGTACGTGTTAGGGTTAGGGTAGGGGTTAGGGTTAGGGTACGCGTTACGGTTAGGGTAGTTATTAAACCTATCCCACTCTCTAGATACCCCTTAGCACGTAAAGGAATATTATTTGGGGGTCCAGCCATGGAGAAGAGTTTAGGCACTAAGATAAGATAAGGAACACACCCATTATAAAGAAATCACATTAGGATTCTCTTTTTAAGCTGTTCCTTAAAACACTAGTGCTTAGGAAATCTATTGGAGGCAGAAGCAGTCAAGGGTAGCCTAGGGTTAGGGTTAGGCTTAGGGTTAGGCTTAGGGTACGGCTTAGGGTACGGGTTCGGGGAGGGCTTCGGGTACGGCGTAGGGTATGGGTTAGGGTTAGGGTTAGGGTTAGTGTTAGGGTTAGGGCTCGGTTTAGGGTACGGGTTAGGATTAGGGTACGTGTTAGGGCTAGGGTAGGGGTTAGGGTTAGGGTACGCGTTAGGGTTAGGGTAGTGATTAAACCTATCCCACTCTCTAGATACCCCTTAGCACATAAAGGAATATTATTTGGGGGTCCAGCCATGGAGAAGAGTTTAGACACTAGGATTAGATAAGGAACACACCCATTATAAAGAAATCACATTAGGATTCTCTTTTTAAGCTGTTCCTTAAAACACTAGTGCTTAGGAAATCTATTGGAGGCAGAAGCAGTCAAGGGTAGCCTAGGGTTAGGGTTAGGCTTAGGGTTAGGCTTAGGGTACGGCTTAGGGTACGTGTTCGGGGAGGGCTTCGGGTACGGCGTAGGGTATGGGTTAGGGTTAGGGTTAGTGTTAGGGTTAGGGCTCGGTTTAGGGTACGGGTTAGGATTAGGGTACGTGTTAGGGTTAGGGTAGGGGTTAGCGTTAGGGTACGCGTTAGGGTTAGGGTAGTTATTAAACCTATCCCACTCTCTAGATACTCCTTAGCACGTAAAGGAATATTATTTGGGTGTCCAGGCATGGAGAAGAGTTTAGACACTAAGATAATATAAGGAACACACACATTATAAAGAAATCACATTAGGATTCTCTTTTTAAGCTGTTCCTTAAAACCCTAGTGCTTAGGAAATCTATTGGAGGCAGAAGCAGTCAAGGGTAGCCTAGGGTTACGGTTAGGCTTAGGGTTAGGCTTAGGGTACGGCTTAGGGTACGGGTTTGGGGAGGGCTTCGGGTACGGCGTAGGGTATGGGTTAGGGTTAGGGTTAGGGTTAGTGTTAGGGTTAGGGCTCGGTTTAGGGTACGGGTTAGGATTACGGTACGTGTTAGGGTTAGGGTAGGGGTTGGGGTTAGGGTATGCGTTAGGGTTAGGGTAGTTATTAAACATATCCCACTCTCTAGATACCCCTTAGCACGTAAAGGAATATTATTTGGGGGTCCAGCCATGGAGAAGAGTTTAGACACTAGGATCAGATAAGGAACACACCCATTATAAAGAAATCACATTAGGATTCTCTTTTTAAGCTGTTCCTTAAAACACTAGTGCTTAGGAAATATATTGGAGGCAGAAGCAGTCAAGGGTAGCCTAGGGTTAGGGTTAGGCTTAGGGTACGGCTTATGGTACGGCTTAGGGTACGGGTTGGGGGACGGCTGCGGGTACGGCGTAGGGTATGTGTTAGGGTTAGGGTTAGGGTTAGTGTTAGGGTTAGGGCTCGGTTTAGGGTACGGGTTTGGATTAGGGTACGTGTTAGGCTTAGGGTAGGGATTAGGGTTAGAGTACGCGTTACGGTTAGGGTAGTTATTAAACCTATCCCACTCTCTAGTTACCCCTTAGCACGTAAAGGAATATTATTTGGGGGTCCAGCCATGGAGAAGAGTTTAGACACTAGGATCAGATAAGGAACACACCCTTTATAAAGACATCACATTAGGATTCTCTTTTTAAGCTGTTCCTTAAAACACTAGTGCTTAGGAAATCTGTTGGAGGCAGAAGCAGTCAAGGGTAGCCTAGGGTTAGGGTTAGGCTTAGGGTTAGGCTTAGGGTACGGCTTAGGGTACGGGTTCGGGGAGGGCTTCGGGTACGGCGTAGGGTATGGGTTAGGGTTAGGGTTAGGGTTAGTGTTAGGGTTAGGGCTCGGTTTAGGGTACGGGTTAGGATTAGGGTACGTGTTAAGGTTAGGGTAGGGGTTAGGGTTAGGGTACGCTTTAGGGTTAGGGTAGTTATTAAACATATCCCACTCTCTAGATACCCCTTAGCACGTAAAGGAATATTATTTGGGGGTCCAGCCATGGAGAAGAGTTTAGACACTAGGATCAGATAAGGAACACACCCATTATAAAGAAATCACATTAGGATTCTCTTTTTAAGCTGTTCCTTAAAACTCTAGTGCTTAGGAAATATATTGGAGGCAGAAGCAGTCAAGGGTAGCCTAGGGTTAGGGTTAGGCTTAGGGTTAGGCTTAGGGTACGCCTTAGGGTACGGGTTCGGGGAGGGTTTCTGGTACGGCGTAGGGTATGGGTTAGGGTTAGGGTTAGGGTTAGTGTTAGGGTTAGGGCTCGGTTTAGGGTACGGGTTAGGATTAGGGTACGTGTTAGGGTTATGGTAGGGGTTAGGGTTAGGGTACGCGTTAGGGTTAGGGTAGTTATTAAACCTATCCCACTCTCTAGATACCCCTTAGCACGTAAAGGAATATTATTTGGGGGTCCAGCCATGGAGAAGAGTTAGACACTAAGATAATATAAGGAACACACACATTATAAAGAAATCACATTAGGATTCTCTTTTTAAGCTGTTCCTTAAAACACTAGTGCTTAGGAAATCTATTGGAGGCAGAAGCAGTCAAGGGTAGCCTAGGGTTAGGGTTAGGCTTAGGGTTAGGCTTAGGGTACGGCTTAGGGTACGGGTTCGGGGAGGGCTTCGGGTACGGCGTAGGGTATGTGTTAGGGTTAGGGTTAGGGTTAGTGTTAGGGTTAGGGCTCGGTTTAGGGTACGGTTTAGGATTAGGGTACGTGTTAGGGTTAGGGTAGCGGTTAGCGTTAGGGTACACGTTAGGGTTAGGGTAGTGATTAAACCTATCCCACTCTCTAGTTACCCCTTAGCACGTAAAGGAATATTATTTGGGGGTCCAGCCATGGAGAAGAGTTTAGACACTAGGATAAGATAAGGAACACACCCATTATAAAGAAATCACATTAGGATTCTCTTTTTAAGCTGTTCCTTAAAACACTAGTGCTTAGGAAATCTATTGGACGCAGAAGCAGTCAAGGGTAGCCTACGGTTAGGGTTAGGCTTAGGGTTAGGCTTAGGGTACGGCTTAGGGTACGGGTTCGGGGAGGGCTTCGGGTACGGCGTAGGGTATGGGTTAGGGTTAGGGTTAGGGTTAGTGTTAGGGTTAGGGCTCGGTTTAGGGTACGGGTTAGGATTAGGGTACGTGTTAGGGTTAGGGTAGGGGTTAGGGTTAGGGTACGCGTTAGGGTTAGGGTAGTTATTAAACATATCCCACTCTCTAGATACCCCTTAGCACGTAAAGGAATATTATTTGGGGGTCCAGCCATGGAGAAGAGTTTAGACAGTAGGATAAGATAAGGAACACCCCCATTATAAAGAAATCACATTAGGATTCTCTTTTTAAGCTGTTCCTTAAAACATTAGTGCTTAGGAAATCTGTTGGAGGCAGATGCAGTCAAGGGTAGCCTAGGGTTAGGGTTAGGCTTAGGGTTAGGCTTAGGGTACGGCTTAGGGTACGGGTTCGGGGAGGGCTTCGGGTACGGCATAGGGAATGGGTTAGGGTTAGGGTTAGGGTTAGGGTTAGGGTTAGGGCTCGGTTTAGGGTACGGGTTAGGATTATGGTACGTGTTAGGGTTAGGGTAGGGGTTAGGGTTAGGGTACGCGTTAGGGTTAGGGTAGTTATTAAACCTATCCCACTCTCTAGATACCCCTTAGCACGTAAAGGAATATTATTTGGGGGTCCAGCCATGGAGAAGAGTTTAGACACTAGGATCAGATAAGGAACACACCCATTATAAAGAAATCACATTAGGATTCTCTTTTTAAGCTGTTCCTTAAAACACTAGTGCTTAGGAAATCTATTGGAGGCAGAAGCAGTCAAGGGTAGCCTAGGGTTAGGGTTAGGCTTAGGGTTAGGCTTAGGGTACGGCTTAGGGTACGGGTTCGGGGAGGGCTTCGGGTACGGCGTAGGGTATGGGTTAGGGTTAGTGTTAGGGTTAGTGTTAGGGTTAGGGCTCGGTTTAGGGTACGGGTTAGGATTAGGGTACGTTTTAGGTTTAGGGTAGCGGTTAGCGTTAGGGTACGCGTTAGGGTTAGGGTAGTTATTAAACCTATCCCACTCTCTAGTTACCCCTTAGCACGTAAAGGAATATTATTTGGGGGTCCAGCCATGGAGAAGAGTTTAGACACTAGGATCAGATAAGGAACACACCCATTATAAAGAAATCACATTAGGATTCTCTTTTTAAGCTGTTCCTTAAAACACTAGTGCTTAGGAAATCTGTTGGAGGCAGAAGCAGTCAAGGGTAGCCTAGGGTTAGGGTTAGGCTTAGGGTTAGGCTTAGGGTACGGCTTAGGGTACGGGTTCGGGGAGGGCTTCGGGTACGGCGTAGGGTATGGGTTAGGGTTAGGGTTAGGGTTAGTGTTAGGGTTAGGGCTCGGTTTAGGGTACGGGTTAGGATTAGGGTACGGGTTAGGGTTAGGGTAGGGGTTAGGGTTATGGTACGCGTTAGGGTTAGGGTAGTGATTAAACCTATCCCACTCTCTAGATACCCCTTAGCACATAAAGGAATATTATTTGGGGGTCCAGCCATGGAGAAGAGTTTAGACACTAGGATTAGATAAGGAACACACCCATTATAAATAAATCACATTAGGATTCTCTTTTTAAGCTGTTCCTTAAAACACTAGTGCTTAGGAAATCTATTGGAGGCAGAAGCAGTCAAGGGTAGCCTAGGGTTAGGGTTAGGCTTAGGTTTAGGCCTAGGGTACGGCTTAGGGTACGGGTTCGGGGAGAGCTTCGGGTACGGCGTAGGGTATGGGTTAGGGTTAGGGTTAGGGTTAGTGTTAGGGTTAGGGCTCAGTTTAGGGTACGGGTTCGGATTAGGGTACGTGTTAGGGTTAGGGTAGCGGTTAGCGTTAGGGTACGCGTTAGGGTTAGGGTAGTTATTAAACCTATCCCACTCTCTAGTTACCCCTTAGCACGTAAAGGAATATTATTTGGGGGTCCAGCCATGGAGAAGAGTTTAGACACTAGGATAAGATAAGGAACACACCCATTATAAAGAAATCACATTAGGATTCTCTTTTTAAGCTGTTCCTTAAAACACTAGTGCTTAGGAAATCTATTGGAGGTAGAAGAAGTCAAGGGTAGCCTAGGGTTAGGGTTAGGCTTAGGGTTAGGCTTAGGGTACGGCTTAGGGTACGGGTTCGGGGAGGGCTTCTGGTACGGCGTAGGGTATGGGTTAGGGTTAGGGTTAGGGTTAGTGTTAGGGTTAGGGCTCGGTTTAGGGTACGGGTTAGGATTAGGGTACGTGTTAGGGTTAGGGTAGGGGTTAGGGTTAGGGTACGCGTTAGGGTTAGGGTAGTTAATAAACATATCCCACTCTCTAGATACCCCTTAGCACGTAAAGGAATATTATTTGTGGGTTCTGCCATGGAGAAGAGTTTAGACACTAGGATCAGATAAGAACACACCAATTATAAAGAAATCACATTAGGATTCTCTTTTTAAGCTGTTCCTTAAAACACTAGTGCTTAGGAAATATATTGGAGGCAGAAGCAGTCAAGGGTAGCCTAGGGTTAGGGTTACGCTTAGGGTTAGGCTTAGGGTACGGCTTAGGGTACGGGTTCGGGGAGGGTTTCGGGTACGGCGTAGGGTATGGGTTAGAGTTAGGGTTAGGGCTCGGTTTAGGGTACAGGTTAGGATTAGGGTACGTGTTAGGGTTAGGGTAGGGGTTAGGGTTAGGGTACGCGTTAGGGTTAGGGTAGTTATTAAACCTATCCCACTCTCTAGTTACCCCTTAGCACGTAAAGGAATATTATTTGGGGGTCCAGCCATGGAGAAGAGTTTAGACTCTAAGATAATATAAGGAACACACACATTATAAAGAAATCACATTAGGATTCTCTTTTTAAGCTGTTCCTTAAAACACTAGTGCTTAGGAAATCTATTGGAGGCAGAAGCAGTCAAGGGTAGCCTAGGGTTAGGGTTAGGCTTAGGGGTAGGCTTAGGGTACTTCTTAGGGTACGGGTTCGGGGAGGGCTTCGGGTACGGCGTAGGGTATGGGTTAGGGTTAGGGTTAGGGTTAGTGTTAGGGTTAGGGCTCGGTTTAGGGTACGGGTTAGGATTAGGGTACGTGTTAGGGTTAGGGTAGGGGTTAGCGTTAGGGTACGCGTTAGGGTTAGGGTAGTTATTAAACCTATCCCACTCTCTAGTTACCCCTTAGCACGTAAAGGAATATTATTTGGGGGTCCAGCCATGGAGAAGAGTTTAGACACTAGGATAAGATAAGGAACACACCCATTATAAAGAAATCACATTAGGATTCTCTTCTTAAGCTGTTCCTTAAAACACTAGTGCTTAGGAAATCTATTGGAGGCAGAAGCAGTCAAGGGTAGCCTAGGGTTAGGGTTAGGCTTAGGGTTAGGCTTAGGGTACGGCGTATGGTACGGGTTCGGGGAGGGTTTCGGGTACTGCGTAGGGTATGGGTTAGGGTTAGGGTTAGGGTTAGTGTTAGGGTTAGCGCTCGGTTTAGGGTACGGGTTAGGATTAGGGTACGTGTTAGGGTTAGGGTAGGGGTTAGGGTTAGGGTACGCGTTAGGGTTAGGGAAGTTATTAAACCTATCCCACTCTCTAGTTACCCCTTAGCACGTAAAGGAATATTATTTGGGGGTCCAGCCATGGAGAAGAGTTTAGACACTAGGATAAGATAAGGAACACACCCATTATAAAGAAATCACATTAGGATTCTCTTTTTAAGCTGTTCCTTAAAACACTAGTGCTTAGGAAATCTATTGGAGGCAGAAGCAGTCAAGGGTAGCCTAGGGTTAGGGTTAGGCTTAGGGTTAGGTTTAGGGTACAGCTTAGGGTACGGGTTCGGTGAGGGCTTCGGGTATGGCGTAGGGTATGGGTTAGGGTTAGGGTTAGTGTTAGTGTTAGGGTTAGGGCTCGGTTTAGGGTACGGGTTAGGATTAGGGTACGTGTTAGGGTTAGGGTAGGGGTTAGGGTTAGGGTACGCGTTACGGTTAGGGTAGTTATTAAACGTGTCCCACTCTCTAGATACCCCTTAGCACGTAAAGGAATATTATTTGGGGGTCCAGCCATGGAGAAGAGTTTAGACACTAGGATAAGATAAGGAACACACCCATTATAAAGAAATCACATTAGGATTATCTTCTTAAGCTGTTCCTTAAAACACTAGTGCTTAGGAAATCTATTGGAGGCAGAAGCAGTCAAGGGTAGCCTAGGGTTAGGGTTAGGCTTAGGGTTAGGCTTAGGGTACGGCTTAGGGTACAGGTTCGGGGAGGGCTTCGTGTACGGCGTAGGGTATGGGTTAGGGGTAGGGTTAGGGTTAGTGTTAGGGTTAGGGCTCGGTTTAGGGTACGGGTTAGGATTAGGGTACGTGTTAGGGTTAGGGTAGGGGTTAGGGTTAGGGTACGCGTTACGGTTAGGGTAGTGATTAAACCTATCCCACTCTCTAGATACCCCTTAGCACGTAAAGGAATATTATTTTGGGGTCCAGCCATGGAGAAGAGTTTAGAAACTAAGATAATATAAGGAACACACACATTATAAAGAAATCACATTAGGATTCTCTTTTTAAGCTGTTCCTTAAAACACTAGTGCTTAGGAAATCTATTGGAGGCAGAAGCAGTCAAGGGTAGCCTAGTGTTAGGGTTAGGCTTAGGGTTAGGCTTAGGGTACAGTTTAGGGTACGTGTTTGGGGAGGGCTTCGGGTACGGCGTAGGGTATGGGTTAGGGTTAGGGTTAGGTTTAGTGTTAGGGTTAGGGCTCGGTTTAGGGTACGGGTTAGGATTAGGGTACGTATTAGGGTTAGCGTAGGGTTTAGCGTTAGGGTACGCGTTAGGGTTAGGGTAGTTATTAAACCTATCCCACTCTCTAGTTACCCCTTAGCACGTAAAGGAATATTATTTGGGGGTCCAGCCATGGAGAAGAGTTTAGACACTAGGATAAGATAAGGAACACACCCATTATAAAGAAATCACATTAGGATTCTCTTTTTAAGCTGTTCCTTAAAACACTAGTGCTTAGGAAATCTATTGGAGGCAGAAGCAGTCAAGGGTAGACTAGGGTTAGGGTTAGGCTTAGGGTTAGGCTTAGGGTACGGCTTAGGGTACGGGTTCGGGGAGGGCTTCGGGTACGGCGTAGGGTATGGGTTAGGGTTAGGGTTAGGGTTAGTGTTAGGGTTAGGGCTCGGTTTAGGGTACGGGTTAGGATTAGGGTACGTGTTAGGGTTAGGGTTGGGGTTAGGGTTAGTGTACGCGTTAGGGATAGGGTAGTGATTAAACCTATCCCACTCTCTAGATACCCCTTAGCACATAAAAGAATATTATTTGGGGTTCCAGCCATGGAGAAGAGTTTAGACACTAGGATTAGATAAGGAACACACCCATTATAAAGAAATCACATTAGGATTCTCTTTTTAAGCTGTTCCTTAAAACACTAGTGCTTAGGAAATCTATTGGAGGCAGAAGAAGTCAAGGGTAGCCTAGGGTTAGGGTTAGGCTTAGGGTTAGGCTTAGGGTACGGTTTAGGGTACGGGTTTGGGGAGAGCTTCGGGTACGGCGTAGGGTATGGGTTAGAGTTAGGGTTAGGGTTAGTGTTAGGGTTAGGGCTCGGTTTAGGGTACGGGTTAGGATTAGGGTACGTGTTAGGGCTAGGGTAGGGGTTAGGGTTAGGGTACGCGTTAGGGTTAGGGTAGTGATTAAACCTATCCCACTCTCTAGATACCCCTTAGCACATAAAGGAATATTATTTGGGGGTCCAGCCATGGAGAAGAGTTTAGACACTAGGATTAGATAAGGAACACACCCATTATAAAGAAATCACATTAGGATTCTCTTTTTAAGCTGTTCCTTAAAACACTAGTGCTTAGGAAATCTATTGGAGGCAGAAGCAGTCAAGGGTAGCCTAGGGTTAGGGTTAGGCTTAGGGTTAGGCTTAGGGTACGGCTTAGGGTACGGGTTTGGGGAGGGCTTCGGGTACGGCGTAGGGTATGGGTTAGGGTTAGGGTTAGGGTTAGTCTTAGGGTTAGGGCTCGGTTTAGGGTACGGGTTAGGATTAGGGTACGTGTTAGGGTTAGGGTAGGGGTTAGGGTTAGGGTACGCGTTAGGGTTAGGGTAGTTATTAAACCTATCCCACTCTCTAGATACCCCTTAGCACGTAAAGGAATATTATTTGGGGGTCCAGCCATGGAGAAGAGTTTAGACACTAAGATAATATAAGGAACACACACATTATAAAGAAATCACATTAGGATTCTCTTTTTAAGCTGTTCCTTAAAACACTAGTGCTTAGGAAATCTATTGGAGGCAGAAGCAGTCAAGGGTAGCCTAGGGTTAGGGTTAGGCTTAGGGTTAGGCTTAGGGTACGGCTTAGGGTACGGGTTCGGGGAGGGCTTCGGGTACGGCGTAGGGTATGGGTTAGGGTTAGGGTTAGGGTTAGTGTTAGGGTTAGGGCTCGGTTTAGGGTACGGGTTAGGATTAGGGTACGTGTTAGGGCTAGGGTACGTGTTAGGGTTAGGGTACGCGTTAGGGTTAGGGTAGTGATTAAACCTATCCCACTCTCTAGATACCCCTTAGCACATAAAGGAATATTATTTGGGGGTCCAGCCATGGAGAAGAGTTTAGACACTAGGATTAGATAAGGAACACACCCATTATAAAGAAATCACATTAGGATTCTCTTTTTAAGCTGTTCCTTAAAACACTAGTGCTTAGGAAATCTATTGGATTCACAAGCAGTCAAGGGTAGCCTAGGGTTAGGGTTAGGCTTAGGGTTAGGCTTAGGGTACGGCTTAGGGTACGTGTTCGGGGAGGGCTTCGGGTACGGCGTAGGGTATGGGTTAGGGTTAGGGTTAGGGTTAGTGTTAGGGTTAGGGCTCGGTTTAGTTTACGGGTTAGGATTAGGGTACGTGTTAGGGTTAGGGTAGGGGTTAGGGTTAGGGTACGCGTTACGGTTAGGTTAGTTATTAAACCTATCCCACTCTCTAGATACCCCTTAGCACGTAAAGGAATATTATTTGGGGGTCCAGCCATGGAGAAGAGTTTAGGCACTAAGATAAGATAAGGAACACACCCATTATAAAGAAATCACATTAGGATTCTCTTTTTAAGCTGTTCCTTAAAACACTAGTGCTTAGGAAATCTATTGGAGGCAGAAGCAGTCAAGGGTAGCCTAGGGTTAGGGTTAGGCTTAGGGTTAGGCTTAGGGTACGCCTTAGGGTACGGGTTCGGGGAGGGCTTCGGGTACGGCGTAGGGTATGGGTTAGGGTTAGGGTTAGGGTTAGTGTTAG
Organism: Balaenoptera physalus; assembly: GCF_965194825.1. Taxonomy (NCBI): domain Eukaryota; kingdom Metazoa; phylum Chordata; class Mammalia; order Artiodactyla; family Balaenopteridae; genus Balaenoptera; species Balaenoptera physalus. The sequence goes on from NW_028126471.1 coordinate 1,927,072, forward strand.
GGTAAGGGCTCGGTTTAGGGTACGGGTTAGGATTAGGGTACGTGTTAGGGTTAGGATAGGGGTTAGGGTTAGGGTACGCGTTAGGGTTAGGGTAGTTATTAAACCTATCCCACTCTCTACATACCCCTTAGCACGTAAAGGAATATTATTTGGGGGTCCAGCCATGGAGAAGAGTTTAGACACTAAGATAATATAAGGAACACACACATTATAAAGAAATCATATTAGGATTCTCTTTTTAAGCTGTTCATTAAAGCCCTAGTGCTTAGGAAATCTATTGGAGGCAGAAGCAGTCAAGGGTAGCCTAGGGTTAGGTTTAGGCTTAGGGTTAGGCTTAGGGTACGGCTTAGGGTACGGGTTTGGGGAGGGCTTCGGGTACGGCGTAGGGTATGGGTTAGGGTTAGGGTTAGGGTTAGTGTTAGGGTTAGGGCTCGGTTTAGGGTACGGGATAGGATTAGGGTACGTGTTAGGGTTAGGGTAGGGGTTAGGGTTAGGGTACGCGTTAGGGTTAGGGTAGTTATTAAACCTATCCCACTCTCTAGATACCCCTTAGCACGTAAAGGAATATTATTTGGGGGTCCAGCCATGGAGAAGAGTTTAGACACTAAGATAATATAAGGAACACACACATTATAAAGAAATCACATTAGGATTCTCTTTTTAAGCTGTTCCTTAAAACACTAGTGCTTAGGAAATCTATTGGAGGCAGAAGCAGTCAAGGGTAGCCTAGGGTTAGGGTTAGGCTTAGGGTTAGGCTTAGGGTACGGCTTAGGGTACGGGTTCGGGGAGGGCTTCGGGTACGGCGTAGGGTATGGGTTAGGGTTAGGGTTAGGGTTAGTGTTAGGGTTAGGGCTCGGTTTAGGGTACGGGTTAGGATTAGGGTACGTGTTAGGGTTAGGGTAGGGGTTAGGGATAGGGTACGCGTTAGGGTTAGGGTAGTGATTAAACCTATCCCACTCTCTAGATACCCCTTAGCACGTAAAGGAATATTATTTGGGGGTCCAGCCATGGAGAAGAGTTTAGGCACTAAGATAAGATAAGGAACACACCCATTATAAAGAAATCACATTAGGATTCTCTTTTTAAGCTGTTCCTTAAAACACTAGTGCTTAGGAAATCTATTGGAGGCAGAAGCAGTCAAGGGTAGCCTTGGGTTAGGGTTAGGCTTAGGGTTAGGCTTAGGGTACGCCTTAGGGTACGGGTTCGGGGAGGGCTTCGGGTACGGCGTAGGGTATGGGTTAGGGTTAGGGTTAGGGTTAGTGTTAGGGTAAGGGCTCGGTTTAGGGTACGGGTTAGGATTAGGGTACGTGTTAGGGTTAGGGTAGGGGTTAGGGTTAGGGTACGCGTTAGGGTTAGGGTAGTTATTAAACCTATCCCACTCTCTACATACCCCTTAGCACGTAAAGGAATATTATTTGGGGGTCCAGCCATGGAGAAGAGTTTAGACACTAAGATAATATAAGGAACACACACATTATAAAGAAATCACATTAGGATTCTCTTTTTAAGCTGTTCCTTAAAGCCCTAGTGCTTAGGAAATCTATTGGAGGCAGAAGCAGTCAAGGGTAGCCTAGGGTTAGGGTTAGGCTTAGGGTTAGGCTTAGGGTACGGCTTAGGGTACGGGTTTGGGGAGGGCTTCGGGTACGGCGTAGGGTATGGGTTAGGGTTAGGGTTAGGGTTAGTCTTAGGGTTAGGGCTCGGTTTAGGGTACGGGTTAGGATTAGGGTACGTGTTAGGGTTAGGGTAGGGGTTAGGGTTAGGGTACGCGTTAGGGTTAGGGTAGTTATTAAACCTATCCCACTCTCTAGATACCCCTTAGCACGTAAAGGAATATTATTTGGGGGTCCAGCCATGGAGAAGAGTTTAGACACTAAGATAATATAAGGAACACACACATTATAAAGAAATCACATTAGGATTCTCTTTTTAAGCTGTTCCTTAAAACACTAGTGCTTAGGAAATCTATTGGAGGCAGAAGCAGTCAAGTGTAGCCTAGGGTTAGGGTTAGGCTTAGGGTTAGGCTTAGGGTACGGCTTAGGGTACGGGTTCGGGGAGGGCTTCGGGTACGGCGTAGGGTATGGGTTAGGGTTAGGGTTAGGGTTAGTGTTAGGGTTAGGGCTCGGTTTAGGGTACGGGTTAGGATTAGGGTACGTGTTAGGGCTAGGGTACGGGTTAGGGTTAGGGTACGCGTTAGGGTTAGGGTAGTGATTAAACCTATCCCACTCTCTAGATACCCCTTAGCACATAAAGGAATATTATTTGGGGGTCCAGCCATGGAGAAGAGTTTAGACACTAGGATTAGATAAGGAACACACCCATTATAAAGAAATCACATTAGGATTCTCTTTTTAAGCTGTTCCTTAAAACACTAGTGCTTAGGAAATCTATTGGATTCACAAGCAGTCAAGGGTAGCCTAGGGTTAGGGTTAGGCTTAGGGTTAGGCTTAGGGTACGGCTTAGGGTATGTGTTCGGGGAGGGCTTCGGGTACGGCGTAGGGTATGGGTTAGGGTTAGGGTTAGGGTTAGTGTTAGGGTTAGGGCTCGGTTTAGTTTACGGGTTAGGATTAGGGTACGTGTTAGGGTTAGGGTAGGGGTTAGGGTTAGGGTACGCGTTACGGTTAGGGTAGTTATTAAACCTATCCCACTCTCTAGATACCCCTTAGCACGTAAAGGAATATTATTTGGGGGTCCAGCCATGGAGAAGAGTTTAGGCACTAAGATAAGATAAGGAACACACCCATTATAAAGAAATTACATTAGGATTCTCTTTTTAAGCTGTTCTTTAAAACACTAGTGCTTAGGAAATCTATTGGAGGCAGAAGCAGTCAAGGGTAGCCTAGGGTTAGGGTTAGGCTTAGGGTTAGGCTTAGGGTACGCCTTAGGGTACGGGTTCGGGGAGGGCTTTGGGTACGGCGTAGGGTATGGGTTAGGGTTAGGGTTAGGGTTAGTGTTAGGGTAAGGGCTCGGTTTAGGGTACGGGTTAGAATTAGGGTACGTGTTAGGGTTAGGGTAGGGGTTAGGGTTAGGGTACGCGTTAGGGTTAGGGTAGTTATTAAACCTATCCCACTCTCTACATACCCCTTAGCACGTAAAGGAATATTATTTGGGGGTCCAGCCATGGAGAAGAGTTTAGACACTAAGATAATATAAGGAACACACACATTATAAAGAAATCACATTAGGATTCTCTTTTTAAGCTGTTCCTTAAAGCCCTAGTGCTTAGGAAATCTATTGGAGGCAGAAGCAGTCAAGGGTAGCCTAGGGTTAGGGTTAGGCTTAGGGTACGGCTTAGGGTACGGGTTTGGGGAGGGCTTCGGGTACGGCGTAGGGTATGGGTTAGGGTTAGGGTGAGGGTTAGTGTTAGGGTTAGGGCTCGGTTTAGGGTACGGGTTAGGATTCGGGTACGTGTTAGGGTTAGGGTAGGGGTTAGGGTTAGGGTACGCGTTAGGGTTAGGGTAGTTATTAAACCTATCCCACTCTCTAGATACCCCTTAGCACGTAAAGGAATATTATTTGGGGGTCCAGCCATGGAGAAGAGTTTAGACACTAAGATAAAATAAGGAACACACACATTATAAAGAAATCACATTAGGATTCTCTTTTTAAGCTGTTCCTTAAAATACTAGTGCTTAGGAAATCTATTGGAGGCAGAAGCAGTCAAGGGTAGCCTAGGGTTAGGGTTAGGCTTAGGGTTAGGCTTAGGGTACGGCTTAGGGTACGGGTTCGGGGAGGGCTTCGGGTACGGCGTAGGGTATGGGTTAGGGTTAGGGTTAGGGTTAGTGTTAGGGTTAGGGCTCGGTTTAGGGTACGGGTTAGGATTAGGGTACGTGTTAGGGCTAGGGTAGGGGTTAGGGTTAGGGTACGCGTTAGGGTTAGGGTAGTGATTAAACCTATCCCACTCTCTAGATACCCCTTAGCACATAAAGGAATATTATTTGGGGGTCCAGCCATGGAGAAGAGTTTAGACACTAGGATTAGATAAGGAACACACCCATTATAAAGAAATCACATTAGGATTCTCTTTTTAAGCTGTTCCTTAAAACACTAGTGCTTAGGAAATCTATTGGAGGCAGAAGCAGTCAAGGGTAGCCTAGGGTTAGGGTTAGGCTTAGGGTTAGGCTTAGGGTACGGCTTAGGGTACGTGTTCGGGGAGGGCTTCGGGTACGGCGTAGGGTATGGGTTAGGGTTAGGGTTAGTGTTAGGGTTAGGGCTCGGTTTAGGGTACGGGTTAGGATTAGGGTACGTGTTAGGGTTAGGGTAGGGGTTAGCGTTAGGGTACGCGTTAGGGTTAGGGTAGTTATTAAACCTATCCCACTCTCTAGATACTCCTTAGCACGTAAAGGAATATTATTTGGGTGTCCAGGCATGGAGAAGAGTTTAGACACTAAGATAATATAAGGAACACACACATTATAAAGAAATCACATTAGGATTCTCTTTTTAAGCTGTTCCTTAAAACCCTAGTGCTTAGGAAATCTATTGGAGGCAGAAGCAGTCAAGGGTAGCCTAGGGTTACGGTTAGGCTTAGGGTTAGGCTTAGGGTACGGCTTAGGGTACGGGTTTGGGGAGGGCTTCGGGTACGGCGTAGGGTATGGGTTAGGGTTAGGGTTAGGGTTAGTGTTAGGGTTAGGGCTCGGTTTAGGGTACGGGTTAGGATTAGGGTACGTGTTAGGGTTAGGGTAGGGGTTGGGGTTACGGTATGCGTTAGGGTTAGGGTAGTTATTAAACATATCCCACTCTCTAGATACCCCTTAGCACGTAAAGGAATATTATTTGGGGGTCCAGCCATGGAGAAGAGTTTAGACACTAGGATCAGATAAGGAACACACCCATTATAAAGAAATCACATTAGGATTCTCTTTTTAAGCTGTTCCTTAAAACACTAGTGCTTAGGAAATATATTGGAGGCAGAAGCAGTCAAGGGTAGCCTAGGGTTAGGGTTAGGCTTAGGGTACGGCTTAGGGTACGGCTTAGGGTACGGGTTCGGGGAGGGCTGCGGGTACGGCGTAGGGTATGGGTTAGGGTTAGGGTTAGGGTTAGTGTTAGGGCTCGGTTTAGGGTACGGGTTTGGATTAGGGTACATGTTAGGGTTAGGGTAGGGGTTAGTGTTAGGGTACACGTTACGGTTAGGGTAGTTATTAAACCTATCCCACTCTCTAGATACCCCTTAGCACGTAAAGGAATATTATTTGGGGGTCCAGCCATGGAGAAGAGTTTAGACACTAAGATAATATAAGGAACACACACATTATAAAGAAATCACATTAGGATTCTCTTTTTAAGCTGTTCCTTAAAACACTAGTGCTTAGGAAATCTATTGGAGGCAGAAGCAGTCAAGGGTAGCCTAGGGTTAGGGTTAGGCTTAGGGGTAGGCTTAGGGTACGGCTTAGGGTACGGGTTCGGGGAGGGCTTCGGGTACGGCGTAGGGTATGGGTTAGGGTTAGGGTTAGGGTTAGTGTTAGGGTTAGGGCTCGGTTTAGGGTACGGGTTAGGATTAGGGTACGTGTTAGGTTTAGGGTAGCGGTTAGCGTTAGGGTACGCGTTAGGGTTAGGGTAGTTATTAAACCTATCCCACTCTCTAGTTACCCCTTAGCACGTAAAGGAATATTATTTGGGGGTCCAGCCATGGAGAAGAGTTTAGACACTAGGATCAGATAAGGAACACACCCATTATAAAGACATCACATTAGGATTCTCTTTTTAAGCTGTTCCTTAAAACACTAGTGCTTAGGAAATCTGTTGGAGGCAGAAGCAGTCAAGGGTAGCCTAGGGTTAGGGTTAGGCTTAGGGTTAGGCTTAGGGTACGGCTTAGGGTACGGGTTCGGGGAGGGCTTCGGGTACGGCGTAGGGTATGGGTTAGGGTTAGGGTTAGGGTTAGTGTTAGGGTTAGGGCTCGGTTTAGGGTACGGGTTAGGATTAGGGTACGTGTTAAGGTTAGGGTAGGGGTTAGGGTTAGGGTACGCTTTAGGGTTAGGGTAGTTATTAAACATATCCCACTCTCTAGATACCCCTTAGCACGTAAAGGAATATTATTTGGGGGTCCAGCCATGGAGAAGAGTTTAGACACTAGGATCAGATAAGGAACACACCCATTATAAAGAAATCACATTAGGATTCTCTTTTTAAGCTGTTCCTTAAAACTCTAGTGCTTAGGAAATATATTGGAGGCAGAAGCAGTCAAGGGTAGCCTAGGGTTAGGGTTAGGCTTAGGGTTAGGCTTAGGGTACGCCTTAGGGTACGGGTTCGGGGAGGGTTTCTGGTACGGCGTAGGGTATGGGTTAGGGTTAGGGTTAGGGTTAGTGTTAGGGTTAGGGCTCGGTTTAGGGTACGGGTTAGGATTAGGGTACGTGTTAGGGTTATGGTTGGGGTTAGGGTTAGGGTACGCGTTAGGGTTAGGGTAGTTATTAAACCTATCCCACTCTCTAGATACCCCTTAGCACGTAAAGGAATATTATTTGGGGGTCCAGCCATGGAGAAGAGTTAGACACTAAGATAATATAAGGAACACACACATTATAAAGAAATCACATTAGGATTCTCTTTTTAAGCTGTTCCTTAAAACACTAGTGCTTAGGAAATCTATTGGAGGCAGAAGCAGTCAAGGGTAGCCTAGGGTTAGGGTTAGGCTTAGGGTTAGGCTTAGGGTACGGCTTAGGGTACGGGTTCGGGGAGGGCTTCGGGTACGGCGTAGGGTATGGGTTAGGGTTAGGGTTAGGGTTAGTGTTAGGGTTAGGGCTCGGTTTAGGGTACGGTTTAGGATTAGGGTACGTGTTAGGGTTAGGGTAGCGGTTAGCGTTAGGGTACACGTTAGGGTTAGGGTAGTGATTAAACCTATCCCACTCTCTAGTTACCCCTTAGCACGTAAAGGAATATTATTTGGGGGTCCAGCCATGGAGAAGAGTTTAGACACTAGGATAAGATAAGGAACACACCCATTATAAAGAAATCACATTAGGATTCTCTTTTTAAGCTGTTCCTTAAAACACTAGTGCTTAGGAAATCTATTGGACGCAGAAGCAGTCAAGGGTAGCCTACGGTTAGGGTTAGGCTTAGGGTTAGGCTTAGGGTACGGCTTAGGGTACGGGTTCGGGGTGGGCTTCGGGTACGGCGTAGGGTATGGGTTAGGGTTAGGGTTAGGGTTAGTGTTAGGGTTAGGGCTCGGTTTAGGGTACGGGTTCGGATTAGGGTACGTGTTAGGGTTAGGGTAGCGGTTAGCGTTAGGGTACGCGTTAGGGTTAGGGTAGTTATTAAACCTATCCCACTCTCTAGTTACCCCTTAGCACGTAAAGGAATATTATTTGGGGGTCCAGCCATGGAGAAGAGTTTAGACACTAGGATAAGATAAGGAACACACCCATTATAAAGAAATCACATTAGGATTCTCTTTTTAAGCTGTTCCTTAAAACACTAGTGCTTAGGAAATCTATTGGAGGTAGAAGAAGTCAAGGGTAGCCTAGGGTTAGGGTTAGGCTTAGGGTTAGGCTTAGGGTACGGCTTAGGGTACGGTTTCGGGGAGGGCTTCTGGTACGGCGTAGGGTATGGGTTAGGGTTAGGGTTAGGGTTAGTGTTAGGGTTAGGGCTCGGTTTAGGGTACGGGTTAGGATTAGGGTACGTGTTAGGGTTAGGGTAGGGGTTAGGGTTAGGGTACGCGTTAGGGTTAGGGTAGTTAATAAACATATCCCACTCTCTAGATACCCCTTAGCACGTAAAGGAATATTATTTGTGGGTTCTGCCATGGAGAAGAGTTTAGACACTAGGATCAGATAAGAACACACCAATTATAAAGAAATCACATTAGGATTCTCTTTTTAAGCTGTTCCTTAAAACACTAGTGCTTAGGAAATATATTGGAGGCAGAAGCAGTCAAGGGTAGCCTAGGGTTAGGGTTACGCTTAGGGTTAGGCTTAGGGTACGGCTTAGGGTACGGGTTCGGGGAGGGTTTCGGGTACGGCGTAGGGTATGGGTTAGAGTTAGGGTTAGGGCTCGGTTTAGGGTACAGGTTAGGATTAGGGTACGTGTTAGGGTTAGGGTAGGGGTTAGGGTTAGGGTACGCGTTAGGGTTAGGGTAGTTATTAAACCTATCCCACTCTCTAGATACCCCTTAGCACGTAAAGGAATATTATTTGGGGGTCCAGCCATGGAGAAGAGTTTAGACACTAAGATAATATAAGGAACACACACATTATAAAGAAATCACATTAGGATTCTCTTTTTAAGCTGTTCCTTAAAACACTAGTGCTTAGGAAATCTACTGGAGGCAGAAGCAGTCAAGGGTAGCCTAGGGTTAGGGTTAGGCTTAGGGTTAGGCTTAGGGTACGGCTTAGGGTACGGGTTCGGGGAGGGCTTCGGGTACGGCGTAGGGTATGGGTTAGGGTTAGGGTTACGGTTAGTGTTAGGGTTAGGGCTCGGTTTAGGGTACGGGTTAGGATTAGGGTACGTGTTAGGGTTAGGGTAGGGGTTAGCGTTAGGGTACGCGTTAGGGTTAGGGTAGTTATTAAACCTATCCCACTCTCTAGTTACCCCTTAGCACGTAAAGGAATATTATTTGGGGGTCCAGCCATGGAGAAGAGTTTAGACACTAGGATAAGATAAGGAACACACCCATTATAAAGAAATCACATTAGGATTCTCTTCTTAAGCTGTTCCTTAAAACACTAGTGCTTAGGAAATCTATTGGAGGCAGAAGCAGTCAAGGGTAGCCTAGGGTTAGGGTTAGGCTTAGGGTTACGCTTAGGGTACGGCGTAGGGTACGGGTTCGGGGAGGGTTTCGGGTACGGCGTAGGGTATGGGTTAGGGTTAGGGTTAGGGTTAGTGTTAGGGTTAGGGCTCGGTTTAGGGTACGGGTTAGGATTAGGGTACGTGTTAGGGTTAGGGTAGGGGTTAGGGTTAGGGTACGCGTTAGGGTTAGGGAAGTTATTAAACCTATCCCACTCTCTAGATACCCCTTAGCACGTAAAGGAATATTATTTGGGGGTCCAGCCATGGAGAAGAGTTTAGACACTAAGATAATATAAGGAACACACACATTATAAAGAAATCACATTAGGATTCTCTTTTTAAGCTGTTCCTTAAAACACTAGTGCTTAGGAAATCTATTGGAGGCAGAAGCAGTCAAGGGTAGCCCAGGGTTAGGGTTAGGCTTAGGGTTAGGCTTAGGGTACGGCTTAGGGTACGGGTTCGGGGAGGGCTTCGGGTATGGCGTAGGGTATGGGTTAGGGTTAGGATTAGGGTTAGTGTTAGGGTTAGGGCTCGGTTTAGGGTACGGGTTAGGATTAGGGTACGTGTTAGGGTTAGGGTAGGGGTTAGCGTTAGGGTACGCGTTAGGGTTAGGGTAGTTATTAAACCTATCCCACTCTCTAGTTACCCCTTAGCACGTAAAGTAATATTATTTGGGGGTCCAGCCATGGAGAAGAGTTTAGACACTAGGATAAGATAAGGAACACACCCATTATAAAGAAATCACATTAGGATTATCTTCTTAAGCTGTTCCTTAAAACACTAGTGCTTAGGAAATCTATTGGAGGCAGAAGCAGTCAAGGGTAGCCTAGGGTTAGGGTTAGGCTTAGGGTTAGGCTTAGGGTACGGCTTAGGGTACGGGTTCGGGGAGGGCTGCGGGTACGGCGTAGGGTATGGGTTAGGGTTAGGGTTAGGGTTAGTGTTAGGGCTCGGTTTAGGGTACGGGTTTGGATTAGGGTACATGTTAGGGTTAGGGTAGGGGTTAGTGTTAGGGTACACGTTACGGTTAGGGTAGTTATTAAACCTATCCCACTCTCTAGATACCCCTTAGCACGTAAAGGAATATTATTTGGGGGTCCAGCCATGGAGAAGAGTTTAGACACTAAGATAATATAAGGAACACACACATTATAAAGAAATCACATTAGGATTCTCTTTTTAAGCTGTTCCTTAAAACACTAGTGCTTAGGAAATCTATTGGAGGCAGAAGCAGTCAAGGGTAGCCTAGGGTTAGGGTTAGGCTTAGGGGTAGGCTTAGGGTACGGCTTAGGGTACGGGTTCGGGGAGGGCTTCGGGTACGGCGTAGGGTATGGGTTAGGGTTAGGGTTAGGGTTAGTGTTAGGGTTAGGGCTCGGTTTAGGGTACGGGTTAGGATTAGGGTACGTGTTAGGTTTAGGGTAGCGGTTAGCGTTAGGGTACGCGTTAGGGTTAGGGTAGTTATTAAACCTATCCCACTCTCTAGTTACCCCTTAGCACGTAAAGGAATATTATTTGGGGGTCCAGCCATGGAGAAGAGTTTAGACACTAGGATCAGATAAGGAACACACCCATTATAAAGACATCACATTAGGATTCTCTTTTTAAGCTGTTCCTTAAAACACTAGTGCTTAGGAAATCTGTTGGAGGCAGAAGCAGTCAAGGGTAGCCTAGGGTTAGGGTTAGGCTTAGGGTTAGGCTTAGGGTACGGCTTAGGGTACGGGTTCGGGGAGGGCTTCGGGTACGGCGTAGGGTATGGGTTAGGGTTAGGGTTAGGGTTAGTGTTAGGGTTAGGGCTCGGTTTAGGGTACGGGTTAGGATTAGGGTACGTGTTAAGGTTAGGGTAGGGGTTAGGGTTAGGGTACGCTTTAGGGTTAGGGTAGTTATTAAACATATCCCACTCTCTAGATACCCCTTAGCACGTAAAGGAATATTATTTGGGGGTCCAGCCATGGAGAAGAGTTTAGACACTAGGATCAGATAAGGAACACACCCATTATAAAGAAATCACATTAGGATTCTCTTTTTAAGCTGTTCCTTAAAACTCTAGTGCTTAGGAAATATATTGGAGGCAGAAGCAGTCAAGGGTAGCCTAGGGTTAGGGTTAGGCTTAGGGTTAGGCTTAGGGTACGCCTTAGGGTACGGGTTCGGGGAGGGTTTCTGGTACGGCGTAGGGTATGGGTTAGGGTTAGGGTTAGGGTTAGTGTTAGGGTTAGGGCTCGGTTTAGGGTACGGGTTAGGATTAGGGTACGTGTTAGGGTTATGGTTGGGGTTAGGGTTAGGGTACGCGTTAGGGTTAGGGTAGTTATTAAACCTATCCCACTCTCTAGATACCCCTTAGCACGTAAAGGAATATTATTTGGGGGTCCAGCCATGGAGAAGAGTTAGACACTAAGATAATATAAGGAACACACACATTATAAAGAAATCACATTAGGATTCTCTTTTTAAGCTGTTCCTTAAAGCCCTAGTGCTTAGGAAATCTATTGGAGGCAGAAGCAGTCAAGGGTAGCCTAGGGTTAGGGTTAGGCTTAGGGTACGGCTTAGGGTACGGGTTTGGGGAGGGCTTCGGGTACGGCGTAGGGTATGGGTTAGGGTTAGGGTGAGGGTTAGTGTTAGGGTTAGGGCTCGGTTTAGGGTACGGGTTAGGATTCGGGTACGTGTTAGGGTTAGGGTAGGGGTTAGGGTTAGGGTACGCGTTAGGGTTAGGGTAGTTATTAAACCTATCCCACTCTCTAGATACCCCTTAGCACGTAAAGGAATATTATTTGGGGGTCCAGCCATGGAGAAGAGTTTAGACACTAAGATAAAATAAGGAACACACACATTATAAAGAAATCACATTAGGATTCTCTTTTTAAGCTGTTCCTTAAAATACTAGTGCTTAGGAAATCTATTGGAGGCAGAAGCAGTCAAGGGTAGCCTAGGGTTAGGGTTAGGCTTAGGGTTAGGCTTAGGGTACGGCTTAGGGTACGGGTTCGGGGAGGGCTTCGGGTACGGCGTAGGGTATGGGTTAGGGTTAGGGTTAGGGTTAGTGTTAGGGTTAGGGCTCGGTTTAGGGTACGGGTTAGGATTAGGGTACGTGTTAGGGCTAGGGTAGGGGTTAGGGTTAGGGTACGCGTTAGGGTTAGGGTAGTGATTAAACCTATCCCACTCTCTAGATACCCCTTAGCACATAAAGGAATATTATTTGGGGGTCCAGCCATGGAGAAGAGTTTAGACACTAGGATTAGATAAGGAACACACCCATTATAAAGAAATCACATTAGGATTCTCTTTTTAAGCTGTTCCTTAAAACACTAGTGCTTAGGAAATCTATTGGAGGCAGAAGCAGTCAAGGGTAGCCTAGGGTTAGGGTTAGGCTTAGGGTTAGGCTTAGGGTACGGCTTAGGGTACGTGTTCGGGGAGGGCTTCGGGTACGGCGTAGGGTATGGGTTAGGGTTAGGGTTAGTGTTAGGGTTAGGGCTCGGTTTAGGGTACGGGTTAGGATTAGGGTACGTGTTAGGGTTAGGGTAGGGGTTAGCGTTAGGGTACGCGTTAGGGTTAGGGTAGTTATTAAACCTATCCCACTCTCTAGATACTCCTTAGCACGTAAAGGAATATTATTTGGGTGTCCAGGCATGGAGAAGAGTTTAGACACTAAGATAATATAAGGAACACACACATTATAAAGAAATCACATTAGGATTCTCTTTTTAAGCTGTTCCTTAAAACCCTAGTGCTTAGGAAATCTATTGGAGGCAGAAGCAGTCAAGGGTAGCCTAGGGTTACGGTTAGGCTTAGGGTTAGGCTTAGGGTACGGCTTAGGGTACGGGTTTGGGGAGGGCTTCGGGTACGGCGTAGGGTATGGGTTAGGGTTAGGGTTAGGGTTAGTGTTAGGGTTAGGGCTCGGTTTAGGGTACGGGTTAGGATTAGGGTACGTGTTAGGGTTAGGGTAGGGGTTGGGGTTACGGTATGCGTTAGGGTTAGGGTAGTTATTAAACATATCCCACTCTCTAGATACCCCTTAGCACGTAAAGGAATATTATTTGGGGGTCCAGCCATGGAGAAGAGTTTAGACACTAGGATCAGATAAGGAACACACCCATTATAAAGAAATCACATTAGGATTCTCTTTTTAAGCTGTTCCTTAAAACACTAGTGCTTAGGAAATATATTGGAGGCAGAAGCAGTCAAGGGTAGCCTAGGGTTAGGGTTAGGCTTAGGGTACGGCTTAGGGTACGGCTTAGGGTACGGGTTCGGGGAGGGCTGCGGGTACGGCGTAGGGTATGGGTTAGGGTTAGGGTTAGGGTTAGTGTTAGGGCTCGGTTTAGGGTACGGGTTTGGATTAGGGTACATGTTAGGGTTAGGGTAGGGGTTAGTGTTAGGGTACACGTTACGGTTAGGGTAGTTATTAAACCTATCCCACTCTCTAGATACCCCTTAGCACGTAAAGGAATATTATTTGGGGGTCCAGCCATGGAGAAGAGTTTAGACACTAAGATAATATAAGGAACACACACATTATAAAGAAATCACATTAGGATTCTCTTTTTAAGCTGTTCCTTAAAACACTAGTGCTTAGGAAATCTATTGGAGGCAGAAGCAGTCAAGGGTAGCCTAGGGTTAGGGTTAGGCTTAGGGGTAGGCTTAGGGTACGGCTTAGGGTACGGGTTCGGGGAGGGCTTCGGGTACGGCGTAGGGTATGGGTTAGGGTTAGGGTTAGGGTTAGTGTTAGGGTTAGGGCTCGGTTTAGGGTACGGGTTAGGATTAGGGTACGTGTTAGGTTTAGGGTAGCGGTTAGCGTTAGGGTACGCGTTAGGGTTAGGGTAGTTATTAAACCTATCCCACTCTCTAGTTACCCCTTAGCACGTAAAGGAATATTATTTGGGGGTCCAGCCATGGAGAAGAGTTTAGACACTAGGATCAGATAAGGAACACACCCATTATAAAGACATCACATTAGGATTCTCTTTTTAAGCTGTTCCTTAAAACACTAGTGCTTAGGAAATCTGTTGGAGGCAGAAGCAGTCAAGGGTAGCCTAGGGTTAGGGTTAGGCTTAGGGTTAGGCTTAGGGTACGGCTTAGGGTACGGGTTCGGGGAGGGCTTCGGGTACGGCGTAGGGTATGGGTTAGGGTTAGGGTTAGGGTTAGTGTTAGGGTTAGGGCTCGGTTTAGGGTACGGGTTAGGATTAGGGTACGTGTTAAGGTTAGGGTAGGGGTTAGGGTTAGGGTACGCTTTAGGGTTAGGGTAGTTATTAAACATATCCCACTCTCTAGATACCCCTTAGCACGTAAAGGAATATTACTTGGGGGTCCAGCCATGGAGAAGAGTTTAGACACTAGGATCAGATAAGGAACACACCCATTATAAAGAAATCACATTAGGATTCTCTTTTTAAGCTGTTCCTTAAAACTCTAGTGCTTAGGAAATATATTGGAGGCAGAAGCAGTCAAGGGTAGCCTAGGGTTAGGGTTAGGCTTAGGGTTAGGCTTAGGGTACGCCTTAGGGTACGGGTTCGGGGAGGGTTTCTGGTACGGCGTAGGGTATGGGTTAGGGTTAGGGTTAGGGTTAGTGTTAGGGTTAGGGCTCGGTTTAGGGTACGGGTTAGGATTAGGGTACGTGTTAGGGTTATGGTTGGGGTTAGGGTTAGGGTACGCGTTAGGGTTAGGGTAGTTATTAAACCTATCCCACTCTCTAGATACCCCTTAGCACGTAAAGGAATATTATTTGGGGGTCCAGCCATGGAGAAGAGTTAGACACTAAGATAATATAAGGAACACACACATTATAAAGAAATCACATTAGGATTCTCTTTTTAAGCTGTTCCTTAAAACACTAGTGCTTAGGAAATCTATTGGAGGCAGAAGCAGTCAAGGGTAGCCTAGGGTTAGGGTTAGGCTTAGGGTTAGGCTTAGGGTACGGCTTAGGGTACGGGTTCGGGGAGGGCTTCGGGTACGGCGTAGGGTATGGGTTAGGGTTAGGGTTAGGGTTAGTGTTAGGGTTAGGGCTCGGTTTAGGGTACGGGTTCGGATTAGGGTACGTGTTAGGGTTAGGGTAGCGGTTAGCGTTAGGGTACGCGTTAGGGTTAGGGTAGTTATTAAACCTATCCCACTCTCTAGTTACCCCTTAGCACGTAAAGGAATATTATTTGGGGGTCCAGCCATGGAGAAGAGTTTAGACACTAGGATAAGATAAGGAACACACCCATTATAAAGAAATCACATTAGGATTCTCTTTTTAAGCTGTTCCTTAAAACACTAGTGCTTAGGAAATCTATTGGACGCAGAAGCAGTCAAGGGTAGCCTACGGTTAGGGTTAGGCTTAGGGTTAGGCTTAGGGTACGGCTTAGGGTACGGGTTCGGGGTGGGCTTCGGGTACGGCGTAGGGTATGGGTTAGGGTTAGGGTTAGGGTTAGTGTTAGGGTTAGGGCTCGGTTTAGGGTACGGGTTAGGATTAGGGTACGTGTTAGGGTTAGGGTAGGGGTTAGGGTTAGGGTACGCGTTAGGGTTAGGGTAGTTATTAAACCTATCCCACTCTCTAGATACCCCTTAGCACGTAAAGGAATATTATTTGGGGGTCCAGCCATGGAGAAGAGTTAGACACTAAGATAATATAAGGAACACACACATTAGAAAGAAATCACATTAGGATTCTCTTTTTAAGCTGTTCCTTAAAACACTAGTGCTTAGGAAACCTATTGGAGGCAGAAGCAGTCAAGGGTAGCCTAGGGTTAGGGTTAGGCTTAGGGTTAGGCTTAGGGTACGGCTTAGGGTACGGGTTCGGGGAGGGCTTCGGGTACCGCGTAGGGTATGGTTTAGGGTTAGGGTTAGGGTTAGTGTTAGGGTTAGGGCTCGGTTTAGGGTACGGGTTAGGATTAGGGTACGGGTTAGGGTTAGGGTAGGGGTTAGGGTTATGGTACGCGTTAGGGTTAGGGTAGTGATTAAACCTATCCCACTCTCTAGATACCCCTTAGCACATAAAGGAATATTATTTGGGGGTCCAGCCATGGAGAAGAGTTTAGACACTAGGATTAGATAAGGAACACACCCATTATAAATAAATCACATTAGGATTCTCTTTTTAAGCTGTTCCTTAAAACACTAGTGCTTAGGAAATCTATTGGAGGCAGAAGCAGTCAAGGGTAGCCTAGGGTTAGGGTTAGGCTTAGGTTTAGGCCTAGGGTACGGCTTAGGGTACGGGTTCGGGGAGAGCTTCGGGTACGGCGTAGGGTATGGGTTAGGGTTAGGGTTAGGGTTAGTGTTAGGGTTAGGGCTCGGTTTAGGGTACGGGTTCGGATTAGGGTACGTGTTAGGGTTAGGGTAGCGGTTAGCGTTAGGGTACGCGTTAGGGTTAGGGTAGTTATTAAACCTATCCCACTCTCTAGTTACCCCTTAGCACGTAAAGGAATATTATTTGGGGGTCCAGCCATGGAGAAGAGTTTAGACACTAGGATAAGATAAGGAACACACCCATTATAAAGAAATCACATTAGGATTCTCTTTTTAAGCTGTTCCTTAAAACACTAGTGCTTAGGAAATCTATTGGAGGTAGAAGAAGTCAAGGGTAGCCTAGGGTTAGGGTTAGGCTTAGGGTTAGGCTTAGGGTACGGCTTAGGGTACGGTTTCGGGGAGGGCTTCTGGTACGGCGTAGGGTATGGGTTAGGGTTAGGGTTAGGGTTAGTGTTAGGGTTAGGGCTCGGTTTAGGGTACGGGTTAGGATTAGGGTACGTGTTAGGGTTAGGGTAGGGGTTAGGGTTAGGGTACGCGTTAGGGTTAGGGTAGTTAATAAACATATCCCACTCTCTAGATACCCCTTAGCACGTAAAGGAATATTATTTGTGGGTTCTGCCATGGAGAAGAGTTTAGACACTAGGATCAGATAAGAACACACCAATTATAAAGAAATCACATTAGGATTCTCTTTTTAAGCTGTTCCTTAAAACACTAGTGCTTAGGAAATATATTGGAGGCAGAAGCAGTCAAGGGTAGCCTAGGGTTAGGGTTACGCTTAGGGTTAGGCTTAGGGTACGGCTTAGGGTACGGGTTCGGGGAGGGTTTCGGGTACGGCGTAGGGTATGGGTTAGAGTTAGGGTTAGGGCTCGGTTTAGGGTACAGGTTAGGATTAGGGTACGTGTTAGGGTTAGGGTAGGGGTTAGGGTTAGGGTACGCGTTAGGGTTAGGGTAGTTATTAAACCTATCCCACTCTCTAGATACCCCTTAGCACGTAAAGGAATATTATTTGGGGGTCCAGCCATGGAGAAGAGTTTAGACACTAAGATAATATAAGGAACACACACATTATAAAGAAATCACATTAGGATTCTCTTTTTAAGCTGTTCCTTAAAACACTAGTGCTTAGGAAATCTACTGGAGGCAGAAGCAGTCAAGGGTAGCCTAGGGTTAGGGTTAGGCTTAGGGTTAGGCTTAGGGTACGGCTTAGGGTACGGGTTAGGGGAGGGCTTCGGGTACGGCGTAGGGTATGGGTTAGGGTTAGGGTTACGGTTAGTGTTAGGGGTAGGGCTCGGTTTAGGGTACGGGTTAGGATTAGGGTACGTGTTAGGGTTAGGGTAGGGGTTAGCGTTAGGGTACGCGTTAGGGTTAGGGTAGTTATTAAACCTATCCCACTCTCTAGTTACCCCTTAGCACGTAAAGGAATATTATTTGGGGGTCCAGCCATGGAGAAGAGTTTAGACACTAGGATAAGATAAGGAACACACCCATTATAAAGAAATCACATTAGGATTCTCTTCTTAAGCTGTTCCTTAAAACACTAGTGCTTAGGAAATCTATTGGAGGCAGAAGCAGTCAAGGGTAGCCTAGGGTTAGGGTTAGGCTTAGGGTTACGCTTAGGGTACGGCGTAGGGTACGGGTTCGGGGAGGGTTTCGGGTACGGCGTAGGGTATGGGTTAGGGTTAGGGTTAGGGTTAGTGTTAGGGTTAGGGCTCGGTTTAGGGTACGGGTTAGGATTAGGGTACGTGTTAGGGTTAGGGTAGGGGTTAGGGTTAGGGTACGCGTTAGGGTTAGGGAAGTTATTAAACCTATCCCACTCTCTAGATACCCCTTAGCACGTAAAGGAATATTATTTGGGGGTCCAGCCATGGAGAAGAGTTTAGACACTAAGATAATATAAGGAACACACACATTATAAAGAAATCACATTAGGATTCTCTTTTTAAGCTGTTCCTTAAAACACTAGTGCTTAGGAAATCTATTGGAGGCAGAAGCAGTCAAGGGTAGCCCAGGGTTAGGGTTAGGCTTAGGGTTAGGCTTAGGGTACGGCTTAGGGTACGGGTTCGGGGAGGGCTTCGGGTATGGCGTAGGGTATGGGTTAGGGTTAGGATTAGGGTTAGTGTTAGGGTTAGGGCTCGGTTTAGGGTACGGGTTAGGATTAGGGTACGTGTTAGGGTTAGGGTAGGGGTTAGCGTTAGGGTACGCGTTAGGGTTAGGGTAGTTATTAAACCTATCCCACTCTCTAGTTACCCCTTAGCACGTAAAGTAATATTATTTGGGGGTCCAGCCATGGAGAAGAGTTTAGACACTAGGATAAGATAAGGAACACACCCATTATAAAGAAATCACATTAGGATTATCTTCTTAAGCTGTTCCTTAAAACACTAGTGCTTAGGAAATCTATTGGAGGCAGAAGCAGTCAAGGGTAGCCTAGGGTTAGGGTTAGGCTTAGGGTTAGGCTTAGGGTACGGCTTAGGGTACGGGTTCGGGGAGGGCTGCGGGTACGGCGTAGGGTATGGGTTAGGGTTAGGGTTAGGGTTAGTGTTAGGGCTCGGTTTAGGGTACGGGTTTGGATTAGGGTACATGTTAGGGTTAGGGTAGGGGTTAGTGTTAGGGTACACGTTACGGTTAGGGTAGTTATTAAACCTATCCCACTCTCTAGATACCCCTTAGCACGTAAAGGAATATTATTTGGGGGTCCAGCCATGGAGAAGAGTTTAGACACTAAGATAATATAAGGAACACACACATTATAAAGAAATCACATTAGGATTCTCTTTTTAAGCTGTTCCTTAAAACACTAGTGCTTAGGAAATCTATTGGAGGCAGAAGCAGTCAAGGGTAGCCTAGGGTTAGGGTTAGGCTTAGGGGTAGGCTTAGGGTACGGCTTAGGGTACGGGTTCGGGGAGGGCTTCGGGTACGGCGTAGGGTATGGGTTAGGGTTAGGGTTAGGGTTAGTGTTAGGGTTAGGGCTCGGTTTAGGGTACGGGTTAGGATTAGGGTACGTGTTAGGTTTAGGGTAGCGGTTAGCGTTAGGGTACGCGTTAGGGTTAGGGTAGTTATTAAACCTATCCCACTCTCTAGTTACCCCTTAGCACGTAAAGGAATATTATTTGGGGGTCCAGCCATGGAGAAGAGTTTAGACACTAGGATCAGATAAGGAACACACCCATTATAAAGACATCACATTAGGATTCTCTTTTTAAGCTGTTCCTTAAAACACTAGTGCTTAGGAAATCTGTTGGAGGCAGAAGCAGTCAAGGGTAGCCTAGGGTTAGGGTTAGGCTTAGGGTTAGGCTTAGGGTACGGCTTAGGGTACGGGTTCGGGGAGGGCTTCGGGTACGGCGTAGGGTATGGGTTAGGGTTAGGGTTAGGGTTAGTGTTAGTGTTAGGGCTCGGTTTAGGGTACGGGTTAGGATTAGGGTACGTGTTAAGGTTAGGGTAGGGGTTAGGGTTAGGGTACGCTTTAGGGTTAGGGTAGTTATTAAACATATCCCACTCTCTAGATACCCCTTAGCACGTAAAGGAATATTATTTGGGGGTCCAGCCATGGAGAAGAGTTTAGACACTAGGATCAGATAAGGAACACACCCATTATAAAGAAATCACATTAGGATTCTCTTTTTAAGCTGTTCCTTAAAACTCTAGTGCTTAGGAAATATATTGGAGGCAGAAGCAGTCAAGGGTAGCCTAGGGTTAGGGTTAGGCTTAGGGTTAGGCTTAGGGTACGCCTTAGGGTACGGGTTCGGGGAGGGTTTCTGGTACGGCGTAGGGTATGGGTTAGGGTTAGGGTTAGGGTTAGTGTTAGGGTTAGGGCTCGGTTTAGGGTACGGGTTAGGATTAGGGTACGTGTTAGGGTTATGGTTGGGGTTAGGGTTAGGGTACGCGTTAGGGTTAGGGTAGTTATTAAACCTATCCCACTCTCTAGATACCCCTTAGCACGTAAAGGAATATTATTTGGGGGTCCAGCCATGGAGAAGAGTTAGACACTAAGATAATATAAGGAACACACACATTATAAAGAAATCACATTAGGATTCTCTTTTTAAGCTGTTCCTTAAAACACTAGTGCTTAGGAAATCTATTGGAGGCAGAAGCAGTCAAGGGTAGCCTAGGGTTAGGGTTAGGCTTAGGGTTAGGCTTAGGGTACGGCTTAGGGTACGGGTTCGGGGAGGGCTTCGGGTACGGCGTAGGGTATGGGTTAGGGTTAGGGTTAGGGTTAGTGTTAGGGTTAGGGCTCGGTTTAGGGTACGGTTTAGGATTAGGGTACGTGTTAGGGTTAGGGTAGCGGTTAGCGTTAGGGTACACGTTAGGGTTAGGGTAGTGATTAAACCTATCCCACTCTCTAGTTACCCCTTAGCACGTAAAGGAATATTATTTGGGGGTCCAGCCATGGAGAAGAGTTTAGACACTAGGATAAGATAAGGAACACACCCATTATAAAGAAATCACATTAGGATTCTCTTTTTAAGCTGTTCCTTAAAACACTAGTGCTTAGGAAATCTATTGGACGCAGAAGCAGTCAAGGGTAGCCTACGGTTAGGGTTAGGCTTAGGGTTAGGCTTAGGGTACGGCTTAGGGTACGGGTTCGGGGTGGGCTTCGGGTACGGCGTAGGGTATGGGTTAGGGTTAGGGTTAGGGTTAGTGTTAGGGTTAGGGCTCGGTTTAGGGTACGGGTTAGGATTAGGGTACGTGTTAGGGTTAGGGTAGGGGTTAGGGTTAGGGTACGCGTTAGGGTTAGGGTAGTTATTAAACCTATCCCACTCTCTAGATACCCCTTAGCACGTAAAGGAATATTATTTGGGGGTCCAGCCATGGAGAAGAGTTAGACACTAAGATAATATAAGGAACACACACATTAGAAAGAAATCACATTAGGATTCTCTTTTTAAGCTGTTCCTTAAAACACTAGTGCTTAGGAAACCTATTGGAGGCAGAAGCAGTCAAGGGTAGCCTAGGGTTAGGGTTAGGCTTAGGGTTAGGCTTAGGGTACGGCTTAGGGTACGGGTTCGGGGAGGGCTTCGGGTACCGCGTAGGGTATGGTTTAGGGTTAGGGTTAGGGTTAGTGTTAGGGTTAGGGCTCGGTTTAGGGTACGGGTTAGGATTAGGGTACGGGTTAGGGTTAGGGTAGGGGTTAGGGTTATGGTACGCGTTAGGGTTAGGGTAGTGATTAAACCTATCCCACTCTCTAGATACCCCTTAGCACATAAAGGAATATTATTTGGGGGTCCAGCCATGGAGAAGAGTTTAGACACTAGGATTAGATAAGGAACACACCCATTATAAATAAATCACATTAGGATTCTCTTTTTAAGCTGTTCCTTAAAACACTAGTGCTTAGGAAATCTATTGGAGGCAGAAGCAGTCAAGGGTAGCCTAGGGTTAGGGTTAGGCTTAGGTTTAGGCCTAGGGTACGGCTTAGGGTACGGGTTCGGGGAGAGCTTCGGGTACGGCGTAGGGTATGGGTTAGGGTTAGGGTTAGGGTTAGTGTTAGGGTTAGGGCTCGGTTTAGGGTACGGGTTCGGATTAGGGTACGTGTTAGGGTTAGGGTAGCGGTTAGCGTTAGGGTACGCGTTAGGGTTAGGGTAGTTATTAAACCTATCCCACTCTCTAGTTACCCCTTAGCACGTAAAGGAATATTATTTGGGGGTCCAGCCATGGAGAAGAGTTTAGACACTAGGATAAGATAAGGAACACACCCATTATAAAGAAATCACATTAGGATTCTCTTTTTAAGCTGTTCCTTAAAACACTAGTGCTTAGGAAATCTATTGGAGGTAGAAGAAGTCAAGGGTAGCCTAGGGTTAGGGTTAGGCTTAGGGTTAGGCTTAGGGTACGGCTTAGGGTACGGTTTCGGGGAGGGCTTCTGGTACGGCGTAGGGTATGGGTTAGGGTTAGGGTTAGGGTTAGTGTTAGGGTTAGGGCTCGGTTTAGGGTACGGGTTAGGATTAGGGTACGTGTTAGGGTTAGGGTAGGGGTTAGGGTTAGGGTACGCGTTAGGGTTAGGGTAGTTAATAAACATATCCCACTCTCTAGATACCCCTTAGCACGTAAAGGAATATTATTTGTGGGTTCTGCCATGGAGAAGAGTTTAGACACTAGGATCAGATAAGAACACACCAATTATAAAGAAATCACATTAGGATTCTCTTTTTAAGCTGTTCCTTAAAACACTAGTGCTTAGGAAATATATTGGAGGCAGAAGCAGTCAAGGGTAGCCTAGGGTTAGGGTTACGCTTAGGGTTAGGCTTAGGGTACGGCTTAGGGTACGGGTTCGGGGAGGGTTTCGGGTACGGCGTAGGGTATGGGTTAGAGTTAGGGTTAGGGCTCGGTTTAGGGTACAGGTTAGGATTAGGGTACGTGTTAGGGTTAGGGTAGGGGTTAGGGTTAGGGTACGCGTTAGGGTTAGGGTAGTTATTAAACCTATCCCACTCTCTAGATACCCCTTAGCACGTAAAGGAATATTATTTGGGGGTCCAGCCATGGAGAAGAGTTTAGACACTAAGATAATATAAGGAACACACACATTATAAAGAAATCACATTAGGATTCTCTTTTTAAGCTGTTCCTTAAAACACTAGTGCTTAGGAAATCTACTGGAGGCAGAAGCAGTCAAGGGTAGCCTAGGGTTAGGGTTAGGCTTAGGGTTAGGCTTAGGGTACGGCTTAGGGTACGGGTTCGGGGAGGGCTTCGGGTACGGCGTAGGGTATGGGTTAGGGTTAGGGTTACGGTTAGTGTTAGGGTTAGGGCTCGGTTTAGGGTACGGGTTAGGATTAGGGTACGTGTTAGGGTTAGGGTAGGGGTTAGCGTTAGGGTACGCGTTAGGGTTAGGGTAGTTATTAAACCTATCCCACTCTCTAGTTACCCCTTAGCACGTAAAGGAATATTATTTGGGGGTCCAGCCATGGAGAAGAGTTTAGACACTAGGATAAGATAAGGAACACACCCATTATAAAGAAATCACATTAGGATTCTCTTCTTAAGCTGTTCCTTAAAACACTAGTGCTTAGGAAATCTATTGGAGGCAGAAGCAGTCAAGGGTAGCCTAGGGTTAGGGTTAGGCTTAGGGTTACGCTTAGGGTACGGCGTAGGGTACGGGTTCGGGGAGGGTTTCGGGTACGGCGTAGGGTATGGGTTAGGGTTAGGGTTAGGGTTAGTGTTAGGGTTAGGGCTCGGTTTAGGGTACGGGTTAGGATTAGGGTACGTGTTAGGGTTAGGGTAGGGGTTAGGGTTAGGGTACGCGTTAGGGTTAGGGAAGTTATTAAACCTATCCCACTCTCTAGATACCCCTTAGCACGTAAAGGAATATTATTTGGGGGTCCAGCCATGGAGAAGAGTTTAGACACTAAGATAATATAAGGAACACACACATTATAAAGAAATCACATTAGGATTCTCTTTTTAAGCTGTTCCTTAAAACACTAGTGCTTAGGAAATCTATTGGAGGCAGAAGCAGTCAAGGGTAGCCCAGGGTTAGGGTTAGGCTTAGGGTTAGGCTTAGGGTACGGCTTAGGGTACGGGTTCGGGGAGGGCTTCGGGTATGGCGTAGGGTATGGGTTAGGGTTAGGATTAGGGTTAGTGTTAGGGTTAGGGCTCGGTTTAGGGTACGGGTTAGGATTAGGGTACGTGTTAGGGTTAGGGTAGGGGTTAGCGTTAGGGTACGCGTTAGGGTTAGGGTAGTTATTAAACCTATCCCACTCTCTAGTTACCCCTTAGCACGTAAAGTAATATTATTTGGGGGTCCAGCCATGGAGAAGAGTTTAGACACTAGGATAAGATAAGGAACACACCCATTATAAAGAAATCACATTAGGATTATCTTCTTAAGCTGTTCCTTAAAACACTAGTGCTTAGGAAATCTATTGGAGGCAGAAGCAGTCAAGGGTAGCCTAGGGTTAGGGTTAGGCTTAGGGTTAGGCTTAGGGTACGGCTTAGGGTACGGGTTCGGGGAGGGCTTCGTGTACGGCGTAGGGTATGGGTTAGGGGTTGGGTTAGGGTTAGTGTTAGGGTTAGGGCTCGGTTTAGGGTACGGGTTAGGATTAGGGTACGTGTTAGGGTTAGGGTAGGGGTTAGGGTTAGGGTACGCGTTACGGTTAGGGTAGTGATTAAACCTATCCCACTCTCTAGATACCCCTTAGCACGTAAAGGAATATTATTTTGGGGTCCAGCCATGGAGAAGAGTTTAGAAACTAAGATAATATAAGGAACACACACATTATAAAGAAATCACATTAGGATTCTCTTTTTAAGCTGTTCCTTAAAACACTAGTGCTTAGGAAATCTATTGGAGGCAGAAGCAGTCAAGGGTAGCCTAGTGTTAGGGTTAGGCTTAGGGTTAGGCTTAGGGTACAGTTTAGGGTACGTGTTTGGGGAGGGCTTCGGGTACGGCGTAGGGTATGGGTTAGGGTTAGGGTTAGGTTTAGTGTTAGGGTTAGGGCTCGGTTTAGGGTACGGGTTAGGATTAGGGTACGTATTAGGGTTAGCGTAGGGTTTAGCGTTAGGGTACGCGTTAGGGTTAGGGTAGTTATTAAACCTATCCCACTCTCTAGTTACCCCTTACCACGTAAAGGAATATTATTTGCGGGTCCAGCCATGGAGAAGAGTTTAGACACTAGGATAAGATAAGGAACACACCCATTATAAAGAAATCACATTAGGATTCTCTTTTTAAGCTGTTCCTTAAAACACTAGTGCTTAGGAAATCTATTGGAGGCAGAAGCAATCAAGGGTAGACTAGGGTTAGGGTTAGGCTTAGGGTTAGGCTTAGGGTACAGTTTAGGGTACGGGTTCGGGGAGGGCTTCGGGTACGGGGTAGGGTATGGGTTAGGGTTAGGGTTAGGGTTAGTGTTAGGGTTAGGGTACGGGTTAGGATTAGGGTACGTGTTAGGGTTAGTGTAGGGGTTAGCTTTAGGGTACGCGTTAGGGTTAGGGTAGTTATTAAACCTATCCCACTCTCTAGTTACCCCTTAGCACGTAAAGGAATATTATTTGCGGGTCCAGCCATGGAGAAGAGTTTAGACACTAGGATAAGATAAGGAACACACCCATTATAAAGAAATCACATTAGGATTCTCTTTTTAAGCTGTTCCTTAAAACACTAGTGCTTAGGAAATCTATTGGAGGCAGAAGCAGTCAAGGGTAGCCTAGGGTTAGGGTTAGGCTTAGGGGTAGGCTTGGGTACGGCTTAGGGTACGGGTTCGGGGAGGGCTTCGGGTATGGCGTAGGGTATGGGTTAGGGTTAGGGTTAGGGTTAGTGTTAGGGTTAGGGCTCGGTTTAGGGTACGGGTTAGGATTAGGGTACGAGTTAGGGTTAGGGTTAGGGTTAGGGTTAGTGTACGCGTTAGGGTTAGGGTAGTGATTAAACCTATCCCACTCTCTAGATACCCCTTAGCACATAAAAGAATATTATTTGGGGGTCCAGCCATGGAGAAGTGTTTAGACACTAGGATTAGATAAGGAACACACCCATTATAAAGAAATCACATTAGGATTCTCTTTTTAAGCTGTTCCTTAAAACACTAGTGCTTAGGAAATCTATTGGAGGCAGAAGAAGTCAAGGGTAGCCTAGGGTTAGGGTTAGGCTTAGGGTTAGGATTAGGGTACGGTTTAGGGTACGGGTTTGGGGAGGGCTTCGGGTACGGCGTAGGGTATGGGTTAGAGTTAGGGTTAGGGTTAGTGTTAGGGTTAGGGCTCGGTTTAGTGTACGGGTTAGGATTAGGGTACGTGTTAGGGTTAGGGTAGGGGTTAACGTTAGGGTACGCGTTAGGGTTAGGGTAGTTATTAAACCTATCCCACTCTCTAGTTACCCCTTAGCACGTAAAGGAATATTATTTGGGGGTCCAGCCATGGAGAAGAGTTTAGACACTAGGATAAGATAAGGAACACACCCATTATAAAGAAATCACATTAGGATTCTCTTTTTAAGCTGTTCCTTAAAACACTAGTGCTTAGGAAATCTATTGGAGGCAGAAGCAGTCAAGGGTAGCCTAGGGTTAGGGTTAGGCTTAGGGTTAGGCTTAGGGTACGGCTTAGGGTACGGGTTCGGGGAGGGCTGCGGGTACGGCGTAGGGTATGGGTTAGGGTTAGGGTTAGGGTTAGTGTTAGGGTTAGGGCTCGGTTTAGGGTACGGGTTAGGATTAGGGTACGTGTTAGGGTTAGGGTAGGGGTTAGCGTTAGGGTACGCGTTAGGGTTAGCGTAGTTATTAAACCTATCTCACTCTCTAGTTACCCCTTAGCACGTAAAGGAATATTATTTGGGGGTCCCGCCATGGAGAAGAGTTTAGACACTAGGATAAGATAAGGAACACACCCATTATAAAGAAATCACATTAGGATTCTCTTTTTAAGCTGTTCCTTAAAACACTAGTGCTTAGGAAATCTATTGGAGGCAGAAGCAGTCAAGGGTAGCCTAGGGTTAGGGTTAGGCTTAGGGTTAGGCTTAGGGTACGGCTTAGGGTACGGGTTCGGGGAGGGCTTCGGGTACGGCGTAGGGTATGGGTTAGGGTTAGGGTTAGGGTTAGTGTTAGGGTTAGGGCTCGGTTTAGGGTACGGGTTAGGATTAGGGTACGTGTTAGGGTTAGGGTAGGGGTTAGGGTTAGGGTACACGTTAGGGTTAGGGTAGTGATTAAACCTATCCCACTCTCTAGATACCCCTTAGCACATAAAGGAATATTATTTGGGGGTCCAGCCATGGAGAAGAGTTTAGACACTAGGATTAGATAAGGAACACACGCATTATAAAGAAATCACATTAGGATTCTCTTTTTAAGCTGTTCCTTAAAACACTAGTGCTTAGGAAATCTATTGGAGGCAGAAGTAGTCAATGGTAGCCTAGGGTTAGGGTTAGGCTTAGGGTTAGGCTTAGGGTACGGCTTAGGGTACGTGTTCGGGGAGGGCTTCGGGTACGGCGTAGGGTATGGGTTAGGGTTAGGGTTAGGGTTAGGGCTCGGTTTAGGGTACGGGTTAGGATTAGTGTACGTGTTAGGGTTAGGGTAGGGGTTAGGGTTAGGGTACGCGTTACGGTTAGGGTAGTTATTAAACCTATCCCATTCTCTAGATACCCCTTAGCACGTAAAGGAATATTATTTGGGGGTCCAGCCATGGAGAAGAGTTTAGACACTAAGATAATATAAGGAACACACACATTATAAAGAAATCACATTAGGATTCTCTTTTTAAGCTGTTCCTTAAAACACTAGTGCTTAGGAAATCTATTGGAGGCAGAAGCAGTCAAGGGTAGCCTAGGGTTAGGGTTAGGCTTAGGGTTAGGCTTAGGGTACGGCTTAGGGTACGGGTTCGGGGAGGGCTTCGGGTACGGCGTAGGGTATGGGTTAGGGTTAGGGTTAGGGTTAGTGTTAGGGTTAGGGCTCGGTTTAGGGTACGGGTTAGGGTTAGGGTACGTGTTAGGGTTAGGGTAGGGGTTAGCGTTAGGGTACGCGTTAGGGTTAGGGTAGTTATTAAACCTATCCCACTCTCTAGTTACCCCTTAGCACGTAAAGGAATATTATTTGGGGGTCCAGCCATGGAGAAGAGTTTAGACACTAGGATCAAATAAGGAACACACCCATTATAAAGAAATCACATTAGGATTATCTTTTTAAGCTGTTCCTTAAAACACTAGTGCTTAGGAAATCTATTGGAGGCAGAAGCAGTCAAGGGTAGCCTAGGGTTAGGGTTAGGCTTAGGGTTAGGCTTAGGGTACGGCTTAGGGTACGGGTTCGGGGAGGGCTTCGGGTACGGCGTAGGGTATGGGTTAGGGTTAGTGTTAGGGTTAGTGTTAGGGTTAGGGCTCGGTTTAGGGTACGGGTTAGGATTAGGGTACGTGTTAGGGCTAGGGTAGGGGTTAGGGTTAGGGTACGCGTTAGGGTTAGGGTAGTGATTAAACCTATCCCACTCTCTAGATACCCCTTAGCACATAAAGGAATATTATTTGGGGGTCCAGCCATGGAGAAGAGTTTAGACACTAGGATTAGATAAGGAACACACCCATTATAAAGAAATCACATTAGGATTCTCTTTTTAAGCTGTTCCTTAAAACACTAGTGCTTAGGAAATCTATTGGATTCACAAGCAGTCAAGGGTAGCCTAGGGTTAGGGTTAGGCTTAGGGTTAGGCTTAGGGTACGGCTTAGGGTACGTGTTCGGGGAGGGCTTCGGGTACGGCGTAGGGTATGGGTTAGGGTTAGGGTTAGGGTTAGTGTTAGGGTTAGGGCTCGGTTTAGTTTACGGGTTAGGATTAGGGTACGTGTTAGGGTTAGGGTAGGGGTTAGGGTTAGGGTACGCGTTACGGTTAGGGTAGTTATTAAACCTATCCCACTCTCTAGATACCCCTTAGCACGTAAAGGAATATTATTTGGGGGTCCAGCCATGGAGAAGAGTTTAGGCACTAAGATAAGATAAGGAACACACCCATTATAAAGAAATCACATTAGGATTCTCTTTTTAAGCTGTTCCTTAAAACACTAGTGCTTAGGAAATCTATTGGAGGCAGAAGCAGTCAAGGGTAGCCTAGGGTTAGGGTTAGGCTTAGGGTTAGGCTTAGGGTACGCCTTAGGGTACGGGTTTGGGGAGGGCTTCGGGTACGGCGTAGGGTATGGGTTAGGGTTAGGGTTAGGGTTAGTGTTAGGGTTAGGGCTCGGTTTAGGGTACGGGTTAGGATTAGGGTACGTGTTAGGGTTAGGGTAGGGGTTAGGGTTAGGGTACGCGTTAGGGTTAGGGTAGTTATTAAACCTATCCCACTCTCTAGATACCCCTTAGCATGTAAAGGAATATTATTTGGGGGTCCAGCCATGGAGAAGAGTTTAGACACTAAGATAATATAAGGAACACACACATTATAAAGAAATCACATTAGGATTCTCTTTTTAAGCTGTTCCTTAAAACACTAGTGCTTAGGAAATCTATTGGATTCACAAGCAGTCAAGGGTAGCCTAGGGTTAGGGTTAGGCTTAGGGTTAGGCTTAGGGTACGGCTTAGGGTACGTGTTCGGGGAGGGCTTCGGGTACGGCGTAGGGTATGGGTTAGGGTTAGGGTTAGGGTTAGTGTTAGGGTTAGGGCTCGGTTTAGTTTACGGGTTAGGATTAGGGTACGTGTTAGGGTTAGGGTAGGGGTTAGGGTTAGGGTACGCGTTACGGTTAGGGTAGTTATTAAACCTATCCCACTCTCTAGATACCCCTTAGCACGTAAAGGAATATTATTTGGGGGTCCAGCCATGGAGAAGAGTTTAGGCACTAAGATAAGATAAGGAACACACCCATTATAAAGAAATCACATTAGGATTCTCTTTTTAAGCTGTTCCTTAAAACACTAGTGCTTAGGAAATCTATTGGAGGCAGAAGCAGTCAAGGGTAGCCTAGGGTTAGGGTTAGGCTTAGGGTTAGGCTTAGGGTACGGCTTAGGGTACGGGTTCGGGGAGGGCTTCGGGTACGGCGTAGGGTATGGGTTAGGGTTAGGGTTAGGGTTAGTGTTAGGGTTAGGGCTCGGTTTAGGGTACGGGTTAGGATTAGGGTACGTGTTAGGGCTAGGGTAGGGGTTAGGGTTAGGGTACGCGTTAGGGTTAGGGTAGTGATTAAACCTATCCCACTCTCTAGATACCCCTTAGCACATAAAGGAATATTATTTGGGGGTCCAGCCATGGAGAAGAGTTTAGACACTAGGATTAGATAAGGAACACACCCATTATAAAGAAATCACATTAGGATTCTCTTTTTAAGCTGTTCCTTAAAACACTAGTGCTTAGGAAATCTATTGGAGGCAGAAGCAGTCAAGGGTAGCCTAGGGTTAGGGTTAGGCTTAGGGTTAGGCTTAGGGTACGGCTTAGGGTACGTGTTCGGGGAGGGCTTCGGGTACGGCGTAGGGTATGGGTTAGGGTTAGGGTTAGTGTTAGGGTTAGGGCTCGGTTTAGGGTACGGGTTAGGATTAGGGTACGTGTTAGGGTTAGGGTAGGGGTTAGCGTTAGGGTACGCGTTAGGGTTAGGGTAGTTATTAAACCTATCCCACTCTCTAGATACTCCTTAGCATGTAAAGGAATATTATTTGGGGGTCCAGCCATGGAGAAGAGTTTAGACACTAAGATAATATAAGGAACACACACATTATAAAGAAATCACATTAGGATTCTCTTTTTAAGCTGTTCCTTAAAACACTAGTGCTTAGGAAATCTATTGGATTCACAAGCAGTCAAGGGTAGCCTAGGGTTAGGGTTAGGCTTAGGGTTAGGCTTAGGGTACGGCTTAGGGTACGTGTTCGGGGAGGGCTTCGGGTACGGCGTAGGGTATGGGTTAGGGTTAGGGTTAGGGTTAGTGTTAGGGTTAGGGCTCGGTTTAGTTTACGGGTTAGGATTAGGGTACGTGTTAGGGTTAGGGTAGGGGTTAGGGTTAGGGTACGCGTTACGGTTAGGGTAGTTATTAAACCTATCCCACTCTCTAGATACCCCTTAGCACGTAAAGGAATATTATTTGGGGGTCCAGCCATGGAGAAGAGTTTAGGCACTAAGATAAGATAAGGAACACACCCATTATAAAGAAATCACATTAGGATTCTCTTTTTAAGCTGTTCCTTAAAACACTAGTGCTTAGGAAATCTATTGGAGGCAGAAGCAGTCAAGGGTAGCCTAGGGTTAGGGTTAGGCTTAGGGTTAGGCTTAGGGTACGGCTTAGGGTACGGGTTCGGGGAGGGCTTCGGGTACGGCGTAGGGTATGGGTTAGGGTTAGGGTTAGGGTTAGTGTTAGGGTTAGGGCTCGGTTTAGGGTACGGGTTAGGATTAGGGTACGTGTTAGGGCTAGGGTAGGGGTTAGGGTTAGGGTACGCGTTAGGGTTAGGGTAGTGATTAAACCTATCCCACTCTCTAGATACCCCTTAGCACATAAAGGAATATTATTTGGGGGTCCAGCCATGGAGAAGAGTTTAGACACTAGGATTAGATAAGGAACACACCCATTATAAAGAAATCACATTAGGATTCTCTTTTTAAGCTGTTCCTTAAAACACTAGTGCTTAGGAAATCTATTGGAGGCAGAAGCAGTCAAGGGTAGCCTAGGGTTAGGGTTAGGCTTAGGGTTAGGCTTAGGGTACGGCTTAGGGTACGTGTTCGGGGAGGGCTTCGGGTACGGCGTAGGGTATGGGTTAGGGTTAGGGTTAGTGTTAGGGTTAGGGCTCGGTTTAGGGTACGGGTTAGGATTAGGGTACGTGTTAGGGTTAGGGTAGGGGTTAGCGTTAGGGTACGCGTTAGGGTTAGGGTAGTTATTAAACCTATCCCACTCTCTAGATACTCCTTAGCACGTAAAGGAATATTATTTGGGTGTCCAGGCATGGAGAAGAGTTTAGACACTAAGATAATATAAGGAACACACACATTATAAAGAAATCACATTAGGATTCTCTTTTTAAGCTGTTCCTTAAAACCCTAGTGCTTAGGAAATCTATTGGAGGCAGAAGCAGTCAAGGGTAGCCTAGGGTTACGGTTAGGCTTAGGGTTAGGCTTAGGGTACGGCTTAGGGTACGGGTTTGGGGAGGGCTTCGGGTACGGCGTAGGGTATGGGTTAGGGTTAGGGTTAGGGTTAGTGTTAGGGTTAGGGCTCGGTTTAGGGTACGGGTTAGGATTACGGTACGTGTTAGGGTTAGGGTAGGGGTTGGGGTTAGGGTATGCGTTAGGGTTAGGGTAGTTATTAAACATATCCCACTCTCTAGATACCCCTTAGCACGTAAAGGAATATTATTTGGGGGTCCAGCCATGGAGAAGAGTTTAGACACTAGGATCAGATAAGGAACACACCCATTATAAAGAAATCACATTAGGATTCTCTTTTTAAGCTGTTCCTTAAAACACTAGTGCTTAGGAAATATATTGGAGGCAGAAGCAGTCAAGGGTAGCCTAGGGTTAGGGTTAGGCTTAGGGTACGGCTTATGGTACGGCTTAGGGTACGGGTTCGGGGACGGCTGCGGGTACGGCGTAGGGTATGTGTTAGGGTTAGGGTTAGGGTTAGTGTTAGGGTTAGGGCTCGGTTTAGGGTACGGGTTTGGATTAGGGTACGTGTTAGGCTTAGGGTAGGGATTAGGGTTAGAGTACGCGTTAGGGTTAGGGTAGTTATTAAACCTATCCCACTCTCTAGATACCCCTTAGCACGTAAAGGAATATTATTAGGGGGTCCAGCCATGGAGAAGAATTTAGACACTAAGATAATATAAGAAACACACCCATTATAAAGAAATCACATTAGGATTCTCTTTTTAAGCTGTTCCTTAAAACACTAGTGCTTAGGAAATCTATTGGAGGCAGAAGCAGTCAAGGGTAGCCTAGGGTTAGGGTTAGGCTTACGGTTAGGCTTAGGGTACGGCTTAGGGTACGTGTTCGGGGAGGGCTTCGGGTACGGCGTAGGATATAGGTTAGGGTTAGGCTTAGTGTTAGGGTTAGGGCTCGGTTTAGGGTACGGGTTAGGATTAGGGTACATGTTAGGGTTAGGGTAGGGGTTAGGGTTAGGTTACACGTTACGGTTAGGGTAGTTATTAAACCTATCCCACTCTCTAGATACCCCTTAGCACGTAAAGGAATATTATTTGGGGGTCCAGCCATGGAGAAGAGTTTAGACACTAAGATAATATAAGGAACACACACATTATAAAGAAATCACATTAGGATTCTCTTTTTAAGCTGTTCCTTAAAACACTAGTGCTTAGGAAATCTATTGGAGGCAGAAGCAGTCAAGGGTAGCCTAGGGTTAGGGTTAGGCTTAGGGGTAGGCTTAGGGTACGGCTTAGGGTACGGGTTCGGGGAGGGCTTCGGGTACGGCGTAGGGTATGGGTTAGGGTTAGGGTTAGGGTTAGTGTTAGGGTTAGGGCTCGGTTTAGGGTACGGGTTAGGATTAGGGTACGTGTTAGGTTTAGGGTAGCGGTTAGCGTTAGGGTACGCGTTAGGGTTAGGGTAGTTATTAAACCTATCCCACTCTCTAGTTACCCCTTAGCACGTAAAGGAATATTATTTGGGGGTCCAGCCATGGAGAAGAGTTTAGACACTAGGATCAGATAAGGAACACACCCTTTATAAAGACATCACATTAGGATTCTCTTTTTAAGCTGTTCCTTAAAACACTAGTGCTTAGGAAATCTGTTGGAGGCAGAAGCAGTCAAGGGTAGCCTAGGGTTAGGGTTAGGCTTAGGGTTAGGCTTAGGGTACGGCTTAGGGTACGGGTTCGGGGAGGGCTTCGGGTACGGCGTAGGGTATGGGTTAGGGTTAGGGTTAGGGTTAGTGTTAGGGTTAGGGCTCGCTTTAGGGTACGGGTTAGGATTAGGGTACGTGTTAAGGTTAGGGTAGGGGTTAGGGTTAGGGTACGCTTTAGGGTTAGGGTAGTTATTAAACATATCCCACTCTCTAGATACCCCTTAGCACGTAAAGGAATATTATTTGGGGGTCCAGCCATGGAGAAGAGTTTAGACACTAGGATCAGATAAGGAACACACCCATTATAAAGAAATCACATTAGGATTCTCTTTTTAAGCTGTTCCTTAAAACTCTAGTGCTTAGGAAATATATTGGAGGCAGAAGCAGTCAAGGGTAGCCTAGGGTTAGGGTTAGGCTTAGGGTTAGGCTTAGGGTACGCCTTAGGGTACGGGTTCGGGGAGGGTTTCTGGTACGGCGTAGGGTATGGGTTAGGGTTAGGGTTAGGGTTAGTGTTAGGGTTAGGGCTCGGTTTAGGGTACGGGTTAGGATTAGGGTACGTGTTAGGGTTATGGTAGGGGTTAGGGTTAGGGTACGCGTTAGGGTTAGGGTAGTTATTAAACCTATCCCACTCTCTAGATACCCCTTAGCACGTAAAGGAATATTATTTGGGGGTCCAGCCATGGAGAAGAGTTAGACACTAAGATAATATAAGGAACACACACATTATAAAGAAATCACATTAGGATTCTCTTTTTAAGCTGTTCCTTAAAACACTAGTGCTTAGGAAATCTATTGGAGGCAGAAGCAGTCAAGGGTAGCCTAGGGTTAGGGTTAGGCTTAGGGTTAGGCTTAGGGTACGGCTTAGGGTACGGGTTCGGGGAGGGCTTCGGGTACGGCGTAGGGTATGTGTTAGGGTTAGGGTTAGGGTTAGTGTTAGGGTTAGGGCTCGGTTTAGGGTACGGTTTAGGATTAGGGTACGTGTTAGGGTTAGGGTAGCGGTTAGCGTTAGGGTACACGTTAGGGTTAGGGTAGTGATTAAACCTATCCCACTCTCTAGTTACCCCTTAGCACGTAAAGGAATATTATTTGGGGGTCCAGCCATGGAGAAGAGTTTAGACACTAGGATAAGATAAGGAACACACCCATTATAAAGAAATCACATTAGGATTCTCTTTTTAAGCTGTTCCTTAAAACACTAGTGCTTAGGAAATCTATTGGACGCAGAAGCAGTCAAGGGTAGCCTACGGTTAGGGTTAGGCTTAGGGTTAGGCTTAGGGTACGGCTTAGGGTACGGGTTCGGGGAGGGCTTCGGGTACGGCGTAGGGTATGGGTTAGGGTTAGGGTTAGGGTTAGTGTTAGGGTTAGGGCTCGGTTTAGGGTACGGGTTAGGATTAGGGTACGTGTTAGGGTTAGGGTAGGGGTTAGGGTTAGGGTACGCGTTAGGGTTAGGGTAGTTATTAAACATATCCCACTCTCTAGATACCCCTTAGCACGTAAAGGAATATTATTTGGGGGTCCAGCCATGGAGAAGAGTTTAGACAGTAGGATAAGATAAGGAACACCCCCATTATAAAGAAATCACATTAGGATTCTCTTTTTAAGCTGTTCCTTAAAACATTAGTGCTTAGGAAATCTGTTGGAGGCAGATGCAGTCAAGGGTAGCCTAGGGTTAGGGTTAGGCTTAGGGTTAGGCTTAGGGTACGGCTTAGGGTACGGGTTCGGGGAGGGCTTCGGGTACGGCATAGGGAATGGGTTAGGGTTAGGGTTAGGGTTAGGGTTAGGGTTAGGGCTCGGTTTAGGGTACGGGTTAGGATTATGGTACGTGTTAGGGTTAGGGTAGGGGTTAGGGTTAGGGTACGCGTTAGGGTTAGGGTAGTTATTAAACCTATCCCACTCTCTAGATACCCCTTAGCACGTAAAGGAATATTATTTGGGGGTCCAGCCATGGAGAAGAGTTTAGACACTAGGATCAGATAAGGAACACACCCATTATAAAGAAATCACATTAGGATTCTCTTTTTAAGCTGTTCCTTAAAACACTAGTGCTTAGGAAATCTATTGGAGGCAGAAGCAGTCAAGGGTAGCCTAGGGTTAGGGTTAGGCTTAGGGTTAGGCTTAGGGTACGGCTTAGGGTACGGGTTCGGGGAGGGCTTCGGGTACGGCGTAGGGTATGGGTTAGGGTTAGTGTTAGGGTTAGTGTTAGGGTTAGGGCTCGGTTTAGGGTACGGGTTAGGATTAGGGTACGTTTTAGGTTTAGGGTAGCGGTTAGCGTTAGGGTACGCGTTAGGGTTAGGGTAGTTATTAAACCTATCCCACTCTCTAGTTACCCCTTAGCACGTAAAGGAATATTATTTGGGGGTCCAGCCATGGAGAAGAGTTTAGACACTAGGATCAGATAAGGAACACACCCATTATAAAGAAATCACATTAGGATTCTCTTTTTAAGCTGTTCCTTAAAACACTAGTGCTTAGGAAATCTGTTGGAGGCAGAAGCAGTCAAGGGTAGCCTAGGGTTAGGGTTAGGCTTAGGGTTAGGCTTAGGGTACGGCTTAGGGTACGGGTTCGGGGAGGGCTTCGGGTACGGCGTAGGGTATGGGTTAGGGTTAGGGTTAGGGTTAGTGTTAGGGTTAGGGCTCGGTTTAGGGTACGGGTTAGGATTAGGGTACGTGTTAGGGTTAGGGTAGGTGTTAGGGTTAGGGTACGCGTTAGGGTTAGGGTAGTTATTAAACCTATCCCACTCTCTAGATACCCCTTAGCACGTAAAGGAATATTATTTGGGGGTCCAGCCATGGAGAAGAGTTTAGACACTAGGATCAGATAAGGAACACACCCATTATAAAGAAATCACATTAGGATTCTCTTTTTAAGCTGTTCCTTAAAACTCTAGTGCTTAGGAAATATATTGGAGGCAGAAGCAGTCAAGGGTAGCCTAGGGTTACGGTTAGGCTTAGGGTACGGCTTAGGGTACGGCTTAGGGTACGGGTTCGGGGAGGGTTTCTGGTACGGCGTAGGGTATGGGTTAGGGTTAGGGTTAGGGTTAGTGTTAGGGTTAGGGCTCGGTTTAGGGTACGGGTTAGGATTAGGGTACGTGTTAGGGTTAGGGTAGGGGTTAGGTTTAGGGTACGCGTTAGGGTTAGGGTAGTTATTAAACCTATCCCACTCTCTAGATACCCCTTAGCACGTAAAGGAATATTATTTGGGGGTCCAGCCATGGAGAAGAGTTAGACACTAAGATAATATAAGGAACACACACATTAGAAAGAAATCACATTAGGATTCTCTTTTTAAGCTGTTCCTTAAAACACTAGTGCTTAGGAAACCTATTGGAGGCAGAAGCAGTCAAGGGTAGCCTAGGGTTAGGGTTAGGCTTAGGGTTAGGCTTAGGGTACGGCTTAGGGTACGGGTTCGGGGAGGGCTTCGGGTACCGCGTAGGGTATGGGTTAGGGTTAGGGTTAGGGTTAGTGTTAGGGTTAGGGCTCGGTTTAGGGTACGGGTTAGGATTAGGGTACGGGTTAGGGTTAGGGTAGGGGTTAGGGTTATGGTACGCGTTAGGGTTAGGGTAGTGATTAAACCTATCCCACTCTCTAGATACCCCTTAGCACATAAAGGAATATTATTTGGGGGTCCAGCCATGGAGAAGAGTTTAGACACTAGGATTAGATAAGGAACACACCCATTATAAATAAATCACATTAGGATTCTCTTTTTAAGCTGTTCCTTAAAACACTAGTGCTTAGGAAATCTATTGGAGGCAGAAGCAGTCAAGGGTAGCCTAGGGTTAGGGTTAGGCTTAGGTTTAGGCCTAGGGTACGGCTTAGGGTACGGGTTCGGGGAGAGCTTCGGGTACGGCGTAGGGTATGGGTTAGGGTTAGGGTTAGGGTTAGTGTTAGGGTTAGGGCTCAGTTTAGGGTACGGGTTCGGATTAGGGTACGTGTTAGGGTTAGGGTAGCGGTTAGCGTTAGGGTACGCGTTAGGGTTAGGGTAGTTATTAAACCTATCCCACTCTCTAGTTACCCCTTAGCACGTAAAGGAATATTATTTGGGGGTCCAGCCATGGAGAAGAGTTTAGACACTAGGATAAGATAAGGAACACACCCATTATAAAGAAATCACATTAGGATTCTCTTTTTAAGCTGTTCCTTAAAACACTAGTGCTTAGGAAATCTATTGGAGGTAGAAGAAGTCAAGGGTAGCCTAGGGTTAGGGTTAGGCTTAGGGTTAGGCTTAGGGTACGGCTTAGGGTACGGGTTCGGGGAGGGCTTCTGGTACGGCGTAGGGTATGGGTTAGGGTTAGGGTTAGGGTTAGTGTTAGGGTTAGGGCTCGGTTTAGGGTACGGGTTAGGATTAGGGTACGTGTTAGGGTTAGGGTAGGGGTTAGGGTTAGGGTACGCGTTAGGGTTAGGGTAGTTAATAAACATATCCCACTCTCTAGATACCCCTTAGCACGTAAAGGAATATTATTTGTGGGTTCTGCCATGGAGAAGAGTTTAGACACTAGGATCAGATAAGAACACACCAATTATAAAGAAATCACATTAGGATTCTCTTTTTAAGCTGTTCCTTAAAACACTAGTGCTTAGGAAATATATTGGAGGCAGAAGCAGTCAAGGGTAGCCTAGGGTTAGGGTTACGCTTAGGGTTAGGCTTAGGGTACGGCTTAGGGTACGGGTTCGGGGAGGGTTTCGGGTACGGCGTAGGGTATGGGTTAGAGTTAGGGTTAGGGCTCGGTTTAGGGTACAGGTTAGGATTAGGGTACGTGTTAGGGTTAGGGTAGGGGTTAGGGTTAGGGTACGCGTTAGGGTTAGGGTAGTTATTAAACCTATCCCACTCTCTAGTTACCCCTTAGCACGTAAAGGAATATTATTTGGGGGTCCAGCCATGGAGAAGAGTTTAGACTCTAAGATAATATAAGGAACACACACATTATAAAGAAATCACATTAGGATTCTCTTTTTAAGCTGTTCCTTAAAACACTAGTGCTTAGGAAATCTATTGGAGGCAGAAGCAGTCAAGGGTAGCCTAGGGTTAGGGTTAGGCTTAGGGGTAGGCTTAGGGTACTTCTTAGGGTACGGGTTCGGGGAGGGCTTCGGGTACGGCGTAGGGTATGGGTTAGGGTTAGGGTTAGGGTTAGTGTTAGGGTTAGGGCTCGGTTTAGGGTACGGGTTAGGATTAGGGTACGTGTTAGGGTTAGGGTAGGGGTTAGCGTTAGGGTACGCGTTAGGGTTAGGGTAGTTATTAAACCTATCCCACTCTCTAGTTACCCCTTAGCACGTAAAGGAATATTATTTGGGGGTCCAGCCATGGAGAAGAGTTTAGACACTAGGATAAGATAAGGAACACACCCATTATAAAGAAATCACATTAGGATTCTCTTCTTAAGCTGTTCCTTAAAACACTAGTGCTTAGGAAATCTATTGGAGGCAGAAGCAGTCAAGGGTAGCCTAGGGTTAGGGTTAGGCTTAGGGTTAGGCTTAGGGTACGGCGTATGGTACGGGTTCGGGGAGGGTTTCGGGTACTGCGTAGGGTATGGGTTAGGGTTAGGGTTAGGGTTAGTGTTAGGGTTAGCGCTCGGTTTAGGGTACGGGTTAGGATTAGGGTACGTGTTAGGGTTAGGGTAGGGGTTAGGGTTAGGGTACGCGTTAGGGTTAGGGAAGTTATTAAACCTATCCCACTCTCTAGTTACCCCTTAGCACGTAAAGGAATATTATTTGGGGGTCCAGCCATGGAGAAGAGTTTAGACACTAGGATAAGATAAGGAACACACCCATTATAAAGAAATCACATTAGGATTCTCTTTTTAAGCTGTTCCTTAAAACACTAGTGCTTAGGAAATCTATTGGAGGCAGAAGCAGTCAAGGGTAGCCTAGGGTTAGGGTTAGGCTTAGGGTTAGGTTTAGGGTACAGCTTAGGGTACGGGTTCGGTGAGGGCTTCGGGTATGGCGTAGGGTATGGGTTAGGGTTAGGGTTAGTGTTAGTGTTAGGGTTAGGGCTCGGTTTAGGGTACGGGTTAGGATTAGGGTACGTGTTAGGGTTAGGGTAGGGGTTAGGGTTAGGGTACGCGTTACGGTTAGGGTAGTTATTAAACGTGTCCCACTCTCTAGATACCCCTTAGCACGTAAAGGAATATTATTTGGGGGTCCAGCCATGGAGAAGAGTTTAGACACTAGGATAAGATAAGGAACACACCCATTATAAAGAAATCACATTAGGATTATCTTCTTAAGCTGTTCCTTAAAACACTAGTGCTTAGGAAATCTATTGGAGGCAGAAGCAGTCAAGGGTAGCCTAGGGTTAGGGTTAGGCTTAGGGTTAGGCTTAGGGTACGGCTTAGGGTACAGGTTCGGGGAGGGCTTCGTGTACGGCGTAGGGTATGGGTTAGGGGTAGGGTTAGGGTTAGTGTTAGGGTTAGGGCTCGGTTTAGGGTACGGGTTAGGATTAGGGTACGTGTTAGGGTTAGGGTAGGGGTTAGGGTTAGGGTACGCGTTACGGTTAGGGTAGTGATTAAACCTATCCCACTCTCTAGATACCCCTTAGCACGTAAAGGAATATTATTTTGGGGTCCAGCCATGGAGAAGAGTTTAGAAACTAAGATAATATAAGGAACACACACATTATAAAGAAATCACATTAGGATTCTCTTTTTAAGCTGTTCCTTAAAACACTAGTGCTTAGGAAATCTATTGGAGGCAGAAGCAGTCAAGGGTAGCCTAGTGTTAGGGTTAGGCTTAGGGTTAGGCTTAGGGTACAGTTTAGGGTACGTGTTTGGGGAGGGCTTCGGGTACGGCGTAGGGTATGGGTTAGGGTTAGGGTTAGGTTTAGTGTTAGGGTTAGGGCTCGGTTTAGGGTACGGGTTAGGATTAGGGTACGTATTAGGGTTAGCGTAGGGTTTAGCGTTAGGGTACGCGTTAGGGTTAGGGTAGTTATTAAACCTATCCCACTCTCTAGTTACCCCTTAGCACGTAAAGGAATATTATTTGGGGGTCCAGCCATGGAGAAGAGTTTAGACACTAGGATAAGATAAGGAACACACCCATTATAAAGAAATCACATTAGGATTCTCTTTTTAAGCTGTTCCTTAAAACACTAGTGCTTAGGAAATCTATTGGAGGCAGAAGCAGTCAAGGGTAGACTAGGGTTAGGGTTAGGCTTAGGGTTAGGCTTAGGGTACGGCTTAGGGTACGGGTTCGGGGAGGGCTTCGGGTACGGCGTAGGGTATGGGTTAGGGTTAGGGTTAGGGTTAGTGTTAGGGTTAGGGCTCGGTTTAGGGTACGGGTTAGGATTAGGGTACGTGTTAGGGTTAGGGTTGGGGTTAGGGTTAGTGTACGCGTTAGGGATAGGGTAGTGATTAAACCTATCCCACTCTCTAGATACCCCTTAGCACATAAAAGAATATTATTTGGGGTTCCAGCCATGGAGAAGAGTTTAGACACTAGGATTAGATAAGGAACACACCCATTATAAAGAAATCACATTAGGATTCTCTTTTTAAGCTGTTCCTTAAAACACTAGTGCTTAGGAAATCTATTGGAGGCAGAA
Source organism: Balaenoptera physalus (assembly GCF_965194825.1). Classification (NCBI taxonomy): domain Eukaryota; kingdom Metazoa; phylum Chordata; class Mammalia; order Artiodactyla; family Balaenopteridae; genus Balaenoptera; species Balaenoptera physalus. The sequence goes on from NW_028126471.1 coordinate 1,967,686, forward strand.
GAAGTCAAGGGTAGCCTAGGGTTAGGGTTAGGCTTAGGGTTAGGCTTAGGGTACGGTTTAGGGTACGGGTTTGGGGAGAGCTTCGGGTACGGCGTAGGGTATGGGTTAGAGTTAGGGTTAGGGTTAGTGTTAGGGTTAGGGCTCGGTTTAGGGTACGGGTTAGGATTAGGGTACGTGTTAGGGCTAGGGTAGGGGTTAGGGTTAGGGTACGCGTTAGGGTTAGGGTAGTGATTAAACCTATCCCACTCTCTAGATACCCCTTAGCACATAAAGGAATATTATTTGGGGGTCCAGCCATGGAGAAGAGTTTAGACACTAGGATTAGATAAGGAACACACCCATTATAAAGAAATCACATTAGGATTCTCTTTTTAAGCTGTTCCTTAAAACACTAGTGCTTAGGAAATCTATTGGAGGCAGAAGCAGTCAAGGGTAGCCTAGGGTTAGGGTTAGGCTTAGGGTTAGGCTTAGGGTACGGCTTAGGGTACGGGTTTGGGGAGGGCTTCGGGTACGGCGTAGGGTATGGGTTAGGGTTAGGGTTAGGGTTAGTCTTAGGGTTAGGGCTCGGTTTAGGGTACGGGTTAGGATTAGGGTACGTGTTAGGGTTAGGGTAGGGGTTAGGGTTAGGGTACGCGTTAGGGTTAGGGTAGTTATTAAACCTATCCCACTCTCTAGATACCCCTTAGCACGTAAAGGAATATTATTTGGGGGTCCAGCCATGGAGAAGAGTTTAGACACTAAGATAATATAAGGAACACACACATTATAAAGAAATCACATTAGGATTCTCTTTTTAAGCTGTTCCTTAAAACACTAGTGCTTAGGAAATCTATTGGAGGCAGAAGCAGTCAAGGGTAGCCTAGGGTTAGGGTTAGGCTTAGGGTTAGGCTTAGGGTACGGCTTAGGGTACGGGTTCGGGGAGGGCTTCGGGTACGGCGTAGGGTATGGGTTAGGGTTAGGGTTAGGGTTAGTGTTAGGGTTAGGGCTCGGTTTAGGGTACGGGTTAGGATTAGGGTACGTGTTAGGGCTAGGGTACGTGTTAGGGTTAGGGTACGCGTTAGGGTTAGGGTAGTGATTAAACCTATCCCACTCTCTAGATACCCCTTAGCACATAAAGGAATATTATTTGGGGGTCCAGCCATGGAGAAGAGTTTAGACACTAGGATTAGATAAGGAACACACCCATTATAAAGAAATCACATTAGGATTCTCTTTTTAAGCTGTTCCTTAAAACACTAGTGCTTAGGAAATCTATTGGATTCACAAGCAGTCAAGGGTAGCCTAGGGTTAGGGTTAGGCTTAGGGTTAGGCTTAGGGTACGGCTTAGGGTACGTGTTCGGGGAGGGCTTCGGGTACGGCGTAGGGTATGGGTTAGGGTTAGGGTTAGGGTTAGTGTTAGGGTTAGGGCTCGGTTTAGTTTACGGGTTAGGATTAGGGTACGTGTTAGGGTTAGGGTAGGGGTTAGGGTTAGGGTACGCGTTACGGTTAGGTTAGTTATTAAACCTATCCCACTCTCTAGATACCCCTTAGCACGTAAAGGAATATTATTTGGGGGTCCAGCCATGGAGAAGAGTTTAGGCACTAAGATAAGATAAGGAACACACCCATTATAAAGAAATCACATTAGGATTCTCTTTTTAAGCTGTTCCTTAAAACACTAGTGCTTAGGAAATCTATTGGAGGCAGAAGCAGTCAAGGGTAGCCTAGGGTTAGGGTTAGGCTTAGGGTTAGGCTTAGGGTACGCCTTAGGGTACGGGTTCGGGGAGGGCTTCGGGTACGGCGTAGGGTATGGGTTAGGGTTAGGGTTAGGGTTAGTGTTAGGGTAAGGGCTCGGTTTAGGGTACGGGTTAGGATTAGGGTACGTGTTAGGGTTAGGATAGGGGTTAGGGTTAGGGTACGCGTTAGGGTTAGGGTAGTTATTAAACCTATCCCACTCTCTACATACCCCTTAGCACGTAAAGGAATATTATTTGGGGGTCCAGCCATGGAGAAGAGTTTAGACACTAAGATAATATAAGGAACACACACATTATAAAGAAATCATATTAGGATTCTCTTTTTAAGCTGTTCATTAAAGCCCTAGTGCTTAGGAAATCTATTGGAGGCAGAAGCAGTCAAGGGTAGCCTAGGGTTAGGTTTAGGCTTAGGGTTAGGCTTAGGGTACGGCTTAGGGTACGGGTTTGGGGAGGGCTTCGGGTACAGCGTAGGGTATGGGTTAGGGTTAGGGTTAGGGTTAGTGTTAGGGTTAGGGCTCGGTTTAGGGTACGGGATAGGATTAGGGTACGTGTTAGGGTTAGGGTAGGGGTTAGGGTTAGGGTACGCGTTAGGGTTAGGGTAGTTATTAAACCTATCCCACTCTCTAGATACCCCTTAGCACGTAAAGGAATATTATTTGGGGGTCCAGCCATGGAGAAGAGTTTAGACACTAAGATAATATAAGGAACACACACATTATAAAGAAATCACATTAGGATTCTCTTTTTAAGCTGTTCCTTAAAACACTAGTGCTTAGGAAATCTATTGGAGGCAGAAGCAGTCAAGGGTAGCCTAGGGTTAGGGTTAGGCTTAGGGTTAGGCTTAGGGTACGGCTTAGGGTACGGGTTCGGGGAGGGCTTCGGGTACGGCGTAGGGTATGGGTTAGGGTTAGGGTTAGGGTTAGTGTTAGGGTTAGGGCTCGGTTTAGGGTACGGGTTAGGATTAGGGTACGTGTTAGGGTTAGGGTAGGGGTTAGGGATAGGGTACGCGTTAGGGTTAGGGTAGTGATTAAACCTATCCCACTCTCTAGATACCCCTTAGCACGTAAAGGAATATTATTTGGGGGTCCAGCCATGGAGAAGAGTTTAGGCACTAAGATAAGATAAGGAACACACCCATTATAAAGAAATCACATTAGGATTCTCTTTTTAAGCTGTTCCTTAAAACACTAGTGCTTAGGAAATCTATTGGAGGCAGAAGCAGTCAAGGGTAGCCTTGGGTTAGGGTTAGGCTTAGGGTTAGGCTTAGGGTACGCCTTAGGGTACGGGTTCGGGGAGGGCTTCGGGTACGGCGTAGGGTATGGGTTAGGGTTAGGGTTAGGGTTAGTGTTAGGGTAAGGGCTCGGTTTAGGGTACGGGTTAGGATTAGGGTACGTGTTAGGGTTAGGGTAGGGGTTAGGGTTAGGGTACGCGTTAGGGTTAGGGTAGTTATTAAACCTATCCCACTCTCTACATACCCCTTAGCACGTAAAGGAATATTATTTGGGGGTCCAGCCATGGAGAAGAGTTTAGACACTAAGATAATATAAGGAACACACACATTATAAAGAAATCACATTAGGATTCTCTTTTTAAGCTGTTCCTTAAAGCCCTAGTGCTTAGGAAATCTATTGGAGGCAGAAGCAGTCAAGGGTAGCCTAGGGTTAGGGTTAGGCTTAGGGTTAGGCTTAGGGTACGGCTTAGGGTACGGGTTTGGGGAGGGCTTCGGGTACGGCGTAGGGTATGGGTTAGGGTTAGGGTTAGGGTTAGTCTTAGGGTTAGGGCTCGGTTTAGGGTACGGGTTAGGATTAGGGTACGTGTTAGGGTTAGGGTAGGGGTTAGGGTTAGGGTACGCGTTAGGGTTAGGGTAGTTATTAAACCTATCCCACTCTCTAGATACCCCTTAGCACGTAAAGGAATATTATTTGGGGGTCCAGCCATGGAGAAGAGTTTAGACACTAAGATAATATAAGGAACACACACATTATAAAGAAATCACATTAGGATTCTCTTTTTAAGCTGTTCCTTAAAACACTAGTGCTTAGGAAATCTATTGGAGGCAGAAGCAGTCAAGTGTAGCCTAGGGTTAGGGTTAGGCTTAGGGTTAGGCTTAGGGTACGGCTTAGGGTACGGGTTCGGGGAGGGCTTCGGGTACGGCGTAGGGTATGGGTTAGGGTTAGGGTTAGGGTTAGTGTTAGGGTTAGGGCTCGGTTTAGGGTACGGGTTAGGATTAGGGTACGTGTTAGGGCTAGGGTACGGGTTAGGGTTAGGGTACGCGTTAGGGTTAGGGTAGTGATTAAACCTATCCCACTCTCTAGATACCCCTTAGCACATAAAGGAATATTATTTGGGGGTCCAGCCATGGAGAAGAGTTTAGACACTAGGATTAGATAAGGAACACACCCATTATAAAGAAATCACATTAGGATTCTCTTTTTAAGCTGTTCCTTAAAACACTAGTGCTTAGGAAATCTATTGGATTCACAAGCAGTCAAGGGTAGCCTAGGGTTAGGGTTAGGCTTAGGGTTAGGCTTAGGGTACGGCTTAGGGTATGTGTTCGGGGAGGGCTTCGGGTACGGCGTAGGGTATGGGTTAGGGTTAGGGTTAGGGTTAGTGTTAGGGTTAGGGCTCGGTTTAGTTTACGGGTTAGGATTAGGGTACGTGTTAGGGTTAGGGTAGGGGTTAGGGTTAGGGTACGCGTTACGGTTAGGGTAGTTATTAAACCTATCCCACTCTCTAGATACCCCTTAGCACGTAAAGGAATATTATTTGGGGGTCCAGCCATGGAGAAGAGTTTAGGCACTAAGATAAGATAAGGAACACACCCATTATAAAGAAATTACATTAGGATTCTCTTTTTAAGCTGTTCTTTAAAACACTAGTGCTTAGGAAATCTATTGGAGGCAGAAGCAGTCAAGGGTAGCCTAGGGTTAGGGTTAGGCTTAGGGTTAGGCTTAGGGTACGCCTTAGGGTACGGGTTCGGGGAGGGCTTTGGGTACGGCGTAGGGTATGGGTTAGGGTTAGGGTTAGGGTTAGTGTTAGGGTAAGGGCTCGGTTTAGGGTACGGGTTAGAATTAGGGTACGTGTTAGGGTTAGGGTAGGGGTTAGGGTTAGGGTACGCGTTAGGGTTAGGGTAGTTATTAAACCTATCCCACTCTCTACATACCCCTTAGCACGTAAAGGAATATTATTTGGGGGTCCAGCCATGGAGAAGAGTTTAGACACTAAGATAATATAAGGAACACACACATTATAAAGAAATCACATTAGGATTCTCTTTTTAAGCTGTTCCTTAAAGCCCTAGTGTTAGGAAATCTATTGGAGGCAGAAGCAGTCAAGGGTAGCCTAGGGTTAGGGTTAGGCTTAGGGTACGGCTTAGGGTACGGGTTTGGGGAGGGCTTCGGGTACGGCGTAGGGTATGGGTTAGGGTTAGGGTGAGGGTTAGTGTTAGGGTTAGGGCTCGGTTTAGGGTACGGGTTAGGATTCGGGTACGTGTTAGGGTTAGGGTAGGGGTTAGGGTTAGGGTACGCGTTAGGGTTAGGGTAGTTATTAAACCTATCCCACTCTCTAGATACCCCTTAGCACGTAAAGGAATATTATTTGGGGGTCCAGCCATGGAGAAGAGTTTAGACACTAAGATAAAATAAGGAACACACACATTATAAAGAAATCACATTAGGATTCTCTTTTTAAGCTGTTCCTTAAAATACTAGTGCTTAGGAAATCTATTGGAGGCAGAAGCAGTCAAGGGTAGCCTAGGGTTAGGGTTAGGCTTAGGGTTAGGCTTAGGGTACGGCTTAGGGTACGGGTTCGGGGAGGGCTTCGGGTACGGCGTAGGGTATGGGTTAGGGTTAGGGTTAGGGTTAGTGTTAGGGTTAGGGCTCGGTTTAGGGTACGGGTTAGGATTAGGGTACGTGTTAGGGCTAGGGTAGGGGTTAGGGTTAGGGTACGCGTTAGGGTTAGGGTAGTGATTAAACCTATCCCACTCTCTAGATACCCCTTAGCACATAAAGGAATATTATTTGGGGGTCCAGCCATGGAGAAGAGTTTAGACACTAGGATTAGATAAGGAACACACCCATTATAAAGAAATCACATTAGGATTCTCTTTTTAAGCTGTTCCTTAAAACACTAGTGCTTAGGAAATCTATTGGAGGCAGAAGCAGTCAAGGGTAGCCTAGGGTTAGGGTTAGGCTTAGGGTTAGGCTTAGGGTACGGCTTAGGGTACGTGTTCGGGGAGGGCTTCGGGTACGGCGTAGGGTATGGGTTAGGGTTAGGGTTAGTGTTAGGGTTAGGGCTCGGTTTAGGGTACGGGTTAGGATTAGGGTACGTGTTAGGGTTAGGGTAGGGGTTAGCGTTAGGGTACGCGTTAGGGTTAGGGTAGTTATTAAACCTATCCCACTCTCTAGATACTCCTTAGCACGTAAAGGAATATTATTTGGGTGTCCAGGCATGGAGAAGAGTTTAGACACTAAGATAATATAAGGAACACACACATTATAAAGAAATCACATTAGGATTCTCTTTTTAAGCTGTTCCTTAAAACCCTAGTGCTTAGGAAATCTATTGGAGGCAGAAGCAGTCAAGGGTAGCCTAGGGTTACGGTTAGGCTTAGGGTTAGGCTTAGGGTACGGCTTAGGGTACGGGTTTGGGGAGGGCTTCGGGTACGGCGTAGGGTATGGGTTAGGGTTAGGGTTAGGGTTAGTGTTAGGGTTAGGGCTCGGTTTAGGGTACGGGTTAGGATTAGGGTACGTGTTAGGGTTAGGGTAGGGGTTGGGGTTACGGTATGCGTTAGGGTTAGGGTAGTTATTAAACATATCCCACTCTCTAGATACCCCTTAGCACGTAAAGGAATATTATTTGGGGGTCCAGCCATGGAGAAGAGTTTAGACACTAGGATCAGATAAGGAACACACCCATTATAAAGAAATCACATTAGGATTCTCTTTTTAAGCTGTTCCTTAAAACACTAGTGCTTAGGAAATATATTGGAGGCAGAAGCAGTCAAGGGTAGCCTAGGGTTAGGGTTAGGCTTAGGGTACGGCTTAGGGTACGGCTTAGGGTACGGGTTCGGGGAGGGCTGCGGGTACGGCGTAGGGTATGGGTTAGGGTTAGGGTTAGGGTTAGTGTTAGGGCTCGGTTTAGGGTACGGGTTTGGATTAGGGTACATGTTAGGGTTAGGGTAGGGGTTAGTGTTAGGGTACACGTTACGGTTAGGGTAGTTATTAAACCTATCCCACTCTCTAGATACCCCTTAGCACGTAAAGGAATATTATTTGGGGGTCCAGCCATGGAGAAGAGTTTAGACACTAAGATAATATAAGGAACACACACATTATAAAGAAATCACATTAGGATTCTCTTTTTAAGCTGTTCCTTAAAACACTAGTGCTTAGGAAATCTATTGGAGGCAGAAGCAGTCAAGGGTAGCCTAGGGTTAGGGTTAGGCTTAGGGGTAGGCTTAGGGTACGGCTTAGGGTACGGGTTCGGGGAGGGCTTCGGGTACGGCGTAGGGTATGGGTTAGGGTTAGGGTTAGGGTTAGTGTTAGGGTTAGGGCTCGGTTTAGGGTACGGGTTAGGATTAGGGTACGTGTTAGGTTTAGGGTAGCGGTTAGCGTTAGGGTACGCGTTAGGGTTAGGGTAGTTATTAAACCTATCCCACTCTCTAGTTACCCCTTAGCACGTAAAGGAATATTATTTGGGGGTCCAGCCATGGAGAAGAGTTTAGACACTAGGATCAGATAAGGAACACACCCATTATAAAGACATCACATTAGGATTCTCTTTTTAAGCTGTTCCTTAAAACACTAGTGCTTAGGAAATCTGTTGGAGGCAGAAGCAGTCAAGGGTAGCCTAGGGTTAGGGTTAGGCTTAGGGTTAGGCTTAGGGTACGGCTTAGGGTACGGGTTCGGGGAGGGCTTCGGGTACGGCGTAGGGTATGGGTTAGGGTTAGGGTTAGGGTTAGTGTTAGGGTTAGGGCTCGGTTTAGGGTACGGGTTAGGATTAGGGTACGTGTTAAGGTTAGGGTAGGGGTTAGGGTTAGGGTACGCTTTAGGGTTAGGGTAGTTATTAAACATATCCCACTCTCTAGATACCCCTTAGCACGTAAAGGAATATTATTTGGGGGTCCAGCCATGGAGAAGAGTTTAGACACTAGGATCAGATAAGGAACACACCCATTATAAAGAAATCTCATTAGGATTCTCTTTTTAAGCTGTTCCTTAAAACTCTAGTGCTTAGGAAATATATTGGAGGCAGAAGCAGTCAAGGGTAGCCTAGGGTTAGGGTTAGGCTTAGGGTTAGGCTTAGGGTACGCCTTAGGGTACGGGTTCGGGGAGGGTTTCTGGTACGGCGTAGGGTATGGGTTAGGGTTAGGGTTAGGGTTAGTGTTAGGGTTAGGGCTCGGTTTAGGGTACGGGTTAGGATTAGGGTACGTGTTAGGGTTATGGTTGGGGTTAGGGTTAGGGTACGCGTTAGGGTTAGGGTAGTTATTAAACCTATCCCACTCTCTAGATACCCCTTAGCACGTAAAGGAATATTATTTGGGGGTCCAGCCATGGAGAAGAGTTAGACACTAAGATAATATAAGGAACACACACATTATAAAGAAATCACATTAGGATTCTCTTTTTAAGCAGTTCCTTAAAACACTAGTGCTTAGGAAATCTATTGGAGGCAGAAGCAGTCAAGGGTAGCCTAGGGTTAGGGTTAGGCTTAGGGTTAGGCTTAGGGTACGGCTTAGGGTACGGGTTCGGGGAGGGCTTCGGGTACGGCGTAGGGTATGGGTTAGGGTTAGGGTTAGGGTTAGTGTTAGGGTTAGGGCTCGGTTTAGGGTACGGTTTAGGATTAGGGTACGTGTTAGGGTTAGGGTAGCGGTTAGCGTTAGGGTACACGTTAGGGTTAGGGTAGTGATTAAACCTATCCCACTCTCTAGTTACCCCTTAGCACGTAAAGGAATATTATTTGGGGGTCCAGCCATGGAGAAGAGTTTAGACACTAGGATAAGATAAGGAACACACCCATTATAAAGAAATCACATTAGGATTCTCTTTTTAAGCTGTTCCTTAAAACACTAGTGCTTAGGAAATCTATTGGACGCAGAAGCAGTCAAGGGTAGCCTACGGTTAGGGTTAGGCTTAGGGTTAGGCTTAGGGTACGGCTTAGGGTACGGGTTCGGGGTGGGCTTCGGGTACGGCGTAGGGTATGGGTTAGGGTTAGGGTTAGGGTTAGTGTTAGGGTTAGGGCTCGGTTTAGGGTACGGGTTAGGATTAGGGTACGTGTTAGGGTTAGGGTAGGGGTTAGGGTTAGGGTACGCGTTAGGGTTAGGGTAGTTATTAAACCTATCCCACTCTCTAGATACCCCTTAGCACGTAAAGGAATATTATTTGGGGGTCCAGCCATGGAGAAGAGTTAGACACTAAGATAATATAAGGAACACACACATTAGAAAGAAATCACATTAGGATTCTCTTTTTAAGCTGTTCCTTAAAACACTAGTGCTTAGGAAACCTATTGGAGGCAGAAGCAGTCAAGGGTAGCCTAGGGTTAGGGTTAGGCTTAGGGTTAGGCTTAGGGTACGGCTTAGGGTACGGGTTCGGGGAGGGCTTCGGGTACCGCGTAGGGTATGGTTTAGGGTTAGGGTTAGGGTTAGTGTTAGGGTTAGGGCTCGGTTTAGGGTACGGGTTAGGATTAGGGTACGGGTTAGGGTTAGGGTAGGGGTTAGGGTTATGGTACGCGTTAGGGTTAGGGTAGTGATTAAACCTATCCCACTCTCTAGATACCCCTTAGCACATAAAGGAATATTATTTGGGGGTCCAGCCATGGAGAAGAGTTTAGACACTAGGATTAGATAAGGAACACACCCATTATAAATAAATCACATTAGGATTCTCTTTTTAAGCTGTTCCTTAAAACACTAGTGCTTAGGAAATCTATTGGAGGCAGAAGCAGTCAAGGGTAGCCTAGGGTTAGGGTTAGGCTTAGGTTTAGGCCTAGGGTACGGCTTAGGGTACGGGTTCGGGGAGAGCTTCGGGTACGGCGTAGGGTATGGGTTAGGGTTAGGGTTAGGGTTAGTGTTAGGGTTAGGGCTCGGTTTAGGGTACGGGTTCGGATTAGGGTACGTGTTAGGGTTAGGGTAGCGGTTAGCGTTAGGGTACGCGTTAGGGTTAGGGTAGTTATTAAACCTATCCCACTCTCTAGTTACCCCTTAGCACGTAAAGGAATATTATTTGGGGGTCCAGCCATGGAGAAGAGTTTAGACACTAGGATAAGATAAGGAACACACCCATTATAAAGAAATCACATTAGGATTCTCTTTTTAAGCTGTTCCTTAAAACACTAGTGCTTAGGAAATCTATTGGAGGTAGAAGAAGTCAAGGGTAGCCTAGGGTTAGGGTTAGGCTTAGGGTTAGGCTTAGGGTACGGCTTAGGGTACGGTTTCGGGGAGGGCTTCTGGTACGGCGTAGGGTATGGGTTAGGGTTAGGGTTAGGGTTAGTGTTAGGGTTAGGGCTCGGTTTAGGGTACGGGTTAGGATTAGGGTACGTGTTAGGGTTAGGGTAGGGGTTAGGGTTAGGGTACGCGTTAGGGTTAGGGTAGTTAATAAACATATCCCACTCTCTAGATACCCCTTAGCACGTAAAGGAATATTATTTGTGGGTTCTGCCATGGAGAAGAGTTTAGACACTAGGATCAGATAAGAACACACCAATTATAAAGAAATCACATTAGGATTCTCTTTTTAAGCTGTTCCTTAAAACACTAGTGCTTAGGAAATATATTGGAGGCAGAAGCAGTCAAGGGTAGCCTAGGGTTAGGGTTACGCTTAGGGTTAGGCTTAGGGTACGGCTTAGGGTACGGGTTCGGGGAGGGTTTCGGGTACGGCGTAGGGTATGGGTTAGAGTTAGGGTTAGGGCTCGGTTTAGGGTACAGGTTAGGATTAGGGTACGTGTTAGGGTTAGGGTAGGGGTTAGGGTTAGGGTACGCGTTAGGGTTAGGGTAGTTATTAAACCTATCCCACTCTCTAGATACCCCTTAGCACGTAAAGGAATATTATTTGGGGGTCCAGCCATGGAGAAGAGTTTAGACACTAAGATAATATAAGGAACACACACATTATAAAGAAATCACATTAGGATTCTCTTTTTAAGCTGTTCCTTAAAACACTAGTGCTTAGGAAATCTACTGGAGGCAGAAGCAGTCAAGGGTAGCCTAGGGTTAGGGTTAGGCTTAGGGTTAGGCTTAGGGTACGGCTTAGGGTACGGGTTCGGGGAGGGCTTCGGGTACGGCGTAGGGTATGGGTTAGGGTTAGGGTTACGGTTAGTGTTAGGGTTAGGGCTCGGTTTAGGGTACGGGTTAGGATTAGGGTACGTGTTAGGGTTAGGGTAGGGGTTAGGGTTAGGGTACGCGTTAGGGTTAGGGTAGTTATTAAACCTATCCCACTCTCTAGTTACCCCTTAGCACGTAAAGGAATATTATTTGGGGGTCCAGCCATGGAGAAGAGTTTAGACTCTAAGATAATATAAGGAACACACACATTATAAAGAAATCACATTAGGATTCTCTTTTTAAGCTGTTCCTTAAAACACTAGTGCTTAGGAAATCTATTGGAGGCAGAAGCAGTCAAGGGTAGCCTAGGGTTAGGGTTAGGCTTAGGGGTAGGCTTAGGGTACTTCTTAGGGTACGGGTTCGGGGAGGGCTTCGGGTACGGCGTAGGGTATGGGTTAGGGTTAGGGTTAGGGTTAGTGTTAGGGTTAGGGCTCGGTTTAGGGTACGGGTTAGGATTAGGGTACGTGTTAGGGTTAGGGTAGGGGTTAGCGTTAGGGTACGCGTTAGGGTTAGGGTAGTTATTAAACCTATCCCACTCTCTAGTTACCCCTTAGCACGTAAAGGAATATTATTTGGGGGTCCAGCCATGGAGAAGAGTTTAGACACTAGGATAAGATAAGGAACACACCCATTATAAAGAAATCACATTAGGATTCTCTTCTTAAGCTGTTCCTTAAAACACTAGTGCTTAGGAAATCTATTGGAGGCAGAAGCAGTCAAGGGTAGCCTAGGGTTAGGGTTAGGCTTAGGGTTAGGCTTAGGGTACGGCGTATGGTACGGGTTCGGGGAGGGTTTCGGGTACTGCGTAGGGTATGGGTTAGGGTTAGGGTTAGGGTTAGTGTTAGGGTTAGCGCTCGGTTTAGGGTACGGGTTAGGATTAGGGTACGTGTTAGGGTTAGGGTAGGGGTTAGGGTTAGGGTACGCGTTAGGGTTAGGGAAGTTATTAAACCTATCCCACTCTCTAGTTACCCCTTAGCACGTAAAGGAATATTATTTGGGGGTCCAGCCATGGAGAAGAGTTTAGACACTAGGATAAGATAAGGAACACACCCATTATAAAGAAATCACATTAGGATTCTCTTTTTAAGCTGTTCCTTAAAACACTAGTGCTTAGGAAATCTATTGGAGGCAGAAGCAGTCAAGGGTAGCCTAGGGTTAGGGTTAGGCTTAGGGTTAGGTTTAGGGTACAGCTTAGGGTACGGGTTCGGTGAGGGCTTCGGGTATGGCGTAGGGTATGGGTTAGGGTTAGGGTTAGTGTTAGTGTTAGGGTTAGGGCTCGGTTTAGGGTACGGGTTAGGATTAGGGTACGTGTTAGGGTTAGGGTAGGGGTTAGGGTTAGGGTACGCGTTACGGTTAGGGTAGTTATTAAACGTGTCCCACTCTCTAGATACCCCTTAGCACGTAAAGGAATATTATTTGGGGGTCCAGCCATGGAGAAGAGTTTAGACACTAGGATAAGATAAGGAACACACCCATTATAAAGAAATCACATTAGGATTATCTTCTTAAGCTGTTCCTTAAAACACTAGTGCTTAGGAAATCTATTGGAGGCAGAAGCAGTCAAGGGTAGCCTAGGGTTAGGGTTAGGCTTAGGGTTAGGCTTAGGGTACGGCTTAGGGTACAGGTTCGGGGAGGGCTTCGTGTACGGCGTAGGGTATGGGTTAGGGGTAGGGTTAGGGTTAGTGTTAGGGTTAGGGCTCGGTTTAGGGTACGGGTTAGGATTAGGGTACGTGTTAGGGTTAGGGTAGGGGTTAGGGTTAGGGTACGCGTTACGGTTAGGGTAGTGATTAAACCTATCCCACTCTCTAGATACCCCTTAGCACGTAAAGGAATATTATTTTGGGGTCCAGCCATGGAGAAGAGTTTAGAAACTAAGATAATATAAGGAACACACACATTATAAAGAAATCACATTAGGATTCTCTTTTTAAGCTGTTCCTTAAAACACTAGTGCTTAGGAAATCTATTGGAGGCAGAAGCAGTCAAGGGTAGCCTAGTGTTAGGGTTAGGCTTAGGGTTAGGCTTAGGGTACAGTTTAGGGTACGTGTTTGGGGAGGGCTTCGGGTACGGCGTAGGGTATGGGTTAGGGTTAGGGTTAGGTTTAGTGTTAGGGTTAGGGCTCGGTTTAGGGTACGGGTTAGGATTAGGGTACGTATTAGGGTTAGCGTAGGGTTTAGCGTTAGGGTACGCGTTAGGGTTAGGGTAGTTATTAAACCTATCCCACTCTCTAGTTACCCCTTAGCACGTAAAGGAATATTATTTGGGGGTCCAGCCATGGAGAAGAGTTTAGACACTAGGATAAGATAAGGAACACACCCATTATAAAGAAATCACATTAGGATTCTCTTTTTAAGCTGTTCCTTAAAACACTAGTGCTTAGGAAATCTATTGGAGGCAGAAGCAGTCAAGGGTAGACTAGGGTTAGGGTTAGGCTTAGGGTTAGGCTTAGGGTACGGCTTAGGGTACGGGTTCGGGGAGGGCTTCGGGTACGGCGTAGGGTATGGGTTAGGGTTAGGGTTAGGGTTAGTGTTAGGGTTAGGGCTCGGTTTAGGGTACGGGTTAGGATTAGGGTACGTGTTAGGGTTAGGGTTGGGGTTAGGGTTAGTGTACGCGTTAGGGATAGGGTAGTGATTAAACCTATCCCACTCTCTAGATACCCCTTAGCACATAAAAGAATATTATTTGGGGTTCCAGCCATGGAGAAGAGTTTAGACACTAGGATTAGATAAGGAACACACCCATTATAAAGAAATCACATTAGGATTCTCTTTTTAAGCTGTTCCTTAAAACACTAGTGCTTAGGAAATCTATTGGAGGCAGAAGAAGTCAAGGGTAGCCTAGGGTTAGGGTTAGGCTTAGGGTTAGGCTTAGGGTACGGTTTAGGGTACGGGTTTGGGGAGAGCTTCGGGTACGGCGTAGGGTATGGGTTAGAGTTAGGGTTAGGGTTAGTGTTAGGGTTAGGGCTCGGTTTAGGGTACGGGTTAGGATTAGGGTACGTGTTAGGGCTAGGGTAGGGGTTAGGGTTAGGGTACGCGTTAGGGTTAGGGTAGTGATTAAACCTATCCCACTCTCTAGATACCCCTTAGCACATAAAGGAATATTATTTGGGGGTCCAGCCATGGAGAAGAGTTTAGACACTAGGATTAGATAAGGAACACACCCATTATAAAGAAATCACATTAGGATTCTCTTTTTAAGCTGTTCCTTAAAACACTAGTGCTTAGGAAATCTATTGGAGGCAGAAGCAGTCAAGGGTAGCCTAGGGTTAGGGTTAGGCTTAGGGTTAGGCTTAGGGTACGGCTTAGGGTACGGGTTTGGGGAGGGCTTCGGGTACGGCGTAGGGTATGGGTTAGGGTTAGGGTTAGGGTTAGTCTTAGGGTTAGGGCTCGGTTTAGGGTACGGGTTAGGATTAGGGTACGTGTTAGGGTTAGGGTAGGGGTTAGGGTTAGGGTACGCGTTAGGGTTAGGGTAGTTATTAAACCTATCCCACTCTCTAGATACCCCTTAGCACGTAAAGGAATATTATTTGGGGGTCCAGCCATGGAGAAGAGTTTAGACACTAAGATAATATAAGGAACACACACATTATAAAGAAATCACATTAGGATTCTCTTTTTAAGCTGTTCCTTAAAACACTAGTGCTTAGGAAATCTATTGGAGGCAGAAGCAGTCAAGGGTAGCCTAGGGTTAGGGTTAGGCTTAGGGTTAGGCTTAGGGTACGGCTTAGGGTACGGGTTCGGGGAGGGCTTCGGGTACGGCGTAGGGTATGGGTTAGGGTTAGGGTTAGGGTTAGTGTTAGGGTTAGGGCTCGGTTTAGGGTACGGGTTAGGATTAGGGTACGTGTTAGGGCTAGGGTACGTGTTAGGGTTAGGGTACGCGTTAGGGTTAGGGTAGTGATTAAACCTATCCCACTCTCTAGATACCCCTTAGCACATAAAGGAATATTATTTGGGGGTCCAGCCATGGAGAAGAGTTTAGACACTAGGATTAGATAAGGAACACACCCATTATAAAGAAATCACATTAGGATTCTCTTTTTAAGCTGTTCCTTAAAACACTAGTGCTTAGGAAATCTATTGGATTCACAAGCAGTCAAGGGTAGCCTAGGGTTAGGGTTAGGCTTAGGGTTAGGCTTAGGGTACGGCTTAGGGTACGTGTTCGGGGAGGGCTTCGGGTACGGCGTAGGGTATGGGTTAGGGTTAGGGTTAGGGTTAGTGTTAGGGTTAGGGCTCGGTTTAGTTTACGGGTTAGGATTAGGGTACGTGTTAGGGTTAGGGTAGGGGTTAGGGTTAGGGTACGCGTTACGGTTAGGTTAGTTATTAAACCTATCCCACTCTCTAGATACCCCTTAGCACGTAAAGGAATATTATTTGGGGGTCCAGCCATGGAGAAGAGTTTAGGCACTAAGATAAGATAAGGAACACACCCATTATAAAGAAATCACATTAGGATTCTCTTTTTAAGCTGTTCCTTAAAACACTAGTGCTTAGGAAATCTATTGGAGGCAGAAGCAGTCAAGGGTAGCCTAGGGTTAGGGTTAGGCTTAGGGTTAGGCTTAGGGTACGCCTTAGGGTACGGGTTCGGGGAGGGCTTCGGGTACGGCGTAGGGTATGGGTTAGGGTTAGGGTTAGGGTTAGTGTTAGGGTAAGGGCTCGGTTTAGGGTACGGGTTAGGATTAGGGTACGTGTTAGGGTTAGGATAGGGGTTAGGGTTAGGGTACGCGTTAGGGTTAGGGTAGTTATTAAACCTATCCCACTCTCTACATACCCCTTAGCACGTAAAGGAATATTATTTGGGGGTCCAGCCATGGAGAAGAGTTTAGACACTAAGATAATATAAGGAACACACACATTATAAAGAAATCATATTAGGATTCTCTTTTTAAGCTGTTCATTAAAGCCCTAGTGCTTAGGAAATCTATTGGAGGCAGAAGCAGTCAAGGGTAGCCTAGGGTTAGGTTTAGGCTTAGGGTTAGGCTTAGGGTACGGCTTAGGGTACGGGTTTGGGGAGGGCTTCGGGTACGGCGTAGGGTATGGGTTAGGGTTAGGGTTAGGGTTAGTGTTAGGGTTAGGGCTCGGTTTAGGGTACGGGATAGGATTAGGGTACGTGTTAGGGTTAGGGTAGGGGTTAGGGTTAGGGTACGCGTTAGGGTTAGGGTAGTTATTAAACCTATCCCACTCTCTAGATACCCCTTAGCACGTAAAGGAATATTATTTGGGGGTCCAGCCATGGAGAAGAGTTTAGACACTAAGATAATATAAGGAACACACACATTATAAAGAAATCACATTAGGATTCTCTTTTTAAGCTGTTCCTTAAAACACTAGTGCTTAGGAAATCTATTGGAGGCAGAAGCAGTCAAGGGTAGCCTAGGGTTAGGGTTAGGCTTAGGGTTAGGCTTAGGGTACGGCTTAGGGTACGGGTTCGGGGAGGGCTTCGGGTACGGCGTAGGGTATGGGTTAGGGTTAGGGTTAGGGTTAGTGTTAGGGTTAGGGCTCGGTTTAGGGTACGGGTTAGGATTAGGGTACGTGTTAGGGTTAGGGTAGGGGTTAGGGATAGGGTACGCGTTAGGGTTAGGGTAGTGATTAAACCTATCCCACTCTCTAGATACCCCTTAGCACGTAAAGGAATATTATTTGGGGGTCCAGCCATGGAGAAGAGTTTAGGCACTAAGATAAGATAAGGAACACACCCATTATAAAGAAATCACATTAGGATTCTCTTTTTAAGCTGTTCCTTAAAACACTAGTGCTTAGGAAATCTATTGGAGGCAGAAGCAGTCAAGGGTAGCCTTGGGTTAGGGTTAGGCTTAGGGTTAGGCTTAGGGTACGCCTTAGGGTACGGGTTCGGGGAGGGCTTCGGGTACGGCGTAGGGTATGGGTTAGGGTTAGGGTTAGGGTTAGTGTTAGGGTAAGGGCTCGGTTTAGGGTACGGGTTAGGATTAGGGTACGTGTTAGGGTTAGGGTAGGGGTTAGGGTTAGGGTACGCGTTAGGGTTAGGGTAGTTATTAAACCTATCCCACTCTCTACATACCCCTTAGCACGTAAAGGAATATTATTTGGGGGTCCAGCCATGGAGAAGAGTTTAGACACTAAGATAATATAAGGAACACACACATTATAAAGAAATCACATTAGGATTCTCTTTTTAAGCTGTTCCTTAAAGCCCTAGTGCTTAGGAAATCTATTGGAGGCAGAAGCAGTCAAGGGTAGCCTAGGGTTAGGGTTAGGCTTAGGGTTAGGCTTAGGGTACGGCTTAGGGTACGGGTTTGGGGAGGGCTTCGGGTACGGCGTAGGGTATGGGTTAGGGTTAGGGTTAGGGTTAGTCTTAGGGTTAGGGCTCGGTTTAGGGTACGGGTTAGGATTAGGGTACGTGTTAGGGTTAGGGTAGGGGTTAGGGTTAGGGTACGCGTTAGGGTTAGGGTAGTTATTAAACCTATCCCACTCTCTAGATACCCCTTAGCACGTAAAGGAATATTATTTGGGGGTCCAGCCATGGAGAAGAGTTTAGACACTAAGATAATATAAGGAACACACACATTATAAAGAAATCACATTAGGATTCTCTTTTTAAGCTGTTCCTTAAAACACTAGTGCTTAGGAAATCTATTGGAGGCAGAAGCAGTCAAGTGTAGCCTAGGGTTAGGGTTAGGCTTAGGGTTAGGCTTAGGGTACGGCTTAGGGTACGGGTTCGGGGAGGGCTTCGGGTACGGCGTAGGGTATGGGTTAGGGTTAGGGTTAGGGTTAGTGTTAGGGTTAGGGCTCGGTTTAGGGTACGGGTTAGGATTAGGGTACGTGTTAGGGCTAGGGTACGGGTTAGGGTTAGGGTACGCGTTAGGGTTAGGGTAGTGATTAAACCTATCCCACTCTCTAGATACCCCTTAGCACATAAAGGAATATTATTTGGGGGTCCAGCCATGGAGAAGAGTTTAGACACTAGGATTAGATAAGGAACACACCCATTATAAAGAAATCACATTAGGATTCTCTTTTTAAGCTGTTCCTTAAAACACTAGTGCTTAGGAAATCTATTGGATTCACAAGCAGTCAAGGGTAGCCTAGGGTTAGGGTTAGGCTTAGGGTTAGGCTTAGGGTACGGCTTAGGGTATGTGTTCGGGGAGGGCTTCGGGTACGGCGTAGGGTATGGGTTAGGGTTAGGGTTAGGGTTAGTGTTAGGGTTAGGGCTCGGTTTAGTTTACGGGTTAGGATTAGGGTACGTGTTAGGGTTAGGGTAGGGGTTAGGGTTAGGGTACGCGTTACGGTTAGGGTAGTTATTAAACCTATCCCACTCTCTAGATACCCCTTAGCACGTAAAGGAATATTATTTGGGGGTCCAGCCATGGAGAAGAGTTTAGGCACTAAGATAAGATAAGGAACACACCCATTATAAAGAAATTACATTAGGATTCTCTTTTTAAGCTGTTCTTTAAAACACTAGTGCTTAGGAAATCTATTGGAGGCAGAAGCAGTCAAGGGTAGCCTAGGGTTAGGGTTAGGCTTAGGGTTAGGCTTAGGGTACGCCTTAGGGTACGGGTTCGGGGAGGGCTTTGGGTACGGCGTAGGGTATGGGTTAGGGTTAGGGTTAGGGTTAGTGTTAGGGTAAGGGCTCGGTTTAGGGTACGGGTTAGAATTAGGGTACGTGTTAGGGTTAGGGTAGGGGTTAGGGTTAGGGTACGCGTTAGGGTTAGGGTAGTTATTAAACCTATCCCACTCTCTACATACCCCTTAGCACGTAAAGGAATATTATTTGGGGGTCCAGCCATGGAGAAGAGTTTAGACACTAAGATAATATAAGGAACACACACATTATAAAGAAATCACATTAGGATTCTCTTTTTAAGCTGTTCCTTAAAGCCCTAGTGTTAGGAAATCTATTGGAGGCAGAAGCAGTCAAGGGTAGCCTAGGGTTAGGGATAGGCTTAGGGTACGGCTTAGGGTACGGGTTTGGGGAGGGCTTCGGGTACGGCGTAGGGTATGGGTTAGGGTTAGGGTGAGGGTTAGTGTTAGGGTTAGGGCTCGGTTTAGGGTACGGGTTAGGATTCGGGTACGTGTTAGGGTTAGGGTAGGGGTTAGGGTTAGGGTACGCGTTAGGGTTAGGGTAGTTATTAAACCTATCCCACTCTCTAGATACCCCTTAGCACGTAAAGGAATATTATTTGGGGGTCCAGCCATGGAGAAGAGTTTAGACACTAAGATAAAATAAGGAACACACACATTATAAAGAAATCACATTAGGATTCTCTTTTTAAGCTGTTCCTTAAAATACTAGTGCTTAGGAAATCTATTGGAGGCAGAAGCAGTCAAGGGTAGCCTAGGGTTAGGGTTAGGCTTAGGGTTAGGCTTAGGGTACGGCTTAGGGTACGGGTTCGGGGAGGGCTTCGGGTACGGCGTAGGGTATGGGTTAGGGTTAGGGTTAGGGTTAGTGTTAGGGTTAGGGCTCGGTTTAGGGTACGGGTTAGGATTAGGGTACGTGTTAGGGCTAGGGTAGGGGTTAGGGTTAGGGTACGCGTTAGGGTTAGGGTAGTGATTAAACCTATCCCACTCTCTAGATACCCCTTAGCACATAAAGGAATATTATTTGGGGGTCCAGCCATGGAGAAGAGTTTAGACACTAGGATTAGATAAGGAACACACCCATTATAAAGAAATCACATTAGGATTCTCTTTTTAAGCTGTTCCTTAAAACACTAGTGCTTAGGAAATCTATTGGAGGCAGAAGCAGTCAAGGGTAGCCTAGGGTTAGGGTTAGGCTTAGGGTTAGGCTTAGGGTACGGCTTAGGGTACGTGTTCGGGGAGGGCTTCGGGTACGGCGTAGGGTATGGGTTAGGGTTAGGGTTAGTGTTAGGGTTAGGGCTCGGTTTAGGGTACGGGTTAGGATTAGGGTACGTGTTAGGGTTAGGGTAGGGGTTAGCGTTAGGGTACGCGTTAGGGTTAGGGTAGTTATTAAACCTATCCCACTCTCTAGATACTCCTTAGCACGTAAAGGAATATTATTTGGGTGTCCAGGCATGGAGAAGAGTTTAGACACTAAGATAATATAAGGAACACACACATTATAAAGAAATCACATTAGGATTCTCTTTTTAAGCTGTTCCTTAAAACCCTAGTGCTTAGGAAATCTATTGGAGGCAGAAGCAGTCAAGGGTAGCCTAGGGTTACGGTTAGGCTTAGGGTTAGGCTTAGGGTACGGCTTAGGGTACGGGTTTGGGGAGGGCTTCGGGTACGGCGTAGGGTATGGGTTAGGGTTAGGGTTAGGGTTAGTGTTAGGGTTAGGGCTCGGTTTAGGGTACGGGTTAGGATTAGGGTACGTGTTAGGGTTAGGGTAGGGGTTGGGGTTACGGTATGCGTTAGGGTTAGGGTAGTTATTAAACATATCCCACTCTCTAGATACCCCTTAGCACGTAAAGGAATATTATTTGGGGGTCCAGCCATGGAGAAGAGTTTAGACACTAGGATCAGATAAGGAACACACCCATTATAAAGAAATCACATTAGGATTCTCTTTTTAAGCTGTTCCTTAAAACACTAGTGCTTAGGAAATCTATTGGAGGCAGAAGCAGTCAAGGGTAGCCTAGGGTTAGGGTTAGGCTTAGGGTTAGGCTTAGGGTACGCCTTAGGGTACGGGTTCGGGGAGGGCTTCGGGTACGGCGTAGGGTATGGGTTAGGGTTAGGGTTAGGGTTAGTGTTAGGGTAAGGGCTCGGTTTAGGGTACGGGTTAGGATTAGGGTACGTGTTAGGGTTAGGATAGGGGTTAGGGTTAGGGTACGCGTTAGGGTTAGGGTAGTTATTAAACCTATCCCACTCTCTACATACCCCTTAGCACGTAAAGGAATATTATTTGGGGGTCCAGCCATGGAGAAGAGTTTAGACACTAAGATAATATAAGGAACACACACATTATAAAGAAATCATATTAGGATTCTCTTTTTAAGCTGTTCATTAAAGCCCTAGTGCTTAGGAAATCTATTGGAGGCAGAAGCAGTCAAGGGTAGCCTAGGGTTAGGTTTAGGCTTAGGGTTAGGCTTAGGGTACGGCTTAGGGTACGGGTTTGGGGAGGGCTTCGGGTACGGCGTAGGGTATGGGTTAGGGTTAGGGTTAGGGTTAGTGTTAGGGTTAGGGCTCGGTTTAGGGTACGGGATAGGATTAGGGTACGTGTTAGGGTTAGGGTAGGGGTTAGGGTTAGGGTACGCGTTAGGGTTAGGGTAGTTATTAAACCTATCCCACTCTCTAGATACCCCTTAGCACGTAAAGGAATATTATTTGGGGGTCCAGCCATGGAGAAGAGTTTAGACACTAAGATAATATAAGGAACACACACATTATAAAGAAATCACATTAGGATTCTCTTTTTAAGCTGTTCCTTAAAACACTAGTGCTTAGGAAATCTATTGGAGGCAGAAGCAGTCAAGGGTAGCCTAGGGTTAGGGTTAGGCTTAGGGTTAGGCTTAGGGTACGGCTTAGGGTACGGGTTCGGGGAGGGCTTCGGGTACGGCGTAGGGTATGGGTTAGGGTTAGGGTTAGGGTTAGTGTTAGGGTTAGGGCTCGGTTTAGGGTACGGGTTAGGATTAGGGTACGTGTTAGGGTTAGGGTAGGGGTTAGGGATAGGGTACGCGTTAGGGTTAGGGTAGTGATTAAACCTATCCCACTCTCTAGATACCCCTTAGCACGTAAAGGAATATTATTTGGGGGTCCAGCCATGGAGAAGAGTTTAGGCACTAAGATAAGATAAGGAACACACCCATTATAAAGAAATCACATTAGGATTCTCTTTTTAAGCTGTTCCTTAAAACACTAGTGCTTAGGAAATCTATTGGAGGCAGAAGCAGTCAAGGGTAGCCTTGGGTTAGGGTTAGGCTTAGGGTTAGGCTTAGGGTACGCCTTAGGGTACGGGTTCGGGGAGGGCTTCGGGTACGGCGTAGGGTATGGGTTAGGGTTAGGGTTAGGGTTAGTGTTAGGGTAAGGGCTCGGTTTAGGGTACGGGTTAGGATTAGGGTACGTGTTAGGGTTAGGGTAGGGGTTAGGGTTAGGGTACGCGTTAGGGTTAGGGTAGTTATTAAACCTATCCCACTCTCTACATACCCCTTAGCACGTAAAGGAATATTATTTGGGGGTCCAGCCATGGAGAAGAGTTTAGACACTAAGATAATATAAGGAACACACACATTATAAAGAAATCACATTAGGATTCTCTTTTTAAGCTGTTCCTTAAAGCCCTAGTGCTTAGGAAATCTATTGGAGGCAGAAGCAGTCAAGGGTAGCCTAGGGTTAGGGTTAGGCTTAGGGTTAGGCTTAGGGTACGGCTTAGGGTACGGGTTTGGGGAGGGCTTCGGGTACGGCGTAGGGTATGGGTTAGGGTTAGGGTTAGGGTTAGTCTTAGGGTTAGGGCTCGGTTTAGGGTACGGGTTAGGATTAGGGTACGTGTTAGGGTTAGGGTAGGGGTTAGGGTTAGGGTACGCGTTAGGGTTAGGGTAGTTATTAAACCTATCCCACTCTCTAGATACCCCTTAGCACGTAAAGGAATATTATTTGGGGGTCCAGCCATGGAGAAGAGTTTAGACACTAAGATAATATAAGGAACACACACATTATAAAGAAATCACATTAGGATTCTCTTTTTAAGCTGTTCCTTAAAACACTAGTGCTTAGGAAATCTATTGGAGGCAGAAGCAGTCAAGTGTAGCCTAGGGTTAGGGTTAGGCTTAGGGTTAGGCTTAGGGTACGGCTTAGGGTACGGGTTCGGGGAGGGCTTCGGGTACGGCGTAGGGTATGGGTTAGGGTTAGGGTTAGGGTTAGTGTTAGGGTTAGGGCTCGGTTTAGGGTACGGGTTAGGATTAGGGTACGTGTTAGGGCTAGGGTACGGGTTAGGGTTAGGGTACGCGTTAGGGTTAGGGTAGTGATTAAACCTATCCCACTCTCTAGATACCCCTTAGCACATAAAGGAATATTATTTGGGGGTCCAGCCATGGAGAAGAGTTTAGACACTAGGATTAGATAAGGAACACACCCATTATAAAGAAATCACATTAGGATTCTCTTTTTAAGCTGTTCCTTAAAACACTAGTGCTTAGGAAATCTATTGGATTCACAAGCAGTCAAGGGTAGCCTAGGGTTAGGGTTAGGCTTAGGGTTAGGCTTAGGGTACGGCTTAGGGTATGTGTTCGGGGAGGGCTTCGGGTACGGCGTAGGGTATGGGTTAGGGTTAGGGTTAGGGTTAGTGTTAGGGTTAGGGCTCGGTTTAGTTTACGGGTTAGGATTAGGGTACGTGTTAGGGTTAGGGTAGGGGTTAGGGTTAGGGTACGCGTTACGGTTAGGGTAGTTATTAAACCTATCCCACTCTCTAGATACCCCTTAGCACGTAAAGGAATATTATTTGGGGGTCCAGCCATGGAGAAGAGTTTAGGCACTAAGATAAGATAAGGAACACACCCATTATAAAGAAATTACATTAGGATTCTCTTTTTAAGCTGTTCTTTAAAACACTAGTGCTTAGGAAATCTATTGGAGGCAGAAGCAGTCAAGGGTAGCCTAGGGTTAGGGTTAGGCTTAGGGTTAGGCTTAGGGTACGCCTTAGGGTACGGGTTCGGGGAGGGCTTTGGGTACGGCGTAGGGTATGGGTTAGGGTTAGGGTTAGGGTTAGTGTTAGGGTAAGGGCTCGGTTTAGGGTACGGGTTAGAATTAGGGTACGTGTTAGGGTTAGGGTAGGGGTTAGGGTTAGGGTACGCGTTAGGGTTAGGGTAGTTATTAAACCTATCCCACTCTCTACATACCCCTTAGCACGTAAAGGAATATTATTTGGGGGTCCAGCCATGGAGAAGAGTTTAGACACTAAGATAATATAAGGAACACACACATTATAAAGAAATCACATTAGGATTCTCTTTTTAAGCTGTTCCTTAAAGCCCTAGTGTTAGGAAATCTATTGGAGGCAGAAGCAGTCAAGGGTAGCCTAGGGTTAGGGTTAGGCTTAGGGTACGGCTTAGGGTACGGGTTTGGGGAGGGCTTCGGGTACGGCGTAGGGTATGGGTTAGGGTTAGGGTGAGGGTTAGTGTTAGGGTTAGGGCTCGGTTTAGGGTACGGGTTAGGATTCGGGTACGTGTTAGGGTTAGGGTAGGGGTTAGGGTTAGGGTACGCGTTAGGGTTAGGGTAGTTATTAAACCTATCCCACTCTCTAGATACCCCTTAGCACGTAAAGGAATATTATTTGGGGGTCCAGCCATGGAGAAGAGTTTAGACACTAAGATAAAATAAGGAACACACACATTATAAAGAAATCACATTAGGATTCTCTTTTTAAGCTGTTCCTTAAAATACTAGTGCTTAGGAAATCTATTGGAGGCAGAAGCAGTCAAGGGTAGCCTAGGGTTAGGGTTAGGCTTAGGGTTAGGCTTAGGGTACGGCTTAGGGTACGGGTTCGGGGAGGGCTTCGGGTACGGCGTAGGGTATGGGTTAGGGTTAGGGTTAGGGTTAGTGTTAGGGTTAGGGCTCGGTTTAGGGTACGGGTTAGGATTAGGGTACGTGTTAGGGCTAGGGTAGGGGTTAGGGTTAGGGTACGCGTTAGGGTTAGGGTAGTGATTAAACCTATCCCACTCTCTAGATACCCCTTAGCACATAAAGGAATATTATTTGGGGGTCCAGCCATGGAGAAGAGTTTAGACACTAGGATTAGATAAGGAACACACCCATTATAAAGAAATCACATTAGGATTCTCTTTTTAAGCTGTTCCTTAAAACACTAGTGCTTAGGAAATCTATTGGAGGCAGAAGCAGTCAAGGGTAGCCTAGGGTTAGGGTTAGGCTTAGGGTTAGGCTTAGGGTACGGCTTAGGGTACGTGTTCGGGGAGGGCTTCGGGTACGGCGTAGGGTATGGGTTAGGGTTAGGGTTAGTGTTAGGGTTAGGGCTCGGTTTAGGGTACGGGTTAGGATTAGGGTACGTGTTAGGGTTAGGGTAGGGGTTAGCGTTAGGGTACGCGTTAGGGTTAGGGTAGTTATTAAACCTATCCCACTCTCTAGATACTCCTTAGCACGTAAAGGAATATTATTTGGGTGTCCAGGCATGGAGAAGAGTTTAGACACTAAGATAATATAAGGAACACACACATTATAAAGAAATCACATTAGGATTCTCTTTTTAAGCTGTTCCTTAAAACCCTAGTGCTTAGGAAATCTATTGGAGGCAGAAGCAGTCAAGGGTAGCCTAGGGTTACGGTTAGGCTTAGGGTTAGGCTTAGGGTACGGCTTAGGGTACGGGTTTGGGGAGGGCTTCGGGTACGGCGTAGGGTATGGGTTAGGGTTAGGGTTAGGGTTAGTGTTAGGGTTAGGGCTCGGTTTAGGGTACGGGTTAGGATTAGGGTACGTGTTAGGGTTAGGGTAGGGGTTGGGGTTACGGTATGCGTTAGGGTTAGGGTAGTTATTAAACATATCCCACTCTCTAGATACCCCTTAGCACGTAAAGGAATATTATTTGGGGGTCCAGCCATGGAGAAGAGTTTAGACACTAGGATCAGATAAGGAACACACCCATTATAAAGAAATCACATTAGGATTCTCTTTTTAAGCTGTTCCTTAAAACACTAGTGCTTAGGAAATATATTGGAGGCAGAAGCAGTCAAGGGTAGCCTAGGGTTAGGGTTAGGCTTAGGGTACGGCTTAGGGTACGGCTTAGGGTACGGGTTCGGGGAGGGCTGCGGGTACGGCGTAGGGTATGGGTTAGGGTTAGGGTTAGGGTTAGTGTTAGGGCTCGGTTTAGGGTACGGGTTTGGATTAGGGTACATGTTAGGGTTAGGGTAGGGGTTAGTGTTAGGGTACACGTTACGGTTAGGGTAGTTATTAAACCTATCCCACTCTCTAGATACCCCTTAGCACGTAAAGGAATATTATTTGGGGGTCCAGCCATGGAGAAGAGTTTAGACACTAAGATAATATAAGGAACACACACATTATAAAGAAATCACATTAGGATTCTCTTTTTAAGCTGTTCCTTAAAACACTAGTGCTTAGGAAATCTATTGGAGGCAGAAGCAGTCAAGGGTAGCCTAGGGTTAGGGTTAGGCTTAGGGGTAGGCTTAGGGTACGGCTTAGGGTACGGGTTCGGGGAGGGCTTCGGGTACGGCGTAGGGTATGGGTTAGGGTTAGGGTTAGGGTTAGTGTTAGGGTTAGGGCTCGGTTTAGGGTACGGGTTAGGATTAGGGTACGTGTTAGGTTTAGGGTAGCGGTTAGCGTTAGGGTACGCGTTAGGGTTAGGGTAGTTATTAAACCTATCCCACTCTCTAGTTACCCCTTAGCACGTAAAGGAATATTATTTGGGGGTCCAGCCATGGAGAAGAGTTTAGACACTAGGATCAGATAAGGAACACACCCATTATAAAGACATCACATTAGGATTCTCTTTTTAAGCTGTTCCTTAAAACACTAGTGCTTAGGAAATCTGTTGGAGGCAGAAGCAGTCAAGGGTAGCCTAGGGTTAGGGTTAGGCTTAGGGTTAGGCTTAGGGTACGGCTTAGGGTACGGGTTCGGGGAGGGCTTCGGGTACGGCGTAGGGTATGGGTTAGGGTTAGGGTTAGGGTTAGTGTTAGGGTTAGGGCTCGGTTTAGGGTACGGGTTAGGATTAGGGTACGTGTTAAGGTTAGGGTAGGGGTTAGGGTTAGGGTACGCTTTAGGGTTAGGGTAGTTATTAAACATATCCCACTCTCTAGATACCCCTTAGCACGTAAAGGAATATTATTTGGGGGTCCAGCCATGGAGAAGAGTTTAGACACTAGGATCAGATAAGGAACACACCCATTATAAAGAAATCACATTAGGATTCTCTTTTTAAGCTGTTCCTTAAAACTCTAGTGCTTAGGAAATATATTGGAGGCAGAAGCAGTCAAGGGTAGCCTAGGGTTAGGGTTAGGCTTAGGGTTAGGCTTAGGGTACGCCTTAGGGTACGGGTTCGGGGAGGGTTTCTGGTACGGCGTAGGGTATGGGTTAGGGTTAGGGTTAGGGTTAGTGTTAGGGTTAGGGCTCGGTTTAGGGTACGGGTTAGGATTAGGGTACGTGTTAGGGTTATGGTTGGGGTTAGGGTTAGGGTACGCGTTAGGGTTAGGGTAGTTATTAAACCTATCCCACTCTCTAGATACCCCTTAGCACGTAAAGGAATATTATTTGGGGGTCCAGCCATGGAGAAGAGTTAGACACTAAGATAATATAAGGAACACACACATTATAAAGAAATCACATTAGGATTCTCTTTTTAAGCTGTTCCTTAAAACACTAGTGCTTAGGAAATCTATTGGAGGCAGAAGCAGTCAAGGGTAGCCTAGGGTTAGGGTTAGGCTTAGGGTTAGGCTTAGGGTACGGCTTAGGGTACGGGTTCGGGGAGGGCTTCGGGTACGGCGTAGGGTATGGGTTAGGGTTAGGGTTAGGGTTAGTGTTAGGGTTAGGGCTCGGTTTAGGGTACGGTTTAGGATTAGGGTACGTGTTAGGGTTAGGGTAGCGGTTAGCGTTAGGGTACACGTTAGGGTTAGGGTAGTGATTAAACCTATCCCACTCTCTAGTTACCCCTTAGCACGTAAAGGAATATTATTTGGGGGTCCAGCCATGGAGAAGAGTTTAGACACTAGGATAAGATAAGGAACACACCCATTATAAAGAAATCACATTAGGATTCTCTTTTTAAGCTGTTCCTTAAAACACTAGTGCTTAGGAAATCTATTGGACGCAGAAGCAGTCAAGGGTAGCCTACGGTTAGGGTTAGGCTTAGGGTTAGGCTTAGGGTACGGCTTAGGGTACGGGTTCGGGGTGGGCTTCGGGTACGGCGTAGGGTATGGGTTAGGGTTAGGGTTAGGGTTAGTGTTAGGGTTAGGGCTCGGTTTAGGGTACGGGTTAGGATTAGGGTACGTGTTAGGGTTAGGGTAGGGGTTAGGGTTAGGGTACGCGTTAGGGTTAGGGTAGTTATTAAACCTATCCCACTCTCTAGATACCCCTTAGCACGTAAAGGAATATTATTTGGGGGTCCAGCCATGGAGAAGAGTTAGACACTAAGATAATATAAGGAACACACACATTAGAAAGAAATCACATTAGGATTCTCTTTTTAAGCTGTTCCTTAAAACACTAGTGCTTAGGAAACCTATTGGAGGCAGAAGCAGTCAAGGGTAGCCTAGGGTTAGGGTTAGGCTTAGGGTTAGGCTTAGGGTACGGCTTAGGGTACGGGTTCGGGGAGGGCTTCGGGTACCGCGTAGGGTATGGTTTAGGGTTAGGGTTAGGGTTAGTGTTAGGGTTAGGGCTCGGTTTAGGGTACGGGTTAGGATTAGGGTACGGGTTAGGGTTAGGGTAGGGGTTAGGGTTATGGTACGCGTTAGGGTTAGGGTAGTGATTAAACCTATCCCACTCTCTAGATACCCCTTAGCACATAAAGGAATATTATTTGGGGGTCCAGCCATGGAGAAGAGTTTAGACACTAGGATTAGATAAGGAACACACCCATTATAAATAAATCACATTAGGATTCTCTTTTTAAGCTGTTCCTTAAAACACTAGTGCTTAGGAAATCTATTGGAGGCAGAAGCAGTCAAGGGTAGCCTAGGGTTAGGGTTAGGCTTAGGTTTAGGCCTAGGGTACGGCTTAGGGTACGGGTTCGGGGAGAGCTTCGGGTACGGCGTAGGGTATGGGTTAGGGTTAGGGTTAGGGTTAGTGTTAGGGTTAGGGCTCGGTTTAGGGTACGGGTTCGGATTAGGGTACGTGTTAGGGTTAGGGTAGCGGTTAGCGTTAGGGTACGCGTTAGGGTTAGGGTAGTTATTAAACCTATCCCACTCTCTAGTTACCCCTT
This sequence comes from Balaenoptera physalus, assembly GCF_965194825.1. NCBI lineage: Eukaryota > Metazoa > Chordata > Mammalia > Artiodactyla > Balaenopteridae > Balaenoptera > Balaenoptera physalus. The sequence continues at coordinate 1,996,552 of NW_028126471.1, forward strand.
AGCACGTAAAGGAATATTATTTGGGGGTCCAGCCATGGAGAAGAGTTTAGACACTAGGATAAGATAAGGAACACACCCATTATAAAGAAATCACATTAGGATTCTCTTTTTAAGCTGTTCCTTAAAACACTAGTGCTTAGGAAATCTATTGGAGGTAGAAGAAGTCAAGGGTAGCCTAGGGTTAGGGTTAGGCTTAGGGTTAGGCTTAGGGTACGGCTTAGGGTACGGTTTCGGGGAGGGCTTCTGGTACGGCGTAGGGTATGGGTTAGGGTTAGGGTTAGGGTTAGTGTTAGGGTTAGGGCTCGGTTTAGGGTACGGGTTAGGATTAGGGTACGTGTTAGGGTTAGGGTAGGGGTTAGGGTTAGGGTACGCGTTAGGGTTAGGGTAGTTAATAAACATATCCCACTCTCTAGATACCCCTTAGCACGTAAAGGAATATTATTTGTGGGTTCTGCCATGGAGAAGAGTTTAGACACTAGGATCAGATAAGAACACACCAATTATAAAGAAATCACATTAGGATTCTCTTTTTAAGCTGTTCCTTAAAACACTAGTGCTTAGGAAATATATTGGAGGCAGAAGCAGTCAAGGGTAGCCTAGGGTTAGGGTTACGCTTAGGGTTAGGCTTAGGGTACGGCTTAGGGTACGGGTTCGGGGAGGGTTTCGGGTACGGCGTAGGGTATGGGTTAGAGTTAGGGTTAGGGCTCGGTTTAGGGTACAGGTTAGGATTAGGGTACGTGTTAGGGTTAGGGTAGGGGTTAGGGTTAGGGTACGCGTTAGGGTTAGGGTAGTTATTAAACCTATCCCACTCTCTAGATACCCCTTAGCACGTAAAGGAATATTATTTGGGGGTCCAGCCATGGAGAAGAGTTTAGACACTAAGATAATATAAGGAACACACACATTATAAAGAAATCACATTAGGATTCTCTTTTTAAGCTGTTCCTTAAAACACTAGTGCTTAGGAAATCTACTGGAGGCAGAAGCAGTCAAGGGTAGCCTAGGGTTAGGGTTAGGCTTAGGGTTAGGCTTAGGGTACGGCTTAGGGTACGGGTTCGGGGAGGGCTTCGGGTACGGCGTAGGGTATGGGTTAGGGTTAGGGTTACGGTTAGTGTTAGGGTTAGGGCTCGGTTTAGGGTACGGGTTAGGATTAGGGTACGTGTTAGGGTTAGGGTAGGGGTTAGCGTTAGGGTACGCGTTAGGGTTAGGGTAGTTATTAAACCTATCCCACTCTCTAGTTACCCCTTAGCACGTAAAGGAATATTATTTGGGGGTCCAGCCATGGAGAAGAGTTTAGACACTAGGATAAGATAAGGAACACACCCATTATAAAGAAATCACATTAGGATTCTCTTCTTAAGCTGTTCCTTAAAACACTAGTGCTTAGGAAATCTATTGGAGGCAGAAGCAGTCAAGGGTAGCCTAGGGTTAGGGTTAGGCTTAGGGTTACGCTTAGGGTACGGCGTAGGGTACGGGTTCGGGGAGGGTTTCGGGTACGGCGTAGGGTATGGGTTAGGGTTAGGGTTAGGGTTAGTGTTAGGGTTAGGGCTCGGTTTAGGGTACGGGTTAGGATTAGGGTACGTGTTAGGGTTAGGGTAGGGGTTAGGGTTAGGGTACGCGTTAGGGTTAGGGAAGTTATTAAACCTATCCCACTCTCTAGATACCCCTTAGCACGTAAAGGAATATTATTTGGGGGTCCAGCCATGGAGAAGAGTTTAGACACTAAGATAATATAAGGAACACACACATTATAAAGAAATCACATTAGGATTCTCTTTTTAAGCTGTTCCTTAAAACACTAGTGCTTAGGAAATCTATTGGAGGCAGAAGCAGTCAAGGGTAGCCCAGGGTTAGGGTTAGGCTTAGGGTTAGGCTTAGGGTACGGCTTAGGGTACGGGTTCGGGGAGGGCTTCGGGTATGGCGTAGGGTATGGGTTAGGGTTAGGATTAGGGTTAGTGTTAGGGTTAGGGCTCGGTTTAGGGTACGGGTTAGGATTAGGGTACGTGTTAGGGTTAGGGTAGGGGTTAGCGTTAGGGTACGCGTTAGGGTTAGGGTAGTTATTAAACCTATCCCACTCTCTAGTTACCCCTTAGCACGTAAAGTAATATTATTTGGGGGTCCAGCCATGGAGAAGAGTTTAGACACTAGGATAAGATAAGGAACACACCCATTATAAAGAAATCACATTAGGATTATCTTCTTAAGCTGTTCCTTAAAACACTAGTGCTTAGGAAATCTATTGGAGGCAGAAGCAGTCAAGGGTAGCCTAGGGTTAGGGTTAGGCTTAGGGTTAGGCTTAGGGTACGGCTTAGGGTACGGGTTCGGGGAGGGCTTCGTGTACGGCGTAGGGTATGGGTTAGGGGTTGGGTTAGGGTTAGTGTTAGGGTTAGGGCTCGGTTTAGGGTACGGGTTAGGATTAGGGTACGTGTTAGGGTTAGGGTAGGGGTTAGGGTTAGGGTACGCGTTACGGTTAGGGTAGTGATTAAACCTATCCCACTCTCTAGATACCCCTTAGCACGTAAAGGAATATTATTTTGGGGTCCAGCCATGGAGAAGAGTTTAGAAACTAAGATAATATAAGGAACACACACATTATAAAGAAATCACATTAGGATTCTCTTTTTAAGCTGTTCCTTAAAACACTAGTGCTTAGGAAATCTATTGGAGGCAGAAGCAGTCAAGGGTAGCCTAGTGTTAGGGTTAGGCTTAGGGTTAGGCTTAGGGTACAGTTTAGGGTACGTGTTTGGGGAGGGCTTCGGGTACGGCGTAGGGTATGGGTTAGGGTTAGGGTTAGGTTTAGTGTTAGGGTTAGGGCTCGGTTTAGGGTACGGGTTAGGATTAGGGTACGTATTAGGGTTAGCGTAGGGTTTAGCGTTAGGGTACGCGTTAGGGTTAGGGTAGTTATTAAACCTATCCCACTCTCTAGTTACCCCTTACCACGTAAAGGAATATTATTTGCGGGTCCAGCCATGGAGAAGAGTTTAGACACTAGGATAAGATAAGGAACACACCCATTATAAAGAAATCACATTAGGATTCTCTTTTTAAGCTGTTCCTTAAAACACTAGTGCTTAGGAAATCTATTGGAGGCAGAAGCAGTCAAGGGTAGACTAGGGTTAGGGTTAGGCTTAGGGTTAGGCTTAGGGTACAGTTTAGGGTACGGGTTCGGGGAGGGCTTCGGGTACGGGGTAGGGTATGGGTTAGGGTTAGGGTTAGGGTTAGTGTTAGGGTTAGGGTACGGGTTAGGATTAGGGTACGTGTTAGGGTTAGTGTAGGGGTTAGCTTTAGGGTACGCGTTAGGGTTAGGGTAGTTATTAAACCTATCCCACTCTCTAGTTACCCCTTAGCACGTAAAGGAATATTATTTGGGGGTCCAGCCATGGAGAAGAGTTTAGACACTAGGATAAGATAAGGAACACACCCATTATAAAGAAATCACATTAGGATTCTCTTTTTAAGCTGTTCCTTAAAACACTAGTGCTTAGGAAATCTATTGGAGGCAGAAGCAGTCAAGGGTAGCCTAGGGTTAGGGTTAGGCTTAGGGGTAGGCTTGGGTACGGCTTAGGGTACGGGTTCGGGGAGGGCTTCGGGTATGGCGTAGGGTATGGGTTAGGGTTAGGGTTAGGGTTAGTGTTAGGGTTAGGGCTCGGTTTAGGGTACGGGTTAGGATTAGGGTACGAGTTAGGGTTAGGGTTAGGGTTAGGGTTAGTGTACGCGTTAGGGTTAGGGTAGTGATTAAACCTATCCCACTCTCTAGATACCCCTTAGCACATAAAAGAATATTATTTGGGGGTCCAGCCATGGAGAAGTGTTTAGACACTAGGATTAGATAAGGAACACACCCATTATAAAGAAATCACATTAGGATTCTCTTTTTAAGCTGTTCCTTAAAACACTAGTGCTTAGGAAATCTATTGGAGGCAGAAGAAGTCAAGGGTAGCCTAGGGTTAGGGTTAGGCTTAGGGTTAGGATTAGGGTACGGTTTAGGGTACGGGTTTGGGGAGGGCTTCGGGTACGGCGTAGGGTATGGGTTAGAGTTAGGGTTAGGGTTAGTGTTAGGGTTAGGGCTCGGTTTAGTGTACGGGTTAGGATTAGGGTACGTGTTAGGGTTAGGGTAGGGGTTAACGTTAGGGTACGCGTTAGGGTTAGGGTAGTTATTAAACCTATCCCACTCTCTAGTTACCCCTTAGCACGTAAAGGAATATTATTTGGGGGTCCAGCCATGGAGAAGAGTTTAGACACTAGGATAAGATAAGGAACACACCCATTATAAAGAAATCACATTAGGATTCTCTTTTTAAGCTGTTCCTTAAAACACTAGTGCTTAGGAAATCTATTGGAGGCAGAAGCAGTCAAGGGTAGCCTAGGGTTAGGGTTAGGCTTAGGGTTAGGCTTAGGGTACGGCTTAGGGTACGGGTTCGGGGAGGGCTGCGGGTACGGCGTAGGGTATGGGTTAGGGTTAGGGTTAGGGTTAGTGTTAGGGTTAGGGCTCGGTTTAGGGTACGGGTTAGGATTAGGGTACGTGTTAGGGTTAGGGTAGGGGTTAGCGTTAGGGTACGCGTTAGGGTTAGCGTAGTTATTAAACCTATCTCACTCTCTAGTTACCCCTTAGCACGTAAAGGAATATTATTTGGGGGTCCCGCCATGGAGAAGAGTTTAGACACTAGGATAAGATAAGGAACACACCCATTATAAAGAAATCACATTAGGATTCTCTTTTTAAGCTGTTCCTTAAAACACTAGTGCTTAGGAAATCTATTGGAGGCAGAAGCAGTCAAGGGTAGCCTAGGGTTAGGGTTAGGCTTAGGGTTAGGCTTAGGGTACGGCTTAGGGTACGGGTTCGGGGAGGGCTTCGGGTACGGCGTAGGGTATGGGTTAGGGTTAGGGTTAGGGTTAGTGTTAGGGTTAGGGCTCGGTTTAGGGTACGGGTTAGGATTAGGGTACGTGTTAGGGTTAGGGTAGGGGTTAGGGTTAGGGTACACGTTAGGGTTAGGGTAGTGATTAAACCTATCCCACTCTCTAGATACCCCTTAGCACATAAAGGAATATTATTTGGGGGTCCAGCCATGGAGAAGAGTTTAGACACTAGGATTAGATAAGGAACACACGCATTATAAAGAAATCACATTAGGATTCTCTTTTTAAGCTGTTCCTTAAAACACTAGTGCTTAGGAAATCTATTGGAGGCAGAAGTAGTCAATGGTAGCCTAGGGTTAGGGTTAGGCTTAGGGTTAGGCTTAGGGTACGGCTTAGGGTACGTGTTCGGGGAGGGCTTCGGGTACGGCGTAGGGTATGGGTTAGGGTTAGGGTTAGGGTTAGGGCTCGGTTTAGGGTACGGGTTAGGATTAGTGTACGTGTTAGGGTTAGGGTAGGGGTTAGGGTTAGGGTACGCGTTACGGTTAGGGTAGTTATTAAACCTATCCCATTCTCTAGATACCCCTTAGCACGTAAAGGAATATTATTTGGGGGTCCAGCCATGGAGAAGAGTTTAGACACTAAGATAATATAAGGAACACACACATTATAAAGAAATCACATTAGGATTCTCTTTTTAAGCTGTTCCTTAAAACACTAGTGCTTAGGAAATCTATTGGAGGCAGAAGCAGTCAAGGGTAGCCTAGGGTTAGGGTTAGGCTTAGGGTTAGGCTTAGGGTACGGCTTAGGGTACGGGTTCGGGGAGGGCTTCGGGTACGGCGTAGGGTATGGGTTAGGGTTAGGGTTAGGGTTAGTGTTAGGGTTAGGGCTCGGTTTAGGGTACGGGTTAGGGTTAGGGTACGTGTTAGGGTTAGGGTAGGGGTTAGCGTTAGGGTACGCGTTAGGGTTAGGGTAGTTATTAAACCTATCCCACTCTCTAGTTACCCCTTAGCACGTAAAGGAATATTATTTGGGGGTCCAGCCATGGAGAAGAGTTTAGACACTAGGATCAAATAAGGAACACACCCATTATAAAGAAATCACATTAGGATTATCTTTTTAAGCTGTTCCTTAAAACACTAGTGCTTAGGAAATCTATTGGAGGCAGAAGCAGTCAAGGGTAGCCTAGGGTTAGGGTTAGGCTTAGGGTTAGGCTTAGGGTACGGCTTAGGGTACGGGTTCGGGGAGGGCTTCGGGTACGGCGTAGGGTATGGGTTAGGGTTAGTGTTAGGGTTAGTGTTAGGGTTAGGGCTCGGTTTAGGGTACGGGTTAGGATTAGGGTACGTTTTAGGTTTAGGGTAGCGGTTAGCGTTAGGGTACGCGTTAGGGTTAGGTTAGTTATTAAACCTATCCCACTCTCTAGTTACCCCTTAGCACGTAAAGGAATATTATTTGGGGGTCCAGCCATGGAGAAGAGTTTAGACACTAGGATCAGATAAGGAACACACCCATTATAAAGAAATCACATTAGGATTCTCTTTTTAAGCTGTTCCTTAAAACACTAGTGCTTAGGAAATCTGTTGGAGGCAGAAGCAGTCAAGGGTAGCCTAGGGTTAGGGTTAGGCTTAGGGTTAGGCTTAGGGTAAGGCTTAGGGTACGGGTTCGGGGAGGGCTTCGGGTACGGCGTAGGGTATGGGTTAGGGTTAGGGTTAGGGTTAGTGTTAGGGTTAGGGCTCGGTTTAGGGTACGGGTTAGGATTAGGGTACGTGTTAGGGTTAGGGTAGGTGTTAGGGTTAGGGTACGCGTTAGGGTTAGGGTAGTTATTAAACCTATCCCACTCTCTAGATACCCCTTAGCACGTAAAGGAATATTATTCGGGGGTCCAGCCATGGAGAAGAGTTTAGACACTAGGATCAGATAAGGAACACACCCATTATAAAGAAATCACATTAGGATTCTCTTTTTAAGCTGTTCCTTAAAACTCTAGTGCATAGGAAATATATTGGAGGCAGAAGCAGTCAAGGGTAGCCTAGGGTTAGGGTTAGGCTTAGGGTACGGCTTAGGGTACGGCTTAGGGTACGGGTTCGGGGAGGGTTTCTGGTACGGCGTAGGGTATGGGTTAGGGTTAGGGTTAGGGTTAGTGTTAGGGTTAGGGCTCGGTTTAGGGTACGGGTTAGGATTAGGGTACGTGTTAGGGTTAGGGTAGGGGTTAGGTTTAGGGTACGCGTTAGGGTTAGGGTAGTTATTAAACCTATCCCACTCTCTAGATACCCCTTAGCACGTAAAGGAATATTATTTGGGGGTCCAGCCATGGAGAAGAGTTAGACACTAAGATAATATAAGGAACACACACATTAGAAAGAAATCACATTAGGATTCTCTTTTTAAGCTGTTCCTTAAAACACTAGTGCTTAGGAAACCTATTGGAGGCAGAAGCAGTCAAGGGTAGCCTAGGGTTAGGGTTAGGCTTAGGGTTAGGCTTAGGGTACGGCTTAGGGTACGGGTTCGGGGAGGGCTTCGGGTACCGCGTAGGGTATGGGTTAGGGTTAGGGTTAGGGTTAGTGTTAGGGTTAGGGCTCGGTTTAGGGTACGGGTTAGGATTAGGGTACGGGTTAGGGTTAGGGTAGGGGTTAGGGTTATGGTACGCGTTAGGGTTAGGGTAGTGATTAAACCTATCCCACTCTCTAGATACCCCTTAGCACATAAAGGAATATTATTTGGGGGTCCAGCCATGGAGAAGAGTTTAGACACTAGGATTAGATAAGGAACACACCCATTATAAATAAATCACATTAGGATTCTCTTTTTAAGCTGTTCCTTAAAACACTAGTGCTTAGGAAATCTATTGGAGGCAGAAGCAGTCAAGGGTAGCCTAGGGTTAGGGTTAGGCTTAGGTTTAGGCCTAGGGTACGGCTTAGGGTACGGGTTCGGGGAGAGCTTCGGATACGGCGTAGGGTATGGGTTAGGGTTAGGGTTAGGGTTAGTGTTAGGGTTAGGGCTCGGTTTAGGGTACGGGTTCGGATTAGGGTACGTGTTAGGGTTAGGGTAGCGGTTAGCGTTAGGGTACGCGTTAGGGTTAGGGTAGTTATTAAACCTATCCCACTCTCTAGTTACCCCTTAGCACGTAAAGGAATATTATTTGGGGGTCCAGCCATGGAGAAGAGTTTAGACACTAGGATAAGATAAGGAACACACCCATTATAAAGAAATCACATTAGGATTCTCTTTTTAAGCTGTTCCTTAAAACACTAGTGCTTAGGAAATCTATTGGAGGTAGAAGAAGTCAAGGGTAGCCTAGGGTTAGGGTTAGGCTTAGGGTTAGGCTTAGGGTACGGCTTAGGGTACGGGTTCGGGGAGGGCTTCTGGTACGGCGTAGGGTATGGGTTAGGGTTAGGGTTAGGGTTAGTGTTAGGGTTAGGGCTCGGTTTAGGGTACGGGTTAGGATTAGGGTACGTGTTAGGGTTAGGGTAGGGGTTAGGGTTAGGGTACGCGTTAGGGTTAGGGTAGTTAATAAACATATCCCACTCTCTAGATACCCCTTAGCACGTAAAGGAATATTATTTGTGGGTTCTGCCATGGAGAAGAGTTTAGACACTAGGATCAGATAAGAACACACCAATTATAAAGAAATCACATTAGGATTCTCTTTTTAAGCTGTTCCTTAAAACACTAGTGCTTAGGAAATATATTGGAGGCAGAAGCAGTCAAGGGTAGCCTAGGGTTAGGGTTACGCTTAGGGTTAGGCTTAGGGTACGGCTTAGGGTACGGGTTCGGGGAGGGTTTCGGGTACGGCGTAGGGTATGGGTTAGAGTTAGGGTTAGGGCTCGGTTTAGGGTACAGGTTAGGATTAGGGTACGTGTTAGGGTTAGGGTAGGGGTTAGGGTTAGGGTACGCGTTAGGGTTAGGGTAGTTATTAAACCTATCCCACTCTCTAGTTACCCCTTAGCACGTAAAGGAATATTATTTGGGGGTCCAGCCATGGAGAAGAGTTTAGACTCTAAGATAATATAAGGAACACACACATTATAAAGAAATCACATTAGGATTCTCTTTTTAAGCTGTTCCTTAAAACACTAGTGCTTAGGAAATCTATTGGAGGCAGAAGCAGTCAAGGGTAGCCTAGGGTTAGGGTTAGGCTTAGGGTTAGGCTTAGGGTACGGTTTAGGGTACGGGTTTGGGGAGAGCTTCGGGTACGGCGTAGGGTATGGGTTAGAGTTAGGGTTAGGGTTAGTGTTAGGGTTAGGGCTCGGTTTAGTGTACGGGTTAGGATTAGGGTACGTTTTAGGGTTAGGGTAGGGGTTAACGTTAGGGTACGCGTTAGGGTTAGGGTAGTTATTAAACCTATCCCACTCTCTAGTTACCCCTTGCACGTAAAGGAATATTATTTGGGGGTCCAGCCATGGAGAAGAGTTTAGACACTAGGATAAGATAAGGAACACACCCATTATAAAGAAATCACATTAGGATTCTCTTTTTAAGCTGTTCCTTAAAACACTAGTGCTTAGGAAATCTATTGGAGGCAGAAGCAGTCAAGGGTAGCCTAGGGTTAGGGTTAGGCTTAGGGTTAGGCTTAGGGTACGGCTTAGGGTACGGGTTCGGGGAGGGCTGCGGGTACGGCGTAGGGTATGGGTTAGGGTTAGGGTTAGGGTTAGTGTTAGGGTTAGGGCTCGGTTTAGGGTACGGGTTAGGATTAGGGTACGTGTTAGGGTTAGGGTAGGGGTTAGCGTTAGGGTACGCGTTAGGGTTAGCGTACTTATTAAACCTATCTCACTCTCTAGTTACCCCTTAGCACGTAAAGGAATATTATTTGGGGGTCCCGCCATGGAGAAGAGTTTAGACACTAGGATAAGATAAGGAACACACCCATTATAAAGAAATCACATTAGGATTCTCTTTTTAAGCTGTTCCTTAAAACACTAGTGCTTAGGAAATCTATTGGAGGCAGAAGCAGTCAAGGGTAGCCTAGGGTTAGGGTTAGGCTTAGGGTTAGGCTTAGGGTACGGCTTAGGGTACGGGTTCGGGGAGGGCTTCGGGTACGGCGTAGGGTATGGGTTAGGGTTAGGGTTAGGGTTAGTGTTAGGGTTAGGGCTCGGTTTAGGGTACGGGTTAGGATTAGGGTACGTGTTAGGGTTAGGGTAGGGGTTAGGGTTAGGGTACACGTTAGGGTTAGGGTAGTGATTAAACCTATCCCACTCTCTAGATACCCCTTAGCACATAAAGGAATATTATTTGGGGGTCCAGCCATGGAGAAGAGTTTAGACACTAGGATTAGATAAGGAACACACGCATTATAAAGAAATCACATTAGGATTCTCTTTTTAAGCTGTTCCTTAAAACACTAGTGCTTAGGAAATCTATTGGAGGCAGAAGTAGTCAAGGGTAGCCTAGGATTAGGGTTAGGCTTAGGGTTAGGCTTAGGGTACGGCTTAGGGTACGTGTTCGGGGAGGGCTTCTGGTACGGCGTAGGGTATGGGTTAGGGTTAGGGTTAGGGTTAGGGCTCGGTTTAGGGTACGGGTTAGGATTAGGGTACGTGTTAGGGTTAGGGTAGGGGTTAGGGTTAGGGTACGCGTTAGGGTTAGGGAAGTTATTAAACCTATCCCACTCTCTAGATACCCCTTAGCACGTAAAGGAATATTATTTGGGGGTCCAGCCATGGAGAAGAGTTTAGACACTAAGATAATATAAGGAACACACACATTATAAAGAAATCACATTAGGATTCTCTTTTTAAGCTGTTCCTTAAAACACTAGTGCTTAGGAAATCTATTGGAGGCAGAAGCAGTCAAGGGTAGACCAGGGTTAGGGTTAGGCTTAGGGTTAGGCTTAGGGTACGGCTTAGGGTACGGGTTCGGGGAGGGCTTCGGGTACGGCGTAGGGTATGGGTTAGGGTTAGTGTTAGGGTTAGTGTTAGGGTTAGGGCTCGGTTTAGGGTACGGGTTAGGATTAGGGTACGTGTTAGGTTTAGGGTAGGGGTTAGCGTTAGGGTACGCGTTAGGGTTAGGGTAGTTATTAAACCTATCCCACTCTCTAGTTACCCCTTAGCACGTAAAGGAATATTATTTGGGGGTCCAGCCATGGAGAAGAGTTTAGACACTAGGATAAGATAAGGAACACACCCATTATAAAGAAATCACATTAGGATTCTCTTTTTAAGCTGTTCCTTAAAACACTAGTGCTTAGGAAATCTATTGGAGGCAGAAGCAGTCAAGGGTAGCCTAGGGATAGGGTTAGGCTTAGGGTTAGGTTTAGGGTACAGCTTAGGGTACGGGTTCGGTGAGGGCTTCGGGTACGGCGTAGGGTATGGTTTAGGGTTAGGGTTAGGGTTAGTGTTAGGGTTAGGGCTCGGTTTAGGGTACGGGTTAGGATTAGGGTACGTGTTAGGGTTAGGGTAGGGGTTAGGGTTAGGGTACGCGTTACGGTTAGGGTAGTTATTAAACGTGTCCCACTCTCTAGATACCCCTTAGCACGTAAAGGAATATTATTTGGGGGTCCAGCCATGGAGAAGAGTTTAGACACTAGGATAAGATAAGGAACACACCCATTATAAAGAAATCACATTAGGATTATCTTCTTAAGCTGTTCCTTAAAACACTAGTGCTTAGGAAATCTATTGGAGGCAGAAGCAGTCAAGGGTAGCCTAGGGTTAGGGTTAGTCTTAGGGTTAGGCTTAGGGTACGGCTTAGGGTACGGGTTCGGGGAGGGCTTCGTGTACGGCGTAGGGTATGGGTTAGGGGTAGGGTTAGGGTTAGTGTTAGGGTTAGGGCTCGGTTTAGGGTACGGGTTAGGATTAGTGTACGTGTTAGGGTTAGGGTAGGGGTTAGGGTTAGGGTACGCGTTACGGTTAGGGTAGTGATTAAACCTATCCCACTCTCTAGATACCCCTTAGCACGTAAAGAAATATTATTTTGGGGTCCAGCCATGGAGAAGAGTTTAGAAACTAAGATAATATAAGGAACACACACATTATAAAGAAATCACATTAGGATTCTCTTTTTAAGCTGTTCCTTAAAACACTAGTGCTTAGGAAATCTATTGGAGGCAGAAGCAGTCAAGGGTAGCCTAGTGTTAGGGTTAGGCTTAGGGTTAGGCTTAGGGTACAGTTTAGGGTACGTGTTTGGGGAGGGCTTCGGGTACGGCGTAGGGTATGGGTTAGGGTTAGGGTTAGGTTTAGTGTTAGGGTTAGGGCTCGGTTTAGGGTACGGGTTAGGATTAGGGTACGTATTAGGGTTAGCGTAGGGTTTAGCGTTAGGGTACGCGTTAGGATTAGGGTAGTTATTAAACCTATCCCACTCTCTAGTTACCCCTTAGCACGTAAAGGAATATTATTTGGGGGTCCAGCCATGGAGAAGAGTTTAGACACTAGGATAAGATAAGGAACACACCCATTATAAAGAAATCACATTAGGATTCTCTTTTTAAGCTGTTCCTTAAAACACTAGTGCTTAGGGAATCTATTGGAGGCAGAAGAAGTCAAGGGTAGCCTAGGGTTAGGGTTAGGCTTAGGGTTAGGCTTAGGGTACGGTTTAGGGTACGGGTTTGGGGAGGGCTTCGGGTACGGCGTAGGGTATGGGTTAGAGTTAGGGTTAGGGTTAGTGTTAGGGTTAGGGCTCGGTTTAGTGTACGGGTTAGGATTAGGGTACGTGTTAGGGTTAGGGTAGGGGTTAGCGTTAGGGTACGCGTTAGGGTTAGGGTAGTTATTAAACCTATCCCACTCTCTAGTTACCCCTTAGCACGTAAAGGAATATTATTTGGGGGTCCAGCCATGGAGAAGAGTTTAGACACTAGGATAAGATAAGGAACACACCCATTATAAAGAAATCACATTAGGATTCTCTTTTTAAGCTGTTCCTTAAAACACTAGTGCTTAGGAAATCTACTGGAGGCAGAAGCAGTCAAGGGTAGCCTAGGGTTAGGGTTAGGCTTAGGGTTAGGCTTAGGGTACGGCTTAGGGTACGGGTTCGGGGAGGGCTTCGGGTACGGCGTAGGGTATGGGTTAGGGTTAGGGTTACGGTTAGTGTTAGGTTTAGGGCTCGGTTTAGGGTACGGGTTAGGATTAGGGTACGTGTTAGGGTTAGGGTAGGGGTTAGCGTTAGGGTACGCGTTAGGGTTAGGGTAGTTATTAAACCTATCCCACTCTCTAGTTACCCCTTAGCACGTAAAGGAATATTATTTGGGGGTCCAGCCATGGAGAAGAGTTTAGACACTAGGATAAGATAAGGAACACACCCATTATAAAGAAATCACATTAGGATTCTCTTCTTAAGCTGTTCCTTAAAACACTAGTGCTTAGGAAATCTATTGGAGGCAGAAGCAGTCAAGGGTAGCCTAGGGTTAGGGTTAGGCTTAGGGTTACGCTTAGGGTACGGCGTAGGATACGGGTTCGGGGAGGGTTTCGGGTACGGCGTAGGGTATGGGTTAGGGTTAGGGTTAGGGTTAGTGTTAGGGTTAGGGCTCGGTTTAGGGTACGGGTTAGGATTAGGGTACGTGTTAGGGTTAGGGTAGGGGTTAGGGTTAGGGTACGCGTTAGGGTTAGGGAAGTTATTAAACCTATCCCACTCTCTAGATACCCCTTAGCACGTAAAGGAATATTATTTGGGGGTCCAGCCATGGAGAAGAGTTTAGACACTAAGATAATATAAGGAACACACACATTATAAAGAAATCACATTAGGATTCTCTTTTTAAGCTGTTCCTTAAAACACTAGTGCTTAGGAAATCTATTGGAGGCAGAAGCAGTCAAGGGTAGCCCAGGGTTAGGGTTAGGCTTAGGGTTAGGCTTAGGGTACGGCTTAGGGTACGGGTTCGGGGAGGGCTTCGGGTATGGCGTAGGGTATGGGTTAGGGTTAGGATTAGGGTTAGTGTTAGGGTTAGGGCTCGGTTTAGGGTACGGGTTAAGATTAGGGTACGTGTTAGGGTTAGGGTAGGGGTTAGCGTTAGGGTACGCGTTAGGGTTAGGGTAGTTATTAAACCTATCCCACTCTCTAGTTACCCCTTAGCACGTAAAGGAATATTATTTGGGGGTCCAGCCATGGAGAAGAGTTTAGACACTAGGATAAGATAAGGAACACACCCATTATAAAGAAATCACATTAGGATTATCTTCTTAAGCTGTTCCTTAAAACACTAGTGCTTAGGAAATCTATTGGAGGCAGAAGCAGTCAAGGGTAGCCTAGGGTTAGGGTTAGGCTTAGGGTTAGGCTTAGGGTACGGCTTAGGGTACGGGTTCGGGGAGGGCTTCGTGTACGGCGTAGGGTATGGGTTAGGGGTTGGGTTAGGGTTAGTGTTAGGGTTAGGGCTCGGTTTAGGGTACGGGTTAGGATTAGGGTACGTGTTAGGGTTAGGGTAGGGGTTAGGGTTAGGGTACGCGTTACGGTTAGGGTAGTGATTAAACCTATCCCACTCTCTAGATACCCCTTAGCACGTAAAGGAATATTATTTTGGGGTCCAGCCATGGAGAAGAGTTTAGAAACTAAGATAATATAAGGAACACACACATTATAAAGAAATCACATTAGGATTCTCTTTTTAAGCTGTTCCTTAAAACACTAGTGCTTAGGAAATCTATTGGAGGCAGAAGCAGTCAAGGGTAGCCTAGTGTTAGGGTTAGGCTTAGGGTTAGGCTTAGGGTACAGTTTAGGGTACGTGTTTGGGGAGGGCTTCGGGTACGGCGTAGGGTATGGGTTAGGGTTAGGGTTAGGTTTAGTGTTAGGGTTAGGGCTCGGTTTAGGGTACGGGTTAGGATTAGGGTACGTATTAGGGTTAGCGTAGGGTTTAGCGTTAGGGTACGCGTTAGGGTTAGGGTAGTTATTAAACCTATCCCACTCTCTAGTTACCCCTTACCACGTAAAGGAATATTATTTGCGGGTCCAGCCATGGAGAAGAGTTTAGACACTAGGATAAGATAAGGAACACACCCATTATAAAGAAATCACATTAGGATTCTCTTTTTAAGCTGTTCCTTAAAACACTAGTGCTTAGGAAATCTATTGGAGGCAGAAGCAGTCAAGGGTAGACTAGGGTTAGGGTTAGGCTTAGGGTTAGGCTTAGGGTACGGTTTAGGGTACGGGTTCGGGGAGGGCTTCGGGTACGGCGTAGGGTATGGGTTAGGGTTAGGGTTAGGGTTAGTGTTAGGGTTAGGGTACGGGTTAGGATTAGGGTACGTGTTAGGGTTAGTGTAGGGGTTAGCTTTAGGGTACGCGTTAGGGTTAGTGTAGTTATTAAACCTATCCCACTCTCTAGTTACCCCTTAGCACGTAAAGGAATATTATTTGGGGGTCCAGCCATGGAGAAGAGTTTAGACACTAGGATAAGATAAGGAACACACCCATTATAAAGAAATCACATTAGGATTCTCTTTTTAAGCTGTTCCTTAAAACACTAGTGCTTAGGAAATCTATTGGAGGCAGAAGCAGTCAAGGGTAGCCTAGGGTTAGGGTTAGGCTTAGGGGTAGGCTTGGGTACGGCTTAGGGTACGGGTTCGGGGAGGTCTTCGGGTATGGCGTAGGGTATGGGTTAGGGTTAGGGTTAGGGTTAGTGTTAGGGTTAGGGCTCGGTTTAGGGTACGGGTTAGGATTAGGGTACGAGTTAGGGTTAGGGTTAGGGTTAGGGTTAGTGTACGCGTTAGGGTTAGGGTAGTGATTAAACCTATCCCACTCTCTAGATACCCCTTAGCACATAAAAGAATATTATTTGGGGGTCCAGCCATGGAGAAGTGTTTAGACACTAGGATTAGATAAGGAACACACCCATTATAAAGAAATCACATTAGGATTCTCTTTTTAAGCTGTTCCTTAAAACACTAGTGCTTAGGAAATCTATTGGAGGCAGAAGAAGTCAAGGGTAGCCTAGGGTTAGGGTTAGGCTTAGGGTTAGGATTAGGGTACGGTTTAGGGTACGGGTTTGGGGAGGGCTTCGGGTACGGCGTAGGGTATGGGTTAGAGTTAGGGTTAGGGTTAGTGTTAGGGTTAGGGCTCGGTTTAGTGTACGGGTTAGGATTAGGGTACGTGTTAGGGTTAGGGTAGGGGTTAACGTTAGGGTACGCGTTAGGGTTAGGGTAGTTATTAAACCTATCCCACTCTCTAGTTACCCCTTAGCACGTAAAGGAATATTATTTGGGGGTCCAGCCATGGAGAAGAGTTTAGACACTAGGATAAGATAAGGAACACACCCATTATAAAGAAATCACATTAGGATTCTCTTTTTAAGCTGTTCCTTAAAACACTAGTGCTTAGGAAATCTATTGGAGGCAGAAGCAGTCAAGGGTAGCCTAGGGTTAGGGTTAGGCTTAGGGTTAGGCTTAGGGTACGGCTTAGGGTACGGGTTCGGGGAGGGCTTCGGGTACGGCGTAGGGTATGGGTTAGGGTTAGGGTTAGGGTTAGTGTTAGGGTTAGGGCTCGGTTTAGGGTACGGGTTAGGGTTAGGGTACGTGTTAGGGTTAGGGTAGGGGTTAGCGTTAGGGTACGCGTTAGGGTTAGGGTAGTTATTAAACCTATCCCACTCTCTAGTTACCCCTTAGCACGTAAAGGAATATTATTTGGGGGTCCAGCCATGGAGAAGAGTTTAGACACTAGGATCAAATAAGGAACACACCCATTATAAAGAAATCACATTAGGATTATCTTTTTAAGCTGTTCCTTAAAACACTAGTGCTTAGGAAATCTATTGGAGGCAGAAGCAGTCAAGGGTAGCCTAGGGTTAGGGTTAGGCTTAGGGTTAGGCTTAGGGTACGGCTTAGGGTACGGGTTCGGGGAGGGCTTCGGGTACGGCGTAGGGTATGGGTTAGGGTTAGGGTTAGGGTTAGTCTTAGGGTTAGGGCTCGGTTTAGGGTACGGGTTAGGATTAGGGTACGTTTTAGGTTTAGGGTAGCGGTTAGCGTTAGGGTACGCGTTAGGGTTAGGGTAGTTATTAAACCTATCCCACTCTCTAGTTACCCCTTAGCACGTAAAGGAATATTATTTGGGGGTCCAGCCATGGAGAAGAGTTTAGACACTAGGATCAGATAAGGAACACACCCATTATAAAGAAATCACATTAGGATTCTCTTTTTAAGCTGTTCCTTAAAACACTAGTGCTTAGGAAATCTGTTGGAGGCAGAAGCAGTCAAGGGTAGCCTAGGGTTAGGGTTAGGCTTAGGGTTAGGCTTAGGGTACGGCTTAGGGTACGGGTTCGGGGAGGGCTTCGGGTACGGCGTAGGGTATGGGTTAGGGTTAGGGTTAGGGTTAGTGTTAGGGTTAGGGCTCGGTTTAGGGTACGGGTTAGGATTAGGGTACGTGTTAGGGTTAGGGTAGGTGTTAGGGTTAGGGTACGCGTTAGGGTTAGGGTAGTTATTAAACCTATCCCACTCTCTAGATACCCCTTAGCACGTAAAGGAATATTATTCGGGGGTCCAGCCATGGAGAAGAGTTTAGACACTAGGATCAGATAAGGAACACACCCATTATAAAGAAATCACATTAGGATTCTCTTTTTAAGCTGTTCCTTAAAACTCTAGTGCTTAGGAAATATATTGGAGGCAGAAGCAGTCAAGGGTAGCCTAGGGTTAGGGTTAGGCTTAGGGTACGGCTTAGGGTACGGCTTAGGGTACGGGTTCGGGGAGGGTTTCTGGTACGGCGTAGGGTATGGGTTAGGGTTAGGGTTAGGGTTAGTGTTAGGGTTAGGGCTCGGTTTAGGGTACGGGTTAGGATTAGGGTACGTGTTAGGGTAAGGGTAGGGGTTAGGTTTAGGGTACGCGTTAGGGTTAGGGTAGTTATTAAACCTATCCCACTCTCTAGATACCCCTTAGCACGTAAAGGAATATTATTTGGGGGTCCAGCCATGGAGAAGAGTTAGACACTAAGATAATATAAGGAACACACACATTAGAAAGAAATCACATTAGGATTCTCTTTTTAAGCTGTTCCTTAAAACACTAGTGCTTAGGAAACCTATTGGAGGCAGAAGCAGTCAAGGGTAGCCTAGGGTTAGGGTTAGGCTTAGGGTTAGGCTTAGGGTACGGCTTAGGGTACGGGTTCGGGGAGGGCTTCGGGTACCGCGTAGGGTATGGGTTAGGGTTAGGGTTAGGGTTAGTGTTAGGGTTAGGGCTCGGTTTAGGGTACGGGTTAGGATTAGGGTACGGGTTAGGGTTAGTGTAGGGGTTAGGGTTATGGTACGCGTTAGGGTTAGGGTAGTGATTAAACCTATCCCACTCTCTAGATACCCCTTAGCACATAAAGGAATATTATTTGGGGGTCCAGCCATGGAGAAGAGTTTAGACACTAGGATTAGATAAGGAACACACCCATTATAAATAAATCACATTAGGATTCTCTTTTTAAGCTGTTCCTTAAAACACTAGTGCTTAGGAAATCTATTGGAGGCAGAAGCAGTCAAGGGTAGCCTAGGGTTAGGGTTAGGCTTAGGTTTAGGCCTAGGGTACGGCTTAGGGTACGGGTTCGGGGAGAGCTTCGGGTACGGCGTAGGGTATGGGTTAGGGTTAGGGTTAGGGTTAGTGTTAGGGTTAGGGCTCGGTTTAGGGTACGGGTTCGGATTAGGGTACGTGTTAGGGTTAGGGTAGCGGTTAGCGTTAGGGTACGCGTTAGGGTTAGGGTAGTTATTAAACCTATCCCACTCTCTAGTTACCCCTTAGCACGTAAAGGAATATTATTTGGGGGTCCAGCCATGGAGAAGAGTTTAGACACTAGGATAAGATAAGGAACACACCCATTATAAAGAAATCACATTAGGATTCTCTTTTTAAGCTGTTCCTTAAAACACTAGTGCTTAGGAAATCTATTGGAGGTAGAAGAAGTCAAGGGTAGCCTAGGGTTAGGGTTAGGCTTAGGGTTAGGCTTAGGGTACGGCTTAGGGTACGGGTTCGGGGAGGGCTTCTGGTACGGCGTAGGGTATGGGTTAGGGTTAGGGTTAGGGTTAGTGTTAGGGTTAGGGCTCGGTTTAGGGTACGGGTTAGGATTAGGGTACGTGTTAGGGTTAGGGTAGGGGTTAGGGTTAGGGTACGCGTTAGGGTTAGGGTAGTTAATAAACATATCCCACTCTCTAGATACCCCTTAGCACGTAAAGGAATATTATTTGTGGGTTCTGCCATGGAGAAGAGTTTAGACACTAGGATCAGATAAGAACACACCAATTATAAAGAAATCACATTAGGATTCTCTTTTTAAGCTGTTCCTTAAAACACTAGTGCTTAGGAAATATATTGGAGGCAGAAGCAGTCAAGGGTAGCCTAGGGTTAGGGTTACGCTTAGGGTTAGGCTTAGGGTACGGCTTAGGGTACGGGTTCGGGGAGGGTTTCGGGTACGGCGTAGGGTATGGGTTAGAGTTAGGGTTAGGGCTCGGTTTAGGGTACAGGTTAGGATTAGGGTACGTGTTAGGGTTAGGGTAGGGGTTAGGGTTAGGGTACGCGTTAGGGTTAGGGTAGTTATTAAACCTATCCCACTCTCTAGTTACCCCTTGGCACGTAAAGGAATATTATTTGGGGGTCCAGCCATGGAGAAGAGTTTAGACTCTAAGATAATATAAGGAACACACCCATTATAAAGAAATCACATTAGGATTCTCTTTTTAAGCTGTTCCTTAAAACACTAGTGCTTAGGAAATCTATTGGAGGCAGAAGCAGTCAAGGGTAGCCTAGGGTTAGGGTTAGGCTTAGGGTTAGGCTTAGGGTACGGCTTAGGGTACAGGTTCGGGGAGGGCTTCGTGTACGGCGTAGGGTATGGGTTAGGGGTAGGGTTAGGGTTAGTGTTAGGGTTAGGGCTCGGTTTAGGGTACGGGTTAGGATTAGGGTACGTGTTAGGGTTAGGGTAGGGGTTAGGGTTAGGGTACGCGTTACGGTTAGGGTAGTGATTAAACCTATCCCACTCTCTAGATACCCCTTAGCACGTAAAGGAATATTATTTTGGGGTCCAGCCATGGAGAAGAGTTTAGAAACTAAGATAATATAAGGAACACACACATTATAAAGAAATCACATTAGGATTCTCTTTTTAAGCTGTTCCTTAAAACACTAGTGCTTAGGAAATCTATTGGAGGCAGAAGCAGTCAAGGGTAGCCTAGTGTTAGGGTTAGGCTTAGGGTTAGGCTTAGGGTACAGTTTAGGGTACGTGTTTGGGGAGGGCTTCGGGTACGGCGTAGGGTATGGGTTAGGGTTAGGGTTAGGTTTAGTGTTAGGGTTAGGGCTCGGTTTAGGGTACGGGTTAGGATTAGGGTACGTATTAGGGTTAGCGTAGGGTTTAGCGTTAGGGTACGCGTTAGGGTTAGGGTAGTTATTAAACCTATCCCACTCTCTAGTTACCCCTTAGCACGTAAAGGAATATTATTTGGGGGTCCAGCCATGGAGAAGAGTTTAGACACTAGGATAAGATAAGGAACACACCCATTATAAAGAAATCACATTAGGATTCTCTTTTTAAGCTGTTCCTTAAAACACTAGTGCTTAGGAAATCTATTGGAGGCAGAAGCAGTCAAGGGTAGACTAGGGTTAGGGTTAGGCTTAGGGTTAGGCTTAGGGTACGGCTTAGGGTACGGGTTCGGGGAGGGCTTCGGGTACGGCGTAGGGTATGGGTTAGGGTTAGGGTTAGGGTTAGTGTTAGGGTTAGGGCTCGGTTTAGGGTACGGGTTAGGATTAGGGTACGTGTTAGGGTTAGGGTTGGGGTTAGGGTTAGTGTACGCGTTAGGGATAGGGTAGTGATTAAACCTATCCCACTCTCTAGATACCCCTTAGCACATAAAAGAATATTATTTGGGGTTCCAGCCATGGAGAAGAGTTTAGACACTAGGATTAGATAAGGAACACACCCATTATAAAGAAATCACATTAGGATTCTCTTTTTAAGCTGTTCCTTAAAACACTAGTGCTTAGGAAATCTATTGGAGGCAGAAGAAGTCAAGGGTAGCCTAGGGTTAGGGTTAGGCTTAGGGTTAGGCTTAGGGTACGGTTTAGGGTACGGGTTTGGGGAGAGCTTCGGGTACGGCGTAGGGTATGGGTTAGAGTTAGGGTTAGGGTTAGTGTTAGGGTTAGGGCTCGGTTTAGGGTACGGGTTAGGATTAGGGTACGTGTTAGGGCTAGGGTAGGGGTTAGGGTTAGGGTACGCGTTAGGGTTAGGGTAGTGATTAAACCTATCCCACTCTCTAGATACCCCTTAGCACATAAAGGAATATTATTTGGGGGTCCAGCCATGGAGAAGAGTTTAGACACTAGGATTAGATAAGGAACACACCCATTATAAAGAAATCACATTAGGATTCTCTTTTTAAGCTGTTCCTTAAAACACTAGTGCTTAGGAAATCTATTGGAGGCAGAAGCAGTCAAGGGTAGCCTAGGGTTAGGGTTAGGCTTAGGGTTAGGCTTAGGGTACGGCTTAGGGTACGGGTTTGGGGAGGGCTTCGGGTACGGCGTAGGGTATGGGTTAGGGTTAGGGTTAGGGTTAGTCTTAGGGTTAGGGCTCGGTTTAGGGTACGGGTTAGGATTAGGGTACGTGTTAGGGTTAGGGTAGGGGTTAGGGTTAGGGTACGCGTTAGGGTTAGGGTAGTTATTAAACCTATCCCACTCTCTAGATACCCCTTAGCACGTAAAGGAATATTATTTGGGGGTCCAGCCATGGAGAAGAGTTTAGACACTAAGATAATATAAGGAACACACACATTATAAAGAAATCACATTAGGATTCTCTTTTTAAGCTGTTCCTTAAAACACTAGTGCTTAGGAAATCTATTGGAGGCAGAAGCAGTCAAGGGTAGCCTAGGGTTAGGGTTAGGCTTAGGGTTAGGCTTAGGGTACGGCTTAGGGTACGGGTTCGGGGAGGGCTTCGGGTACGGCGTAGGGTATGGGTTAGGGTTAGGGTTAGGGTTAGTGTTAGGGTTAGGGCTCGGTTTAGGGTACGGGTTAGGATTAGGGTACGTGTTAGGGCTAGGGTACGGGTTAGGGTTAGGGTACGCGTTAGGGTTAGGGTAGTGATTAAACCTATCCCACTCTCTAGATACCCCTTAGCACATAAAGGAATATTATTTGGGGGTCCAGCCATGGAGAAGAGTTTAGACACTAGGATTAGATAAGGAACACACCCATTATAAAGAAATCACATTAGGATTCTCTTTTTAAGCTGTTCCTTAAAACACTAGTGCTTAGGAAATCTATTGGATTCACAAGCAGTCAAGGGTAGCCTAGGGTTAGGGTTAGGCTTAGGGTTAGGCTTAGGGTACGGCTTAGGGTACGTGTTCGGGGAGGGCTTCGGGTACGGCGTAGGGTATGGGTTAGGGTTAGGGTTAGGGTTAGTGTTAGGGTTAGGGCTCGGTTTAGTTTACGGGTTAGGATTAGGGTACGTGTTAGGGTTAGGGTAGGGGTTAGGGTTAGGGTACGCGTTACGGTTAGGTTAGTTTTTAAACCTATCCCACTCTCTAGATACCCCTTAGCACGTAAAGGAATATTATTTGGGGGTCCAGCCATGGAGAAGAGTTTAGGCACTAAGATAAGATAAGGAACACACCCATTATAAAGAAATCACATTAGGATTCTCTTTTTAAGCTGTTCCTTAAAACACTAGTGCTTAGGAAATCTATTGGAGGCAGAAGCAGTCAAGGGTAGCCTAGGGTTAGGGTTAGGCTTAGGGTTAGGCTTAGGGTACGCCTTAGGGTACGGGTTCGGGGAGGGCTTCGGGTACGGCGTAGGGTATGGGTTAGGGTTAGGGTTAGGGTTAGTGTTAGGGTAAGGGCTCGGTTTAGGGTACGGGTTAGGATTAGGGTACGTGTTAGGGTTAGGGTAGGGGTTAGGGTTAGGGTACGCGTTAGGGTTAGGGTAGTTATTAAACCTATCCCACTCTCTACATACCCCTTAGCACGTAAAGGAATATTATTTGGGGGTCCAGCCATGGAGAAGAGTTTAGACACTAAGATAATATAAGGAACACACACATTATAAAGAAATCACATTAGGATTCTCTTTTTAAGCTGTTCCTTAAAGCCCTAGTGCTTAGGAAATCTATTGGAGGCAGAAGCAGTCAAGGGTAGCCTAGGGTTAGGGTTAGGCTTAGGGTTAGGCTTAGGGTACGGCTTAGGGTACGGGTTCGGGGAGGGCTTCGGGTACGGCGTAGGGTATGGGTTAGGGTTAGGGTTAGGGTTAGTGTTAGGGTTAGGGCTCGGTTTAGGGTACGGGTTAGGATTAGGGTACGTGTTAGGGCTAGAGTACGGGTTAGGGTTAGGGTACGCGTTAGGGTTAGGGTAGTGATTAAACCTATCCCACTCTCTAGATACCCCTTAGCACATAAAGGAATATTATTTGGGGGTCCAGCCATGGAGAAGAGTTTAGACACTAGGATTAGATAAGGAACACACCCATTATAAAGAAATCACATTAGGATTCTCTTTTTAAGCTGTTCCTTAAAACACTAGTGCTTAGGAAATCTATTGGATTCACAAGCAGTCAAGGGTAGCCTAGGGTTAGGGTTAGGCTTAGGGTTAGGCTTAGGGTACGGCTTAGGGTACGTGTTCGGGGAGGGCTTCGGGTACGGCGTAGGGTATGGGTTAGGGTTAGGGTTAGGGTTAGTGTTAGGGTTAGGGCTCGGTTTAGTTTACGGGTTAGGATTAGGGTACGTGTTAGGGTTAGGGTAGGGGTTAGGGTTAGGGTACGCGTTACGGTTAGGTTAGTTATTAAACCTATCCCACTCTCTAGATACCCCTTAGCACGTAAAGGAATATTATTTGGGGGTCCAGCCATGGAGAAGAGTTTAGGCACTAAGATAAGATAAGGAACACACCCATTATAAAGAAATCACATTAGGATTCTCTTTTTAAGCTGTTCCTTAAAACACTAGTGCTTAGGAAATCTATTGGAGGCAGAAGCAGTCAAGGGTAGCCTAGGGTTAGGGTTAGGCTTAGGGTTAGGCTTAGGGTACGCCTTAGGGTACGGGTTCGGGGAGGGCTTCGGGTACGGCGTAGGGTATGGGTTAGGGTTAGGGTTAGGGTTAGTGTTAGGGTAAGGGCTCGGTTTAGGGTACGGGTTAGGATTAGGGTACGTGTTAGGGTTAGGGTAGGGGTTAGGGTTAGGGTACGCGTTAGGGTTAGGGTAGTTATTAAACCTATCCCACTCTCTACATACCCCTTAGCACGTAAAGGAATATTATTTGGGGGTCCAGCCATGGAGAAGAGTTTAGACACTAAGATAATATAAGGAACACACACATTATAAAGAAATCACATTAGGATTCTCTTTTTAAGCTGTTCCTTAAAGCCCTAGTGCTTAGGAAATCTATTGGAGGCAGAAGCAGTCAAGGGTAGCCTAGGGTTAGGGTTAGGCTTAGGGTTAGGCTTAGGGTACGGCTTAGGGTACGGGTTTGGGGAGGGCTTCGGGTACGGCGTAGGGTATGGGTTAGGGTTAGGGTTAGGGTTAGTCTTAGGGTTAGGGCTCGGTTTAGGGTACGGGTTAGGATTAGGGTACGTGTTAGGGTTAGGGTAGGGGTTAGGGTTAGGGTACGCGTTAGGTTTAGGGTAGTTATTAAACCTATCCCACTCTCTACATACCCCTTAGCACGTAAAGGAATATTATTTGGGGGTCCAGCCATGGAGAAGAGTTTAGACACTAAGATAATATAAGGAACACACACATTATAAAGAAATCACATTAGGATTCTCTTTTTAAGCTGTTCCTTAAAGCCCTAGTGCTTAGGAAATCTATTGGAGGCAGAAGCAGTCAAGGGTAGCCTAGGGTTAGGGTTAGGCTTAGGGTACGGCTTAGGGTACGGGTTTGGGGAGGGCTTCGGGTACGGCGTAGGGTATGGGTTAGGGTTAGGGTGAGGGTTAGTGTTAGGGTTAGGGCTCGGTTTAGGGTACGGGTTAGGATTAGGGTACGTGTTAGGGTTAGGGTAGGGGTTAGGGTTAGGGTACGCGTTAGGGTTAGGGTAGTTATTAAACCTATCCCACTCTCTAGATACCCCTTAGCACGTAAAGGAATATTATTTGGGGGTCCAGCCATGGAGAAGAGTTTAGACACTAAGATAAAATAAGGAACACACACATTATAAAGAAATCACATTAGGATTCTCTTTTTAAGCTGTTCCTTAAAACACTAGTGCTTAGGAAATCTATTGGAGGCAGAAGCAGTCAAGGGTAGCCTAGGGTTAGGGTTAGGCTTAGGGTTAGGCTTAGGGTACGGCTTAGGGTACGGGTTCGGGGAGGGCTTCGGGTACGGCGTAGGGTATGGGTTAGGGTTAGGGTTAGGGTTAGTGTTAGGGTTAGGGCTCGGTTTAGGGTACGGGTTAGGATTAGGGTACGTGTTAGGGCTAGGGTAGGGGTTAGGGTTAGGGTACGCGTTAGGGTTAGGGTAGTGATTAAACCTATCCCACTCTCTAGATACCCCTTAGCACATAAAGGAATATTATTTGGGGGTCCAGCCATGGAGAAGAGTTTAGACACTAGGATTAGATAAGGAACACACCCATTATAAAGAAATCACATTAGGATTCTCTTTTTAAGCTGTTCCTTAAAACACTAGTGCTTAGGAAATCTATTGGAGGCAGAAGCAGTCAAGGGTAGCCTAGGGTTAGGGTTAGGCTTAGGGTTAGGCTTAGGGTACGGCTTAGGGTACGTGTTCGGGGAGGGCTTCGGGTACGGCGTAGGGTATGGGTTAGGGTTAGGGTTAGTGTTAGGGTTAGGGCTCGGTTTAGGGTACGGGTTAGGATTAGGGTACGTGTTAGGGTTAGGGTAGGGGTTAGCGTTAGGGTACGCGTTAGGGTTAGGGTAGTTATTAAACCTATCCCACTCTCTAGATACTCCTTAGCACGTAAAGGAATATTATTTGGGTGTCCAGGCATGGAGAAGAGTTTAGACACTAAGATAATATAAGGAACACACACATTATAAAGAAATCACATTAGGATTCTCTTTTTAAGCTGTTCCTTAAAACCCTAGTGCTTAGGAAATCTATTGGAGGCAGAAGCAGTCAAGGGTAGCCTAGGGTTACGGTTAGGCTTAGGGTTAGGCTTAGGGTACGGCTTAGGGTACGGGTTTGGGGAGGGCTTCGGGTACGGCGTAGGGTATGGGTTAGGGTTAGGGTTAGGGTTAGTGTTAGGGTTAGGGCTCGGTTTAGGGTACGGGTTAGGATTAGGGTACGTGTTAGGGTTAGGGTAGGGGTTGGGGTTAGGGTACGCGTTAGGGTTAGGGTAGTTATTAAACATATCCCACTCTCTAGATACCCCTTAGCACGTAAAGGAATATTATTTGGGGGTCCAGCCATGGAGAAGAGTTTAGACACTAGGATCAGATAAGGAACACACCCATTATAAAGAAATCACATTAGGATTCTCTTTTTAAGCTGTTCCTTAAAACACTAGTGCTTAGGAAATATATTGGAGGCAGAAGCAGTCAAGGGTAGCCTAGGGTTAGGGTTAGGCTTAGGGTACGGCTTAGGGTACGGCTTAGGGTACGGGTTCGGGGAGGGCTGCGGGTACGGCGTAGGGTATGGGTTAGGGTTAGGGTTAGGGTTAGTGTTAGGGTTAGGGCTCGGTTTAGGGTACGGGTTTGGATTAGGGTACGTGTTAGGGTTAGGGTAGGGATTAGGGTTAGAGTACGCGTTAGGGTTAGGGTAGTTATTAAACCTATCCCACTCTCTAGATACCCCTTAGCACGTAAAGGAATATTATTAGGGGGTCCAGCCATGGAGAAGAATTTAGACACTAAGATAATATAAGAAACACACCCATTATAAAGAAATCACATTAGGATTCTCTTTTTAAG
Organism: Balaenoptera physalus; assembly: GCF_965194825.1. Taxonomy (NCBI): domain Eukaryota; kingdom Metazoa; phylum Chordata; class Mammalia; order Artiodactyla; family Balaenopteridae; genus Balaenoptera; species Balaenoptera physalus. Next base: position 2,023,124 of record NW_028126471.1, read on the forward strand.
CTGTTCCTTAAAACACTAGTGCTTAGGAAATCTATTGGAGGCAGAAGCATCAAGGGTAGCCTAGGGTTAGGGTTAGGCTTACGGTTAGGCTTAGGGTACGGCTTAGGGTACGTGTTCGGGGAGGGCTTCGGGTACGGCGTAGGATATAGGTTAGGGTTAGGCTTAGTGTTAGGGTTAGGGCTCGGTTTAGGGTACGGGTTAGGATTAGGGTACATGTTAGGGTTAGGGTAGGGGTTAGGGTTAGGGTACACGTTACGGTTAGGGTAGTTATTAAACCTATCCCACTCTCTAGATACCCCTTAGCACGTAAAGGAATATTATTTGGGGGTCCAGCCATGGAGAAGAGTTTAGACACTAAGATAATATAAGGAACACACACATTATAAAGAAATCACATTAGGATTCTCTTTTTAAGCTGTTCCTTAAAACACTAGTGCTTAGGAAATCTATTGGAGGCAGAAGCAGTCAAGGGTAGCCTAGGGTTAGGGTTAGGCTTAGGGGTAGGCTTAGGGTACGGCTTAGGGTACGGGTTCGGGGAGGGCTTCGGGTACGGCGTAGGGTATGGGTTAGGGTTAGGGTTAGGGTTAGTGTTAGGGTTAGGGCTCGGTTTAGGGTACGGGTTAGGATTAGGGTACGTGTTAGGTTTAGGGTAGCGGTTAGCGTTAGGGTACGCGTTAGGGTTAGGGTAGTTATTAAACCTATCCCACTCTCTAGTTACCCCTTAGCACGTAAAGGAATATTATTTGGGGGTCCAGCCATGGAGAAGAGTTTAGACACTAGGATCAGATAAGGAACACACCCATTATAAAGACATCACATTAGGATTCTCTTTTTAAGCTGTTCCTTAAAACACTAGTGCTTAGGAAATCTGTTGGAGGCAGAAGCAGTCAAGGGTAGCCTAGGGTTAGGGTTAGGCTTAGGGTTAGGCTTAGGGTACGGCTTAGGGTACGGGTTCGGGGAGGGCTTCGGGTACGGCGTAGGGTATGGGTTAGGGTTAGGGTTAGGGTTAGTGTTAGGGTTAGGGCTCGGTTTAGGGTACGGTTTAGGATTAGGGTACGTGTTAGGGTTAGGGTAGCGGTTAGCGTTAGGGTACACGTTAGGGTTAGGGTAGTGATTAAACCTATCCCACTCTCTAGTTACCCCTTAGCACGTAAAGGAATATTATTTGGGGGTCCAGCCATGGAGAAGAGTTTAGACACTAGGATAAGATAAGGAACACACCCATTATAAAGAAATCACATTAGGATTCTCTTTTTAAGCTGTTCCTTAAAACACTAGTGCTTAGGAAATCTATTGGACGCAGAAGCAGTCAAGGGTAGCCTACGGTTAGGGTTAGGCTTAGGGTTAGGCTTAGGGTACGGCTTAGGGTACGGGTTCGGGGTGGGCTTCGGGTACGGCGTAGGGTATGGGTTAGGGTTAGGGTTAGGGTTAGTGTTAGGGTTAGGGCTCGGTTTAGGGTACGGGTTAGGATTAGGGTACGTGTTAGGGTTAGGGTAGGGGTTAGGGTTAGGGTACGCGTTAGGGTTAGGGTAGTTATTAAACCTATCCCACTCTCTAGATACCCCTTAGCACGTAAAGGAATATTATTTGGGGGTCCAGCCATGGAGAAGAGTTAGACACTAAGATAATATAAGGAACACACACATTAGAAAGAAATCACATTAGGATTCTCTTTTTAAGCTGTTCCTTAAAACACTAGTGCTTAGGAAACCTATTGGAGGCAGAAGCAGTCAAGGGTAGCCTAGGGTTAGGGTTAGGCTTAGGGTTAGGCTTAGGGTACGGCTTAGGGTACGGGTTCGGGGAGGGCTTCGGGTACCGCGTAGGGTATGGTTTAGGGTTAGGGTTAGGGTTAGTGTTAGGGTTAGGGCTCGGTTTAGGGTACGGGTTAGGATTAGGGTACGGGTTAGGGTTAGGGTAGGGGTTAGGGTTATGGTACGCGTTAGGGTTAGGGTAGTGATTAAACCTATCCCACTCTCTAGATACCCCTTAGCACATAAAGGAATATTATTTGGGGGTCCAGCCATGGAGAAGAGTTTAGACACTAGGATTAGATAAGGAACACACCCATTATAAATAAATCACATTAGGATTCTCTTTTTAAGCTGTTCCTTAAAACACTAGTGCTTAGGAAATCTATTGGAGGCAGAAGCAGTCAAGGGTAGCCTAGGGTTAGGGTTAGGCTTAGGTTTAGGCCTAGGGTACGGCTTAGGGTACGGGTTCGGGGAGAGCTTCGGGTACGGCGTAGGGTATGGGTTAGGGTTAGGGTTAGGGTTAGTGTTAGGGTTAGGGCTCGGTTTAGGGTACGGGTTCGGATTAGGGTACGTGTTAGGGTTAGGGTAGCGGTTAGCGTTAGGGTACGCGTTAGGGTTAGGGTAGTTATTAAACCTATCCCACTCTCTAGTTACCCCTTAGCACGTAAAGGAATATTATTTGGGGGTCCAGCCATGGAGAAGAGTTTAGACACTAGGATAAGATAAGGAACACACCCATTATAAAGAAATCACATTAGGATTCTCTTTTTAAGCTGTTCCTTAAAACACTAGTGCTTAGGGAATCTATTGGAGGTAGAAGAAGTCAAGGGTAGCCTAGGGTTAGGGTTAGGCTTAGGGTTAGGCTTAGGGTACGGCTTAGAGTACGGGTTCGGGGAGGGCTTCTGGTACGGCGTAGGGTATGGGTTAGGGTTAGGGTTAGGGTTAGTGTTAGGGTTAGGGCTCGGTTTAGGGTACGGGTTAGGATTAGGGTACGTGTTAGGGTTAGGGTAGGGGTTAGGGTTAGGGTACGCGTTAGGGTTAGGGTAGTTAATAAACATATCCCACTCTCTAGATACCCCTTAGCACGTAAAGGAATATTATTTGTGGATTCTGCCATGGAGAAGAGTTTAGACACTAGGATCAGATAAGAACACACCAATTATAAAGAAATCACATTAGGATTCTCTTTTTAAGCTGTTCCTTAAAACACTAGTGCTTAGGAAATATATTGGAGGCAGAAGCAGTCAAGGGTAGCCTAGGGTTAGGGTTACGCTTAGGGTTAGGCTTAGGGTACGGCTTAGGGTACGGGTTCGGGGAGGGTTTCGGGTACGGCGTAGGGTATGGGTTAGAGTTAGGGTTAGGGCTCGGTTTAGGGTACAGGTTAGGATTAGGGTACGTGTTAGGGTTAGGTTAGGGGTTAGGGTTAGGGTACGCGTTAGGGTTAGGGTAGTTATTAAACCTATCCCACTCTCTAGTTACCCCTTAGCACGTAAAGGAATATTATTTGGGGGTCCAGCCATGGAGAAGAGTTTAGACTCTAAGATAATATAAGGAACACACACATTATAAAGAAATCACATTAGGATTCTCTTTTTAAGCTGTTCCTTAAAACACTAGTGCTTAGGAAATCTATTGGAGGCAGAAGCAGTCAAGGGTAGCCTAGGGTTAGGGTTAGGCTTAGGGGTAGGCTTAGGGTACTTCTTAGGGTACGGGTTCGGGGAGGGCTTCGGGTACGGCGTAGGGTATGGGTTAGGGTTAGGGTTAGGGTTAGTGTTAGGGTTAGGGCTCGGTTTAGGGTACGGGTTAGGATTAGGGTACGTGTTAGGGTTAGGGTAGGGGTTAGCGTTAGGGTACGCGTTAGGTTTAGGGTAGTTATTAAACCTATCCCACTCTCTAGTTACCCCTTAGCACGTAAAGGAATATTATTTGGGGGTCCAGCCATGGAGAAGAGTTTAGACACTAGGATAAGATAAGGAACACACCCATTATAAAGAAATCACATTAGGATTCTCTTCTTAAGCTGTTCCTTAAAACACTAGTGCTTAGGAAATCTATTGGAGGCAGAAGCAGTCAAGGGTAGCCTAGGGTTAGGGTTAGGCTTAGGGTTAGGCTTAGGGTACGGCGTATGGTACGGGTTCGGGGAGGGTTTCGGGTACTGCGTAGGGTATGGGTTAGGGTTAGGGTTAGGGTTAGTGTTAGGGTTAGCGCTCGGTTTAGGGTACGGGTTAGGATTAGGGTACGTGTTAGGGTTAGGGTAGGGGTTAGGGTTAGGGTACGCGTTAGGGTTAGGGAAGTTATTAAACCTATCCCACTCTCTAGTTACCCCTTAGCACGTAAAGGAATATTATTTGGGGGTCCAGCCATGGAGAAGAGTTTAGACACTAGGATAAGATAAGGAACACACCCATTATAAAGAAATCACATTAGGATTATCTTCTTAAGCTGTTCCTTAAAACACTAGTACTTAGGAAATCTATTGGAGGCAGAAGCAGTCAAGGGTAGCCTAGGGTTAGGGTTAGGCTTAGGGTTAGGCTTAGGGTACGGCTTAGGGTACAGGTTCGGGGAGGGCTTCGTGTACGGCGTAGGGTATGGGTTAGGGGTAGGGTTAGGGTTAGTGTTAGGGTTAGGGCTCGGTTTAGGGTACGGGTTAGGATTAGGGTACGTGTTAGGGTTAGGGTAGGGGTTAGGGTTAGTGTACGCGTTACGGTTAGGGTAGTGATTAAACCTATCCCACTCTCTAGATACCCCTTAGCACGTAAAGGAATATTATTTTGGGGTCCAGCCATGGAGAAGAGTTTAGAAACTAAGATAATATAAGGAACACACACATTATAAAGAAATCACATTAGGATTCTCTTTTTAAGCTGTTCCTTAAAACACTAGTGCTTAGGAAATCTATTGGAGGCAGAAGCAGTCAAGGGTAGCCTAGTGTTAGGGTTAGGCTTAGGGTTAGGCTTAGGGTACAGTTTAGGGTACGTGTTTGGGGAGGGCTTCGGGTACGGCGTAGGGTATGGGTTAGGGTTAGGGTTAGGTTTAGTGTTAGGGTTAGGCCTCGGTTTAGGGTACGGGTTAGGATTAGGGTACGTATTAGGGTTAGCGTAGGGTTTAGCGTTAGGGTACGCGTTAGGGTTAGGGTAGTTATTAAACCTATCCCACTCTCTAGTTACCCCTTAGCACGTAAAGGAATATTATTTGGGGGTCCAGCCATGGAGAAGAGTTTAGACACTAGGATAAGATAAGGAACACACCCATTATAAAGAAATCACATTAGGATTCTCTTTTTAAGCTGTTCCTTAAAACACTAGTGCTTAGGAAATCTATTGGAGGCAGAAGCAGTCAAGGGTAGACTAGGGTTAGGGTTAGGCTTAGGGTTAGGCTTAGGGTACGGCTTAGGGTACGGGTTCGGGGAGGGCTTCGGGTACGGCGTAGGGTATGGGTTAGGGTTAGGGTTAGGGTTAGTGTTAGGGTTAGGGCTCGGTTTAGGGTACGGGTTAGGATTAGGGTACGTGTTAGGGTTAGGGTTGGGGTTAGGGTTAGTGTACGCGTTAGGGTTAGGGTAGTGATTAAACCTATCCCACTCTCTAGATACCCCTTAGCACATAAAAGAATATTATTTGGGGTTCCAGCCATGGAGAAGAGTTTAGACACTAGGATTAGATAAGGAACACACCCATTATAAAGAAATCACATTAGGATTCTCTTTTTAAGCTGTTCCTTAAAACACTAGTGCTTAGGAAATCTATTGGAGGCAGAAGAAGTCAAGGGTAGCCTAGGGTTAGGGTTAGGCTTAGGGTTAGGCTTAGGGTACGGTTTAGGGTACGGGTTTGGGGAGAGCTTCGCGTACGGCGTAGGGTATGGGTTAGAGTTAGGGTTAGGGTTAGTGTTAGGGTTAGGGCTCGGTTTAGTGCACGGGTTAGGATTAGGGTACGTGTTAGGGTTAGGGTAGGGGTTAACGTTAGGGTACGCGTTAGGGTTAGGGTAGTTATTAAACCTATCCCACTCTCTAGTTACCCCTTGCACGTAAAGGAATATTATTTGGGGGTCCAGCCATGGAGAAGAGTTTAGACACTAGGATAAGATAAGGAACACACCCATTATAAAGAAATCACATTAGGATTCTCTTTTTAAGCTGTTCCTTAAAACACTAGTGCTTAGGAAATCTATTGGAGGCAGAAGCAGTCAAGGGTAGCCTAGGGTTAGGGTTAGGCTTAGGGTTAGGCTTAGGGTACGGCTTAGGGTACGGGTTCGGGGAGGGCTGCGGGTACGGCGTAGGGTATGGGTTAGGGTTAGGGTTAGGGTTAGTGTTAGGGTTAGGGCTCGGTTTAGGGTACGGGTTAGGATTAGGGTACGTGTTAGGGTTAGGATAGGGGTTAGGGTTAGGGTACGCGTTAGGGTTAGGGAAGTTATTAAACCTATCCCACTCTCTAGTTACCCCTTAGCACGTAAAGGAATATTATTTGGGGGTCCAGCCATGGAGAAGAGTTTAGACACTAGGATAAGATAAGGAACACACCCATTATAAAGAAATCACATTAGGATTCTCTTTTTAAGCTGTTCCTTAAAACACTAGTGCTTAGGAAATCTATTGGAGGCAGAAGCAGTCAAGGGTAGCCTAGGGTTAGGGTTAGGCTTAGGGTTAGGTTTAGGGTACAGCTTAGGGTACGGGTTCGGTGAGGGCTTCGGGTATGGCGTAGGGTATGGGTTAGGGTTAGGGTTAGTGTTAGTGTTAGGGTTAGGGCTCGGTTTAGGGTACGGGTTAGGATTAGGGTACGTGTTAGGGTTAGGGTAGGGGTTAGGGTTAGGGTACGCGTTACGGTTAGGGTAGTTATTAAACGTGTCCCACTCTCTAGATACCCCTTAGCACGTAAAGGAATATTATTTGGGGGTCCAGCCATGGAGAAGAGTTTAGACACTAGGATAAGATAAGGAACACACCCATTATAAAGAAATCACATTAGGATTATCTTCTTAAGCTGTTCCTTAAAACACTAGTACTTAGGAAATCTATTGGAGGCAGAAGCAGTCAAGGGTAGCCTAGGGTTAGGGTTAGGCTTAGGGTTAGGCTTAGGGTACGGCTTAGGGTACAGGTTCGGGGAGGGCTTCGTGTACGGCGTAGGGTATGGGTTAGGGGTAGGGTTAGGGTTAGTGTTAGGGTTAGGGCTCGGTTTAGGGTACGGGTTAGGATTAGGGTACGTGTTAGGGTTAGGGTAGGGGTTAGGGTTAGGGTACGCGTTAGGGTTAGGGTAGTTATTAAACCTATCCCACTCTCTAGATACCCCTTAGCACGTAAAGGAATATTATTTGGGGGTCCAGCCATGGAGAAGAGTTAGACACTAAGATAATATAAGGAACACACACATTAGAAAGAAATCACATTAGGATTCTCTTTTTAAGCTGTTCCTTAAAACACTAGTGCTTAGGAAACCTATTGGAGGCAGAAGCAGTCAAGGGTAGCCTAGGGCTAGGGTTAGGCTTAGGGTTAGGCTTAGGGTACGGCTTAGGGTACGGGTTCGGGGAGGGCTTCGGGTACCGCGTAGGGTATGGTTTAGGGTTAGGGTTAGGGTTAGTGTTAGGGTTAGGGCTCGGTTTAGGGTACGGGTTAGGATTAGGGTACGGGTTAGGGTTAGGGTAGGGGTTAGGGTTATGGTACGCGTTAGGGTTAGGGTAGTGATTAAACCTATCCCACTCTCTAGATACCCCTTAGCACATAAAGGAATATTATTTGGGGGTCCAGCCATGGAGAAGAGTTTAGACACTAGGATTAGATAAGGAACACACCCATTATAAATAAATCACATTAGGATTCTCTTTTTAAGCTGTTCCTTAAAACACTAGTGCTTAGGAAATCTATTGGAGGCAGAAGCAGTCAAGGGTAGCCTAGGGTTAGGGTTAGGCTTTGGTTTAGGCCTAGGGTACGGCTTAGGGTACGGGTTCGGGGAGAGCTTCGGGTACGGCGTAGGGTATGGGTTAGGGTTAGGGTTAGGGTTAGTGTTAGGGTTAGGGCTCGGTTTAGGGTACGGGTTCGGATTAGGGTACGTGTTAGGGTTAGGGTAGCGGTTAGCGTTAGGGTACGCGTTAGGGTTAGGGTAGTTATTAAACCTATCCCACTCTCTAGTTACCCCTTAGCACGTAAAGGAATATTATTTGGGGGTCCTGCCATGGAGAAGAGTTTAGACACTAGGATAAGATAAGGAACACACCCATTATAAAGAAATCACATTAGGATTCTCTTTTTAAGCTGTTCCTTAAAACACTAGTGCTTAGGAAATCTATTGGAGGTAGAAGAAGTCAAGGGTAGCCTAGGGTTAGGGTTAGGCTTAGGGTTAGGCTTAGGGTACGGCTTAGGGTACGGGTTCGGGGAGGGCTTCTGGTACGGCGTAGGGTATGGGTTTGGGTTAGGGTTAGGGTTAGTGTTAGGGTTAGGGCTCGGTTTAGGGTACGGGTTAGGATTAGGGTACGTGTTAGGGTTAGGGTAGGGGTTAGGGTTAGGGTACGCGTTAGGGTTAGGGTAGTTAATAAACATATCCCACTCTCTAGATACCCCTTAGCACGTAAAGGAATATTATTTGTGGGTTCTGCCATGGAGAAGAGTTTAGACACTAGGATCAGATAAGAACACACCAATTATAAAGAAATCACATTAGGATTCTCTTTTTAAGCTGTTCCTTAAAACACTAGTGCTTAGGAAATATATTGGAGGCAGAAGCAGTCAAGGGTAGCCTAGGGTTAGGGTTACGCTTAGGGTTAGGCTTAGGGTACGGCTTAGGGTACGGGTTCGGGGAGGGTTTCGGGTACGGCGTAGGGTATGGGTTAGAGTTAGGGTAAGGGCTCGGTTTAGGGTACAGGTTAGGATTAGGGTACGTGTTAGGGTTAGGGTAGGGGTTAGGGTTAGGGTACGCGTTAGGGTTAGGGTAGTTATTAAACCTATCCCACTCTCTAGTTACCCCTTAGCACGTAAAGGAATATTATTTGGGGGTCCAGCCATGGAGAAGAGTTTAGACTCTAAGATAATATAAGGAACACACACATTATAAAGAAATCACATTAGGATTCTCTTTTTAAGCTGTTCCTTAAAACACTAGTGCTTAGGAAATCTATTGGAGGCAGAAGCAGTCAAGGGTAGCCTAGGGTTAGGGTTAGGCTTAGGGGTAGGCTTAGGGTACTTCTTAGGGTACGGGTTCGGGGAGGGCTTCGGGTACGGCGTAGGGTATGGGTTAGGGTTAGGGTTAGGGTTAGTGTTAGGGTTAGGGCTCGGTTTAGGGTACGGGTTAGGATTAGGGTACGTGTTAGGGTTAGGGTAGGGGTTAGCGTTAGGGTACGCGTTAGGTTTAGGGTAGTTATTAAACCTATCCCACTCTCTAGTTACCCCTTAGCACGTAAAGGAATATTATTTGGGGGTCCAGCCATGGAGAAGAGTTTAGACACTAGGATAAGATAAGGAACACACCCATTATAAAGAAATCACATTAGGATTCTCTTCTTAAGCTGTTCCTTAAAACACTAGTGCTTAGGAAATCTATTGGAGGCAGAAGCAGTCAAGGGTAGCCTAGGGTTAGGGTTAGGCTTAGGGTTAGGCTTAGGGTACGGCGTATGGTACGGGTTCGGGGAGGGTTTCGGGTACTGCGTAGGGTATGGGTTAGGGTTAGGGTTAGGGTTAGTGTTAGGGTTAGCGCTCGGTTTAGGGTACGGGTTAGGATTAGGGTACGTGTTAGGGTTAGGGTAGGGGTTAGGGTTAGGGTACGCGTTAGGGTTAGGGAAGTTATTAAACCTATCCCACTCTCTAGTTACCCCTTAGCACGTAAAGGAATATTATTTGGGGGTCCAGCCATGGAGAAGAGTTTAGACACCAGGATAAGATAAGGAACACACCCATTATAAAGAAATCACATTAGGATTCTCTTTTTAAGCTGTTCCTTAAAACACTAGTGCTTAGGAAATCTATTGGAGGCAGAAGCAGTCAAGGGTAGCCTAGGGTTAGGGTTAGGCTTAGGGTTAGGTTTAGGGTACAGCTTAGGGTACGGGTTCGGTGAGGGCTTCGGGTATGGCGTAGGGTATGGGTTAGGGTTAGGGTTAGTGTTAGTGTTAGGGGTAGGACTCGGTTTAGGGTACGGGTTAGGATTAGGGTACGTGTTAGGGTTAGGGTAGGGGTTAGGGTTAGGGTACGCGTTACGGTTAGGGTAGTTATTAAACGTGTCCCACTCTCTAGATACCCCTTAGCACGTAAAGGAATATTATTTGGGGGTCCAGCCATGGAGAAGAGTTTAGACACTAGGATAAGATAAGGAACACACCCATTATAAAGAAATCACATTAGGATTATCTTCTTAAGCTGTTCCTTAAAACACTAGTACTTAGGAAATCTATTGGAGGCAGAAGCAGTCAAGGGTAGCCTAGGGTTAGGGTTAGGCTTAGGGTTAGGCTTAGGGTACGGCTTAGGGTACAGGTTCGGGGAGGGCTTCGTGTACGGCGTAGGGTATGGGTTAGGGGTAGGGTTAGGGTTAGTGTTAGGGTTAGGGCTCGGTTTAGGGTACGGGTTAGGATTAGGGTACGTGTTAGGGTTAGGGTAGGGGTTAGGGTTAGGGTACGCGTTACGGTTAGGGTAGTGATTAAACCTATCCCACTCTCTAGATACCCCTTAGCACGTAAAGGAATATTATTTTGGGGTCCAGCCATGGAGAAGAGTTTAGAAACTAAGATAATATAAGGAACACACACATTATAAAGAAATCACATTAGGATTCTCTTTTTAAGCTGTTCCTTAAAACACTAGTGCTTAGGAAATCTATTGGAGGCAGAAGCAGTCAAGGGTAGCCTAGTGTTAGGGTTAGGCTTAGGGTTAGGCTTAGGGTACAGTTTAGGGTACGTGTTTGGGGAGGGCTTCGGGTACGGCGTAGGGTATGGGTTAGGGTTAGGGTTAGGTTTAGTGTTAGGGTTAGGCCTCGGTTTAGGGTACGGGTTAGGATTAGGGTACGTATTAGGGTTAGCGTAGGGTTTAGCGTTAGGGTACGCGTTAGGGTTAGGGTAGTTATTAAACCTATCCCACTCTCTAGTTACCCCTTAGCACGTAAAGGAATATTATTTGGGGGTCCAGCCATGGAGAAGAGTTTAGACACTAGGATAAGATAAGGAACACACCCATTATAAAGAAATCACATTAGGATTCTCTTTTTAAGCTGTTCCTTAAAACACTAGTGCTTAGGAAATCTATTGGAGGCAGAAGCAGTCAAGGGTAGACTAGGGTTAGGGTTAGGCTTAGGGTACGGCTTAGGGTACGGGTTCGGGGAGGGCTTCGGGTACGGCGTAGGGTATGGGTTAGGGTTAGGGTTAGGGTTAGTGTTAGGGTTAGGGCTCGGTTTAGGGTACGGGTTAGGATTAGGGTACGTGTTAGGGTTAGGGTTGGGGTTAGGGTTAGTGTACGCGTTAGGGTTAGGGTAGTGATTAAACCTATCCCACTCTCTAGATACCCCTTAGCACATAAAAGAATATTATTTGGGGTTCCAGCCATGGAGAAGAGTTTAGACACTAGGATTAGATAAGGAACACACCCATTATAAAGAAATCACATTAGGATTCTCTTTTTAAGCTGTTCCTTAAAACACTAGTGCTTAGGAAATCTATTGGAGGCAGAAGAAGTCAAGGGTAGCCTAGGGTTAGGGTTAGGCTTAGGGTTAGGCTTAGGGTACGGTTTAGGGTACGGGTTTGGGGAGAGCTTCGGGTACGGCGTAGGGTATGGGTTAGAGTTAGGGTTAGGGTTAGTGTTAGGGTTAGGGCTCGGTTTAGTGTACGGGTTAGGATTAGGGTACGTGTTAGGGTTAGGGTAGGGGTTAACGTTAGGGTACGCGTTAGGGTTAGGGTAGTTATTAAACCTATCCCACTCTCTAGTTACCCCTTGCACGTAAAGGAATATTATTTGGGGGTCCAGCCATGGAGAAGAGTTTAGACACTAGGATAAGATAAGGAACACACCCATTATAAAGAAATCACATTAGGATTCTCTTTTTAAGCTGTTCCTTAAAACACTAGTGCTTAGGAAATCTATTGGAGGCAGAAGCAGTCAAGGGTAGCCTAGGGTTAGGGTTAGGCTTAGGGTTAGGCTTAGGGTACGGCTTAGGGTACGGGTTCGGGGAGGGCTGCGGGTACGGCGTAGGGTATGGGTTAGGGTTAGGGTTAGGGTTAGTGTTAGGGTTAGGGCTCGGTTTAGGGTACGGGTTAGGATTAGGGTACGTGTTAGGGTTAGGGTAGGGGTTAGGGTTAGTGTACGCGTTAGGGTTAGGGTAGTTATTAAACCTATCCCACTCTCTAGTTACCCCTTAGCACGTAAAGGAATATTATTTGGGGGTCCAGCCATGGAGAAGAGTTTAGACACTAGGATAAGATAAGGAACACACCCATTATAAAGAAATCACATTAGGATTCTCTTTTTAAGCTGTTCCTTAAAACACTAGTGCTTAGGAAATCTATTGGAGGCAGAAGCAGTCAAGGGTAGCCTAGGGTTAGGGTTAGGCTTAGGGTTAGGTTTAGGGTACAGCTTAGGGTACGGGTTCGGTGAGGGCTTCGGGTATGGCGTAGGGTATGGGTTAGGGTTAGGGTTAGTGTTAGTGTTAGGGTTAGGGCTCGGTTTAGGGTACGGGTTAGGATTAGGGTACGTGTTAGGGTTAGGGTAGGGGTTAGGGTTAGTGTACGCGTTACGGTTAGGGTAGTTATTAAACGTGTCCCACTCTCTAGATACCCCTTAGCACGTAAAGGAATATTATTTGGGGGTCCAGCCATGGAGAAGAGTTTAGACACTAGGATAAGATAAGGAACACACCCATTATAAAGAAATCACATTAGGATTATCTTCTTAAGCTGTTCCTTAAAACACTAGTACTTAGGAAATCTATTGGAGGCAGAAGCAGTCAAGGGTAGCCTAGGGTTAGGGTTAGGCTTAGGGTTAGGCTTAGGGTACGGCTTAGGGTACAGGTTCGGGGAGGGCTTCGTGTACGGCGTAGGGTATGGGTTAGGGGTAGGGTTAGGGTTAGTGTTAGGGTTAGGGCTCGGTTTAGGGTACGGGTTAGGATTAGGGTACGTGTTAGGGTTAGGGTAGGGGTTAGGGTTAGGGTACGCGTTACGGTTAGGGTAGTGATTAAACCTATCCCACTCTCTAGATACCCCTTAGCACGTAAAGGAATATTATTTTGGGGTCCAGCCATGGAGAAGAGTTTAGAAACTAAGATAATATAAGGAACACACACATTATAAAGAAATCACATTAGGATTCTCTTTTTAAGCTGTTCCTTAAAACACTAGTGCTTAGGAAATCTATTGGAGGCAGAAGCAGTCAAGGGTAGCCTAGTGTTAGGGTTAGGCTTAGGGTTAGGCTTAGGGTACAGTTTAGGGTACGTGTTTGGGGAGGGCTTCGGGTACGGCGTAGGGTATGGGTTAGGGTTAGGGTTAGGTTTAGTGTTAGGGTTAGGCCTCGGTTTAGGGTACGGGTTAGGATTAGGGTACGTATTAGGGTTAGCGTAGGGTTTAGCGTTAGGGTACGCGTTAGGGTTAGGGTAGTTATTAAACCTATCCCACTCTCTAGTTACCCCTTAGCACGTAAAGGAATATTATTTGGGGGTCCAGCCATGGAGAAGAGTTTAGACACTAGGATAAGATAAGGAACACACCCATTATAAAGAAATCACATTAGGATTCTCTTTTTAAGCTGTTCCTTAAAACACTAGTGCTTAGGAAATCTATTGGAGGCAGAAGCAGTCAAGGGTAGACTAGGGTTAGGGTTAGGCTTAGGGTTAGGCTTAGGGTACGGCTTAGGGTACGGGTTCGGGGAGGGCTTCGGGTACGGCGTAGGGTATGGGTTAGGGTTAGGGTTAGGGTTAGTGTTAGTGTTAGGGCTCGGTTTAGGGTACGGGTTAGGATTAGGGTACGTGTTAGGGTTAGGGTTGGGGTTAGGGTTAGTGTACGCGTTAGGGTTAGGGTAGTGATTAAACCTATCCCACTCTCTAGATACCCCTTAGCACATAAAAGAATATTATTTGGGGTTCCAGCCATGGAGAAGAGTTTAGACACTAGGATTAGATAAGGAACACACCCATTATAAAGAAATCACATTAGGATTCTCTTTTTAAGCTGTTCCTTAAAACACTAGTGCTTAGGAAATCTATTGGAGGCAGAAGAAGTCAAGGGTAGCCTAGGGTTAGGGTTAGGCTTAGGGTTAGGCTTAGGGTACGGTTTAGGGTACGGGTTTGGGGAGAGCTTCGGGTACGGCGTAGGGTATGGGTTAGAGTTACGGTTAGGGTTAGTGTTAGGGTTAGGGCTCGGTTTAGTGTACGGGTTAGGATTAGGGTACGTGTTAGGGTTAGGGTAGGGGTTAACGTTAGGGTACGCGTTAGGGTTAGGGTAGTTATTAAACCTATCCCACTCTCTAGTTACCCCTTGCACGTAAAGGAATATTATTTGGGGGTCCAGCCATGGAGAAGAGTTTAGACACTAGGATAAGATAAGGAACACACCCATTATAAAGAAATCACATTAGGATTCTCTTTTTAAGCTGTTCCTTAAAACACTAGTGCTTAGGAAATCTATTGGAGGCAGAAGCAGTCAAGGGTAGCCTAGGGTTAGGGTTAGGCTTAGGGTTAGGCTTAGGGTACGGCTTAGGGTACGGGTTCGGGGAGGGCTGCGGGTACGGCGTAGGGTATGGGTTAGGGTTAGGGTTAGGGTTAGTGTTAGGGTTAGGGCTCGGTTTAGGGTACGGGTTAGGATTAGGGTACGTGTTAGGGTTAGGGTAGGGGTTAGCGTTAGGGTACGCGTTAGGGTTAGCGTAGTTATTAAACCTATCTCACTCTCTAGTTACCCCTTAGCACGTAAAGGAATATTATTTGGGGGTCCCACCATGGAGAAGAGTTTAGACACTAGGATAAGATAAGGAACACACCCATTATAAAGAAATCACATTAGGATTCTCTTTTTAAGCTGTTCCTTAAAACACTAGTGCTTAGGAAATCTATTGGAGGCAGAAGCAGTCAAGGGTAGCCTAGGGTTAGGGTTAGGCTTAGGGTTAGGCTTAGGGTACGGCTTAGGGTACGGGTTCGGGGAGGGCTTCGGGTACGGCGTAGGGTATGGGTTAGGGTTAGGGTTAGGGTTAGTGTTAGGGTTAGGGCTCGGTTTAGGGTACGGGTTAGGATTAGGGTACGTGTTACGGTTAGGGTAGGGGTTAGGGTTAGGGTACACGTTAGGGTTAGGGTAGTGATTAAACCTATTCCACTCTCTAGATACCCCTTAGCACATAAAGGAATATTATTTGGGGGTCCAGCCATGGAGAAGAGTTTAGACACTAGGATTAGATAAGGAACACACGCATTATAAAGAAATCACATTAGGATTCTCTTTTTAAGCTGTTCCTTAAAACACTAGTGCTTAGGAAATCTATTGGAGGCAGAAGCAGTCAAGGGTAGCCTAGGGTTAGGGTTAGGCTTAGGGTTAGGCTTAGGGTACGGCTTAGGGTACGGGTTCGGGGAGGGCTTCGGGTACGGCGTAGGGTATGGGTTAGGGTTAGGGTTAGGGTTAGTGTTAGGGTTAGGGCTCGGTTTAGGGTACGGGTTAGGATTAGGGTACGTGTTAGGGTTAGGGTAGGGGTTAGGGTTAGGGTACGCGTTAGGGTTAGGGTAGTTAATAAACATATCCCACTCTCTAGATACCCCTTAGCACGTAAAGGAATATTATTTGTGGGTTCTGCCATGGAGAAGAGTTTAGACACTAGGATCAGATAAGAACACACCAATTATAAAGAAATCACATTAGGATTCTCTTTTTAAGCTGTTCCTTAAAACACTAGTGCTTAGGAAATCTATTGGAGGCAGAAGCAGTCAAGGGTAGCCTAGGGTTAGGGTTAGGCTTAGGGGTAGGCTTAGGGTACTTCTTAGGGTACGGGTTCGGGGAGGGCTTCGGGTACGGCGTAGGGTATGGGTTAGGGTTAGGGTTAGGGTTAGTGTTAGGGTTAGGGCTCGGTTTAGGGTACGGGTTAGGATTAGGGTACGTGTTAGGGTTAGGGTAGGGGTTAGCGTTAGGGTACGCGTTAGGTTTAGGGTAGTTATTAAAACTATCCCACTCTCTAGTTACCCCTTAGCACGTAAAGGAATATTATTTGGGGGTCCAGCCATGGAGAAGAGTTTAGACACTAGGATAAGATAAGGAACACACCCATTATAAAGAAATCACATTAGGATTCTCTTCTTAAGCTGTTCCTTAAAACACTAGTGCTTAGGAAATCTATTGGAGGCAGAAGCAGTCAAGGGTAGCCTAGGGTTAGGGTTAGGCTTAGGGTTAGGCTTAGGGTACGGCGTATGGTACGGGTTCGGGGAGGGTTTCGGGTACTGCGTAGGGTATGGGTTAGGGTTAGGGTTAGGGTTAGTGTTAGGGTTAGCGCTCGGTTTAGGGTACGGGTTAGGATTAGGGTACGTGTTAGGGTTAGGGTAGGGGTTAGGGTTAGGGTACGCGTTAGGGTTAGGGAAGTTATTAAACCTATCCCACTCTCTAGTTACCCCTTAGCACGTAAAGGAATATTATTTGGGGGTCCAGCCATGGAGAAGAGTTTAGACACTAGGATAAGATAAGGAACACACCCATTATAAAGAAATCACATTAGGATTCTCTTTTTAAGCTGTTCCTTAAAACACTAGTGCTTAGGAAATCTATTGGAGGCAGAAGCAGTCAAGGGTAGCCTAGGGTTAGGGTTAGGCTTAGGGTTAGGTTTAGAGTACAGCTTAGGGTACGGGTTCGGTGAGGGCTTCGGGTATGGCGTAGGGTATGGGTTAGGGTTAGGGTTAGTGTTAGTGTTAGGGTTAGGGCTCGGTTTAGGGTACGGGTTAGGATTAGGGTACGTGTTAGGGTTAGGGTAGGGGTTAGGGTTAGGGTACGCGTTACGGTTAGGGTAGTTATTAAACGTGTCCCACTCTCTAGATACCCCTTAGCACGTAAAGGAATATTATTTGGGGGTCCAGCCATGGAGAAGAGTTTAGACACTAGGATAAGATAAGGAACACACCCATTATAAAGAAATCACATTAGGATTATCTTCTTAAGCTGTTCCTTAAAACACTAGTACTTAGGAAATCTATTGGAGGCAGAAGCAGTCAAGGGTAGCCTAGGGTTAGGGTTAGGCTTAGGGTTAGGCTTAGGGTACGGCTTAGGGTACAGGTTCGGGGAGGGCTTCGTGTACGGCGTAGGGTATGGGTTAGGGGTAGGGTTAGGGTTAGTGTTAGGGTTAGGGCTCGGTTTAGGGTACGGGTTAGGATTAGGGTACGTGTTAGGGTTAGGGTAGGGGTTAGGGTTAGGGTACGCGTTACGGTTAGGGTAGTGATTAAACCTATCCCACTCTCTAGATACCCCTTAGCACGTAAAGGAATATTATTTGGGGGTCCAGCCATGGAGAAGAGTTTAGACACTAGGATAAGATAAGGAACACACCCATTATAAAGAAATCACATTAGGATTCTCTTTTTAAGCTGTTCCTTAAAACACTAGTGCTTAGGAAATCTATTGGAGGCAGAAGCAGTCAAGGGTAGACTAGGGTTAGGGTTAGGCTTAGGGTTAGGCTTAGGGTACGGCTTAGGGTACGGGTTCGGGGAGGGCTTCGGGTACGGCGTAGGGTATGGGTTAGGGTTAGGGTTAGGGTTAGTGTTAGGGTTAGGGCTCGGTTTAGGGTACGGGTTAGGATTAGGGTACGTGTTAGGGTTAGGGTTGGGGTTAGGGTTAGTGTACGCGTTAGGGTTAGGGTAGTGATTAAACCTATCCCACTCTCTAGATACCCCTTAGCACATAAAAGAATATTATTTGGGGTTCCAGCCATGGAGAAGAGTTTAGACACTAGGATTAGATAAGGAACACACCCATTATAAAGAAATCACATTAGGATTCTCTTTTTAAGCTGTTCCTTAAAACACTAGTGCTTAGGAAATCTATTGGAGGCAGAAGAAGTCAAGGGTAGCCTAGGGTTAGGGTTAGGCTTAGGGTTAGGCTTAGGGTACGGTTTAGGGTACGGGTTTGGGGAGAGCTTCGGGTACGGCGTAGGGTATGGGTTAGAGTTAGGGTTAGGGTTAGTGTTAGGGTTAGGGCTCGGTTTAGTGTACGGGTTAGGATTAGGGTACGTGTTAGGGTTAGGGTAGGGGTTAACGTTAGGGTACGCGTTAGGGTTAGGGTAGTTATTAAACCTATCCCACTCTCTAGTTACCCCTTGCACGTAAAGGAATATTATTTGGGGGTCCAGCCATGGAGAAGAGTTTAGACACTAGGATAAGATAAGGAACACACCCATTATAAAGAAATCACATTAGGATTCTCTTTTTAAGCTGTTCCTTAAAACACTAGTGCTTAGGAAATCTATTGGAGGCAGAAGCAGTCAAGGGTAGCCTAGGGTTAGGGTTAGGCTTAGGGTTAGGCTTAGGGTACGGCTTAGGGTACGGGTTCGGGGAGGGCTGCAGGTACGGCGTAGGGTATGGGTTAGGGTTAGGGTTAGGGTTAGTGTTAGGGTTAGGGCTCGGTTTAGGGTACGGGTTAGGATTAGGGTACGTGTTAGGGTTAGGGTAGGGGTTAGCGTTAGGGTACGCGTTAGGGTTAGCGTAGTTATTAAACCTATCTCACTCTCTAGTTACCCCTTAGCACGTAAAGGAATATTATTTGGGGGTCCCGCCATGGAGAAGAGTTTAGACACTAGGATAAGATAAGGAACACACCCATTATAAAGAAATCACATTAGGATTCTCTTTTTAAGCTGTTCCTTAAAACACTAGTGCTTAGGAAATCTATTGGAGGCAGAAGCAGTCAAGGGTAGCCTAGGGTTAGGGTTAGGCTTAGGGTTAGGCTTAGGGTACGGCTTAGGGTACGGGTTCGGGGAGGGCTTCGGGTACGGCGTAGGGTATGGGTTAGGGTTAGGGTTAGGGTTAGTGTTAGGGTTAGGGCTCGGTTTAGGGTACGGGTTAGGATTAGGGTACGTGTTAGGGTTAGGGTAGGGGTTAGGGTTAGGCTACACGTTAGGGTTAGGGTAGTGATTAAACCTATCCCACTCTCTAGATACCCCTTAGCACATAAAGGAATATTATTTGGGGGTCCAGCCATGGAGAAGAGTTTAGACACTAGGATTAGATAAGGAACACACGCATTATAAAGAAATCACATTAGGATTCTCTTTTTAAGCTGTTCCTTAAAACACTAGTGCTTAGGAAATCTATTGGAGGCAGAAGTAGTCAAGGGTAGCCTAGGATTAGGGTTAGGCTTAGGGTTAGGCTTAGGGTACGGCTTAGGGTACGTGTTCGGGGAGGGCTTCGGGTACGGCGTAGGGTATGGGTTAGGGTTAGGGTTAGGGTTAGGGCTCGGTTTAGGGTACGGGTTAGGATTAGGGTACGTGTTAGGGTTAGGGTAGGGGTTAGGGTTAGGGTACGCGTTAGGGTTAGGGAAGTTATTAAACCTATCCCACTCTCTAGATACCCCTTAGCACGTAAAGGAATATTATTTGGGGGTCCAGCCATGGAGAAGAGTTTAGACACTAAGATAATATAAGGAACACACACATTATAAAGAAATCACATTAGGATTCTCTTTTTAAGCTGTTCCTTAAAACACTAGTGCTTAGGAAATCTATTGGAGGCAGAAGCAGTCAAGGGTAGACCAGGGTTAGGGTTAGGCTTAGGGTTAGGCTTAGGGTACGGCTTAGGGTACGGGTTCGGGGAGGGCTTCGGGTACGGCGTAGGGTATGGGTTAGGGTTAGTGTTAGGGTTAGTGTTAGGGTTAGGGCTCGGTTTAGGGTACGGGTTAGGATTAGGGTACGTGTTAGGTTTAGGGTAGGGGTTAGCGTTAGGGTACGCGTTAGGGTTAGGGTAGTTATTAAACCTATCCCACTCTCTAGTTACCCCTTAGCACGTAAAGGAATATTATTTGGGGGTCCAGCCATGGAGAAGAGTTTAGACACTAGGATAAGATAAGGAACACACCCATTATAAAGAAATCACATTAGGATTCTCTTTTTAAGCTGTTCCTTAAAACACTAGTGCTTAGGAAATCTATTGGAGGCAGAAGCAGTCAAGGGTAGCCTAGGGATAGGGTTAGGCTTAGGGTTAGGTTTAGGGTACAGCTTAGGGTACGGGTTCGGTGAGGGCTTCGGGTACGGCGTAGGGTATGGTTTAGGGTTAGGGTTAGTGTTAGGGTTAGGGCTCGGTTTAGGGTACGGGTTAGGATTAGGGTACGTGTTAGGGTTAGGGTAGGGGTTAGGGTTAGGGTACGCGTTACGGTTAGGGTAGTTATTAAACGTGTCCCACTCTCTAGATACCCCTTAGCACGTAAAGGAATATTATTTGGGGGTCCAGCCATGGAGAAGAGTTTAGACACTAGGATAAGATAAGGAACACACCCATTATAAAGAAATCACATTAGGATTATCTTCTTAAGCTGTTCCTTAAAACACTAGTGCTTAGGAAATCTATTGGAGGCAGAAGCAGTCAAGGGTAGCCTAGGGTTAGGGTTAGGCTTAGGGTTAGGCTTAGGGTACGGCTTAGGGTACGGGTTCGGGGAGGGCTTCGTGTACGGCGTAGGGTATGGGTTAGGGGTAGGGTTAGGGTTAGTGTTAGGGTTAGGGCTCGGTTTAGGGTACGGGTTAGGATTAGTGTACGTGTTAGGGTTAGGGTAGGGGTTAGGGTTAGGGTACGCGTTACGGTTAGGGTAGTGATTAAACCTATCCCACTCTCTAGATACCCCTTAGCACGTAAAGAAATATTAATTTGGGGTCCAGCCATGGAGAAGAGTTTAGAAACTAAGATAATATAAGGAACACACACATTATAAAGAAATCACATTAGGATTCTCTTTTTAAGCTGTTCCTTAAAACACTAGTGCTTAGGAAATCTATTGGAGGCAGAAGCAGTCAAGGGTAGCCTAGTGTTAGGGTTAGGCTTAGGGTTAGGCTTAGGGTACAGTTTAGGGTACGTGTTTGGGGAGGGCTTCGGGTACGGCGTAGGGTATGGGTTAGGGTTAGGGTTAGGTTTAGTGTTAGGGTTAGGGCTCGGTTTAGGGTACGGGTTAGGATTAGGGTACGTGTTAGGGTTAGGGTAGGGTTTAGCGTTAGGGTACGCGTTAGGGTTAGCGTAGTTATTAAACCTATCTCACTCTCTAGTTACCCCTTAGCACGTAAAGGAATATTATTTGGGGGTCCAGCCATGGAGAAGAGTTTAGACACTAGGATAAGATAAGGAACACACCCATTATAAAGAAATCACATTAGGATTCTCTTTTTAAGCTGTTCCTTAAAACACTAGTGCTTAGGAAATCTATTGGAGGCAGAAGCAGTCAAGGGTAGCCTAGGGTTAGGGTTAGGCTTAGGGTTAGGCTTAGGGTACGGCTTAGGGTACGGGTTCGGGGAGGGCTTCGGGTACGGCGTAGGGTATGGGTTAGGGTTAGGGTTAGGGTTAGTGTTAGGGTTAGGGCTCGGTTTAGGGTACGGGTTAGGATTAGGGTACGTGTTAGGGTTAGGGTAGGGGTTAGGGTTAGGGTACACGTTAGGGTTAGGGTAGTGATTAAACCTATCCCACTCTCTAGATACCCCTTAGCACATAAAGGAATATTATTTGGGGGTCCAGCCATGGAGAAGAGTTTAGACACTAGGATTAGATAAGGAACACACGCATTATAAAGAAATCACATTAGGATTCTCTTTTTAAGCTGTTCCTTAAAACACTAGTGCTTAGGAAATCTATTGGAGGCAGAAGTAGTCAATGGTAGCCTAGGGTTAGGGTTAGGCTTAGGGTTAGGCTTAGGGTACGGCTTAGGGTACGTGTTCGGGGAGGGCTTCGGGTACGGCGTAGGGTATGGGTTAGGGTTAGGGTTAGGGTTAGGGCTCGGTTTAGGGTACGGGTTAGGATTAGTGTACGTGTTAGGGTTAGGGTAGGGGTTAGGGTTAGGGTACGCGTTACGGTTAGGGTAGTTATTAAACCTATCCCATTCTCTAGATACCCCTTAGCACGTAAAGGAATATTATTTGGGGGTCCAGCCATGGAGAAGAGTTTAGACACTAAGATAATATAAGGAACACACACATTATAAAGAAATCACATTAGGATTCTCTTTTTAAGCTGTTCCTTAAAACACTAGTGCTTAGGAAATCTATTGGAGGCAGAAGCAGTCAAGGGTAGCCTAGGGTTAGGGTTAGGCTTAGGGTTAGGCTTAGGGTACGGCTTAGGGTACGGGTTCGGGGAGGGCTTCGGGTACGGCGTAGGGTATGGGTTAGGGTTAGGGTTAGGGTTAGTGTTAGGGTTAGGGCTCGGTTTAGGGTACGGGTTAGGGTTAGGGTACGTGTTAGGGTTAGGGTAGGGGTTAGCGTTAGGGTACGCGTTAGGGTTAGGGTAGTTATTAAACCTATCCCACTCTCTAGTTACCCCTTAGCACGTAAAGGAATATTATTTGGGGGTCCAGCCATGGAGAAGAGTTTAGACACTAGGATCAAATAAGGAACACACCCATTATAAAGAAATCACATTAGGATTATCTTTTTAAGCTGTTCCTTAAAACACTAGTGCTTAGGAAATCTATTGGAGGCAGAAGCAGTCAAGGGTAGCCTAGGGTTAGGGTTAGGCTTAGGGTTAGGCTTAGGGTACGGCTTAGGGTACGGGTTCGGGGAGGGCTTCGGGTACGGCGTAGGGTATGGGTTAGGGTTAGTGTTAGGGTTAGTGTTAGGGTTAGGGCTCGGTTTAGGGTACGGGTTAGGATTAGGGTACGTTTTAGGTTTAGGGTAGCGGTTAGCGTTAGGGTACGCGTTAGGGTTAGGGTAGTTATTAAACCTATCCCACTCTCTAGTTACCCCTTAGCACGTAAAGGAATATTATTTGGGGGTCCAGCCATGGAGAAGAGTTTAGACACTAGGATCAGATAAGGAACACACCCATTATAAAGAAATCACATTAGGATTCTCTTTTTAAGCTGTTCCTTAAAACACTAGTGCTTAGGAAATCTGTTGGAGGCAGAAGCAGTCAAGGGTAGCCTAGGGTTAGGGTTAGGCTTAGGGTTAGGCTTAGGGTACGGCTTAGGGTACGGGTTCGGGGAGGGCTTCGGGTACGGCGTAGGGTATGGGTTAGGGTTAGGGTTAGGGTTAGTGTTAGGGTTAGGGCTCGGTTTAGGGTACGGGTTAGGATTAGGGTACGTGTTAGGGTTAGGGTAGGTGTTAGGGTTAGGGTACGCGTTAGGGTTAGGGTAGTTATTAAACCTATCCCACTCTCTAGATACCCCTTAGCACGTAAAGGAATATTATTCGGGGGTCCAGCCATGGAGAAGAGTTTAGACACTAGGATCAGATAAGGAACACACCCATTATAAAGAAATCACATTAGGATTCTCTTTTTAAGCTGTTCCTTAAAACTCTAGTGCTTAGGAAATATATTGGAGGCAGAAGCAGTCAAGGGTAGCCTAGGGTTAGGGTTAGGCTTAGGGTACGGCTTAGGGTACGGCTTAGGGTACGGGTTCGGGGAGGGTTTCTGGTACGGCGTAGGGTATGGGTTAGGGTTAGGGTTAGGGTTAGTGTTAGGGTTAGGGCTCGGTTTAGGGTACGGGTTAGGATTAGGGTACGTGTTAGGGTTAGGGTAGGGGTTAGGTTTAGGGTACGCGTTAGGGTTAGGGTAGTTATTAAACCTATCCCACTCTCTAGATACCCCTTAGCACGTAAAGGAATATTATTTGGGGGTCCAGCCATGGAGAAGAGTTAGACACTAAGATAATATAAGGAACACACACATTAGAAAGAAATCACATTAGGATTCTCTTTTTAAGCTGTTCCTTAAAACACTAGTGCTTAGGAAACCTATTGGAGGCAGAAGCAGTCAAGGGTAGCCTAGGGTTAGGGTTAGGCTTAGGGTTAGGCTTAGGGTACGGCTTAGGGTACGGGTTCGGGGAGGGCTTCGGGTACCGCGTAGGGTATGGGTTAGGGTTAGGGTTAGGGTTAGTGTTAGGGTTAGGGCTCGGTTTAGGGTACGGGTTAGGATTAGGGTACGGGTTAGGGTTAGTGTAGGGGTTAGGGTTATGGTACGCGTTAGGGTTAGGGTAGTGATTAAACCTATCCCACTCTCTAGATACCCCTTAGCACATAAAGGAATATTATTTGGGGGTCCAGCCATGGAGAAGAGTTTAGACACTAGGATTAGATAAGGAACACACCCATTATAAATAAATCACATTAGGATTCTCTTTTTAAGCTGTTCCTTAAAACACTAGTGCTTAGGAAATCTATTGGAGGCAGAAGCAGTCAAGGGTAGCCTAGGGTTAGGGTTAGGCTTAGGTTTAGGCCTAGGGTACGGCTTAGGGTACGGGTTCGGGGAGAGCTTCGGGTACGGCGTAGGGTATGGGTTAGGGTTAGGGTTAGGGTTAGTGTTAGGGTTAGGGCTCGGTTTAGGGTACGGGTTCGGATTAGGGTACGTGTTAGGGTTAGGGTAGCGGTTAGCGTTAGGGTACGCGTTAGGGTTAGGGTAGTTATTAAACCTATCCCACTCTCTAGTTACCCCTTAGCACGTAAAGGAATATTATTTGGGGGTCCAGCCATGGAGAAGAGTTTAGACACTAGGATAAGATAAGGAACACACCCATTATAAAGAAATCACATTAGGATTCTCTTTTTAAGCTGTTCCTTAAAACACTAGTGCTTAGGAAATCTATTGGAGGTAGAAGAAGTCAAGGGTAGCCTAGGGTTAGGGTTAGGCTTGGGGTTAGGCTTAGGGTACGGCTTAGGGTACGGGTTCGGGGAGGGCTTCTGGTACGGCGTAGGGTATGGGTTAGGGTTAGGGTTAGGGTTAGTGTTAGGGTTAGGGCTCGGTTTAGGGTACGGGTTAGGATTAGGGTACGTGTTAGGGTTAGGGTAGGGGTTAGGGTTAGGGTACGCGTTAGGGTTAGGGTAGTTAATAAACATATCCCACTCTCTAGATACCCCTTAGCACGTAAAGGAATATTATTTGTGGGTTCTGCCATGGAGAAGAGTTTAGACACTAGGATCAGATAAGAACACACCAATTATAAAGAAATCACATTAGGATTCTCTTTTTAAGCTGTTCCTTAAAACACTAGTGCTTAGGAAATATATTGGAGGCAGAAGCAGTCAAGGGTAGCCTAGGGTTAGGGTTACGCTTAGGGTTAGGCTTAGGGTACGGCTTAGGGTACGGGTTCGGGGAGGGTTTCGGGTACGGCGTAGGGTATGGGTTAGAGTTAGGGTTAGGGCTCGGTTTAGGGTACAGGTTAGGATTAGGGTACGTGTTAGGGTTAGGGTAGGGGTTAGGGTTAGGGTACGCGTTAGGGTTAGGGTAGTTATTAAACCTATCCCACTCTCTAGTTACCCCTTGGCACGTAAAGGAATATTATTTGGGGGTCCAGCCATGGAGAAGAGTTTAGACTCTAAGATAATATAAGGAACACACACATTATAAAGAAATCACATTAGGATTCTCTTTTTAAGCTGTTCCTTAAAACACTAGTGCTTAGGAAATCTATTGGAGGCAGAAGCAGTCAAGGGTAGCCTAGGGTTAGGGTTAGGCTTAGGGTTAGGCTTAGGGTACGGCTTAGGGTACAGGTTCGGGGAGGGCTTCGTGTACGGCGTAGGGTATGGGTTAGGGGTAGGGTTAGGGTTAGTGTTAGGGTTAGGGCTCGGTTTAGGGTACGGGTTAGGATTAGGGTACGTGTTAGGGTTAGGGTAGGTGTTAGGGTTAGGGTACGCGTTACGGTTAGGGTAGTGATTAAACCTATCCCACTCTCTAGATACCCCTTAGCACGTAAAGGAATATTATTTTGGGGTCCAGCCATGGAGAAGAGTTTAGAAACTAAGATAATATAAGGAACACACACATTATAAAGAAATCACATTAGGATTCTCTTTTTAAGCTGTTCCTTAAAACACTAGTGCTTAGGAAATCTATTGGAGGCAGAAGCAGTCAAGGGTAGCCTAGTGTTAGGGTTAGGCTTAGGGTTAGGCTTAAGGTACAGTTTAGGGTACGTGTTTGGGGAGGGCTTCGGGTACGGCGTAGGGTATGGGTTAGGGTTAGGGTTAGGTTTAGTGTTAGGGTTAGGGCTCGGTTTAGGGTACGGGTTAGGATTAGGGTACGTATTAGGGTTAGCGTAGGGTTTAGCGTTAGGGTACGCGTTAGGGTTAGGGTAGTTATTAAACCTATCCCACTCTCTAGTTACCCCTTAGCACGTAAAGGAATATTATTTGGGGGTCCAGCCATGGAGAAGAGTTTAGACACTAGGATCAAATAAGGAACACACCCATTATAAAGAAATCACATTAGGATTATCTTTTTAAGCTGTTCCTTAAAACACTAGTGCTTAGGAAATCTATTGGAGGCAGAAGCAGTCAAGGGTAGCCTAGGGTTAGGGTTAGGCTTAGGGTTAGGCTTAGGGTACGGCTTAGGGTACGGGTTCGGGGAGGGCTTCGGGTACGGCGTAGGGTATGGGTTAGGGTTAGTGTTAGGGTTAGTGTTAGGGTTAGGGCTCGGTTTAGGGTACGGGTTAGGATTAGGGTACGTTTTAGGTTTAGGGTAGCGGTTAGCGTTAGGGTACGCGTTAGGGTTAGGGTAGTTATTAAACCTATCCCACTCTCTAGTTACCCCTTAGCACGTAAAGGAATATTATTTGGGGGTCCAGCCATGGAGAAGAGTTTAGACACTAGGATCAGATAAGGAACACACCCATTATAAAGAAATCACATTAGGATTCTCTTTTTAAGCTGTTCCTTAAAACACTAGTGCTTAGGAAATCTGTTGGAGGCAGAAGCAGTCAAGGGTAGCCTAGGGTTAGGGTTAGGCTTAGGGTTAGGCTTAGGGTACGGCTTAGGGTACGGGTTCGGGGAGGGCTTCGGGTACGGCGTAGGGTATGGGTTAGGGTTAGGGTTAGGGTTAGTGTTAGGGTTAGGGCTCGGTTTAGGGTACGGGTTAGGATTAGGGTACGTGTTAGGGTTAGGGTAGGTGTTAGGGTTAGGGTACGCGTTAGGGTTAGGGTAGTTATTAAACCTATCCCACTCTCTAGATACCCCTTAGCACGTAAAGGAATATTATTCGGGGGTCCAGCCATGGAGAAGAGTTTAGACACTAGGATCAGATAAGGAACACACCCATTATAAAGAAATCACATT
This sequence comes from Balaenoptera physalus, assembly GCF_965194825.1. Classification (NCBI taxonomy): domain Eukaryota; kingdom Metazoa; phylum Chordata; class Mammalia; order Artiodactyla; family Balaenopteridae; genus Balaenoptera; species Balaenoptera physalus. Next base: position 2,050,001 of record NW_028126471.1, read on the forward strand.
AGGATTCTCTTTTTAAGCTGTTCCTTAAAACTCTAGTGCTTAGGAAATATATTGGAGGCAGAAGCAGTCAAGGGTAGCCTAGGGTTAGGGTTAGGCTTAGGGTACGGCTTAGGGTACGGCTTAGGGTACGGGTTCGGGGAGGGTTTCTGGTACGGCGTAGGGTATGGGTTAGGGTTAGGGTTAGGGTTAGTGTTAGGGTTAGGGCTCGGTTTAGGGTACGGGTTAGGATTAGGGTACGTGTTAGGGTTAGGGTAGGGGTTAGGTTTAGGGTACGCGTTAGGGTTAGGGTAGTTATTAAACCTATCCCACTCTCTAGATACCCCTTAGCACGTAAAGGAATATTATTTGGGGGTCCAGCCATGGAGAAGAGTTAGACACTAAGATAATATAAGGAACACACACATTAGAAAGAAATCACATTAGGATTCTCTTTTTAAGCTGTTCCTTAAAACACTAGTGCTTAGGAAACCTATTGGAGGCAGAAGCAGTCAAGGGTAGCCTAGGGTTAGGGTTAGGCTTAGGGTTAGGCTTAGGGTACGGCTTAGGGTACGGGTTCGGGGAGGGCTTCGGGTACCGCGTAGGGTATGGGTTAGGGTTAGGGTTAGGGTTAGTGTTAGGGTTAGGGCTCGGTTTAGGGTACGGGTTAGGATTAGGGTACGGGTTAGGGTTAGTGTAGGGGTTAGGGTTATGGTACGCGTTAGGGTTAGGGTAGTGATTAAACCTATCCCACTCTCTAGATACCCCTTAGCACATAAAGGAATATTATTTGGGGGTCCAGCCATGGAGAAGAGTTTAGACACTAGGATTAGATAAGGAACACACCCATTATAAATAAATCACATTAGGATTCTCTTTTTAAGCTGTTCCTTAAAACACTAGTGCTTAGGAAATCTATTGGAGGCAGAAGCAGTCAAGGGTAGCCTAGGGTTAGGGTTAGGCTTAGGTTTAGGCCTAGGGTACGGCTTAGGGTACGGGTTCGGGGAGAGCTTCGGGTACGGCGTAGGGTATGGGTTAGGGTTAGGGTTAGGGTTAGTGTTAGGGTTAGGGCTCGGTTTAGGGTACGGGTTCGGATTAGGGTACGTGTTAGGGTTAGGGTAGCGGTTAGCGTTAGGGTATGCGTTAGGGTTAGGGTAGTTATTAAACCTATCCCACTCTCTAGTTACCCCTTAGCACGTAAAGGAATATTATTTGGGGGTCCAGCCATGGAGAAGAGTTTAGACACTAGGATAAGATAAGGAACACACCCATTATAAAGAAATCACATTAGGATTCTCTTTTTAAGCTGTTCCTTAAAACACTAGTGCTTAGGAAATCTATTGGAGGTAGAAGAAGTCAAGGGTAGCCTAGGGTTAGGGTTAGGCTTGGGGTTAGGCTTAGGGTACGGCTTAGGGTACGGGTTCGGGGAGGGCTTCTGGTACGGCGTAGGGTATGGGTTAGGGTTAGGGTTAGGGTTAGTGTTAGGGTTAGGGCTCGGTTTAGGGTACGGGTTAGGATTAGGGTACGTGTTAGGGTTAGGGTAGGGGTTAGGGTTAGGGTACGCGTTAGGGTTAGGGTAGTTAATAAACATATCCCACTCTCTAGATACCCCTTAGCACGTAAAGGAATATTATTTGTGGGTTCTGCCATGGAGAAGAGTTTAGACACTAGGATCAGATAAGAACACACCAATTATAAAGAAATCACATTAGGATTCTCTTTTTAAGCTGTTCCTTAAAACACTAGTGCTTAGGAAATATATTGGAGGCAGAAGCAGTCAAGGGTAGCCTAGGGTTAGGGTTACGCTTAGGGTTAGGCTTAGGGTACGGCTTAGGGTACGGGTTCGGGGAGGGTTTCGGGTACGGCGTAGGGTATGGGTTAGAGTTAGGGTTAGGGCTCGGTTTAGGGTACAGGTTAGGATTAGGGTACGTGTTAGGGTTAGGGTAGGGGTTAGGGTTAGGGTACGCGTTAGGGTTAGGGTAGTTATTAAACCTATCCCACTCTCTAGTTACCCCTTGGCACGTAAAGGAATATTATTTGGGGGTCCAGCCATGGAGAAGAGTTTAGACTCTAAGATAATATAAGGAACACACACATTATAAAGAAATCACATTAGGATTCTCTTTTTAAGCTGTTCCTTAAAACACTAGTGCTTAGGAAATCTATTGGAGGCAGAAGCAGTCAAGGGTAGCCTAGGGTTAGGGTTAGGCTTAGGGTTAGGCTTAGGGTACGGCTTAGGGTACAGGTTCGGGGAGGGCTTCGTGTACGGCGTAGGGTATGGGTTAGGGGTAGGGTTAGGGTTAGTGTTAGGGTTAGGGCTCGGTTTAGGGTACGGGTTAGGATTAGGGTACGTGTTAGGGTTAGGGTAGGTGTTAGGGTTAGGGTACGCGTTACGGTTAGGGTAGTGATTAAACCTATCCCACTCTCTAGATACCCCTTAGCACGTAAAGGAATATTATTTTGGGGTCCAGCCATGGAGAAGAGTTTAGAAACTAAGATAATATAAGGAACACACACATTATAAAGAAATCACATTAGGATTCTCTTTTTAAGCTGTTCCTTAAAACACTAGTGCTTAGGAAATCTATTGGAGGCAGAAGCAGTCAAGGGTAGCCTAGTGTTAGGGTTAGGCTTAGGGTTAGGCTTAAGGTACAGTTTAGGGTACGTGTTTGGGGAGGGCTTCGGGTACGGCGTAGGGTATGGGTTAGGGTTAGGGTTAGGTTTAGTGTTAGGGTTAGGGCTCGGTTTAGGGTACGGGTTAGGATTAGGGTACGTATTAGGGTTAGCGTAGGGTTTAGCGTTAGGGTACGCGTTAGGGTTAGGGTAGTTATTAAACCTATCCCACTCTCTAGTTACCCCTTAGCACGTAAAGGAATATTATTTGGGGGTCCAGCCATGGAGAAGAGTTTAGACACTAGGATAAGATAAGGAACACACCCATTATAAAGAAATCACATTAGGATTCTCTTTTTAAGCTGTTCCTTAAAACACTAGTGCTTAGGAAATCTATTGGAGGCAGAAGCAGTCAAGGGTAGACTAGGGTTAGGGTTAGGCTTAGGGTTAGGCTTAGGGTACGGCTTAGGGTACGGGTTCGGGGAGGGCTTCGGGTACGGCGTAGGGTATGGGTTAGTGTTAGGGTTAGGGTTAGTGTTAGGGTTAGGGCTCGGTTTAGGGTACGGGTTAGGATTAGGGTACGTGTTAGGGTTAGGGTTGGGGTTAGGGTTAGTGTACGCGTTAGGGATAGGGTAGTGATTAAACCTATCCCACTCTCTAGATACCCCTTAGCACATAAAAGAATATTATTTGGGGTTCCAGCCATGGAGAAGAGTTTAGACACTAGGATTAGATAAGGAACATACCCATTATAAAGAAATCACATTAGGATTCTCTTTTTAAGCTGTTCCTTAAAACACTAGTGCTTAGGAAATCTATTGGAGGCAGAAGAAGTCAAGGGTAGCCTAGGGTTAGGGTTAGGCTTAGGGTTAGGCTTAGGGTACGGTTTAGGGTACGGGTTTGGGGAGAGCTTCGGGTACGGCGTAGGGTATGGGTTAGAGTTAGGGTTAGGGTTAGTGTTAGGGTTAGGGCTCGGTTTAGGGTACGGGTTAGGATTAGGGTACGTGTTAGGGCTAGGGTAGGGGTTAGGGTTAGGGTACGCGTTAGGGTTAGGGTAGTGATTAAACCTATCCCACTCTCTAGATACCCCTTAGCACATAAAGGAATATTATTTGGGGGTCCAGCCATGGAGAAGAGTTTAGACACTAGGATTAGATAAGGAACACACCCATTATAAAGAAATCACATTAGGATTCTCTTTTTAAGCTGTTCCTTAAAACACTAGTGCTTAGGAAATCTATTGGAGGCAGAAGCAGTCAAGGGTAGCCTAGGGTTAGGGTTAGGCTTAGGGTTAGGCTTAGGGTACGGCTTAGGGTACGGGTTTGGGGAGGGCTTCGGGTACGGCGTAGGGTATGGGTTAGGGTTAGGGTTAGGGTTAGTCTTAGGGTTAGGGCTCGGTTTAGGGTACGGGTTAGGATTAGGGTACGTGTTAGGGTTAGGGTAGGGGTTAGGGTTAGGGTACGCGTTAGGGTTAGGGTAGTTATTAAACCTATCCCACTCTCTAGATACCCCTTAGCACGTAAAGGAATATTATTTGGGGGTCCAGCCATGGAGAAGAGTTTAGACACTAAGATAATATAAGGAACACACACATTATAAAGAAATCACATTAGGATTCTCTTTTTAAGCTGTTCCTTAAAACACTAGTGCTTAGGAAATCTATTGGAGGCAGAAGCAGTCAAGGGTAGCCTAGGGTTAGGGTTAGGCTTAGGGTTAGGCTTAGGGTACGGCTTAGGGTACGGGTTCGGGGAGGGCTTCGGGTACGGCGTAGGGTATGGGTTAGGGTTAGGGTTAGGGTTAGTGTTAGGGTTAGGGCTCGGTTTAGGGTACGGGTTAGGATTAGGGTACGTGTTAGGGCTAGGGTACGGGTTAGGGTTAGGGTACGCGTTAGGGTTAGGGTAGTGATTAAACCTATCCCACTCTCTAGATACCCCTTAGCACATAAAGGAATATTATTTGGGGGTCCAGCCATGGAGAAGAGTTTAGACACTAGGATTAGATAAGGAACACACCCATTATAAAGAAATCACATTAGGATTCTCTTTTTAAGCTGTTCCTTAAAACACTAGTGCTTAGGAAATCTATTGGATTCACAAGCAGTCAAGGGTAGCCTAGGGTTAGGGTTAGGCTTAGGGTTAGGCTTAGGGTACGGCTTAGGGTACGTGTTCGGGGAGGGCTTCGGGTACGGCGTAGGGTATGGGTTAGGGTTAGGGTTAGGGTTAGTGTTAGGGTTAGGGCTCGGTTTAGTTTACGGGTTAGGATTAGGGTACGTGTTAGGGTTAGGGTAGGGGTTAGGGTTAGGGTACGCGTTACGGTTAGGTTAGTTATTAAACCTATCCCACTCTCTAGATACCCCTTAGCACGTAAAGGAATATTATTTGGGGGTCCAGCCATGGAGAAGAGTTTAGGCACTAAGATAAGATAAGGAACACACCCATTATAAAGAAATCACATTAGGATTCTCTTTTTAAGCTGTTCCTTAAAACACTAGTGCTTAGGAAATCTATTGGAGGCAGAAGCAGTCAAGGGTAGCCTAGGGTTAGGGTTAGGCTTAGGGTTAGGCTTAGGGTACGCCTTAGGGTACGGGTTCGGGGAGGGCTTCGGGTACGGCGTAGGGTATGGGTTAGGGTTAGGGTTAGGGTTAGTGTTAGGGTAAGGGCTCGGTTTAGGGTACGGGTTAGGATTAGGGTACGTGTTAGGGTTAGGGTAGGGGTTAGGGTTAGGGTACGCGTTAGGGTTAGGGTAGTTATTAAACCTATCCCACTCTCTACATACCCCTTAGCACGTAAAGGAATATTATTTGGGGGTCCAGCCATGGAGAAGAGTTTAGACACTAAGATAATATAAGGAACACACACATTATAAAGAAATCACATTAGGATTCTCTTTTTAAGCTGTTCCTTAAAGCCCTAGTGCTTAGGAAATCTATTGGAGGCAGAAGCAGTCAAGGGTAGCCTAGGGTTAGGGTTAGGCTTAGGGTTAGGCTTAGGGTACGGCTTAGGGTACGGGTTCGGGGAGGGCTTCGGGTACGGCGTAGGGTATGGGTTAGGGTTAGGGTTAGGGTTAGTGTTAGGGTTAGGGCTCGGTTTAGGGTACGGGTTAGGATTAGGGTACGTGTTAGGGCTAGGGTACGGGTTAGGGTTAGGGTACGCGTTAGGGTTAGGGTAGTGATTAAACCTATCCCACTCTCTAGATACCCCTTAGCACATAAAGGAATATTATTTGGGGGTCCAGCCATGGAGAAGAGTTTAGACACTAGGATTAGATAAGGAACACACCCATTATAAAGAAATCACATTAGGATTCTCTTTTTAAGCTGTTCCTTAAAACACTAGTGCTTAGGAAATCTATTGGATTCACAAGCAGTCAAGGGTAGCCTAGGGTTAGGGTTAGGCTTAGGGTTAGGCTTAGGGTACGGCTTAGGGTACGTGTTCGGGGAGGGCTTCGGGTACGGCGTAGGGTATGGGTTAGGGTTAGGGTTAGGGTTAGTGTTAGGGTTAGGGCTCGGTTTAGTTTACGGGTTAGGATTAGGGTACGTGTTAGGGTTAGGGTAGGGGTTAGGGTTAGGGTACGCGTTACGGTTAGGGTAGTTATTAAACCTATCCCACTCTCTAGATACCCCTTAGCACGTAAAGGAATATTATTTGGGGGTCCAGCCATGGAGAAGAGTTTAGGCACTAAGATAAGATAAGGAACACACCCATTATAAAGAAATCACATTAGGATTCTCTTTTTAAGCTGTTCTTTAAAACACTAGTGCTTAGGAAATCTATTGGAGGCAGAAGCAGTCAAGGGTAGCCTAGGGTTAGGGTTAGGCTTAGGGTTAGGCTTAGGGTACGCCTTAGGGTACGGGTTCGGGGAGGGCTTTGGGTACGGCGTAGGGTATGGGTTAGGGTTAGGGTTAGGGTTAGTGTTAGGGTAAGGGCTCGGTTTAGGGTACGGGTTAGGATTAGGGTACGTGTTAGGGTTAGGGTAGGGGTTAGGGTTAGGGTACGCGTTAGGGTTAGGGTAGTTATTAAACCTATCCCACTCTCTACATACCCCTTAGCACGTAAAGGAATATTATTTGGGGGTCCAGCCATGGAGAAGAGTTTAGACACTAAGATAATATAAGGAACACACACATTATAAAGAAATCACATTAGGATTCTCTTTTTAAGCTGTTCCTTAAAGCCCTAGTGCTTAGGAAATCTATTGGAGGCAGAAGCAGTCAAGGGTAGCCTAGGGTTAGGGTTAGGCTTAGGGTTAGGCTTAGGGTACGGGTTTGGGGAGGGCTTCGGGTACGGCGTAGGGTATGGGTTAGGGTTAGGGTGAGGGTTAGTGTTAGGGTTAGGGCTCGGTTTAGGGTACGGGTTAGGATTAGGGTACGTGTTAGGGTTAGGGTAGGGGTTAGGGTTAGGGTACGCGTTAGGGTTAGGGTAGTTATTAAACCTATCCCACTCTCTAGATACCCCTTAGCACGTAAAGGAATATTATTTGGGGGTCCAGCCATGGAGAAGAGTTTAGACACTAAGATAAAATAAGGAACACACACATTATAAAGAAATCACATTAGGATTCTCTTTTTAAGCTGTTCCTTAAAACACTAGTGCTTAGGAAATCTATTGGAGGCAGAAGCAGTCAAGGGTAGCCTAGGGTTAGGGTTAGGCTTAGGGTTAGGCTTAGGGTACGGCTTAGGGTACGGGTTCGGGGAGGGCTTCGGGTACGGCGTAGGGTATGGGTTAGGGTTAGGGTTAGGGTTAGTGTTAGGGTTAGGGCTCGGTTTAGGGTACGGGTTAGGATTAGGGTACGTGTTAGGGCTAGGGTAGGGGTTAGGGTTAGGGTACGCGTTAGGGTTAGGGTAGTGATTAAACCTATCCCACTCTCTAGATACCCCTTAGCACATAAAGGAATATTATTTGGGGGTCCAGCCATGGAGAAGAGTTTAGACACTAGGATTAGATAAGGAACACACCCATTATAAAGAAATCACATTAGGATTCTCTTTTTAAGCTGTTCCTTAAAACACTAGTGCTTAGGAAATCTATTGGAGGCAGAAGCAGTCAAGGGTAGCCTAGGGTTAGGGTTAGGCTTAGGGTTAGGCTTAGGGTACGGCTTAGGGTACGTGTTCGGGGAGGGCTTCGGGTACGGCGTAGGGTATGGGTTAGGGTTAGGGTTAGTGTTAGGGTTAGGGCTCGGTTTAGGGTACGGGTTAGGATTAGGGTACGTGTTAGGGTTAGGGTAGGGGTTAGCGTTAGGGTACGCGTTAGGGTTAGGGTAGTTATTAAACCTATCCCACTCTCTAGATACTCCTTAGCACGTAAAGGAATATTATTTGGGTGTCCAGGCATGGAGAAGAGTTTAGACACTAAGATAATATAAGGAACACACACATTATAAAGAAATCACATTAGGATTCTCTTTTTAAGCTGTTCCTTAAAACCCTAGTGCTTAGGAAATCTATTGGAGGCAGAAGCAGTCAAGGGTAGCCTAGGGTTACGGTTAGGCTTAGGGTTAGGCTTAGGGTACGGCTTAGGGTACGGGTTTGGGGAGGGCTTCGGGTACGGCGTAGGGTATGGGTTAGGGTTAGGGTTAGGGTTAGTGTTAGGGTTAGGGCTCGGTTTAGGGTACGGGTTAGGATTAGGGTACGTGTTAGGGTTAGGGTAGGGGTTGGGGTTAGGGTACGCGTTAGGGTTAGGGTAGTTATTAAACATATCCCACTCTCTAGATACCCCTTAGCACGTAAAGGAATATTATTTGGGGGTCCAGCCATGGAGAAGAGTTTAGACACTAGGATCAGATAAGGAACACACCCATTATAAAGAAATCACATTAGGATTCTCTTTTTAAGCTGTTCCTTAAAACACTAGTGCTTAGGAAATATATTGGAGGCAGAAGCAGTCAAGGGTAGCCTAGGGTTAGGGTTAGGCTTAGGGTACGGCTTAGGGTACGGCTTAGGGTACGGGTTCGGGGAGGGCTGCGGGTACGGCGTAGGGTATGGGTTAGGGTTAGGGTTAGGGTTAGTGTTAGGGTTAGGGCTCGGTTTAGGGTACGGGTTTGGATTAGGGTACGTGTTAGGGTTAGGGTAGGGATTAGGGTTAGAGTACGCGTTAGGGTTAGGGTAGTTATTAAACCTATCCCACTCTCTAGATACCCCTTAGCACGTAAAGGAATATTATTAGGGGGTCCAGCCATGGAGAAGAATTTAGACACTAAGATAATATAAGAAACACACCCATTATAAAGAAATCACATTAGGATTCTCTTTTTAAGCTGTTCCTTAAAACACTAGTGCTTAGGAAATCTATTGGAGGCAGAAGCATCAAGGGTAGCCTAGGGTTAGGGTTAGGCTTACGGTTAGGCTTAGGGTACGGCTTAGGGTACGTGTTCGGGGAGGGCTTCGGGTACGGCGTAGGATATAGGTTAGGGTTAGGCTTAGTGTTAGGGTTAGGGCTCGGTTTAGGGTACGGGTTAGGATTAGGGTACATGTTAGGGTTAGGGTAGGGGTTAGGGTTAGGGTACACGTTACGGTTAGGGTAGTTATTAAACCTATCCCACTCTCTAGATACCCCTTAGCACGTAAAGGAATATTATTTGGGGGTCCAGCCATGGAGAAGAGTTTAGACACTAAGATAATATAAGGAACACACACATTATAAAGAAATCACATTAGGATTCTCTTTTTAAGCTGTTCCTTAAAACACTAGTGCTTAGGAAATCTATTGGAGGCAGAAGCAGTCAAGGGTAGCCTAGGGTTAGGGTTAGGCTTAGGGGTAGGCTTAGGGTACGGCTTAGGGTACGGGTTCGGGGAGGGCTTCGGGTACGGCGTAGGGTATGGGTTAGGGTTAGGGTTAGGGTTAGTGTTAGGGTTAGGGCTCGGTTTAGGGTACGGGTTAGGATTAGGGTACGTGTTAGGTTTAGGGTAGCGGTTAGCGTTAGGGTACGCGTTAGGGTTAGGGTAGTTATTAAACCTATCCCACTCTCTAGTTACCCCTTAGCACGTAAAGGAATATTATTTGGGGGTCCAGCCATGGAGAAGAGTTTAGACACTAGGATCAGATAAGGAACACACCCATTATAAAGACATCACATTAGGATTCTCTTTTTAAGCTGTTCCTTAAAACACTAGTGCTTAGGAAATCTGTTGGAGGCAGAAGCAGTCAAGGGTAGCCTAGGGTTAGGGTTAGGCTTAGGGTTAGGCTTAGGGTACGGCTTAGGGTACGGGTTCGGGGAGGGCTTCGGGTACGGCGTAGGGTATGGGTTAGGGTTAGGGTTAGGGTTAGTGTTAGGGTTAGGGCTCGGTTTAGGGTACGGTTTAGGATTAGGGTACGTGTTAGGGTTAGGGTAGCGGTTAGCGTTAGGGTACACGTTAGGGTTAGGGTAGTGATTAAACCTATCCCACTCTCTAGTTACCCCTTAGCACGTAAAGGAATATTATTTGGGGGTCCAGCCATGGAGAAGAGTTTAGACACTAGGATAAGATAAGGAACACACCCATTATAAAGAAATCACATTAGGATTCTCTTTTTAAGCTGTTCCTTAAAACACTAGTGCTTAGGAAATCTATTGGACGCAGAAGCAGTCAAGGGTAGCCTACGGTTAGGGTTAGGCTTAGGGTTAGGCTTAGGGTACGGCTTAGGGTACGGGTTCGGGGTGGGCTTCGGGTACGGCGTAGGGTATGGGTTAGGGTTAGGGTTAGGGTTAGTGTTAGGGTTAGGGCTCGGTTTAGGGTACGGGTTAGGATTAGGGTACGTGTTAGGGTTAGGGTAGGGGTTAGGGTTAGGGTACGCGTTAGGGTTAGGGTAGTTATTAAACCTATCCCACTCTCTAGATACCCCTTAGCACGTAAAGGAATATTATTTGGGGGTCCAGCCATGGAGAAGAGTTAGACACTAAGATAATATAAGGAACACACACATTAGAAAGAAATCACATTAGGATTCTCTTTTTAAGCTGTTCCTTAAAACACTAGTGCTTAGGAAACCTATTGGAGGCAGAAGCAGTCAAGGGTAGCCTAGGGTTAGGGTTAGGCTTAGGGTTAGGCTTAGGGTACGGCTTAGGGTACGGGTTCGGGGAGGGCTTCGGGTACCGCGTAGGGTATGGTTTAGGGTTAGGGTTAGGGTTAGTGTTAGGGTTAGGGCTCGGTTTAGGGTACGGGTTAGGATTAGGGTACGGGTTAGGGTTAGGGTAGGGGTTAGGGTTATGGTACGCGTTAGGGTTAGGGTAGTGATTAAACCTATCCCACTCTCTAGATACCCCTTAGCACATAAAGGAATATTATTTGGGGGTCCAGCCATGGAGAAGAGTTTAGACACTAGGATAAGATAAGGAACACACCCATTATAAAGAAATCACATTAGGATTCTCTTTTTAAGCTGTTCCTTAAAACACTAGTGCTTAGGGAATCTATTGGAGGTAGAAGAAGTCAAGGGTAGCCTAGGGTTAGGGTTAGGCTTAGGGTTAGGCTTAGGGTACGGCTTAGAGTACGGGTTCGGGGAGGGCTTCTGGTACGGCGTAGGGTATGGGTTAGGGTTAGGGTTAGGGTTAGTGTTAGGGTTAGGGCTCGGTTTAGGGTACGGGTTAGGATTAGGGTACGTGTTAGGGTTAGGGTAGGGGTTAGGGTTAGGGTACGCGTTAGGGTTAGGGTAGTTAATAAACATATCCCACTCTCTAGATACCCCTTAGCACGTAAAGGAATATTATTTGTGGGTTCTGCCATGGAGAAGAGTTTAGACACTAGGATCAGATAAGAACACACCAATTATAAAGAAATCACATTAGGATTCTCTTTTTAAGCTGTTCCTTAAAACACTAGTGCTTAGGAAATATATTGGAGGCAGAAGCAGTCAAGGGTAGCCTAGGGTTAGGGTTACGCTTAGGGTTAGGCTTAGGGTACGGCTTAGGGTACGGGTTCGGGGAGGGTTTCGGGTATGGCGTAGGGTATGGGTTAGAGTTAGGGTTAGGGCTCGGTTTAGGGTACAGGTTAGGATTAGGGTACGTGTTAGGGTTAGGATAGGGGTTAGGGTTAGGGTACGCGTTAGGGTTAGGGTAGTTATTAAACCTATCCCACTCTCTAGTTACCCCTTAGCACGTAAAGGAATATTATTTGGGGGTCCAGCCATGGAGAAGAGTTTAGACTCTAAGATAATATAAGGAACACACACATTATAAAGAAATCACATTAGGATTCTCTTTTTAAGCTGTTCCTTAAAACACTAGTGCTTAGGAAATCTATTGGAGGCAGAAGCAGTCAAGGGTAGCCTAGGGTTAGGGTTAGGCTTAGGGGTAGGCTTAGGGTACTTCTTAGGGTACGGGTTCGGGGAGGGCTTCGGGTACGGCGTAGGGTATGGGTTAGGGTTAGGGTTAGGGTTAGTGTTAGGGTTAGGGCTCGGTTTAGGGTACGGGTTAGGATTAGGGTACGTGTTAGGGTTAGGGTAGGGGTTAGCGTTAGGGTACGCGTTAGGTTTAGGGTAGTTATTAAACCTATCCCACTCTCTAGTTACCCCTTAACACGTAAAGGAATATTATTTGGGGGTCCAGCCATGGAGAAGAGTTTAGACACTAGGATAAGATAAGGAACACACCCATTATAAAGAAATCACATTAGGATTCTCTTCTTAAGCTGTTCCTTAAAACACTAGTGCTTAGGAAATCTATTGGAGGCAGAAGCAGTCAAGGGTAGCCTAGGGTTAGGTTTAGGCTTAGGGTTAGGCTTAGGGTACGGCGTATGGTACGGGTTCGGGGAGGGTTTCGGGTACTGCGTAGGGTATGGGTTAGGGTTAGGGTTAGGGTTAGTGTTAGGGTTAGCGCTCGGTTTAGGGTACGGGTTAGGATTAGGGTACGTGTTAGGGTTAGGGTAGGGGTTAGGGTTAGGGTACGCGTTAGGGTTAGGGAAGTTATTAAACCTATCCCACTCTCTAGTTACCCCTTAGCACGTAAAGGAATATTATTTGGGGGTCCAGCCATGGAGAAGAGTTTAGACACTAGGATAAGATAAGGAACACACCCATTATAAAGAAATCACATTAGGATTATCTTCTTAAGCTGTTCCTTAAAACACTAGTACTTAGGAAATCTATTGGAGGCAGAAGCAGTCAAGGGTAGCCTAGGGTTAGGGTTAGGCTTAGGGTTAGGCTTAGGGTACGGCTTAGGGTACAGGTTCGGGGAGGGCTTCGTGTACGGCGTAGGGTATGGGTTAGGGGTAGGGTTAGGGTTAGTGTTAGGGTTAGGGCTCGGTTTAGGGTACGGGTTAGGATTAGGGTACGTGTTAGGGTTAGGGTAGGGGTTAGGGTTAGGGTACGCGTTACGGTTAGGGTAGTGATTAAACCTATCCCACTCTCTAGATACCCCTTAGCACGTAAAGGAATATTATTTTGGGGTCCAGCCATGGAGAAGAGTTTAGAAACTAAGATAATATAAGGAACACACACATTATAAAGAAATCACATTAGGATTCTCTTTTTAAGCTGTTCCTTAAAACACTAGTGCTTAGGAAATCTATTGGAGGCAGAAGCAGTCAAGGGTAGCCTAGTGTTAGGGTTAGGCTTAGGGTTAGGCTTAGGGTACAGTTTAGGGTACGTGTTTGGGGAGGGCTTCGGGTACGGCGTAGGGTATGGGTTAGGGTTAGGGTTAGGTTTAGTGTTAGGGTTAGGGCTCGGTTTAGGGTACGGGTTAGGATTAGGGTACGTATTAGGGTTAGCGTAGGGTTTAGCGTTAGGGTACGCGTTAGGGTTAGGGTAGTTATTAAACCTATCCCACTCTCTAGTTACCCCTTAGCACGTAAAGGAATATTATTTGGGGGTCCAGCCATGGAGAAGAGTTTAGACACTAGGATAAGATAAGGAACACACCCATTATAAAGAAATCACATTAGGATTCTCTTTTTAAGCTGTTCCTTAAAACACTAGTGCTTAGGAAATCTATTGGAGGCAGAAGCAGTCAAGGGTAGACTAGGGTTAGGGTTAGGCTTAGGGTTAGGCTTAGGGTACGGCTTAGGGTACGGGTTCGGGGAGGGCTTCGGGTACGGCGTAGGGTATGGGTTAGGGTTAGGGTTAGGGTTAGTGTTAGGGTTAGGGCTCGGTTTAGGGTACGGGTTAGGATTAGGGTACGTGTTAGGGTTAGGGTTGGGGTTAGGGTTAGTGTACTCGTTAGGGTTAGGGTAGTGATTAAACCTATCCCACTCTCTAGATACCCCTTAGCACATAAAAGAATATTATTTGGGGTTCCAGCCATGGAGAAGAGTTTAGACATTAGGATTAGATAAGGAACACACCCATTATAAAGAAATCACATTAGGATTCTCTTTTTAAGCTGTTCCTTAAAACACTAGTGCTTAGGAAATCTATTGGAGGCAGAAGAAGTCAAGGGTAGCCTAGGGTTAGGGTTAGGCTTAGGGTTAGGCTTAGGGTACGGTTTAGGGTACGGGTTTGGGGAGAGCTTCGGGTACGGCGTAGGGTATGGGTTAGAGTTAGGGTTAGGGTTAGTGTTAGGGTTAGGGCTCGGTTTAGTGCACGGGTTAGGATTAGGGTACGTGTTAGGGTTAGGGTAGGGGTTAACGTTAGGGTACGCGTTAGGGTTAGGGTAGTTATTAAACCTATCCCACTCTCTAGTTACCCCTTGCACGTAAAGGAATATTATTTGGGGGTCCAGCCATGGAGAAGAGTTTAGACACTAGGATAAGATAAGGAACACACCCATTATAAAGAAATCACATTAGGATTCTCTTTTTAAGCTGTTCCTTAAAACACTAGTGCTTAGGAAATCTATTGGAGGCAGAAGCAGTCAAGGGTAGCCTAGGGTTAGGGTTAGGCTTAGGGTTAGGCTTAGGGTACGGCTTAGGGTACGGGTTCGGGGAGGGCTGCGGGTACGGCGTAGGGTATGGGTTAGGGTTAGGGTTAGGGTTAGTGTTAGGGTTAGGGCTCGGTTTAGGGTACGGGTTAGGATTAGGGTACGTGTTAGGGTTAGGATAGGGGTTAGGGTTAGGGTACGCGTTAGGGTTAGGGAAGTTATTAAACCTATCCCACTCTCTAGTTACCCCTTAGCACGTAAAGGAATATTATTTGGGGGTCCAGCCATGGAGAAGAGTTTAGACACTAGGATAAGATAAGGAACACACCCATTATAAAGAAATCACATTAGGATTCTCTTTTTAAGCTGTTCCTTAAAACACTAGTGCTTAGGAAATCTATTGGAGGCAGAAGCAGTCAAGGGTAGCCTAGGGTTAGGGTTAGGCTTAGGGTTAGGTTTAGGGTACAGCTTAGGGTACGGGTTCGGTGAGGGCTTCGGGTATGGCGTAGGGTATGGGTTAGGGTTAGGGTTAGTGTTAGTGTTAGGGTTAGGGCTCGGTTTAGGGTACGGGTTAGGATTAGGGTACGTGTTAGGGTTAGGGTAGGGGTTAGGGTTAGGGTACGCGTTACGGTTAGGGTAGTTATTAAACGTGTCCCACTCTCTAGATACCCCTTAGCACGTAAAGGAATATTATTTGGGGGTCCAGCCATGGAGAAGAGTTTAGACACTAGGATAAGATAAGGAACACACCCATTATAAAGAAATCACATTAGGATTATCTTCTTAAGCTGTTCCTTAAAACACTAGTACTTAGGAAATCTATTGGAGGCAGAAGCAGTCAAGGGTAGCCTAGGGTTAGGGTTAGGCTTAGGGTTAGGCTTAGGGTACGGCTTAGGGTACAGGTTCGGGGAGGGCTTCGTGTACGGCGTAGGGTATGGGTTAGGGGTAGGGTTAGGGTTAGTGTTAGGGTTAGGGCTCGGTTTAGGGTACGGGTTAGGATTAGGGTACGTGTTAGGGTTAGGGTAGGGGTTAGGGTTAGGGTACGCGTTAGGGTTAGGGTAGTTATTAAACCTATCCCACTCTCTAGATACCCCTTAGCACGTAAAGGAATATTATTTGGGGGTCCAGCCATGGAGAAGAGTTAGACACTAAGATAATATAAGGAACACACACATTAGAAAGAAATCACATTAGGATTCTCTTTTTAAGCTGTTCCTTAAAACACTAGTGCTTAGGAAACCTATTGGAGGCAGAAGCAGTCAAGGGTAGCCTAGGGCTAGGGTTAGGCTTAGGGTTAGGCTTAGGGTACGGCTTAGGGTACGGGTTCGGGGAGGGCTTCGGGTACCGCGTAGGGTATGGTTTAGGGTTAGGGTTAGGGTTAGTGTTAGGGTTAGGGCTCGGTTTAGGGTACGGGTTAGGATTAGGGTACGGGTTAGGGTTAGGGTAGGGGTTAGGGTTATGGTACGCGTTAGGGTTAGGGTAGTGATTAAACCTATCCCACTCTCTAGATACCCCTTAGCACATAAAGGAATATTATTTGGGGGTCCAGCCATGGAGAAGAGTTTAGACACTAGGATTAGATAAGGAACACACCCATTATAAATAAATCACATTAGGATTCTCTTTTTAAGCTGTTCCTTAAAACACTAGTGCTTAGGAAATCTATTGGAGGCAGAAGCAGTCAAGGGTAGCCTAGGGTTAGGGTTAGGCTTAGGTTTAGGCCTAGGGTACGGCTTAGGGTACGGGTTCGGGGAGAGCTTCGGGTACGGCGTAGGGTATGGGTTAGGGTTAGGGTTAGGGTTAGTGTTAGGGTTAGGGCTCGGTTTAGGGTACGGGTTCGGATTAGGGTACGTGTTAGGGTTAGGGTAGCGGTTAGCGTTAGGGTACGCGTTAGGGTTAGGGTAGTTATTAAACCTATCCCACTCTCTAGTTACCCCTTAGCACGTAAAGGAATATTATTTGGGGGTCCAGCCATGGAGAAGAGTTTAGACACTAGGATAAGATAAGGAACACACCCATTATAAAGAAATCACATTAGGATTCTCTTTTTAAGCTGTTCCTTAAAACACTAGTGCTTAGGAAATCTATTGGAGGTAGAAGAAGTCAAGGGTAGCCTAGGGTTAGGGTTAGGCTTAGGGTTAGGCTTAGGGTACGGCTTAGGGTACGGGTTCGGGGAGGGCTTCTGGTACGGCGTAGGGTATGGGTTTGGGTTAGGTTTAGGGTTAGTGTTAGGGTTAGGGCTCGGTTTAGGGTACGGGTTAGGATTAGGGTACGTGTTAGGGTTAGGGTAGGGGTTAGGGTTAGGGTACGCGTTAGGGTTAGGGTAGTTAATAAACATATCCCACTCTCTAGATACCCCTTAGCACGTAAAGGAATATTATTTGTGGGTTCTGCCATGGAGAAGAGTTTAGACACTAGGATCAGATAAGAACACACCAATTATAAAGAAATCACATTAGGATTCTCTTTTTAAGCTGTTCCTTAAAACACTAGTGCTTAGGAAATATATTGGAGGCAGAAGCAGTCAAGGGTAGCCTAGGGTTAGGGTTACGCTTAGGGTTAGGCTTAGGGTACGGCTTAGGGTACGGGTTCGGGGAGGGTTTCGGGTACGGCGTAGGGTATGGGTTAGAGTTAGGGTTAGGGCTCGGTTTAGGGTACAGGTTAGGATTAGGGTACGTGTTAGGGTTAGGGTAGGGGTTAGGGTTAGGGTACGCGTTAGGGTTAGGGTAGTTATTAAACCTATCCCACTCTCTAGTTACCCCTTAGCACGTAAAGGAATATTATTTGGTGGTCCAGCCATGGAGAAGAGTTTAGACTCTAAGATAATATAAGGAACACACACATTATAAAGAAATCACATTAGGATTCTCTTTTTAAGCTGTTCCTTAAAACACTAGTGCTTAGGAAATCTATTGGAGGCAGAAGCAGTCAAGGGTAGCCTAGGGTTAGGGTTAGGCTTAGGGGTAGGCTTAGGGTACTTCTTAGGGTACGGGTTCGGGGAGGGCTTCGGGTACGGCGTAGGGTATGGGTTAGGGTTAGGGTTAGGGTTAGTGTTAGGGTTAGGGCTCGGTTTAGGGTACGGGTTAGGATTAGGGTACGTGTTAGGGTTAGGGTAGGGGTTAGCGTTAGGGTACGCGTTAGGTTTAGGGTAGTTATTAAACCTATCCCACTCTCTAGTTACCCCTTAGCACGTAAAGGAATATTATTTGGGGGTCCAGCCATGGAGAAGAGTTTAGACACTAGGATAAGATAAGGAACACACCCATTATAAAGAAATCACATTAGGATTCTCTTCTTAAGCTGTTCCTTAAAACACTAGTGCTTAGGAAATCTATTGGAGGCAGAAGCAGTCAAGGGTAGCCTAGGGTTAGGGTTAGGCTTAGGGTTAGGCTTAGGGTACGGCGTATGGTACGGGTTCGGGGAGGGTTTCGGGTACTGCGTAGGGTATGGGTTAGGGTTAGGGTTAGGGTTAGTGTTAGGGTTAGCGCTCGGTTTAGGGTACGGGTTAGGATTAGGGTACGTGTTAGGGTTAGGGTAGGGGTTAGGGTTAGGGTACGCGTTACGGTTAGGGTAGTGATTAAACCTATCCCACTCTCTAGATACCCCTTAGCACGTAAAGGAATATTATTTTGGGGTCCAGCCATGGAGAAGAGTTTAGAAACTAAGATAATATAAGGAACACACACATTATAAAGAAATCACATTAGGATTCTCTTTTTAAGCTGTTCCTTAAAACACTAGTGCTTAGGAAATCTATTGGAGGCAGAAGCAGTCAAGGGTAGCCTAGTGTTAGGGTTAGGCTTAGGGTTAGGCTTAGGGTACAGTTTAGGGTACGTGTTTGGGGAGGGCTTCGGGTACGGCGTAGGGTATGGGTTAGGGTTAGGGTTAGGTTTAGTGTTAGGGTTAGGCCTCGGTTTAGGGTACGGGTTAGGATTAGGGTACGTATTAGGGTTAGCGTAGGGTTTAGCGTTAGGGTACGCGTTAGGGTTAGGGTAGTTATTAAACCTATCCCACTCTCTAGTTACCCCTTAGCACGTAAAGGAATATTATTTGGGGGTCCAGCCATGGAGAAGAGTTTAGACACTAGGATAAGATAAGGAACACACCCATTATAAAGAAATCACATTAGGATTCTCTTTTTAAGCTGTTCCTTAAAACACTAGTGCTTAGGAAATCTATTGGAGGCAGAAGCAGTCAAGGGTAGACTAGGGTTAGGGTTAGGCTTAGGGTACGGCTTAGGGTACGGGTTCGGGGAGGGCTTCGGGTACGGCGTAGGGTATGGGTTAGGGTTAGGGTTAGGGTTAGTGTTAGGGTTAGGGCTCGGTTTAGGGTACGGGTTAGGATTAGGGTACGTGTTAGGGTTAGGGTTGGGGTTAGGGTTAGTGTACGCGTTAGGGTTAGGGTAGTGATTAAACCTATCCCACTCTCTAGATACCCCTTAGCACATAAAAGAATATTATTTGGGGTTCCAGCCATGGAGAAGAGTTTAGACACTAGGATTAGATAAGGAACACACCCATTATAAAGAAATCACATTAGGATTCTCTTTTTAAGCTGTTCCTTAAAACACTAGTGCTTAGGAAATCTATTGGAGGCAGAAGAAGTCAAGGGTAGCCTAGGGTTAGGGTTAGGCTTAGGGTTAGGCTTAGGGTACGGTTTAGGGTACGGGTTTGGGGAGAGCTTCGGGTACGGCGTAGGGTATGGGTTAGAGTTAGGGTTAGGGTTAGTGTTAGGGTTAGGGCTCGGTTTAGTGTACGGGTTAGGATTAGGGTACGTGTTAGGGTTAGGGTAGGGGTTAACGTTAGGGTACGCGTTAGGGTTAGGGTAGTTATTAAACCTATCCCACTCTCTAGTTACCCCTTGCACGTAAAGGAATATTATTTGGGGGTCCAGCCATGGAGAAGAGTTTAGACACTAGGATAAGATAAGGAACACACCCATTATAAAGAAATCACATTAGGATTCTCTTTTTAAGCTGTTCCTTAAAACACTAGTGCTTAGGAAATCTATTGGAGGCAGAAGCAGTCAAGGGTAGCCTAGGGTTAGGGTTAGGCTTAGGGTTAGGCTTAGGGTACGGCTTAGGGTACGGGTTCGGGGAGGGCTGCGGGTACGGCGTAGGGTATGGGTTAGGGTTAGGGTTAGGGTTAGTGTTAGGGTTAGGGCTCGGTTTAGGGTACGGGTTAGGATTAGGGTACGTGTTAGGGTTAGGGTAGGGGTTAGGGTTAGGGTACGCGTTAGGGTTAGGGTAGTTATTAAACCTATCCCACTCTCTAGTTACCCCTTAGCACGTAAAGGAATATTATTTGGGGGTCCAGCCATGGAGAAGAGTTTAGACACTAGGATAAGATAAGGAACACACCCATTATAAAGAAATCACATTAGGATTCTCTTTTTAAGCTGTTCCTTAAAACACTAGTGCTTAGGAAATCTATTGGAGGCAGAAGCAGTCAAGGGTAGCCTAGGGTTAGGGTTAGGCTTAGGGTTAGGTTTAGGGTACAGCTTAGGGTACGGGTTCGGTGAGGGCTTCGGGTATGGCGTAGGGTATGGGTTAGGGTTAGGGTTAGTGTTAGTGTTAGGGTTAGGGCTCGGTTTAGGGTACGGGTTAGGATTAGGGTACGTGTTAGGGTTAGGGTAGGGGTTAGGGTTAGTGTACGCGTTACGGTTAGGGTAGTTATTAAACGTGTCCCACTCTCTAGATACCCCTTAGCACGTAAAGGAATATTATTTGGGGGTCCAGCCATGGAGAAGAGTTTAGACACTAGGATAAGATAAGGAACACACCCATTATAAAGAAATCACATTAGGATTATCTTCTTAAGCTGTTCCTTAAAACACTAGTACTTAGGAAATCTATTGGAGGCAGAAGCAGTCAAGGGTAGCCTAGGGTTAGGGTTAGGCTTAGGGTTAGGCTTAGGGTACGGCTTAGGGTACAGGTTCGGGGAGGGCTTCGTGTACGGCGTAGGGTATGGGTTAGGGGTAGGGTTAGGGTTAGTGTTAGGGTTAGGGCTCGGTTTAGGGTACGGGTTAGGATTAGGGTACGTGTTAGGGTTAGGGTAGGGGTTAGGGTTAGGGTACGCGTTACGGTTAGGGTAGTGATTAAACCTATCCCACTCTCTAGATACCCCTTAGCACGTAAAGGAATATTATTTTGGGGTCCAGCCATGGAGAAGAGTTTAGAAACTAAGATAATATAAGGAACACACACATTATAAAGAAATCACATTAGGATTCTCTTTTTAAGCTGTTCCTTAAAACACTAGTGCTTAGGAAATCTATTGGAGGCAGAAGCAGTCAAGGGTAGCCTAGTGTTAGGGTTAGGCTTAGGGTTAGGCTTAGGGTACAGTTTAGGGTACGTGTTTGGGGAGGGCTTCGGGTACGGCGTAGGGTATGGGTTAGGGTTAGGGTTAGGTTTAGTGTTAGGGTTAGGCCTCGGTTTAGGGTACGGGTTAGGATTAGGGTACGTATTAGGGTTAGCGTAGGGTTTAGCGTTAGGGTACGCGTTAGGGTTAGGGTAGTTATTAAACCTATCCCACTCTCTAGTTACCCCTTAGCACGTAAAGGAATATTATTTGGGGGTCCAGCCATGGAGAAGAGTTTAGACACTAGGATAAGATAAGGAACACACCCATTATAAAGAAATCACATTAGGATTCTCTTTTTAAGCTGTTCCTTAAAACACTAGTGCTTAGGAAATCTATTGGAGGCAGAAGCAGTCAAGGGTAGACTAGGGTTAGGGTTAGGCTTAGGGTTAGGCTTAGGGTACGGCTTAGGGTACGGGTTCGGGGAGGGCTTCGGGTACGGCGTAGGGTATGGGTTAGGGTTAGGGTTAGGGTTAGTGTTAGTGTTAGGGCTCGGTTTAGGGTACGGGTTAGGATTAGGGTACGTGTTAGGGTTAGGGTTGGGGTTAGGGTTAGTGTACGCGTTAGGGTTAGGGTAGTGATTAAACCTATCCCACTCTCTAGATACCCCTTAGCACATAAAAGAATATTATTTGGGGTTCCAGCCATGGAGAAGAGTTTAGACACTAGGATTAGATAAGGAACACACCCATTATAAAGAAATCACATTAGGATTCTCTTTTTAAGCTGTTCCTTAAAACACTAGTGCTTAGGAAATCTATTGGAGGCAGAAGCAGTCAAGGGTAGCCTAGGGTTAGGGTTAGGCTTAGGGTTAGGCTTAGGGTACGGCTTAGGGTACGGGTTCGGGGAGGGCTGCGGGTACGGCGTAGGGTATGGGTTAGTGTTAGGGTTAGGGTTAGTGTTAGGGTTAGGGCTCGGTTTAGGGTACGGGTTAGGATTAGGGTACGTGTTAGGGTTAGGGTAGGGGTTAGCGTTAGGGTACGCGTTAGGGTTAGCGTAGTTATTAAACCTATCTCACTCTCTAGTTACCCCTTAGCACGTAAAGGAATATTATTTGGGGGTCCCACCATGGAGAAGAGTTTAGACACTAGGATAAGATAAGGAACACACCCATTATAAAGAAATCACATTAGGATTCTCTTTTTAAGCTGTTCCTTAAAACACTAGTGCTTAGGAAATCTATTGGAGGCAGAAGCAGTCAAGGGTAGCCTAGGGTTAGGGTTAGGCTTAGGGTTAGGCTTAGGGTACGGCTTAGGGTACGGGTTCGGGGAGGGCTTCGGGTACGGCGTAGGGTATGGGTTAGGGTTAGGGTTAGGGTTAGTGTTAGGGTTAGGGCTCGGTTTAGGGTACGGGTTAGGATTAGGGTACGTGTTAGGGTTAGGGTAGGGGTTAGGGTTAGGGTACACGTTAGGGTTAGGGTAGTGATTAAACCTATCCCACTCTCTAGATACCCCTTAGCACATAAAGGAATATTATTTGGGGGTCCAGCCATGGAGAAGAGTTTAGACACTAGGATTAGATAAGGAACACACGCATTATAAAGAAATCACATTAGGATTCTCTTTTTAAGCTGTTCCTTAAAACACTAGTGCTTAGGAAATCTATTGGAGGTAGAAGAAGTCAAGGGTAGCCTAGGGTTAGGGTTAGGCTTAGGGTTAGGCTTAGGGTACGGCTTAGGGTACGGGTTCGGGGAGGGCTTCTGGTACGGCGTAGGGTATGGGTTAGGGTTAGGGTTAGGGTTAGTGTTAGGGTTAGGGCTCGGTTTAGGGTACGGGTTAGGATTAGGGTACGTGTTAGGGTTAGGGTAGGGGTTAGGGTTAGGGTACGCGTTAGGGTTAGGGTAGTTAATAAACATATCCCACTCTCTAGATACCCCTTAGCACGTAAAGGAATATTATTTGTGGGTTCTGCCATGGAGAAGAGTTTAGACACTAGGATCAGATAAGAACACACCAATTATAAAGAAATCACATTAGGATTCTCTTTTTAAGCTGTTCCTTAAAACACTAGTGCTTAGGAAATATATTGGAGGCAGAAGCAGTCAAGGGTAGCCTAGGGTTAGGGTTACGCTTAGGGTTAGGCTTAGGGTACGGCTTAGGGTACGGGTTCGGGGAGGGTTTCGGGTACGGCGTAGGGTATGGGTTAGAGTTAGGGTTAGGGCTCGGTTTAGGGTACAGGTTAGGATTAGGGTACGTGTTAGGGTTAGGGTAGGGGTTAGGGTTAGGGTACGCGTTAGGGTTAGGGTAGTTATTAAACCTATCCCACTCTCTAGTTACCCCTTAGCACGTAAAGGAATATTATTTGGGGGTCCAGCCATGGAGAAGAGTTTAGACTCTAAGATAATATAAGGAACACACACATTATAAAGAAATCACATTAGGATTCTCTTTTTAAGCTGTTCCTTAAAACACTAGTGCTTAGGAAATCTATTGGAGGCAGAAGCAGTCAAGGGTAGCCTAGGGTTAGGGTTAGGCTTAGGGGTAGGCTTAGGGTACTTCTTAGGGTACGGGTTCGGGGAGGGCTTCGGGTACGGCGTAGGGTATGGGTTAGGGTTAGGGTTAGGGTTAGTGTTAGGGTTAGGGCTCGGTTTAGGGTACGGGTTAGGATTAGGGTACGTGTTAGGGTTAGGGTAGGGGTTAGCGTTAGGGTACGCGTTAGGTTTAGGGTAGTTATTAAAACTATCCCACTCTCTAGTTACCCCTTAGCACGTAAAGGAATATTATTTGGGGGTCCAGCCATGGAGAAGAGTTTAGACACTAGGATAAGATAAGGAACACACCCATTATAAAGAAATCACATTAGGATTCTCTTCTTAAGCTGTTCCTTAAAACACTAGTGCTTAGGAAATCTATTGGAGGCAGAAGCAGTCAAGGGTAGCCTAGGGTTAGGGTTAGGCTTAGGGTTAGGCTTAGGGTACGGCGTATGGTACGGGTTCGGGGAGGGTTTCGGGTACTGCGTAGGGTATGGGTTAGGGTTAGGGTTAGGGTTAGTGTTAGGGTTAGCGCTCGGTTTAGGGTACGGGTTAGGATTAGGGTACGTGTTAGGGTTAGGGTAGGGGTTAGGGTTAGGGTACGCGTTAGGGTTAGGGAAGTTATTAAACCTATCCCACTCTCTAGTTACCCCTTAGCACGTAAAGGAATATTATTTGGGGGTCCAGCCATGGAGAAGAGTTTAGACACTAGGATAAGATAAGGAACACACCCATTATAAAGAAATCACATTAGGATTCTCTTTTTAAGCTGTTCCTTAAAACACTAGTGCTTAGGAAATCTATTGGAGGCAGAAGCAGTCAAGGGTAGCCTAGGGTTAGGGTTAGGCTTAGGGTTAGGTTTAGGGTACAGCTTAGGGTACGGGTTCGGTGAGGGCTTCGGGTATGGCGTAGGGTATGGGTTAGGGTTAGGGTTAGTGTTAGTGTTAGGGTTAGGGCTCGGTTTAGGGTACGGGTTAGGATTAGGGTACGTGTTAGGGTTAGGGTAGGGGTTAGGGTTAGGGTACGCGTTACGGTTAGGGTAGTTATTAAACGTGTCCCACTCTCTAGATACCCCTTAGCACGTAAAGGAATATTATTTGGGGGTCCAGCCATGGAGAAGAGTTTAGACACTAGGATAAGATAAGGAACACACCCATTATAAAGAAATCACATTAGGATTATCTTCTTAAGCTGTTCCTTAAAACACTAGTACTTAGGAAATCTATTGGAGGCAGAAGCAGTCAAGGGTAGCCTAGGGTTAGGGTTAGGCTTAGGGTTAGGCTTAGGGTACGGCTTAGGGTACAGGTTCGGGGAGGGCTTCGTGTACGGCGTAGGGTATGGGTTAGGGGTAGGGTTAGGGTTAGTGTTAGGGTTAGGGCTCGGTTTAGGGTACGGGTTAGGATTAGGGTACGTGTTAGGGTTAGGGTAGGGGTTAGGGTTAGGGTACGCGTTACGGTTAGGGTAGTGATTAAACCTATCCCACTCTCTAGATACCCCTTAGCACGTAAAGGAATATTATTTGGGGGTCCAGCCATGGAGAAGAGTTTAGACACTAGGATAAGATAAGGAACACACCCATTATAAAGAAATCACATTAGGATTCTCTTTTTAAGCTGTTCCTTAAAACACTAGTGCTTAGGAAATCTATTGGAGGCAGAAGCAGTCAAGGGTAGACTAGGGTTAGGGTTAGGCTTAGGGTTAGGCTTAGGGTACGGCTTAGGGTACGGGTTCGGGGAGGGCTTCGGGTACGGCGTAGGGTATGGGTTAGGGTTAGGGTTAGGGTTAGTGTTAGGGTTAGGGCTCGGTTTAGGGTACGGGTTAGGATTAGGGTACGTGTTAGGGTTAGGGTTGGGGTTAGGGTTAGTGTACGCGTTAGGGTTAGGGTAGTGATTAAACCTATCCCACTCTCTAGATACCCCTTAGCACATAAAAGAATATTATTTGGGGTTCCAGCCATGGAGAAGAGTTTAGACACTAGGATTAGATAAGGAACACACCCATTATAAAGAAATCACATTAGGATTCTCTTTTTAAGCTGTTCCTTAAAACACTAGTGCTTAGGAAATCTATTGGAGGCAGAAGAAGTCAAGGGTAGCCTAGGGTTAGGGTTAGGCTTAGGGTTAGGCTTAGGGTACGGTTTAGGGTACGGGTTTGGGGAGAGCTTCGGGTACGGCGTAGGGTATGGGTTAGAGTTAGGGTTAGGGTTAGTGTTAGGGTTAGGGCTCGGTTTAGTGTACGGGTTAGGATTAGGGTACGTGTTAGGGTTAGGGTATGGGTTAACGTTAGGGTACGCGTTAGGGTTAGGGTAGTTATTAAACCTATCCCACTCTCTAGTTACCCCTTGCACGTAAAGGAATATTATTTGGGGGTCCAGCCATGGAGAAGAGTTTAGACACTAGGATAAGATAAGGAACACACCCA
Source organism: Balaenoptera physalus (assembly GCF_965194825.1). Lineage (NCBI taxonomy): Eukaryota > Metazoa > Chordata > Mammalia > Artiodactyla > Balaenopteridae > Balaenoptera > Balaenoptera physalus. The sequence continues at coordinate 2,075,606 of NW_028126471.1, forward strand.
TTATAAAGAAATCACATTAGGATTCTCTTTTTAAGCTGTTCCTTAAAACACTAGTGCTTAGGAAATCTATTGGAGGCAGAAGCAGTCAAGGGTAGCCTAGGGTTAGGGTTAGGCTTAGGGTTAGGCTTAGGGTACGGCTTAGGGTACGGGTTCGGGGAGGGCTGCGGGTACGGCGTAGGGTATGGGTTAGGGTTAGGGTTAGGGTTAGTGTTAGGGTTAGGGCTCGGTTTAGGGTACGGGTTAGGATTAGGGTACGTGTTAGGGTTAGGGTAGGGGATAGCGTTAGGGTACGCGTTAGGGTTAGCGTAGTTATTAAACCTATCTCACTCTCTAGTTACCCCTTAGCACGTAAAGGAATATTATTTGGGGGTCCCGCCATGGAGAAGAGTTTAGACACTAGGATAAGATAAGGAACACACCCATTATAAAGAAATCACATTAGGATTCTCTTTTTAAGCTGTTCCTTAAAACACTAGTGCTTAGGAAATCTATTGGAGGCAGAAGCAGTCAAGGGTAGCCTAGGGTTAGGGTTAGGCTTAGGGTTAGGCTTAGGGTACGGCTTAGGGTACGGGTTCGGGGAGGGCTTCGGGTACGGCGTAGGGTATGGGTTAGGGTTAGGGTTAGGGTTAGTGTTAGGGTTAGGGCTCGGTTTAGGGTACGGGTTAGGATTAGGGTACGTGTTAGGGTTAGGGTAGGGGTTAGGGTTAGGCTACACGTTAGGGTTAGGGTAGTGATTAAACCTATCCCACTCTCTAGATACCCCTTAGCACATAAAGGAATATTATTTGGGGGTCCAGCCATGGAGAAGAGTTTAGACACTAGGATTAGATAAGGAACACACGCATTATAAAGAAATCACATTAGGATTCTCTTTTTAAGCTGTTCCTTAAAACACTAGTGCTTAGGAAATCTATTGGAGGCAGAAGTAGTCAAGGGTAGCCTAGGATTAGGGTTAGGCTTAGGGTTAGGCTTAGGGTACGGCTTAGGGTACGTGTTCGGGGAGGGCTTCGGGTACGGCGTAGGGTATGGGTTAGGGTTAGGGTTAGGGTTAGGGCTCGGTTTAGGGTACGGGTTAGGATTAGGGTACGTGTTAGGGTTAGGGTAGGGGTTAGGGTTAGGGTACGCGTTAGGGTTAGGGAAGTTATTAAACCTATCCCACTCTCTAGATACCCCTTAGCACGTAAAGGAATATTATTTGGGGGTCCAGCCATGGAGAAGAGTTTAGACACTAAGATAATATAAGGAACACACACATTATAAAGAAATCACATTAGGATTCTCTTTTTAAGCTGTTCCTTAAAACACTAGTGCTTAGGAAATCTATTGGAGGCAGAAGCAGTCAAGGGTAGACCAGGGTTAGTGTTAGGCTTAGGGTTAGGCTTAGGGTACGGCTTAGGGTACGGGTTCGGGGAGGGCTTCGGGTACGGCGTAGGGTATGGGTTAGGGTTAGTGTTAGGGTTAGTGTTAGGGTTAGGGCTCGGTTTAGGGTACGGGTTAGGATTAGGGTACGTGTTAGGTTTAGGGTAGGGGTTAGCGTTAGGGTACGCGTTAGGGTTAGGGTAGTTATTAAACCTATCCCACTCTCTAGTTACCCCTTAGCACGTAAAGGAATATTATTTGGGGGTCCAGCCATGGAGAAGAGTTTAGACACTAGGATAAGATAAGGAACACACCCATTATAAAGAAATCACATTAGGATTCTCTTTTTAAGCTGTTCCTTAAAACACTAGTGCTTAGGAAATCTATTGGAGGCAGAAGCAGTCAAGGGTAGCCTAGGGATAGGGTTAGGCTTAGGGTTAGGTTTAGGGTACAGCTTAGGGTACGGGTTCGGTGAGGGCTTCGGGTACGGCGTAGGGTATGGTTTAGGGTTAGGGTTAGTGTTAGGGTTAGGGCTCGGTTTAGGGTACGGGTTAGGATTAGGGTACGTGTTAGGGTTAGGGTAGGGGTTAGGGTTAGGGTACGCGTTACGGTTAGGGTAGTTATTAAACGTGTCCCACTCTCTAGATACCCCTTAGCACGTAAAGGAATATTATTTGGGGGTCCAGCCATGGAGAAGAGTTTAGACACTAGGATAAGATAAGGAACACACCCATTATAAAGAAATCACATTAGGATTATCTTCTTAAGCTGTTCCTTAAAACACTAGTGCTTAGGAAATCTATTGGAGGCAGAAGCAGTCAAGGGTAGCCTAGGGTTAGGGTTAGGCTTAGGGTTAGGCTTAGGGTACGGCTTAGGGTACGGGTTCGGGGAGGGCTTCGTGTACGGCGTAGGGTATGGGTTAGGGGTAGGGTTAGGGTTAGTGTTAGGGTTAGGGCTCGGTTTAGGGTACGGGTTAGGATTAGTGTACGTGTTAGGGTTAGGGTAGGGGTTAGGGTTAGGGTACGCGTTACGGTTAGGGTAGTGATTAAACCTATCCCACTCTCTAGATACCCCTTAGCACGTAAAGAAATATTAATTTGGGGTCCAGCCATGGAGAAGAGTTTAGAAACTAAGATAATATAAGGAACACACACATTATAAAGAAATCACATTAGGATTCTCTTTTTAAGCTGTTCCTTAAAACACTAGTGCTTAGGAAATCTATTGGAGGCAGAAGCAGTCAAGGGTAGCCTAGTGTTAGGGTTAGGCTTAGGGTTAGGCTTAGGGTACAGTTTAGGGTACGTGTTTGGGGAGGGCTTCGGGTACGGCGTAGGGTATGGGTTAGGGTTAGGGTTAGGTTTAGTGTTAGGGTTAGGGCTCGGTTTAGGGTACGGGTTAGGATTAGGGTACGTATTAGGGTTAGCGTAGGGTTTAGCGTTAGGGTACGCGTTAGGATTAGGGTAGTTATTAAACCTATCCCACTCTCTAGTTACCCCTTAGCACGTAAAGGAATATTATTTGGGGGTCCAGCCATGGAGAAGAGTTTAGACACTAGGATAAGATAAGGAACACACCCATTATAAAGAAATCACATTAGGATTCTCTTTTTAAGCTGTTCCTTAAAACACTAGTGCTTAGGAAATCTATTGGAGGCAGAAGCAGTCAAGGGTAGACTAGGGTTAGGGTTAGGCTTAGGGTTAGGCTTAGGGTACGGCTTAGGGTACGGGTTCGGGGAGGGCTTCGGGTACGGCGTAGGGTATGGGTTAGGGTTAGGGTTAGGGTTAGTGTTAGGGTTAGGGTACGGGTTAGGATTAGGGTACGTGTTAGGGTTACTGTAGGGGTTAGCTTTAGTGTACGCGTTAGGGTTAGGGTAGTGATTAAACCTATCCCACTCTCTAGATACCCCTTAGCACATAAAAGAATATTATTTGGGGTTCCAGCCATGGAGAAGAGTTTAGACACTAGGATTAGATAAGGAACACACCCATTATAAAGAAATCACATTAGGATTCTCTTTTTAAGCTGTTCCTTAAAACACTAGTGCTTAGGAAATCTATTGGAGGCAGAAGAAGTCAAGGGTAGCCTAGGGTTAGGGTTAGGCTTAGGGTTAGGCTTAGGGTACGGTTTAGGGTACGGGTTTGGGGAGAGCTTCGGGTACGGCGTAGGGTATGGGTTAGAGTTAGGGTTAGGGTTAGTGTTAGGGTTAGGGCTCGGTTTAGTGTACGGGTTAGGATTAGGGTACGTGTTAGGGTTAGGGTAGGGGTTAACGTTAGGGTACGCGTTAGGGTTAGGGTAGTTATTAAACCTATCCCACTCTCTAGTTACCCCTTGCACGTAAAGGAATATTATTTGGGGGTCCAGCCATGGAGAAGAGTTTAGACACTAGGATAAGATAAGGAACACACCCATTATAAAGAAATCACATTAGGATTCTCTTTTTAAGCTGTTCCTTAAAACACTAGTGCTTAGGAAATCTATTGGAGGCAGAAGCAGTCAAGGGTAGCCTAGGGTTAGGGTTAGGCTTAGGGTTAGGCTTAGGGTACGGCTTAGGGTACGGGTTCGGGGAGGGCTGCGGGTACGGCGTAGGGTATGGGTTAGGGTTAGGGTTAGGGTTAGTGTTAGGGTTAGGGCTCGGTTTAGGGTACGGGTTAGGATTAGGGTACGTGTTAGGGTTAGGGTAGGGGTTAGCGTTAGGGTACGCGTTAGGGTTAGCGTAGTTATTAAACCTATCTCACTCTCTAGTTACCCCTTAGCACGTAAAGGAATATTATTTGGGGGTCCCACCATGGAGAAGAGTTTAGACACTAGGATAAGATAAGGAACACACCCATTATAAAGAAATCACATTAGGATTCTCTTTTTAAGCTGTTCCTTAAAACACTAGTGCTTAGGAAATCTATTGGAGGCAGAAGCAGTCAAGGGTAGCCTAGGGTTAGGGTTAGGCTTAGGGTTAGGCTTAGGGTACGGCTTAGGGTACGGGTTCGGGGAGGGCTTCGGGTACGGCGTAGGGTATGGGTTAGGGTTAGGGTTAGGGTTAGTGTTAGGGTTAGGGCTCGGTTTAGGGTACGGGTTAGGATTAGGGTACGTGTTAGGGTTAGGGTAGGGGTTAGGGTTAGGGTACACGTTAGGGTTAGGGTAGTGATTAAACCTATCCCACTCTCTAGATACCCCTTAGCACATAAAGGAATATTATTTGGGGGTCCAGCCATGGAGAAGAGTTTAGACACTAGGATTAGATAAGGAACACACGCATTATAAAGAAATCACATTAGGATTCTCTTTTTAAGCTGTTCCTTAAAACACTAGTGCTTAGGAAATCTATTGGAGGTAGAAGAAGTCAAGGGTAGCCTAGGGTTAGGGTTAGGCTTAGGGTTAGCCTTAGGGTACGGCTTAGGGTACGGGTTCGGGGAGGGCTTCTGGTACGGCGTAGGGTATGGGTTAGGGTTAGGGTTAGGGTTAGTGTTAGGGTTAGGGCTCGGTTTAGGGTACGGGTTAGGATTAGGGTACGTGTTAGGGTTAGGGTAGGGGTTAGGGTTAGGGTACGCGTTAGGGTTAGGGTAGTTAATAAACATATCCCACTCTCTAGATACCCCTTAGCACGTAAAGGAATATTATTTGTGGGTTCTGCCATGGAGAAGAGTTTAGACACTAGGATCAGATAAGAACACACCAATTATAAAGAAATCACATTAGGATTCTCTTTTTAAGCTGTTCCTTAAAACACTAGTGCTTAGGAAATATATTGGAGGCAGAAGCAGTCAAGGGTAGCCTAGGGTTAGGGTTACGCTTAGGGTTAGGCTTAGGGTACGGCTTAGGGTACGGGTTCGGGGAGGGTTTCGGGTACGGCGTAGGGTATGGGTTAGAGTTAGGGTTTGGGCTCGGTTTAGGGTACAGGTTAGGATTAGGGTACGTGTTAGGGTTAGGGTAGGGGTTAGGGTTAGGGTACGCGTTAGGGTTAGGGTAGTTATTAAACCTATCCCACTCTCTAGTTACCCCTTAGCACGTAAAGGAATATTATTTGGGGGTCCAGCCATGGAGAAGAGTTTAGACTCTAAGATAATATAAGGAACACACACATTATAAAGAAATCACATTAGGATTCTCTTTTTAAGCTGTTCCTTAAAACACTAGTGCTTAGGAAATCTATTGGAGGCAGAAGCAGTCAAGGGTAGCCTAGGGTTAGGGTTAGGCTTAGGGGTAGGCTTAGGGTACTTCTTAGGGTACGGGTTCGGGGAGGGCTTCGGGTACGGCGTAGGGTATGGGTTAGGGTTAGGGTTAGGGTTAGTGTTAGGGTTAGGGCTCGGTTTAGGGTACGGGTTAGGATTAGGGTACGTGTTAGGGTTAGGGTAGGGGTTAGCGTTAGGGTACGCGTTAGGTTTAGGGTAGTTATTAAAACTATCCCACTCTCTAGTTACCCCTTAGCACGTAAAGGAATATTATTTGGGGGTCCAGCCATGGAGAAGAGTTTAGACACTAGGATAAGATAAGGAACACACCCATTATAAAGAAATCACATTAGGATTCTCTTCTTAAGCTGTTCCTTAAAACACTAGTGCTTAGGAAATCTATTGGAGGCAGAAGCAGTCAAGGGTAGCCTAGGGTTAGGGTTAGGCTTAGGGTTAGGCTTAGGGTACGGCGTATGGTACGGGTTCGGGGAGGGTTTCGGGTACTGCGTAGGGTATGGGTTAGGGTTAGGGTTAGGGTTAGTGTTAGGGTTAGCGCTCGGTTTAGGGTACGGGTTAGGATTAGGGTACGTGTTAGGGTTAGGGTAGGGGTTAGGGTTAGGGTACGCGTTAGGGTTAGGGAAGTTATTAAACCTATCCCACTCTCTAGTTACCCCTTAGCACGTAAAGGAATATTATTTGGGGGTCCAGCCATGGAGAAGAGTTTAGACAGTAGGATAAGATAAGGAACACACCCATTATAAAGAAATCACATTAGGATTCTCTTTTTAAGCTGTTCCTTAAAACACTAGTGCTTAGGAAATCTATTGGAGGCAGAAGCAGTCAAGGGTAGCCTAGGGTTAGGGTTAGGCTTAGGGTTAGGTTTAGGGTACAGCTTAGGGTACGGGTTCGGTGAGGGCTTCGGGTATGGCGTAGGGTATGGGTTAGGGTTAGGGTTAGTGTTAGTGTTAGGGTTAGGGCTCGGTTTAGGGTACGGGTTAGGATTAGGGTACGTGTTAGGGTTAGGGTAGGGGTTAGGGTTAGGGTACGCGTTACGGTTAGGGTAGTTATTAAACGTGTCCCACTCTCTAGATACCCCTTAGCACGTAAAGGAATATTATTTGGGGGTCCAGCCATGGAGAAGAGTTTAGACACTAGGATAAGATAAGGAACACACCCATTATAAAGAAATCACATTAGGATTATCTTCTTAAGCTGTTCCTTAAAACACTAGTACTTAGGAAATCTATTGGAGGCAGAAGCAGTCAAGGGTAGCCTAGGGTTAGGGTTAGGCTTAGGGTTAGGCTTAGGGTACGGCTTAGGGTACAGGTTCGGGGAGGGCTTCGTGTACGGCGTAGGGTATGGGTTAGGGGTAGGGTTAGGGTTAGTGTTAGGGTTAGGGCTCGGTTTAGGGTACGGGTTAGGATTAGGGTACGTGTTAGGGTTAGGGTAGGGGTTAGGGTTAGGGTACGCGTTACGGTTAGGGTAGTGATTAAACCTATCCCACTCTCTAGATACCCCTTAGCACGTAAAGGAATATTATTTGGGGGTCCAGCCATGGAGAAGAGTTTAGACACTAGGATAAGATAAGGAACACACCCATTATAAAGAAATCACATTAGGATTCTCTTTTTAAGCTGTTCCTTAAAACACTAGTGCTTAGGAAATCTATTGGAGGCAGAAGCAGTCAAGGGTAGACTAGGGTTAGGGTTAGGCTTAGGGTTAGGCTTAGGGTACGGCTTAGGGTACGGGTTCGGGGAGGGCTTCGGGTACGGCGTAGGGTATGGGTTAGGGTTAGGGTTAGGGTTAGTGTTAGGGTTAGGGCTCGGTTTAGGGTACGGGTTAGGATTAGGGTACGTGTTAGGGTTAGGGTTGGGGTTAGGGTTAGTGTACGCGTTAGGGTTAGGGTAGTGATTAAACCTATCCCACTCTCTAGATACCCCTTAGCACATAAAAGAATATTATTTGGGGTTCCAGCCATGGAGAAGAGTTTAGACACTAGGATTAGATAAGGAACACACCCATTATAAAGAAATCACATTAGGATTCTCTTTTTAAGCTGTTCCTTAAAACACTAGTGCTTAGGAAATCTATTGGAGGCAGAAGAAGTCAAGGGTAGCCTAGGGTTAGGGTTAGGCTTAGGGTTAGGCTTAGGGTACGGTTTAGGGTACGGGTTTGGGGAGAGCTTCGGGTACGGCGTAGGGTATGGGTTAGAGTTAGGGTTAGGGTTAGTGTTAGGGTTAGGGCTCGGTTTAGTGTACGGGTTAGGATTAGGGTACGTGTTAGGGTTAGGGTAGGGGTTAACGTTAGGGTACGCGTTAGGGTTAGGGTAGTTATTAAACCTATCCCACTCTCTAGTTACCCCTTGCACGTAAAGGAATATTATTTGGGGGTCCAGCCATGGAGAAGAGTTTAGACACTAGGATAAGATAAGGAACACACCCATTATAAAGAAATCACATTAGGATTCTCTTTTTAAGCTGTTCCTTAAAACACTAGTGCTTAGGAAATCTATTGGAGGCAGAAGCAGTCAAGGGTAGCCTAGGGTTAGGGTTAGGCTTAGGGTTAGGCTTAGGGTACGGCTTAGGGTACGGGTTCGGGGAGGGCTGCGGGTACGGCGTAGGGTATGGGTTAGGGTTAGGGTTAGGGTTAGTGTTAGGGTTAGGGCTCGGTTTAGGGTACGGGTTAGGATTAGGGTACGTGTTAGGGTTAGGGTAGGGGTTAGCGTTAGGGTACGCGTTAGGGTTAGCGTAGTTATTAAACCTATCTCACTCTCTAGTTACCCCTTAGCACGTAAAGGAATATTATTTGGGGGTCCCGCCATGGAGAAGAGTTTAGACACTAGGATAAGATAAGGAACACACCCATTATAAAGAAATCACATTAGGATTCTCTTTTTAAGCTGTTCCTTAAAACACTAGTGCTTAGGAAATCTATTGGAGGCAGAAGCAGTCAAGGGTAGCCTAGGGTTAGGGTTAGGCTTAGGGTTAGGCTTAGGGTACGGCTTAGGGTACGGGTTCGGGGAGGGCTTCGGGTACGGCGTAGGGTATGGGTTAGGGTTAGGGTTAGGGTTAGTGTTAGGGTTAGGGCTCGGTTTAGGGTACGGGTTAGGATTAGGGTACGTGTTAGGGTTAGGGTAGGGGTTAGAGTTAGGGTACACGTTAGGGTTAGGGTAGTGATTAAACCTATCCCACTCTCTAGATACCCCTTAGCACATAAAGGAATATTATTTGGGGGTCCAGCCATGGAGAAGAGTTTAGACACTAGGATTAGATAAGGAACACACGCATTATAAAGAAATCACATTAGGATTCTCTTTTTAAGCTGTTCCTTAAAACACTAGTGCTTAGGAAATCTATTGGAGGCAGAAGTAGTCAAGGGTAGCCTAGGATTAGGGTTAGGCTTAGGGTTAGGCTTAGGGTACGGCTTAGGGTACGTGTTCGGGGAGGGCTTCGGGTACGGCGTAGGGTATGGGTTAGGGTTAGGGTTAGGGTTAGGGCTCGGTTTAGGGTACGGGTTAGGATTAGGGTACGTGTTAGGGTTAGGGTAGGGGTTAGGGTTAGGGTACGCGTTAGGGTTAGGGAAGTTATTAAACCTATCCCACTCTCTAGATACCCCTTAGCACGTAAAGGAATATTATTTGGGGGTCCAGCCATGGAGAAGAGTTTAGACACTAAGATAATATAAGGAACACACACATTATAAAGAAATCACATTAGGATTCTCTTTTTAAGCTGTTCCTTAAAACACTAGTGCTTAGGAAATCTATTGGAGGCAGAAGCAGTCAAGGGTAGACCAGGGTTAGGGTTAGGCTTAGGGTTAGGCTTAGGGTACGGCTTAGGGTACGGGTTCGGGGAGGGCTTCGGGTACGGCGTAGGGTATGGGTTAGGGTTAGTGTTAGGGTTAGTGTTAGGGTTAGGGCTCGGTTTAGGGTACGGGTTAGGATTAGGGTACGTGTTAGGTTTAGGGTAGGGGTTAGCGTTAGGGTACGCGTTAGGGTTAGGGTAGTTATTAAACCTATCCCACTCTCTAGTTACCCCTTAGCACGTAAAGGAATATTATTTGGGGGTCCAGCCATGGAGAAGAGTTTAGACACTAGGATAAGATAAGGAACACACCCATTATAAAGAAATCACATTAGGATTCTCTTTTTAAGCTGTTCCTTAAAACACTAGTGCTTAGGAAATCTATTGGAGGCAGAAGCAGTCAAGGGTAGCCTAGGGATAGGGTTAGGCTTAGGGTTAGGTTTAGGGTACAGCTTAGGGTACGGGTTCGGTGAGGGCTTCGGGTACGGCGTAGGGTATGGTTTAGGGTTAGGGTTAGTGTTAGGGTTAGGGCTCGGTTTAGGGTACGGGTTAGGATTAGGGTACGTGTTAGGGTTAGGGTAGGGGTTAGGGTTAGGGTACGCGTTACGGTTAGGGTAGTTATTAAACGTGTCCCACTCTCTAGATACCCCTTAGCACGTAAAGGAATATTATTTGGGGGTCCAGCCATGGAGAAGAGTTTAGACACTAGGATAAGATAAGGAACACACCCATTATAAAGAAATCACATTAGGATTATCTTCTTAAGCTGTTCCTTAAAACACTAGTGCTTAGGAAATCTATTGGAGGCAGAAGCAGTCAAGGGTAGCCTAGTGTTAGGGTTAGGCTTAGGGTTAGGCTTAGGGTACGGCTTAGGGTACGGGTTCGGGGAGGGCTTCGTGTACGGCGTAGGGTATGGGTTAGGGGTAGGGTTAGGGTTAGAGTTAGGGTTAGGGCTCGGTTTAGGGTACGGGTTAGGATTAGTGTACGTGTTAGGGTTAGGGTAGGGGTTAGGGTTAGGGTACGCGTTACGGTTAGGGTAGTGATTAAACCTATCCCACTCTCTAGATACCCCTTAGCACGTAAAGAAATATTAATTTGGGGTCCAGCCATGGAGAAGAGTTTAGAAACTAAGATAATATAAGGAACACACACATTATAAAGAAATCACATTAGGATTCTCTTTTTAAGCTGTTCCTTAAAACACTAGTGCTTAGGAAATCTATTGGAGGCAGAAGCAGTCAAGGGTAGCCTAGTGTTAGGGTTAGGATTAGGGTTAGGCTTAGGGTACAGTTTAGGGTACGTGTTTGGGGAGGGCTTCGGGTACGGCGTAGGGTATGGGTTAGGGTTAGGGTTAGGTTTAGTGTTAGGGTTAGGGCTCGGTTTAGGGTACGGGTTAGGATTAGGGTACATATTAGGGTTAGCGTAGGGTTTAGCGTTAGGGTACGCGTTAGGATTAGGGTAGTTATTAAACCTATCCCACTCTCTAGTTACCCCTTAGCACGTAAAGGAATATTATTTGGGGGTCCAGCCATGGAGAAGAGTTTAGACACTAGGATAAGATAAGGAACACACCCATTATAAAGAAATCACATTAGGATTCTCTTTTTAAGCTGTTCCTTAAAACACTAGTGCTTAGGAAATCTATTGGAGGCAGAAGCAGTCAAGGGTAGACTAGGGTTAGGGTTAGGCTTAGGGTTAGGCTTAGGGTACGGCTTAGGGTACGGGTTCGGGGAGGGCTTCGGGTACGGCGTAGGGTATGGGTTAGGGTTAGGGTTAGGGTTAGTGTTAGGGTTAGGGTACGGGTTAGGATTAGGGTACGTGTTAGGGTTACTGTAGGGGTTAGCTTTAGTGTACGCGTTAGGGTTAGGGTAGTGATTAAACCTATCCCACTCTCTAGATACCCCTTAGCACATAAAAGAATATTATTTGGGGGTCCAGCCATGGAGAAGAGGTTAGACACTAGGATTAGATAAGGAACACACCCATTATAACGAAATCACATTAGGATTCTCTTTTTAAGCTGTTCCTTAAAACACTAGTGCTTAGGAAATCTATTGGAGGCAGAAGAAGTCAAGGGTAGCCTAGGGTTAGGGTTAGGCTTAGGGTTAGGCTTAGGGTACGGTTTAGGGTACGGGTTTGGGGAGGGCTTCGGGTACGGCGTAGGGTATGGGTTAGAGTTAGGGTTAGGGTTAGTGTTAGGGTTAGGGCTCGGTTTAGTGTACGGGTTAGGATTAGGGTACGTGTTAGGGTTAGGGTAGGGGTTAGCGTTAGGGTACGCGTTAGGGTTAGGGTAGTTATTAAACCTATCCCACTCTCTAGTTACCCCTTAGCACGTAAAGGAATATTATTTGGGGGTCCAGCCATGGAGAAGAGTTTAGACACTAGGATAAGATAAGGAACACACCCATTATAAAGAAATCACATTAGGATTCTCTTTTTAAGCTGTTCCTTAAAACACTAGTGCTTAGGAAATTTATTGGAGGCAGAAGCAGTCAAGGGTAGACTAGGGTTAGGGTTAGGCTTAGGGTTAGGCTTAGGGTACGGCTTAGGGTACGTGTTCGGGGAGGGCTTCGGGTACGGCGTAGGGTATGGGTTAGGGTTAGGGTTAGGGTTAGTGTTAGGGTTAGGGCTCGGTTTAGGGTACGGGTTAGGATTAGGGTACGTGTTAGGGTTAGGGTAGGGGTTAGGGTTAGGGTACGCGTTAGGGTTAGGGTAGTTATTAAACCTATCCCACTCTCTAGATACCCCTTAGCACGTAAAGGAATATTATTTGGGGGTCCAGCCATGGAGAAGAGTTTAGACACTAAGATAATATAAGGAACACACACATTATAAAGAAATCACATTAGGATTCTCTTTTTAAGCTGTTCCTTAAAACACTAGTGCTTAGGAAATCTACTGGAGGCAGAAGCAGTCAAGGGTAGCCTAGGGTTAGGGTTAGGCTTAGGGTTAGGCTTAGGGTACGGCTTAGGGTACGGGTTCGGGGAGGGCTTCGGGTACGGCGTAGGGTATGGGTTAGGTTTAGGATTAGGGTTAGTGTTAGGGTTAGGGCTCGGTTTAGGGTACGGGTTAGGATTAGGGTACGTGTTAGGGTTAGGGTAGGGGTTAGCGTTAGGGTACGCGTTAGGGTTAGGGTAGTTATTAAACCTATCCCACTCTCTAGTTACCCCTTAGCACGTAAAGGAATATTATTTGGGGGTCCAGCCATGGAGAAGAGTTTAGACACTAGGATAAGATAAGGAACACACCCATTATAAAGAAATCACATTAGGATTATCTTCTTAAGCTGTTCCTTAAAACACTAGTGCTTAGGAAATCTATTGGAGGCAGAAGCAGTCAAGGGTAGCCTAGGGTTAGGGTTAGGCTTAGGGTTAGGCTTAGGGTACGGCTTAGGGTACGGGTTCGGGGAGGGCTTCGTGTACGGCGTAGGGTATGGGTTAGGGGTTGGGTTAGGGTTAGTGTTAGGGTTAGGGCTCGGTTTAGGGTACGGGTTAGGATTAGGGTACGTGTTAGGGTTAGGGTAGGGGTTAGCGTTAGGGTACGCGTTAGGGTTAGCGTAGTTATTAAACCTATCTCACTCTCTAGTTACCCCTTAGCACGTAAAGGAATATTATTTGGGGGTCCCGCCATGGAGAAGAGTTTAGACACTAGGATAAGATAAGGAACACACCCATTATAAAGAAATCACATTAGGATTCTCTTTTTAAGCTGTTCCTTAAAACACTAGTGCTTAGGAAATCTATTGGAGGCAGAAGCAGTCAAGGGTAGCCTAGGGTTAGGGTTAGGCTTAGGGTTAGGCTTAGGGTACGGCTTAGGGTACGGGTTCGGGGAGGGCTTCGGGTACGGCGTAGGGTATGGGTTAGGGTTAGGGTTAGGGTTAGTGTTAGGGTTAGGGCTCGGTTTAGGGTACGGGTTAGGATTAGGGTACGTGTTAGGGTTAGGGTAGGGGTTAGGGTTAGGGTACACGTTAGGGTTAGGGTAGTGATTAAACCTATCCCACTCTCTAGATACCCCTTAGCACATAAAGGAATATTATTTGGGGGTCCAGCCATGGAGAAGAGTTTAGACACTAGGATTAGATAAGGAACACACGCATTATAAAGAAATCACATTAGGATTCTCTTTTTAAGCTGTTCCTTAAAACACTAGTGCTTAGGAAATCTATTGGAGGCAGAAGTAGTCAAGGGTAGCCTAGGGTTAGGGTTAGGCTTAGGGTTAGGCTTAGGGTACGGCTTAGGGTACGTGTTCGGGGAGGGCTTCGGGTACGGCGTAGGGTATGGGTTAGGGTTAGGGTTAGGGTTAGGGCTCGGTTTAGGGTACGGGTTAGGATTAGTGTACGTGTTAGGGTTAGGGTAGGGGTTAGGGTTAGGGTACGCGTTACGGTTAGGGTAGTTATTAAACCTATCCCATTCTCTAGATACCCCTTAGCACGTAAAGGAATATTATTTGGGGGTCCAGCCATGGAGAAGAGTTTAGACACTAAGATAATATAAGGAACACACACATTATAAAGAAATCACATTAGGATTCTCTTTTTAAGCTGTTCCTTAAAACACTAGTGCTTAGGAAATCTATTGGAGGCAGAAGCAGTCAAGGGTAGCCTAGGGTTAGGGTTAGGCTTAGGGTTAGGCTTAGGGTACGGCTTAGGGTACGGGTTCGGGGAGGGCTTCGGGTACGGCGTAGGGTATGGGTTAGGGTTAGGGTTAGGGTTAGTGTTAGGGTTAGGGCTCGGTTTAGGGTACGGGTTAGGGTTAGGGTACGTGTTAGGGTTAGGGTAGGGGTTAGCGTTAGGGTACGCGTTAGGGTTAGGGTAGTTATTAAACCTATCCCACTCTCTAGTTACCCCTTAGCACGTAAAGGAATATTATTTGGGGGTCCAGCCATGGAGAAGAGTTTAGACACTAGGATAAGATAAGGAACACACCCATTATAAAGAAATCACATTAGGATTCTCTTTTTAAGCTGTTCCTTAAAACACTAGTGCTTAGGAAATCTATTGGAGGCAGAAGCAGTCAAGGGTAGCCTAGGGTTAGGGTTAGGCTCAGGGTTAGGCTTAGGGTACAGCTTAGGGTACGGATTCGGGGAGGGCTTCGGGTACGGCGTAGGGTATGGGTTAGGGTTAGGGTTAGGGTTAGTGTTAGGGTTAGGGCTCGGTTTAGGGTACGGGTTAGGATTAGGGTACGTGTTAGGGTTAGGGTAGGGGTTAGGGTTAGGGTACACGTTAGGGTTAGGGTAGTGATTAAACCTATCCCACTCTCTAGATACCCCTTAGCACATAAAGGAATATTATTTGGGGGTCCAGCCATGGAGAAGAGTTTAGACACTAGGATAAGATAAGGAACACACCCATTATAAAGAAATCACATTAGGATTCTCTTTTTAAGCTGTTCCTTAAAACACTAGTGCTTAGGAAATCTATTGTAGGCAGAAGCAGTCAAGGGTAGACTAGGGTTAGGGTTAGCCTTAGGGTTAGGCTTAGGGTACGGCTTAGGGTACGGGTTCGGGGAGGGCTTCGGGTACGGCGTATGGTATGGGTTAGGGTTAGGGTTAGGGTTAGTGTTAGGGTTAGGGCTCGGTTTAGGGTACGGGTTAGGATTAGGGCACGTGTTAGGGTTAGGGTAGGGGTTAGGGTTAGGGTACGCGTTAGGGTTAGGGTAGTTATTAAACCTATCCCACTCTCTAGATACCCCTTAGCACGTAAAGGAATATTATTTGGGGGTCCAGCCATGGAGAAGAGTTTAGACACTAAGATAATATAAGGAACACACACATTATAAAGAAATCACATTAGGATTCTCTTTTTAAGCTGTTCCTTAAAACACTAGTGCTTAGGAAATCTATTGGAGGCAGAAGCAGTCAAGGGTAGCCGAGAGTTAGGGTTAGGCTTAGGGTTAGGCTTAGGGTACGGCTTAGGGTACGGGTTCGGGGAGGGCTTCGGGTACGGCGTAGGGTATGGGTTAGGGTTAGGGTTAGGGTTAGTGTTAGGGTTAGGACTCGGTTTAGGGTACGGGTTAGGATTAGGGTACGTGTTAGGGTTAGGGTAGGGGTTAGGGTTAGGGTACGCGTTAGGGTTAGGGTAGTTATTAAACCTATCCCACTCTCTAGTTACCCCTTAGCACGTAAAGGAATATTATTTGGGGGTCCAGCCATGGAGAAGAGTTTAGACACTAGGATAAGATAAGGAACACACCCATTATAACGAAATTACATTAGGATTCTCTTTTTAAGCTGTTCCTTAAAACACTAGTGCTTAGGAAATCTATTGGAGGCAGAAGCAGTCAAGGGTAGCCTAGGGTTAGTGTTAGGCTTAGGGTTAGGCTTAGGGTACGGCATAGGGTACGTATTCGGGGAGGGCTTCGGGTATTGCGTAGGGTATGGGTTAGGGTTAGGGTTAGGGTTAGTGTTAGGGTTAGGGCTCGGTTTAGGGTACGGGTTAGGGTTAGGGTACGTGTTAGGGTTAGGGTAGGGGTTAGGGTTAGGGTACGCGTTACGGTTAGGGTAGTTATTAAACCTATCCCACTCTCTAGATACCCCTTAGCATGTAAAGGAATATTATTTGGGGGTCCAGCCATGGAGAAGAGTTTAGACACTAAGATAATATAAGGAACACACACATTATAAAGAAATCACATTAGGATTCTCTTTTTAAGCTGTTCCTTAAAACACTAGTGCTTAGGAAATCTATTGGAGGCAGAAGCAGTCAAGGGTAGCCTAGGGTTAGGGTTAGGCTTAGGGTTAGGCTTTGGGTACGGTTTAGGGTACGGGTTTGGGGAGGGCTTCGGGTACGGCGTAGGGTATGGGTTAGGGTTAGGGTTAGGTTTAGTGTTAGGGTTAGGGCTCGGTTTAGGGTACGGGTTAGGATTAGGGTACGTGTTAGGGTTAGGGTAGGGTTTAGCGTTAGGGTACGCGTTAGGGTTAGGGTAGTTATTAAACCTATCCCACTCTCTAGTTACCCCTTAGCACGTAAAGGAATATTATTTGGGGGTCCAGCCATGGAGAAGAGTTTAGACACTAGGATAAGATAAGGAACACACCCATTATAAAGAAATCACATTAGGATTCTCTTTTTAAGCTGTTCCTTAAAACACTAGTGCTTAGGAAATCTATTGGAGGCAGAAGCAGTCAAGGGTAGACTAGGGTTAGGGTTAGGCTTAGGGTTAGACTTAGGGTACGGCTTAGGGTACGGGTTCGGGGAGGGCTTCGGGTACGGCGTAGGGTATGGGTTAGGGTTAGGGTTAGTGTTAGGGTTAGGGTACGGGTTAGGATTAGGGTACGTGTTAGGGTTAGTGTAGGGGTTAGCTTTAGTGTACGCGTTAGGGTTAGGGTAGTTATTAAACCTATCCCACTCTCTAGTTACCCCTTAGCACGTAAAGGAATATTATTTGGGGGTCCAGCCATGGAGAAGAGTTTAGACACTAGGATAAGATAAGGAACACACCCATTATAAACAAATCACATTAGGATTCTCTTCTTAAGCTGTTCCTTAAAACACTAGTGCTTAGGAAATCTATTGGAGGCAGAAGCAGTCAAGGGTAGCCTAGGGTTAGTGTTAGGCTTAGGGTTAGGCTTAGGGTACGGCGTAGGGTACGGGTTCGGGGAGGGTTTCGGGTACGGCGTAGGGAATGGGTTAGGGTTAGGGTTAGGGTTAGTGTTAGGGTTAGGGCTCGGTTTAGGGTACGGGTTAGGATTAGGGTACGTGTTAGGGTTAGGGTAGGGGTTAGGTTTAGGGTACGCGTTACGGTTAGGGTAGTTATTAAACCTATCCCACTCTCTAGATACCCCTTAGCACGTAAAGGAATATTATTTGGGGGTCCAGCCATGGAGAAGAGTTTAGACACTAAGATAATATAAGGAACACACACATTATAAAGAAATCACATTAGGATTCTCTTTTTAAGCTGTTCCTTAAAACACTAGTGCTTAGGAAATCTATTGGAGGCAGAAGCAGTCAAGGGTAGCCTAGGGTTAGGGTTAGGCTTAGGGTTAGGCTTAGGGTACGGCTTAGGGTACGGGTTCGGGGAGGGCTTCGGGTACGGCGTAGGGTATGGGTTAGGGTTAGGGTTAGGGTTAGTGTTAGGGTTAGGGCTCGGTTTAGGGTACGGGTTAGGATTAGGGTACGTGTTAGGGTTAGGGTAGCGGTTAGCGTTAGGGTACGCGTTAGGGTTAGGGTAGTTATTAAACCTATCCCACTCTCTAGTTACCCCTTAGCACGTAAAGGAATATTATTTGGGGGTCCAGCCATGGAGAAGAGTTTAGACACTAGGATAAGATAAGGAACACACCCATTATAAAGAAATCACATTAGGATTATCTTTTTAAGCTGTTCCTTAAAACACTAGTGTTTAGGAAATCTATTGGAGGCAGAAGCAGTCAAGGGTAGCCTAGGGTTAGGGTTAGGCTTAGGGTTAGGCTTAGGGTACGGCTTAGGGTACGGGTTCGGGGAGGGCTTCGGGTACGGCGTAGGGTATGGGTTAGGGTTAGGCTTAGGGTTAGTGTTAGGGTTAGGGCTCGGTTTAGGGTACGGGTTAGGATTAGGGTACGTGTTAGGGTTAGGGTAGGGGTTAGGGTTATGGTACACGTTAGGTTTAGGGTAGTGATTAAACCTATCCCACTCTCTAGATACCCCTTAGCACATAAAGGAATATTATTTGGGGGTTCAGCCATGGAGAAGAGTTTAGACACTAGGATTAGATATGGAACACACCCATTATAAAGAAATCACATTAGGATTCTCTTTTTAAGCTGTTCCTTAAAACACTAGTGCTTAGGAAATCTATTGGAGGCAGAAGCAGTCAAGGGTAGCCTAGGGTTAGGGTTAGGCTTAGGGTTAGGCTTAGGGTACGGCTTAGGGTACGGGTTCGGGGAGGGCTTCGGGTACGGCGTAGGGTATGGGTTAGGGTTAGGGTTAGGGTTAGTGTTAGGGTTAGGGCTCGGTTTAGGGTACGGGTTAGGATTAGGGTACGTGTTAGGGTTAGGGTAGGGGTTAGCGTTAGGGTATGCGTTAGGGTTAGGGTAGTTATTAAACCTATCCCACTCTCTAGTTACCCCTTAGCACGTAAAGGAATATTATTTGGGGGTCCAGCCATGGAGAAGAGTTTAGACACTAGGATAAGATAAGGAACACACCCATTATAAAGAAATCACATTAGGATTCTCTTTTTAAGCTGTTCCTTAAAACACTAGTGCTTAGGAAATCTATTGGAGGCAGAAGCAGTCCAGGGTAGCCTAGGGTTAGGGTTAGGCTTAGGGTTAGGCTTAGGGTACGGCTTAGGGTACGGGTTCGGAGAGTGTTTCGGGTACGGCGTAGGGTATGGGTTAGGGTTAGGGTTAGGGTTAGTGTTAGGGTTAGGGCTCGGTTTAGGGTACGGGTTAGGATTAGGGTACGTGTTAGGGTTAGGGTAGGGGTTAGGGTTAGGGTACGTGTTACGGTTAGGGTAGTTATTAAACCTGTTCCACTCTCTAGATACCCCTTAGCACGGAAAGGAATATTATTTGGGGGTCCAGCCATGGAGAAGAGTTTAGACACTAGGATAAGATAAGGAACACACCCATTATAAAGAAATCACATTAGGATAATCTTTTTAAGCTGTTCCTTAAAACACTAGTGCTTAGGAAATCTATTGGAGGCAGAAGCAGTCCAGGGTAGCCTAGGGTTAGGTTTAGGCTTAGGGTTAGGCTTAGGGTACGGCTTAGGGTATGGGTTCGGGGAGGGCTTCGGGTACGGCGTAGGGTATGTGTTAGGGTTAGGGTTAGGGTTAGTGTTAGGGTTAGGGCTCGGTTTAGGGTACGGGTTAGGATTAGGGTACGTGTTAGGGTTAGGGTAGGGGTTAGGGTTAGGGTACGTGTTACGGTTAGGGTAGTGATTAAACCTATCCCACTCTCTAGATACCCCTTAGCACGGAAAGGAATATTATTTGGGGGTCCAGCCATGGAGAAGGGTTTAGACACTAGGATAAGATAAGGAACACACCCATTATAAAGAAATCACATTAGGATAATCTTTTTAAGCTGTTCCTTAAAACACTAGTGCTTAGGAAATCTATTGGAGGCAGAAGCAGTCCAGGGTAGCCTAGGGTTAGGTTTAGGCTTAGGGTTAGGCTTAGGGTACGGCTTAGGGTATGGGTTCGGGGAGGGCTTCGGGTACGGCGTAGGGTATGTGTTAGGGTTAGGGTTAGGGTTAGTGTTAGGGTTAGGGCTCGGTTTAGGGTACGGGTTAGGATTAGGGTACGTGTTAGGGTTAGGGTAGGGGTTAGGGTTAGGGTACGTGTTACGGTTAGGGTAGTTATTAAACCTGTCCCACTCTCTAGATACCCCTTAGCACGGAAAGGAATATTATTTGGGGGTCCAGCCATGGAGAAGAGTTTAGACACTAGGATAAGATAAGGAACACACCCATTATAAAGAAATCACATTAGGATAAACTTTTTAAGCTGTTCCTTAAAACACTAGTGCTTAGGAAATCTATTGGAGGCAGAAGCAGTCAAGGGTAGCCTAGGGTTAGGTTTAGGCTTAGGGTTAGGCTTAGGGTACGGCTTAGGGTATGGGTTCGGGGAGGGCTTCGGGTACGGCGTAGGGTATGTGTTAGGGTTAGGGTTAGGGTTAGTGTTAGGGTTAGGGCTCGGTTTAGGGTACGGGTTAGGATTAGGGTACGTGTTAGGGTTAGGGTAGGGGTTAGGGTTAGGGTACGCGTTACGGTTAGGGTAGTGATTAAACCTATCCCACTCTCTAGATACCCCTTAGCACGTAAAGGAATATTATTTTGGGGACCAGCCATGGAGAAGGGTTTAGACACTAAGATAATATAAGGAACACACACATTATAAAGAAATCACATTAGGATTCTCTTTTTAAGCTGTTCCTTAAAACACTAGTGCTTAGGAAATCTATTGGAGGCAGAAGCAGTCAAGGGTAGCCTAGGGTTAGGGTTAGGCTTAGGGTTAGGCTTATGGTACGGCGTAGGGTACGGGTTCGTGGAGGACTTCGGGTACGGCGTAGGGTATGGGTTAGGGTTAGGGTTAGGGTTAGTGTTAGGGTTAGGGCTCGGTTTAGGGTACGGGTTAGGATTAGGGTACGTGTTAGGGTTAGGGTAGGGGTTAGGGTTAGGGTATGCGTTAGGGTTAGGGTAGTTATTAAACCTATCCCACACTGTAGATACCCCTTAGCACGTAAAGGAATATTATTTGGGGGTCCAGCCATGGAGAAGAGTTTAGACACTAAGATAATATAAGGAACACACATTATAAAGAAATCACATTAGGATTCTCTTTTTAAACTGTTCCTTAAAACACTAGTGCTTAGGAAATCTATTGGAGGAAGAAGCAGTCAAGGGTAGCCTAGGGTTAGGGTTAGGCTTAGGGTTAGGCTTAGCGTACGGCTTAGGGTACGGGTTCGGGGAGGGCTTCGGGTACGGCGTAGGGTATGGGTTAGGGTTAGGGTTAGGGTTAGTGTTAGGGTTAGGACGCGGTTTAGGGTACGGGTTAGGATTAGGGTACGTGTTAGGTTTAGGGTAGGGGTTAGCGTTAGGGTACGCGTTAGGGTTAGGGTAGTTATTAAACCTATCCCACTCTCTAGTTACCCCTTAGCACGTAAAGGAATATTATTTGGGGGTCCAGCCATGGAGAAGAGTTTAGACACTAGGATAAGATAAGGAACACACCCATTATAAAGAAATCACATTAGGATTCTCTTTTTAAGCTGTTCCTTAAAACACTAGTGCTTAGGAAATCTATTGGAGGCAGAAGCAGTCAAGGGTAGCCTAGGGATAGGGTTAGGCTTAGGGTTAGGTTTAGGGTACAGCTTAGGGTACGGGTTCGGTGAGGGCTTCGGGTACGGCGTAGGGTATGGTTTAGGGTTAGGGTTAGTGTTAGGGTTAGGGCTCGGTTTAGGGTACGGGTTAGGATTAGGGTACGTGTTAGGGTTAGGGTAGGGGTTAGGGTTAGGGTACGCGTTACGGTTAGGGTAGTTATTAAACGTGTCCCACTCTCTAGATACCCCTTAGCACGTAAAGGAATATTATTTGGGGGTCCAGCCATGGAGAAGAGTTTAGACACTAGGATAAGATAAGGAACACACCCATTATAAAGAAATCACATTAGGATTATCTTCTTAAGCTGTTCCTTAAAACACTAGTGCTTAGGAAATCTATTGGAGGCAGAAGCAGTCAAGGGTAGCCTAGGGTTAGGGTTAGGCTTAGGGTTAGGCTTAGGGTACGGCTTAGGGTACGGGTTCGGGGAGGGCTTCGTGTACGGCGTAGGGTATGGGTTAGGGGTAGGGTTAGGGTTAGTGTTAGGGTTAGGGCTCGGTTTAGGGTACGGGTTAGGATTAGTGTACGTGTTAGGGTTAGGGTAGGGGTTAGGGTTAGGGTACGCGTTACGGTTAGGGTAGTGATTAAACCTATCCCACTCTCTAGATACCCCTTAGCACGTAAAGAAATATTAATTTGGGGTCCAGCCATGGAGAAGAGTTTAGAAACTAAGATAATATAAGGAACACACACATTATAAAGAAATCACATTAGGATTCTCTTTTTAAGCTGTTCCTTAAAACACTAGTGCTTAGGAAATCTATTGGAGGCAGAAGCAGTCAAGGGTAGCCTAGTGTTAGGGTTAGGCTTAGGGTTAGGCTTAGGGTACAGTTTAGGGTACGTGTTTGGGGAGGGCTTCGGGTACGGCGTAGGGTATGGGTTAGGGTTAGGGTTAGGTTTAGTGTTAGGGTTAGGGCTCGGTTTAGGGTACGGGTTAGGATTAGGGTACATATTAGGGTTAGCGTAGGGTTTAGCGTTAGGGTACGCGTTAGGATTAGGGTAGTTATTAAACCTATCCCACTCTCTAGTTACCCCTTAGCACGTAAAGGAATATTATTTGGGGGTCCAGCCATGGAGAAGAGTTTAGACACTAGGATAAGATAAGGAACACACCCATTATAAAGAAATCACATTAGGATTCTCTTTTTAAGCTGTTCCTTAAAACACTAGTGCTTAGGAAATCTATTGGAGGCAGAAGCAGTCAAGGGTAGACTAGGGTTAGGGTTAGGCTTAGGGTTAGGCTTAGGGTACGGCTTAGGGTACGGGTTCGGGGAGGGCTTCGGGTACGGCGTAGGGTATGGGTTAGGGTTAGGGTTAGGGTTAGTGTTAGGGTTAGGGTACGGGTTAGGATTAGGGTACGTGTTAGGGTTACTGTAGGGGTTAGCTTTAGTGTACGCGTTAGGGTTAGGGTAGTGATTAAACCTATCCCACTCTCTAGATACCCCTTAGCACATAAAAGAATATTATTTGGGGGTCCAGCCATGGAGAAGAGGTTAGACACTAGGATTAGATAAGGAACACACCCATTATAACGAAATCACATTAGGATTCTCTTTTTAAGCTGTTCCTTAAAACACTAGTGCTTAGGAAATCTATTGGAGGCAGAAGAAGTCAAGGGTAGCCTAGGGTTAGGGTTAGGCTTAGGGTTAGGCTTAGGGTACGGTTTAGGGTACGGGTTTGGGGAGGGCTTCGGGTACGGCGTAGGGTATGGGTTAGAGTTAGGGTTAGGGTTAGTGTTAGGGTTAGGGCTCGGTTTAGTGTACGGGTTAGGATTAGGGTACGTTTTAGGGTTAGGGTAGGGGTTAGCGTTAGGGTACGCGTTAGGGTTAGGGTAGTTATTAAACCTATCCCACTCTCTAGTTACCCCTTAGCACGTAAAGGAATATTATTTGGGGGTCCAGCCATGGAGAAGAGTTTAGACACTAGGATAAGATAAGGAACACACCCATTATAAAGAAATCACATTAGGATTCTCTTTTTAAGCTGTTCCTTAAAACACTAGTGCTTAGGAAATTTATTGGAGGCAGAAGCAGTCAAGGGTAGACTAGGGTTAGGGTTAGGCTTAGGGTTAGGCTTAGGGTACGGCTTAGGGTACGTGTTCGGGGAGGGCTTCGGGTACGGCGTAGGGTATGGGTTAGGGTTAGGGTTAGGGTTAGTGTTAGGGTTAGGGCTCGGTTTAGGGTACGGGTTAGGATTAGGGTACGTGTTAGGGTTAGGGTAGGGGTTAGGGTTAGGGTACGCGTTAGGGTTAGGGTAGTTATTAAACCTATCCCACTCTCTAGATACCCCTTAGCACGTAAAGGAATATTATTTGGGGGTCCAGCCATGGAGAAGAGTTTAGACACTAAGATAATATAAGGAACACACACATTATAAAGAAATCACATTAGGATTCTCTTTTTAAGCTGTTCCTTAAAACACTAGTGCTTAGGAAATCTACTGGAGGCAGAAGCAGTCAAGGGTAGCCTAGGGTTAGGGTTAGGCTTAGGGTTAGGCTTAGGGTACGGCTTAGGGTACGGGTTCGGGGAGGGCTTCGGGTACGGCGTAGGGTATGGGTTAGGTTTAGGATTAGGGTTAGTGTTAGGGTTAGGGCTCGGTTTAGGGTACGGGTTAGGATTAGGGTACGTGTTAGGGTTAGGGTAGGGGTTAGCGTTAGGGTACGCGTTAGGGTTAGGGTAGTTATTAAACCTATCCCACTCTCTAGTTACCCCTTAGCACGTAAAGGAATATTATTTGGGGGTCCAGCCATGGAGAAGAGTTTAGACACTAGGATAAGATAAGGAACACACCCATTATAAAGAAATCACATTAGGATTATCTTCTTAAGCTGTTCCTTAAAACACTAGTGCTTAGGAAATCTATTGGAGGCAGAAGCAGTCAAGGGTAGCCTAGGGTTAGGGTTAGGCTTAGGGTTAGGCTTAGGGTACGGCTTAGGGTACGGGTTCGGGGAGGGCTTCGTGTACGGCGTAGGGTATGGGTTAGGGGTTGGGTTAGGGTTAGTGTTAGGGTTAGGGCTCGGTTTAGGGTACGGGTTAGGATTAGGGTACGTGTTAGGGTTAGGGTAGGGGTTAGGGTTAGGGTACGCGTTACGGTTAGGGTAGTGATTAAACCTATCCCACTCTCTAGATACCCCTTAGCACGTAAAGGAATATTATTTTGGGGTCCAGCCATGGAGAAGAGTTTAGAAACTAAGATAATATAAGGAACACACACATTATAAAGAAATCACATTAGGATTCTCTTTTTAAGCTGTTCCTTAAAACACTAGTGCTTAGGAAATCTATTGGAGGCAGAAGCAGTCAAGGGTAGCCTAGTGTTAGGGTTAGGCTTAGGGTTAGGCTTAGGGTACAGTTTAGGGTACGTGTTTGGGGAGGGCTTCGGGTACGGCGTAGGGTATGGGTTAGGGTTAGGGTTAGGTTTAGTTTTAGGGTTAGGGCTCGGTTTAGGGTACGGGTTAGGATTAGGGTACGTATTAGGGTTAGCGTAGGGTTTAGCGTTAGGGTACGCGTTAGGGTTAGGGTAGTTATTAAACCTATCCCACTCTCTAGTTACCACTTAGCACGTAAAGGAATATTATTTGCGGGTCCAGCCATGGAGAAGAGTTTAGACACTAGGATAAGATAAGGAACACACCCATTATAAAGAAATCACATTAGGATTCTCTTTTTAAGCTGTTCCTTAAAACACTAGTGCTTAGGAAATCTAATGGAGGCAGAAGCAGTCAAGGGTAGACTAGGGTTAGGGTTAGGCTTAGGGTTAGGCTTAGGGTACGGTTTAGGGTACGGGTTCGGGGAGGGCTTCGGGTACGGCGTAGGGTATGGGTTAGGGTTAGGGTTAGGGTTAGTGTTAGGGTTAGGGTACGGGTTAGGATTAGGGTACGTGTTAGGGTTAGTGTAGGGGTTAGCTTTAGGGTACGCGTTAGGGTTAGGGTAGTTATTAAACCTATCCCACTCTCTAGTTACCCCTTAGCACGTAAAGGAATATTATTTGGGGGTCCAGCCATGGAGAAGAGTTTAGACACTAGGATAAGATAAGGAACACACCCATTATAAAGAAATCACATTAGGATTCTCTTTTTAAGCTGTTCCTTAAAACACTAGTGCTTAGGAAATCTATTGGAGGCAGAAGCAGTCAAGGGTAGCCTAGGGTTAGGGTTAGGCTTAGGGGTAGGCTTGGGTACGGCTTAGGGTACGGGTTCGGGGAGGGCTTCGGGTATGGCGTAGGGTATGGGTTAGGGTTAGGGTTAGGGTTAGTGTTAGGGTTAGGGCTCGGTTTAGGGTACGGGTTAGGATTAGGGTACGTGTTAGGGTTAGGGTTGGGGTTAGGGTTAGTGTACGCGTTAGGGTTAGGGTAGTGATTAAACCTATCCCACTCTCTAGATACCCCTTAGCACATAAAAGAATATTATTTGGGGGTCCAGCCATGGAGAAGTGTTTAGACACTAGGATTAGATAAGGAACACACCCATTATAAAGAAATCACATTAGGATTCTCTTTTTAAGCTGTTCCTTAAAACACTAGTGCTTAGGAAATCTATTGGAGGCAGAAGAAGTCAAGGGTAGCCTAGGGTTAGGGTTAGGCTTAGGGTTAGGATTAGGGTACGGTTTAGGGTACGGGTTTGGGGAGGGCTTCGGGTACGGCGTAGGGTATGGGTTAGAGTTAGGGTTAGGGTTAGTGTTAGGGTTAGGGCTCGGTTTAGTGTACGGGTTAGGATTAGGGTACGTGTTAGGGTTAGGGTAGGGGTTAACGTTAGGGTACGCGTTAGGGTTAGGGTAGTTATTAAACCTATCCCACTCTCTAGTTACCCCTTAGCACGTAAAGGAATATTATTTGGGGGTCCAGCCATGGAGAAGAGTTTAGACACTAGGATAAGATAAGGAACACACCCATTATAAAGAAATCACATTAGGATTCTCTTTTTAAGCTGTTCCTTAAAACACTAGTGCTTAGGAAATCTATTGGAGGCAGAAGCAGTCAAGGGTAGCCTAGGGTTAGGGTTAGGCTTAGGGTTAGGCTTAGGGTACGGCTTAGGGTACGGGTTCGGGGAGGGCTGCGGGTACGGCGTAGGGTATGGGTTAGGGTTAGGGTTAGGGTTAGTGTTAGGGTTAGGGCTCGGTTTAGGGTACGGGTTAGGATTAGGGTACGTGTTAGGGTTAGGGTAGGGGTTAGCGTTAGGGTACGCGTTAGGGTTAGCGTAGTTATTAAACCTATCTCACTCTCTAGTTACCCCTTAGCACGTAAAGGAATATTATTTGGGGGTCCCGCCATGGAGAAGAGTTTAGACACTAGGATAAGATAAGGAACACACCCATTATAAAGAAATCACATTAGGATTCTCTTTTTAAGCTGTTCCTTAAAACACTAGTGCTTAGGAAATCTATTGGAGGCAGAAGCAGTCAAGGGTAGCCTAGGGTTAGGGTTAGGCTTAGGGTTAGGCTTAGGGTACGGCTTAGGGTACGGGTTCGGGGAGGGCTTCGGGTACGGCGTAGGGTATGGGTTAGGGTTAGGGTTAGGGTTAGTGTTAGGGTTAGGGCTCGGTTTAGGGTACGGGTTAGGATTAGGGTACGTGTTAGGGTTAGGGTAGGGGTTAGGGTTAGGGTACACGTTAGGGTTAGGGTAGTGATTAAACCTATCCCACTCTCTAGATACCCCTTAGCACATAAAGGAATATTATTTGGGGGTCCAGCCATGGAGAAGAGTTTAGACACTAGGATTAGATAAGGAACACACGCATTATAAAGAAATCACATTAGGATTCTCTTTTTAAGCTGTTCCTTAAAACACTAGTGCTTAGGAAATCTATTGGAGGCAGAAGTAGTCAAGGGTAGCCTAGGGTTAGGGTTAGGCTTAGGGTTAGGCTTAGGGTACGGCTTAGGGTACGTGTTCGGGGAGGGCTTCGGGTACGGCGTAGGGTATGGGTTAGGGTTAGGGTTAGGGTTAGGGCTCGGTTTAGGGTACGGGTTAGGATTAGTGTACGTGTTAGGGTTAGGGTAGGGGTTAGGGTTAGGGTACGCGTTACGGTTAGGGTAGTTATTAAACCTATCCCATTCTCTAGATACCCCTTAGCACGTAAAGGAATATTATTTGGGGGTCCAGCCATGGAGAAGAGTTTAGACACTAAGATAATATAAGGAACACACACATTATAAAGAAATCACATTAGGATTCTCTTTTTAAGCTGTTCCTTAAAACACTAGTGCTTAGGAAATCTATTGGAGGCAGAAGCAGTCAAGGGTAGCCTAGGGTTAGGGTTAGGCTTAGGGTTAGGCTTAGGGTACGGCTTAGGGTACGGGTTCGGGGAGGGCTTCGGGTACGGCGTAGGGTATGGGTTAGGGTTAGGGTTAGGGTTAGTGTTAGGGTTAGGGCTCGGTATAGGGTACGGGTTAGGGTTAGGGTACGTGTTAGGGTTAGGGTAGGGGTTAGCGTTAGGGTACGCGTTAGGGTTAGGGTAGTTATTAAACCTATCCCACTCTCTAGTTACCCCTTAGCACGTAAAGGAATATTATTTGGGGGTCCAGCCATGGAGAAGAGTTTAGACACTAGGATAAGATAAGGAACACACCCATTATAAAGAAATCACATTAGGATTCTCTTCTTAAGCTGTTCCTTAAAACACTAGTGCTTAGGAAATCTATTGGAGGCAGAAGCAGTCAAGGGTAGCCTAGGGTTAGGGTTAGGCTTAGGGTTACGCTTAGGGTACGGCGTAGGCTACGGGTTCGGGGAGGGTTTCGGGTACGGCGTAGGGTATGGGTTAGGGTTAGGGTTAGGGTTAGTGTTAGGGTTAGGACTCGGTTTAGGGTACGGGTTAGGATTAGGGTACGTGTTAGGGTTAGGGTAGGGGTTAGGGTTATGGTACGCATTAGGGTTAGGGTAGTTATTAAACCTATCCCACTCTCTAGTTACCCCTTAGCACGTAAAGGAATATTATTTGGGGGTCCAGCCATGGAGAAGAGTTTAGACACTAGGATAAGATAAGGAACACACCCATTATAAAGAAATCACATTAGGATTCTCTTTTTAAGCTGTTCCTTAAAACACTAGTGCTTAGGAAATCTATTGGAGGCAGAAGCAGTCAAGGGTAGCCTAGGGTTAGGGTTAGGCTCAGGGTTAGGCTTAGGGTACAGCTTAGGGTACGGATTCGGGGAGGGCTTCGGGTACGGCGTAGGGTATGGGTTAGGGTTAGGGTTAGGGTTAGTTTTAGGGTTAGGGCTCGGTTTAGGGTACGGGTTAGGATTAGGGTACGTGTTAGGGTTAGGGTAGGGGTTAGGGTTAGGGTACACGTTAGGGTTAGGGTAGTGATTAAACCTATCCCACTCTCTAGATACCCCTTAGCACATAAAGGAATATTATTTGGGGGTCCAGCCATGGAGAAGAGTTTAGACACTAGGATAAGATAAGGAACACACCCATTATAAAGAAATCACATTAGGATTCTCTTTTTAAGCTGTTCCTTAAAACACTAGTGCTTAGGAAATCTATTGTAGGCAGAAGCAGTCAAGGGTAGACTAGGGTTAGGGTTAGCCTTAGGGTTAGGCTTAGGGTACGGCTTAGGGTACGGGTTCGGGGAGGGCTTCGGGTACGGCGTATGGTATGGGTTAGGGTTAGGGTTAGGGTTAGTGTTAGGGTTAGGGCTCGGTTTAGGGTACGGGTTAGGATTAGGGCACGTGTTAGGGTTAGGGTAGGGGTTAGGGTTAGGGTACGCGTTAGGGTTAGGGTAGTTATTAAACCTATCCCACTCTCTAGATACCCCTTAGCACGTAAAGGAATATTATTTGGGGGTCCAGCCATGGAGAAGAGTTTAGACACTAAGATAATATAAGGAACACACACATTATAAAGAAATCACATTAGGATTCTCTTTTTAAGCTGTTCCTTAAAACACTAGTGCTTAGGAAATCTATTGGAGGCAGAAGCAGTCAAGGGTAGCCGAGAGTTAGGGTTAGGCTTAGGGTTAGGCTTAGGGTACGGCTTAGGGTACGGGTTCGGGGAGGGCTTCGGGTACGGCGTAGGGTATGGGTTAGGGTTAGGGTTAGGGTTAGTGTTAGGGTTAGGACTCGGTTTAGGGTACGGGTTAGGATTAGGGTACGTGTTAGGGTTAGGGTAGGGGTTAGGGTTAGGGTACGCGTTAGGGTTAGGGTAGTTATTAAACCTATCCCACTCTCTAGTTACCCCTTAGCACGTAAAGGAATATTATTTGGGGGTCCAGCCATGGAGAAGAGTTTAGACACTAGGATAAGATAAGGAACACACCCATTATAACGAAATTACATTAGGATTCTCTTTTTAAGCTGTTCCTTAAAACACTAGTGCTTAGGAAATCTATTGGAGGCAGAAGCAGTCAAGGGTAGCCTAGGGTTAGTGTTAGGCTTAGGGTTAGGCTTAGGGTACGGCATAGGGTACGTATTCGGGGAGGGCTTCGGGTATTGCGTAGGGTATGGGTTAGGGTTAGGGTTAGGGTTAGTGTTAGGGTTAGGGCTCGGTTTAGGGTACGGGTTTGGGTTAGGGTACGTGTTAGGGTTAGGGTAGGGGTTAGGGTTAGGGTACGCGTTACGGTTAGGGTAGTTATTAAACCTATCCCACTCTCTAGATACCCCTTAGCATGTAAAGGAATATTATTTGGGGGTCCAGCCATGGAGAAGAGTTTAGACACTAAGATAATATAAGGAACACACACATTATAAAGAAATCACATTAGGATTCTCTTTTTAAGCTGTTCCTTAAAACACTAGTGCTTAGGAAATCTATTGGAGGCAGAAGCAGTCAAGGGTAGCCTAGGGTTAGGGTTAGGCTTAGGGTTAGGCTTTGGGTACGGTTTAGGGTACGGGTTTGGGGAGGGCTTCGGGTACGGCGTAGGGTATGGGTTAGGGTTAGGGTTAGGTTTAGTGTTAGGGTTAGGGCTCGGTTTAGGGTACGGGTTAGGATTAGGGTACGTGTTAGGGTTAGGGTAGGGTTTAGCGTTAGGGTACGCGTTAGGGTTAGGGTAGTTATTAAACCTATCCCACTCTCTAGTTACCCCTTATCACGTAAAGGAATATTATTTGGGGGTCCAGCCATGGAGAAGAGTTTAGACACTAGGATAAGATAAGGAACACACCCATTATAAAGAAATCACATTAGGATTCTCTTTTTAAGCTGTTCCTTAAAACACTAGTGCTTAGGAAATCTATTGGAGGCAGAAGCAGTCAAGGGTAGACTAGGGTTAGGGTTAGGCTTAGGGTTAGACTTAGGGTACGGCTTAGGGTACGGGTTCGGGGAGGGCTTCGGGTACGGCGTAGGGTATGGGTTAGGGTTAGGGTTAGTGTTAGGGTTAGGGTACGGGTTAGGATTAGGGTACGTGTTAGGGTTAGTGTAGGGGTTAGCTTTAGTGTACGCGTTAGGGTTAGGGTAGTTATTAAACCTATCCCACTCTCTAGTTACCCCTTAGCACGTAAAGGAATATTATTTGGGGGTCCAGCCATGGAGAAGAGTTTAGACACTAGGATAAGATAAGGAACACACCCATTATAAACAAATCACATTAGGATTCTCTTCTTAAGCTGTTCCTTAAAACACTAGTGCTTAGGAAATCTATTGGAGGCAGAAGCAGTCAAGGGTAGCCTAGGGTTAGTGTTAGGCTTAGGGTTAGGCTTAGGGTACGGCGTAGGGTACGGGTTCGGGGAGGGTTTCGGGTACGGCGTAGGGAATGGGTTAGGGTTAGGGTTAGGGTTAGTGTTAGGGTTAGGGCTCGGTTTAGGGTACGGGTTAGGATTAGGGTACGTGTTAGGGTTAGGGTAGGGGTTAGGTTTAGGGTACGCGTTACGGTTAGGGTAGTTATTAAACCTATCCCACTCTCTAGATACCCCTTAGCACGTAAAGGAATATTATTTGGGGGTCCAGCCATGGAGAAGAGTTTAGACACTAAGATAATATAAGGAACACACACATTATAAAGAAATCACATTAGGATTCTCTTTTTAAGCTGTTCCTTAAAACACTAGTGCTTAGGAAATCTATTGGAGGCAGAAGCAGTCAAGGGTAGCCTAGGGTTAGGGTTAGGCTTAGGGTTAGGCTTAGGGTACGGCTTAGGGTACGGGTTCGGGGAGGGCTTCGGGTACGGCGTAGGGTATGGGTTAGGGTTAGGGTTAGGGTTAGTGTTAGGGTTAGGGCTCGGTTTAGGGTACGGGTTAGGATTAGGGTACGTGTTAGGGTTAGGGTAGCGGTTAGCGTTAGGGTACGCGTTAGGGTTAGGGTAGTTATTAAACCTATCCCACTCTCTAGTTACCCCTTAGCACGTAAAGGAATATTATTTGGGGGTCCAGCCATGGAGAAGAGTTTAGACACTAGGATAAGATAAGGAACACACCCATTATAAAGAAATCACATTAGGATTATCTTTTTAAGCTGTTCCTTAAAACACTAGTGTTTAGGAAATCTATTGGAGGCAGAAGCAGTCAAGGGTAGCCTAGGGTTAGGGTTAGGCTTAGGGTTAGGCTTAGGGTACGGCTTAGGGTACGGGTTCGGGGAGGGCTTCGGGTACGGCGTAGGGTATGGGTTAGGGTTAGGCTTAGGGTTAGTGTTAGGGTTAGGGCTCGGTTTAGGGTACGGGTTAGGATTAGGGTACGTGTTAGGGTTAGGGTAGGGGTTAGGGTTATGGTACACGTTAGGTTTAGGGTAGTGATTAAACCTATCCCACTCTCTAGATACCCCTTAGCACATAAAGGAATATTATTTGGGGGTTCAGCCATGGAGAAGAGTTTAGACACTAGGATTAGATATGGAACACACCCATTATAAAGAAATCACATTAGGATTCTCTTTTTAAGCTGTTCCTTAAAACACTAGTGCTTAGGAAATCTATTGGAGGCAGAAGCAGTCAAGGGTAGCCTAGGGTTAGGGTTAGGCTTAGGGTTAGGCTTAGGGTACGGCTTAGGGTACGGGTTCGGGGAGGGCTTCGGGTACGGCGTAGGGTATGGGTTAGGGTTAGGGTTAGGGTTAGTGTTAGGGTTAGGGCTCGGTTTAGGGTACGGGTTAGGATTAGGGTACGTGTTAGGGTTAGGGTAGGGGTTAGCGTTAGGGTACGCGTTAGGGTTAGGGTAGTTATTAAACCTATCCCACTCTCTAGTTACCCCTTAGCACGTAAAGGAATATTATTTGGGGGTCCAGCCATGGAGAAGAGTTTAGACACTAGGATAAGATAAGGAACACACCCATTATAAAGAAATCACATTAGGATTCTCTTTTTAAGCTGTTCCTTAAAACACTAGTGCTTAGGAAATCTATTGGAGGCAGAAGCAGTCCAGGGTAGCCTAGGGTTAGGGTTAGGCTTAGGGTTAGGCTTAGGGTACGGCTTAGGGTACGGGTTCGGAGAGTGTTTCGGGTACGGCGTAGGGTATGGGTTAGGGTTAGGGTTAGGGTTAGTGTTAGGGTTAGGGCTCGGTTTAGGGTACGGGTTAGGATTAGGGTACGTGTTAGGGTTAGGGTAGGGGTTAGGGTTAGGGTACGTGTTACGGTTAGGGTAGTTATTAAACCTGTTCCACTCTCTAGATACCCCTTAGCACGGAAAGGAATATTATTTGGGGGTCCAGCCATGGAGAAGAGTTTAGACACTAGGATAAGATAAGGAACACACCCATTATAAAGAAATCACATTAGGATAATCTTTTTAAGCTGTTCCTTAAAACACTAGTGCTTAGGAAATCTATTGGAGGCAGAAGCAGTCCAGGGTAGCCTAGGGTTAGGTTTAGGCTTAGGGTTAGGCTTAGGGTACGGCTTAGGGTATGGGTTCGGGGAGGGCTTCGGGTACGGCGTAGGGTATGTGTTAGGGTTAGGGTTAGGGTTAGTGTTAGGGTTAGGGCTCGGTTTAGGGTACGGGTTAGGATTAGGGTACGTGTTAGGGTTAGGGTAGGGGTTAGGGTTAGGGTATGCGTTAGGGTTAGGGTAGTTATTAAACCTATCCCACTCTGTAGATACCCCTTAGCACGTAAAGGAATATTATTTGGGGGTCCAGCCATGGAGAAGAGTTTAGACACTAAGATAATATAAGGAACACACATTATAAAGAAATCACATTAGGATTCTCTTTTTAAACTGTTCCTTAAAACACTAGTGCTTAGGAAATCTATTGGAGGAAGAAGCAGTCAAGGGTAGCCTAGGGTTAGGGTTAGGCTTAGGGTTAGGCTTAGCGTACGGCTTAGGGTACGGGTTCGGGGAGGGCTTCGGGTACGGCGTAGGGTATGGGTTAGGGTTAGGGTTAGGGTTAGTGTTAGGGTTAGGACGCGGTTTAGGGTACGAGTTAGGATTAGGGTACGTGTTAGGGTTAGGGTAGGGGTTAGGGTTATGGTACGCGTTAGGGTTAGGGTAGTTATTAAACCTATCCCTCTCTCTAGTTACCCCTTAGCACGTAAAGGAATATTATTTGGGGGTCCAGCCATGGAGAAGAGTTTAGACACTAGGATAAGATAAGGAACACACCCATTATAAAGAAATCACATTAGGATTCTCTTTTTAAGCTGTTCCTTAAAACACTAGTGCTTACGAAATCTATTGGAGGCAGAAGCAGTCAAGGGTAGCCTAGGGTTAGGGTTAGGCTCAGGGTTAGGCTTAGGGTACAGCTTAGGGTACGGGTTCGGGGAGGGCTTCGGGTACGGCGTAGGGTATGGGTTAGGGTTAGGGTTAGGGTTAGTGTTAGGGTGAGGGCTCGGTTTAGGGTACGGGTTAGGATTAGGGCACGTGTTAGGGTTAGGGTAGGGGTTAGGGTTAGGGTACACGTTAGGGTTAGGGTAGTGATTAAACCTATCCCACTCTCTAGATACCCCTTAGCACATAAAGGAATATTATTTGGGGGTCCAGCCATGGAGAAGAGTTTAGACACTAGGATTAGATAAGGAACACACCCATTATAAAGAAATCATATTAGGATTCTCTTTTTAAGCTGTTCCTTAAAACACTAGTGCTTAGGAAATCTATTGGAGGCAGAAGCAGTCAAGGGTAGCCTAGGGTTAGGGTTAGGCTTAGGGTTAGGCTTAGGGTACGGCTTAGGGTACGTATTCGGGGAGGGCTTCGGGTATTGCGTAGGGTATGGGTTAGGGTTAGGGTTAGGGTTAGTGTTAGGGTTAGGGCTCGGTTTAGGGTACGGGTTAGGATTAGGGTACGTGTTAGGGTTAGGGTAGGGGTTAGGGTTAGGGTACGCGTTACGGTTAGGGTAGTTATTAAACCTATCCCACTCTCTAGATACCCCTTAGCACGTAAAGGAATATTATTTGGGGGTCCAGCCATGGAGAAGAGTTTAGACACTAAGATAATATAAGGAACACCCACATTATAAAGAAATCACATTAGGATTCTCTTTTTAAGCTGTTCCTTAAAACACTAGTGCTTAGGAAATCTATTGGAGGCAGAAGCAGTCAAGGGTAGCCTAGGGTTAGGGTTAGGCTTAGGGTTGGCTTAGGGTACGGCTTAGGGTACGGGTTCGGGGAGGGCTTCGGGTACGGTGTAGGGTATGGGTTAGGGTTAGGGTTAGGGTTAGTGTTAGGTTTAGGGCTCGGTTTAGGTTACGGGATAGGATTAGGGTACGTGTTAGGGTTAGGGTAGGGGTTAGCGTTAGGGTACGCGTTAGGGTTAGGGTAGTTATTAAACCTATCCCACTCTCTAGTTACCCCTTAGCACGTAAAGGAATATTATTTGGGGGTCCAGCCATGGAGAAGAGTTTAGACACTAGGATAAGATAAGGAACACACCCATTATAAAGAAATCACATTAGGATTCTCTTTTTAAGCTGTTCCTTAAAACACTAGTGCTTAGGAAATCTATTGGAGGCAGAAGCAGTCAAGGGTAGCCTAGGGTTAGGGTTAGGCTTAGGGTTAGGCTTAGGGTACGGCTTAGGGTACGGGTTTGGGGAGGGCTTCGGGTACGGCGTAGGGTATGGGTTAGGGTTAGGCTTAGGGTTAGTGTTAGGGTTAGGGCTCGGTTTAGGGTACGGGTTAGGATTAGGGTACGTGTTAGGTTTAGGGTAGGGGTTAGCGTTAGGGTACGCGTTAGGGTTAGGGTAGTTATTAAACCTATCCCACTCTCTAGTTACCCCTTAGCACGTAAAGGAATATTATTTGGGGGTCCAGCCATGGAGAAGAGTTTAGACACTAGTATAAGATAAGGAACACACCCATTATAAAGAAATCACATTAGGATTCTCTTTTTAAGCTGTTCCTTAAAACACTAGTGCTTAGGAAATCTATTGGAGCCAGAAGCAGTCAAGGGTAGCCTAGGGTTAGGGTTAGGCTTAGGGTTAGGCTTAGGGTACGGCTTAGGGTACGGGTTCGGAGAGGGTTTCGGGTACGGCGTAGGGTATGGGTTAGGGTTAGGGTTAGGGTTAGTGTTAGGGTTAGGGCTCGGTTTAGGGTACGGGTTAGGATTAGGGTACGTGTTAGGGTTAGGGTAGGGGTTAGGGTTAGGGTACGCGTTAGGGTTAGGGTAGTTATTAAACCTATCCCAATCTCTAGATACCCCTTACCACGTAAAGGAATATTATTTGGGGGTCCAGCCATGGAGAAGAGTTTAGACACTAAGATAATATAAGGAACACACACATTATAAAGAAATCACATTAGGATTCTCTTTTTAAGCTGTTCCTTAAAACACTAGTGCTTAGGAAATCTATTGGAGGCAGAAGCAGTCAAGGGTAGCCCAGGGTTAGGGTTAGGCTTAGGGTACGGCTTAGGGTACCGGTTCGGGGAGGGCTTCGGGTACGGCGTAGGGTATGGGTTAGGGTTAGGGTTAGGGTTAGTGTTAGGGTTAGGGCTCGGTTTAGGGTACGGGTTAGGATTAGGGTACGTGTTAGAGTTAGGGTAGGGGTTAGGGTTAGGGTACACGTTAGGGTTAGGGTAGTGATTAAACCTATCCCACTCTCTAGATACCCCTTAGCACGTAAAGGAATATTATTTGGGGGTCCAGCCATGGAGAAGAGTTTAGACACTAAGATAATATAAGGAACACACACATTATAAAGAAATCACATTAGGATTCTCTTTTTAAGCTGTTCCTTAAAACACTAGTGCTTAGGAAATCTATTGGAGGCAGAAGCAGTCAAGGGTAGCCTAGGGTTAGGGTTAGGCTTAGGGTTAGGCTTAGGGTACGGCTTAGGTTACGGGTTCGGGGAGGGCTTCGGGTACGGCGTAGGGTATGGGTTAGGGTTAGGGTTAGGGTTAGTGTTAGGGTTAGTGCTCGGTTTACGGTACGGGTTAGGATTAGGGTACGTGTTATCGTTAGGGTAGGGGTTAGCGTTAGGGTACGCGTTAGGGTTAACGTAGTTATTAAATCTATTTCACTCTCTAGTTACCCCTTAGCACGTAAAGGAATATTATTTGGGGGTCCCGCCATGGAGAAGAGTTTAGACACTAGGATAAGATAAGGAACAAACCCATTATAAAGAAATGACATTAGGATTCTCTTTTTAAGCTGTTCCTTAAAACACTAGTGCTTAGGAAATCTATTGGAGGCAGAAGCAGTCAAGGGTAGCCTAGTGTTAGGGTTAGGCTTAGGGTTAGGCTTAGGGTACGGATTAGGGTACGGGTTCGGGGAGGGCTTCGGGTACGGCGTAGGGTATGGGTTAGGGTTAGGGTTAGGGTTAGTGTTAGGGTTAGGGCTCGGTTTAGGGTACGGGTTAGGATTAGGGTACGTGTTAGGGTTAGGGTAGGGGTTAGGGTTAGGGTACACGTTAGGGTTAGGGTAGTGATTAAACCTATCCCACTCTCCAGATACCCCTTAGCACATAAAGGAATATTATTTGGGGGTCCAGCCATGGAGAAGAGTTTAGACACTAAGATAATAAAAGGAACACACACATTATAAAGAAATCACATTAGGATTCTCTTTTTAAGCTGTTCCTTAAAACACTAGTGCTTAGGAAATCTATTGGAGGCAGAAGCAGTCAAGGGTAGCCTTGGGTTAGGGTTAGGCTTAGGGTTAGGCTTAGGGTACGGCGTAGGGTACGGGTTCGTGGAGGGCTTCGGGTACGGCGTAGGGTATGGGTTAGGGTTAGGGTTAGGGTTAGTGTTAGGGTTAGGGCTCGGTTTAGGGTACGGGTTAGGATTAGGGTACGTGTTAGGGTTAGGGTAGGGGTTAGGGTTAGGGTACGCGTTAGGGTTAGGGTAGTTATTAAACCTATCCCACTCTGTAGATACCCCTTAGCACGTAAAGGAATATTATTTGGGGGTCCAGCCATGGAGAAGAGTTTAGACACTAGGATAAGATAAGGAACACACCCATTATAAAGAAATCACATTAGGATTCTCTTTTTAAGCTGTTCCTTAAAACACTAGTGCTTAGGAAATCTATTGGAGGCAGAAGCAGTCAAGGGTAGCCTAGGGTTAGGGTTAGGCTTAGGGTTAGGCTTAGGGTACGGCTTAGGTTACGGGTTCGGGGAGGGCTTCGGGTACGGCGTAGGGTATGGGTTAGGGTTAGGGTTAGGGTTAGTGTTAGGGTTAGGGCTCGGTTTAGGGTACGGGTTAGGATTAGGGTACGTGTTAGGGTTAGGGTAGGGGTTAGCGTTAGGGTACGCGTTAGGGTTAACGTAGTTATTAAATCTATCTCACTCTCTAGTTACCCCTTAGCACGTAAAGGAATATTATTTGGGGGTCCCGCCATGGAGAAGAGTTTAGACACTAGGATAAGATAAGGAACAAACCCATTATAAAGAAATCACATTAGGATTCTCTTTTTAAGCTGTTCCTTAAAACACTAGTGCCTTGGAAATCTATTGGAGGCAGAAGCAGTCAAGGGTAGCCTAGTGTTAGGGTTAGGCTTAGGGTTAGGCTTAGGGTACGGATTAGGGTACGGGTTCGGGGAGGGCTTCGGGTACGGCGTAGGGTATGGGTTAGGGTTAGGGTTAGTGTTAGGGTTAGGGCTCGGTTTAGGGTACGGGTTAGGATTAGGGTACGTGTTAGGGTTAGGGTAGGGGTTAGGGTTAGGGTACACGTTAGGGTTAGGGTAGTGATTAAACCTATCCCACTCTCTAGATACCCCTTAGCACATAAAGGAATATTATTTGGGGGTCCAGCCATGGAGAAGAGTTTAGACACTAGGATTAGATAAGGAACACACCCATTATAAAGAAATCACATTAGGATAATCTTTTTAAGCAGTTCCTTAAAACACTATTGCTTAGGAAATCTATTGGAGGCAGAAGCAGTCAAGGGTAGCCTAGGGTTAGGTTTAGGCTTAGGGTTAGGCTTAGGGTACGGCTTAGGGTACGGGTTCGGGGAGGGCTTCGGGTACGGCGTAGGGTATGGGTTAGGGTTAGGGTTTGGGTTAGTGTTAGGGTTAGGGCTCGGTTTAGGGTACGGGTTAGGATTAGGGTACGTGTTAGGGTTAGGGTAGGGGTTAGGGTTAGGGTACGCGTTACGGTTAGGGTAGTGATTAAACCTATCCCACTCTCTAGATACCCCTTAGCACGTAAAGGAATATTATTTTGGGGTCCAGCCATGGAGAAGAGTTTAGACACTAAGATAATATAAGGAACACACACATTATAAAGAAATCACATTAGGATTCTCTTTTTAAGCTGTTCCTTAAAACACTAGTGCTTAGGAAATCTATTGGAGGCAGAAGCAGTCAAGGGTAGCCTAGGGTTAGGGTTAGGCTTAGGGTTAGGCTTAGGGTACGGCGTAGGGTACGGGTTCGTGGAGGGCTTCGGGTACGGCGTAGGGTATGGGTTAGGGTTAGGGTTAGGGTTAGTGTTAGGGTTAGGGCTCGGTTTAGGGTACGGGTTAGGATTAGGGTACGTGTTAGGGTTAGGGTAGGGGTTAGGGTTAGGGTACGCGTTAGGGTTAGGGTAGTTATTAAACCTATCCCACTCTGTAGATACCCCTTAGCACGTAAAGGAATATTATTTGGGGGTCCAGCCATGGAGAAGAGTTTAGACACTAGGATAAGATAAGGAACACACCCATTATAAAGAAATCACATTAGGATTCTCTTTTTAAGCTGTTCCTTAAAACACTAGTGCTTAGGAAATCTATTGGAGGCAGAAGCAGTCAAGGGTAGACTAGGGTTAGGGTTAGGCTTAGGGTTAGGCTTAGGGTACGGCTTAGGGTACGGGTTAGGGGAGGGCTTCGGGTACGGCATAGGGTATGGGTTAGGGTTAGGGTTAGGGTTAGTGTTAGGGTTAGGGCTCGGTTTAGGGTACGTGTTAGGGTTAGGGTAGGGGTTAGGGTTAGGGTACGTGTTACGGTTAGGGTAGTTATTAAACCTGTCCCACTCTCTAGATACCCCTTAGCACGGAAAGGAATATTATTTGGGGGTCCAGCCATGGAGAAGAGTTTAGACACTAGGATAAGATAAGGAACACACCCATTATAAAG
The DNA here is from genome assembly GCF_965194825.1 of Balaenoptera physalus. NCBI lineage: Eukaryota > Metazoa > Chordata > Mammalia > Artiodactyla > Balaenopteridae > Balaenoptera > Balaenoptera physalus. The sequence goes on from NW_028126471.1 coordinate 2,115,069, forward strand.
AAATCACATTAGGATAATCTTTTTAAGCTGTTCCTTAAAACACTAGTGCTTAGGAAATCTATTGGAGGCAGAAGCAGACAAGGGTAGCCTAGGGTTAGGTTTAGGCTTAGGGTTAGGCTTAGGGTACGGCTTAGGGTACGGGTTCGGGGAGGGCTTCGGGTACGGCGTAGGGTATGGGTTAGGGTTAGGGTTAGGGTTAGTGTTAGGGTTAGGGCTCGGTTTAGGGTACGGGTTAGGATTAGGGTACGTGATAGGGTTAGGGTATGGGTTAGGGTTAGGGTACGCGTTACGGTTAGGGTAGTGATTAAACCTATCCCACTCTCTAGATACCCCTTAGCACGTAAAGGAATATTATTTTGGGGTCCAGCCATGGAGAAGAGTTTAGACACTAAGAAAATATAAGGAACACACACATTATAAAGAAATCACATTAGGATTCTCTTTTTAAGCTGTTATTTAAAACACTAGTGCTTAGGAAATCTATTGGAGGCAGAAGCAGTCAAGGGTAGCCTAGGGTTAGGGTTAGGCTTAGGGTTAGGCTTAGGGTACGGCGTAGGGTACGGGTTCGTGGAGGGCTTCGGGTACGGCGTAGGGTATGGGTTAGGGTTAGGGTTAGGGTTAGTGTTAGGGTTAGGACTCGGTTTAGGGTACGGGTTAGGATTAGGGTACGTGTTAGGGTTAGGGTAGGGGTTAGGGTTATGGTACGCGTTAGGGTTAGGGTAGTTATTAAACCTATCCCACTCTCTAGTTATCCCTTAGCACGTAAAGGAATATTATTTGGGGGTCCAGCCATGGAGAAGAGTTTAGACACTAGGATAAGATAAGGAACACAACCATTATAAAGAAATCACATTAGGATTCTCTTTTTAAGCTGTTCCTTAAAACACTAGTGCTTAGGAAATCTATTGGAGGCAAAAGCAGTCAAGGGTAGCCTAGGGTTAGGGTTAGGCTCAGGGTTAGGCTTAGGGTACAGCTTAGGGTACGGGTTCGGGGAGGGCTTCGGGTACGGCGTAGGGTATGGGTTAGGGTTAGGGTTAGTGTTAGGGTTAGGGCTCGGTTTAGGGTACGGGTTAGGATTAGGGTACGTGTTAGGGTTAGGGTAGGGGTTAGGGTTAGGGTACACGTTAGGGTTAGGGTAGTGATTAAACCTATCCCACTCTCTAGATACCCCTTAGCACATAAAGGAATATTATTTGGGGGTCCAGCCATGGAGAAGAGTTTAGACACTAGGATTAGATAAGGAACACACCCATTATAAAGAAATCACATTAGGATAATCTTTTTAAGCAGTTCCTTAAAACACTATTGCTTAGGAAATCTATTGGAGGCAGAAGCAGTCAAGGGTAGCCTAGGGTTAGGTTTAGGCTTAGGGTTAGGCTTAGGGTACGGCTTAGGGTACGGGTTCGGGGAGGGCTTCGGGTACGGCGTAGGGTATGGGTTAGGGTTAGGGTTTGGGTTAGTGTTAGGGTTAGGGCTCGGTTTAGGGTACGGGTTAGGATTAGGGTACGTGTTAGGGTTAGGGTAGGGGTTAGGGTTAGGGTACGCGTTACGGTTAGGGTAGTGATTAAACCTATCCCACTCTCTAGATACCCCTTAGCACGTAAAGGAATATTATTTTGGGGTCCAGCCATGGAGAAGAGTTTAGACACTAAGATAATATAAGGAACACACACATTATAAAGAAATCACATTAGGATTCTCTTTTTAAGCTGTTCCTTAAAACACTAGTGCTTAGGAAATCTATTGGAGGCAGAAGCAGTCAAGGGTAGCCTAGGGTTAGGGTTAGGCTTAGGGTTAGGCTTAGGGTACGGCGTAGGGTACGGGTTCGTGGAGGGCTTCGGGTACGGCGTAGGGTATGGGTTAGGGTTAGGGTTAGGGTTAGTGTTAGGGTTAGGGCTCGGTTTAGGGTACGGGTTAGGATTAGGGTACGTGTTAGGGTTAGGGTAGGGGTTAGGGTTAGGGTACGCGTTAGGGTTAGGGTAGTTATTAAACCTATCCCACTCTGTAGATACCCCTTAGCACGTAAAGGAATATTATTTGGGGGTCCAGCCATGGAGAAGAGTTTAGACACTAGGATAAGATAAGGAACACACCCATTATAAAGAAATCACATTAGGATTCTCTTTTTAAGCTGTTCCTTAAAACACTAGTGCTTAGGAAATCTATTGGAGGCAGAAGCAGTCAAGGGTAGACTAGGGTTAGGGTTAGGCTTAGGGTTAGGCTTAGGGTACGGCTTAGGGTACGGGTTAGGGGAGGGCTTCGGGTACGGCATAGGGTATGGGTTAGGGTTAGGGTTAGGGTTAGTGTTAGGGTTAGGGCTCGGTTTAGGGTACGTGTTAGGGTTAGGGTAGGGGTTAGGGTTAGGGTACGTGTTACGGTTAGGGTAGTTATTAAACCTGTCCCACTCTCTAGATACCCCTTAGCACGGAAAGGAATATTATTTGGGGGTCCAGCCATGGAGAAGAGTTTAGACACTAGGATAAGATAAGGAACACACCCATTATAAAGAAATCACATTAGGATAATCTTTTTAAGCTGTTCCTTAAAACACTAGTGCTTAGGAAATCTATTGGAGGCAGAAGCAGACAAGGGTAGCCTAGGGTTAGGTTTAGGCTTAGGGTTAGGCTTAGGGTACGGCTTAGGGTACGGGTTCGGGGAGGGCTTCGGGTACGGCGTAGGGTATGGGTTAGGGTTAGGGTTAGGGTTAGTGTTAGGGTTAGGGCTCGGTTTAGGGTACGGGTTAGGATTAGGGTACGTGATAGGGTTAGGGTATGGGTTAGGGTTAGGGTACGCGTTACGGTTAGGGTAGTGATTAAACCTATCCCACTCTCTAGATACCCCTTAGCACGTAAAGGAATATTATTTTGGGGTCCAGCCATGGAGAAGAGTTTAGACACTAAGAAAATATAAGGAACACACACATTATAAAGAAATCACATTAGGATTCTCTTTTTAAGCTGTTATTTAAAACACTAGTGCTTAGGAAATCTATTGGAGGCAGAAGCAGTCAAGGGTAGCCTAGGGTTAGGGTTAGGCTTAGGGTTAGGCTTAGGGTACGGCGTAGGGTACGGGTTCGTGGAGGGCTTCGGGTACGGCGTAGGGTATGGGTTAGGGTTAGGGTTAGGGTTAGTGTTAGGGTTAGGACTCGGTTTAGGGTACGGGTTAGGATTAGGGTACGTGTTAGGGTTAGGGTAGGGGTTAGGGTTATGGTACGCGTTAGGGTTAGGGTAGTTATTAAACCTATCCCACTCTCTAGTTATCCCTTAGCACGTAAAGGAATATTATTTGGGGGTCCAGCCATGGAGAAGAGTTTAGACACTAGGATAAGATAAGGAACACAACCATTATAAAGAAATCACATTAGGATTCTCTTTTTAAGCTGTTCCTTAAAACACTAGTGCTTAGGAAATCTATTGGAGGCAAAAGCAGTCAAGGGTAGCCTAGGGTTAGGGTTAGGCTCAGGGTTAGGCTTAGGGTACAGCTTAGGGTACGGGTTCGGGGAGGGCTTCGGGTACGGCGTAGGGTATGGGTTAGGGTTAGGGTTAGGGTTAGTGTTAGGGTTAGGGCTCGGTTTAGGGTACGGGTTAGGATTAGGGTACGTGTTAGGGTTAGGGTAGGGGTTAGGGTTAGGGTACACGTTAGGGTTAGGGTAGTGATTAAACCTGTCCCACTCTCTAGATACCCCTTAGCACATAAAGGAATATTATTTGGGGGTCCAGCCATGGAGAAGAGTTTAGACACTAGTATAAGATAAGGAACACACCCATTATAAAGAAATCACATTAGGATTCTCTTTTTAAGCTGTTCCTTAAAACACTAGTGCTTATGAAATCTATTGGAGGCAGAAGCAGTCAAGGGTAGCCTAGGGTTAGGGTTAGGCTTAGGGTTAGGCTTAGGGTACGGCTTAGGGTACGGGTTCGGGGAGGGCTTCGGGTACGGCGTAGGGTATGGGTTAGGGTTAGGCTTAGGGTTAGTGTTAGGGTTAGGGCTCGGTTTAGGGTACGGGTTAGGATTAGGGTACGTGTTAGGGTTAGGGTAGGGGTTAGGGTTAGGGTACACGTTAGGGTTAAGGTAGTGATTAAACCTATCCCACTCTCTAGATACCCCTTAGCACATAAAGGAATATTATTTGGGGGTCCAGCCATCGAGAAGAGTTTAGACACTAGGATTAGATATGGAACACACCCATTATAAAGAAATCACATTAGGATTCTCTTTTTAAGCTGTTCCTTAAAACACTAGTGCTTAGGAAATCTATTGGAGGCAGAAGCAGTCAAGGGTAGCCTAGGGTTAGGGTTAGGCTTAGGGTTAGGCTTAGGGTACGGCTTAGGGTACGGGTTCGGGGCGGGCTTCGGGTACGGCGTAGGGTATGGGTTAGGGTTAGGGTTAGGGTTAGTGTTAGGGTTAGGGCTCGGTTTAGGGTACGGGTTAGGATTAGGGTACGTGTTAGGGTTAGGGTAGGGGTTAGCGTTAGGGTACGCGTTAGGGTTAGGGTAGTTATTAAACCTATCCCACTCTCTAGTTACCCCTTAGCACGTAAAGGAATATTATTTGGGGGTCCAGCCATGGAGAAGAGTTTAGACACTAGGATAAGATAAGGAACACACCCATTATAAAGAAATCACATTAGGATTCTCTTTTTAAGCTGTTCCTTAAAACACTAGTGCTTAGGAAATCTATTGGAGGCAGAAGCAGTCCAGGGTAGCCTAGGGTTAGGGTTAGGCTTAGGGTTAGGCTTAGGGTACGGCTTAGGGTACGGGTTCGGGGAGGGCTTCGGGTACGGCGTAGGGCATGGGTTAGGGTTAGGGTTAGGGTTAGTGTTAGGGTTAGGACGCGGTTTAGGGTACGGGTTAGGATTAGGGTACGTGTTAGGGTTAGGGTAGGGGTTAGGGTTATGGTACGCGTTAGGGTTAGGGTAGTTATTAAACCTATCCCACTCTCTAGTTACCCCTTAGCACGTAAAGGAATATTATTTGGGGGTCCAGCCATGGAGAAGAGTTTAGACACTAGGATAAGATAAGGAACACACCCATTATAAAGAAATCACATTAGGATTCTCTTTTTAAGCTGTTCCTTAAAACACTAGTGCTTAGGAAATCTATTGGAGGCAGAAGCAGTCAAGGGTAGCCTAGGGTTAGGGTTAGGCTCAGGGTTAGGCTTAGGGTACAGCTTAGGGTACGGGTTCGGGGAGGGCTTCGGGTACGGCATAGGGTATGGGTTAGGGTTAGGGTTAGGGTTAGTGTTAGGGTTAGGGCTCGGTTTAGGGTACGGGTTAGGATTAGGGTACGTGTTAGGGTAAGGGTAGGGGTTAGGGTTAGGGTACACGTTAGGGTTAGGGTAGTGATTAAACCTATCCCACTCTCTAGATACCCCTTAGCACATAAAGGAATATTATTTGGGGGTCCAGCCATGGAGAAGAGTTTAGACACTAGGATTAGATAAGGAACACACCCATTATAAAGAAATCACATTAGGATTCTCTTTTTAAGCTGTTCCTTAAAACACTAGTGCTTAGGAAATCTATTGGAGGCAGAAGCAGTCAAGGGTAGCCTAGGGTTAGGGTTAGGCTTAGGGCTAGGCTTAGGGTACGGCTTAGGGTACGTATTCGGGGAGGGCTTCGGGTATTGCGTAGGGTATGGGTTAGGGTTAGAGTTAGGGTTAGTGTTAGGGTTAGGGCTCGGTTTAGGGTACGGGTTAGGATTAGGGTACGTGTTAGGGTTAGGGTAGGGGTTAGGGTTAGGGTACGCGTTACGGTTAGGGTAGTTATTAAACCTATCCCACTCTCTAGATACCCCTTAGCACGTAAAGGAATATTATTTGGGGGTCCAGCCATGGAGAAGAGTTTAGACACTAGGATAAGATAAGGAACACCCACATTATAAAGAAATCACATTAGGATTCTCTTTTTAAGCTGTTCCTTAAAACACTAGTGCTTAGGAAATCTATTGGAGGCAGAAGCAGTCAAGGGTAGCCTAGGGTTAGGGTTAGGCTTAGGGTTAGGCTTAGGGTACGGCGTAGGGTACGGGTTCGTGGAGGGCTTCGGGTACGGCGTAGGGTATGGGTTAGGGTTAGGGTTAGGGTTAGTGTTAGGGTTAGGGCTCGGTTTAGGGTACGGGTTAGGATTAGGGTACGTGTTAGGGTTAGGGTAGGGGTTAGGGTTAGGGTACGCGTTAGGGTTAGGGTAGTTATTAAACCTATCCCACTCTGTAGATACCCCTTAGCACGTAAAGGAATATTATTTGGGGGTCCAGCCATGGAGAAGAGTTTAGACACTAGGATAAGATAAGGAACACACCCATTATAAAGAAATCACATTAGGATTCTCTTTTTAAGCTGTTCCTTAAAACACTAGTGCTTAGGAAATCTATTGGAGGCAGAAGCAGTCAAGGGTAGACTAGGGTTAGGGTTAGGCTTAGGGTTAGGCTTAGGGTACGGCTTAGGGTACGGGTTAGGGGAGGGCTTCGGGTACGGCATAGGGTATGGGTTAGGGTTAGGGTTAGGGTTAGTGTTAGGGTTAGGGCTCGGTTTAGGGTACGTGTTAGGGTTAGGGTAGGGGTTAGGGTTAGGGTACGTGTTACGGTTAGGGTAGTTATTAAACCTGTCCCACTCTCTAGATACCCCTTAGCACGGAAAGGAATATTATTTGGGGGTCCAGCCATGGAGAAGAGTTTAGACACTAGGATAAGATAAGGAACACACCCATTATAAAGAAATCACATTAGGATAATCTTTTTAAGCTGTTCCTTAAAACACTAGTGCTTAGGAAATCTATTGGAGGCAGAAGCAGACAAGGGTAGCCTAGGGTTAGGTTTAGGCTTAGGGTTAGGCTTAGGGTACGGCTTAGGGTACGGGTTCGGGGAGGGCTTCGGGTACGGCGTAGGGTATGGGTTAGGGTTAGGGTTAGGGTTAGTGTTAGGGTTAGGGCTCGGTTTAGGGTACGGGTTAGGATTAGGGTACGTGATAGGGTTAGGGTATGGGTTAGGGTTAGGGTACGCGTTACGGTTAGGGTAGTGATTAAACCTATCCCACTCTCTAGATACCCCTTAGCACGTAAAGGAATATTATTTTGGGGTCCAGCCATGGAGAAGAGTTTAGACACTAAGAAAATATAAGGAACACACACATTATAAAGAAATCACATTAGGATTCTCTTTTTAAGCTGTTATTTAAAACACTAGTGCTTAGGAAATCTATTGGAGGCAGAAGCAGTCAAGGGTAGCCTAGGGTTAGGGTTAGGCTTAGGGTTAGGCTTAGGGTACGGCGTAGGGTACGGGTTCGTGGAGGGCTTCGGGTACGGCGTAGGGTATGGGTTAGGGTTAGGGTTAGGGTTAGTGTTAGGGTTAGGACTCGGTTTAGGGTACGGGTTAGGATTAGGGTACGTGTTAGGGTTAGGGTAGGGGTTAGGGTTATGGTACGCGTTAGGGTTAGGGTAGTTATTAAACCTATCCCACTCTCTAGTTATCCCTTAGCACGTAAAGGAATATTATTTGGGGGTCCAGCCATGGAGAAGAGTTTAGACACTAGGATAAGATAAGGAACACAACCATTATAAAGAAATCACATTAGGATTCTCTTTTTAAGCTGTTCCTTAAAACACTAGTGCTTAGGAAATCTATTGGAGGCAAAAGCAGTCAAGGGTAGCCTAGGGTTAGGGTTAGGCTCAGGGTTAGGCTTAGGGTACAGCTTAGGGTACGGGTTCGGGGAGGGCTTCGGGTACGGCGTAGGGTATGGGTTAGGGTTAGGGTTAGTGTTAGGGTTAGGGCTCGGTTTAGGGTACGGGTTAGGATTAGGGTACGTGTTAGGGTTAGGGTAGGGGTTAGGGTTAGGGTACACGTTAGGGTTAGGGTAGTGATTAAACCTATCCCACTCTCTAGATACCCCTTAGCACATAAAGGAATATTATTTGGGGGTCCAGCCATGGAGAAGAGTTTAGACACTAGGATTAGATAAGGAACACACCCATTATAAAGAAATCACATTAGGATAATCTTTTTAAGCAGTTCCTTAAAACACTATTGCTTAGGAAATCTATTGGAGGCAGAAGCAGTCAAGGGTAGCCTAGGGTTAGGTTTAGGCTTAGGGTTAGGCTTAGGGTACGGCTTAGGGTACGGGTTCGGGGAGGGCTTCGGGTACGGCGTAGGGTATGGGTTAGGGTTAGGGTTTGGGTTAGTGTTAGGGTTAGGGCTCGGTTTAGGGTACGGGTTAGGATTAGGGTACGTGTTAGGGTTAGGGTAGGGGTTAGGGTTAGGGTACGCGTTACGGTTAGGGTAGTGATTAAACCTATCCCACTCTCTAGATACCCCTTAGCACGTAAAGGAATATTATTTTGGGGTCCAGCCATGGAGAAGAGTTTAGACACTAAGATAATATAAGGAACACACACATTATAAAGAAATCACATTAGGATTCTCTTTTTAAGCTGTTCCTTAAAACACTAGTGCTTAGGAAATCTATTGGAGGCAGAAGCAGTCAAGGGTAGCCTAGGGTTAGGGTTAGGCTTAGGGTTAGGCTTAGGGTACGGCGTAGGGTACGGGTTCGTGGAGGGCTTCGGGTACGGCGTAGGGTATGGGTTAGGGTTAGGGTTAGGGTTAGTGTTAGGGTTAGGGCTCGGTTTAGGGTACGGGTTAGGATTAGGGTACGTGTTAGGGTTAGGGTAGGGGTTAGGGTTAGGGTACGCGTTAGGGTTAGGGTAGTTATTAAACCTATCCCACTCTGTAGATACCCCTTAGCACGTAAAGGAATATTATTTGGGGGTCCAGCCATGGAGAAGAGTTTAGACACTAGGATAAGATAAGGAACACACCCATTATAAAGAAATCACATTAGGATTCTCTTTTTAAGCTGTTCCTTAAAACACTAGTGCTTAGGAAATCTATTGGAGGCAGAAGCAGTCAAGGGTAGACTAGGGTTAGGGTTAGGCTTAGGGTTAGGCTTAGGGTACGGCTTAGGGTACGGGTTAGGGGAGGGCTTCGGGTACGGCATAGGGTATGGGTTAGGGTTAGGGTTAGGGTTAGTGTTAGGGTTAGGGCTCGGTTTAGGGTACGTGTTAGGGTTAGGGTAGGGGTTAGGGTTAGGGTACGTGTTACGGTTAGGGTAGTTATTAAACCTGTCCCACTCTCTAGATACCCCTTAGCACGGAAAGGAATATTATTTGGGGGTCCAGCCATGGAGAAGAGTTTAGACACTAGGATAAGATAAGGAACACACCCATTATAAAGAAATCACATTAGGATAATCTTTTTAAGCTGTTCCTTAAAACACTAGTGCTTAGGAAATCTATTGGAGGCAGAAGCAGACAAGGGTAGCCTAGGGTTAGGTTTAGGCTTAGGGTTAGGCTTAGGGTACGGCTTAGGGTACGGGTTCGGGGAGGGCTTCGGGTACGGCGTAGGGTATGGGTTAGGGTTAGGGTTAGGGTTAGTGTTAGGGTTAGGGCTCGGTTTAGGGTACGGGTTAGGATTAGGGTACGTGATAGGGTTAGGGTATGGGTTAGGGTTAGGGTACGCGTTACGGTTAGGGTAGTGATTAAACCTATCCCACTCTCTAGATACCCCTTAGCACGTAAAGGAATATTATTTTGGGGTCCAGCCATGGAGAAGAGTTTAGACACTAAGAAAATATAAGGAACACACACATTATAAAGAAATCACATTAGGATTCTCTTTTTAAGCTGTTATTTAAAACACTAGTGCTTAGGAAATCTATTGGAGGCAGAAGCAGTCAAGGGTAGCCTAGGGTTAGGGTTAGGCTTAGGGTTAGGCTTAGGGTACGGCGTAGGGTACGGGTTCGTGGAGGGCTTCGGGTACGGCGTAGGGTATGGGTTAGGGTTAGGGTTAGGGTTAGTGTTAGGGTTAGGACTCGGTTTAGGGTACGGGTTAGGATTAGGGTACGTGTTAGGGTTAGGGTAGGGGTTAGGGTTATGGTACGCGTTAGGGTTAGGGTAGTTATTAAACCTATCCCACTCTCTAGTTATCCCTTAGCACGTAAAGGAATATTATTTGGGGGTCCAGCCATGGAGAAGAGTTTAGACACTAGGATAAGATAAGGAACACAACCATTATAAAGAAATCACATTAGGATTCTCTTTTTAAGCTGTTCCTTAAAACACTAGTGCTTAGGAAATCTATTGGAGGCAAAAGCAGTCAAGGGTAGCCTAGGGTTAGGGTTAGGCTCAGGGTTAGGCTTAGGGTACAGCTTAGGGTACGGGTTCGGGGAGGGCTTCGGGTACGGCGTAGGGTATGGGTTAGGGTTAGGGTTAGGGTTAGTGTTAGGGTTAGGGCTCGGTTTAGGGTACGGGTTAGGATTAGGGTACGTGTTAGGGTTAGGGTAGGGGTTAGGGTTAGGGTACACGTTAGGGTTAGGGTAGTGATTAAACCTGTCCCACTCTCTAGATACCCCTTAGCACATAAAGGAATATTATTTGGGGGTCCAGCCATGGAGAAGAGTTTAGACACTAGTATAAGATAAGGAACACACCCATTATAAAGAAATCACATTAGGATTCTCTTTTTAAGCTGTTCCTTAAAACACTAGTGCTTATGAAATCTATTGGAGGCAGAAGCAGTCAAGGGTAGCCTAGGGTTAGGGTTAGGCTTAGGGTTAGGCTTAGGGTACGGCTTAGGGTACGGTTCGGGGAGGGCTTCGGGTACGGCGTAGGGTATGGGTTAGGGTTAGGCTTAGGGTTAGTGTTAGGGTTAGGGCTCGGTTTAGGGTACGGGTTAGGATTAGGGTACGTGTTAGGGTTAGGGTAGGGGTTTAGGGTTAGGGTACACGTTAGGGTTAAGGTAGTGATTAAACCTATCCCACTCTCTAGATACCCCTTAGCACATAAAGGAATATTATTTGGGGGTCCAGCCATCGAGAAGAGTTTAGACACTAGGATTAGATATGGAACACACCCATTATAAAGAAATCACATTAGGATTCTCTTTTTAAGCTGTTCCTTAAAACACTAGTGCTTAGGAAATCTATTGGAGGCAGAAGCAGTCAAGGGTAGCCTAGGGTTAGGGTTAGGCTTAGGGTTAGGCTTAGGGTACGGCTTAGGGTACGGGTTCGGGGCGGGCTTCGGGTACGGCGTAGGGTATGGGTTAGGGTTAGGGTTAGGGTTAGTGTTAGGGTTAGGGCTCGGTTTAGGGTACGGGTTAGGATTAGGGTACGTGTTAGGGTTAGGGTAGGGGTTAGCGTTAGGGTACGCGTTAGGGTTAGGGTAGTTATTAAACCTATCCCACTCTCTAGTTACCCCTTAGCACGTAAAGGAATATTATTTGGGGGTCCAGCCATGGAGAAGAGTTTAGACACTAGGATAAGATAAGGAACACACCCATTATAAAGAAATCACATTAGGATTCTCTTTTTAAGCTGTTCCTTAAAACACTAGTGCTTAGGAAATCTATTGGAGGCAGAAGCAGTCCAGGGTAGCCTAGGGTTAGGGTTAGGCTTAGGGTTAGGCTTAGGGTACGGCTTAGGGTACGGGTTCGGGGAGGGCTTCGGGTACGGCGTAGGGCATGGGTTAGGGTTAGGGTTAGGGTTAGTGTTAGGGTTAGGACGCGGTTTAGGGTACGGGTTAGGATTAGGGTACGTGTTAGGGTTAGGGTAGGGGTTAGGGTTATGGTACGCGTTAGGGTTAGGGTAGTTATTAAACCTATCCCACTCTCTAGTTACCCCTTAGCACGTAAAGGAATATTATTTGGGGGTCCAGCCATGGAGAAGAGTTTAGACACTAGGATAAGATAAGGAACACACCCATTATAAAGAAATCACATTAGGATTCTCTTTTTAAGCTGTTCCTTAAAACACTAGTGCTTAGGAAATCTATTGGAGGCAGAAGCAGTCAAGGGTAGCCTAGGGTTAGGGTTAGGCTCAGGGTTAGGCTTAGGGTACAGCTTAGGGTACGGGTTCGGGGAGGGCTTCGGGTACGGCATAGGGTATGGGTTAGGGTTAGGGTTAGGGTTAGTGTTAGGGTTAGGGCTCGGTTTAGGGTACGGGTTAGGATTAGGGTACGTGTTAGGGTAAGGGTAGGGGTTAGGGTTAGGGTACACGTTAGGGTTAGGGTAGTGATTAAACCTATCCCACTCTCTAGATACCCCTTAGCACATAAAGGAATATTATTTGGGGGTCCAGCCATGGAGAAGAGTTTAGACACTAGGATTAGATAAGGAACACACCCATTATAAAGAAATCACATTAGGATTCTCTTTTTAAGCTGTTCCTTAAAACACTAGTGCTTAGGAAATCTATTGGAGGCAGAAGCAGTCAAGGGTAGCCTAGGGTTAGGGTTAGGCTTAGGGTTAGGCTTAGGGTACGGCTTAGGGTACGTATTCGGGGAGGGCTTCGGGTATTGCGTAGGGTATGGGTTAGGGTTAGAGTTAGGGTTAGTGTTAGGGTTAGGGCTCGGTTTAGGGTACGGGTTAGGATTAGGGTACGTGTTAGGGTTAGGGTAGGGGTTAGGGTTAGGGTACGCGTTACGGTTAGGGTAGTTATTAAACCTATCCCACTCTCTAGATACCCCTTAGCACGTAAAGGAATATTATTTGGGGGTCCAGCCATGGAGAAGAGTTTAGACACTAGGATAAGATAAGGAACACCCACATTATAAAGAAATCACATTAGGATTCTCTTTTTAAGCTGTTCCTTAAAACACTAGTGCTTAGGAAATCTATTGGAGGCAGAAGCAGTCAAGGGTAGCCTAGGGTTAGGGTTAGGCTTAGGGTTAGGCTTAGGGTACGGCGTAGGGTACGGGTTCGTGGAGGGCTTCGGGTACGGCGTAGGGTATGGGTTAGGGTTAGGGTTAGGGTTAGTGTTAGGGTTAGGACTCGGTTTAGGGTACGGGTTAGGATTAGGGTACGTGTTAGGGTTAGGGTAGGGGTTAGGGTTATGGTACGCGTTAGGGTTAGGGTAGTTATTAAACCTATCCCACTCTCTAGTTATCCCTTAGCACGTAAAGGAATATTATTTGGGGGTCCAGCCATGGAGAAGAGTTTAGACACTAGGATAAGATAAGGAACACAACCATTATAAAGAAATCACATTAGGATTCTCTTTTTAAGCTGTTCCTTAAAACACTAGTGCTTAGGAAATCTATTGGAGGCAAAAGCAGTCAAGGGTAGCCTAGGGTTAGGGTTAGGCTCAGGGTTAGGCTTAGGGTACAGCTTAGGGTACGGGTTCGGGGAGGGCTTCGGGTACGGCGTAGGGTATGGGTTAGGGTTAGGGTTAGGGTTAGTGTTAGGGTTAGGGCTCGGTTTAGGGTACGGGTTAGGATTAGGGTACGTGTTAGGGTTAGGGTAGGGGTTAGGGTTAGGGTACACGTTAGGGTTAGGGTAGTGATTAAACCTGTCCCACTCTCTAGATACCCCTTAGCACATAAAGGAATATTATTTGGGGGTCCAGCCATGGAGAAGAGTTTAGACACTAGTATAAGATAAGGAACACACCCATTATAAAGAAATCACATTAGGATTCTCTTTTTAAGCTGTTCCTTAAAACACTAGTGCTTATGAAATCTATTGGAGGCAGAAGCAGTCAAGGGTAGCCTAGGGTTAGGGTTAGGCTTAGGGTTAGGCTTAGGGTACGGCTTAGGGTACGGGTTCGGGGAGGGCTTCGGGTACGGCGTAGGGTATGGGTTAGGGTTAGGCTTAGGGTTAGTGTTAGGGTTAGGGCTCGGTTTAGGGTACGGGTTAGGATTAGGGTACGTGTTAGGGTTAGGGTAGGGGTTAGGGTTAGGGTACACGTTAGGGTTAAGGTAGTGATTAAACCTATCCCACTCTCTAGATACCCCTTAGCACATAAAGGAATATTATTTGGGGGTCCAGCCATCGAGAAGAGTTTAGACACTAGGATTAGATATGGAACACACCCATTATAAAGAAATCACATTAGGATTCTCTTTTTAAGCTGTTCCTTAAAACACTAGTGCTTAGGAAATCTATTGGAGGCAGAAGCAGTCAAGGGTAGCCTAGGGTTAGGGTTAGGCTTAGGGTTAGGCTTAGGGTACGGCTTAGGGTACGGGTTCGGGGCGGGCTTCGGGTACGGCGTAGGGTATGGGTTAGGGTTAGGGTTAGGGTTAGTGTTAGGGTTAGGGCTCGGTTTAGGGTACGGGTTAGGATTAGGGTACGTGTTAGGGTTAGGGTAGGGGTTAGCGTTAGGGTACGCGTTAGGGTTAGGGTAGTTATTAAACCTATCCCACTCTCTAGTTACCCCTTAGCACGTAAAGGAATATTATTTGGGGGTCCAGCCATGGAGAAGAGTTTAGACACTAGGATAAGATAAGGAACACACCCATTATAAAGAAATCACATTAGGATTCTCTTTTTAAGCTGTTCCTTAAAACACTAGTGCTTAGGAAATCTATTGGAGGCAGAAGCAGTCCAGGGTAGCCTAGGGTTAGGGTTAGGCTTAGGGTTAGGCTTAGGGTACGGCTTAGGGTACGGGTTCGGGGAGGGCTTCGGGTACGGCGTAGGGCATGGGTTAGGGTTAGGGTTAGGGTTAGTGTTAGGGTTAGGACGCGGTTTAGGGTACGGGTTAGGATTAGGGTACGTGTTAGGGTTAGGGTAGGGGTTAGGGTTATGGTACGCGTTAGGGTTAGGGTAGTTATTAAACCTATCCCACTCTCTAGTTACCCCTTAGCACGTAAAGGAATATTATTTGGGGGTCCAGCCATGGAGAAGAGTTTAGACACTAGGATAAGATAAGGAACACACCCATTATAAAGAAATCACATTAGGATTCTCTTTTTAAGCTGTTCCTTAAAACACTAGTGCTTAGGAAATCTATTGGAGGCAGAAGCAGTCAAGGGTAGCCTAGGGTTAGGGTTAGGCTCAGGGTTAGGCTTAGGGTACAGCTTAGGGTACGGGTTCGGGGAGGGCTTCGGGTACGGCATAGGGTATGGGTTAGGGTTAGGGTTAGGGTTAGTGTTAGGGTTAGGGCTCGGTTTAGGGTACGGGTTAGGATTAGGGTACGTGTTAGGGTAAGGGTAGGGGTTAGGGTTAGGGTACACGTTAGGGTTAGGGTAGTGATTAAACCTATCCCACTCTCTAGATACCCCTTAGCACATAAAGGAATATTATTTGGGGGTCCAGCCATGGAGAAGAGTTTAGACACTAGGATTAGATAAGGAACACACCCATTATAAAGAAATCACATTAGGATTCTCTTTTTAAGCTGTTCCTTAAAACACTAGTGCTTAGGAAATCTATTGGAGGCAGAAGCAGTCAAGGGTAGCCTAGGGTTAGGGTTAGGCTTAGGGTTAGGCTTAGGGTACGGCTTAGGGTACGTATTCGGGGAGGGCTTCGGGTATTGCGTAGGGTATGGGTTAGGGTTAGAGTTAGGGTTAGTGTTAGGGTTAGGGCTCGGTTTAGGGTACGGGTTAGGATTAGGGTACGTGTTAGGGTTAGGGTAGGGGTTAGGGTTAGGGTACGCGTTACGGTTAGGGTAGTTATTAAACCTATCCCACTCTCTAGATACCCCTTAGCACGTAAAGGAATATTATTTGGGGGTCCAGCCATGGAGAAGAGTTTAGACACTAGGATAAGATAAGGAACACCCACATTATAAAGAAATCACATTAGGATTCTCTTTTTAAGCTGTTCCTTAAAACACTAGTGCTTAGGAAATCTATTGGAGGCAGAAGCAGTCAAGGGTAGCCTAGGGTTAGGGTTAGGCTTAGGGTTAGGCTTAGGGTACGGCTTAGGGTACGGGTTCGGGGAGGGCTTCGGGTACGGTGTAGGGTATGGGTTAGGGTTAGGGTTAGGGTTAGTGTTAGGGTTAGGGCTCGGTTTAGGTTATGGGATAGGATTAGGGTACGTGTTAGGGTTAGGGTAGGGGTTAGCGTTAGGGTACGCGTTAGGGTTAGGTTAGTTATTAAACCTATCCCACTCTCTAGTTACCCCTTAGCACGTAAAGGAATATTATTTGGGGGTCCAGCCATGGAGAAGAGTTTAGACACTAGGATAAGATAAGGAACACACCCATTATAAAGAAATCACATTAGGATTCTCTTTTTAAGCTGTTCCTTAAAACACTAGTGCTTAGGAAATCTATTGGAGGCAGAAGCAGTCAAGGGTAGCCTAGGGTTAGGGTTAGGCTTAGGGTTAGGCTTAGGGTACGGCTTAGGGTACGGGTTGGGGGAGGGCTTCGGGTACGGCGTAGGGTATGGGTTAGGGTTAGGCTTAGGATTAGTGTTAGGGTTAGGGCTCGGTTTAGGGTACGGGTTAGGATTAGGGTACGTGTTAGGGTTAGGGTAGGGGTTAGGGTTAGGGTACACGTTAGGGTTAGGGTAGTGATTAAACCTATCCCACTCTGTAGATACCCCTTAGCACATAAAGGAATATTATTTGGGGGTCCAGCCATGGAGAAGAGTTTAGACACTAGGATTAGATATGGAACACACCCATTATAAAGAAATCACATTAGGATTCTCTTTTTAAGCTGTTCCTTAAAACACTAGTGCTTAGGAAATCTATTGGAGGCAGAAGCAGTCAAGGGTAGCCTAGGGTTAGGGTTAGGCTTAGGGTTAGGCTTAGGGTACCGCTTAGGGTACGGGTTCGGGGAGGGCTTCGGGTACGGCGTAGGGTATGGGTTAGGGTTAGGGTTAGGGTTAGTGTTAGGGTTAGGGCTCGGTTTAGGGTACGGGTTAGGATTAGGGTACGTGTTAGGGTTAGGGTAGGGGTTAGGGTTAGGGTACGCGTTACGGTTAGGGTAGTTATTAAACCTGTCCCACTCTCTAGATACCCCTTAGCACGGAAAGGAATATTATTTGGGGGTCCAGCCATGGAGAAGAGTTTAGACACTAGGATAAGATAAGGAACACACCCATTATAAAGAAATCACATTAGGATAATCTTTTTAAGCTGTTCCTTAAAACACTATTGCTTAGGAAATCTATTGGAGGCAGAAGCAGTCAAGGGTAGCCTAGGGTTAGGTTTAGGCTTAGGGTTAGGCTTAGGGTACGGCTTAGGGTACGGGTTCGGGGAGGGCTTCGGGTACGGCGTAGGGTATGGGTTAGGGTTAGGGTTAGGGTTAGTGTTAGGGTTAGGGCTCGGTTTAGGGTACGGGTTAGGATTAGGGTACGTGTTAGGGTTAGGGTAGGGGTTAGCGTTAGGGTACGCGTTAGGGTTAGGGTAGTTATTAAACCTATCCCACTCTCTAGTTACCCCTTAGCACGTAAAGGAATATTATTTGGGGGTCCAGCCATGGAGAAGAGTTTAGACACTAGGATAAGTTAAGGAACACACCCATTATAAAGAAATCACATTGGGATTCTCTTTTTAAGCTGTTCCTTAAAACACTAGTGCTTAGGAAATCTATTGGAGGCAGAAGCAGTCAAGGGTAGCCCAGGGTTAGGGTTAGGCTTAGGGTTAGGCTTAGGGTACGGCTTAGGGTACGGGTTCGGGGAGGGCTTCGGGTACGGCGTAGGGTATGGGTTAGGGTTAGGGTTAGGGTTAGTGTTAGGGTTAGGGCTCGGTTTAGGGTATGGGTTAGGATTAGGGTACGTGTTAGGGTTAGGGTAGGGGTTAGGGTTAGGGTACGCGTTAGGG
The DNA here is from genome assembly GCF_965194825.1 of Balaenoptera physalus. Taxonomy (NCBI): domain Eukaryota; kingdom Metazoa; phylum Chordata; class Mammalia; order Artiodactyla; family Balaenopteridae; genus Balaenoptera; species Balaenoptera physalus. The sequence goes on from NW_028126471.1 coordinate 2,132,597, forward strand.
TTAGGGTAGTTATTAAACCTATCCCAATCTCTAGATACCCCTTAGCACGTAAAGGAATATTATTTGGGGGTCCAGCCATGGAGAAGAGTTTAGACACTAAGATAATATAAGGAACACACACATTATAAAGAAATCACATTAGGATTCTCTTTTTAAGCTGTTCCTTAAAACACTAGTGCTTAGGAAATCTATTGGAGGCAGAAGCAGTCAAGGGTAGCCCAGGGTTAGGGTTAGGCTTAGGGTACGGCTTAGGGTACCGGTTCGGGGAGGGCTTCGGGTACGGCGTAGGGTATGGGTTAGGGTTAGGGTTAGGGTTAGTGTTAGGGTTAGGGCTCGGTTTAGGGTACGGGTTAGGATTAGGGTACGTGTTAGAGTTAGGGTAGGGGTTAGGGTTAGGGTACACGTTAGGGTTAGGGTAGTGATTAAACCTATCCCACTCTCTAGATACCCCTTAGCACGTAAAGGAATATTATTTGGGGGTCCAGCCATGGAGAAGAGTTTAGACTCTAAGATAATATAAGGAACACACACATTATAAAGAAATCACATTAGGATTCTCTTTTTAAGCTGTTCCTTAAAACACTAGTGCTTAGGAAATCTATTGGAGGCAGAAGCAGTCAAGGGTAGCCTAGGGTTAGGGTTAGGCTTAGGGTTAGGCTTAGGGTACGGCTTAGGTTACGGGTTCGGGGAGGGCTTCGGGTACGGCGTAGGGTATGGGTTAGGGTTAGGGTTAGGGTTAGTGTTAGGGTTAGGGCTCGGTTTAGGGTACGGGTTAGGATTAGGGTACGTGTTAGGGTTAGGGTAGGGGTTAGCGTTAGGGTACGCGTTAGGGTTAACGTAGTTATTAAATCTATCTCACTCTCTAGTTACCCCTTAGCACGTAAAGGAATATTATTTGGGGGTCCCGCCATGGAGAAGAGTTTAGACACTAGGATAAGATAAGGAACAAACCCATTATAAAGAAATCACATTAGGATTCTCTTTTTAAGCTGTTCCTTAAAACACTAGTGCTTAGGAAATCTATTGGAGGCAGAAGCAGTCAAGGGTAGCCTAGTGTTAGGGTTAGGCTTAGGGTTAGGCTTAGGGTACGGATTAGGGTACGGGTTCGGGGAGGGCTTCGGGTACGGCGTAGGGTATGGGTTAGGGTTAGGGTTAGGGTTAGTGTTAGGGTTAGGGCTCGGTTTAGGGTACGGGTTAGGATTAGGGTACGTGTTAGGGTTAGGGTAGGGGTTAGGGTTAGGGTACACGTTAGGGTTAGGGTAGTGATTAAACCTATCCCACTCTCTAGATACCCCTTAGCACATAAAGGAATATTATTTGGGGGTCCAGCCATGGAGAAGAGTTTAGACACTAGGATTAGATAAGGAACACACCCATTATAAAGAAATCACATTAGGATAATCTTTTTAAGCTGTTCCTTAAAACACTAGTGCTTAGGAAATCTATTGGAGGCAGAAGCAGTCAAGGGTAGCCTAGGGTTAGGTTTAGGCTTAGGGTTAGGCTTAGGGTACGGCTTAGGGTACGGGTTCGGGGAGGGCTTCGGGTACGGCGTAGGGTATGGGTTAGGGTTAGGGTTTGGGTTAGTGTTAGGGTTAGGGCTCGGTTTAGGGTACGGGTTAGGATTAGGGTACGTGTTAGGGTTAGGGTAGGGGTTAGGGTTAGGGTACGCGTTAGGGTTAGGGTAGTTATTAAACCTATCCCACTCTGTAGATACCCCTTAGCACGTAAAGGAATATTATTTGGGGGTCCAGCCATGGAGAAGAGTTTAGACACTAGGATAAGATAAGGAACACACCCATTATAAAGAAATCACATTAGGATTCTCTTTTTAAGCTGTTCCTTAAAACACTAGTGCTTAGGAAATCTATTGGAGGCAGAAGCAGTCAAGGGTAGCCTAGGGTTAGGGTTAGGCTCAGGGTTAGGCTTAGGGTACAGCTTAGGGTACGGGTTCGGGGAGGGCTTCGGGTACGGCGTAGGGTATGGGTTAGGGTTAGGGTTAGGGTTAGTGTTAGGGTTAGGGCTCGGTTTAGGGTACGGGTTAGGATTAGGGTACGTGTTAGGGTTAGGGTAGGGGTTAGGGTTAGGGTACACGTTAGGGTTAGGGTAGTGATTAAACCTGTCCCACTCTCTAGATACCCCTTAGCACATAAAGGAATATTATTTGGGGGTCCAGCCATGGAGAAGAGTTTAGACACTAGGATTAGATAAGGAACACACCCATTATAAAGAAATCACATTAGGATTCTCTTTTTAAGCTGTTCCTTAAAACACTAGTGCTTAGGAAATCTATTGGAGGCAGAAGCAGTCAAGGGTAGCCTAGGGTTAGGGTTAGGCTTAGGGTTAGGCTTAGGGTACGGCTTAGGGTACGGGTTCGGGGAGGGCTTCGGGTACGGTTAGGGTATGGGTTAGGGTTAGAGTTAGGGTTAGTGTTAGGGTTAGGGCTCGGTTTAGGGTACGGGTTAGGATTAGGGTACGTGTTAGGGTTAGGGTAGGGGTTAGCGTTAGGGTACGCGTTAGGGTTAGGGTAGTTATTAAACCTATCCCACTCTCTAGTTACCCCTTAGCACGTAAAGGAATATTATTTGGGGGTCCAGCCATGGAGAAGAGTTTAGACACTAGTATAAGATAAGGAACACACCCATTATAAAGAAATCACATTAGGATTCTCTTTTTAAGCTGTTCCTTAAAACACTAGTGCTTATGAAATCTATTGGAGGCAGAAGCAGTCAAGGGTAGCCTAGGGTTAGGGTTAGGCTTAGGGTTAGGCTTAGGGTACGGCTTAGGGTACGGGTTCGGGGAGGGCTTCGGGTACGGCGTAGGGTATGGGTTAGGGTTAGGCTTAGGGTTAGTGTTAGGGTTAGGGCTCGGTTTAGGGTACGGGTTAGGATTAGGGTACGTGTTAGGGTTAGGGTAGGGGTTAGGGTTAGGGTACACGTTAGGGTTAAGGTAGTGATTAAACCTATCCCACTCTCTAGATACCCCTTAGCACATAAAGGAATATTATTTGGGGGTCCAGCCATCGAGAAGAGTTTAGACACTAGGATTAGATATGGAACACACCCATTATAAAGAAATCACATTAGGATTCTCTTTTTAAGCTGTTCCTTAAAACACTAGTGCTTAGGAAATCTATTGGAGGCAGAAGCAGTCAAGGGTAGCCTAGGGTTAGGGTTAGGCTTAGGGTTAGGCTTAGGGTACGGCTTAGGGTACGGCGTAGGGTATGGGTTAGGGTTAGGGTTAGGGTTAGTGTTAGGGTTAGGGCTCGGTTTAGGGTACGGGTTAGGATTAGGGTACGTGTTAGGGTTAGGGTAGGGGTTAGCGTTAGGGTACGCTTAGGGTTAGGGTAGTTATTAAACCTATCCCACTCTCTAGTTACCCCTTAGCACGTAAAGGAATATTATTTGGGGGTCCAGCCATGGAGAAGAGTTTAGACACTAGGATAAGATAAGGAACACACCCATTATAAAGAAATCACATTAGGATTCTCTTTTTAAGCTGTTCCTTAAAACACTAGTGCTTAGGAAATCTATTGGAGGCAGAAGCAGTCCAGGGTAGCCTAGGGTTAGGGTTAGGCTTAGGGTTAGGCTTAGGGTACGGCTTAGGGTACGGGTTCGGGGAGGGCTTCGGGTACGGCGTAGGGCATGGGTTAGGGTTAGGGTTAGGGTTAGTGTTAGGGTTAGGACGCGGTTTAGGGTACGGGTTAGGATTAGGGTACGTGTTAGGGTTAGGGTAGGGGTTAGGGTTATGGTACGCGTTAGGGTTAGGGTAGTTATTAAACCTATCCCACTCTCTAGTTACCCCTTAGCACGTAAAGGAATATTATTTGGGGGTCCAGCCATGGAGAAGAGTTTAGACACTAGGATAAGATAAGGAACACACCCATTATAAAGAAATCACATTAGGATTCTCTTTTTAAGCTGTTCCTTAAAACACTAGTGCTTAGGAAATCTATTGGAGGCAGAAGCAGTCAAGGGTAGCCTAGGGTTAGGGTTAGGCTCAGGGTTAGGCTTAGGGTACAGCTTAGGGTACGGGTTCGGGGAGGGCTTCGGGTACGGCATAGGGTATGGGTTAGGGTTAGGGTTAGGGTTAGTGTTAGGGTTAGGGCTCGGTTTAGGGTACGGGTTAGGATTAGGGTACGTGTTAGGGTTAGGGTAGGGGTTAGGGTTAGGGTACACGTTAGGGTTAGGGTAGTGATTAAACCTATCCCACTCTCTAGATACCCCTTAGCACATAAAGGAATATTATTTGGGGGTCCAGCCATGGAGAAGAGTTTAGACACTAGGATTAGATAAGGAACACACCCATTATAAAGAAATCACATTAGGATTCTCTTTTTAAGCTGTTCCTTAAAACACTAGTGCTTAGGAAATCTATTGGAGGCAGAAGCAGTCAAGGGTAGCCTAGGGTTAGGGTTAGGCTTAGGGTTAGGCTTAGGGTACGGCTTAGGGTACGTATTCGGGGAGGGCTTCGGGTATTGCGTAGGGTATGGGTTAGGGTTAGAGTTAGGGTTAGTGTTAGGGTTAGGGCTCGGTTTCGGGTACGGGTTAGGATTAGGGTACGTGTTAGGGTTAGGGTAGGGGTTAGGGTTAGGGTACGCGTTACGGTTAGGGTAGTTATTAAACCTATCCCACTCTCTAGATACCCCTTAGCACGTAAAGGAATATTATTTGGGGGTCCAGCCATGGAGAAGAGTTTAGACACTAGGATAAGATAAGGAACACCCACATTATAAAGAAATCACATTAGGATTCTCTTTTTAAGCTGTTCCTTAAAACACTAGTGCTTAGGAAATCTATTGGAGGCAGAAGCAGTCAAGGGTAGCCTAGGGTTAGGGTTAGGCTTAGGGTTAGGCTTAGGGTACGGCTTTGGGTACGGGTTCGGGGAGGGCTTCGGGTACGGTGTAGGGTATGGGTTAGGGTTAGGGTTAGGGTTAGTGTTAGGGTTAGGGCTCGGTTTAGGTTACGGGATAGGATTAGGGTACGTGTTAGGGTTAGGGTAGGGGTTAGCGTTAGGGTACGCGTTAGGGTTAGGTTAGTTATTAAACCTATCCCACTCTCTAGTTACCCCTTAGCACGTAAAGGAATATTATTTGGGGGTCCAGCCATGGAGAAGAGTTTAGACACTAGGATAAGATAAGGAACACACCCATTATAAAGAAATCACATTAGGATTCTCTTTTTAAGCTGTTCCTTAAAACACTAGTGCTTAGGAAATCTATTGGAGGCAGAAGCAGTCAAGGGTAGCCTAGGGTTAGGGTTAGGCTTAGGGTTAGGCTTAGGGTACGGCTTAGGGTACGGGTTCGGGGAGGGCTTCGGGTACGGCGTAGGGTATGGGTTAGGGTTAGGCTTAGGATTAGTGTTAGGGTTAGGGCTCGGTTTAGGGTACGGGTTAGGATTAGGGTACGTGTTAGGGTTAGGGTAGGGGTTAGGGTTAGGGTACACGTTAGGGTTAGGGTAGTGATTAAACCTATCCCACTCTGTAGATACCCCTTAGCACATAAAGGAATATTATTTGGTGTCCAGCCATGGAGAAGAGTTTAGACACTAGGATTAGGTATGGAACACACCCATTATAAAGAAATCACATTAGGATTCTCTTTTTAAGCTGTTCCTTAAAACACTAGTGCTTAGGAAATCTATTGGAGGCAGAAGCAGTCAAGGGTAGCCTAGGGTTAGGGTTAGGCTTAGGGTTAGGCTTAGGGTACCGCTTAGGGTACGGGTTCGGGGAGGGCTTCGGGTACGGCGTAGGGTATGGGTTAGGGTTAGGGTTAGGGTTAGTGTTAGGGTTAGGGGTCGGTTTAGGGTACGGGTTAGGATTAGGGTACGTGTTAGGGTTAGGGTAGGGGTTAGGGTTAGGGTACGCGTTACGGTTAGGGTAGTTATTAAACCTGTCCCACTCTCTAGATACCCCTTAGCACGGAAAGGAATATTATTTGGGGGTCCAGCCATGGAGAAGAGTTTAGACACTAGGATAAGATAAGGAACACACCCATTATAAAGAAATCACATTAGGATAATCTTTTTAAGCTGTTCCTTAAAACACTATAGCTTAGGAAATCTATTGGAGGCAGAAGCAGTCAAGGGTAGCCTAGGGTTAGGTTTAGGCTTAGGGTTAGGCTTAGGGTACGGGTTCGGGGAGGGCTTCGGGTACGGCGTAGGGTATGGGTTAGGGTTAGGGTTAGGGTTAGTGTTAGGGTTAGGGCTCGGTTTAGGGTACGGGTTAGGATTAGGGTACGTGTTAGGGTTAGGGTAGGGGTTAGCGTTAGGGTACGCGTTAGGGTTAGGGTAGTTATTAAACCTATCCCACTCTCTAGTTACCCCTTAGCACGTAAAGGAATATTATTTGGGGGTCCAGCCATGGAGAAGAGTTTAGACACTAGGATAAGATAAGGAACACACCCATTATAAAGAAATCACATTGGGATTCTCTTTTTAAGCTGTTCCTTAAAACACTAGTGCTTAGGAAATCTATTGGAGGCAGAAGCAGTCAAGGGTAGCCCAGGGTTAGGGTTAGGCTTAGGGTTAGGCTTAGGGTACGGCTTAGGGTACGGGTTCGGGGAGGGCTTCGGGTACGGCGTAGGGTATGGGTTAGGGTTAGGGTTAGGGTTAGTGTTAGGGTTAGGGCTCGGTTTAGGGTATGGGTTAGGATTAGGGTACGTGTTAGGGTTAGGGTACGGGTTAGGGTTAGGGTACGCGTTAGGGTTAGGGTAGTTATTAAACCTATCCCAATCTCTAGATACCCCTTAGCACGTAAAGGAATATTATTTGGGGGTCCAGCCATGGAGAAGAGTTTAGACACTAAGATAATATAAGGAACACACACATTATAAAGAAATCACATTAGGATTCTCTTTTTAAGCTGTTCCTTAAAACACTAGTGCTTAGGAAATCTATTGGAGGCAGAAGCAGTCAAGGGTAGCCCAGGGTTAGGGTTAGGCTTAGGGTACGGCTTAGGGTACCGGTTCGGGGAGGGCTTCGGGTACGGCGTAGGGTATGGGTTAGGGTTAGGGTTAGGGTTAGTGTTAGGGTTAGGGCTCGGTTTAGGGTACGGGTTAGGATTAGGGTACGTGTTAGAGTTAGGGTAGGGGTTAGGGTTAGGGTACACGTTAGGGTTAGGGTAGTGATTAAACCTATCCCACTCTCTAGATACCCCTTAGCACGAAAAGGAATATTATTTGGGGGTCCAGCCATGGAGAAGAGTTTAGACACTAAGATAATATAAGGAACACACACATTATAAAGAAATCACATTAGGATTCTCTTTTTAAGCTGTTCCTTAAAACACTAGTGCTTAGGAAATCTATTGGAGGCAGAAGCAGTCAAGGGTAGCCTAGGGTTAGGGTTAGGCTTAGGGTTAGGCTTAGGGTACGGCTTAGGTTACGGGTTCGGGGAGGGCTTCGGGTACGGCGTAGGGTATGGGTTAGGGTTAGGGTTAGGGTTAGTGTTAGGGTTAGGGCTCGGTTTAGGGTACGGGTTAGGATTAGGGTACGTGTTAGGGTTAGGGTAGGGGTTAGCGTTAGGGTACGCGTTAGGGTTAACGTAGTTATTAAATCTATCTCACTCTCTAGTTACCCCTTAGCACGTAAAGGAATATTATTTGGGGGTCCCGCCATGGAGAAGAGTTTAGACACTAGGATAAGATAAGGAACAAACCCATTATAAAGAAATCACATTAGGATTCTCTTTTTAAGCTGTTCCTTAAAACACTAGTGCTTAGGAAATCTATTGGAGGCAGAAGCAGTCAAGGGTAGCCTAGTGTTAGGGTTAGGCTTAGGGTTAGGCTTAGGGTACGGATTAGGGTACGGGTTCGGGGAGGGCTTCTGGTACGGCGTAGGGTATGGGTTAGGGTTAGGGTTAGGGTTAGTGTTAGGGTTAGGGCTCGGTTTAGGGTACGGGTTAGGATTAGGGTACGTGTTAGGGTTAGGGTAGGGGTTAGGGTTAGGGTACACGTTAGGGTTAGGGTAGTGATTAAACCTATCCCACTCTCTAGATACCCCTTAGCACATAAAGGAATATTATTTGGGGGTCCAGCCATGGAGAAGAGTTTAGACACTAGGATTAGATAAGGAACACACCCATTATAAAGAAATCACATTAGGATAATCTTTTTAAGCTGTTCCTTAAAACACTAGTGCTTAGGAAATCTATTGGAGGCAGAAGCAGTCAAGGGTAGCCTAGGGTTAGGTTTAGGCTTAGGGTTAGGCTTAGGGTACGGCTTAGGGTACGGGTTCGGGGAGGGCTTCGGGTACGGCGTAGGGTATGGGTTAGGGTTAGGGTTTGGGTTAGTGTTAGGGTTAGGGCTCGGTTTAGGGTACGGGTTAGGATTAGGGTACGTGTTAGGGTTAGGGTAGGGGTTAGGGTTAGGGTACGCGTTAGGGTTAGGGTAGTTATTAAACCTATCCCACTCTGTAGATACCCCTTAGCACGTAAAGGAATATTATTTGGGGGTCCAGCCATGGAGAAGAGTTTAGACACTAGGATAAGATAAGGAACACACCCATTATAAAGAAATCACATTAGGATTCTCTTTTTAAGCTGTTCCTTAAAACACTAGTGCTTAGGAAATCTATTGGAGGCAGAAGCAGTCAAGGGTAGCCTAGGGTTAGGGTTAGGCTTAGGGTTAGGCTTAGGGTAAGGCTTAGGTTACGGGTTCGGGGAGGGCTTCGGGTACGGCGTAGGGTATGGGTTAGGGTTAGGGTTAGGGTTAGTGTTAGGGTTAGGGCTCGGTTTAGGGTACGGGTTAGGATTAGGGTACGTGTTAGGGTTAGGGTAGGGGTTAGCGTTAGGGTACGCGTTAGGGTTAACGTAGTTATTAAATCTATCTCACTCTCTAGTTACCCCTTAGCACGTAAAGGAATATTATTTGGGGGTCCCGCCATGGAGAAGAGTTTAGACACTAGGATAAGATAAGGAACAAACCCATTATAAAGAAATCACATTAGGATTCTCTTTTTAAGCTGTTCCTTAAAACACTAGTGCCTTGGAAATCTATTGGAGGCAGAAGCAGTCAAGGGTAGCCTAGTGTTAGGGTTAGGCTTAGGGTTAGGCTTAGGGTACGGATTAGGGTACGGGTTCGGGGAGGGCTTCGGGTACGGCGTAGGGTATGGGTTAGGGTTAGGGTTAGTGTTAGGGTTAGGGCTCGGTTTAGGGTACGGGTTAGGATTAGGGTACGTGTTAGGGTTAGGGTAGGGGTTAGGGTTAGGGTACGCGTTAGGGTTAGGGTAGTTATTAAACCTATCCCACTCTGTAGATACCCCTTAGCACGTAAAGGAATATTATTTGGGGGTCCAGCCATGGAGAAGAGTTTAGACACTAGGATAAGATAAGGAACACACCCATTATAAAGAAATCACATTAGGATTCTCTTTTTAAGCTGTTCCTTAAAACACTAGTGCTTAGGAAATCTATTGGAGGCAGAAGCAGTCAAGGGTAGACTAGGGTTAGGGTTAGGCTTAGGGTTAGGCTTAGGGTACGGCTTAGGGTACGGGTTCGGGGAGGGCTTCGGGTACGGCATAGGGTATGGGTTAGGGTTAGGGTTAGGGTTAGTGTTAGGGTTAGGGCTCGGTTTAGGGTACGTGTTAGGGTTAGGGTAGGGGTTAGGGTTAGGGTACGTGTTACGGTTAGGGTAGTTATTAAACCTGTCCCACTCTCTAGATACCCCTTAGCACGGAAAGGAATATTATTTGGGGGTCCAGCCATGGAGAAGAGTTTAGACACTAGGATAAGATAAGGAACACACCCATTATAAAGAAATCACATTAGGATAATCTTTTTAAGCTGTTCCTTAAAACACTAGTGCTTAGGAAATCTATTGGAGGCAGAAGCAGACAAGGGTAGCCTAGGGTTAGGTTTAGGCTTAGGGTTAGGCTTAGGGTACGGCTTAGGGTACGGGATCGGGGAGGGCTTCGGGTACTGCGTTCGGTATGGGTTAGGGTTAGGGTTAGGGTTAGTGTTAGGGTTAGGGCTCGGTTTAGGGTACGGGTTAGGATTAGGGTACGTGATAGGGTTAGGGTAGGGGTTAGGGTTAGGGTACGCGTTACGGTTAGGGTAGTGATTAAACCTATCCCACTCTCTAGATACCCCTTAGCACGTAAAGGAATATTATTTTGGGGTCCAGCCATGGAGAAGAGTTTAGACACTAAGATAATATAAGGAACACACACATTATAAAGAAATCACATTAGGATTCTCTTTTTAAGCTGTTCCTTAAAACACTAGTGCTTAGGAAATCTATTGGAGGCAGAAGCAGTCAAGGGTAGCCTAGGGTTAGGGTTAGGCTTAGGGTTAGGCTTAGGGTACGGCGTAGGGTACGGGTTCGTGGAGGGCTTCGGGTACGGCGTAGGGTATGGGTTAGGGTTAGGGTTAGGGTTAGTGTTAGGGTTAGGACTCGGTTTAGGGTACGGGTTAGGATTAGGGTACGTGTTAGGGTTAGGGTAGGGGTTAGGGTTATGGTACGCGTTAGGGTTAGGGTAGTTATTAAACCTATCCCACTCTCTAGTTACCCCTTAGCACGTAAAGGAATATTATTTGGGGGTCCAGCCATGGAGAAGAGTTTAGACACTAGGATAAGATAAGGAACACAACCATTATAAAGAAATCACATTAGGATTCTCTTTTTAAGCTGTTCCTTAAAACACTAGTGCTTAGGAAATCTATTGGAGGCAAAAGCAGTCAAGGGTAGCCTAGGGTTAGGGTTAGGCTCAGGGTTAGGCTTAGGGTACAGCTTAGGGTACGGGTTCGGGGAGGGCTTCGGGTACGGCGTAGGGTATGGGTAAGGGTTAGGGTTAGGGTTAGTGTTAGGGTTAGGGCTCGGTTTAGGGTACGGGTTAGGATTAGGGTACGTGTTAGGGTTAGGGTAGGGGTTAGGGTTAGGGTACACGTTAGGGTTAGGGTAGTGATTAAACCTGTCCCACTCTCTAGATACCCCTTAGCACATAAAGGAATATTATTTGGGGGCCCAGCCATGGAGAAGAGTTTAGACACTAGGATTAGATAAGGAACACACCCATTATAAAGAAATCACATTAGGATTCTCTTTTTAAGCTGTTCCTTAAAACACTAGTGCTTAGGAAATCTATTGGAGGCAGAAGCAGTCAAGGGTAGCCTAGGGTTAGGGTTAGGCTTAGGGTTAGGCTTAGGGTACGGCTTAGGGTACGGGTTCGGGGAGGGCTTCGGGTACGGTTAGGGTATGGGTTAGGGTTAGAGTTAGGGTTAGTGTTAGGGTTAGGGCTCGGTTTAGGGTACGGGTTAGGATTAGGGTACGTGTTAGGGTTAGGGTAGGGGTTAGCGTTAGGGTACGCGTTAGGGTTAGGGTAGTTATTAAACCTATCCCACTCTCTAGTTACCCCTTAGCACGTAAAGGAATATTATTTGGGGGTCCAGCCATGGAGAAGAGTTTAGACACTAGGATAAGATAAGGAACACACCCATTATAAAGAAATCACATTAGGATTCTCTTTTTAAGCTGTTCCTTAAAACACTAGTGCTTATGAAATCTATTGGAGGCAGAAGCAGTCAAGGGTAGCCTAGGGTTAGGGTTAGGCTTAGGGTTAGGCTTAGGGTACGGCTTAGGGTACGGGTTCGGGGAGGGCTTCGGGTACGGCGTAGGGTATGGGTTAGGGTTAGGCTTAGGGTTAGTGTTAGGGTTAGGGCTCGGTTTAGGGTACGGGTTAGGATTAGGGTACGTGTTAGGGTTAGGGTAGGGGTTAGGGTTAGGGTACACGTTAGGGTTAAGGTAGTGATTAAACCTATCCCACTCTCTAGATACCCCTTAGCACATAAAGGAATATTATTTGGGGGTCCAGCCATCGAGAAGAGTTTAGACACTAGGATTAGATATGGAACACACCCATTATAAAGAAATCACATTAGAATTCTCTTTTTAAGCTGTTCCTTAAAACACTAGTGCTTAGGAAATCTATTGGAGGCAGAAGCAGTCAAGGGTAGCCTAGGGTTAGGGTTAGGCTTAGGGTTAGGCTTAGGGTACGGCTTAGGGTACGGGTTCGGGGAGGGCTTCGGGTACGGCGTAGGGTATGGGTTAGGGTTAGGGTTAAGGTTAGTGTTAGGGTTAGGGCTCGGTTTAGGGTACGGGTTAGGATTAGGGTACGTGTTAGGGTTAGGGTAGGGGTTAGCGTTAGGGTACGCGTTAGGGTTAGGGTAGTTATTAAACCTATCCCACTCTCTAGTTACCCCTTAGCACGTAAAGGAATATTATTTGGGGGTCCAGCCATGGAGAAGAGTTTAGACACTAGGATAAGATAAGGAACACACCCATTATAAAGAAATCACATTAGGATTCTCTTTTTAAGCTGTTCCTTAAAACACTAGTGCTTAGGAAATCTATTGGAGGCAGAAGCAGTCCAGGGTAGCCTAGGGTTAGGGTTAGGCTTAGGGTTAGGCTTAGGGTACGGCTTAGGGTACGGGTTCGGGGAGGGCTTCGGGTACGGCGTAGGGCATGGGTTAGGGTTAGGGTTAGGGTTAGTGTTAGGGTTAGGACGCGGTTTAGGGTACAGGTTAGGATTAGGGTACGTGTTAGGGTTAGGGTAGGGGTTAGGGTTATGGTACGCGTTAGGGTTAGGGTAGTTATTAAACCTATCCCACTCTCTAGTTACCCCTTAGCACGTAAAGGAATATTATTTGGGGGTCCAGCCATGGAGAAGAGTTTAGACACTAGGATAAGATAAGGAACACACCCATTATAAAGAAATCACATTAGGATTCTCTTTTTAAGCTGTTCCTTAAAACACTAGTGCTTAGGAAATCTATTGGAGGCAGAAGCAGTCAAGGGTAGCCTAGGGTTAGGGTTAGGCTCAGGGTTAGGCTTAGGGTACAGCTTAGGGTACGGGTTCGGGGAGGGCTTCGGGTACGGCATAGGGTATGGGTTAGGGTTAGGGTTAGGGTTAGTGTTAGGGTTAGGGCTCGGTTTAGGGTACGGGTTAGGATTAGGGTACGTGTTAGGGTTAGGGTAGGGGTTAGGGTTAGGGTACACGTTAGGGTTAGGGTAGTGATTAAACCTATCCCACTCTCTAGATACCCCTTAGCACATAAAGGAATATTATTTGGGGGTCCAGCCATGGAGAAGAGTTTAGACACTAGGATTAGATAAGGAACACACCCATTATAAAGAAATCACATTAGGATTCTCTTTTTAAGCTGTTCCTTAAAACACTAGTGCTTAGGAAATCTATTGGAGGCAGAAGCAGTCAAGGGTAGCCTAGGGTTAGGGTTAGGCTTAGGGTTAGGCTTAGGGTACGGCTTAGGGTACGTATTCGGGGAGGGCTTCGGGTATTGCGTAGGGTATGGGTTAGGGTTAGAGTTAGGGTTAGTGTTAGGGTTAGGGCTCGGTTTAGGGTACGGGTTAGGATTAGGGTACGTGTTAGGGTTAGGGTAGGGGTTAGGGTTAGGGTACGCGTTACGGTTAGGGTAGTTATTAAACCTATCCCACTCTCTAGATACCCCTTAGCACGTAAAGGAATATTATTTGGGGGTCCAGCCATGGAGAAGAGTTTAGACACTAGGATAAGATAAGGAACACCCACATTATAAAGAAATCACATTAGGATTCTCTTTTTAAGCTGTTCCTTAAAACACTAGTGCTTAGGAAATCTATTGGAGGCAGAAGCAGTCAAGGGTAGCCTAGGGTTAGGGTTAGGCTTAGGGTTAGGCTTAGGGTACGGCTTAGGTTACGGGTTCGGGGAGGGCTTCGGGTACGGCGTAGGGTATGGGTTAGGGTTAGGGTTAGGGTTAGTGTTAGGGTTAGGGCTCGGTTTAGGGTACGGGTTAGGATTAGGGTACGTGTTAGGGTTAGGGTAGGGGTTAGCGTTAGGGTACGCGTTAGGGTTAACGTAGTTATTAAATCTATCTCACTCTCTAGTTACCCCTTAGCACGTAAAGGAATATTATTTGGGGGTCCCGCCATGGAGAAGAGTTTAGACACTAGGATAAGATAAGGAACAAACCCATTATAAAGAAATCACATTAGGATTCTCTTTTTAAGCTGTTCCTTAAAACACTAGTGCCTTGGAAATCTATTGGAGGCAGAAGCAGTCAAGGGTAGCCTAGTGTTAGGGTTAGGCTTAGGGTTAGGCTTAGGGTACGGATTAGGGTACGGGTTCGGGGAGGGCTTCGGGTACGGCGTAGGGTATGGGTTAGGGTTAGGGTTAGTGTTAGGGTTAGGGCTCGGTTTAGGGTACGGGTTAGGATTAGGGTACGTGTTAGGGTTAGGGTAGGGGTTAGGGTTAGGGTACGCGTTAGGGTTAGGGTAGTTATTAAACCTATCCCACTCTGTAGATACCCCTTAGCACGTAAAGGAATATTATTTGGGGGTCCAGCCATGGAGAAGAGTTTAGACACTAGGATAAGATAAGGAACACACCCATTATAAAGAAATCACATTAGGATTCTCTTTTTAAGCTGTTCCTTAAAACACTAGTGCTTAGGAAATCTATTGGAGGCAGAAGCAGTCAAGGGTAGACTAGGGTTAGGGTTAGGCTTAGGGTTAGGCTTAGGGTACGGCTTAGGGTACGGGTTCGGGGAGGGCTTCGGGTACGGCATAGGGTATGGGTTAGGGTTAGGGTTAGGGTTAGTGTTAGGGTTAGGGCTCGGTTTAGGGTACGTGTTAGGGTTAGGGTAGGGGTTAGGGTTAGGGTACGTGTTACGGTTAGGGTAGTTATTAAACCTGTCCCACTCTCTAGATACCCCTTAGCACGGAAAGGAATATTATTTGGGGGTCCAGCCATGGAGAAGAGTTTAGACACTAGGATAAGATAAGGAACACACCCATTATAAAGAAATCACATTAGGATAATCTTTTTAAGCTGTTCCTTAAAACACTAGTGCTTAGGAAATCTATTGGAGGCAGAAGCAGACAAGGGTAGCCTAGGGTTAGGTTTAGGCTTAGGGTTAGGCTTAGGGTACGGCTTAGGGTACGGGATCGGGGAGGGCTTCGGGTACTGCGTTCGGTATGGGTTAGGGTTAGGGTTAGGGTTAGTGTTAGGGTTAGGGCTCGGTTTAGGGTACGGGTTAGGATTAGGGTACGTGATAGGGTTAGGGTAGGGGTTAGGGTTAGGGTACGCGTTACGGTTAGGGTAGTGATTAAACCTATCCCACTCTCTAGATACCCCTTAGCACGTAAAGGAATATTATTTTGGGGTCCAGCCATGGAGAAGAGTTTAGACACTAAGATAATATAAGGAACACACACATTATAAAGAAATCACATTAGGATTCTCTTTTTAAGCTGTTCCTTAAAACACTAGTGCTTAGGAAATCTATTGGAGGCAGAAGCAGTCAAGGGTAGCCTAGGGTTAGGGTTAGGCTTAGGGTTAGGCTTAGGGTACGGCGTAGGGTACGGGTTCGTGGAGGGCTTCGGGTACGGCGTAGGGTATGGGTTAGGGTTAGGGTTAGGGTTAGTGTTAGGGTTAGGACTCGGTTTAGGGTACGGGTTAGGATTAGGGTACGTGTTAGGGTTAGGGTAGGGGTTAGGGTTATGGTACGCGTTAGGGTTAGGGTAGTTATTAAACCTATCCCACTCTCTAGTTACCCCTTAGCACGTAAAGGAATATTATTTGGGGGTCCAGCCATGGAGAAGAGTTTAGACACTAGGATAAGATAAGGAACACAACCATTATAAAGAAATCACATTAGGATTCTCTTTTTAAGCTGTTCCTTAAAACACTAGTGCTTAGGAAATCTATTGGAGGCAAAAGCAGTCAAGGGTAGCCTAGGGTTAGGGTTAGGCTCAGGGTTAGGCTTAGGGTACAGCTTAGGGTACGGGTTCGGGGAGGGCTTCGGGTACGGCGTAGGGTATGGGTAAGGGTTAGGGTTAGGGTTAGTGTTAGGGTTAGGGCTCGGTTTAGGGTACGGGTTAGGATTAGGGTACGTGTTAGGGTTAGGGTAGGGGTTAGGGTTAGGGTACACGTTAGGGTTAGGGTAGTGATTAAACCTGTCCCACTCTCTAGATACCCCTTAGCACATAAAGGAATATTATTTGGGGGCCCAGCCATGGAGAAGAGTTTAGACACTAGGATTAGATAAGGAACACACCCATTATAAAGAAATCACATTAGGATTCTCTTTTTAAGCTGTTCCTTAAAACACTAGTGCTTAGGAAATCTATTGGAGGCAGAAGCAGTCAAGGGTAGCCTAGGGTTAGGGTTAGGCTTAGGGTTAGGCTTAGGGTACGGCTTAGGGTACGGGTTCGGGGAGGGCTTCGGGTACGGTTAGGGTATGGGTTAGGGTTAGAGTTAGGGTTAGTGTTAGGGTTAGGGCTCGGTTTAGGGTACGGGTTAGGATTAGGGTACGTGTTAGGGTTAGGGTAGGGGTTAGCGTTAGGGTACGCGTTAGGGTTAGGGTAGTTATTAAACCTATCCCACTCTCTAGTTACCCCTTAGCACGTAAAGGAATATTATTTGGGGGTCCAGCCATGGAGAAGAGTTTAGACACTAGGATAAGATAAGGAACACACCCATTATAAAGAAATCACATTAGGATTCTCTTTTTAAGCTGTTCCTTAAAACACTAGTGCTTATGAAATCTATTGGAGGCAGAAGCAGTCAAGGGTAGCCTAGGGTTAGGGTTAGGCTTAGGGTTAGGCTTAGGGTACGGCTTAGGGTACGGGTTCGGGGAGGGCTTCGGGTACGGCGTAGGGTATGGGTTAGGGTTAGGCTTAGGGTTAGTGTTAGGGTTAGGGCTCGGTTTAGGGTACGGGTTAGGATTAGGGTACGTGTTAGGGTTAGGGTAGGGGTTAGGGTTAGGGTACACGTTAGGGTTAAGGTAGTGATTAAACCTATCCCACTCTCTAGATACCCCTTAGCACATAAAGGAATATTATTTGGGGGTCCAGCCATCGAGAAGAGTTTAGACACTAGGATTAGATATGGAACACACCCATTATAAAGAAATCACATTAGAATTCTCTTTTTAAGCTGTTCCTTAAAACACTAGTGCTTAGGAAATCTATTGGAGGCAGAAGCAGTCAAGGGTAGCCTAGGGTTAGGGTTAGGCTTAGGGTTAGGCTTAGGGTACGGCTTAGGGTACGGGTTCGGGGAGGGCTTCGGGTACGGCGTAGGGTATGGGTTAGGGTTAGGGTTAAGGTTAGTGTTAGGGTTAGGGCTCGGTTTAGGGTACGGGTTAGGATTAGGGTACGTGTTAGGGTTAGGGTAGGGGTTAGCGTTAGGGTACGCGTTAGGGTTAGGGTAGTTATTAAACCTATCCCACTCTCTAGTTACCCCTTAGCACGTAAAGGAATATTATTTGGGGGTCCAGCCATGGAGAAGAGTTTAGACACTAGGATAAGATAAGGAACACACCCATTATAAAGAAATCACATTAGGATTCTCTTTTTAAGCTGTTCCTTAAAACACTAGTGCTTAGGAAATCTATTGGAGGCAGAAGCAGTCCAGGGTAGCCTAGGGTTAGGGTTAGGCTTAGGGTTAGGCTTAGGGTACGGCTTAGGGTACGGGTTCGGGGAGGGCTTCGGGTACGGCGTAGGGCATGGGTTAGGGTTAGGGTTAGGGTTAGTGTTAGGGTTAGGACGCGGTTTAGGGTACAGGTTAGGATTAGGGTACGTGTTAGGGTTAGGGTAGGGGTTAGGGTTATGGTACGCGTTAGGGTTAGGGTAGTTATTAAACCTATCCCACTCTCTAGTTACCCCTTAGCACGTAAAGGAATATTATTTGGGGGTCCAGCCATGGAGAAGAGTTTAGACACTAGGATAAGATAAGGAACACACCCATTATAAAGAAATCACATTAGGATTCTCTTTTTAAGCTGTTCCTTAAAACACTAGTGCTTAGGAAATCTATTGGAGGCAGAAGCAGTCAAGGGTAGCCTAGGGTTAGGGTTAGGCTCAGGGTTAGGCTTAGGGTACAGCTTAGGGTACGGGTTCGGGGAGGGCTTCGGGTACGGCATAGGGTATGGGTTAGGGTTAGGGTTAGGGTTAGTGTTAGGGTTAGGGCTCGGTTTAGGGTACGGGTTAGGATTAGGGTACGTGTTAGGGTTAGGGTAGGGGTTAGGGTTAGGGTACACGTTAGGGTTAGGGTAGTGATTAAACCTATCCCACTCTCTAGATACCCCTTAGCACATAAAGGAATATTATTTGGGGGTCCAGCCATGGAGAAGAGTTTAGACACTAGGATTAGATAAGGAACACACCCATTATAAAGAAATCACATTAGGATTCTCTTTTTAAGCTGTTCCTTAAAACACTAGTGCTTAGGAAATCTATTGGAGGCAGAAGCAGTCAAGGGTAGCCTAGGGTTAGGGTTAGGCTTAGGGTTAGGCTTAGGGTACGGCTTAGGGTACGTATTCGGGGAGGGCTTCGGGTATTGCGTAGGGTATGGGTTAGGGTTAGAGTTAGGGTTAGTGTTAGGGTTAGGGCTCGGTTTAGGGTACGGGTTAGGATTAGGGTACGTGTTAGGGTTAGGGTAGGGGTTAGGGTTAGGGTACGCGTTACGGTTAGGGTAGTTATTAAACCTATCCCACTCTCTAGATACCCCTTAGCACGTAAAGGAATATTATTTGGGGGTCCAGCCATGGAGAAGAGTTTAGACACTAGGATAAGATAAGGAACACCCACATTATAAAGAAATCACATTAGGATTCTCTTTTTAAGCTGTTCCTTAAAACACTAGTGCTTAGGAAATCTATTGGAGGCAGAAGCAGTCAAGGGTAGCCTAGGGTTAGGGTTAGGCTTAGGGTTAGGCTTAGGGTACGGCTTAGGGTACGGGTTCGGGGAGGGCTTCGGGTACGGTGTAGGGTATGGGTTAGGGTTAGGGTTAGGGTTAGTGTTAGGGTTAGGGCTCGGTTTAGGTTACGGGATAGGATTAGGGTACGTGTTAGGGTTAGGGTAGGGGTTAGCGTTAGGGTACGCGTTAGGGTTAGGTTAGTTATTAAACCTATCCCACTCTCTAGTTACCCCTTAGCACGTAAAGGAATATTATTTGGGGGTCCAGCCATGGAGAAGAGTTTAGACACTAGGATAAGATAAGGAACACACCCATTATAAAGAAATCACATTAGGATTCTCTTTTTAAGCTGTTCCTTAAAACACTAGTGCTTAGGAAATCTATTGGAGGCAGAAGCAGTCAAGGGTAGCCTAGGGTTAGGGTTAGGCTTAGGGTTAGGCTTAGGGTACGGCTTAGGGTACGGGTTCGGGGAGGGCTTCGGGTACGGCGTAGGGTATGGGTTAGGGTTAGGCTTAGGATTAGTGTTAGGGTTAGGGCTCGGTTTAGGGTACGGGTTAGGATTAGGGTACGTGTTAGGGTTAGGGTAGGGGTTAGGGTTAGGGTACACGTTAGGGTTAGGGTAGTGATTAAACCTATCCCACTCTGTAGATACCCCTTAGCACATAAAGGAATATTATTTGGGGGTCCAGCCATGGAGAAGAGTTTAGACACTAGGATTAGATATGGAACACACCCATTATAAAGAAATCACATTAGGATTCTCTTTTTAAGCTGTTCCTTAAAACACTAGTGCTTAGGAAATCTATTGGAGGCAGAAGCAGTCAAGGGTAGCCTAGGGTTAGGGTTAGGCTTAGGGTTAGGCTTAGGGTACCGCTTAGGGTACGGGTTCGGGGAGGGCTTCGGGTACGGCGTAGGGTATGGGTTAGGGTTAGGGTTAGGGTTAGTGTTAGGGTTAGGGCTCGGTTTAGGGTACGGGTTAGGATTAGGGTACGTGTTAGGGTTAGGGTAGGGGTTAGCGTTAGGGTACGCGTTAGGGTTAGGGTAGTTATTAAACCTATCCCACTCTCTAGTTACCCCTTAGCACGTAAAGGAATATTATTTGGGGGTCCAGCCATGGAGAAGAGTTTAGACACTAGGATAAGATAAGGAACACACCCATTATAAAGAAATCACATTAGGATACTCTTTTTAAGCTGTTCCTTAAAACACTAGTGCTTAGGAAATCTATTGGAGGCAGAAGCAGTCCAGGGTAGCCTAGGGTTAGGGTTAGGCTTAGGGTTAGGCTTAGGGTACGGCTTAGGGTACGGGTTCTGAGAGGGTTTCGGGTACGGCGTAGGGTATGGGTTAGGGTTAGGTTTAGGGTTAGTGTTAGGGTTAGGGCTCGGTTTAGGGTACGGGTTAGGATTAGGGTACGTGTTAGGGTTAGGGTAGGGGTTAGGGTTAGGGTACGTGTTACGGTTAGGGTAGTTATTAAACCTGTCCCACTCTCTAGATACCCCTTAGCACGGAAAGGAATATTATTTGGGGGTCCAGCCATGGAGAAGAGTTTAGACACTAGGATTAGATATGGAACACACCCATTATAAAGAAATCACATTAGGATTCTCTTTTTAAGCTGTTCCTTAAAACACTAGTGCTTAGGAAATCTATTGGAGGCAGAAGCAGTCAAGGGTAGCCTAGGGTTAGGGTTAGGCTTAGGGTTAGGCTTAGGGTACCGCTTAGGGTACGGGTTCGGGGAGGGCTTCGGGTACGGCGTAGGGTATGGGTTAGGGTTAGGGTTAGGGTTAGTGTTAGGGTTAGGGCTCGGTTTAGGGTACGGGTTAGGATTAGGGTACGTGTTAGGGTTAGGGTAGGGGTTAGCGTTAGGGTACGCGTTAGGGTTAGGGTAGTTATTAAACCTATCCCACTCTCTAGTTACCCCTTAGCACGTAAAGGAATATTATTTGGGGGTCCAGCCATGGAGAAGAGTTTAGACACTAGGATAAGATAAGGAACACACCCATTATAAAGAAATCACATTAGGATACTCTTTTTAAGCTGTTCCTTAAAACACTAGTGCTTAGGAAATCTATTGGAGGCAGAAGCAGTCCAGGGTAGCCTAGGGTTAGGGTTAGGCTTAGGGTTAGGCTTAGGGTACGGCTTAGGGTACGGGTTCTGAGAGGGTTTCGGGTACGGCGTAGGGTATGGGTTAGGGTTAGGTTTAGGGTTAGTGTTAGGGTTAGGGCTCGGTTTAGGGTACGGGTTAGGATTAGGGTACGTGTTAGGGTTAGGGTAGGGGTTAGTGTTAGGGTACGTGTTACGGTTAGGGTAGTTATTAAACCTGTCCCACTCTCTAGATACCCCTTAGCACGGAAAGGAATATTATTTGGGGGTCCAGCCATGGAGAAGAGTTTCGACACTAGGATAAGATAAGGAACACACCCATTATAAAGAAATCACATTAGGATAATCTTTTTAAGCTGTTCCTTAAAACACTAGTGCTTAGGAAATCTATTGGAGGCAGAAGCAGTCAAGGGTAGCCTAGGGTTAGGTTTAGGCTTAGGGTTAGGCTTAGGGTACGGCTTAGGGTATGGGTTCGGGGAGGGCTTCGGGTACGGCGTAGGGTATGGGTTAGGGTTAGGGTTAGGGTTAGTGTTAGGGTTAGGGCTCGGTTTAGGGTACGGGTTAGGATTAGGGTACGTGTTAGGGTTAGGGTAGGGGTTAGGGTTAGGGTACGCGTTAGGGTTAGGGTAGTTATTAAACCTATCCCACTCTGTAGATACCCCTTAGCACGTAAAGGAATATTATTTGGGGGTCCAGCCATGGAGAAGAGTTTAGACACTAAGATAATATAAGGAACACACATTATAAAGAAATCACATTAGGATTCTCTTTTTAAACTGTTCCTTAAAACACTAGTGCTTAGGAAATCTATTGGAGGAAGAAGCAGTCAAGGGTAGCCTAGGGTTAGGGTTAGGCTTAGGGTTAGGCTTAGGGTACGGCTTAGGGTACGGGTTCGGGGAGGGCTTCGGATACGGCGTAGGGTATGGGTTAGGGTTAGGGTTAGGGTTAGTGTTAGGGTTAGGACGCGGTTTAGGGTACGGGTTAGGATTAGGGTACGTGTTAGGGTTAGGGTAGGGGTTAGGGTTATGGTACGCGTTAGGGTTAGGGTAGTTATTAAACCTATCCCACTCTCTAGTTACCCCTTAGCACGTAAAGGAATATTATTTGGGGGTCCAGCCATGGAGAAGAGTTTAGACACTAGGATAAGATAAGGAACACACCCATTATAAAGAAATCACATTAGGATTCTCTTTTTAAGCTGTTCCTTAAAACACTAGTGCTTAGGAAATCTATTGGAGGCAGAAGCAGTCAAGGGTAGCCTAGGGTTAGGGTTAGGCTCAGGGTTAGGCTTAGGGTACAGCTTAGGGTACGGGTTCGGGGAGGGCTTCGGGTACGGCGTAGGGTATGGGTTAGGGTTAGGTTTAGGGTTAGTGTTAGGGTTAGGGCTCGGTTTAGGGTACGGGTTAGGATTAGGGTACGTGTTAGGGTTAGGGTAGGGGTTAGGGTTAGGGTACACGTTAGGGTTAGGGTAGTGATTAAACCTATCCCACTCTCTAGATACCCCTTAGCACATAAAGGAATATTATTTGGGGGTCCAGCCATGGAGAAGAGTTTAGACACTAGGATTAGATAAGGAACACACCCATTATAAAGAAATCACATTAGGATTCTCTTTTTAAGCTGTTCCTTAAAACACTAGTGCTTAGGAAATCTATTGGAGGCAGAAGCAGTCAAGGGTAGCCTAGGGTTAGGGTTAGGCTTAGGGTTAGGCTTAGGGTACGGCTTAGGGTACGTATTCGGGGAGGGCTTCGGGTATTGCGTAGGGTATGGGTTAGGGTTAGAGTTAGGGTTAGTGTTAGGGTTAGGGCTCGGTTTAGGGTACGGGTTAGGATTAGGGTACGTGTTAGGGTTAGGGTAGGGGTTAGGGTTAGGGTACGCGTTACGGTTAGGGTAGTTATTAAACCTATCCCACTCTCTAGTTACCCCTTAGCACGTAAAGGAATATTATTTGGGGGTCCAGCCATGGAGAAGAGTTTAGACACTAGGATAAGATAAGGAACACACCCATTATAAAGAAATCACATTAGGATTCTCTTTTTAAGCTGTTCCTTAAAACACTAGTGCTTAGGAAATCTATTGGAGGCAGAAGCAGTCCAGGGTAGCCTAGGGTTAGGGTTAGGCTTAGGGTTAGGCTTAGGGTACGGCTTAGGGTACGGGTTCGGGGAGGGCTTCGGGTACGGCGTAGGGCATGGGTTAGGGTTAGGGTTAGGGTTAGTGTTAGGGTTAGGACGCGGTTTAGGGTACGGGTTAGGATTAGGGTACGTGTTAGGGTTAGGGTAGGGGTTAGGGTTATGGTACGCGTTAGGGTTAGGGTAGTTATTAAACCTATCCCACTCTCTAGTTACCCCTTAGCACGTAAAGGAATATTATTTGGGGGTCCAGCCATGGAGAAGAGTTTAGACACTAGGATAAGATAAGGAACACACCCATTATAAAGAAATCACATTAGGATTCTCTTTTTAAGCTGTTCCTTAAAACACTAGTGCTTAGGAAATCTATTGGAGGCAGAAGCAGTCAAGGGTAGCCTAGGGTTAGGGTTAGGCTCAGGGTTAGGCTTAGGGTACAGCTTAGGGTACGGGTTCGGGGAGGGCTTCGGGTACGGCATAGGGTATGGGTTAGGGTTAGGGTTAGGGTTAGTGTTAGGGTTAGGGCTCGGTTTAGGGTACGGGTTAGGATTAGGGTACGTGTTAGTGTTAGGGTAGGGGTTAGGGTTAGGGTACACGTTAGGGTTAGGGTAGTGATTAAACCTATCCCACTCTCTAGATACCCCTTAGCACATAAAGGAATATTATTTGGGGGTCCAGCCATGGAGAAGAGTTTAGACACTAGGATTAGATAAGGAACACACCCATTATAAAGAAATCACATTAGGATTCTCTTTTTAAGCTGTTCCTTAAAACACTAGTGCTTAGGAAATCTATTGGAGGCAGAAGCAGTCAAGGGTAGCCTAGGGTTAGGGTTAGGCTTAGGGTTAGGCTTAGGGTACGGCTTAGGGTACGGGTTCGGGGAGGGCTTCGGGTACGGTGTAGGGTATGGGTTAGGGTTAGGGTTAGGGTTAGTGTTAGGGTTAGGGCTCGGTTTAGGTTACGGGATAGGATTAGGGTACGTGTTAGGGTTAGGGTAGGGGTTAGCGTTAGGGTACGCGTTAGGGTTAGGTTAGTTATTAAACCTATCCCACTCTCTAGTTACCCCTTAGCACGTAAAGGAATATTATTTGGGGGTCCAGCCATGGAGAAGAGTTTAGACACTAGGATAAGATAAGGAACACACCCATTATAAAGAAATCACATTAGGATTCTCTTTTTAAGCTGTTCCTTAAAACACTAGTGCTTAGGAAATCTATTGGAGGCAGAAGCAGTCAAGGGTAGCCTAGGGTTAGGGTTAGGCTTAGGGTTAGGCTTATGGTACGGCGTAGGGTACGGGTTCGTGGAGGGCTTCGGGTACGGCGTAGGGTATGGGTTAGGGTTAGGGTTAGGGTTAGTGTTAGGGTTAGGGCTCGGTTTAGGGTACGGGTTAGGATTAGGGTACGTGTTAGGGTTAGGGTAGGGGTTAGGGTTAGGGTACGCGTTAGGGTTAGGGTAGTTATTAAACCTATCCCACTCTGTAGATACCCCTTAGCACGTAAAGGAATATTATTTGGGGGTCCAGCCATGGAGAAGAGTTTAGACACTAAGATAATATAAGGAACACACATTATAAAGAAATCACATTAGGATTCTCTTTTTAAACTGTTCCTTAAAACACTAGTGCTTAGGAAATCTATTGGAGGAAGAAGCAGTCCAGGGTAGCCTAGGGTTAGGGTTAGGCTTAGGGTTAGGCTTAGGGTACGGCTTAGGGTACGGGTTCGGGGAGGGCTTCGGATACGGCGTAGGGTATGGGTTAGGGTTAGGGTTAGGGTTAGTGTTAGGGTTAGGACGCGGTTTAGGGTACGGGTTAGGATTAGGGTACGTGTTAGGGTTAGGGTAGGGGTTAGGGTTATGGTACGCGTTAGGGTTAGGGTAGTTATTAAACCTATCCCACTCTCTAGTTACCCCTTAGCACGTAAAGGAATATTATTTGGGGGTCCAGCCATGGAGAAGAGTTTAGACACTAGGATAAGATAAGGAACACACCCATTATAAAGAAATCACATTAGGATTCTCTTTTTAAGCTGTTCCTTAAAACACTAGTGCTTAGGAAATCTATTGGAGGCAGAAGCAGTCAACGGTAGCCTAGGGTTAGGGTTAGGCTCAGGGTTAGGCTTAGGGTAGAGCTTAGGGTACGGGTTCGGGGAGGGCTTCGGGTACGGCGTAGGGTATGGGTTAGGGTTAGGGTTAGGGTTAGTGTTAGGGTTAGGGCTCGGTTTAGGGTACGGGTTAGGATTAGGGTACGTGTTAGGGTTAGGGTAGGGGTTAGGGTTAGGGTACACGTTAGGGTTAGGGTAGTGATTAAACCTATCCCACTCTCTAGATACCCCTTAGCACATAAAGGAATATTATTTGGGGGTCCAGCCATGGAGAAGAGTTTAGACACTAGGATTAGATAAGGAACACACCCATTATAAAGAAATCACATTAGGATTCTCTTTTTAAGCTGTTCCTTAAAACACTAGTGCTTAGGAAATCTATTGGAGGCAGAAGCAGTCAAGGGTAGCCTAGGGTTAGGGTTAGGCTTAGGGTTAGGCTTAGGGTACGGCTTAGGGTACGTATTCGGGGAGGGCTTCGGGTATTGCGGAGGGTATGGGTTAGGGTTAGAGTTAGGGTTAGTGTTAGGGTTAGGGCTCGGTTTAGGGTACGGGTTAGGATTAGGGTACGTGTTAGGGTTAGGGTAGGGGTTAGGGTTAAGGTACGCGTTACGGTTAGGGTAGTTATTAAAACTATCCCACTCTCTAGATACCCCTTAGCACGTAAAGGAATATTATTTGGGGGTCCAGCCATGGAGAAGAGTTTAGACACAAAGATAATATAAGGAACACCCACATTATAAAGAAATCACATTAGGATTCTCTTTTTAAGCTGTTCCTTAAAACACTAGTGCTTAGGAAATCTATTGGAGGCAGAAGCAGTCAAGGGTAGCCTAGGGTTAGGGTTAGGCTTAGGGTTAGGCTTAGGGTACGGCTTAGGGTACGGGTTCGGGGAGGGCTTCGGGTACGGTGTAGGGTATGGGTTAGGGTTAGGGTTAGGGTTAGTGTTAGGGTTAGGGCTCGGTTTAGGTTACGGGATAGGATTAGGGTACGTGTTAGGGTTAGGGTAGGGGTTAGCGTTAGGGTACGCGTTAGGGTTAGGGTAGTTATTAAACCTATCCCACTCTCTAGTTACCCCTTAGCACGTAAAGGAATATTATTTGGGGGTCCAGCCATGGAGAAGAGTTTAGACACTAGGATAAGATAAGGAACACACCCATTATAAAGAAATCACATTAGGATTCTCTTTTTAAGCTGTTCCTTAAAACACTAGTGCTTAGGAAATCTATTGGAGGCAGAAGCAGTCAAGGGTAGCCTAGGGTTAGGGTTAGGCTCAGGGTTAGGCTTAGGGTACAGCTTAGGGTACGGGTTCGGGGAGGGCTTCGGGTACGGCATAGGGTATGGGTTAGGGTTAGGGTTAGGGTTAGTGTTAGGGTTAGGGCTCGGTTTAGGGTACGGGTTAGGATTAGGGTACGTGTTAGGGTTAGGGTAGGGGTTAGGGTTAGGGTACACGTTAGGGTTAGGGTAGTGATTAAACCTATCCCACTCTCTAGATACCCCTTAGCACGTAAAGGAATATTATTTGGGGGTCCAGCCATGGAGAAGAGTTTAGACACTAGGATTAGATAAGGAACACACCCATTATAAAGAAATCACATTAGGATTCTCTTTTTAAGCTGTTCCTTAAAACACTAGTGCTTAGGAAATCTATTGGAGGCAGAAGCAGTCAAGGGTAGCCTAGGGTTAGGGTTAGGCTTAGGGTTAGGCTTATGGTACGGCTTAGGGTACGTATTCGGGGAGGGCTTCGGGTATTGCGTAGGGTATGGGTTAGGGTTAGAGTTAGGGTTAGTGTTAGGGTTAGGGCTCGGTTTAGGGTACGGGTTAGGATTAGGGTACGTGTTAGGGTTAGGGTAGGGGTTAGCGTTAGGGTACGCGTTAGGGTTAACGTTGTTATTAAATCTATCTCACTCTCTAGTTACCCCTTAGCACGTAAAGGAATATTATTTGGGGGTCCCGCCATGGAGAAGAGTTTAGACACTAGGATAAGATAAGGAACAAACCCATTATAAAGAAATCACATTAGGATTCTCTTTTTAAGCTGTTCCTTAAAACACTAGTGCCTTGGAAATCTATTGGAGGCAGAAGCAGTCAAGGGTAGCCTAGTGTTAGGGTTAGGCTTAGGGTTAGGCTTAGGGTACGGATTAGGGTACGGGTTCGGGGAGGGCTTCGGGTACGGCGTAGGGTATGGGTTAGGGTTAGGGTTAGGTTTAGTGTTAGGGTTAGGGCTCGGTTTAGGGTACGGGTTAGGATTAGGGTACGTGTTAGGGTTAGGGTAGGGGTTAGGGTTAGGGTACGCGTTAGGGTTAGGGTAGTTATTAAACCTATCCCACTCTGTAGATACCCCTTAGCACGTAAAGGAATATTATTTGGGGGTCCAGCCATGGAGAAGAGTTTAGACACTAGGATAAGATAAGGAACACACCCATTATAAAGAAATCACATTAGGATTCTCTTTTTAAGCTGTTCCTTAAAACACTAGTGCTTAGGAAATCTATTGGAGGCAGAAGTAGTCAAGGGTAGACTAGGGTTAGGGTTAGGCTTAGGGTTAGGCTTAGGGTACGGCTTAGGGTACGGGTTCGGGGAGGGCTTCGGGTACGGCATAGGGTATGGGTTAGGGTTAGGGTTAGGGTTAGTGTTAGGGTTAGGGCTCGGTTTAGGGTACGTGTTAGGGTTAGGGTAGGGGTTAGGGTTAGGGTACGTGTTACGGTTAGGGTAGTTATTAAACCTGTCCCACTCTCTAGATACCCCTTAGCACGGAAAGGAATATTATTTGGGGGTCCAGCCATGGAGAAGAGTTTAGACACTAGGATAAGATAAGGAACACACCCATTATAAAGAAATCACATTAGGATAATCTTTTTAAGCTGTTCCTTAAAACACTAGTGCTTAGGAAATCTATTGGAGGCAGAAGCAGACAAGGGTAGCCTAGGGTTAGGTTTAGGCTTAGGGTTAGGCTTAGGGTACGGCTTAGGGTACGGGTTCGGGGAGGGCTTCGGGTACGGCGTAGGGTATGGGTTAGGGTTAGGGTTAGGGTTAGTGTTAGGGTTAGGGCTCGGTTTAGGGTACGGGTTAGGATTAGGGTACGTGATAGGGTTAGGGTAGGGGTTAGGGTTAGGGTACGCGTTACGGTTAGGGTAGTGATTAAACCTATCCCACTCTCTAGATACCCCTTAGCACGTAAAGGAATATTATTTTGGGGTCCAGCCATGGAGAAGAGTTTAGACACTAAGATAATATAAGGAACACACACATTATAAAGAAATCACATTAGGATTCTCTTTTTAAGCTGTTCCTTAAAACACTAGTGCTTAGGAAATCTATTGGAGGCAGAAGCAGTCAAGGGTAGCCTAGGGTTAGGGTTAGGCTTAGGGTTAGGCTTAGGGTACGGCGTAGGGTACGGGTTCGTGGAGGGCTTCGGGTACGGCGTAGGGTATGGGTTAGGGTTAGGGTTAGGGTTAGTGTTAGGGTTAGGACTCGGTTTAGGGTACGGGTTAGGATTAGGGTACGTGTTAGGGTTAGGGTAGGGGTTAGGGTTATGGTACGCGTTAGGGTTAGGGTAGTTATTAAACCTATCCCACTCTCTAGTTACCCCTTAGCACGTAAAGGAATATTATTTGGGGGTCCAGCCATGGAGAAGAGTTTAGACACTAGGATAAGATAAGGAACACAACCATTATAAAGAAATCACATTAGGATTCTCTTTTTAAGCTGTTCCTTAAAACACTAGTGCTTAGGAAATCTATTGGAGGCAAAAGCAGTCAAGGGTAGCCTAGGGTTAGGGTTAGGCTCAGGGTTAGGCTTAGGGTACAGCTTAGGGTACGGGTTCGGGGAGGGCTTCGGGTACGGCGTAGGGTATGGGTAAGGGTTAGGGTTAGGGTTAGTGTTAGGGTTAGGGCTCGGTTTAGGGTACGGGTTAGGATTAGGGTACGTGTTAGGGTTAGGGTAGGGGTTAGGGTTAGGGTACACGTTAGGGTTAGGGTAGTGATTAAACCTTTCCCACTCTCTAGATACCCCTTAGCACATAAAGGAATATTATTTGGGGGTCCAGCCATGGAGAAGAGTTTAGACACTAGGATTAGATAAGGAACACACCCATTATAAAGAAATCACATTAGGATTCTCTTTTTAAGCTGTTCCTTAAAACACTAGTGCTTAGGAAATCTATTGGAGGCAGAAGCAGTCAAGGGTAGCCTAGGGTTAGGGTTAGCCTTAGGGTTAGGCTTAGGGTACGGCTTAGGGTACGGGTTCGGGGAGGGCTTCGGGTACGGTTAGGGTATGGGTTAGGGTTAGAGTTAGGGTTAGTGTTAGGGTTAGGGCTCGGTTTAGGGTACGGGTTAGGATTAGGGTACGTGTTAGGGTTAGGGTAGGGGTTAGCGTTAGGGTACGCGTTAGGGTTAGGGTAGTTATTAAACCTATCCCACTCTCTAGTTACCCCTTAGCACGTAAAGGAATATTATTTGGGGGTCCAGCCATGGAGAAGAGTTTAGACACTAGGATAAGATAAGGAACACACCCATTATAAAGAAATCACATTAGGATTCTCTTTTTAAGCTGTTCCTTAAAACACTAGTGCTTATGAAATCTATTGGAGGCAGAAGCAGTCAAGGGTAGCCTAGGGTTAGGGTTAGGCTTAGGGTTAGGCTTAGGGTACGGCTTAGGGTACGGGTTCGGGGAGGGCTTCGGGTACGGCGTAGGGTATGGGTTAGGGTTAGGCTTAGGGTTAGTGTTAGGGTTAGGGCTCGGTTTAGGGTACGGGTTAGGATTAGGGTACGTGTTAGGGTTAGGGTAGGGGTTAGGGTTAGGGTACACGTTAGGGTTAAGGTAGTGATTAAACCTATCCCACTCTCTAGATACCCCTTAGCACATAAAGGAATATTATTTGGGGGTCCAGCCATCGAGAAGAGTTTAGACACTAGGATTAGATATGGAACACACCCATTATAAAGAAATCACATTAGGATTCTCTTTTTAAGCTGTTCCTTAAAACACTAGTGCTTAGGAAATCTATTGGAGGCAGAAGCAGTCAAGGGTAGCCTAGGGTTAGGGTTAGGCTTAGGGTTAGGCTTAGGGTACGGCTTAGGGTACGGGTTCGGGGAGGGCTTCGGGTACGGCGTAGGGTATGGGTTAGGGTTAGGGTTAGGGTTAGTGTTAGGGTTAGGGCTCGGTTTAGGGTACGGGTTAGGATTAGGGTACGTGTTAGGGTTAGGGTAGGGGTTAGCGTTAGGGTACGCGTTAGGGTTAGGGTAGTTATTAAACCTATCCCACTCTCTAGTTACCCCTTAGCACGTAAAGGAATATTATTTGGGGGTCCAGCCATGGAGAAGAGTTTAGACACTAGGATAAGATAAGGAACACACCCATTATAAAGAAATCACATTAGGATTCTCTTTTTAAGCTGTTCCTTAAAACACTAGTGCTTAGGAAATCTATTGGAGGCAGAAGCAGTCCAGGGTAGCCTAGGGTTAGGGTTAGGCTTAGGGTTAGGCTTAGGGTACGGCTTAGGGTACGGGTTCGGGGAGGGCTTCGGGTACGGCGTAGGGCATGGGTTAGGGTTAGGGTTAGGGTTAGTGTTAGGGTTAGGACGCGGTTTAGGGTACGGGTTAGGATTAGGGTACGTGTTAGGGTTAGGGTAGGGGTTAGGGTTATGGTACGCGTTAGGGTTAGGGTAGTTATTAAACCTATCCCACTCTCTAGTTACCCCTTAGCACGTAAAGGAATATTATTTGGGGGTCCAGCCATGGAGAAGAGTTTAGACACTAGGATAAGATAAGGAACACACCCATTATAAAGAAATCACATTAGGATTCTCTTTTTAAGCTGTTCCTTAAAACACTAGTGCTTAAGAAATCTATTGGAGGCAGAAGCAGTCAAGGGTAGCCTAGGGTTAGGGTTAGGCTCAGGGTTAGGCTTAGGGTACAGCTTAGGGTACGGGTTCGGGGAGGGCTTCGGGTACGGCATAGGGTATGGGTTAGGGTTAGGGTTAGGGTTAGTGTTAGGGTTAGGGCTCGGTTTAGGGTACGGGTTAGGATTAGGGTACGTGTTAGGGTTAGGGTAGGGGTTAGGGTTAGGGTACACGTTAGGGTTAGGGTAGTGATTAAACCTATCCCACTCTCTAGATACCCCTTAGCACATAAAGGAATATTATTTGGGGGTCCAGCCATGGAGAAGAGTTTAGACACTAGGATTAGATAAGGAACACACCCATTATAAAGAAATCACATTAGGATAATATTTTTAAGCTGTTCCTTAAAACACTAGTGCTTAGGAAATCTATTGGAGGCAGAAGCAGACAAGGGTAGCCTAGGGTTAGGTTTAGGCTTAGGGTTAGGCTTAGGGTACGGCTTAGGGTACGGGTTCGGGGAGGGCTTCGGGTACGGCGTAGGGTATGGGTTAGGGTTAGGGTTAGGGTTAGTGTTAGGGTTAGGGCTCGGTTTAGGGTACGGGTTAGGATTAGGGTACGTGATAGGGTTAGGGTAGGGGTTAGGGTTAGGGTACGCGTTACGGTTAGGGTAGTGATTAAACCTATCCCACTCTCTAGATACCCCTTAGCACGTAAAGGAATATTATTTTGGGGTCCAGCCATGGAGAAGAGTTTAGACACTAAGATAATATAAGGAACACACACATTATAAAGAAATCACATTAGGATTCTCTTTTTAAGCTGTTCCTTAAAACACTAGTGCTTAGGAAATCTATTGGAGGCAGAAGCAGTCAAGGGTAGCCTAGGGTTAGGGTTAGGCTTAGGGTTAGGCTTAGGGTACGGCGTAGGGTACGGGTTCGTGGAGGGCTTCGGGTACGGCGTAGGGTATGGGTTAGGGTTAGGGTTAGGGTTAGTGTTAGGGTTAGGACTCGGTTTAGGGTACGGGTTAGGATTAGGGTACGTGTTAGGGTTAGGGTAGGGGTTAGGGTTATGGTACGCGTTAGGGTTAGGGTAGTTATTAAACCTATCCCACTCTCTAGTTACCCCTTAGCACGTAAAGGAATATTATTTGGGGGTCCAGCCATGGAGAAGAGTTTAGACACTAGGATAAGATAAGGAACACAACCATTATAAAGAAATCACATTAGGATTCTCTTTTTAAGCTGTTCCTTAAAACACTAGTGCTTAGGAAATCTATTGGAGGCAAAAGCAGTCAAGGGTAGCCTAGGGTTAGGGTTAGGCTCAGGGTTAGGCTTAGGGTACAGCTTAGGGTACGGGTTCGGGGAGGGCTTCGGGTACGGCGTAGGGTATGGGTAAGGGTTAGGGTTAGGGTTAGTGTTAGGGTTAGGGCTCGGTTTAGGGTACGGGTTAGGATTAGGGTACGTGTTAGGGTTAGGGTAGGGGTTAGGGTTAGGGTACACGTTAGGGTTAGGGTAGTGATTAAACCTTTCCCACTCTCTAGATACCCCTTAGCACATAAAGGAATATTATTTGGGGGTCCAGCCATGGAGAAGAGTTTAGACACTAGGATTAGATAAGGAACACACCCATTATAAAGAAATCACATTAGGATTCTCTTTTTAAGCTGTTCCTTAAAACACTAGTGCTTAGGAAATCTATTGGAGGCAGAAGCAGTCAAGGGTAGCCTAGGGTTAGGGTTAGGCTTAGGGTTAGGCTTAGGGTACGGCTTAGGGTACGGGTTCGGGGAGGGCTTCGGGTACGGTTAGGGTATGGGTTAGGGTTAGAGTTAGGGTTAGTGTTAGGGTTAGGGCTCGGTTTAGGGTACGGGTTAGGATTAGGGTACGTGTTAGGGTTAGGGTATGGGTTAGCGTTAGGGTACGCGTTAGGGTTAGGGTAGTTATTAAACCTATCCCACTCTCTAGTTACCCCTTAGCACGTAAAGGAATATTATTTGGGGGTCCAGCCATGGAGAAGAGTTTAGACACTAGGATAAGATAAGGAACACACCCATTATAAAGAAATCACATTAGGATTCTCTTTTTAAGCTGTTCCTTAAAACACTAGTGCTTATGAAATCTATTGGAGGCAGAAGCAGTCAAGGGTAGCCTAGGGTTAGGGTTAGGCTTAGGGTTAGGCTTAGGGTACGGCTTAGGGTACGGGTTCGGGGAGGGCTTCGGGTACGGCGTAGGGTATGGGTTAGGGTTAGGCTTAGGGTTAGTGTTAGGGTTAGGGCTCGGTTTAGGGTACGGGTTAGGATTAGGGTACATGTTAGGGTTAGGGTAGGGGTTAGGGTTAGGGTACACGTTAGGGTTAAGGTAGTGATTAAACCTATCCCACTCTCTAGATACCCCTTAGCACATAAAGGAATATTATTTGGGGGTCCAGCCATCGAGAAGAGTTTAGACACTAGGATTAGATATGGAACACACCCATTATAAAGAAATCACATTAGGATTCTCTTTTTAAGCTGTTCCTTAAAACACTAGTGCTTAGGAAATCTATTGGAGGCAGAAGCAGTCAAGGGTAGCCTAGGGTTAGGGTTAGGCTTAGGGTTAGGCTTAGGGTACGGCTTAGGGTACGGGTTCGGGGAGGGCTTCGGGTACGGCGTAGGGTATGGGTTAGGGTTAGGGTTAGGGTTAGTGTTAGGGTTAGGGCTCGGTTTAGGGTACGGGTTAGGATTAGGGTACGTGTTAGGGTTAGGGTAGGGGTTAGCGTTAGGGTACGCGTTAGGGTTAGGGTAGTTATTAAACCTATCCCACTCTCTAGTTACCCCTTAGCACGTAAAGGAATATTATTTGGGGGTCCAGCCATGGAGAAGAGTTTAGACACTAGGATAAGATAAGGAACACACCCATTATAAAGAAATCACATTAGGATTCTCTTTTTAAGCTGTTCCTTAAAACACTAGTGCTTAGGAAATCTATTGGAGGCAGAAGCAGTCCAGGGTAGCCTAGGGTTAGGGTTAGGCTTAGGGTTAGGCTTAGGGTACGGCTTAGGGTACGGGTTCGGGGAGGGCTTCGGGTACGGCGTAGGGCATGGGTTAGGGTTAGGGTTAGGGTTAGTGTTAGGGTTAGGACGCGGTTTAGGGTACGGGTTAGGATTAGGGTACGTGTTAGGGTTAGGGTAGGGGTTAGGGTTATGGTACGCGTTAGGGTTAGGGTAGTTATTAAACCTATCCCACTCTCTAGTTACCCCTTAGCACGTAAAGGAATATTATTTGGGGGTCCAGCCATGGAGAAGAGTTTAGACACTAGGATAAGATAAGGAACACACCCATTATAAAGAAATCACATTAGGATTCTCTTTTTAAGCTGTTCCTTAAAACACTAGTGCTTAAGAAATCTATTGGAGGCAGAAGCAGTCAAGGGTAGCCTAGGGTTAGGGTTAGGCTCAGGGTTAGGCTTAGGGTACAGCTTAGGGTACGGGTTCGGGGAGGGCTTCGGGTACGGCATAGGGTATGGGTTAGGGTTAGGGTTAGGGTTAGTGTTAGGGTTAGGGCTCGGTTTAGGGTACGGGTTAGGATTAGGGTACGTGTTAGGGTTAGGGTAGGGGTTAGGGTTAGGGTACACGTTAGGGTTAGGGTAGTGATTAAACCTATCCCACTCTCTAGATACCCCTTAGCACATAAAGGAATATTATTTGGGGGTCCAGCCATGGAGAAGAGTTTAGACACTAGGATTAGATAAGGAACACACCCATTATAAAGAAATCACATTAGGATTCTCTTTTTAAGCTGTTCCTTAAAACACTAGTGCTTAGGAAATCTATTGGAGGCAGAAGCAGTCAAGGGTAGCCTAGGGTTAGGGTTAGGCTTAGGGTTAGGCTTAGGGTACGGCTTAGGGTACGTATTCGGGGAGGGCTTCGGGTATTGCGTAGGGTATGGGTTAGGGTTAGAGTTAGGGTTAGTGTTAGGGTTAGGGCTCGGTTTAGGGTACGGGTTAGGATTAGGGTACGTGTTAGGGTTAGGGTAGGGGTTAGGGTTAGGGTACGCGTTACGGTTAGGGTAGTTATTAAACCTATCCCACTCTCTAGATACCCCTTAGCACGTAAAGGAATATTATTTGGGGGTCCAGCCATGGAGAAGAGTTTAGACACTAGGATAAGATAAGGAACACCCACATTATAAAGAAATCACATTAGGATTCTCTTTTTAAGCTGTTCCTTAAAACACTAGTGCTTAGGAAATCTATTGGAGGCAGAAGCAGTCCAGGGTAGCCTAGGGTTAGGGTTAGGCTTAGGGTTAGGCTTAGGGTACGGCTTAGGGTACGGGTTCGGGGAGGGTTTCGGGTACAGCGTAGGGTATGGGTTAGGGTTAGGGTTAGGGTTAGTGTTAGGGTTAGGGCTCGGTTTAGGGTACGGGTTAGGATTAGGGTACGTGTTAGGGTTAGGGTAGGGGTTAGGGTTAGGGTACGCGTTACGGTTAGGGTAGTGATTAAACCTATCCCACTCTCTAGATACCCCTTAGCACGTAAAGGAATATTATTTTGGGGTCCAGCCATGGAGAAGGGTTTAGACACTAAGATAATATAAGGAACACACACATTATAAAGAAATCACATTAGGATTCTCTTTTTAAGCTGTTCCTTAAAACACTAGTGCTTAGGAAATCTATTGGAGGCAGAAGCAGTCAAGGGTAGCCTAGGGTTAGGGTTAGGCTTAGGGTTAGGCTTATGGTACGGCGTAGGGTACGGGTTCGTGGAGGGCTTCGGGTACGGCGTAGGGTATGGGTTAGGGTTAGGGTTAGGGTTAGTGTTAGGGTTAGGGCTCGGTTTAGGGTACGGGTTAGGATTAGGGTACGTGTTAGGGTTAGGGTAGGGGTTAGGGTTATGGTACGCGTTAGGGTTAGGGTAGTTATTAAACCTATCCCACTCTCTAGTTACCCCTTAGCACGTAAAGGAATATTATTTGGGGGTCCAGCCATGGAGAAGAGTTTAGACACTAGGATAAGATAAGGAACACAACCATTATAAAGAAATCACATTAGGATTCTCTTTTTAAGCTGTTCCTTAAAACACTAGTGCTTAGGAAATCTATTGGAGGCAAAAGCAGTCAAGGGTAGCCTAGGGTTAGGGTTAGGCTCAGGGTTAGGCTTAGGGTACAGCTTAGGGTACGGGTTCGGGGAGGGCTTCGGGTACGGCGTAGGGTATGGGTAAGGGTTAGGGTTAGGGTTAGTGTTAGGGTTAGGGCTCGGTTTAGGGTACGGGTTAGGATTAGGGTACGTGTTAGGGTTAGGGTAGGGGTTAGGGTTAGGGTACACGTTAGGGTTAGGGTAGTGATTAAACCTTTCCCACTCTCTAGATACCCCTTAGCACATAAAGGAATATTATTTGGGGGTCCAGCCATGGAGAAGAGTTTAGACACTAGGATTAGATAAGGAACACACCCATTATAAAGAAATCACATTAGGATTCTCTTTTTAAGCTGTTCCTTAAAACACTAGTGCTTAGGAAATCTATTGGAGGCAGAAGCAGTCAAGGGTAGCCTAGGGTTAGGGTTAGCCTTAGGGTTAGGCTTAGGGTACGGCTTAGGGTACGGGTTCGGGGAGGGCTTCGGGTACGGTTAGGGTATGGGTTAGGGTTAGAGTTAGGGTTAGTGTTAGGGTTAGGGCTCGGTTTAGGGTACGGGTTAGGATTAGGGTACGTGTTAGGGTTAGGGTAGGGGTTAGCGTTAGGGTACGCGTTAGGGTTAGGGTAGTTATTAAACCTATCCCACTCTCTAGTTACCCCTTAGCACGTAAAGGAATATTATTTGGGGGTCCAGCCATGGAGAAGAGTTTAGACACTAGGATAAGATAAGGAACACACCCATTATAAAGAAATCACATTAGGATTCTCTTTTTAAGCTGTTCCTTAAAACACTAGTGCTTATGAAATCTATTGGAGGCAGAAGCAGTCAAGGGTAGCCTAGGGTTAGGGTTAGGCTTAGGGTTAGGCTTAGGGTACGGCTTAGGGTACGGGTTCGGGGAGGGCTTCGGGTACGGCGTAGGGTATGGGTTAGGGTTAGGCTTAGGGTTAGTGTTAGGGTTAGGGCTCGGTTTAGGGTACGGGTTAGGATTAGGGTACGTGTTAGGGTTAGGGTAGGGGTTAGGGTTAGGGTACACGTTAGGGTTAAGGTAGTGATTAAACCTATCCCACTCTCTAGATACCCCTTAGCACATAAAGGAATATTATTTGGGGGTCCAGCCATCGAGAAGAGTTTAGACACTAGGATTAGATATGGAACACACCCATTATAAAGAAATCACATTAGGATTCTCTTTTTAAGCTGTTCCTTAAAACACTAGTGCTTAGGAAATCTATTGGAGGCAGAAGCAGTCAAGGGTAGCCTAGGGTTAGGGTTAGGCTTAGGGTTAGGCTTAGGGTACGGCTTAGGGTACGGGTTCGGGGAGGGCTTCGGGTACGGCGTAGGGTATGGGTTAGGGTTAGGGTTAGGGTTAGTGTTAGGGTTAGGGCTCGGTTTAGGGTACGGGTTAGGATTAGGGTACGTGTTAGGGTTAGGGTAGGGGTTAGCGTTAGGGTACGCGTTAGGGTTAGGGTAGTTATTAAACCTATCCCACTCTCTAGTTACCCCTTAGCACGTAAAGGAATATTATTTGGGGGTCCAGCCATGGAGAAGAGTTTAGACACTAGGATAAGATAAGGAACACACCCATTATAAAGAAATCACATTAGGATTCTCTTTTTAAGCTGTTCCTTAAAACACTAGTGCTTAGGAAATCTATTGGAGGCAGAAGCAGTCCAGGGTAGCCTAGGGTTAGGGTTAGGCTTAGGGTTAGGCTTAGGGTACGGCTTAGGGTACGGGTTCGGGGAGGGCTTCGGGTACGGCGTAGGGCATGGGTTAGGGTTAGGGTTAGGGTTAGTGTTAGGGTTAGGACGCGGTTTAGGGTACGGGTTAGGATTAGGGTACGTGTTAGGGTTAGGGTAGGGGTTAGGGTTATGGTACGCGTTAGGGTTAGGGTAGTTATTAAACCTATCCCACTCTCTAGTTACCCCTTAGCACGTAAAGGAATATTATTTGGGGGTCCAGCCATGGAGAAGAGTTTAGACACTAGGATAAGATAAGGAACACACCCATTATAAAGAAATCACATTAGGATTCTCTTTTTAAGCTGTTCCTTAAAACACTAGTGCTTAAGAAATCTATTGGAGGCAGAAGCAGTCAAGGGTAGCCTAGGGTTAGGGTTAGGCTCAGGGTTAGGCTTAGGGTACAGCTTAGGGTACGGGTTCGGGGAGGGCTTCGGGTACGGCATAGGGTATGGGTTAGGGTTAGGGTTAGGGTTAGTGTTAGGGTTAGGGCTCGGTTTAGGGTACGGGTTAGGATTAGGGTACGTGTTAGGGTTAGGGTAGGGGTTAGGGTTAGGGTACACGTTAGGGTTAGGGTAGTGATTAAACCTATCCCACTCTCTAGATACCCCTTAGCACATAAAGGAATATTATTTGGGGGTCCAGCCATGGAGAAGAGTTTAGACACTAGGATTAGATAAGGAACACACCCATTATAAAGAAATCACATTAGGATAATATTTTTAAGCTGTTCCTTAAAACACTAGTGCTTAGGAAATCTATTGGAGGCAGAAGCAGACAAGGGTAGCCTAGGGTTAGGTTTAGGCTTAGGGTTAGGCTTAGGGTACGGCTTAGGGTACGGGTTCGGGGAGGGCTTCGGGTACGGCGTAGGGTATGGGTTAGGGTTAGGGTTAGGGTTAGTGTTAGGGTTAGGGCTCGGTTTAGGGTACGGGTTAGGATTAGGGTACGTGATAGGGTTAGGGTAGGGGTTAGGGTTAGGGTACGCGTTACGGTTAGGGTAGTGATTAAACCTATCCCACTCTCTAGATACCCCTTAGCACGTAAAGGAATATTATTTTGGGGTCCAGCCATGGAGAAGAGTTTAGACACTAAGATAATATAAGGAACACACACATTATAAAGAAATCACATTAGGATTCTCTTTTTAAGCTGTTCCTTAAAACACTAGTGCTTAGGAAATCTATTGGAGGCAGAAGCAGTCAAGGGTAGCCTAGGGTTAGGGTTAGGCTTAGGGTTAGGCTTAGGGTACGGCGTAGGGTACGGGTTCGTGGAGGGCTTCGGGTACGGCGTAGGGTATGGGTTAGGGTTAGGGTTAGGGTTAGTGTTAGGGTTAGGACTCGGTTTAGGGTACGGGTTAGGATTAGGGTACGTGTTAGGGTTAGGGTAGGGGTTAGGGTTATGGTACGCGTTAGGGTTAGGGTAGTTATTAAACCTATCCCACTCTCTAGTTACCCCTTAGCACGTAAAGGAATATTATTTGGGGGTCCAGCCATGGAGAAGAGTTTAGACACTAGGATAAGATAAGGAACACAACCATTATAAAGAAATCACATTAGGATTCTCTTTTTAAGCTGTTCCTTAAAACACTAGTGCTTAGGAAATCTATTGGAGGCAAAAGCAGTCAAGGGTAGCCTAGGGTTAGGGTTAGGCTCAGGGTTAGGCTTAGGGTACAGCTTAGGGTACGGGTTCGGGGAGGGCTTCGGGTACGGCGTAGGGTATGGGTAAGGGTTAGGGTTAGGGTTAGTGTTAGGGTTAGGGCTCGGTTTAGGGTACGGGTTAGGATTAGGGTACGTGTTAGGGTTAGGGTAGGGGTTAGGGTTAGGGTACACGTTAGGGTTAGGGTAGTGATTAAACCTTTCCCACTCTCTAGATACCCCTTAGCACATAAAGGAATATTATTTGGGGGTCCAGCCATGGAGAAGAGTTTAGACACTAGGATTAGATAAGGAACACACCCATTATAAAGAAATCACATTAGGATTCTCTTTTTAAGCTGTTCCTTAAAACACTAGTGCTTAGGAAATCTATTGGAGGCAGAAGCAGTCAAGGGTAGCCTAGGGTTAGGGTTAGGCTTAGGGTTAGGCTTAGGGTACGGCTTAGGGTACGGGTTCGGGGAGGGCTTCGGGTACGGTTAGGGTATGGGTTAGGGTTAGAGTTAGGGTTAGTGTTAGGGTTAGGGCTCGGTTTAGGGTACGGGTTAGGATTAGGGTACGTGTTAGGGTTAGGGTATGGGTTAGCGTTAGGGTACGCGTTAGGGTTAGGGTAGTTATTAAACCTATCCCACTCTCTAGTTACCCCTTAGCACGTAAAGGAATATTATTTGGGGGTCCAGCCATGGAGAAGAGTTTAGACACTAGGATAAGATAAGGAACACACCCATTATAAAGAAATCACATTAGGATTCTCTTTTTAAGCTGTTCCTTAAAACACTAGTGCTTATGAAATCTATTGGAGGCAGAAGCAGTCAAGGGTAGCCTAGGGTTAGGGTTAGGCTTAGGGTTAGGCTTAGGGTACGGCTTAGGGTACGGGTTCGGGGAGGGCTTCGGGTACGGCGTAGGGTATGGGTTAGGGTTAGGCTTAGGGTTAGTGTTAGGGTTAGGGCTCGGTTTAGGGTACGGGTTAGGATTAGGGTACATGTTAGGGTTAGGGTAGGGGTTAGGGTTAGGGTACACGTTAGGGTTAAGGTAGTGATTAAACCTATCCCACTCTCTAGATACCCCTTAGCACATAAAGGAATATTATTTGGGGGTCCAGCCATCGAGAAGAGTTTAGACACTAGGATTAGATATGGAACACACCCATTATAAAGAAATCACATTAGGATTCTCTTTTTAAGCTGTTCCTTAAAACACTAGTGCTTAGGAAATCTATTGGAGGCAGAAGCAGTCAAGGGTAGCCTAGGGTTAGGGTTAGGCTTAGGGTTAGGCTTAGGGTACGGCTTAGGGTACGGGTTCGGGGAGGGCTTCGGGTACGGCGTAGGGTATGGGTTAGGGTTAGGGTTAGGGTTAGTGTTAGGGTTAGGGCTCGGTTTAGGGTACGGGTTAGGATTAGGGTACGTGTTAGGGTTAGGGTAGGGGTTAGCGTTAGGGTACGCGTTAGGGTTAGGGTAGTTATTAAACCTATCCCACTCTCTAGTTACCCCTTAGCACGTAAAGGAATATTATTTGGGGGTCCAGCCATGGAGAAGAGTTTAGACACTAGGATAAGATAAGGAACACACCCATTATAAAGAAATCACATTAGGATTCTCTTTTTAAGCTGTTCCTTAAAACACTAGTGCTTAGGAAATCTATTGGAGGCAGAAGCAGTCCAGGGTAGCCTAGGGTTAGGGTTAGGCTTAGGGTTAGGCTTAGGGTACGGCTTAGGGTACGGGTTCGGGGAGGGCTTCGGGTACGGCGTAGGGCATGGGTTAGGGTTAGGGTTAGGGTTAGTGTTAGGGTTAGGACGCGGTTTAGGGTACGGGTTAGGATTAGGGTACGTGTTAGGGTTAGGGTAGGGGTTAGGGTTATGGTACGCGTTAGGGTTAGGGTAGTTATTAAACCTATCCCACTCTCTAGTTACCCCTTAGCACGTAAAGGAATATTATTTGGGGGTCCAGCCATGGAGAAGAGTTTAGACACTAGGATAAGATAAGGAACACACCCATTATAAAGAAATCACATTAGGATTCTCTTTTTAAGCTGTTCCTTAAAACACTAGTGCTTAAGAAATCTATTGGAGGCAGAAGCAGTCAAGGGTAGCCTAGGGTTAGGGTTAGGCTCAGGGTTAGGCTTAGGGTACAGCTTAGGGTACGGGTTCGGGGAGGGCTTCGGGTACGGCATAGGGTATGGGTTAGGGTTAGGGTTAGGGTTAGTGTTAGGGTTAGGGCTCGGTTTAGGGTACGGGTTAGGATTAGGGTACGTGTTAGGGTTAGGGTAGGGGTTAGGGTTAGGGTACACGTTAGGGTTAGGGTAGTGATTAAACCTATCCCACTCTCTAGATACCCCTTAGCACATAAAGGAATATTATTTGGGGGTCCAGCCATGGAGAAGAGTTTAGACACTAGGATTAGATAAGGAACACACCCATTATAAAGAAATCACATTAGGATTCTCTTTTTAAGCTGTTCCTTAAAACACTAGTGCTTAGGAAATCTATTGGAGGCAGAAGCAGTCAAGGGTAGCCTAGGGTTAGGGTTAGGCTTAGGGTTAGGCTTAGGGTACGGCTTAGGGTACGTATTCGGGGAGGGCTTCGGGTATTGCGTAGGGTATGGGTTAGGGTTAGAGTTAGGGTTAGTGTTAGGGTTAGGGCTCGGTTTAGGGTACGGGTTAGGATTAGGGTACGTGTTAGGGTTAGGGTAGGGGTTAGGGTTAGGGTACGCGTTACGGTTAGGGTAGTTATTAAACCTATCCCACTCTCTAGATACCCCTTAGCACGTAAAGGAATATTATTTGGGGGTCCAGCCATGGAGAAGAGTTTAGACACTAGGATAAGATAAGGAACACCCACATTATAAAGAAATCACATTAGGATTCTCTTTTTAAGCTGTTCCTTAAAACACTAGTGCTTAGGAAATCTATTGGAGGCAGAAGCAGTCCAGGGTAGCCTAGGGTTAGGGTTAGGCTTAGGGTTAGGCTTAGGGTACGGCTTAGGGTACGGGTTCGGGGAGGGTTTCGGGTACAGCGTAGGGTATGGGTTAGGGTTAGGGTTAGGGTTAGTGTTAGGGTTAGGGCTCGGTTTAGGGTACGGGTTAGGATTAGGGTACGTGTTAGGGTTAGGGTAGGGGTTAGGGTTAGGGTACGCGTTACGGTTAGGGTAGTGATTAAACCTATCCCACTCTCTAGATACCCCTTAGCACGTAAAGGAATATTATTTTGGGGTCCAGCCATGGAGAAGGGTTTAGACACTAAGATAATATAAGGAACACACACATTATAAAGAAATCACATTAGGATTCTCTTTTTAAGCTGTTCCTTAAAACACTAGTGCTTAGGAAATCTATTGGAGGCAGAAGCAGTCAAGGGTAGCCTAGGGTTAGGGTTAGGCTTAGGGTTAGGCTTATGGTACGGCGTAGGGTACGGGTTCGTGGAGGGCTTCGGGTACGGCGTAGGGTATGGGTTAGGGTTAGGGTTAGGGTTAGTGTTAGGGTTAGGGCTCGGTTTAGGGTACGGGTTAGGATTAGGGTACGTGTTAGGGTTAGGATAGGGGTTAGGGTTAGGGTACGCGTTAGGGTTAGGGTAGTTATTAAACCTATCCCACTCTGTAGATACCCCTTAGCACGTAAAGGAATATTATTTGGGGGTCCAGCCATGGAGAAGAGTTTAGACACTAAGATAATATAAGGAACACACATTATAAAGAAATCACATTAGGATTCTCTTTTTAAACTGTTCCTTAAAACACTAGTGCTTAGGAAATCTATTGGAGGAAGAAGCAGTCAAGGGTAGCCTAGGGTTAGGGTTAGGCTTAGGGTTAGGCTTAGGGTACGGCTTAGGGTACGGGTTCGGGGAGGGCTTCGGATACGGCGTAGGGTATGGGTTAGGGTTAGGGTTAGGGTTAGTGTTAGGGTTAGGACGCGGTTTAGGGTACGGGTTAGGATTAGGGTACGTGTTAGGGTTAGGGTAGGGGTTAGGGTTATGGTACGCGTTAGGGTTAGGGTAGTTATTAAACCTATCCCACTCTCTAGATACCCCTTAGCACGTAAAGGAATATTATTTGGGGGTCCAGCCATGGAGAAGAGTTTAGACACAAAGATAATATAAGGAACACCCACATTATAAAGAAATCACATTAGGATTCTCTTTTTAAGCTGTTCCTTAAAACACTAGTGCTTAGGAAATCTATTGGAGGCAGAAGCAGTCAAGGGTAGCCTAGGGTTAGGGTTAGGCTTAGGGTTAGGCTTAGGGTACGGCTTAGGGTACGGGTTCGGGGAGGGCTTCGGGTACGGCGTAGGGTATGGGTTAGGGTTAGGCTTAGGGTTAGTGTTAGGGTTAGGGCTCGGTTTAGGGTACGGGTTAGGATTAGGGTACGTGTTAGGGTTAGGGTAGGGGTTAGGGTTATGGTACGCGTTAGGGTTAGGGTAGTTATTAAACCTATCCCACTCTCTAGTTACCCCTTAGCACGTAAAGGAATATTATTTGGGGGTCCAGCCATGGAGAAGAGTTTAGACACTAGGATAAGATAAGGAACACACCCATTATAAAGAAATCACATTAGGATTCTCTTTTTAAGCTGTTCCTTAAAACACTAGTGCTTAAGAAATCTATTGGAGGCAGAAGCAGTCAAGGGTAGCCTAGGGTTAGGGTTAGGCTCAGGGTTAGGCTTAGGGTACAGCTTAGGGTACGGGTTCGGGGAGGGCTTCGGGTACGGCATAGGGTATGGGTTAGGGTTAGGGTTAGGGTTAGTGTTAGGGTTAGGGCTCGGTTTAGGGTACGGGTTAGGATTAGG
The DNA here is from genome assembly GCF_965194825.1 of Balaenoptera physalus. Classification (NCBI taxonomy): domain Eukaryota; kingdom Metazoa; phylum Chordata; class Mammalia; order Artiodactyla; family Balaenopteridae; genus Balaenoptera; species Balaenoptera physalus. The sequence goes on from NW_028126471.1 coordinate 2,176,717, forward strand.
GTACGTGTTAGGGTTAGGGTAGGGGTTAGGGTTAGGGTACACGTTAGGGTTAGGGTAGTGATTAAACCTATCCCACTCTCTAGATACCCCTTAGCACATAAAGGAATATTATTTGGGGGTCCAGCCATGGAGAAGAGTTTAGACACTAGGATTAGATAAGTAACACACCCATTATAAAGAAATCACATTAGGATTCTCTTTTTAAGCTGTTCCTTAAAACACTAGTGCTTAGGAAATCTATTGGAGGCAGAAGCAGTCAAGGGTAGCCTAGGGTTAGGGTTAGGCTTAGGGTTAGGCTTAGGGTACGGCTTAGGGTACGTATTCGGGGAGGGCTTCGGGTATTGCGTAGGGTATGGGTTAGGGTTAGAGTTAGGGTTAGTGTTAGGGTTAGGGCTCGGTTTAGGGTACGGGTTAGGATTAGGGTACGTGTTAGGGTTAGGATAGGGGTTAGGGTTAGGGTACGCGTTAGGGTTAGGGTAGTTATTAAACCTATCCCACTCTGTAGATACCCCTTAGCACGTAAAGGAATATTATTTGGGGGTCCAGCCATGGAGAAGAGTTTAGACACTAAGATAATATAAGGAACACACATTATAAAGAAATCACATTAGGATTCTCTTTTTAAACTGTTCCTTAAAACACTAGTGCTTAGGAAATCTATTGGAGGAAGAAGCAGTCAAGGGTAGCCTAGGGTTAGGGTTAGGCTTAGGGTTAGGCTTAGGGTACGGCTTAGGGTACGGGTTCGGGGAGGGCTTCGGATACGGCGTAGGGTATGGGTTAGGGTTAGGGTTAGGGTTAGTGTTAGGGTTAGGACGCGGTTTAGGGTACGGGTTAGGATTAGGGTACGTGTTAGGGTTAGGGTAGGGGTTAGGGTTATGGTACGCGTTAGGGTTAGGGTAGTTATTAAACCTATCCCACTCTCTAGTTACCCCTTAGCACGTAAAGGAATATTATTTGGGGGTCCAGCCATGGAGAAGAGTTTAGACACTAGGATAAGATAAGGAACACACCCATTATAAAGAAATCACATTAGGATTCTCTTTTTAAGCTGTTCCTTAAAACACTAGTGCTTAGGAAATCTATTGGAGGCAGAAGCAGTCAAGGGTAGCCTAGGGTTAGGGTTAGGCTCAGGGTTAGGCTTAGGGTACAGCTTAGGGTACGGGTTCGGGGAGGGCTTCGGGTACGGCGTAGGGTATGGGTTAGGGTTAGGGTTAGGGTTAGTGTTAGGGTTAGGGCTCGGTTTAGGGTACGGGTTAGGATTAGGGTACGTGTTAGGGTTAGGGTAGGGGTTAGGGTTAGGGTACACGTTAGGGTTAGGGTAGTGATTAAACCTATCCCACTCTCTAGATACCCCTTAGCACATAAAGGAATATTATTTGGGGGTCCAGCCATGGAGAAGAGTTTAGACACTAGGATTAGATAAGGAACACACCCATTATAAAGAAATCACATTAGGATTCTCTTTTTAAGCTATTCCTTAAAACACTAGTGCTTAGGAAATCTATTGGAGGCAGAAGCAGTCAAGGGTAGCCTAGGGTTAGGGTTAGGCTTAGGGTTAGGCTTAGGGTACGGCTTAGGGTACGTATTCGGGGAGGGCTTCGGGTATTGCGTAGGGTATGGGTTAGGGTTAGAGTTAGGGTTAGTGTTAGGGTTAGGGCTCGGTTTAGGGTACGGGTTAGGATTAGGGTACGTGTTAGGGTTAGGGTAGGGGTTAGGGTTAGGGTACGCGTTACGGTTAGGGTAGTTATTAAACCTATCCCACTCTCTAGATACCCCTTAGCACGTAAAGGAATATTATTTTGGGGTCCAGCCATGGAGAAGAGTTTAGACACAAAGATAATATAAGGAACACCCACATTATAAAGAAATCACATTAGGATTCTCTTTTTAAGCTGTTCCTTAAAACACTAGTGCTTAGGAAATCTATTGGAGGCAGAAGCAGTCAAGGGTAGCCTAGGGTTAGGGTTAGGCTTAGGGTTAGGCTTAGGGTACGGCTTAGGGTACGGGTTCGGGGAGGGCTTCGGGTACGGCGTAGGGTATGGGTTAGGGTTAGGCTTAGGGTTAGTGTTAGGGTTAGGGCTCGGTTTAGGGTACGGGTTAGGATTAGGGTACGTGTTAGGGTTAGGGTAGGGGTTAGGGTTAGGGTACACGTTAGGGTTAGGGTAGTGATTAAACCTATCCCACTCTGTAGATACCCCTTAGCACATAAAGTAATATTATTTGGGGGTCCAGCCATGGAGAAGAGTTTAGACACTAGGATTAGATATGGAACACACCCATTATAAAGAAATCACATTAGGATTCTCTTTTTAAGCTGTTCCTTAAAACACTAGTGCTTAGGAAATCTATTGGAGGCAGAAGCAGTCAAGGGTAGCCTAGGGTTAGGGTTAGGCTTAGGGTTAGGCTTAGGGTACGGCTTAGGGTACGTATTCGGGGAGGGCTTCGGGTATTGCGTAGGGTATGGGTTAGGGTTAGAGTTAGGGTTAGTGTTAGGGTTAGGGCTCGGTTTAGGGTACGGGTTAGGATTAGGGTACGTGTTAGGGTTAGGGTAGGGGTTAGGGTTAGGGTACGCGTTACGGTTAGGGTAGTTATTAAACCTATCCCACTCTCTAGATACCCCTTAGCACGTAAAGGAATATTATTTGGGGGTCCAGCCATGGAGAAGAGTTTAGACACAAAGATAATATAAGGAACACCCACATTATAAAGAAATCACATTAGGATTCTCTTTTTAAGCTGTTCCTTAAAACACTAGTGCTTAGGAAATCTATTGGAGGCAGAAGCAGTCAAGGGTAGCCTAGGGTTAGGGTTAGGCTTAGGGTTAGGCTTAGGGTACGGCTTAGGGTACGGGTTCGGGGAGGGCTTCGGGTACGGTGTAGGGTATGGGTTAGGGTTAGGTTTAGGGTTAGTGTTAGGGTTAGGGCTCGGTTTAGGTTACGGGATAGGATTAGGGTACGTGTTAGGGTTAGGGTAGGGGTTAGCGTTAGGGTACGCGTTAGGGTTAGGGTAGTTATTAAACCTATCCCACTCTCTAGTTACCCCTTAGCACGTAAAGGAATATTATTTGGAGGTCCAGCCATGGAGAAGAGTTTAGACACTAGGATAAGATAAGGAACACACCCATTATAAAGAAATCACATTAGGATTCTCTTTTTAAGCTGTTCCTTAAAACACTAGTGCTTAGGAAATCTATTGGAGGCAGAAGCAGTCAAGGGTAGCCTAGGGTTAGGGTTAGGCTTAGGGTTAGGCTTAGGGTACGGCTTAGGGTACGGGTTCGGGGAGGGCTTCGGGTACGGCGTAGGGTATGGGTTAGGGTTAGGCTTAGGGTTAGTGTTAGGGTTAGGGCTCGGTTTAGGGTACGGGTTAGGATTAGGGTACGTGTTAGGGTTAGGGTAGGGGTTAGGGTTAGGGTACACGTTAGGGTTAGGGTAGTGATTAAACCTATCCCACTCTGTAGATACCCCTTAGCACATAAAGGAATATTATTTGGGGGTCCAGCCATGGAGAAGAGTTTAGACACTAGGATTAGATATGGAACACACCCATGATAAAGAAATCACATTAGGATTCTCTTTTTAAGCTGTTCCTTAAAACACTAGTGCTTAGGAAATCTATTGGAGGCAGAAGCAGTCAAGGGTAGCCTAGGGTTAGGGTTAGGCTTAGGGTTAGGCTTAGGGTACCGCTTAGGGTACGGGTTCGGGGAGGGCTTCGGGTACGGCGTAGGGTATGGGTTAGGGTTAGGGTTAGGGTTAGTGTTAGGGTTAGGGCTCGGTTTAGGGTACGGGTTAGGATTAGGGTACGTGTTAGGGTTAGGGTAGGGGTTAGCGTTAGGGTACGCGTTAGGGTTAGGGTAGTTATTAAACCTATCCCACTCTCTAGTTACCCCTTAACACGTAAAGGAATATTATTTGGGGGTCCGGCCATGGAGAAGAGTTTAGACACTAGTATAAGATAAGGAACACACCCATTATAAAGAAATCACATTAGGATTCTCTTTTTAAGCTGTTCCTTAAAACACTAGTGCTTAGGAAATCTATTGGAGGCAGAAGCAGTCAAGGGTAGCCTAGGGTTAGGGTTAGGCTTAGGGTTAGGCTTAGGGTACGGCTTAGGGTACGGGTTCGGAGAGGGTTTCGGGTACGGCGTAGGGTATGGGTTAGGGTTAGGGTTAGGGTTAGTGTTAGGGTTAGGGCTCGGTTTAGGGTACGGGTTAGGATTAGGGTACGTGTTAGGGTTAGCGTAGGGGTTAGGGTTAGGGTACGTGTTACGGTTAGGGTAGTTATTAAACCTGTCCCACTCTCTAGATACCCCTTAGCACGGAAAGGAATATTATTTGGGGGTCCAGCCATGGAGAAGAGTTTAGACACTAGGATAAGATAAGGAACACACCCATTATAAAGAAATCACATTAGGATAATCTTTTTAAGCTGTTCCTTAAAACACTAGTGCTTAGGAAATCTATTGGAGGCAGAAGCAGTCAAGGGTAGCCTAGGGTTAGGTTTAGGCTTAGGGTTAGGCTTAGGGTACGGCTTAGGGTATGGGTTCGGGGAGGGCTTCGGGTACGGCGTAGGGTATGGGTTAGGGTTAGGGTTAGGGTTAGTGTTAGGGTTAGGGCTCGGTTTAGGGTACGGGTTAGGATTAGGGTACGTGTTAGGGTTAGGGTAGGGGTTAGGGTTAGGGTACGCGTTACGGTTAGGGTAGTGATTAAACCTATCCCACTCTCTAGATACCCCTTAGCACGTAAAGGAATATTATTTTGGGGTCCAGCCATGGAGAAGGGTTTAGACACTAAGATAATATAAGGAACACACACATTATAAAGAAATCACATTAGGATTCTCTTTTTAAGCTGTTCCTTAAAACACTAGTGCTTAGGAAATCTATTGGAGGCAGAAGCAGTCAAGGGTAGCCTAGGGTTAGGGTTAGGCTTAGGGTTAGGCTTAGGGTACCGCTTAGGGTACGGGTTCGGGGAGGGCTTCGGGTACGGCGTAGGGTATGGGTTAGGGTTAGGGTTAGGGTTAGTGTTAGGGTTAGGGCTCGGTTTAGGGTACGGGTTAGGATTAGGGTACGTGTTAGGGTTAGGGTAGGGGTTAGCGTTAGGGTACGCGTTAGGGTTAGGGTAGTTATTAAACCTATCCCACTCTCTAGTTACCCCTTAACACGTAAAGGAATATTATTTGGGGGTCCAGCCATGGAGAAGAGTTTAGACACTAGTATAAGATAAGGAACACACCCATTATAAAGAAATCACATTAGGATTCTCTTTTTAAGCTGTTCCTTAAAACACTAGTGCATAGGAAATCTATTGGAGGCAGAAGCAGTCAAGGGTAGCCTAGGGTTAGGGTTAGGCTTAGGGTTAGGCTTAGGGTACGGCTTAGGGTACGGGTTCGGGGAGGGCTTCGGGTACGGCGTAGGGTATGGGTTAGGGTTAGGGTTAGGGTTAGTGTTAGAGTTAGGGCTCGGTTTAGGGTACGGGTTAGGATTAGGGTACGTGTTAGGGTTAGGGTAGGGGTTAGGGTTAGGGTACGCGTTACGGTTAGGGTAGTGATTAAACCTATCCCACTCTCTAGATACCCCTTAGCACGTAAAGGAATATTATTTGGGGGTCCAGCCATGGAGAAGAGTTTAGACACTAAGATAGTATAAGGAACACACACATTATAAAGAAATCACATTAGGATTCTCTTTTTAAGCTGTTCCTTAAAACACTAGTGCTTAGGAAATCTATTGGAGGCAGAAGCAGTCAAGGGTAGCCCAGGGTTAGGGTTAGGCTTAGGGTTAGGCTTAGGGTACGGCTTAGGGTACGGGTTCGGTGAGGGCTTCGGGTACGGCGTAGGGTATGGGTTAGGGTTAGGGTTAGGGTTAGGGTTAGGGTTAGGGTTAGTGTTAGGGTTAGGGCTCGGTTTAGGGTATGGGTTAGGATTAGGGTACGTGTTAGGGTTAGGGTAGGGGTTAGGGTTAGGGTACGCGTTAGGGTTAGGGTAGTTATTAAACCTATCCCAATCTCTAGATACCCCTTAGCACGTAAAGGAATATTATTTGGGGGTCCAGCCATGGAGAAGAGTTTAGACACTAAGATAATATAAGGAACACACACATTATAAAGAAATCACATTAGGATTCTCTTTTTAAGCTGTTCCTTAAAACACTAGTGCTTAGGAAATCTATTGGAGGCAGAAGCAGTCAAGGGTAGCCCAGGGTTAGGGTTAGGCTTAGGGTACGGCTTAGGGTACGGGTTCGGGGAGGGCTTCGGGTACGGCGTAGGGTATGGGTTAGGGTTAGGGTTAGGGTTAGTGTTAGGGTTAGGGCTCGGTTTAGGGTACGGGTTAGGATTAGGGTACGTGTTAGGGTTAGGGTAGGGGTTAGGGTTAGGGTACACGTTAGGGTTAGGGTAGTGATTAAACCTATCCCACTCTCTAGATACCCCTTAGCACATAAAGGAATATTATTTGGGGGTCCAGCCATGGAGAAGAGTTTAGACACTAGGATTAGATAAGGAACACACCCATTATAAAGAAATCACATTAGGATAATCTTTTTAAGCTGTTCCTTAAAACACTAGTGCTTAGGAAATCTATTGGAGGCAGAAGCAGTCAAGGGTAGCCTAGGGTTAGGGTTAGGCTTAGGGATAGGCTTAGGGTACGGCTTAGGGTACGTATTCGGGGAGGGCTTCGGGTATTGCGTAGGGTATGGGTTAGGGTTAGAGTTAGGGTTAGTGTTAGGGTTAGGGCTCTGTTTAGGGTACGGGTTAGGATTAGGGTACGTGTTAGGGTTAGGGTAGGGGTTAGGGTTAGGGTACGCGTTACGGTTAGGGTAGTTATTAAACCTATCCCACTCTCTAGATACCCCTTAGCACGTAAAGGAATATTATTTGGGGGTCCAGCCATGGAGAAGAGTTTAGACACAAAGATAATATAAGGAACACCCACATTATAAAGAAATCACATTAGGATTCTCTTTTTAAGCTGTTCCTTAAAACACTAGTGCTTAGGAAATCTATTGGAGGCAGAAGCAGTCAAGGGTAGCCTAGGGTTAGGGTTAGGCTTAGGGTTAGGCTTAGGGTACGGCTTAGGGTACGGGTTCGGGGAGGGCTTCGGGTACGGTGTAGGGTATGGGTTAGGGTTAGGGTTAGGGTTAGTGTTAGGGTTAGGGCTCGGTTTAGGTTACGGGATAGGATTAGGGTACGTGTTAGGGTTAGGGTAGGGGTTAGCGTTAGGGTACGCGTTAGGGTTAGGGTAGTTATTAAACCTATCCCACTCTCTAGTTACCCCTTAGCACGTAAAGGAATATTATTTGGGGGTCCAGCCATGGAGAAGAGTTTAGACACTAGGATAAGATAAGGAACACACCCATTATAAAGAAATCACATTAGGATTCTCTTTTTAAGCTGTTCCTTAAAACACTAGTTCTTAGGAAATCTATTGGAGGCAGAAGCAGTCAAGGGTAGCCTAGGGTTAGGGTTAGGCTTAGGGTTAGGCTTAGGGTACGGCTTAGGGTACGGGTTCGGGGAGGGCTTCGGGTACGGCGTAGGGTATGGGTTAGGGTTAGGCTTAGGATTAGTGTTAGGGTTAGGGCTCGGTTTAGGGTACGGGTTAGGATTAGGGTACGTGTTAGGGTTAGGGTAGGGGTTAGGGTTAGGGTACACGTTAGGGTTAGGGTAGTGATTAAACCTATCCCACTCTGTAGATACCCCTTAGCACATAAAGGAATATTATTTGGGGGTCCAGCCATGGAGAAGAGTTTAGACACTAGGATTAGATATGGAACACACCCATTATAAAGAAATCACATTAGGATTCTCTTTTTAAGCTGTTCCTTAAAACACTAGTGCTTAGGAAATCTATTGGAGGCAGAAGCAGTCAAGGGTAGCCTAGGGTTAGGGTTAGGCTTAGGGTTAGGCTTAGGGTACCGCTTAGGGTACGGGTTCGGGGAGGGCTTCGGGTACGGTGTAGGGTATGGGTTAGGGTTAGGGTTAGGGTTAGTGTTAGGGTTAGGGCTCGGTTTAGGGTACGGGTTAGGATTAGGGTACGTGTTAGGGTTAGGGTAGGGGTTAGGGTTAGGGTACGCGTTACGGTTAGGGTAGTTATTAAACCTGTCCCACTCTCTAGATACCCCTTAGCACGGAAAGGAATATTATTTGGGGGTCCAGCCATGGAGAAGAGTTTAGACACTAGGATAAGATAAGGAACACACCCATTATAAAGAAATCACATTAGGATTCTCTTTTTAAGCTGTTCCTTAAAACACTAGTGCTTAGGAAATCTATTGGAGGCAGAAGCAGTCAAGGGTAGCCTAGGGTTAGGGTTAGGCTTAGGGTTAGGCTTATGGTACGGCGTAGGGTACGGGTTCGTGGAGGGCTTCGGGTACGGCGTAGGGTATGGGTTAGGGTTAGGGTTAGGGTTAGTGTTAGGGTTAGGGCTCGGTTTAGGGTACGGGTTAGGATTAGGGTACGTGTTAGGGTTAGGATAGGGGTTAGGGTTAGGGTACGCGTTAGGGTTAGGGTAGTTATTAAACCTATCCCACTCTGTAGATACCCCTTAGCACGTAAAGGAATATTATTTGGGGGTCCAGCCATGGAGAAGAGTTTAGACACTAAGATAATATAAGGAACACACATTATAAAGAAATCACATTAGGATTCTCTTTTTAAACTGTTCCTTAAAACACTAGTGCTTAGGAAATCTATTGGAGGAAGAAGCAGTCAAGGGTAGCCTAGGGTTAGGGTTAGGCTTAGGGTTAGGCTTAGGGTACGGCTTAGGGTACGGGTTCGGGGAGGGCTTCGGATACGGCGTAGGGTATGGGTTAGGGTTAGGGTTAGGGTTAGTGTTAGGGTTAGGACGCGGTTTAGGGTACGGGTTAGGATTAGGGTACGTGTTAGGGTTAGGGTAGGGGTTAGGGTTATGGTACGCGTTAGGGTTAGGGTAGTTATTAAACCTATCCCACTCTCTAGTTACCCCTTAGCACGTAAAGGAATATTATTTGGGGGTCCAGCCATGGAGAAGAGTTTAGACACTAGGATAAGATAAGGAACACACCCATTATAAAGAAATCACATTAGGATTCTCTTTTTAAGCTGTTCCTTAAAACACTAGTGCTTAGGAAATCTATTGGAGGCAGAAGCAGTCAAGGGTAGCCTAGGGTTAGGGTTAGGCTCAGGGTTAGGCTTAGGGTACAGCTTAGGGTACGGGTTCGGGGAGGGCTTCGGGTACGGCGTAGGGTATGGGTTAGGGTTAGGGTTAGGGTTAGTGTTAGGGTTAGGGCTCGGTTTAGGGTACGGGTTAGGATTAGGGTACGTGTTAGGGTTAGGGTAGGGGTTAGGGTTAGGGTACACGTTAGGGTTAGGGTAGTGATTAAACCTATCCCACTCTCTAGATACCCCTTAGCACATAAAGGAATATTATTTGGGGGTCCAGCCATGGAGAAGAGTTTAGACACTAGGATTAGATAAGGAACACACCCATTATAAAGAAATCACATTAGGATTCTCTTTTTAAGCTATTCCTTAAAACACTAGTGCTTAGGAAATCTATTGGAGGCAGAAGCAGTCAAGGGTAGCCTAGGGTTAGGGTTAGGCTTAGGGTTAGGCTTAGGGTACGGCTTAGGGTACGTATTCGGGGAGGGCTTCGGGTATTGCGTAGGGTATGGGTTAGGGTTAGAGTTAGGGTTAGTGTTAGGGTTAGGGCTCGGTTTAGGGTACGGGTTAGGATTAGGGTACGTGTTAGGGTTAGGGTAGGGGTTAGGGTTAGGGTACGCGTTACGGTTAGGGTAGTTATTAAACCTATCCCACTCTCTAGATACCCCTTAGCACGTAAAGGAATATTATTTGGGGGTCCAGCCATGGAGAAGAGTTTAGACACAAAGATAATATAAGGAACACCCACATTATAAAGAAATCACATTAGGATTCTCTTTTTAAGCTGTTCCTTAAAACACTAGTGCTTAGGAAATCTATTGGAGGCAGAAGCAGTCAAGGGTAGCCTAGGGTTAGGGTTAGGCTTAGGGTTAGGCTTAGGGTACGGCTTAGGGTACGGGTTCGGGGAGGGCTTCGGGTACGGTGTAGGGTATGGGTTAGGGTTAGGTTTAGGGTTAGTGTTAGGGTTAGGGCTCGGTTTAGGTTACGGGATAGGATTAGGGTACGTGTTAGGGTTAGGGTAGGGGTTAGCGTTAGGGTACGCGTTAGGGTTAGGGTAGTTATTAAACCTATCCCACTCTCTAGTTACCCCTTAGCACGTAAAGGAATATTATTTGGAGGTCCAGCCATGGAGAAGAGTTTAGACACTAGGATAAGATAAGGAACACACCCATTATAAAGAAATCACATTAGGATTCTCTTTTTAAGCTGTTCCTTAAAACACTAGTGCTTAGGAAATCTATTGGAGGCAGAAGCAGTCAAGGGTAGCCTAGGGTTAGGGTTAGGCTTAGGGTTAGGCTTAGGGTACGGCTTAGGGTACGGGTTCGGGGAGGGCTTCGGGTACGGCGTAGGGTATGGGTTAGGGTTAGGCTTAGGGTTAGTGTTAGGGTTAGGGCTCGGTTTAGGGTACGGGTTAGGATTAGGGTACGTGTTAGGGTTAGGGTAGGGGTTAGGGTTAGGGTACACGTTAGGGTTAGGGTAGTGATTAAACCTATCCCACTCTGTAGATACCCCTTAGCACATAAAGGAATATTATTTGGGGGTCCAGCCATGGAGAAGAGTTTAGACACTAGGATTAGATATGGAACACACCCATGATAAAGAAATCACATTAGGATTCTCTTTTTAAGCTGTTCCTTAAAACACTAGTGCTTAGGAAATCTATTGGAGGCAGAAGCAGTCAAGGGTAGCCTAGGGTTAGGGTTAGGCTTAGGGTTAGGCTTAGGGTACCGCTTAGGGTACGGGTTCGGGGAGGGCTTCGGGTACGGCGTAGGGTATGGGTTAGGGTTAGGGTTAGGGTTAGTGTTAGGGTTAGGGCTCGGTTTAGGGTACGGGTTAGGATTAGGGTACGTGTTAGGGTTAGGGTAGGGGTTAGCGTTAGGGTACGCGTTAGGGTTAGGGTAGTTATTAAACCTATCCCACTCTCTAGTTACCCCTTAACACGTAAAGGAATATTATTTGGGGGTCCGGCCATGGAGAAGAGTTTAGACACTAGTATAAGATAAGGAACACACCCATTATAAAGAAATCACATTAGGATTCTCTTTTTAAGCTGTTCCTTAAAACACTAGTGCTTAGGAAATCTATTGGAGGCAGAAGCAGTCAAGGGTAGCCTAGGGTTAGGGTTAGGCTTAGGGTTAGGCTTAGGGTACGGCTTAGGGTACGGGTTCGGAGAGGGTTTCGTGTACGGCGTAGGGTATGGGTTAGGGTTAGGGTTAGGGTTAGTGTTAGGGTTAGGGCTCGGTTTAGGGTACGGGTTAGGATTAGGGTACGTGTTAGGGTTAGGGTAGGGGTTAGGGTTAGGGTACGCGTTAGGGTTAGGGTAGTTATTAAACCTATCCCACTCTGTAGATACCCCTTAGCACGTAAAGGAATATTATTTGGGGGTCCAGCCATGGAGAAGAGTTTAGACACTAAGATAATATAAGGAACACACACATTATAAAGAAATCACATTAGGATTCTCTTTTTAAGCTGTTCCTTAAAACACTAGTGCTTAGGAAATCTATTGGAGGCAGAAGCAGTCAAGGGTAGCCCAGGGTTAGGGTTAGGCTTAGGGTTAGGCTTAGGGTACGGCTTAGGGTACGGGTTCGTGGAGGGCTTCGGGTACGGCGTAGGGTATGGGTTAGGGTTAGGGTTAGGGTTAGTGTTAGGGTTAGGGCTCGGTTTAGGGTATGGGTTAGGATTAGGGTACGTGTTAGGGTTAGGGTAGGGGTTAGGGTTAGGGTACGCGTTAGGGTTAGGGTAGTTATTAAACCTATCCCAATCTCTAGATACCCCTTAGCACGTAAAGGAATATTATTTGGGGGTCCAGCCATGGAGAAGAGTTTAGACACTAAGATAATATAAGGAACACACACATTATAAAGAAATCACATTAGGATTCTCTTTTTAAGCTGTTCCTTAAAACACTAGTGCTTAGGAAATCTATTGGAGGCAGAAGCAGTCAAGGGTAGCCCAGGGTTAGGGTTAGGCTTAGGGTACGGCTTAGGGTACGGGTTCGGGGAGGGCTTCGGGTACGGCGTAGGGTATGGGTTAGGGTTAGGGTTAGGGTTAGTGTTAGAGTTAGGGCTCGGTTTAGGGTACGGGTTAGGATTAGGGTACGTGTTAGGGTTAGGGTAGGGGTTAGGGTTAGGGTACGCGTTAGGGTTAGGGTAGTTATTAAACCTATCCCACTCTCTAGATACCCCTTAGCACGTAAAGGAATATTATTTGGGGGTCCAGCCATGGAGAAGAGTTTAGACACTAAGATAATATAAGGAACACACACATTATAAAGAAATCACATTAGGATTCTCTTTTTAAGCTGTTCCTTAAAACACTAGTGCTTAGGAAATCTATTGGAGGCAGAAGCAGTCAAGGGTAGCCCAGGGTTAGGGTTAGGCTTAGGGTTAGGCTTAGGGTACGGCTTAGGGTACGGGTTCGGTGAGGGCTTCGGGTATGGCGTAGGGTATGGGTTAGGGTTAGGGTTAGGGTTAGGGTTAGGGTTAGGGTTAGTGTTAGGGTTAGGGCTCGGTTTAGGGTATGGGTTAGGATTAGGGTACGTGTTAGGGTTAGGGTAGGGGTTAGGGTTAGGGTACGCGTTAGGGTTAGGGTAGTTATTAAACCTATCCCAATCTCTAGATACCCCTTAGCACGTAAAGGAATATTATTTGGGGGTCCAGCCATGGAGAAGAGTTTAGACACTAAGATAATATAAGGAACACACACATTATAAAGAAATCACATTAGGATTCTCTTTTTAAGCTGTTCCTTAAAACACTAGTGCTTAGGAAATCTATTGGAGGCAGAAGCAGTCAAGGGTAGCCCAGGGTTAGGGTTAGGCTTAGGGTACGGCTTAGGGTACGGGTTCGGGGAGGGCTTCGGGTACGGCGTAGGGTATGGGTTAGGGTTAGGGTTAGGGTTAGTGTTAGGGTTAGGGCTCGGTTTAGGGTACGGGTTAGGATTAGGGTACGTGTTAGGGTTAGGGTAGGGGTTAGGGTTAGGGTACACGTTAGGGTTAGGGTAGTGATTAAACCTATCCCACTCTCTAGATACCCCTTAGCACATAAAGGAATATTATTTGGGGGTCCAGCCATGGAGAAGAGTTTAGACACTAGGATTAGATAAGGAACACACCCATTATAAAGAAATCACATTAGGATAATCTTTTTAAGCTGTTCCTTAAAACACTAGTGCTTAGGAAATCTATTGGAGGCAGAAGCAGTCAAGGGTAGCCTAGGGTTAGGGTTAGGCTTAGGGATAGGCTTAGGGTACGGCTTAGGGTACGTATTCGGGGAGGGCTTCGGGTATTGCGTAGGGTATGGGTTAGGGTTAGAGTTAGGGTTAGTGTTAGGGTTAGGGCTCGGTTTAGGGTACGGGTTAGGATTAGGGTACGTGTTAGGGTTAGGGTAGGGGTTAGGGTTAGGGTACGCGTTACGGTTAGGGTAGTTATTAAACCTATCCCACTCTCTAGATACCCCTTAGCACGTAAAGGAATATTATTTGGGGGTCCAGCCATGGAGAAGAGTTTAGACACAAAGATAATATAAGGAACACCCACATTATAAAGAAATCACATTAGGATTCTCTTTTTAAGCTGTTCCTTAAAACACTAGTGCTTAGGAAATCTATTGGAGGCAGAAGCAGTCAAGGGTAGCCTAGGGTTAGGGTTAGGCTTAGGGTTAGGCTTAGGGTACGGCTTAGGGTACGGGTTCGGGGAGGGCTTCGGGTACGGTGTAGGGTATGGGTTAGGGTTAGGGTTAGGGTTAGTGTTAGGGTTAGGGCTCGGTTTAGGTTACGGGATAGGATTAGGGTACGTGTTAGGGTTAGGGTAGGGGTTAGCGTTAGGGTACGCGTTAGGGTTAGGGTAGTTATTAAACCTATCCCACTCTCTAGTTACCCCTTAGCACGTAAAGGAATATTATTTGGGGGTCCAGCCATGGAGAAGAGTTTAGACACTAGGATAAGATAAGGAACACACCCATTATAAAGAAATCACATTAGGATTCTCTTTTTAAGCTGTTCCTTAAAACACTAGTTCTTAGGAAATCTATTGGAGGCAGAAGCAGTCAAGGGTAGCCTAGGGTTAGGGTTAGGCTTAGGGTTAGGCTTAGGGTACGGCTTAGGGTACGGGTTCGGGGAGGGCTTCGGGTACGGCGTAGGGTATGGGTTAGGGTTAGGCTTAGGATTAGTGTTAGGGTTAGGGCTCGGTTTAGGGTACGGGTTAGGATTAGGGTACGTGTTAGGGTTAGGGTAGGGGTTAGGGTTAGGGTACACGTTAGGGTTAGGGTAGTGATTAAACCTATCCCACTCTGTAGATACCCCTTAGCACATAAAGGAATATTATTTGGGGGTCCAGCCATGGAGAAGAGTTTAGACACTAGGATTAGATATGGAACACACCCATTATAAAGAAATCACATTAGGATTCTCTTTTTAAGCTGTTCCTTAAAACACTAGTGCTTAGGAAATCTATTGGAGGCAGAAGCAGTCAAGGGTAGCCTAGGGTTAGGGTTAGGCTTAGGGTTAGGCTTAGGGTACCGCTTAGGGTACGGGTTCGGGGAGGGCTTCGGGTACGGTGTAGGGTATGGGTTAGGGTTAGGGTTAGGGTTAGTGTTAGGGTTAGGGCTCGGTTTAGGGTACGGGTTAGGATTAGGGTACGTGTTAGGGTTAGGGTAGGGGTTAGGGTTAGGGTACGCGTTACGGTTAGGGTAGTTATTAAACCTGTCCCACTCTCTAGATACCCCTTAGCACGGAAAGGAATATTATTTGGGGGTCCAGCCATGGAGAAGAGTTTAGACACTAGGATAAGATAAGGAACACACCCATTATAAAGAAATCACATTAGGATTCTCTTTTTAAGCTGTTCCTTAAAACACTAGTGCTTAGGAAATCTATTGGAGGCAGAAGCAGTCAAGGGTAGCCTAGGGTTAGGGTTAGGCTTAGGGTTAGGCTTATGGTACGGCGTAGGGTACGGGTTCGTGGAGGGCTTCGGGTACGGCGTAGGGTATGGGTTAGGGTTAGGGTTAGGGTTAGTGTTAGGGTTAGGGCTCGGTTTAGGGTACGGGTTAGGATTAGGGTACGTGTTAGGGTTAGGATAGGGGTTAGGGTTAGGGTACGCGTTAGGGTTAGGGTAGTTATTAAACCTATCCCACTCTGTAGATACCCCTTAGCACGTAAAGGAATATTATTTGGGGGTCCAGCCATGGAGAAGAGTTTAGACACTAAGATAATATAAGGAACACACATTATAAAGAAATCACATTAGGATTCTCTTTTTAAACTGTTCCTTAAAACACTAGTGCTTAGGAAATCTATTGGAGGAAGAAGCAGTCAAGGGTAGCCTAGGGTTAGGGTTAGGCTTAGGGTTAGGCTTAGGGTACGGCTTAGGGTACGGGTTCGGGGAGGGCTTCGGATACGGCGTAGGGTATGGGTTAGGGTTAGGGTTAGGGTTAGTGTTAGGGTTAGGACGCGGTTTAGGGTACGGGTTAGGATTAGGGTACGTGTTAGGGTTAGGGTAGGGGTTAGGGTTATGGTACGCGTTAGGGTTAGGGTAGTTATTAAACCTATCCCACTCTCTAGTTACCCCTTAGCACGTAAAGGAATATTATTTGGGGGTCCAGCCATGGAGAAGAGTTTAGACACTAGGATAAGATAAGGAACACACCCATTATAAAGAAATCACATTAGGATTCTCTTTTTAAGCTGTTCCTTAAAACACTAGTGCTTAGGAAATCTATTGGAGGCAGAAGCAGTCAAGGGTAGCCTAGGGTTAGGGTTAGGCTCAGGGTTAGGCTTAGGGTACAGCTTAGGGTACGGGTTCGGGGAGGGCTTCGGGTACGGCGTAGGGTATGGGTTAGGGTTAGGGTTAGGGTTAGTGTTAGGGTTAGGGCTCGGTTTAGGGTACGGGTTAGGATTAGGGTACGTGTTAGGGTTAGGGTAGGGGTTAGGGTTAGGGTACACGTTAGGGTTAGGGTAGTGATTAAACCTATCCCACTCTCTAGATACCCCTTAGCACATAAAGGAATATTATTTGGGGGTCCAGCCATGGAGAAGAGTTTAGACACTAGGATTAGATAAGGAACACACCCATTATAAAGAAATCACATTAGGATTCTCTTTTTAAGCTATTCCTTAAAACACTAGTGCTTAGGAAATCTATTGGAGGCAGAAGCAGTCAAGGGTAGCCTAGGGTTAGGGTTAGGCTTAGGGTTAGGCTTAGGGTACGGCTTAGGGTACGTATTCGGGGAGGGCTTCGGGTATTGCGTAGGGTATGGGTTAGGGTTAGAGTTAGGGTTAGTGTTAGGGTTAGGGCTCGGTTTAGGGTACGGGTTAGGATTAGGGTACGTGTTAGGGTTAGGGTAGGGGTTAGGGTTAGGGTACGCGTTACGGTTAGGGTAGTTATTAAACCTATCCCACTCTCTAGATACCCCTTAGCACGTAAAGGAATATTATTTGGGGGTCCAGCCATGGAGAAGAGTTTAGACACAAAGATAATATAAGGAACACCCACATTATAAAGAAATCACATTAGGATTCTCTTTTTAAGCTGTTCCTTAAAACACTAGTGCTTAGGAAATCTATTGGAGGCAGAAGCAGTCAAGGGTAGCCTAGGGTTAGGGTTAGGCTTAGGGTTAGGCTTAGGGTACGGCTTAGGGTACGGGTTCGGGGAGGGCTTCGGGTACGGCGTAGGGTATGGGTTAGGGTTAGGCTTAGGGTTAGTGTTAGGGTTAGGGCTCGGTTTAGGGTACGGGTTAGGATTAGGGTACGTGTTAGGGTTAGGGTAGGGGTTAGGGTTAGGGTACACGTTAGGGTTAGGGTAGTGATTAAACCTATCCCACTCTGTAGATACCCCTTAGCACATAAAGTAATATTATTTGGGGGTCCAGCCATGGAGAAGAGTTTAGACACTAGGATTAGATATGGAACACACCCATTATAAAGAAATCACATTAGGATTCTCTTTTTAAGCTGTTCCTTAAAACACTAGTGCTTAGGAAATCTATTGGAGGCAGAAGCAGTCAAGGGTAGCCTAGGGTTAGGGTTAGGCTTAGGGTTAGGCTTAGGGTACGGCTTAGGGTACGTATTCGGGGAGGGCTTCGGGTATTGCGTAGGGTATGGGTTAGGGTTAGAGTTAGGGTTAGTGTTAGGGTTAGGGCTCGGTTTAGGGTACGGGTTAGGATTAGGGTACGTGTTAGGGTTAGGGTAGGGGTTAGGGTTAGGGTACGCGTTACGGTTAGGGTAGTTATTAAACCTATCCCACTCTCTAGATACCCCTTAGCACGTAAAGGAATATTATTTGGGGGTCCAGCCATGGAGAAGAGTTTAGACACAAAGATAATATAAGGAACACCCACATTATAAAGAAATCACATTAGGATTCTCTTTTTAAGCTGTTCCTTAAAACACTAGTGCTTAGGAAATCTATTGGAGGCAGAAGCAGTCAAGGGTAGCCTAGGGTTAGGGTTAGGCTTAGGGTTAGGCTTAGGGTACGGCTTAGGGTACGGGTTCGGGGAGGGCTTCGGGTACGGTGTAGGGTATGGGTTAGGGTTAGGTTTAGGGTTAGTGTTAGGGTTAGGGCTCGGTTTAGGTTACGGGATAGGATTAGGGTACGTGTTAGGGTTAGGGTAGGGGTTAGCGTTAGGGTACGCGTTAGGGTTAGGGTAGTTATTAAACCTATCCCACTCTCTAGTTACCCCTTAGCACGTAAAGGAATATTATTTGGAGGTCCAGCCATGGAGAAGAGTTTAGACACTAGGATAAGATAAGGAACACACCCATTATAAAGAAATCACATTAGGATTCTCTTTTTAAGCTGTTCCTTAAAACACTAGTGCTTAGGAAATCTATTGGAGGCAGAAGCAGTCAAGGGTAGCCTAGGGTTAGGGTTAGGCTTAGGGTTAGGCTTAGGGTACGGCTTAGGGTACGGGTTCGGGGAGGGCTTCGGGTACGGCGTAGGGTATGGGTTAGGGTTAGGCTTAGGGTTAGTGTTAGGGTTAGGGCTCGGTTTAGGGTACGGGTTAGGATTAGGGTACGTGTTAGGGTTAGGGTAGGGGTTAGGGTTAGGGTACACGTTAGGGTTAGGGTAGTGATTAAACCTATCCCACTCTGTAGATACCCCTTAGCACATAAAGGAATATTATTTGGGGGTCCAGCCATGGAGAAGAGTTTAGACACTAGGATTAGATATGGAACACACCCATGATAAAGAAATCACATTAGGATTCTCTTTTTAAGCTGTTCCTTAAAACACTAGTGCTTAGGAAATCTATTGGAGGCAGAAGCAGTCAAGGGTAGCCTAGGGTTAGGGTTAGGCTTAGGGTTAGGCTTAGGGTACCGCTTAGGGTACGGGTTCGGGGAGGGCTTCGGGTACGGCGTAGGGTATGGGTTAGGGTTAGGGTTAGGGTTAGTGTTAGGGTTAGGGCTCGGTTTAGGGTACGGGTTAGGATTAGGGTACGTGTTAGGGTTAGGGTAGGGGTTAGCGTTAGGGTACGCGTTAGGGTTAGGGTAGTTATTAAACCTATCCCACTCTCTAGTTACCCCTTAACACGTAAAGGAATATTATTTGGGGGTCCGGCCATGGAGAAGAGTTTAGACACTAGTATAAGATAAGGAACACACCCATTATAAAGAAATCACATTAGGATTCTCTTTTTAAGCTGTTCCTTAAAACACTAGTGCTTAGGAAATCTATTGGAGGCAGAAGCAGTCAAGGGTAGCCTAGGGTTAGGGTTAGGCTTAGGGTTAGGCTTAGGGTACGGCTTAGGGTACGGGTTCGGAGAGGGTTTCGGGTACGGCGTAGGGTATGGGTTAGGGTTAGGGTTAGGGTTAGTGTTAGGGTTAGGGCTCGGTTTAGGGTACGGGTTAGGATTAGGGTACGTGTTAGGGTTAGGGTAGGGGTTAGGGTTAGGGTACGCGTTAGGGTTAGGGTAGTTATTAAACCTATCCCACTCTGTAGATACCCCTTAGCACGTAAAGGAATATTATTTGGGGGTCCAGCCATGGAGAAGAGTTTAGACACTAAGATAATATAAGGAACACACACATTATAAAGAAATCACATTAGGATTCTCTTTTTAAGCTGTTCCTTAAAACACTAGTGCTTAGGAAATCTATTGGAGGCAGAAGCAGTCAAGGGTAGCCCAGGGTTAGGGTTAGGCTTAGGGTTAGGCTTAGGGTACGGCTTAGGGTACGGGTTCGTGGAGGGCTTCGGGTACGGCGTAGGGTATGGGTTAGGGTTAGGGTTAGGGTTAGTGTTAGGGTTAGGGCTCGGTTTAGGGTATGGGTTAGGATTAGGGTACGTGTTAGGGTTAGGGTAGGGGTTAGGGTTAGGGTACGCGTTAGGGTTAGGGTAGTTATTAAACCTATCCCAATCTCTAGATACCCCTTAGCACGTAAAGGAATATTATTTGGGGGTCCAGCCATGGAGAAGAGTTTAGACACTAAGATAATATAAGGAACACACACATTATAAAGAAATCACATTAGGATTCTCTTTTTAAGCTGTTCCTTAAAACACTAGTGCTTAGGAAATCTATTGGAGGCAGAAGCAGTCAAGGGTAGCCCAGGGTTAGGGTTAGGCTTAGGGTACGGCTTAGGGTACGGGTTCGGGGAGGGCTTCGGGTACGGCGTAGGGTATGGGTTAGGGTTAGGGTTAGGGTTAGTGTTAGGGTTAGGGCTCGGTTTAGGGTACGGGTTAGGATTAGGGTACGTGTTAGGGTTAGGGTAGGGGTTAGGGTTAGGGTACACGTTAGGGTTAGGGTAGTGATTAAACCTATCCCACTCTCTAGATACCCCTTAGCACATAAAGGAATATTCTTTGGGGGTCCAGCCATGGAGAAGAGTTTAGACACTAGGATTAGATAAGGAACACACCCATTATAAAGAAATCACATTAGGATAATCTTTTTAAGCTGTTCCTTAAAACACTAGTGCTTAGGAAATCTATTGGAGGCAGAAGCAGTCAAGGGTAGCCTAGGGTTAGGGTTAGGCTTAGGGTTAGGCTTAGGGTACGGCTTAGGGTACGTATTCGGGGAGGGCTTCGGGTATTGCGTAGGGTATGGGTTAGGGTTAGAGTTAGGGTTAGTGTTAGGGTTAGGGCTCGGTTTAGGGTACGGGTTAGGATTAGGGTACGTGTTAGGGTTAGGGTAGGGGTTAGGGTTAGGGTACGCGTTACGGTTAGGGTAGTTATTAAACCTATCCCACTCTCTAGATACCCCTTAGCACGTAAAGGAATATTATTTGGGGGTCCAGCCATGGAGAAGAGTTTAGACACAAAGATAATATAAGGAACACCCACATTATAAAGAAATCACATTAGGATTCTCTTTTTAAGCTGTTCCTTAAAACACTAGTGCTTAGGAAATCTATTGGAGGCAGAAGCAGTCAAGGGTAGCCTAGGGTTAGGGTTAGGCTTAGGGTTAGGCTTAGGGTACGGCTTAGGGTACGGGTTCGGGGAGGGCTTCGGGTACGGTGTAGGGTATGGGTTAGGGTTAGGGTTAGGGTTAGTGTTAGGGTTAGGGCTCGGTTTAGGTTACGGGATAGGATTAGGGTACGTGTTAGGGTTAGGGTAGGGGTTAGCGTTAGGGTACGCGTTAGGGTTAGGGTAGTTATTAAACCTATCCCACTCTCTAGTTACCCCTTAGCACGTAAAGGAATATTATTTGGGGGTCCAGCCATGGAGAAGAGTTTAGACACTAGGATAAGATAAGGAACACACCCATTATAAAGAAATCACATTAGGATTCTCTTTTTAAGCTGTTCCTTAAAACACTAGTGCTTAGGAAATCTATTGGAGGCAGAAGCAGTCAAGGGTAGCCTAGGGTTAGGGTTAGGCTTAGGGTTAGGCTTAGGGTACGGCTTAGGGTACGGGTTCGGGGAGGGCTTCGGGTACGGCGTAGGGTATGGGTTAGGGTGAGGCTTAGGATTAGTGTTAGGGTTAGGGCTCGGTTTAGGGTACGGGTTAGGATTAGGGTACGTGTTAGGTTTAGGGTAGGGGTTAGGGTTAGGGTACACGTTAGGGTTAGGGTAGTGATTAAACCTATCCCACTCTGTAGATACCCCTTAGCACATAAAGGAATATTATTTGGGGGTCCAGCCATGGAGAAGAGTTTAGACACTAGGATTAGATATGGAACACACCCATTATAAAGAAATCACATTAGGATTCTCTTTTTAAGCTGTTCCTTAAAACACTAGTGCTTAGGAAATCTATTGGAGGCAGAAGCAGTCAAGGGTAGCCTAGGGTTAGGGTTAGGCTTAGGGTTAGGCTTAGGGTACCGCTTAGGGTACGGGTTCGGGGAGGGCTTCGGGTACGGTGTAGGGTATGGGTTAGGGTTAGGGTTAGGGTTAGTGTTAGGGTTAGGGCTCGGTTTAGGGTACGGGTTAGGATTAGGGTACGTGTTAGGGTTAGGGTAGGGGTTAGGGTTAGGGTACGCGTTACGGTTAGGGTAGTTATTAAACCTGTCCCACTCTCTAGATACCCCTTAGCACGGAAAGGAATATTATTTGGGGGTCCAGCCATGGAGAAGAGTTTAGACACTAGGATAAGATAAGGAACACACCCATTATAAAGAAATCACATTAGGATAATCTTTTTAAGCTGTTCCTTAAAACACTATTGCTTAGGAAATCTATTGGAGGCAGAAGCAGTCAAGGGTAGCCTAGGGTTAGGTTTAGGCTTAGGGTTAGGCTTAGGGTACGGCTTAGGGTACGGGTTCGGGGAGGGCTTCGGGTACGGCGTAGGGTATGGGTTAGGGTTAGGGTTAGGGTTAGTGTTAGGGTTAGGGCTCGGTTTAGGGTACGGGTTAGGATTAGGGTACGTGTTAGGGTTAGGGTAGGGGTTAGCGTTAGGGTACGCGTTAGGGTTAGGGTAGTTATTAAACCTATCCCACTCTCTAGTTACCCCTTAGCACGTAAAGGAATATTATTTGGGGGTCCAGCCATGGAGAAGAGTTTAGACACTAGGATAAGATAAGGAACACACCCATTATAAAGAAATCACATTAGGATTCTCTTTTTAAGCTGTTCCTTAAAACACTAGTGCTTAGGAAATCTATTGGAGGCAGAAGCAGTCCAGGGTAGCCTAGGGTTAGGGTTAGGCTTAGGGTTAGGCTTAGGGTACGGCTTAGGGTACGGGTTCGGAGAGGGTTTCGGGTACGGCGTAGGGTATGGGTTAGGGTTAGGGTTAGGGTTAGTGTTAGGGTTAGGGCTCGGTTTAGGGTACGGGTTAGGATTAGGGTACGTGTTAGGGTTAGCGTAGGGGTTAGGGTTAGGGTACGTGTTACGGTTAGGGTAGTTATTAAACCTGTCCCACTCTCTAGATACCCCTTAGCACGGAAAGGAATATTATTTGGGGGTCCAGCCATGGAGAAGAGTTTAGACACTAGGATAAGATAAGGAACACACCCATTATAAAGAAATCACATTAGGATAATCTTTTTAAGCTGTTCCTTAAAACACTAGTGCTTAGGAAATCTATTGGAGGCAGAAGCAGTCAAGGGTAGCCTAGGGTTAGGTTTAGGCTTAGGGTTAGG
Source organism: Balaenoptera physalus (assembly GCF_965194825.1). Classification (NCBI taxonomy): domain Eukaryota; kingdom Metazoa; phylum Chordata; class Mammalia; order Artiodactyla; family Balaenopteridae; genus Balaenoptera; species Balaenoptera physalus. Next base: position 2,199,361 of record NW_028126471.1, read on the forward strand.
CTTAGGGTACGGCTTAGGGTATGGGTTCGGGGAGGGCTTCGGGTACGGCGTAGGGTATGGGTTAGGGTTAGGGTTAGGGTTAGTGTTAGGGTTAGGGCTCGGTTTAGGGTACGGGTTAGGATTAGGGTACGTGTTAGGGTTAGGGTAGGGGTTAGGGTTAGGGTACGCGTTACGGTTAGGGTAGTGATTAAACCTATCCCACTCTCTAGATACCCCTTAGCACGTAAAGGAATATTATTTTGGGGTCCAGCCATGGAGAAGGGTTTAGACACTAAGATAATATAAGGAACACACACATTATAAAGAAATCACATTAGGATTCTCTTTTTAAGCTGTTCCTTAAAACACTAGTGCATAGGAAATCTATTGGAGGCAGAAGCAGTCAAGGGTAGCCCAGGGTTAGGGTTAGGCTTAGGGTTAGGCTTAGGGTACGGCTTAGGGTACGGGTTCGGGGAGGGCTTCGGGTACGGCGTAGGGTATGGGTTAGGGTTAGGGTTAGGGTTAGGGTTAGGGTTAGGGTTAGTGTTAGGGTTAGTGCTCGGTTTAGGGTATGGGTTAGGATTAGGGTACGTGTTAGGGTTAGGGTAGGGGTTAGGGTTAGGGTACGCGTTAGGGTTAGGGTAGTTATTAAACCTATCCCAATCTCTAGATACCCCTTAGCACGTAAAGGAATATTATTTGGGGGTCCAGCCATGGAGAAGAGTTTAGACACTAAGATAATATAAGGAACACACACATTATAAAGAAATCACATTAGGATTCTCTTTTTAAGCTGTTCCTTAAAACACTAGTGCTTAGGAAATCTATTGGAGGCAGAAGCAGTCAAGGGTAGCCCAGGGTTAGGTTTAGGCTTAGGGTACGGCTTAGGGTACGGGTTCGGGGAGGGCTTCGGGTACGGCGTAGGGTATGGGTTAGGGTTAGGGTTAGGGTTAGTGTTAGGGTTAGGGCTCGGTTTAGGGTACGGGTTAGGATTAGGGTACGTGTTAGGGTTAGGGTAGGGGTTAGGGTTAGGGTACACGTTAGGGTTAGGGTAGTGATTAAACCTATCCCACTCTCTAGATACCCCTTAGCACATAAAGGAATATTATTTGGGCGTCCAGCCATGGAGAAGAGTTTAGACACTAGGATTAGATAAGGAACACACCCATTATAAAGAAATCACATTAGGATAATCTTTTTAAGCTGTTCCTTAAAACACTAGTGCTTAGGAAATCTATTGGAGGCAGAAGCAGTCAAGGGTAGCCTAGGGTTAGGGTTAGGCTTAGGGATAGGCTTAGGGTACGGCTTAGGGTACGTATTCGGGGAGGGCTTCGGGTATTGCGTAGGGTATGGGTTAGGGTTAGAGTTAGGGTTAGTGTTAGGGTTAGGGCTCGGTTTAGGGTACGGGTTAGGATTAGGGTACGTGTTAGGGTTAGGGTAGGGGTTAGGGTTAGGGTACGCGTTACGGTTAGGGTAGTTATTAAACCTATCCCACTCTCTAGATACCCCTTAGCACGTAAAGGAATATTATTTGGGGGTCCAGCCATGGAGAAGAGTTTAGACACAAAGATAATATAAGGAACACCCACATTATAAAGAAATCACATTAGGATTCTCTTTTTAAGCTGTTCCTTAAAACACTAGTGCTTAGGAAATCTATTGGAGGCAGAAGCAGTCAAGGGTAGCCTAGGGTTAGGGTTAGGCTTAGGGTTAGGCTTAGGGTACGGCTTAGGGTACGGGTTCGGGGAGGGCTTCGGGTACGGTGTAGGGTATGGGTTAGGGTTAGGGTTAGGGTTAGTGTTAGGGTTAGGGCTCGGTTTAGGTTACGGGATAGGATTAGGGTACGTGTTAGGGTTAGGGTAGGGGTTAGCGTTAGGGTACGCGTTAGGGTTAGGGTAGTTATTAAACCTATCCCACTCTCTAGTTACCCCTTAGCACGTAAAGGAATATTATTTGGGGGTCCAGCCATGGAGAAGAGTTTAGACACTAGGATAAGATAAGGAACACACCCATTATAAAGAAATCACATTAGGATTCTCTTTTTAAGCTGTTCCTTAAAACACTAGTTCTTAGGAAATCTATTGGAGGCAGAAGCAGTCAAGGGTAGCCTAGGGTTAGGGTTAGGCTTAGGGTTAGGCTTAGGGTACGGCTTAGGGTACGGGTTCGGGGAGGGCTTCGGGTACGGCGTAGGGTATGGGTTAGGGTTAGGCTTAGGATTAGTGTTAGGGTTAGGGCTCGGTTTAGGGTACGGGTTAGGATTAGGGTACGTGTTAGGGTTAGGGTAGGGGTTAGGGTTAGGGTACACGTTAGGGTTAGGGTAGTGATTAAACCTATCCCACTCTGTAGATACCCCTTAGCACATAAAGGAATATTATTTGGGGGTCCAGCCATGGAGAAGAGTTTAGACACTAGGATTAGATATGGAACACACCCATTATAAAGAAATCACATTAGGATTCTCTTTTTAAGCTGTTCCTTAAAACACTAGTGCTTAGGAAATCTATTGGAGGCAGAAGCAGTCAAGGGTAGCCTAGGGTTAGGGTTAGGCTTAGGGTTAGGCTTAGGGTACCGCTTAGGGTACGGGTTCGGGGAGGGCTTCGGGTACGGTGTAGGGTATGGGTTAGGGTTAGGGTTAGGGTTAGTGTTAGGGTTAGGGCTCGGTTTAGGGTACGGGTTAGGATTAGGGTACGTGTTAGGGTTAGGGTAGGGGTTAGGGTTAGGGTACGCGTTACGGTTAGGGTAGTTATTAAACCTGTCCCACTCTCTAGATACCCCTTAGCACGGAAAGGAATATTATTTGGGGGTCCAGCCATGGAGAAGAGTTTAGACACTAGGATAAGATAAGGAACACACCCATTATAAAGAAATCACATTAGGATAATCTTTTTAAGCTGTTCCTTAAAACACTATTGCTTAGGAAATCTATTGGAGGCAGAAGCAGTCAAGGGTAGCCTAGGGTTAGGTTTAGGCTTAGGGTTAGGCTTAGGGTACGGCTTAGGGTACGGGTTCAGGGAGGGCTTCGGGTACGGCGTAGGGTATGGGTTAGGGTTAGGGTTAGGGTTAGTGTTAGGGTTAGGGCTCGGTTTAGGGTACGGGTTAGGATTAGGGTACGTGTTAGGGTTAGGGTAGGGGTTAGCGTTAGGGTACGCGTTAGGGTTAGGGTAGTTATTAAACCTATCCCACTCTCTAGTTACCCCTTAGCACGTAAAGGAATATTATTTGGGGGTCCAGCCATGGAGAAGAGTTTAGACACTAGGATAAGATAAGGAACACACCCATTATAAAGAAATCACATTAGGATTCTCTTTTTAAGCTGTTCCTTAAAACACTAGTGCTTAGGAATTCTATTGGAGGCAGAAGCAGTCGAGGGTAGCCTAGGGTTAGGGTTAGGCTTAGGGTTAGGCTTAGGGTACGGCTTAGGGTACGGGTTCGGAGAGGGTTTCGGGTACGGCGTAGGGTATGGGTTAGGGTTAGGGTTAGGGTTAGTGTTAGGGTTAGGGCTCGGTTTAGGGTACGGGTGAGGATTAGGGTACGTGTTAGGGTTAGGGTAGGGGTTAGGGTTAGGGTACGTGTTACGGTTAGGGTAGTTATTAAACCTGTCCCACTCTCTAGATACCCCTTAGCACGGAAAGGAATATTATTTGGGGGTCCAGCCATGGAGAAGAGTTTAGACACTAGGATAAGATAAGGAACACACCCATTATAAAGAAATCACATTAGGATAATCTTTTTAAGCTGTTCCTTAAAACACTAGTGCTTAGGAAATCTATTGGAGGCAGAAGCAGTCAAGGGTAGCCTAGGGTTAGGTTTAGGCTTAGGGTTAGGCTTAGGGTACGGCTTAGGGTATGGGTTCGGGGAGGGCTTCGGGTACGGCGTAGGGTATGGGTTAGGGTTAGGGTTAGGGTTAGTGTTAGGGTTAGGGCTCGGTTTAGGGTACGGGTTAGGATTAGGGTACGTGTTAGGGTTAGGGTAGGGGTTAGGGTTAGGGTACGCGTTACGGTTAGGGTAGTGATTAAACCTATCCCACTCTCTAGATACCCCTTAGCACGTAAAGGAATATTATTTTGGGGTCCAGCCATGGAGAAGGGTTTAGACACTAAGATAATATAAGGAACACACACATTATAAAGAAATCACATTAGGATTCTCTTTTTAAGCTGTTCCTTAAAACACTAGTGCTTAGGAAATCTATTGGAGGCAGAAGCAGTCAAGGGTAGCCTAGGGTTAGGGTTAGGCTTAGGGTTAGGCTTAGGGTACGGCTTAGGGTACGGGTTCGGGGAGGGCTTCGGATACGGCGTAGGGTATGGGTTAGGGTTAGGGTTAGGGTTAGTGTTAGGGTTAGGACGCGGTTTAGGGTACGGGTTAGGATTAGGGTACGTGTTAGGGTTAGGGTAGGGGTTAGGGTTATGGTACGCGTTAGGGTTAGGGTAGTTATTAAACCTATCCCACTCTCTAGTTACCCCTTAGCACGTAAAGGAATATTATTTGGGGGTCCAGCCATGGAGAAGAGTTTAGACACTAGGATAAGATAAGGAACACACCCATTATAAAGAAATCACATTAGGATTCTCTTTTTAAGCTGTTCCTTAAAACACTAGTGCTTAGGAAATCTATTGGAGGCAGAAGCAGTCAAGGGTAGCCTAGGGTTAGGGTTAGGCTCAGGGTTAGGCTTAGGGTACAGCTTAGGGTACGGGTTCGGGGAGGGCTTCGGGTACGGCGTAGGGTATGGGTTAGGGTTAGGGTTAGGGTTAGGGTTAGTGTTAGGGTTAGGGCTCGGTTTAGGGTACGGGTTAGGATTAGGGTACGTGTTAGGGTTAGGGTAGGGGTTAGGGTTAGGGTACACGTTAGGGTTAGGGTAGTGATTAAACCTATCCCACTCTCTAGATACCCCTTAGCACATAAAGGAATATTATTTGGGGGTCCAGCCATGGAGAAGAGTTTAGACACTAGGATTAGATAAGGAACACACCCATTATAAAGAAATCACATTAGGATTCTCTTTTTAAGCTGTTCCTTAAAACACTAGTGCTTAGGAAATCTATTGGAGGCAGAAGCAGTCAAGGGTAGCCTAGGGTTAGGGTTAGGCTTAGGGTTAGGCTTAGGGTACGGCTTAGGGTACGGGTTCGGGGAGGGCTTCGGGTACGGTGTAGGGTACGGGTTAGGGTTAGGTTTAGGGTTAGTGTTAGGGTTAGGGCTCGGTTTAGGTTACGGGATAGGATTAGGGTACGTGTTAGGGTTAGGGTAGGGGTTAGCGTTAGGGTACGCGTTAGGGTTAGGGTAGTTATTAAACCTATCCCACTCTCTAGTTACCCCTTAGCACGTAAAGGAATATTATTTGGAGGTCCAGCCATGGAGAAGAGTTTAGACACTAGGATAAGATAAGGAACACACCCATTATAAAGAAATCACATTAGGATTCTCTTTTTAAGCTGTTCCTTAAAACACTAGTGCTTAGGAAATCTATTGGAGGCAGAAGCAGTCAAGGGTAGCCTAGGGTTAGGGTTAGGCTTAGGGTTAGGCTTAGGGTACGGCTTAGGGTACGGGTTCGGGGAGGGCTTCGGGTACGGCGTAGGGTATGTGTTAGGGTTAGGCTTAGGGTTAGTGTTAGGGTTAGGGCTCGGTTTAGGGTACGGGTTAGGATTAGGGTACGTGTTAGGGTTAGGGTAGGGGTTAGGGTTAGGGTACACGTTAGGGTTAGGGTAGTGATTAAATCTATCCCACTCTGTAGATACCCCTTAGCACATAAAGGAATATTATTTGGGGGTCCAGCCATGGAGAAGAGTTTAGACACTAGGATTAGATATGGAACACACCCATTATAAAGAAATCACATTAGGATTCTCTTTCTAAGCTGTTCCTTAAAACACTAGTGCTTAGGAAATCTATTGGAGGCAGAAGCAGTCAAGGGTAGCCTAGGGTTAGGGTTAGGCTTAGGGTTAGGCTTAGGGTACCGCTTAGGGTACGGGTTCGGGGAGGGCTTTGGGTACGGCGTAGGGTATGGGTTAGGGTTAGGGTTAGGGTTAGTGTTAGGGTTAGGGCTCGGTTTAGGGTACGGGTTAGGATTAGGGTACGTGTTAGGGTTAGGGTAGGGGTTAGCGTTAGGGTACGCGTTAGGGTTAGGGTAGTTATTAAACCTATCCCACTCTCTAGTTACCCCTTAACACCTAAAGGAATATTATTTGGGGGTCCAGCCATGGAGAAGAGTTTAGACACTAGTATAAGATAAGGAACACACCCATTATAAAGAAATCACATTAGGATTCTCTTTTTAAGCTGTTCCTTAAAACACTAGTGCTTAGGAAATCTATTGGAGGCAGAAGCAGTCAAGGGTAGCCTAGGGTTAGGGTTAGGCTTAGGGTTAGGCTTAGGGTACGGCTTAGGGTACGGGTTCGGAGAGGGTTTCGGGTACGGCGTAGGGTATGGGTTAGGGTTAGGGTTAGGGTTAGTGTTAGGGTTAGGGCTCGGTTTAGGGTACGGGTTAGGATTAGGGTACGTGTTAGGGTTAGGGTAGGGGTTAGGGTTAGGGTACGCGTTACGGTTAGGGTAGTTATTAAACCTGTCCCACTCTCTAGATACGCCTTAGCACGGAAAGGAATATTATTTGGGGGTCCAGCCATGGAGAAGAGTTTAGACACTAGGATAAGATAAGGAACACACCCATTATAAAGAAATCACATTAGGATAATCTTTTTAAGCTGTTCCTTAAAACACTATTGCTTAGGAAATCTATTGGAGGCAGAAGCAGTCAAGGGTAGCCTAGGGTTAGGGTTAGGCTTAGGGTTAGGCTTAGGGTACGGCTTAGGGTACGGGTTCGGGGAGGGCTTCGGGTACGGCGTAGGGTATGGGTTAGGGTTAGGGTTAGGGTTAGTGTTAGAGTTAGGGCTCGGTTTAGGGTACGGGTTAGGATTAGGGTACGTGTTAGGGTTAGGGTAGGGGTTAGGGTTAGGGTACGCGTTAGGGTTAGGGTAGTTATTAAACCTATCCCACTCTGTAGATACCCCTTAGCACGTAAAGGAATATTATTTGGGGGTCCAGCCATGGAGAAGAGTTTAGACACTAAGATAATATAAGGAACACACACATTATAAAGAAATCACATTAGGATTCTCTTTTTAAGCTGTTCCTTAAAACACTAGTGCTTAGGAAATCTATTGGAGGCAGAAGCAGTCAAGGGTAGCCCAGGGTTAGGGTTAGGCTTAGGGTTAGGCTTAGGGTACGGCTTAGGGTACGGGTTCGGGGAGGGCTTCGGGTACGGCGTAGGGTATGGGTTAGGGTTAGGGTTAGGGTTAGTGTTAGGGTTAGGGCTCGGTTTAGGGTATGGGTTAGGATTAGGGTACGTGTTAGGGTTAGGGTAGGGGTTAGGGTTAGGGTACGCGTTAGGGTTAGGGTAGTTATTAAACCTATCCCAATCTCTAGATACCCCTTAGCACGTAAAGGAATATTATTTGGGGGTCCAGCCACGGAGAAGAGTTTAGACACTAAGATAATATAAGGAACACACCCATTATAAAGAAATCACATTAGGATTCTCTTTTTAAGCTGTTCCTTAAAACACTAGTGCTTAGGAAATCTATTGGAGGCAGAAGCAGTCAAGGGTAGCCCAGGGTTAGGGTTAGGCTTAGGGTACGGCTTAGGGTACGGGTTCGGGGAGGGCTTCGGGTACGGCGTAGGGTATGGGTTAGGGTTAGGGTTAGGGTTAGTGTTAGGGTTAGGGCTCGGTTTAGGGTACGGGTTAGGATTAGGGTACGTGTTAGGGTTAGGGTAGGGGTTAGGGTTAGGGTACACGTTAGGGTTAGGGTAGTGATTAAACCTATCCCACTCTCTAGATACCCCTTAGCACATAAAGGAATATTATTTGGGGGTCCAGCCATGGAGAAGAGTTTAGACACTAGGATTAGATAAGGAACACACCCATTATAAAGAAATCACATTAGGATAATCTTTTTAAGCTGTTCCTTAAAACACTAGTGCTTAGGAAATCTATTGGAGGCAGAAGCAGTCAAGGGTAGCCTAGGGTTAGGGTTAGGCTTAGGGTTAGGCTTAGGGTACGGCGTAGGGTACGGGTTCGTGGAGGGCTTCGGGTACGGCGTAGGGTATGGGTTAGGGTTAGGGTTAGGGTTAGTGTTAGGGTTAGGGCTCGGTTTAGGGTACGGGTTAGGATTAGGGTCCGTGTTAGGGTTAGGGTAGGGGTTAGGGTTAGGGTACGCGTTAGGGTTAGGGTAGTTATTAAACCTATCCCACTCTGTAGATACCCCTTAGCACGTAAAGGAATATTATTTGTGGGTCCAGCCATGGAGAAGAGTTTAGACACTAAGATAATATAAGGAACACACACATTATAAAGAAATCACATTAGGATTCTCTTTTTAAGCTGTTCCTTAAAACACTAGTGCTTAGGAAATCTATTGGAGGCAGAAGCAGTCAAGGGTAGCCTAGTGTTAGGGTTAGGCTTAGGGTTAGGCTTAGGGTACGGCTTAGGGTACGGGTTCGGGGAGGGCTTCGGGTACGGCCTAGGGTATGGGTTAGGGTTAGGGTTAGGGTTAGTGTTAGAGTTAGGGCTCGGTTTAGGGTACGGGTTAGGATTAGGGTACGTGTTAGGGTTAGGGTAGGGGTTAGGGTTAGGGTACGCGTTAGGGTTAGGGTAGTTATTAAACCTATCCCACTCTGTAGATACCCCTTAGCACGTAAAGGAATATTATTTGGGGGTCCAGCCATGGAGAAGAGTTTAGACACTAAGATAATATAAGGAAAACACACATTATAAAGAAATCACATTAGGATTCTCTTTTTAAGCTGTTCCTTAAAACACTAGTGCTTAGGAAATCTATTGGAGGCAGAAGCAGTCAAGGGTAGCCCAGGGTTAGGGTTAGGCTTAGGGTAAGGCTTAGGGTACGGCTTAGGGTACGGGTTCGGGGAGGGCTTCGGGTACGGCGTAGGGTATGGGTTAGGGTTAGGGTTAGGGTTAGTGTTAGGGTTAGGGCTCGGTTTAGGGTATGGGTTAGGATTAGGGTACGTGTTAGGGTTAGGGTAGGGGTTAGGGTTAGGGTACGCGTTAGGGTTAGGGTAGTTATTAAACCTATCCCAATCTCTAGATACCCCTTAGCACGTAAAGGAATATTATTTGGGGGTCCAGCCACGGAGAAGAGTTTAGACACTAAGATAATATAAGGAACACACCCATTATAAAGAAATCACATTAGGATTCTCTTTTTAAGCTGTTCCTTAAAACACTAGTGCTTAGGAAATCTATTGGAGGCAGAAGCAGTCAAGGGTAGCCCAGGGTTAGGGTTAGGCTTAGGGTACGGCTTAGGGTACGGGTTCGGGGAGGGCTTCGGGTACGGCGTAGGGTATGGGTTAGGGTTAGGGTTAGGGTTAGTGTTAGGGTTAGGGCTCGGTTTAGGGTACGGGTTAGGATTAGGGTACGTGTTAGGGTTAGGGTAGGGGTTAGGGTTAGGGTACACGTTAGGGTTAGGGTAGTGATTAAACCTATCCCACTCTCTAGATACCCCTTAGCACATAAAGGAATATTATTTGGGGGTCCAGCCATGGAGAAGAGTTTAGACACTAGGATTAGATAAGGAACACACCCATTATAAAGAAATCACATTAGGATAATCTTTTTAAGCTGTTCCTTAAAACACTAGTGCTTAGGAAATCTATTGGAGGCAGAAGCAGTCAAGGGTAGCCTAGGGTTAGGTTTAGGCTTAGGGTTAGGCTTAGGGTACGGCTTAGGGTACGGGTTCGGGGAGGGCTTCGGGTACGGCGTAGGGTATGGGTTAGGGTTAGGGTTAGGGTTAGTGTTAGGGTTAGGGCTCGGTTTAGGGTACGGGTTAGGATTAGGGTACGTGTTAGGGTTAGGGTAGGGGTTAGGGTTAGGGTACGCGTTACGGTTAGGGTAGTGATTAAACCTATCCCATTCTCTAGATACCCCTTAGCACGTAAAGGAATATTATTTTGGGGTCCAGCCATGGAGAAGAGTTTAGACACTAAAATAATATAAGGAACACACACATTATAAAGAAATCACATTAGGATTCTCTTTTTAAGCTGTTCCTTAAAACACTAGTGCTTAGGAAATCTATTGGAGGCAGAAGCAGTCAAGGGTAGCCTAGGGTTAGAGTTAGGCTTAGGGTTAGGCTTAGGGTACGGCGTAGGGTACGGGTTCGTGGAGGGCTTCGGGTACGGCGTAGGGTATGGGTTAGGGTTAGGGTTAGGGTTATTGTTAGGGTTAGGGCTCGGTTTAGGGTACGGGTTAGGATTAGGGTACGTGTTAGGGTTAGGGTAGGGGTTAGGGTTAGGGTACGCGTTAGGGTTAGGGTAGTTATTAAACCTATCCCACTCTGTAGATACCCCTTAGCACGTAAAGGAATATTATTTGGGGGTCCAGCCATGGAGAAGAGTTTAGACACTAGGATAAGATAAGGAACACACCCATTATAAAGAAATCACATTAGGATTCTCTTTTTAAGCTGTTCCTTAAAACACTAGTGCTTAGGAAATCTATTGGAGGCAGAAGCAGTCAAGGGTAGACTAGGGTTAGGGTTAGGCTTAGGGTTAGGCTTAGGGTACGGCTTAGGGTACGGGTTCGGGGAGGGCTTCGGGTACGGCATAGGGTATGGGTTAGGGTTAGGGTTAGGGTTAGTGTTAGGGTTAGGGCTCGGTTTAGGGTACGTGTTAGGGTAAGGGTAGGGGTTAGGGTTAGGGTACGTGTTACGGTTAGGGTAGTTATTAAACCTGTCCCACTCTCTAGATACCCCTTAGCACGGAAAGGAATATTATTTGGGGGTCCAGCCATGGAGAAGAGTTTAGACACTAGGATAAGATAAGGAACACACCCATTATAAAGAAATCACATTAGGATAATCTTTTTAAGCTGTTCCTTAAAACACTAGTGCTTAGGAAATCTATTGGAGGCAGAAGCAGACAAGGGTAGCCTAGGGTTAGGTTTAGGCTTAGGGTTAGGCTTAGGGTACGGCTTAGGGTACGGGTTCGGGGAGGGCTTCGGGTACGGCGTAGGGTATGGGTTAGGGTTAGGGTTAGGGTTAGTGTTAGGGTTAGGGCTCGGTTTAGGGTACGGGTTAGGATTAGGGTACGTGTTAGGGTTAGGGTAGGGGTTAGGGTTAGGGTACGCGTTACGGTTAGGGTAGTGATTAAACCTATCCCACTCTCTAGATACCCCTTAGCACGTAAAGGAATATTATTTTGGGGTCCAGCCATGGAGAAGAGTTTAGACACTAAGATAATATAAGGAACACACACATTATAAAGAAATCACATTAAGATTCTCTTTTTAAGCTGTTCCTTAAAACACTAGTGCTTAGGAAATCTATTGGAGGCCGAAGCAGTCAAGGGTAGCCTAGGGTTAGGGTTAGGCTTAGGGTTAGGCTTAGGGTACGGCGTAGGGTACGGGTTCGTGGAGGGCTTCGGGTACGGCGTAGGGTATGGGTTAGGGTTAGGGTTAGGGTTAGTGTTAGGGTTAGGGCTCGGTTTAGGGTACGGGTTAGGATTAGGGTCCGTGTTAGGGTTAGGGTAGGGGTTAGGGTTAGGGTACGCGTTAGGGTTAGGGTAGTTATTAAACCTATCCCACTCTGTAGATACCCCTTAGCACGTAAAGGAATATTATTTGTGGGTCCAGCCATGGAGAAGAGTTTAGACACTAAGATAATATAAGGAACACACACATTATAAAGAAATCACATTAGGATTCTCTTTTTAAGCTGTTCCTTAAAACACTAGTGCTTAGGAAATCTATTGGAGGCAGAAGCAGTCAAGGGTAGCCTAGGGTTAGGGTTAGGCTTAGGGTTAGGCTTAGGGTACGGCTTAGGGTACGGGTTCGGGGAGGGCTTCGGGTACGGCGTAGGGTATGGGTTAGGGTTAGGGTTAGGGTTAGTGTTAGGGTTAGGACTCGGTTTAGGTTACGGGTTAGGATTAGGGTACGTGTTAGGGTTAGGGTAGGGGTTAGGGTTATGGTACGCGTTAGGGTTAGGGTAGTTATTAAACCTATCCCACTCTCTAGTTACCCCTTAGCACGTAAAGGAATATTATTTGGGGGTCCAGCCATGGAGAAGAGTTTAGACACTAGGATAAGAAAAGGAACACAACCATTATAAAGAAATCACATTAGGATTCTCTTTTTAAGCTGTTCCTTAAAACACTAGTGCTTAGGAAATCTATTGGAGGCAAAAGCAGTCAAGGGTAGCCTAGGGTTAGGGTTAGGCTCAGGGTTAGGCTTAGGGTACAGCTTAGGGTACGGGTTCGGGGGGGGCTTCGGGTACGGCGTATGGTATGGGTTAGGGTTAGGGTTAGGGTTAGTATTAGGGTTAGGGCTCGGTTTAGGGTACGGGTTAGGATTAGGGTACGTGTTAGGGTTAGGGTAGGGGTTAGGGTTAGGGTACACGTTAGGGTTAGGGTAGTGATTAAACCTGTCCCACTCTCTAGATACCCCTTAGCACATAAAGGAATATTATTTGGGGGTCCAGCCATGGAGAAGAGTTTAGACACTAGGATTAGATAAGGAACACACCCATTATAAAGAAATCACATTAGGATTCTCTTTTTAAGCTGTTCCTTAAAACACTAGTGCTTAGGAAATCTATTGGAGGCAGAAGCAGTCAAGGGTAGCCTAGGGTTAGGGTTAGGCTTAGGGTTAAGCTTAGGGTACAGCTTAGGGTACGGGTTCGGGGAGGGCTTCGGGTACGGCGTAGGGTATGGGTTAGGGTTAGGGTTAGGGTTAGTGTTAGGGTTAGGGCTCGGTTTAGGGTACGGGTTAGGATTAGGGTACGTGTTAGGGTTAGGGTAGGGGTTAGCGTTAGGGTACGCGTTAGGGTTACGGTAGTTATTAAACCTATCCCACTCTCTAGTTACCCCTTAGCACGTAAAGGAATATTATTTGGGGGTCCAGCCATGGAGAAGAGTTTAGACACTAGGATAAGATAAGGAACACACCCATTATAAAGAAATCACATTAGGATTCTCTTTTTAAGCTGTTCCTTAAAACACTAGTGCTTATGAAATCTATTGGAGGCAGAAGCAGTCAAGGGTAGCCTAGGGTTAGGGTTAGGCTTAGGGTTAGGCTTAGGGTACGGCTTAGGGTACGGGTTCGGGGAGGGCTTCGGGTACGGCGTAGGGTATGGGTTAGGGTTAGACTTAGGGTTAGTGTTAGGGTTAGGGCTCGGTTTAGGGTACGGGTTAGGATTAGGGTACGTGTTAGGGTTAGGGTAGGGGTTAGGGTTAGGGTACACGTTAGGGTTAAGGTAGTGATTAAACCTATCCCACTCTCTAGATAACCCTTAGCACATAAAGGAATATTATTTGGGGGTCCAGCCATGGAGAAGAGTTTAGACACTAGGATTAGATATGGAACACACCCATTATAAAGAAATCACATTAGGATTCTCTTTTTAAGCTGTTCCTTAAAACACTAGTGCTTAGGAAATCTATTGGAGGCAGAAGCAGTCAAGGGTAGCCTAGGGTTAGGGTTAGGCTTAGGGTTAGGCTTAGGGTACGGCTTAGGGTACGGGTTCGGGGAGGGCTTCGGGTACGGCGTAGGGGATGGGTTAGGTTTAGGGTTAGGGTTAGTGTTAGGGTTAGGGCTCGGTTTAGGGTACGGGTTAGGATTAGGGTACGTGTTAGGGTTAGGGTAGGGGTTAGGGTTAGGGTACGCGTTACGGTTAGGGTAGTTATTAAACGTTTCCCACTCTGTAGATACCCCTTAGCACGTAAAGGAATATTATTTGGGGGTCCAGCCATGGAGAAGAGTTTAGACACTAGGATAAGATAAGGAACACACCCATTATAAAGAAATCACATTAGGATTCTCTTTTTAAGCTGTTCCTTAAAACACTAGTGCTTAGGAAATCTATTGGAGGCAGAAGCAGTCAAGGGTAGACTAGGGTTAGGGTTAGGCTTAGGGTTAGGCTTAGGGTACGGCTTAGGGTACGGGTTCGGGGAGGGCTTCGGGTACGGCATAGGGTATGGGTTAGGGTTAGGGTTAGGGTTAGTGTTAGGGTTAGGGTTAGGATTAGGGTACGTGTTAGGGTTAGGGTAGGGGTTAGGGTTAGGGTACGCGTTACGGTTAGGGTAGTGATTAAACCTATCCCACTCTCTAGATACCCCTTAGCACGTAAAGGAATATTATTTTCGGGTCCAGCCATGGAGAAGAGTTTAGAAACTAAGATAATATAAGGAACACACACATTATAAAGAAATCACATTAGGATTCTCTTTTTAAGCTGTTCCTTAAAACACTAGTGCTTAGGAAATCTATTGGAGGCAGAAGCAGTCAAGGGTAGCCTAGGGTTAGGGTTAGGCTTAGGGTTAGGCTTAGGGTACGGCGTAGGGTACGGGTTCGTGGAGGGCTTCGGGTACGGCGTAGGGTATGGGTTAGGGTTAGGGTTAGGGTTAGTGTTAGGGTTAGGGCTCGGTTTAGGGTACGGGTTACGATTAGGGTACGTGTTAGGGTTAGGGTAGGGGTTAGGGTTAGGGTACGCGTTACGGTTAGGGTAGTGATTAAACCTATCCCATTCTCTAGATACCCCTTAGCACGTAAAGGAATATTATTTTGGGGTCCAGCCATGGAGAAGAGTTTAGACACTAAAATAATATAAGGAACACACACATTATAAAGAAATCACATTAGGATTCTCTTTTTAAGCTGTTCCTTAAAACACTAGTGCTTAGGAAATCTATTGGAGGCAGAAGCAGTCAAGGGTAGCCTAGGGTTAGAGTTAGGCTTAGGGTTAGGCTTAGGGTACGGCGTAGGGTACGGGTTCGTGGAGGGCTTCGGGTACGGCGTAGGGTATGGGTTAGGGTTAGGGTTAGGGTTATTGTTAGGGTTAGGGCTCGGTTTAGGGTACGGGTTAGGATTAGGGTACGTGTTAGGGTTAGGGTAGGGGTTAGGGTTAGGGTACGCGTTAGGGTTAGGGTAGTTATTAAACCTATCCCACTCTGTAGATACCCCTTAGCACGTAAAGGAATATTATTTGGGGGTCCAGCCATGGAGAAGAGTTTAGACACTAGGATAAGATAAGGAACACACCCATTATAAAGAAATCACATTAGGATTCTCTTTTTAAGCTGTTCCTTAAAACACTAGTGCTTAGGAAATCTATTGGAGGCAGAAGCAGTCAAGGGTAGACTAGGGTTAGGGTTAGGCTTAGGGTTAGGCTTAGGGTACGGCTTAGGGTACGGGTTCGGGGAGGGCTTCGGGTACGGCATAGGGTATGGGTTAGGGTTAGGGTTAGGGTTAGTGTTAGGGTTAGGGCTCGGTTTAGGGTACGTGTTAGGGTAAGGGTAGGGGTTAGGGTTAGGGTACGTGTTACGGTTAGGGTAGTTATTAAACCTGTCCCACTCTCTAGATACCCCTTAGCACGGAAAGGAATATTATTTGGGGGTCCAGCCATGGAGAAGAGTTTAGACACTAGGATAAGATAAGGAACACACCCATTATAAAGAAATCACATTAGGATAATCTTTTTAAGCTGTTCCTTAAAACACTAGTGCTTAGGAAATCTATTGGAGGCAGAAGCAGACAAGGGTAGCCTAGGGTTAGGTTTAGGCTTAGGGTTAGGCTTAGGGTACGGCTTAGGGTACGGGTTCGGGGAGGGCTTCGGGTACGGCGTAGGGTATGGGTTAGGGTTAGGGTTAGGGTTAGTGTTAGGGTTAGGGCTCGGTTTAGGGTACGGGTTAGGATTAGGGTACGTGTTAGGGTTAGGGTAGGGGTTAGGGTTAGGGTACGCGTTACGGTTAGGGTAGTGATTAAACCTATCCCACTCTCTAGATACCCCTTAGCACGTAAAGGAATATTATTTTGGGGTCCAGCCATGGAGAAGAGTTTAGACACTAAGATAATATAAGGAACACACACATTATAAAGAAATCACATTAAGATTCTCTTTTTAAGCTGTTCCTTAAAACACTAGTGCTTAGGAAATCTATTGGAGGCCGAAGCAGTCAAGGGTAGCCTAGGGTTAGGGTTAGGCTTAGGGTTAGGCTTAGGGTACGGCGTAGGGTACGGGTTCGTGGAGGGCTTCGGGTACGGCGTAGGGTATGGGTTAGGGTTAGGGTTAGGGTTAGTGTTAGGGTTAGGGCTCGGTTTAGGGTACGGGTTAGGATTAGGGTCCGTGTTAGGGTTAGGGTAGGGGTTAGGGTTAGGGTACGCGTTAGGGTTAGGGTAGTTATTAAACCTATCCCACTCTGTAGATACCCCTTAGCACGTAAAGGAATATTATTTGTGGGTCCAGCCATGGAGAAGAGTTTAGACACTAAGATAATATAAGGAACACACACATTATAAAGAAATCACATTAGGATTCTCTTTTTAAGCTGTTCCTTAAAACACTAGTGCTTAGGAAATCTATTGGAGGCAGAAGCAGTCAAGGGTAGCCTAGGGTTAGGGTTAGGCTTAGGGTTAGGCTTAGGGTACGGCTTAGGGTACGGGTTCGGGGAGGGCTTCGGGTACGGCGTAGGGTATGGGTTAGGGTTAGGGTTAGGGTTAGTGTTAGGGTTAGGACTCGGTTTAGGTTACGGGTTAGGATTAGGGTACGTGTTAGGGTTAGGGTAGGGGTTAGGGTTATGGTACGCGTTAGGGTTAGGGTAGTTATTAAACCTATCCCACTCTCTAGTTACCCCTTAGCACGTAAAGGAATATTATTTGGGGGTCCAGCCATGGAGAAGAGTTTAGACACTAGGATAAGATAAGGAACACAACCATTATAAAGAAATCACATTAGGATTCTCTTTTTAAGCTGTTCCTTAAAACACTAGTGCTTAGGAAATCTATTGGAGGCAAAAGCAGTCAAGGGTAGCCTAGGGTTAGGGTTAGGCTCAGGGTTAGGCTTAGGGTACAGCTTAGGGTACGGGTTCGGGGGGGGCTTCGGGTACGGCGTATGGTATGGGTTAGGGTTAGGGTTAGGGTTAGTATTAGGGTTAGGGCTCGGTTTAGGGTACGGGTTAGGATTAGGGTACGTGTTAGGGTTAGGGTAGGGGTTAGGGTTAGGGTACACGTTAGGGTTAGGGTAGTGATTAAACCTGTCCCACTCTCTAGATACCCCTTAGCACATAAAGGAATATTATTTGGGGGTCCAGCCATGGAGAAGAGTTTAGACACTAGGATTAGATAAGGAACACACCCATTATAAAGAAATCACATTAGGATTCTCTTTTTAAGCTGTTCCTTAAAACACTAGTGCTTAGGAAATCTATTGGAGGCAGAAGCAGTCAAGGGTAGCCTAGGGTTAGGGTTAGGCTTAGGGTTAAGCTTAGGGTACAGCTTAGGGTACGGGTTCGGGGAGGGCTTCGGGTACGGCGTAGGGTATGGGTTAGGGTTAGGGTTAGGGTTAGTGTTAGGGTTAGGGCTCGGTTTAGGGTACGGGTTAGGATTAGGGTACGTGTTAGGGTTAGGGTAGGGGTTAGCGTTAGGGTACGCGTTAGGGTTACGGTAGTTATTAAACCTATCCCACTCTCTAGTTACCCCTTAGCACGTAAAGGAATATTATTTGGGGGTCCAGCCATGGAGAAGAGTTTAGACACTAGGATAAGATAAGGAACACACCCATTATAAAGAAATCACATTAGGATTCTCTTTTTAAGCTGTTCCTTAAAACACTAGTGCTTATGAAATCTATTGGAGGCAGAAGCAGTCAAGGGTAGCCTAGGGTTAGGGTTAGGCTTAGGGTTAGGCTTAGGGTACGGCTTAGGGTACGGGTTCGGGGAGGGCTTCGGGTACGGCGTAGGGTATGGGTTAGGGTTAGACTTAGGGTTAGTGTTAGGGTTAGGGCTCGGTTTAGGGTACGGGTTAGGATTAGGGTACGTGTTAGGGTTAGGGTAGGGGTTAGGGTTAGGGTACACGTTAGGGTTAAGGTAGTGATTAAACCTATCCCACTCTCTAGATAACCCTTAGCACATAAAGGAATATTATTTGGGGGTCCAGCCATGGAGAAGAGTTTAGACACTAGGATTAGATATGGAACACACCCATTATAAAGAAATCACATTAGGATTCTCTTTTTAAGCTGTTCCTTAAAACACTAGTGCTTAGGAAATCTATTGGAGGCAGAAGCAGTCAAGGGTAGCCTAGGGTTAGGGTTAGGCTTAGGGTTAGGCTTAGGGTACGGCTTAGGGTACGGGTTCGGGGAGGGCTTCGGGTACGGCGTAGGGGATGGGTTAGGTTTAGGGTTAGGGTTAGTGTTAGGGTTAGGGCTCGGTTTAGGGTACGGGTTAGGATTAGGGTACGTGTTAGGGTTAGGGTAGGGGTTAGGGTTAGGGTACGCGTTACGGTTAGGGTAGTTATTAAACGTTTCCCACTCTGTAGATACCCCTTAGCACGTAAAGGAATATTATTTGGGGGTCCAGCCATGGAGAAGAGTTTAGACACTAGGATAAGATAAGGAACACACCCATTATAAAGAAATCACATTAGGATTCTCTTTTTAAGCTGTTCCTTAAAACACTAGTGCTTAGGAAATCTATTGGAGGCAGAAGCAGTCAAGGGTAGACTAGGGTTAGGGTTAGGCTTAGGGTTAGGCTTAGGGTACGGCTTAGGGTACGGGTTCGGGGAGGGCTTCGGGTACGGCATAGGGTATGGGTTAGGGTTAGGGTTAGGGTTAGTGTTAGGGTTAGGGTTAGGATTAGGGTACGTGTTAGGGTTAGGGTAGGGGTTAGGGTTAGGGTACGCGTTACGGTTAGGGTAGTGATTAAACCTATCCCACTCTCTAGATACCCCTTAGCACGTAAAGGAATATTATTTTCGGGTCCAGCCATGGAGAAGAGTTTAGAAACTAAGATAATATAAGGAACACACACATTATAAAGAAATCACATTAGGATTCTCTTTTTAAGCTGTTCCTTAAAACACTAGTGCTTAGGAAATCTATTGGAGGCAGAAGCAGTCAAGGGTAGCCTAGGGTTAGGGTTAGGCTTAGGGTTAGGCTTAGGGTACGGCGTAGGGTACGGGTTCGTGGAGGGCTTCGGGTACGGCGTAGGGTATGGGTTAGGGTTAGGGTTAGGGTTAGTGTTAGGGTTAGGGCTCGGTTTAGGGTACGGGTTACGATTAGGGTACGTGTTAGGGTTAGGGTAGGGGTTAGGGTTAGGGTACGCGTTAGGGTTAGGGTAGTTATTAAACCTATCCCACTCTGTAGATACCCCTTAGCACGTAAAGGAATATTATTTGGGGGTCCAGCCATGGAGAAGTGTTTAGACACTAAGATAATATAAGGAACACACACATTATAAAGAAATCACATTAGGATTCTCTTTTTAAGCTGTTCCTTAAAACACTAGTGCTTAGGAAATCTATTGGAGGCAGAAGCAGTCAAGGGTAGCCTAGGGTTAGGGTTAGGCTTAGGGTTAGGCTTAGGGTACGGCTTAGGGTACGGGTTCGGGGAGGGCTTCGGGTACGGCGTAGGGTATGGGTTAGGGTTAGGGTTAGGGTTAGTGTTAGGGTTAGGACTCGGTTTAGGGTACGGGTTAGGATTAGGGTACGTGTTAGGGTTAGGGTAGGGGTTAGGGTTATGGTACGCGTTAGGGTTAGGGTAGTTATTAAACCTATCCCACTCTCTAGTTACCCCTTAGCACGTAAAGGAATATTATTTGGGGGTCCAGCCATGGAGAAGAGTTTAGACACTAGGATAAGATAAGGAACACAACCATTATAAAGAAATCACATTAGGATTCTCTTTTTAAGCTGTTCCTTAAAACACTAGTGCTTAGGAAATCTATTGGAGGCAGAAGCAGTCAAGGGTAGCCTAGGGTTAGGGTTAGGCTCAGGGTTACGCTTAGGGTACAGCTTAGGGTACGGGTTCGGGGAGGGCTTCGGGTACGGCGTAGGGTATGGGTTAGGGTTAGGGTTAGGGTTAGTGTTAGGGTTAGGGCTCGGTTTAGGGTACGGGTTAGGATTAGGGTACGTGTTAGGGTTAGGGTAGGGGTTAGGGTTAGGGTACACGTTAGGGTTAGGGTAGTGATTAAACCTGTCCCACTCTCTAGATACCCCTTAGCACATAAAGGAATATTATTTGGGGGTCCAGCCATGGAGAAGAGTTTAGACACTAGGATTAGATAAGGAACACACCCATTATAAAGAAATCACATTAGGATTCTCTTTTTAAGCTGTTCCTTAAAACACTAGTGCTTAGGAAATCTATTGGAGGCAGAAGCAGTCAAGGGTAGCCTAGGGTTAGGGTTAGGCTTAGGGTTAGGCTTAGGGTACGGCTTAGGGTACGGGTTCGGGGAGGGCTTCGGGTACGGCGTAGGGTATGGGTTAGGGTTAGGGTTAGGGTTAGTGTTAGGGTTAGGGCTCGGTTTAGGGTACGGGTTAGGATTAGGGTACGTGTTAGGGTTAGGGTAGGGGTTAGCGTTAGGGTACGCGTTAGGGTTACGGTAGTTATTAAACCTATCCCACTCTCTAGTTACACCTTAGCACGTAAAGGAATATTATTTGGGGGTCCAGCCATGGAGAAGAGTTTAGACACTAGGATAAGATAAGGAACACACCCATTATAAAGAAATCACATTAGGATTCTCTTTTTAAGCTGTTCCTTAAAACACTAGTGCTTATGAAATCTATTGGAGGCAGAAGCAGTCAAGGGTAGCCTAGGGTTAGGGTTAGGCTTAGGGTTAGGCTTAGGGTACGGCTTAGGATACGGGTTCGGGGAGGGCTTCGGGTACGGCGTAGGGTATGGGTTAGGGTTAGGCTTAGGGTTAGTGTTAGGGTTAGGGCTCGGTTTAGGGTACGGGTTAGGATTAGGGTACGTGTTACGGTTAGGGTAGGGGTTAGGGTTAGGGTACACGTTAGGTTTAAGGTAGTGATTAAACCTATCCCACTCTCTAGATACCCCTTAGCACATAAAGGAATATTATTTGGGGGTCCAGCCATGGAGAAGAGTTTAGACACTAGGATTAGATATGGAACACACCCATTATAAAGAAATCACATTAGGATTCTCTTTTTAAGCTGTTCCTTAAAACACTAGTGCTTAGGAAATCTATTGGAGGCAGAAGCAGTCAAGGGTAGCCCAGGGTTAGGGTTAGGCTTAGGGTACGGCTTAGGGTACGGGTTCGGGGAGGGCTTCGGGTACGGCGTAGGGTATGGGTTAGTGTTAGGCTTAGGGTTAGTGTTAGGGTTAGGGCTCGGTTTAGGGTACGGGTTAGGATTAGGGTACGTGTTAGGGTTAGGGTAGGGGTTAGGGTTAGGGTACACGATAGGGTTAGGGTAGTGATTAAACCTATCCCACTCTCTAGATACCCCTTAGCACATAAAGGAATATTATTTGGGGGTCCAGCCATGGAGAAGAGTTTAGACACTAGGATTAGATATGGAACACACCCATTATAAAGAAATCACATTAGGATTCTCTTTTTAAGCTGTTCCTTAAAACACTAGTGCTTAGGAAATCTATTGGAGGCAGAAGCAGTCAAGGGTAGCCTAGGGTTAGGGTTAGGCTTAGGGTTAGGCTTAGGGTACGGCATAGGGTACGGGTTCGGGGAGGGCTTCGGGTACGGCGTAGGGTATGGGTTAGGGTTAGGGTTAGGGTTAGTGTTAGGGTTAGGGCTCGGTTTAGGGTACGGGTTAGGATTAGGGTACGTGTTAGGGTTAGGGTAGGGGTTAGCGTTAGGGTACGCGTTAGGGTTAGGGTAGTTATTAAACCTATTCCACTCTCTAGTTACCCCTTAGCACGTAAAGGAATATTATTTGGGGGTCCAGCCATGGAGAAGAGTTTAGACACTAGGATAAGATAAGGAACACACCCATTATAAAGAAATCACATTAGGATTCTCTTTTTAAGCTGTTCCTTAAAACACTAGTGCTTAGGAAATCTATTGGAGGCAGAAGCAGTCAAGGGTAGCCTAGGGTTAGGGTTAGGCTCAGGGTTAGGCTTAGGGTACAGCTTAGGGTACGGGTTCGGGGAGGGCTTCGGGTACGGCGTAGGGTATGGGTTAGGGTTAGGGTTAGGGTAGTGTTAGGGTTAGGGCTCGGTTTAGGGTACGGGTTAGGATTAGGGTACGTGTTAGGGTTAGGGTAGGGGTTAGGGTTAGGGTACACGTTAGGGTTAGGGTAGTGATTAAACCTATCCCACTCTCTAGATACCCCTTAGCACATAAAGGAATATTATTTGGGGGTCCAGCCATGGAGAAGAGTTTAGACACTAGGATTAGATAAGGAACACACCCATTATAAAGAAATCACATTAGGATTCTCTTTTTAATCTGTTCCTTAAAACACTAGTGCTTAGGAAATCTATTGGAGGCAGAAGCAGTCAAGGGTAGCCTAGGGTTAGGGTTAGGCTTAGGGTTAAGCTTAGGGTACGGCATAGGGTACGTATTCGGGGAGGGCTTCGGGTATTGCGTAGGGTATGGGTTAGGGTTAGGGTTAGGGTTAGTGTTAGGGTTAGGGCTCGGTTTAGGGTACGGGTTAGGATTAGGGTACGTGTTAGGTTTAGGGTAGGGGTTAGGGTTAGGGTACGCGTTACGGTTAGGGTAGTTATTAAACCTATCCCACTCTCTAGATACCCCTTAGCACGTAAAGGAATATTATTTGGGGGTCCAGCCATGGAGAAGAGTTTAGACACTAAGATAATATAAGGAACACACACATTATAAAGAAATAACATTAGGATTCTCTTTTTAAGCTGTTCCTTAAAACACTAGTGCTTAGGAAATCTATTGGAGGCAGAAGCAGTCAAGGGTAGCCTAGGGTTAGGGTTAGGCTTAGGGTTAGGCTTAGGGTACGGCTTAGGGTACGGGTTCGGGGAGGGCTTCGGGTACGGCGTAGGGTATGGGTTAGGGTTAGGGTTAGGGTTAGTGTTAGGGTTAGGGCTCGGTTTAGGGTACGGGTTAGGATTAGGGTACGTGTTAGGGTTAGGGTAGGGGTTAGCGTTAGGGTACGCGTTAGGGTTAGGGTAGTTATTAAACCTATCCCACTCTCTAGTTACCCCTTAGCACGTAAAGGAATATTATTTGGGGGTCCAGCCATGGAGAAGAGTTTAGACACTAGGATAAGATAAGGAACACACCCATTATAAAGAAATCACATTAGGATTCTCTTTTTAAGCTGTTCCTTAAAACACTAGTGCTTAGGAAATCTATTGGAGGCAGAAGCAGTCAAGGGTAGCCTAGGGTTAGGGTTAGGCTTAGGGTTAGGCTTAGGGTACGGCTTAGGGTACGGGTTCGGGGAGGGCTTCGGGTACGGCGTAGGGTATGGGTTAGGGTTAGGCTTAGGGTTAGTGTTAGGGTTAGGGCTCGGTTTAGGGTACGGGTTAGGATTAGGGTACGTGTTAGGGTTAGGGTAGGGGTTAGGGTTAGGGTACACGATAGGGTTAGGGTAGTGATTAAACCTATCCCACTCTCTAGATACCCCTTAGCACATAAAGGAATATTATTTGGGAGTCCAGCCATGGAGAAGAGTTTAGACACTAGGATTAGATATGGAACACACCCATTATAAAGAAATCACATTAGGATTCTCTTTTTAAGCTGTTCCTTAAAACACTAGTGCTTAGGAAATCTATTGGAGGCAGAAGCAGTCAAGGGTAGCCTAGGGTTAGGGTTAGGCTTAGGGTTAGGCTTAGGGTACGGCTTAGGGTACGGGTTCGGGGAGGGCTTCGGGTACGGCGTAGGGTATGGGTTAGGGTTAGGGTTAGGGTTAGTGTTAGGGTTAGGGCTCGGTTTAGGGTACGGGTTAGGATTAGGGTACGTGTTAGGGTTAGGGTAGGGGTTAGGGTTAGGGTACGTGTTACGGTTAGGGTAGTTATTAAACCTGTCCCACTCTCTAGATACCCCTTAGCACGGAAAGGAATATTATTTGGGGGTCCAGCCATGGAGAAGAGTTTAGACACTAGGATAAGATAAGGAACACACCCATTATAAAGAAATCACATTAGGATAATCTTTTTAAGCTGTTCCTTAAAACACTAGTGCTTAGGAAATCTATTGGAGGCAGAAGCAGTCAAGGGTAGCCTAGGGTTAGGTTTAGGCTTAGGGTTAGGCTTAGGGTACGGCTTAGGGTACGGGTTCGGGGAGGGCTTCGGGTACGGCCTAGGGTATGGGTTAGGGTTAGGGTTAGGGTTAGTGTTAGGGTTAAGGCTCGGTTTAGGGTACGGGTTAGGATTAGGGTACGTGTTAGGGTTAGGGTAGGGGTTAGGGTTAGGGTACGCGTTACGGTTAGGGTAGTTATTAAACCTGTCCCACTCTCTAGATACCCCTTAGCACGTAAAGGAATATTATTTTGGGGTCCAGCCATGGAGAAGGGTTTAGACACTAAGATAATATAAGGAACACACACATTATAAAGAAATCACATTAGGATTCTCTTTTTAAGCTGTTCCTTAAAACACTAGTGCTTAGGAAATCTATTGGAGGCAGAAGCAGTCAAGGGTAGCCTAGGGTTAGGGTTAGGCTTAGGGTTAGGCTTAGGGTACGGCTTAGGGTACGTATTCGGGGAGGGCTTCGGGTATTGCGTAGGGTATGGGTTAGGGTTAGGGTTAGGGTTAGTGTTAGGGTTAGGGCTCGGTTTAGGGTACGGGTTAGGATTAGGGTACGTGTTAGGGTTAGGGTAGGGGTTAGGGTTAGGGTACGCGTTACGGTTAGGGTAGTGATTAAACCTATCCCACTCTCTAGATACCCCTTAGCACGTAAAGGAATATTATTTGGGGGTCCAGCCATGGAGAAGAGTTTAGACACTAAGATAATATAAGGAACACACACATTATAAAGAAATCACATTAGGATTCTCTTTCTAAGCTGTTCCTTAAAACACTAGTGCTTAGGAAATCTATTGGAGGCAGAAGCAGTCAAGGGTAGCCTAGGGTTAGGGTTAGGCTTAGGGTTAGGCTTAGGGTACGGCTTAGGGTACGGGTTCGGGGAGGGCTTCGGGTACGGTGTAGGGTATGGGTTAGGGTTAGGGTTAGGGTTAGTGTTAGGGTTAGGGCTCGGTTTAGGTTACGGGATAGGATTAGGGTACGTGTTAGGGTTAGGGTAGGGGTTAGCGTTAGGGTACGCGTTAGGGTTAGGGTAGTTATTAAACCTATCCCACTCTCTAGTTACCCCTTAGCACGTAAAGGAATATTATTTGGGGGTCCAGCCATGGAGAAGAGTTTAGACACTAGGATAAGTTAAGGAACACCCACATTATAAAGAAATCACATTAGGATTCTCTTTTTAAGCTGTTCCTTAAAACACTAGTGCTTAGGAAATCTATTGGAGGCAGAAGCAGTCAAGGGTAGCCTAGGGTTAGGGTTAGGCTTAGGGTTAGGCTTAGGGTACGGCTTAGGGTACGGCTTAGGGTACGGGTTCAGAGAGGGTTTCGGGTACGGCGTAGGGTATGGGTTAGGGTTAGGGTTAGGGTTAGTGTTAGGGTTAGGGCTCGGTTTAGGGTACGGGTTAGGATTAGGGTACGTGTTAGGGTTAGGGTAGGGGTTAGGGTTAGGGTACGCGTTACGGTTAGGGTAGTTATTAAACCTATCCCACTCTCTAGATACCCCTTAGCACGTAAAGGAATATTATTTGGGGGTCCAGCCATGGAGAAGAGTTTAGACACTAAGATAATATAAGGAACACACACATTATAAAGAAATCACATTAGGATTCTCTTTTTAAGCTGTTCCTTAAAACACTAGTGCTTAGGAAATCTATTGGAGGCAGAAGCAGTCAAGGGTAGCCTAGGGTTAGGGTTAGGCTTAGGGTTAGGCTTAGGGTACGGCTTAGGGTACGGGTTCGGGGAGGGCTTCGGGTACGGCGTAGGGTATGGGTTAGTGTTAGGGTTAGGGTTAGTGTTAGGGTTAGGGCTCGGTTTAGGGTACGGGTTAGGATTAGTGTACGTGTTAGGGTTAGGGTAGGGGTTAGCGTTAGGGTACGCGTTAGGGTTAGGGTAGTTATTAAACCTATCCCACTCTCTAGTTACCCCTTAGCACGTAAAGGAATATTATTTGGGGGTCCAGCCATGGAGAAGAGTTTAGACACTAGGATAAGATAAGGAACACACCCATTATAAAGAAATCACATTAGGATTCTCTTTTTAAGCTGTTCCTTAAAACACTAGTGCTTAGGAAATCTATTGGAGGCAGAAGCAGTCAAGGGTAGCCTAGGGTTAGGGTTAGGCTTAGGGTTAGGCTTAGGGTACGGCTTAGGGTACGGGTTCGGGGAAGGCTTCGGGTACGGCGTAGGGTATGGGTTAGGGTTAGGGTTAGGGTTAGTGTTAGGGTTAGGGCTCGGTTTAGGGTACGGGTTAGGATTAGGGTACGTGTTAGGGTTAAGGTAGGGGTTAGGGTTAGGGTACGTGTTACGGTTAGGGTAGTTATTAAACCTGTCCCACTCTCTAGATACCCCTTAGCACGGAAAGGAATATTATTTGGGGGTCCAGCCATGGAGAAGAGTTTAGACACTAGGATAAGATAAGGAACACACCCATTATAAAGAAATCACATTAGGATAATCTTTTTAAGCTGTTCCTTAAAACACTAGTGCTTAGGAAATCTATTGGAGGCAGAAGCAGTCAAGGGTAGCCTAGGGTTAGGTTTAGGCTTAGGGTTAGGCTTAGGGTACGGCTTAGGGTACGGGTTCGGGGAGGGCTTCGGGTACGGCCTAGGGTATGGGTTAGGGTTAGGGTTAGGGTTAGTGTTAGGGTTAAGGCTCGGTTTAGGGTACGGGTTAGGATTAGGGTACGTGTTAGGGTTAGGGTAGGGGTTAGGGTTAGGGTACGCGTTACGGTTAGGGTAGTTATTAAACCTGTCCCACTCTCTAGATACCCCTTAGCACGTAAAGGAATATTATTTTGGGGTCCAGCCATGGAGAAGGGTTTAGACACTAAGATAATATAAGGAACACACACATTATAAAGAAATCACATTAGGATTCTCTTTTTAAGCTGTTTCTTAAAACACTAGTGCTTAGGAAATCTATTGGAGGCAGAAGCAGTCAAGGGTAGCCTAGGGTTAGGGTTAGGCTTAGGGTTAGGCTTAGGGTACGGCTTAGGGTACGTATTCGGGGAGGGCTTCGGGTATTGCGTAGGGTATGGGTTAGGGTTAGGGTTAGGGTTAGTGTTAGGGTTAGGGCTCGGTTTAGGGTACGGGTTAGGATTAGGGTACGTGTTAGGGTTAGGGTAGGGGTTAGGGTTAGGGTACGCGTTACGGTTAGGGTAGTGATTAAACCTATCCCACTCTCTAGATACCCCTTAGCACGTAAAGGAATATTATTTGGGGGTCCAGCCATGGAGAAGAGTTTAGACACTAAGATAATATAAGGAACACACACATTATAAAGAAATCACATTAGGATTCTCTTTCTAAGCTGTTCCTTAAAACACTAGTGCTTAGGAAATCTATTGGAGGCAGAAGCAGTCAAGGGTAGCCTAGGGTTAGGGTTAGGCTTAGGGTTAGGCTTAGGGTACGGCTTAGGGTACGGGTTCGGGGAGGGCTTCGGGTACGGTGTAGGGTATGGGTTAGGGTTAGGGTTAGGGTTAGTGTTAGGGTTAGGGCTCGGTTTAGGTTACGGGATAGGATTAGGGTACGTGTTAGGGTTAGGGTAGGGGTTAGCGTTAGGGTACGCGTTAGGGTTAGGGTAGTTATTAAACCTATCCCACTCTCTAGTTACCCCTTAGCACGTAAAGGAATATTATTTGGGGGTCCAGCCATGGAGAAGAGTTTAGACACTAGGATAAGATAAGGAACACCCACATTATAAAGAAATCACATTAGGATTCTCTTTTTAAGCTGTTCCTTAAAACACTAGTGCTTAGGAAATCTATTGGAGGCAGAAGCAGTCAAGGGTAGCCTAGGGTTAGGGTTAGGCTTAGGGTTAGGCTTAGGGTACGGCTTAGGGTACGGGTTCAGAGAGGGTTTCGGGTACGGCGTAGGGTATGGGTTAGGGTTAGGGTTAGGGTTAGTGTTAGGGTTAGGGCTCGGTTTAGGGTACGGGTTAGGATTAGGGTACGTGTTAGGGTTAGGGTAGGGGTTAGGGTTAGGGTACGCGTTACGGTTAGGGTAGTTATTAAACCTATCCCACTCTCTAGATACCCCTTAGCACGTAAAGGAATATTATTTGGGGGTCCAGCCATGGAGAAGAGTTTAGACACTAAGATAATATAAGGAACACACACATTATAAAGAAATCACATTAGGATTCTCTTTTTAAGCTGTTCCTTAAAACACTAGTGCTTAGGAAATCTATTGGAGGCAGAAGCAGTCAAGGGTAGCCTAGGGTTAGGGTTAGGCTTAGGGTTAGGCTTAGGGTACGGCTTAGGGTACGGGTTCGGGGAGGGCTTCGGGTACGGCGTAGGGTATGGGTTAGTGTTAGGGTTAGGGTTAGTGTTAGGGTTAGGGCTCGGTTTAGGGTACGGGTTAGGATTAGTGTACGTGTTAGGGTTAGGGTAGGGGTTAGCGTTAGGGTACGCGTTAGGGTTAGGGTAGTTATTAAACCTATCCCACTCTCTAGTTACCCCTTAGCACGTAAAGGAATATTATTTGGGGGTCCAGCCATGGAGAAGAGTTTAGACACTAGGATAAGATAAGGAACACACCCATTATAAAGAAATCACATTAGGATTCTCTTTTTAAGCTGTTCCTTAAAACACTAGTGCTTAGGAAATCTATTGGAGGCAGAAGCAGTCAAGGGTAGCCTAGGGTTAGGGTTAGGCTTAGGGTTAGGCTTAGGGTACGGCTTAGGGTACGGGTTCGGGGAAGGCTTCGGGTACGGCGTAGGGTATGGGTTAGGGTTAGGCTTAGGGTTAGTGTTATGTTTAGGGCTCGGTTTAGGGTACGGGTTAGGATTAGGGTACGTGTTAGGGTTAGGGTAGGGGTTAGGGTTAGGGTACACGTTAGGGTTAGGGTAGTGATTAAACCTATCCCACTCTCTAGATACCCCTTAGCACATAAAGGAATATTATTTGGGGGTCCAGCCATGGAGAAGAGTTTAGACACTAGGATTAGATATGGAACACACCCATTATAAAGAAATCACATTAGGATTCTCTTTTTAAGCTGTTCCTTAAAACACTAGTGCTTAGGAAATCTATTGGAGGCAGAAGCAGTCAAGGGTAGCCTAGGGTTAGGGTTAGGCTTAGGGTTAGGCTTAGGGTACGGCTTAGGGTACGGGTTCGGGGAGGGCTTCGGGTACGGCGTAGGGTATGGGTTAGGGTTAGGGTTAGGGTTAGTGTTAGGGTTAGGGCTCGGTTTAGGGTACGGGTTAGGATTAGGGTACGTGTTAGGGTTAGGGTAGGGGTTAGCGTTAGGGTACGCGTTAGGGTTAGGGTAGTTATTAAACCTATTCCACTCTCTAGTTACCCCTTAGCACGTAAAGGAATATTATTTGGGGGTCCAGCCATGGAGAAGAGTTTAGACACTAGGATAAGATAAGGAACACACCCATTATAAAGAAATCACATTAGGATTCTCTTTTTAAGCTGTTCCTTAAAACACTAGTGCTTAGGAAATCTATTGGAGGCAGAAGCAGTCAAGGGTAGCCTAGGTTTAGGGTTAGGCTTAGGGTTAGGCTTAGGGTACGGCTTAGGGTACGGGTTCGGAGAGGGTTTCGGGTACGGCGTAGGGTATGGATTAGGGTTAGGGTTAGGGTTAGTGTTAGGGTTAGGGCTCGGTTTAGGGTACGGGTTAGGATTAGGGTACGTGTTAGGGTTAGGGTAGGGGTTAGGGTTAGGGTACGTGTTACGCTTAGGGTAGTTATTAAACCTGTCCCACTCTCTAGATACCCCTTAGCACGGAAAGGAATATTATTTGGGGGTCCAGCCATGGAGAAGAGTTTAGACACTAAGATAATATAAGGAACACACACATTATAAAGAAATCACGTTAGGATTCTCTTTTTAAGCTGTTCCTTAAAACACTAGTGCTTAGGAAATCTATTGGAGGCAGAAGCAGTCAAGGGTAGCCCAGGGTTAGGGTTAGGCTTAGGGTTAGGCTTAGGGTACGGCTTAGGGTACGGGTTTGGGGTGGGCTTCGGGTACGGCGTAGGGTATGGGTTAGGGTTAGGGTTAGGGTTAGTGTTAGGGTTAGGGCTCGGTTTAGGGTACGGGTTAGGATTAGGGTACGTGTTAGGGTTAGGGTAGGGGTTAGCGTTAGGGTACGCGTTAGGGTTAGGGTAGTTATTAAACCTATCCCACTCTCTAGTTACCCCTTAGCACGTAAAGGAATATCATTTGGGGGTCCAGCCATGGAGAAGAGTTTAGACACTAGGATAAGATAAGGAACACACCCATTATAAAGAAATCACATTAGGATTCTCTTTTTAAGCTGTTCCTTAAAACACTAGTGCTTAGGAAATCTATTGGAGGCAGAAGCAGTCAAGGGTAGACTAGGGTTAGGGTTAGGCTTAGGGTTAGGCTTAGGGTACGGCTTAGGGTACGGGTTCGGGGAGGGCTTCGGGTACGGCGTAGGGTATGGGTTAGGGTTAGGGTTAGGGTTAGTGTTAGGGTTAGGGCTCGGTTTAGGGTATGGGTTAGGATTAGGGTACGTGTTAGGGTTAGGGTAGGGGTTAGGGTTAGGGTACGCGTTAGGGTTAGGGTAGTTATTAAACCTATCCCAATCTCTAGATACCCCTTAGCACGTAAAGGAATATTATGTGGGGGTCCAGCCATGGAGAAGAGTTTAGACACTAAGATAATATAAGGAACACACACATTATAAAGAAATCACATTAGGATTCTCTTTTTAAGCTGTTCCTTAAAACACTAGTGCTTAGGAAATCTATTGGAGGCAGAAGCAGTCAAGGGTAGCCCAGGGTTAGGGTTAGGCTTAGGGTACGGCTTAGGGTACGGGTTCGGGGAGGGCTTCGGGTACGGCGTAGGGTATGGGTTAGGGTTAGGCTTAGGGTTAGTGTTAGGGTTAGGGCTCGGTTTAGGGTACGGGTTAGGATTAGGGTACGTGTTAGGGTTAGGGTAGGGGTTAGGGTTAGGGTACACGATAGGGTTAGGGTAGTGATTAAACCTATCCCACTCTCTAGATACCCCTTAGCACATAAAGGAATATTATTTGGGAGTCCAGCCATGGAGAAGAGTTTAGACACTAGGATTAGATATGGAACACACCCATTATAAAGAAATCACATTAGGATTCTCTTTTTAAGCTGTTCCTTAAAACACTAGTGCTTAGGAAATCTATTGGAGGCAGAAGCAGTCAAGGGTAGCCTAGGGTTAGGTTTAGGCTTAGGGTTAGGCTTAGGGTACGGCTTAGGTTACGGGTTCGGGGAGGGCTTCGGGTACGGCGTAGGGTATGGGTTAGGGTTAGGGTTAGGGTTAGTGTTAGGGTTAGGGCTCGGTTTAGGGTACGGGTTAGGATTAGGGTACGTGTTAGGGTTAGGGTAGGGGTTAGGGTTAGGGTACGTGTTACGGTTAGGGTAGTTATTAAACCTGTCCCACTCTCTAGATACCCCTTAGCACGGAAAGGAATATTATTTGGGGGTCCAGCCATGGAGAAGAGTTTAGACACTAGGATAAGATAAGGAACACACCCATTATAAAGAAATCACATTAGGATAATCTTTTTAAGCTGTTCCTTAAAACACTAGTGCTTAGGAAATCTATTGGAGGCAGAAGCAGTCAAGGGTAGCCTAGGGTTAGGTTTAGGCTTAGGGTTAGGCTTAGGGTACGCTTAGGGTACGGGTTCGGGGAGGGCTTCGGGTACGGCCTAGGGTATGGGTTAGGGTTAGGTTTAGGGTTAGTGTTAGGGTTAGGGCTCGGTTTAGGGTACGGGTTAGGATTAGGGTACGTGTTAGGGTTAGGGTAGGGGTTAGGGTTAGGGTACGCGTTACGGTTAGGGTAGTTATTAAACCTGTCCCACTCTCTAGATACCCCTTAGCACGTAAAGGAATATTATTTTGGGGTCCAGCCATGGAGAAGGGTTTAGACACTAAGATAATATAAGGAACACACACATTATAAAGAAATCACATTAGGATTCTCTTTTTAAGCTGTTCCTTAAAACACTAGTGCTTAGGAAATCTATTGGAGGCAGAAGCAGTCAAGGGTAGCCTAGGGTTAGGGTTAGGCTTAGGGTTAGGCTTAGGGTACGGCTTAGGGTACTTATTCGGGGAGGGCTTCGGGTATTGCGTAGGGTATGGGTTAGGGTTAGGGTTAGGGTTAGTGTTAGGGTTAGGGCTCGGTTTAGGGTACGGGTTAGGATTAGGGTACGTGTTAGGGTTAGGGTAGGGGTTAGGGTTAGGGTACGCGTTACGGTTAGGGTAGTGATTAAACCTATCCCACTCTCTAGATACCCCTTAGCACGTAAAGGAATATTATTTGGGGGTCCAGCCATGGAGAAGAGTTTAGACACTAAGATAATATAAGGAACACACACATTATAAAGAAATCACATTAGGATTCTCTTTCTAAGCTGTTCCTTAAAACACTAGTGCTTAGGAAATCTATTGGAGGCAGAAGCAGTCAAGGGTAGCCTAGGGTTAGGGTTAGGCTTAGGGTTAGGCTTAGGGTACGGCTTAGGGTACGGGTTCGGGGAGGGCTTCGGGTACGGTGTAGGGTATGGGTTAAGGTTAGGGTTAGGGTTAGTGTTAGGGTTAGGGCTCGGTTTAGGTTACGGGATAGGATTAGGGTACGTGTTAGGGTTAGGGTAGGGGTTAGCGTTAGGGTACGCGTTAGGGTTAGGGTAGTTATTAAACCTATCCCACTCTCTAGTTACGCCTTAGCACGTAAAGGAATATTATTTGGGGGTCCAGCCATGGAGAAGAGTTTAGACACTAGGATAAGATAAGGAACACCCACATTATAAAGAAATCACATTAGGATTCTCTTTTTAAGCTGTTCCTTAAAACACTAGTGCTTAGGAAATCTATTGGAGGCAGAAGCAGTCAAGGGTAGCCTAGGGTTAGGGTTAGGCTTAGGGTTAGGCTTAGGGTACGGCTTAGGGTACGGCTTAGGGTACGGGTTCAGAGAGGGTTTCGGGTACGGCGTAGGGTATGGGTTAGGGTTAGGGTTAGGGTTAGTGTTAGGGTTAGGGCTCGGTTTAGGGTACGGGTTAGGATTAGGGTACATGTTAGGGTTAGGGTAGGGGTTAGGGTTAGGGTACGCGTTACGGTTAGGGTAGTTATTAAACCTATCCCACTCTCTAGATACCCCTTAGCACGTAAAGGAATATTATTTGGGGGTCCAGCCATGGAGAAGAGTTTAGACACTAAGATAATATAAGGAACACACACATTATAAAGAAATCACATTAGGATTCTCTTTTTAAGCTGTTCCTTAAAACACTAGTGCTTAGGAAATCTATTGGAGGCAGAAGCAGTCAAGGGTAGCCTAGGGTTAGGGTTAGGCTTAGGGTTAGGCTTAGGGTACGGCTTAGGGTACGGGTTCGGGGAGGGCTTCGGGTACGGCGTAGGGTATGGGTTAGTGTTAGGGTTAGGGTTAGTGTTAGGGTTAGGGCTCGGTTTAGGGTACGGGTTAGGATTAGTGTACGTGTTAGGGTTAGGGTAGGGGTTAGCGTTAGGGTACGCGTTAGGGTTAGGGTAGTTATTAAACCTATCCCACTCTCTAGTTACCCCTTAGCACGTAAAGGAATATTATTTGGGGGTCCAGCCATGCAGAAGAGTTTAGACACTAGGATAAGATAAGGAACACACCTATTATAAAGAAATCACATTAGGATTCTCTTTTTAAGCTGTTCCTTAAAACACTAGTGCTTAGGAAATCTATTGGAGGCAGAAGCAGTCAAGGGTAGCCTAGGGTTAGGGTTAGGCTTAGGGTTAGGCTTAGGGTACGGCTTAGGGTACGGGTTCGGGGAAGGCTTCGGGTACGGCGTAGGGTATGGGTTAGGGTTAGGCTTAGGGTTAGTGTTATGTTTAGGGCTCGGTTTAGGGTACGGGTTAGGATTAGGGTACGTGTTAGGGTTAGGGTAGGGGTTAGGGTTAGGGTACACGTTAGGGTTAGGGTAGTGATTAAACCTATCCCACTCTCTAGATACCCCTTAGCACATAAAGGAATATTATTTGGGGGTCCAGCCATGGAGAAGAGTTTAGACACTAGGATTAGATATGGAACACACCCATTATAAAGAAATCACATTAGGATTCTCTTTTTAAGCTGTTCCTTAAAACACTAGTGCTTAGGAAATCTATTGGAGGCAGAAGCAGTCAAGGGTAGCCTAGGGTTAGGGTTAGGCTTAGGGTTAGGCTTAGGGTACGGCTTAGGGTACGGGTTCGGGGAGGGCTTCGGGTACGGCGTAGGGTATGGGTTAGGGTTAGGGTTAGGGTTAGTGTTAGGGTTAGGGCTCGGTTTAGGGTACGGGTTAGGATTAGGGTACGTGTTAGGGTTAGGGTAGGGGTTAGCGTTAGGGTACGCGTTAGGGTTAGGGTAGTTATTAAACCTATTCCACTCTCTAGTTACCCCTTAGCACGTAAAGGAATATTATTTGGGGGTCCAGCCATGGAGAAGAGTTTAGACACTAGGATAAGATAAGGAACACACCCATTATAAAGAAATCACATTAGGATTCTCTTTTTAAGCTGTTCCTTAAAACACTAGTGCTTAGGAAATCTATTGGAGGCAGAAGCAGTCAAGGGTAGCCTAGGGTTAGGGTTAGGCTTAGGGTTAGGCTTAGGGTACGGCTTAGGGTACGGGTTCGGAGAGGGTTTCGGGTACGGCGTAGGGTATGGATTAGGGTTAGGGTTAGGGTTAGTGTTAGGGTTAGGGCTCGGTTTAGGGTACGGGTTAGGATTAGGGTACGTGTTAGGGTTAGGGTAGGGGTTAGGGTTAGGGTACGTGTTACGCTTAGGGTAGTTATTAAACCTGTCCCACTCTCTAGATACCCCTTAGCACGGAAAGGAATATTATTTGGGGGTCCAGCCATGGAGAAGAGTTTAGACACTAAGATAATATAAGGAACACACACATTATAAAGAAATCACGTTAGGATTCTCTTTTTAAGCTGTTCCTTAAAACACTAGTGCTTAGGAAATCTATTGGAGGCAGAAGCAGTCAAGGGTAGCCCAGGGTTAGGGTTAGGCTTAGGGTTAGGCTTAGGGTACGGCTTAGGGTACGGGTTTGGGGTGGGCTTCGGGTACGGCGTAGGGTATGGGTTAGGGTTAGGGTTAGGGTTAGTGTTAGGGTTAGGGCTCGGTTTAGGGTACGGGTTAGGATTACGGTACGTGTTAGGGTTAGGGTAGGGGTTAGCGTTAGGGTACGCGTTAGGGTTAGGGTAGTTATTAAACCTATCCCACTCTCTAGTTACCCCTTAGCACGTAAAGGAATATCATTTGGGGGTCCAGCCATGGAGAAGAGTTTAGACACTAGGATAAGATAAGGAACACACCCATTATAAAGAAATCACATTAGGATTCTCTTTTTAAGCTGTTCCTTAAAACACTAGTGCTTAGGAAATCTATTGGAGGCAGAAGCAGTCAAGGGTAGACTAGGGTTAGGGTTAGGCTTAGGGTTAGGCTTAGGGTACGGCTTAGGGTACGGGTTCGGGGAGGGCTTCGGGTACGGCGTAGGGTATGGGTTAGGGTTAGGGTTAGGGTTAGTGTTAGGGTTAGGGCTCGGTTTAGGGTATGGGTTAGGATTAGGGTACGTGTTAGGGTTAGGGTAGGGGTTAGGGTTAGGGTACGCGTTAGGGTTAGGGTAGTTATTAACCCTATCCCAATCTCTAGATACCCCTTAGCACGTAAAGGAATATTATTTGGGGGTCCAGCCATGGAGAAGAGTTTAGACACTAAGATAATATAAGGAACACACACATTATAAAGAAATCACATTAGGATTCTCTTTTTAAGCTGTTCCTTAAAACACTAGTGCTTAGGAAATCTATTGGAGGCAGAAGCACTCAAGGGTAGCCCAGGGTTAGGGTTAGGCTTAGGGTACGGCTTAGGGTACGGGTTCGGGGAGGGCTTCGGGTACGGCGTAGGGTATGGGTTAGGGTTAGGGTTAGGGTTAGTGTTAGGGTTAGGGCTCGGTTTAGGGTACGGGTTAGGATTAGGGTACGTGTTAGGGTTAGGGTAGGGGTTAGGGTTAGGGTACGCGTTACGGTTAGGGTAGTGATTAAACCTATCCCACTCTCTAGATACCCCTTAGCACGTAAAGGAATATTATTTTGGGGTCCAGCCATGGAGAAGAGTTTTGACACTAAGATAATATAAGGAACACACACATTATAAAGAAATCACATTAGGATTCTCTTTTTAAGCTGTTCCTTAAAACACTAGTGCTTAGGAAATCTATTGGAGGCAGAAGCAGTCAAGGGTAGCCTAGGGTTAGGGTTAGGCTTAGGGTTAGGCTTAGGGTACGGCGTAGGGTACGGGTTCGTGGAGGGCTTCGGGTACGGCGTAGGGTATGGGTTAGGGTTAGGGTTAGGGTTAGTGTTAGGGTTAGGGCTCGGTTTAGGGTACGGGTTAGGATTAGGGTACGTGTTAGGGTTAGGGTAGGGGTTAGGGTTAGGGTACGCGTTAGGGTTAGGGTAGTTATTAAACCTATCCCACTCTGTAGATACCCCTTAGCACGTAAAGGAATATTATTTGGGGGTCCAGCCATGGAGAAGAGTTTAGACACTAGGATAAGATAAGGAACACACCCATTATAAAGAAATCACATTAGGATTCTCTTTTTAAGCTGTTCCTTAAAACACTAGTGCTTAGGAAATCTATTGGAGGCAGAAGCAGTCAAGGGTAGACTAGGGTTAGGGTTAGGCTTAGGGTTAGGCTTAGGGTACGGCTTAGGGTACGGGTTCGGGGAGGGCTTCGGGTACGGCATAGGGTATGAGTTAGGGTTAGGGTTAGGGTTAGTGTTAGGGTTAGG
This sequence comes from Balaenoptera physalus, assembly GCF_965194825.1. Taxonomy (NCBI): domain Eukaryota; kingdom Metazoa; phylum Chordata; class Mammalia; order Artiodactyla; family Balaenopteridae; genus Balaenoptera; species Balaenoptera physalus. Next base: position 2,236,073 of record NW_028126471.1, read on the forward strand.
GCTCGGTTTAGGGTACGTGTTAGGGTTAGGGTAGGGGTTAGGGTTAGGGTACGTGTTACGGTTAGGTTAGTTATTAAACCTGTCCCACTCTCTAGATACCCCTTAGCACGTAAAGGAATATTATTTGGGGGTCCAGCCATGGAGAAGAGTTTAGACACTAGGATAAGATAAGGAACACACCCATTATAAAGAAATCACATTAGGATAATCTTTTTAAGCTGTTCCTTAAAACACTAGTGCTTAGGAAATCTATTGGAGGCAGAAGCAGTCAAGGGTAGCCTAGGGTTAGGTTTAGGCTTAGGGTTAGGCTTAGGGTACGGCTTAGGGTATGGGTTCGGGGAGGGCTTCGGGTACGGCGTAGGGTATGGGTTAGGGTTAGGGTTAGGGTTAGTGTTAGGGTTAGGGCTCGGTTTAGGGTACGAGTTAGGATTAGGGTACGTGTTAGGGTTAGGGTAGGGGTTAGGGTTAGGGTACGCGTTACGGTTAGGGTAGTGATTAAACCTATCCCACTCTCTAGATACCCCTTAGCACGTAAAGGAATATTATTTTGGGGTCCAGCCATGGAGAAGGGTTTAGACACTAAGATAATATAAGGAACACACCCATTATAAAGAAATCACATTAGGATTCTCTTTTTAAGCTGTTCCTTAAAACACTAGTGCTTAGGAAATCTATTGGAGGCAGAAGCAGTCAAGGGTAGCCTAGGGTTAGGGTTAGGCTTAGGGTTAGGCTTATGGTACGGCGTAGGGTACGGGTTCGTGGAGGGCTTCGGGTACGGCGTAGGGTATGGGTTAGGGTTAGGGTTAGTGTTAGGGTTAGGGCTCGGTTTAGGGTACGGGTTAGGATTAGGGTACGTGTTAGGGTTAGGGTAGGGGTTAGGGTTAGGGTACGCGTTACGGTTAGGGTAGTGATTAAACCTATCCCACTCTCTAGATACCCCTTAGCACGTAAAGGAATATTATTTTCGGGTCCAGCCATGGAGAAGAGTTTAGAAACTAAGATAATATAAGGAACACACACATTATAAAGAAATCACATTAGGATTCTCTTTTTAAGCTGTTCCTTAAAACACTAGTGCTTAGGAAATCTATTGGAGGCAGAAGCAGTCAAGGGTAGCCTAGGGTTAGGGTTAGGCTTCGGGTTAGGCTTAGGGTACGGCGTAGGGTACGGGTTCGTGGAGGGCTTCGGGTACGGCGTAGGGTATGGGTTAGGGTTAGGGTTAGGGTTAGTGTTAGGGTTAGGGCTCGGTTTAGGGTACGGGTTACGATTAGGGTACGTGTTAGGGTTAGGGTAGGGGTTAGGGTTAGGGTACGCGTTAGGGTTAGGGTAGTTATTAAACCTATCCCACTCTGTAGATACCCCTTAGCACGTAAAGGAATATTATTTGGGGGTCCAGCCATGGAGAAGAGTTTAGACACTAAGATAATATAAGGAACACACCCATTATAAAGAAATCACATTAGGATTCTCTTTTTAAGCTGTTCCTTAAAACACTAGTGCTTAGGAAATCTATTGGAGGCAGAAGCAGTCAAGGGTAGCCTAGGGTTAGGGTTAGCCTCAGGGTTAGGCTTAGGGTACAGCTTAGGGTACGGGTTCGGGGAGGGCTTCGGGTACGGCGTAGGGTATGGGTTAGGGTTAGGGTTAGGGTTAGTGTTAGGGTTAGGGCTCGGTTTAGGGTACGTGTTAGGGTTAGGGTAGGGGTTAGGGTTAGGGTACACGTTAGGGTTAGGGTAGTGATTAAACCTATCCCACTCTCTAGATACCCCTTAGCACATAAAGGAATATTATTTGGGGGTCCAGCCATGGAGAAGAGTTTAGACACTAGGATTAGATAAGGAACACACCCATTATAAAGAAATCACATTAGGATTCTCTTTTTAAGCTGTTCCTTAAAACACTAGTGCTTAGGAAATCTATTGGAGGCAGAAGCATTAAAGGGTAGCCTAGGGTTAGGGTTAGGCTTACGGTTAAGCTGAGGGTACGGCATAGGGTACGTATTCGGGGAGGGCTTCGGGTATTGCGTAGGGTATGGGTTAGGGTTAGGGTTAGGGTTAGTGTTAGGGTTAGGGCTCGGTTTAGGGTACGGGTTAGGATTAGGGTACGTGTTAGGGTTAGGGTAGGGGTTAGGGTTAGGGTACGCGTTACGGTTAGGGTAGTTATTAAACCTATCCCACTCTCTAGATACCCCTTAGCACGTAAAGGAATATTATTTGGGGGTCCAGCCATGGAGAAGAGTTTAGACACTAAGATAATATAAGGAACACACACATTATAAAGAAATCACATTAGGATTCTCTTTTTAAGCTGTTCCTTAAAACACTAGTGCTTAGGAAATCTATTGGAGGCAGAAGCAGTCAAGGGTAGCCTAGGGTTAGGGTTAGGCTTAGGGTTAGGCTTAGGGTACGGCTTAGGGTACGGGTTCGGGGAGGGCTTCGGGTACGGCGTAGGGTATGGGTTAGGGTTAGGGTTAGGGTTAGTGTTAGGGTTAGGGCTCGGTTTAGGGTACGGGTTAGGATTAGGGTACGTGTTAGGGTTAGGGTAGGGGTTAGCGTTAGGGTACACGTTAGGGTTAGGGTAGTTATTAAACCTATCCCACTCTCTAGTTACCCCTTAGCACGTAAAGTAATATTATTTGGGGGTCCAGCCATGGAGAAGAGTTTAGACACTAGGATAAGATAAGGAACACACCCATTATAAAGAAATCACATTAGGATTCTCTTTTTAAGCTGTTCCTTAAAACACTAGTGCTTAGGAAATCTATTGGAGGCAGAAGCAGTCAAGGGTAGCCTAGGGTTAGGGTCAGGCTTAGGGTTAGGCTTAGGGTACGGCTTAGGGTACGGGTTCGGGGAGGGCTTCGGGTACGGCGTAGGGTATGGGTTAGGGTTAGGCTTAGGGTTAGTGTTAGGGTTAGGGCTCGGTTTAGGGTACGGGTTAGGATTAGGGTACGTGTTAGGGTTAGGGTAGGGGTTAGGGTTAGGGTACACGTTAGGGTTAGGGTAGTGATTAAACCTATCCCACTCTCTAGATACCCCTTAGCACATAAAGGAATATTATTTGGGGGTCCAGCCATGGAGAAGAGTTTAGACACTAGGATTAGATAAGGAACACACCCATTATAAAGAAATCACATTAGGATTCTCTTTTTAAGCTGTTCCTTAAAACACTAGTGCTTAGGAAATCTATTGGAGGCAGAAGCAGTCAAGGGTAGCCCAGGGTTAGGGTTAGGCTTAGGGTTAGGCTTAGGGTACGGCTTAGGGTACGGGTTTGGGGTGGGCTTCGGGTACGGCGTAGGGTATGGGTTAGGGTTAGGGTTAGGGTTAGTGTTAGGGTTAGGGCTCGGTTTAGGGTACGGGTTAGGATTAGGGTACGTGTTAGGGTTAGGGTAGGGGTTAGCGTTAGGGTACGCGTTAGGGTTAGGGTAGTTATTAAACCTATCCCACTCTCTAGTTACCCCTTAGCACGTAAAGGAATATCATTTGGGGGTCCAGCCATGGAGAAGAGTTTAGACACTAGGATAAGATAAGGAACACACCCATTATAAAGAAATCACATTAGGATTCTCTTTTTAAGCTGTTCCTTAAAACACTAGTGCTTTGGAAATCTATTGGAGGCAGAAGCAGTCAAGGGTAGACTAGGGTTAGGGTTAGGCTTAGGGTTAGGCTTAGGGTACGGCTTAGGGTACGGGTTCGGGGAGGGCTTCGGGTACGGCGTAGGGTATGGGTTAGGGTTAGGGTTAGGGTTAGTGTTAGGGTTAGGGCTCGGTTTAGGGTATGGGTTAGGATTAGGGTACGTGTTAGGGTTAGGGTAGGGGTTAGGGTTAGGGTACGCGTTAGGGTTAGGGTAGTTATTAAACCTATCCCAATCTCTAGATACCCCTTAGCACGTAAAGGAATATTATTTGGGGGTCCAGCCATGGAGAAGAGTTTAGACACTAAGATAATATAAGGAACACACACATTATAAAGAAATCACATTAGGATTCTCTTTTTAAGCTGTTCCTTAAAACACTAGTGCTTAGGAAATCTATTGGAGGCAGAAGCAGTCAAGGGTAGCCCAGGGTTAGGGTTAGGCTTAGGGTACGGCTTAGGGTACGGGTTCGGGGAGGGCTTCGGGTACGGCGTAGGGTATGGGTTAGGGTTAGGCTTAGGGTTAGTGTTAGGGTTAGGGCTCGGTTTAGGGTACGGGTTAGGATTAGGGTACGTGTTAGGGTTAGGGTAGGGGTTAGGGTTAGGGTACACGATAGGGTTAGGGTAGTGATTAAACCTATCCCACTCTCTAGATACCCCTTAGCACATAAAGGAATATTATTTGGGAGTCCAGCCATGGAGAAGAGTTTAGACACTAGGATTAGATATGGAACACACCCATTATAAAGAAATCACATTAGGATTCTCTTTTTAAGCTGTTCCTTAAAACACTAGTGCTTAGGAAATCTATTGGAGGCAGAAGCAGTCAAGGGTAGCCTAGGGTTAGGTTTAGGCTTAGGGTTAGGCTTAGGGTACGGCTTAGGTTACGGGTTCGGGGAGGGCTTCGGGTACGGCGTAGGGTATGGGTTAGGGTTAGGGTTAGGGTTAGTGTTAGGGTTAGGGCTCGGTTTAGGGTACGGGTTAGGATTAGGGTACGTGTTAGGGTTAGGGTAGGGGTTAGGGTTAGGGTACGTGTTACGGTTAGGGTAGTTATTAAACCTGTCCCACTCTCTAGATACCCCTTAGCACGGAAAGGAATATTATTTGGGGGTCCAGCCATGGAGAAGAGTTTAGACACTAGGATAAGATAAGGAACACACCCATTATAAAGAAATCACATTAGGATAATCTTTTTAAGCTGTTCCTTAAAACACTAGTGCTTAGGAAATCTATTGGAGGCAGAAGCAGTCAAGGGTAGCCTAGGGTTAGGTTTAGGCTTAGGGTTAGGCTTAGGGTACGGCTTAGGGTACGGGTTCGGGGAGGGCTTCGGGTACGGCCTAGGGTATGGGTTAGGGTTAGGTTTAGGGTTAGTGTTAGGGTTAGGGCTCGGTTTAGGGTACGGGTTAGGATTAGGGTACGTGTTAGGGTTAGGGTAGGGGTTAGGGTTAGGGTACGCGTTACGGTTAGGGTAGTTATTAAACCTGTCCCACTCTCTAGATACCCCTTAGCACGTAAAGGAATATTATTTTGGGGTCCAGCCATGGAGAAGGGTTTAGACACTAAGATAATATAAGGAACACACACATTATAAAGAAATCACATTAGGATTCTCTTTTTAAGCTGTTCCTTAAAACACTAGTGCTTAGGAAATCTATTGGAGGCAGAAGCAGTCAAGGGTAGCCTAGGGTTAGGGTTAGGCTTAGGGTTAGGCTTAGGGTACGGCTTAGGGTACTTATTCGGGGAGGGCTTCGGGTATTGCGTAGGGTATGGGTTAGGGTTAGGGTTAGGGTTAGTGTTAGGGTTAGGGCTCGGTTTAGGGTACGGGTTAGGATTAGGGTACGTGTTAGGGTTAGGGTAGGGGTTAGGGTTAGGGTACGCGTTACGGTTAGGGTAGTGATTAAACCTATCCCACTCTCTAGATACCCCTTAGCACGTAAAGGAATATTATTTGGGGGTCCAGCCATGGAGAAGAGTTTAGACACTAAGATAATATAAGGAACACACACATTATAAAGAAATCACATTAGGATTCTCTTTCTAAGCTGTTCCTTAAAACACTAGTGCTTAGGAAATCTATTGGAGGCAGAAGCAGTCAAGGGTAGCCTAGGGTTAGGGTTAGGCTTAGGGTTAGGCTTAGGGTACGGCTTAGGGTACGGGTTCGGGGAGGGCTTCGGGTACGGTGTAGGGTATGGGTTAAGGTTAGGGTTAGGGTTAGTGTTAGGGTTAGGGCTCGGTTTAGGTTACGGGATAGGATTAGGGTACGTGTTAGGGTTAGGGTAGGGGTTAGCGTTAGGGTACGCGTTAGGGTTAGGGTAGTTATTAAACCTATCCCACTCTCTAGTTACGCCTTAGCACGTAAAGGAATATTATTTGGGGGTCCAGCCATGGAGAAGAGTTTAGACACTAGGATAAGATAAGGAACACCCACATTATAAAGAAATCACATTAGGATTCTCTTTTTAAGCTGTTCCTTAAAACACTAGTGCTTAGGAAATCTATTGGAGGCAGAAGCAGTCAAGGGTAGCCTAGGGTTAGGGTTAGGCTTAGGGTTAGGCTTAGGGTACGGCTTAGGGTACGGCTTAGGGTACGGGTTCAGAGAGGGTTTCGGGTACGGCGTAGGGTATGGGTTAGGGTTAGGGTTAGGGTTAGTGTTAGGGTTAGGGCTCGGTTTAGGGTACGGGTTAGGATTAGGGTACATGTTAGGGTTAGGGTAGGGGTTAGGGTTAGGGTACGCGTTACGGTTAGGGTAGTTATTAAACCTATCCCACTCTCTAGATACCCCTTAGCACGTAAAGGAATATTATTTGGGGGTCCAGCCATGGAGAAGAGTTTAGACACTAAGATAATATAAGGAACACACACATTATAAAGAAATCACATTAGGATTCTCTTTTTAAGCTGTTCCTTAAAACACTAGTGCTTAGGAAATCTATTGGAGGCAGAAGCAGTCAAGGGTAGCCTAGGGTTAGGGTTAGGCTTAGGGTTAGGCTTAGGGTACGGCTTAGGGTACGGGTTCGGGGAGGGCTTCGGGTACGGCGTAGGGTATGGGTTAGTGTTAGGGTTAGGGTTAGTGTTAGGGTTAGGGCTCGGTTTAGGGTACGGGTTAGGATTAGTGTACGTGTTAGGGTTAGGGTAGGGGTTAGCGTTAGGGTACGCGTTAGGGTTAGGGTAGTTATTAAACCTATCCCACTCTCTAGTTACCCCTTACCACGTAAAGGAATATTATTTGGGGGTCCAGCCATGCAGAAGAGTTTAGACACTAGGATAAGATAAGGAACACACCTATTATAAAGAAATCACATTAGGATTCTCTTTTTAAGCTGTTCCTTAAAACACTAGTGCTTAGGAAATCTATTGGAGGCAGAAGCAGTCAAGGGTAGCCTAGGGTTAGGGTTAGGCTTAGGGTTAGGCTTAGGGTACGGCTTAGGGTACGGGTTCGGGGAAGGCTTCGGGTACGGCGTAGGGTATGGGTTAGGGTTAGGCTTAGGGTTAGTGTTATATTTAGGGCTCGGTTTAGGGTACGGGTTAGGATTAGGGTACGTGTTAGGGTTAGGGTAGGGGTTAGGGTTAGGGTACACGTTAGGGTTAGGGTAGTGATTAAACCTATCCCACTCTCTAGATACCCCTTAGCACATAAAGGAATATTATTTGGGGGTCCAGCCATGGAGAAGAGTTTAGACACTAGGATTAGATATGGAACACACCCATTATAAAGAAATCACATTAGGATTCTCTTTTTAAGCTGTTCCTTAAAACACTAGTGCTTAGGAAATCTATTGGAGGCAGAAGCAGTCAAGGGTAGCCTAGGGTTAGGGTTAGGCTTAGGGTTAGGCTTAGGGTACGGCTTAGGGTACGGGTTCGGGGAGGGCTTCGGGTACGGCGTAGGGTATGGGTTAGGGTTAGGGTTAGGGTTAGTGTTAGGGTTAGGGCTCGGTTTAGGGTACGGGTTAGGATTAGGGTACGTGTTAGGGTTAGGGTAGGGGTTAGCGTTAGGGTACGCGTTAGGGTTAGGGTAGTTATTAAACCTATTCCACTCTCTAGTTACCCCTTAGCACGTAAAGGAATATTATTTGGGGGTCCAGCCATGGAGAAGAGTTTAGACACTAGGATAAGATAAGGAACACACCCATTATAAAGAAATCACATTAGGATTCTCTTTTTAAGCTGTTCCTTAAAACACTAGTGCTTAGGAAATCTATTGGAGGCAGAAGCAGTCAAGGGTAGCCTAGGGTTAGGGTTAGGCTTAGGGTTAGGCTTAGGGTACGGCTTAGGGTACGGGTTCGGAGAGGGTTTCGGGTACGGCGTAGGGTATGGATTAGGGTTAGGGTTAGGGTTAGTGTTAGGGTTAGGGCTCGGTTTAGGGTACGGGTTAGGATTAGGGTACGTGTTAGGGTTAGGGTAGGGGTTAGGGTTAGGGTACGTGTTACGCTTAGGGTAGTTATTAAACCTGTCCCACTCTCTAGATACCCCTTAGCACGGAAAGGAATATTATTTGGGGGTCCAGCCATGGAGAAGAGTTTAGACACTAAGATAATATAAGGAACACACACATTATAAAGAAATCACGTTAGGATTCTCTTTTTAAGCTGTTCCTTAAAACACTAGTGCTTAGGAAATCTATTGGAGGCAGAAGCAGTCAAGGGTAGCCCAGGGTTAGGGTTAGGCTTAGGGTTAGGCTTAGGGTACGGCTTAGGGTACGGGTTTGGGGTGGGCTTCGGGTACGGCGTAGGGTATGGGTTAGGGTTAGGGTTAGGGTTAGTGTTAGGGTTAGGGCTCGGTTTAGGGTACGGGTTAGGATTACGGTACGTGTTAGGGTTAGGGTAGGGGTTAGCGTTAGGGTACGCGTTAGGGTTAGGGTAGTTATTAAACCTATCCCACTCTCTAGTTACCCCTTAGCACGTAAAGGAATATCATTTGGGGGTCCAGCCATGGAGAAGAGTTTAGACACTAGGATAAGATAAGGAACACACCCATTATAAAGAAATCACATTAGGATTCTCTTTTTAAGCTGTTCCTTAAAACACTAGTGCTTAGGAAATCTATTGGAGGCAGAAGCAGTCAAGGGTAGACTAGGGTTAGGGTTAGGCTTAGGGTTAGGCTTAGGGTACGGCTTAGGGTACGGGTTCGGGGAGGGCTTCGGGTACGGCGTAGGGTATGGGTTAGGGTTAGGGTTAGGGTTAGTGTTAGGGTTAGGGCTCGGTTTAGGGTATGGGTTAGGATTAGGGTACGTGTTAGGGTTAGGGTAGGGGTTAGGGTTAGGGTACGCGTTAGGGTTAGGGTAGTTATTAACCCTATCCCAATCTCTAGATACCCCTTAGCACGTAAAGGAATATTATTTGGGGGTCCAGCCATGGAGAAGAGTTTAGACACTAAGATAATATAAGGAACACACACATTATAAAGAAATCACATTAGGATTCTCTTTTTAAGCTGTTCCTTAAAACACTAGTGCTTAGGAAATCTATTGGAGGCAGAAGCACTCAAGGGTAGCCCAGGGTTAGGGTTAGGCTTAGGGTACGGCTTAGGGTACGGGTTCGGGGAGGGCTTCGGGTACGGCGTAGGGTATGGGTTAGGGTTAGGGTTAGGGTTAGTGTTAGGGTTAGGGCTCGGTTTAGGGTACGGGTTAGGATTAGGGTACGTGTTAGGGTTAGGGTAGGGGTTAGGGTTAGGGTACGCGTTACGGTTAGGGTAGTGATTAAACCTATCCCACTCTCTAGATACCCCTTAGCACGTAAAGGAATATTATTTTGGGGTCCAGCCATGGAGAAGAGTTTTGACACTAAGATAATATAAGGAACACACACATTATAAAGAAATCACATTAGGATTCTCTTTTTAAGCTGTTCCTTAAAACACTAGTGCTTAGGAAATCTATTGGAGGCAGAAGCAGTCAAGGGTAGCCTAGGGTTAGGGTTAGGCTTAGGGTTAGGCTTAGGGTACGGCGTAGGGTACGGGTTCGTGGAGGGCTTCGGGTACGGCGTAGGGTATGGGTTAGGGTTAGGGTTAGGGTTAGTGTTAGGGTTAGGGCTCGGTTTAGGGTACGGGTTAGGATTAGGGTACGTGTTAGGGTTAGGGTAGGGGTTAGGGTTAGGGTACGCGTTAGGGTTAGGGTAGTTATTAAACCTATCCCACTCTGTAGATACCCCTTAGCACGTAAAGGAATATTATTTGGGGGTCCAGCCATGGAGAAGAGTTTAGACACTAGGATAAGATAAGGAACACACCCATTATAAAGAAATCACATTAGGATTCTCTTTTTAAGCTGTTCCTTAAAACACTAGTGCTTAGGAAATCTATTGGAGGCAGAAGCAGTCAAGGGTAGACTAGGGTTAGGGTTAGGCTTAGGGTTAGGCTTAGGGTACGGCTTAGGGTACGGGTTCGGGGAGGGCTTCGGGTACGGCATAGGGTATGAGTTAGGGTTAGGGTTAGGGTTAGTGTTAGGGTTAGGGCTCGGTTTAGGGTACGTGTTAGGGTTAGGGTAGGGGTTAGGGTTAGGGTACGTGTTACGGTTAGGTTAGTTATTAAACCTGTCCCACTCTCTAGATACCCCTTAGCACGTAAAGGAATATTATTTGGGGGTCCAGCCATGGAGAAGAGTTTAGACACTAGGATAAGATAAGGAACACACCCATTATAAAGAAATCACATTAGGATAATCTTTTTAAGCTGTTCCTTAAAACACTAGTGCTTAGGAAATCTATTGGAGGCAGAAGCAGTCAAGGGTAGCCTAGGGTTAGGTTTAGGCTTAGGGTTAGGCTTAGGGTACGGCTTAGGGTATGGGTTCGGGGAGGGCTTCGGGTACGGCGTAGGGTATGGGTTAGGGTTAGGGTTAGGGTTAGTGTTAGGGTTAGGGCTCGGTTTAGGGTACGAGTTAGGATTAGGGTACGTGTTAGGGTTAGGGTAGGGGTTAGGGTTAGGGTACGCGTTACGGTTAGGGTAGTGATTAAACCTATCCCACTCTCTAGATACCCCTTAGCACGTAAAGGAATATTATTTTGGGGTCCAGCCATGGAGAAGGGTTTAGACACTAAGATAATATAAGGAACACACCCATTATAAAGAAATCACATTAGGATTCTCTTTTTAAGCTGTTCCTTAAAACACTAGTGCTTAGGAAATCTATTGGAGGCAGAAGCAGTCAAGGGTAGCCTAGGGTTAGGGTTAGGCTTAGGGTTAGGCTTATGGTACGGCGTAGGGTACGGGTTCGTGGAGGGCTTCGGGTATGGCGTAGGGTATGGGTTAGGGTTAGGGTTAGTGTTAGGGTTAGGGCTCGGTTTAGGGTACGGGTTAGGATTAGGGTACGTGTTAGGGTTAGGGTAGGGGTTAGGGTTAGGGTACGCGTTACGGTTAGGGTAGTGATTAAACCTATCCCACTCTCTAGATACCCCTTAGCACGTAAAGGAATATTATTTTCGGGTCCAGCCATGGAGAAGAGTTTAGAAACTAAGATAATATAAGGAACACACACATTATAAAGAAATCACATTAGGATTCTCTTTTTAAGCTGTTCCTTAAAACACTAGTGCTTAGGAAATCTATTGGAGGCAGAAGCAGTCAAGGGTAGCCTAGGGTTAGGGTTAGGCTTCGGGTTAGGCTTAGGGTACGGCGTAGGGTACGGGTTCGTGGAGGGCTTCGGGTACGGCGTAGGGTATGGGTTAGGGTTAGGGTTAGGGTTAGTGTTAGGGTTAGGGCTCGGTTTAGGGTACGGGTTACGATTAGGGTACGTGTTAGGGTTAGGGTAGGGGTTAGGGTTAGGGTACGCGTTAGGGTTAGGGTAGTTATTAAACCTATCCCACTCTGTAGATACCCCTTAGCACGTAAAGGAATATTATTTGGGGGTCCAGCCATGGAGAAGAGTTTAGACACTAAGATAATATAAGGAACACACCCATTATAAAGAAATCACATTAGGATTCTCTTTTTAAGCTGTTCCTTAAAACACTAGTGCTTAGGAAATCTATTGGAGGCAGAAGCAGTCAAGGGTAGCCTAGGGTTAGGGTTAGCCTCAGGGTTAGGCTTAGGGTACAGCTTAGGGTACGGGTTCGGGGAGGGCTTCGGGTACGGCGTAGGGTATGGGTTAGGGTTAGGGTTAGGGTTAGTGTTAGGGTTAGGGCTCGGTTTAGGGTACGTGTTAGGGTTAGGGTAGGGGTTAGGGTTAGGGTACACGTTAGGGTTAGGGTAGTGATTAAACCTATCCCACTCTCTAGATACCCCTTAGCACATAAAGGAATATTATTTGGGGGTCCAGCCATGGAGAAGAGTTTAGACACTAGGATTAGATAAGGAACACACCCATTATAAAGAAATCACATTAGGATTCTCTTTTTAAGCTGTTCCTTAAAACACTAGTGCTTAGGAAATCTATTGGAGGCAGAAGCATTAAAGGGTAGCCTAGGGTTAGGGTTAGGCTTACGGTTAAGCTGAGGGTACGGCATAGGGTACGTATTCGGGGAGGGCTTCGGGTATTGCGTAGGGTATGGGTTAGGGTTAGGGTTAGGGTTAGTGTTAGGGTTAGGGCTCGGTTTAGGGTACGGGTTAGGATTAGGGTACGTGTTAGGGTTAGGGTAGGGGTTAGGGTTAGGGTACGCGTTACGGTTAGGGTAGTTATTAAACCTATCCCACTCTCTAGATACCCCTTAGCACGTAAAGGAATATTATTTGGGGGTCCAGCCATGGAGAAGAGTTTAGACACTAAGATAATATAAGGAACACACACATTATAAAGAAATCACATTAGGATTCTCTTTTTAAGCTGTTCCTTAAAACACTAGTGCTTAGGAAATCTATTGGAGGCAGAAGCAGTCAAGGGTAGCCTAGGGTTAGGGTTAGGCTTAGGGTTAGGCTTAGGGTACGGCTTAGGGTACGGGTTCGGGGAGGGCTTCGGGTACGGCGTAGGGTATGGGTTAGGGTTAGGGTTAGGGTTAGTGTTAGGGTTAGGGCTCGGTTTAGGGTACGGGTTAGGATTAGGGTACGTGTTAGGGTTAGGGTAGGGGTTAGCGTTAGGATACACGTTAGGGTTAGGGTAGTTATTAAACCTATCCCACTCTCTAGTTACCCCTTAGCACGTAAAGTAATATTATTTGGGGGTCCAGCCATGGAGAAGAGTTTAGACACTAGGATAAGATAAGGAACACACCCATTATAAAGAAATCACATTAGGATTCTCTTTTTAAGCTGTTCCTTAAAACACTAGTGCTTAGGAAATCTATTGGAGGCAGAAGCAGTCAAGGGTAGCCTAGGGTTAGGGTCAGGCTTAGGGTTAGGCTTAGGGTACGGCTTAGGGTACGGGTTCGGGGAGGGCTTCGGGTACGGCGTAGGGTATGGGTTAGGGTTAGGCTTAGGGTTAGTGTTAGGGTTAGGGCTCGGTTTAGGGTACGGGTTAGGATTAGGGTACGTGTTAGGGTTAGGGTAGGGGTTAGGGTTAGGGTACACGATAGGGTTAGGGTAGTGATTAAACCTATCCCACTCTCTAGATACCCCTTAGCACATAAAGGAATATTATTTGGGGGTCCAGCCATGGAGAAGAGTTTAGACACTAGGATTAGATATGGAACACACCCATTATAAAGAAATCACATTAGGATTCTCTTTTTAAGCTGTTCCTTAAAACACTAGTGCTTAGGAAATCTATTGGAGGCAGAAGCAGTCAAGGGTAGCCTAGGGTTAGGGTTAGGCTTAGGGTTAGGCTTAGGGTACGGCTTAGGGTACGGGTTCGGGGAGGGCTTCGGGTACGGCGTAGGGTATGGGTTAGGGTTAGGGTTAGGGTTAGTGTTAGGGTTAGGGCTCGGTTTAGGGTACGGGTTAGGATTAGGGTACGTGTTAGGGTTAGGGTAGGGGTTAGCGTTAGGGTACGCGTTAGGGTTAGGGTAGTTATTAAACCTATTCCACTCTCTAGTTACCCCTTAGCACGTAAAGGAATATTATTTGGGGGTCCAGCCATGGAGAAGAGTTTAGACACTAGGATAAGATAAGGAACACACCCATTATAAAGAAATCACATTAGGATTCTCTTTTTAAGCTGTTCCTTAAAACACTAGTGCTTAGGAAATCTATTGGAGGCAGAAGCAGTCAAGGGTAGCCTAGGGTTAGGGTTAGGCTTAGGGTTAAGCTTAGGGTACGGCATAGGGTACGTATTCGGGGAGGGCTTCGGGTATTGCGTAGGGTATGGGTTAGGGTTAGGGTTAGGGTTAGTGTTAGGATTAGGGCTCGGTTTAGGGTACGGGTTAGGATTAGGGTACGTGTTAGGGTTAGGGTAGGGGTTAGGGTTAGGGTACGCGTTACGGTTAGGGTAGTTATTAAACCTATCCCACTCTCTAGATACCCCTTAGCACGTAAAGGAATATTATTTGGGGGTCCAGCCATGGAGAAGAGTTTAGACACTAAGATAATATAAGGAACACACACATTATAAAGAAATCACATTAGGATTCTCTTTTTAAGCTGTTCCTTAAAACACTAGTGCTTAGGAAATCTATTGGAGGCAGAAGCAGTCAAGGGTAGCCTAGGGTTAGGGTTAGGCTTAGGGTTAGGCTTAGGGTACGGCTTAGGGTACGGGTTCGGGGAGGGCTTCGGGTACGGCGTAGGGTATGGGTTAGGGTTAGGGTTAGGGTTAGTGTTAGGGTTAGGGCTCGGTTTAGGGTACGGGTTAGGATTAGGGTACGTGTTAGGGTTAGGGTAGGGGTTAGCGTTAGGGTACGCGTTAGGGTTAGGGTAGTTATTAAACCTATCCCACTCTCTAGTTACCCCTTAGCACGTAAAGGAATATTATTTGTGGGTCCAGCCATGGAGAAGAGTTTAGACACTAGGATAAGATAAGGAACACACCCATTATAAAGAAATCACATTAGGATTCTCTTTTTAAGCTGTTCCTTAAAACACTAGTGCTTAGGAAATCTATTGGAGGCAGAAGCAGTCAAGGGTAGCCTAGGGTTAGGGTTAGGCTTAGGGTTAGGCTTAGGGTACGGCTTAGGGTACGGGTTCGGGGAGGGCTTCGGGTACGGCGTAGGGTATGAGTTAGGGTTAGGCTTAGGGTTAGTGTTAGGGTTAGGGCTCGGTTTAGGGTACGGGTTAGGATTAGGGTACGTGTTAGGGTGAGGGTAGGGGTTAGGGTTAGGGTACGTGTTACGGTTAGGGTAGTTATTAAACCTGTCCCACTCTCTAGATACCCCTTAGCACGGAAAGGAATATTATTTGGGGGTCCAGCCATGGAGAAGAGTTTAGACACTAGGATAAGATAAGGAACACACCCATTATAAAGAAATCACATTAAGATAATCTTTTTAAGCTGTTCCTTAAAACACTAGTGCTTAGGAAATCTATTGGAGGCAGAAGCAGTCAAGGGTAGCCTAGGGTTAGGGTTAGGCTTAGGGTTAGGCTTAGGGTACGGCTTAGGGTACGGGTTCGGGGAGGGCTTTGGGTACGGCCTAGGGTATGGGTTAGGGTTAGGGTTAGGGTTAGTGTTAGGGTTAGGGCTCGGTTTAGGGTACGGGTTAGGATTAGGGTACGTGTTAGGGTTAGGGTAGGGGTTAGGGTTAGGGTACGCGTTACGGTTAGGGTAGTGATTAAACCTATCCCACTCTCTAGATACCCCTTAGCACGTAAAGGAATATTATTTTGGGGTCCAGCCATGGAGAAGGGTTTAGACACTAAGATAATATAAGGAACACACACATTATAAAGAAATCACATTAGGATTCTCTTTTTAAGCTGTTCCTTAAAACACTAGTGCTTAGGAAATCTATTGGAGGCAGAAGCGGTCAAGGGTAGCCTAGGGTTAGGGTTAGGCTTAGGGTTAGGCTTAGGGTACGGCGTAGGGTACGGGTTCGTGGAGGGCTTCGGGTACGGCGTAGGGTATGGGTTAGGGTTAGGGTTAGGGTTAGTGTTAGGGTTAGGGCTCGGTTTAGGGTACGGGTTAGGATTAGGGTACGTGTTAGCGTTAGGGTAGGGGTTAGGGTTAGGGTACGCGTTAGGGTTAGGGTAGTTATTAAACCTATCCCACTCTGTAGATACCCCTTAGCACGTAAAGGAATATTATTTGGGGGTCCAGCCATGGAGAAGAGTTTAGACACTAAGATAATATAAGGAACACACACATTATAAAGAAATCACATTAGGATTCTCTTTTTAAACTGTTCCTTAAAACACTAGTGCTTAGGAAATCTATTGGAGGAAGAAGCAGTCAAGGGTAGCCTAGGGTTAGGGTTAGGCTTAGGGTTAGGCTTAGGGTACGGCTTAGGGTACGGGTTCGGTGAGGGCTTCGGATACGGCGTAGGTTATGGGTTAGGGTTAGGGTTAGGGTTAGTGTTAGGGTTAGGACTCGGTTTAGGGTACGGGTTAGGATTAGTGTACGTGTTAGGGTTAGGGTAGGGGTTAGGGTTATGGTACGCGTTAGGGTTAGGGTAGTTATTAAACCTATCCCACTCTCTAGTTACCCCTTAGCACGTAAAGGAATATTATTAGGGGGTCCAGCCATGGAGAAGAGTTTAGACACTAGGATTAGATAAGGAACACACCCATTATAAAGAAATCACATTAGGATTCTCTTTTTAAGCTGTTCCTTAAAACACTAGTGCTTAGGAAATCTATTGGAGGCAGAAGCAGTCAATGGTAGCCTAGGGTTAGGGTTAGGCTTAGGGTTAGGCTTAGGGTACGGCTTAGGGTACGTATTCGGGGAGGGCTTCGGGTATTGCGTAGGGTATGGGTTAGGGTTAGGGTTAGGGTTAGTGTTAGGGTTAGGGCTCGGTTTAGGGTACGGGTTAGGATTAGGGTACGTGTTAGGGTTAGGGTAGGGGTTAGGGTTAGGGTACGCGTTACGGTTAGGGTAGTGATTAAACCTATCCCACTCTCTAGATACCCCTTAGCACGTAAAGGAATATTATTTGGGGGTCCAGCCATGGAGAAGAGTTTAGACACTAAGATAATATAAGGAACACACACATTATAAAGAAATCACATTAGGATTCTCTTTCTAAGCTGTTCCTTAAAACACTAGTGCTTAGGAAATCTATTGGAGGCAGAAGCAGTCAAGGGGAGCCTAGGGTTAGGGTTAGGCTTAGTGTTAGGCTTAGGGTACGGCTTAGGGTACGGGTTCGGGGAGGGCTTCGGGTACGGTGTAGGGTATGGGTTAGGGTTAGGGTTAGGGTTAGTGTTAGGGTTAGGGCTCGGTTTAGGTTACGGGATAGGATTAGGGTACGTGTTAGGGTTAGGGTAGGGGTTAGCGTTAGGGTACGCGTTAGGGTTAGGGTAGTTATTAAACCTATCCCACTCTCTAGTTACCCCATAGCAGGTAAAGGAATATTATTTGGGGGTCCAGCCATGGAGAAGAGTTTAGACACTAGGATAAGATAAGGAACACACCCATTATAAAGAAATCACATTAGGATTCTCTTTTTAAGCTGTTCCTTAAAACACTAGTGCTTAGGAAATCTATTGGAGGCAGAAGCAGTCAAGGGTAGCCTAGGGTTAGGGTTAGGCTTAGGGTTAGGCTTAGGGTACGGCTTAGGGTACGGCTTAGGGTACGGGTTCAGAGAGGGTTTCGGGTACGGCGTAGGGTATGGGTTAGGGTTAGGGTTAGGGTTAGTGTTAGGGTTAGGGCTCGGTTTAGGGTACGGGTTAGGATTAGGGTACGTGTTAGGGTTAGGGTAGGGGTTAGGGTTAGGGTACGCGTTACGGTTAGGGTAGTTATTAAACCTATCCCACTCTCTAGATACCCCTTAGCACGTAAAGGAATATTATTTGGGGGTCCAGCCATGGAGAAGAGTTTAGACACTAAGATAATATAAGGAACACACACATTATAAAGAAATCACATTAGGATTCTCTTTTTAAGCTGTTCCTTAAAACACTAGTGCTTAGGAAATCTATTGGAGGCAGAAGCAGTCAAGGGTAGCCTAGGGTTAGGGTTAGGCTTAGGGTTAGGCTTAGGGTACGGCTTAGGGTACGGGTTCGGTGAGGGCTTCGGGTACGGCGTAGGGTATGGGTTAGTGTTAGGGTTAGGGTTAGTGTTAGGGTTAGGGCTCGGTTTAGGGTACGGGTTAGGATTAGTGTACGTGTTAGGGTTAGGGTAGGGGTTAGCGTTAGGGTACGCGTTAGGGTTAGGGCAGTTATTAAACCTATCCCACTCTCTAGTTACCCCTTAGCACGTAAAGGAATATTATTTGGGGGTCCAGCCATGGAGAAGAGTTTAGACACTAGGATAAGATAAGGAACACACCCATTATAAAGAAATCACATTAGGATTCTCTTTTTAAGCTGTTCCTTAAAACACTAGTGCTTAGGAAATCTATTGGAGGCAGAAGCAGTCAAGGGTAGCCTAGGGTTAGGGTTAGGCTTAGGGTTAAGCTTAGGGTACGGCATAGGGTACGTATTCGGGGAGGGCTTCGGGTATTGCGTAGGGTATGGGTTAGGGTTAGGGTTAGGGTTAGTGTTAGGATTAGGGCTCGGTTTAGGGTACGGGTTAGGATTAGGGTACGTGTTAGGGTTAGGGTAGGGGTTAGGGTTAGGGTACGCGTTACGGTTAGGGTAGTTATTAAACCTATCCCACTCTCTAGATACCCCTTAGCACGTAAAGGAATATTATTTGGGGGTCCAGCCATGGAGAAGAGTTTAGACACTAAGATAATATAAGGAACACACACATTATAAAGAAATAACATTAGGATTCTCTTTTTAAGCTGTTCCTTAAAACACTAGTGCTTAGGAAATCTATTGGAGGCAGAAGCAGTCAAGGGTAGCCTAGGGTTAGGGTTAGGCTTAGGGTTAGGCTTAGGGTACGGCTTAGGGTACGGGTTCGGGGAGGGCTTCGGGTACGGCGTAGGGTATGGGTTAGGGTTAGGGTTAGTGTTAGGGTTAGGGCTCGGTTTAGGGTACGGGTTAGGATTAGGGTACGTGTTAGGGTTAGGGTAGGGGTTAGCGTTAGGGTACGCGTTAGGGTTAGGGTAGTTATTAAACCTATCCCACTCTCTAGTTACCCCTTAGCACGTAAAGGAATATTATTTGTGGGTCCAGCCATGGAGAAGAGTTTAGACACTAGGATAAGATAAGGAACACACCCATTATAAAGAAATCACATTAGGATTCTCTTTTTAAGCTGTTCCTTAAAACACTAGTGCTTAGGAAATCTATTGGAGGCAGAAGCAGTCAAGGGTAGCCTAGGGTTAGGGTTAGGCTTAGGGTTAGGCTTAGGGTACGGCTTAGGGTACGGGTTCGGGGAGGGCTTCGGGTACGGCGTAGGGTATGGGTTAGGGTTAGGCTTAGGGTTAGTGTTAGGGTTAGGGCTCGGTTTAGGGTACGGGTTAGGATTAGGGTACGTGTTAGGGTTAGGGTAGGGGTTAGGGTTAGGGTACACTATAGGGTTAGGGTAGTGATTAAACCTATCCCACTCTCTAGATAACCCTTAGCACATAAAGGAATATTATTTGGGGGTCCAGCCATGGAGAAGAGTTTAGACACTAGGATTAGATATGGAACACACCCATTATAAAGAAATCACATTAGGATTCTCTTTTTAAGCTGTTCCTTAAAACACTAGTGCTTAGGAAATCTATTGGAGGCAGAAGCAGTCAAGGGTAGCCTAGGGTTAGGGTTAGGCTTAGGGTTAGGCTTAGGGTACGGCTTAGGGTACGGGTTCGGGGAGGGCTTCGGGTACGGCCTAGGGTATGGGTTAGGGTTAGGGTTAGGGTTAGTGTTAGGGTTAGGGCTCGGTTTAGGGTACGGGTTAGGATTAGGGTACGTGTTAGGGTTAGGGTAGGGGTTAGGGTTAGGGTACGCGTTACGGTTAGGGTAGTGATTAAACCTATCCCACTCTCTAGATACCCCTTAGCACGTAAAGGAATATTATTTTGGGGTCCAGCCATGGAGAAGGGTTTAGACACTAAGATAATATAAGGAACACACACATTATAAAGAAATCACATTAGGATTCTCTTTTTAAGCTGTTCCTTAAAACACTAGTGCTTAGGAAATCTATTGGAGGCAGAAGCAGTCAAGGGTAGCCTAGGGTTAGGGTTAGGCTTAGGGTTAGGCTTAGGGTACGGCGTAGGGTACGGGTTCGTGGAGGGCTTCGGGTACGGCGTAGGGTATGGGTTAGGGTTAGGGTTAGGGTTAGTGTTAGGGTTAGGGCTCGGTTTAGGGTACGGGTTAGGATTAGGGTACGTGTTAGCGTTAGGGTAGGGGTTAGGGTTAGGGTACGCGTTAGGGTTAGGGTAGTTATTAAACCTATCCCACTCTGTAGATACCCCTTAGCACGTAAAGGAATATTATTTGGGGGTCCAGCCATGGAGAAGAGTTTAGACACTAAGATAATATAAGGAACACACACATTATAAAGAAATCACATTAGGATTCTCTTTTTAAACTGTTCCTTAAAACACTAGTGCTTAGGAAATCTATTGGAGGAAGAAGCAGTCAAGGGTAGCCTAGGGTTAGGGTTAGGCTTAGGGTTAGGCTTAGGGTACGGCTTAGGGTACGGGTTCGGTGAGGGCTTCGGATACGGCGTAGGTTATGGGTTAGGGTTAGGGTTAGGGTTAGTGTTAGGGTTAGGACTCGGTTTAGGGTACGGGTTAGGATTAGTGTACGTGTTAGGGTTAGGGTAGGGGTTAGGGTTATGGTACGCGTTAGGGTTAGGGTAGTTATTAAACCTATCCCACTCTCTAGTTACCCCTTAGCACGTAAAGGAATATTATTTGGGGGTCCAGCCATGGAGAAGAGTTTAGACACTAGGATTAGATAAGGAACACACCCATTATAAAGAAATCACATTAGGATTCTCTTTTTAAGCTGTTCCTTAAAACACTAGTGCTTAGGAAATCTATTGGAGGCAGAAGCAGTCAAGGGTAGCCTAGGGTTAGGGTTAGGCTTAGGGTTAGGCTTAGGGTACGGCTTAGGGTACGTATTCAGGGAGGGTTTCGGGTATTGCGTAGGGTATGGGTTAGGGTTAGGGTTAGGGTTAGTGTTAGGGTTAGGGCTCGGTTTAGGGTACGGGTTAGGATTAGGGTACGTGTTAGGGTTAGGGTAGGGGTTAGGGTTAGGGTACGCGTTACGGTTAGGGTAGTGATTAAACCTATCCCACTCTCTAGATACCCCTTAGCACGTAAAGGAATATTATTTGGGGGTCCAGCCATGGAGAAGAGTTTAGACACTAAGATAATATAAGGAACACACACATTATAAAGAAATCACATTAGGATTCTCTTTCTAAGCTGTTCCTTAAAACACTAGTGCTTAGGAAATCTATTGGAGGCAGAAGCAGTCAAGGGGAGCCTAGGGTTAGGGTTAGGCTTAGGGTTAGGCTTAGGGTACGGCTTAGGGTACGGGTTCGGGGAGGGCTTCGGGTACGGCGTAGGGTATGGGTTAGGGTTAGGGTTAGGGTTAGTGTTAGGGTTAGGGCTCGGTTTAGGGTACGGGTTAGGATTAGGGTACGTGTTAGGGTTAGGGTAGGGGTTAGGGTTAGGGTACGTGTTACGGTTAGGGTAGTTATTAAACCTGTCCCACTCTCTAGATACCCCTTAGCACGGAAAGGAATATTATTTGGGGGTCCAGCCATGGAGAAGAGTTTAGACACTAGGATAAGATAAGGAACACACCCATTATAAAGAAATCACATTAGGATAATCTTTTTAAGCTGTTCCTTAAAACACTAGTGCTTAGGAAATCTATTGGAGGCAGAAGCAGTCAAGGGTAGCCTAGGGTTAGGGTTAGGCTTAGGGTTAGGCTTAGGGTACGGCTTAGGGTACGGGTTCGGGGAGGGCTTCGGGTACGGCGTAGTGTATGGGTTAGGGTTAGGCTTAGGGTTAGTGTTAGGGTTAGGGCTCGGTTTAGGGTACGGGTTAGGATTAGGGTACGTGTTAGGGTTAGGGTAGGGGTTAGGGTTAGGGTACACGATAGGGTTAGGGTAGTGATTAAACCTATCCCACTCTCTAGATAACCCTTAGCACATAAAGGAATATTATTTGGGGGTCCAGCCATGGAGAAGAGTTTAGACACTAGGATTAGATATGGAACACACCCATTATAAAGAAATCACATTAGGATTCCTTTTTAAGCTGTTCCTTAAAACACTAGTGCTTAGGAAATCTATTGGAGGCAGAAGCAGTCAAGGGTAGCCTAGGGTTAGGGTTAGGCTTAGGGTTAGGCTTAGGGTACGGCTTAGGGTACGGGTTCGGGGAGGGCTTCGGGTACGGCGTAGGGTATGGGTTAGGGTTAGGGTTAGGGTTAGTGTTAGGGTTAGGGCTCGGTTTAGGGTACGGGTTAGGATTAGGGTACGTGTTAGGGTTAGGGTAGGGGTTAGGGTTAGGGTACGTGTTACGGTTAGGGTAGTTATTAAACCTGTCCCACTCTCTAGATACCCCTTAGCACGGAAAGGAATATTATTTGGGGGTCCAGCCATGGAGAAGAGTTTAGACACTAGGATAAGATAAGGAACACACCCATTATAAAGAAATCACATTAGGATAATCTTTTTAAGCTGTTCCTTAAAACACTAGTGCTTAGGAAATCTATTGGAGGCAGAAGCAGTCAAGGGTAGCCTAGGGTTAGGGTTAGGCTTAGGGTTAGGCTTAGGGTACGGCTTAGGGTACGGGTTCGGGGAGGGCTTCGGGTACGGCCTAGGGTATGGGTTAGGGTTAGGGTTAGGGTTAGTGTTAGGGTTAGGGCTCGGTTTAGGGTACGGGTTAGGATTAGGGTACGTGTTAGGGTTAGGGTAGGGGTTAGGGTTAGGGTACGCGTTACGGTTAGGGTAGTGATTAAACCTATCCCACTCTCTAGATACCCCTTAGCACGTAAAGGAATATTATTTTGGGGTCCAGCCATGGAGAAGGGTTTAGACACTAAGATAATATAAGGAACACACACATTATAAAGAAATCACATTAGGATTCTCTTTTTAAGCTGTTCCTTAAAACACTAGTGCTTAGGAAATCTATTGGAGGCAGAAGCAGTCAAGGGTAGCCTAGGGTTAGGGTTAGGCTTAGGGTTAGGCTTAGGGTACGGCGTAGGGTACGGGTTCGTGGAGGGCTTCGGGTACGGCGTAGGGTATGGGTTAGGGTTAGGGTTAGGGTTAGTGTTAGGGTTAGGGCTCGGTTTAGGGTACGGGTTAGGATTAGGGTACGTGTTAGCGTTAGGGTAGGGGTTAGGGTTAGGGTACGCGTTAGGGTTAGGGTAGTTATTAAACCTATCCCACTCTGTAGATACCCCTTAGCACGTAAAGAAATATTATTTGGGGGTCCAGCCATGGAGAAGAGTTTAGACACTAAGATAATATAAGGAACACACACATTATAAAGAAATCACATTAGGATTCTCTTTTTAAACTGTTCCTTAAAACACTAGTGCTTAGGAAATCTATTGGAGGAAGAAGCAGTCAAGGGTAGCCTAGGGTTAGGGTTAGGCTTAGGGTTAGGCTTAGGGTACGGCTTAGGGTACGGGTTCGGTGAGGGCTTCGGATACGGCGTAGGTTATGGGTTAGGGTTAGGGTTAGGGTTAGTGTTAGGGTTAGGACTCGGTTTAGGGTACGGGTTAGGATTAGTGTACGTGTTAGGGTTAGGGTAGGGGTTAGGGTTATGGTACGCGTTAGGGTTAGGGTAGTTATTAAACCTATCCCACTCTCTAGTTACCCCTTAGCACGTAAAGGAATATTATTTGGGGGTCCAGCCATGGAGAAGAGTTTAGACACTAGGATTAGATAAGGAACACACCCATTATAAAGAAATCACATTAGGATTCTCTTTTTAAGCTGTTCCTTAAAACACTAGTGCTTAGGAAATCTATTGGAGGCAGAAGCAGTCAAGGGTAGCCTAGGGTTAGGGTTAGGCTTAGGGTTAGGCTTAGGGTACGGCTTAGGGTACGTATTCGGGGAGGGCTTCGGGTATTGCGTAGGGTATGGGTTAGGGTTAGGGTTAGGGTTAGTGTTAGGGTTAGGGCTCGGTTTAGGGTACGGGTTAGGATTAGGGTACGTGTTAGGGTTAGGGTAGGGGTTAGGGTTAGGGTACGCGTTACGGTTAGGGTAGTGATTAAACCTATCCCACTCTCTAGATACCCCTTAGCACGTAAAGGAATATTATTTGGGGGTCCAGCCATGGAGAAGAGTTTAGACACTAAGATAATATAAGGAACACACACATTATAAAGAAATCACATTAGGATTCTCTTTCTAAGCTGTTCCTTAAAACACTAGTGCTTAGGAAATCTATTGGAGGCAGAAGCAGTCAAGGGGAGCCTAAGGTTAGGGTTAGGCTTAGGGTTAGGCTTAGGGTACGGCTTAGGGTACGGGTTCGGGGAGGGCTTCGGGTACGGCGTAGGGTATGGGTTAGGGTTAGGGTTAGGGTTAGTGTTAGGGTTAGGGCTCGGTTTAGGGTACGGGTTAGGATTAGGGTACGTGTTAGGGTTAGGGTAGGGGTTAGGGTTAGGGTACGTGTTACGGTTAGGGTAGTTATTAAACCTGTCCCACTCTCTAGATACCCCTTAGCACGGAAAGGAATATTATTTGGGGGTCCAGCCATGGAGAAGAGTTTAGACACTAGGATAAGATAAGGAACACACCCATTATAAAGAAATCACATTAGCATAATCTTTTTAAGCTGTTCCTTAAAACACTAGTGCTTAGGAAATCTATTGGAGGCAGAAGCAGTCAAGGGTAGCTTAGGGTTAGGGTTAGGCTTAGGGTTAGGCTTAGGGTACGGCTTAGGGTACGGGTTCGGGGAGGGCTTCGGGTACGGCGTAGTGTATGGGTTAGGGTTAGGCTTAGGGTTAGTGTTAGGGTTAGGGCTCGGTTTAGGGTACGGGTTAGGATTAGGGTACGTGTTAGGGTTAGGGTAGGGGTTAGGGTTAGGGTACACGATAGGGTTAGGGTAGTGATTAAACCTATCCCACTCTCTAGATAACCCTTAGCACATAAAGGAATATTATTTGGGGGTCCAGCCATGGAGAAGAGTTTAGACACTAGGATTAGATATGGAACACACCCATTATAAAGAAATCACATTAGGATTCCTTTTTAAGCTGTTCCTTAAAACACTAGTGCTTAGGAAATCTATTGGAGGCAGAAGCAGTCAAGGGTAGCCTAGGGTTAGGGTTAGGCTTAGGGTTAGGCTTAGGGTACGGCTTAGGGTACGGGTTCGGGGAGGGCTTCGGGTACGGCGTAGGGTATGGGTTAGGGTTAGGGTTAGGGTTAGTGTTAGGGTTAGGGCTCGGTTTAGGGTACGGGTTAGGATTAGGGTACGTGTTAGGGTTAGGGTAGGGGTTAGGGTTAGGGTACGTGTTACGGTTAGGGTAGTTATTAAACCTGTCCCACTCTCTAGATACCCCTTAGCACGGAAAGGAATATTATTTGGGGGTCCAGCCATGGAGAAGAGTTTAGACACTAGGATAAGATAAGGAACACACCCATTATAAAGAAATCACATTAGGATAATCTTTTTAAGCTGTTCCTTAAAACACTAGTGCTTAGGAAATCTATTGGAGGCAGAAGCAGTCAAGGGTAGCCTAGGGTTAGGGTTAGGCTTAGGGTTAGGCTTAGGGTACGGCTTAGGGTACGGGTTCGGGGAGGGCTTCGGGTACGGCCTAGGGTATGGGTTAGGGTTAGGGTTAGGGTTAGTGTTAGGGTTAGGGCTCGGTTTAGGGTACGGGTTAGGATTAGGGTACGTGTTAGGGTTAGGGTAGGGGTTAGGGTTAGGGTACGCGTTACGGTTAGGGTAGTGATTAAACCTATCCCACTCTCTAGATACCCCTTAGCACGTAAAGGAATATTATTTTGGGGTCCAGCCATGGAGAAGGGTTTAGACACTAAGATAATATAAGGAACACACACATTATAAAGAAATCACATTAGGATTCTCTTTTTAAGCTGTTCCTTAAAACACTAGTGCTTAGGAAATCTATTGGAGGCAGAAGCAGTCAAGGGTAGCCTAGGGTTAGGGTTAGGCTTAGGGTTAGGCTTAGGGTACGGCGTAGGGTACGGGTTCGTGGAGGGCTTCGGGTACGGCGTAGGGTATGGGTTAGGGTTAGGGTTAGGGTTAGTGTTAGGGTTAGGGCTCGGTTTAGGGTACGGGTTAGGATTAGGGTACGTGTTAGCGTTAGGGTAGGGGTTAGGGTTAGGGTACGCGTTAGGGTTAGGGTAGTTATTAAACCTATCCCACTCTGTAGATACCCCTTAGCACGTAAAGGAATATTATTTGGGGGTCCAGCCATGGAGAAGAGTTTAGACACTAAGATAATATAAGGAACACACACATTATAAAGAAATCACATTAGGATTCTCTTTTTAAACTGTTCCTTAAAACACTAGTGCTTAGGAAATCTATTGGAGGAAGAAGCAGTCAAGGGTAGCCTAGGGTTAGGGTTAGGCTTAGGGTTAGGCTTAGGGTACGGCTTAGGGTACGGGTTCGGTGAGGGCTTCGGATACGGCGTAGGTTATGGGTTAGGGTTAGGGTTAGGGTTAGTGTTAGGGTTAGGACTCGGTTTAGGGTACGGGTTAGGATTAGTGTACGTGTTAGGGTTAGGGTAGGGGTTAGGGTTATGGTACGCGTTAGGGTTAGGGTAGTTATTAAACCTATCCCACTCTCTAGTTACCCCTTAGCACGTAAAGGAATATTATTTGGGGGTCCAGCCATGGAGAAGAGTTTAGACACTAGGATTAGATAAGGAACACACCCATTATAAAGAAATCACATTAGGATTCTCTTTTTAAGCTGTTCCTTAAAACACTAGTGCTTAGGAAATCTATTGGAGGCAGAAGCAGTCAAGGGTAGCCTAGGGTTAGGGTTAGGCTTAGGGTTAGGCTTAGGGTACGGCTTAGGGTACGTATTCGGGGAGGGCTTCGGGTATTGCGTAGGGTATGGGTTAGGGTTAGGGTTAGGGTTAGTGTTAGGGTTAGGGCTCGGTTTAGGGTACGGGTTAGGATTAGGGTACGTGTTAGGGTTAGGGTAGGGGTTAGGGTTAGGGTACGCGTTACGGTTAGGGTAGTGATTAAACCTATCCCACTCTCTAGATACCCCTTAGCACGTAAAGGAATATTATTTGGGGGTCCAGCCATGGAGAAGAGTTTAGACACTAAGATAATATAAGGAACACACACATTATAAAGAAATCACATTAGGATTCTCTTTCTAAGCTGTTCCTTAAAACACTAGTGCTTAGGAAATCTATTGGAGGCAGAAGCAGTCAAGGGGAGCCTAGGGTTAGGGTTAGGCTTAGGGTTAGGCTTAGGGTACGGCTTAGGGTACGGGTTCGGGGAGGGCTTCGGGTACGGCGTAGGGTATGGGTTAGGGTTAGGGTTAGGGTTAGTGTTAGGGTTAGGGCTCGGTTTAGGGTACGGGTTAGGATTAGGGTACGTGTTAGGGTTAGGGTAGGGGTTAGGGTTAGGGTACGTGTTACGGTTAGGGTAGTTATTAAACCTGTCCCACTCTCTAGATACCCCTTAG
This sequence comes from Balaenoptera physalus, assembly GCF_965194825.1. Lineage (NCBI taxonomy): Eukaryota > Metazoa > Chordata > Mammalia > Artiodactyla > Balaenopteridae > Balaenoptera > Balaenoptera physalus. Next base: position 2,263,113 of record NW_028126471.1, read on the forward strand.
CACGGAAAGGAATATTATTTGGGGGTCCAGCCATGGAGAAGAGTTTAGACACTAGGATAAGATAAGGAACACACCCATTATAAAGAAATCACATTAGCATAATCTTTTTAAGCTGTTCCTTAAAACACTAGTGCTTAGGAAATCTATTGGAGGCAGAAGCAGTCAAGGGTAGCTTAGGGTTAGGGTTAGGCTTAGGGTTAGGCTTAGGGTACGGCTTAGGGTACGGGTTCGGGGAGGGCTTCGGGTACGGCGTAGTGTATGGGTTAGGGTTAGGCTTAGGGTTAGTGTTAGGGTTAGGGCTCGGTTTAGGGTACGGGTTAGGATTAGGGTACGTGTTAGGGTTAGGGTAGGGGTTAGGGTTAGGGTACACGATAGGGTTAGGGTAGTGATTAAACCTATCCCACTCTCTAGATAACCCTTAGCACATAAAGGAATATTATTTGGGGGTCCAGCCATGGAGAAGAGTTTAGACACTAGGATTAGATATGGAACACACCCATTATAAAGAAATCACATTAGGATTCCTTTTTAAGCTGTTCCTTAAAACACTAGTGCTTAGGAAATCTATTGGAGGCAGAAGCAGTCAAGGGTAGCCTAGGGTTAGGGTTAGGCTTAGGGTTAGGCTTAGGGTACGGCTTAGGGTACGGGTTCGGGGAGGGCTTCGGGTACGGCGTAGGGTATGGGTTAGGGTTAGGGTTAGGGTTAGTGTTAAGGTTAGGGCTCGGTTTAGGGTACGGGTTAGGATTAGGGTACGTGTTAGGGTTAGGGTAGGGGTTAGGGTTAGGGTACGTGTTACGGTTAGGGTAGTTATTAAACCTGTCCCACTCTCTAGATACCCCTTAGCACGGAAAGGAATATTATTTGGGGGTCCAGCCATGGAGAAGAGTTTAGACACTAGGATAAGATAAGGAACACACCCATTATAAAGAAATCACATTAGGATAATCTTTTTAAGCTGTTCCTTAAAACACTAGTGCTTAGGAAATCTATTGGAGGCAGAAGCAGTCAAGGGTAGCCTAGGGTTAGGGTTAGGCTTAGGGTTAGGCTTAGGGTACGGCTTAGGGTACGGGTTCGGGGAGGGCTTCGGGTACGGCCTAGGGTATGGGTTAGGGTTAGGGTTAGGGTTAGTGTTAGGGTTAGGGCTCGGTTTAGGGTACGGGTTAGGATTAGGGTACGTGTTAGGGTTAGGGTAGGGGTTAGGGTTAGGGTACGCGTTACGGTTAGGGTAGTGATTAAACCTATCCCACTCTCTAGATACCCCTTAGCACGTAAAGGAATATTATTTTGGGGTCCAGCCATGGAGAAGGGTTTAGACACTAAGATAATATAAGGAACACACACATTATAAAGAAATCACATTAGGATTCTCTTTTTAAGCTGTTCCTTAAAACACTAGTGCTTAGGAAATCTATTGGAGGCAGAAGCAGTCAAGGGTAGCCTAGGGTTAGGGTTAGGCTTAGGGTTAGGCTTAGGGTACGGCGTAGGGTACGGGTTCGTGGAGGGCTTCGGGTACGGCGTAGGGTATGGGTTAGGGTTAGGGTTAGGGTTAGTGTTAGGGTTAGGGCTCGGTTTAGGGTACGGGTTAGGATTAGGGTACGTGTTAGCGTTAGGGTAGGGGTTAGGGTTAGGGTACGCGTTAGGGTTAGGGTAGTTATTAAACCTATCCCACTCTGTAGATACCCCTTAGCACGTAAAGGAATATTATTTGGGGGTCCAGCCATGGAGAAGAGTTTAGACACTAAGATAATATAAGGAACACACACATTATAAAGAAATCACATTAGGATTCTCTTTTTAAACTGTTCCTTAAAACACTAGTGCTTAGGAAATCTATTGGAGGAAGAAGCAGTCAAGGGTAGCCTAGGGTTAGGGTTAGGCCTAGGGTTAGGCTTAGGGTACGGCTTAGGGTACGGGTTCGGTGAGGGCTTCGGATACGGCGTAGGTTATGGGTTAGGGTTAGGGTTAGGGTTAGTGTTAGGGTTAGGACTCGGTTTAGGGTACGGGTTAGGATTAGTGTACGTGTTAGGGTTAGGGTAGGGGTTAGGGTTATGGTACGCGTTAGGGTTAGGGTAGTTATTAAACCTATCCCACTCTCTAGTTACCCCTTAGCACGTAAAGGAATATTATTTGGGGGTCCAGCCATGGAGAAGAGTTTAGACACTAGGATTAGATAAGGAACACACCCATTATAAAGAAATCACATTAGGATTCTCTTTTTAAGCTGTTCCTTAAAACACTAGTGCTTAGGAAATCTATTGGAGGCAGAAGCAGTCAAGGGTAGCCTAGGGTTAGGGTTAGGCTTAGGGTTAGGCTTAGGGTACGGCTTAGGGTACGTATTCGGGGAGGGCTTCGGGTATTGCGTAGGGTATGGGTTAGGGTTAGGGTTAGGGTTAGTGTTAGGGTTAGGGCTCGGTTTAGGGTACGGGTTAGGATTAGGGTACGTGTTAGGGTTAGGGTAGGGGTTAGGGTTAGGGTACGCGTTACGGTTAGGGTAGTGATTAAACCTATCCCACTCTCTAGATACCCCTTAGCACGTAAAGGAATATTATTTGGGGGTCCAGCCATGGAGAAGAGTTTAGACACTAAGATAATATAAGGAACACACACATTATAAAGAAATCACATTAGGATTCTCTTTCTAAGCTGTTCCTTAAAACACTAGTGCTTAGGAAATCTATTGGAGGCAGAAGCAGTCAAGGGGAGCCTAGGGTTAGGGTTAGGCTTAGGGTTAGGCTTAGGGTACGGCTTAGGGTACGGGTTCGGGGAGGGCTTCGGGTACGGTGTAGGGTATGGGTTAGGGTTAGGGTTAGGGTTAGTGTTAGGGTTAGGGCTCGGTTTAGGTTACGGGATAGGATTAGGGTACGTGTTAGGGTTAGGGTAGGGGTTAGCGTTAGGGTACGCGTTAGGGTTAGGCTAGTTATTAAACCTATCCCACTCTCTAGTTACCCCATAGCACGTAAAGGAATATTATTTGGGGGTCCAGCCATGGAGAAGAGTTTAGACACTAGGATAAGATAAGGAACACACCCATTATAAAGAAATCACATTAGGATTCTCTTTTTAAGCTGTTCCTTAAAACACTAGTGCTTAGGAAATCTATTGGAGGCAGAAGCAGTCAAGGGTAGCCTAGGGTTAGGGTTAGGCTTAGGGTTAGGCTTAGGGTACGGCTTAGGGTACGGCTTAGGGTACGGGTTCAGAGAGGGTTTCGGGTACGGCGTAGGGTATGGGTTAGGGTTAGGGTTAGGGTTAGTGTTAGGGTTAGGGCTCGGTTTAGGGTACGGGTTAGGATTAGGGTACGTGTTAGGGTTAGGGTAGGGGTTAGGGTTAGGGTACGCATTACGGTTAGGGTAGTTATTAAACCTATCCCACTCTCTAGATACCCCTTAGCACGTAAAGGAATATTATTTGGGGGTCCAGCCATGGAGAAGAGTTTAGACACTAAGATAATATAAGGAACACACACATTATAAAGAAATCACATTAGGATTCTCTTTTTAAGCTGTTCCTTAAAACACTAGTGCTTAGGAAATCTATTGGAGGCAGAAGCAGTCAAGGGTAGCCTAGGGTTAGGGTTAGGCTTAGGGTTAGGCTTAGGGTACGGCTTAGGGTACGGGTTCGGGGAGGGCTTCGGGTACGGCGTAGTGTATGGGTTAGGGTTAGGCTTAGGGTTAGTGTTAGGGTTAGGGCTCGGTTTAGGGTACGGGTTAGGATTAGGGTACGTGTTAGGGTTAGGGTAGGGGTTAGGGTTAGGGTACACGATAGGGTTAGGGTAGTGATTAAACCTATCCCACTCTCTAGATAACCCTTAGCACATAAAGGAATATTATTTGGGGGTCCAGCCATGGAGAAGAGTTTAGACACTAGGATTAGATATGGAACACACCCATTATAAAGAAATCACATTAGGATTCCTTTTTAAGCTGTTCCTTAAAACACTAGTGCTTAGGAAATCTATTGGAGGCAGAAGCAGTCAAGGGTAGCCTAGGGTTAGGGTTAGGCTTAGGGTTAGGCTTAGGGTACGGCTTAGGGTACGGGTTCGGGGAGGGCTTCGGGTACGGCGTAGGGTATGGGTTAGGGTTAGGGTTAGGGTTAGTGTTAGGGTTAGGGCTCGGTTTAGGGTACGGGTTAGGATTAGGGTACGTGTTAGGGTTAGGGTAGGGGTTAGGGTTAGGGTACGTGTTACGGTTAGGGTAGTTATTAAACCTGTCCCACTCTCTAGATACCCCTTAGCACGGAAAGGAATATTATTTGGGGGTCCAGCCATGGAGAAGAGTTTAGACACTAGGATAAGATAAGGAACACACCCATTATAAAGAAATCACATTAGGATAATGTTTTTAAGCTCTTCCTTAAAACACTAGTGCTTAGGAAATCTATTGGAGGCAGAAGCTGTCAAGGGTAGCCTAGGGTTAGGGTTAGGCTTAGGGTTAGGCTTAGGGTACGGCTTAGGGTACGGGTTCGGGGAGGGCTTCGGGTACGGCCTAGGGTATGGGTTAGGGTTAGGGTTAGGGTTAGTGTTAGGGTTAGGGCTCGGTTTAGGGTACGGGTTAGGATTAGGGTACGTGTTAGGGTTAGGGTAGGGGTTAGGGTTAGGGTACGCGTTACGGTTAGGGTAGTGATTAAACCTATCCCAATCTCTAGATACCCCTTAGCACGTAAAGGAATATTATTTTGGGGTCCAGCCATGGAGAAGGGTTTAGACACTAAGATAATATAAGGAACACACACATTATAAAGAAATCACATTAGGATTCTCTTTTTAAGCTGTTCCTTAAAACACTAGTGCTTAGGAAATCTATTGGAGGCAGAAGCAGTCAAGGGTAGCCTAGGGTTAGGGTTAGGCTTAGGGTTAGGCTTAGGGTACGGCGTAGGGTACGGGTTCGTGGAGGGCTTCGGGTACGGCGTAGGGTATGGGTTAGGGTTAGGGTTAGGGTTAGTGTTAGGGTTAGGGCTCGGTTCAGGGTACGGGTTAGGATTAGGGTACGTGTTAGCGTTAGGGTAGGGGTTAGGGTTAGGGTACGCGTTAGGGTTAAGGTAGTTATTAAACCTATCCCACTCTGTAGATACCCCTTAGCACGTAAAGGAATATTATTTGGGGGTCCAGCCATGGAGAAGAGTTTAGACACTAAGATAATATAAGGAACACACACATTATAAAGAAATCACATTAGGATTCTCTTTTTAAGCTGTTCCTTAAAACACTAGTGCTTAGGAAATCTATTGGAGGCAGAAGCAGTCAAGGGTAGCCTAGGGTTAGGGTTAGGCTTAGGGTTAGGCTTAGGGTACGGCGTAGGGTACGGGTTCGTGGAGGGCTTCGGGTACGGCGTAGGGTATGGGTTAGGGTTAGGGTTAGGGTTAGTGTTAGGGTTAGGGCTCGGTTTAGGGTACGGGTTAGGATTAGGGTACGTGTTAGCGTTAGGGTAGGGGTTAGGGTTAGGGTACGCGTTAGGGTTAGGGTAGTTATTAAACCTATCCCACTCTGTAGATACCCCTTAGCACGTAAAGGAATATTATTTGGGGGTCCAGCCATGGAGAAGAGTTTAGACACTAAGATAATATAAGGAACACACACATTATAAAGAAATCACATTAGGATTCTCTTTTTAAACTGTTCCTTAAAACACTAGTGCTTAGGAAATCTATTGGAGGAAGAAGCAGTCAAGGGTAGCCTAGGGTTAGGGTTAGGCTTAGGGTTAGGCTTAGGGTACGGCTTAGGGTACGGGTTCGGTGAGGGCTTCGGATACGGCGTAGGTTATGGGTTAGGGTTAGGGTTAGGGTTAGTGTTAGGGTTAGGACTCGGTTTAGGGTACGGGTTAGGATTAGTGTACGTGTTAGGGTTAGGGTAGGGGTTAGGGTTATGGTACGCGTTAGGGTTAGGGTAGTTATTAAACCTATCCCACTCTCTAGTTACCCCTTAGCACGTAAAGGAATATTATTTGGGGGTCCAGCCATGGAGAAGAGTTTAGACACTAGGATTAGATAAGGAACACACCCATTATAAAGAAATCACATTAGGATTCTCTTTTTAAGCTGTTCCTTAAAACACTAGTGCTTAGGAAATCTATTGGAGGCAGAAGCAGTCAAGGGTAGCCTAGGGTTAGGGTTAGGCTTAGGGTTAGGCTTAGGGTACGGCTTAGGGTACGTATTCGGGGAGGGCTTCGGGTATTGCGTAGGGTATGGGTTAGGGTTAGGGTTAGGGTTAGTGTTAGGGTTAGGGCTCGGTTTAGGGTACGGGTTAGGATTAGGGTACGTGTTAGGGTTAGGGTAGGGGTTAGGGTTAGGGTACGCGTTACGGTTAGGGTAGTGATTAAACCTATCCCACTCTCTAGATACCCCTTAGCACGTAAAGGAATATTATTTGGGGGTCCAGCCATGGAGAAGAGTTTAGACACTAAGATAATATAAGGAACACACACATTATAAAGAAATCACATTAGGATTCTCTTTCTAAGCTGTTCCTTAAAACACTAGTGCTTAGGAAATCTATTGGAGGCAGAAGCAGTCAAGGGGAGCCTAGGGTTAGGGTTAGGCTTAGGGTTAGGCTTAGGGTACGGCTTAGGGTACGGGTTCGGGGAGGGCTTCGGGTACGGCGTAGGGTATGGGTTAGGGTTAGGGTTAGGGTTAGTGTTAGGGTTAGGGCTCGGTTTAGGGTACGGGTTAGGATTAGGGTACGTGTTAGGGTTAGGGTAGGGGTTAGGGTTAGGGTACGTGTTACGGTTAGGGTAGTTATTAAACCTGTCCCACTCTCTAGATACCCCTTAGCACGGAAAGGAATATTATTTGGGGGTCCAGCCATGGAGAAGAGTTTAGACACTAGGATAAGATAAGGAACACACCCATTATAAAGAAATCACATTAGCATAATCTTTTTAAGCTGTTCCTTAAAACACTAGTGCTTAGGAAATCTATTGGAGGCAGAAGCAGTCAAGGGTAGCTTAGGGTTAGGGTTAGGCTTAGGGTTAGGCTTAGGGTACGGCTTAGGGTACGGGTTCGGGGAGGGCTTCGGGTACGGCGTAGTGTATGGGTTAGGGTTAGGCTTAGGGTTAGTGTTAGGGTTAGGGCTCGGTTTAGGGTACGGGTTAGGATTAGGGTACGTGTTAGGGTTAGGGTAGGGGTTAGGGTTAGGGTACACGATAGGGTTAGGGTAGTGATTAAACCTATCCCACTCTCTAGATAACCCTTAGCACATAAAGGAATATTATTTGGGGGTCCAGCCATGGAGAAGAGTTTAGACACTAGGATTAGATATGGAACACACCCATTATAAAGAAATCACATTAGGATTCCTTTTTAAGCTGTTCCTTAAAACACTAGTGCTTAGGAAATCTATTGGAGGCAGAAGCAGTCAAGGGTAGCCTAGGGTTAGGGTTAGGCTTAGGGTTAGGCTTAGGGTACGGCTTAGGGTACGGGTTCGGGGAGGGCTTCGGGTACGGCGTAGGGTATGGGTTAGGGTTAGGGTTAGGGTTAGTGTTAGGGTTAGGGCTCGGTTTAGGGTACGGGTTAGGATTAGGGTACGTGTTAGGGTTAGGGTAGGGGTTAGGGTTAGGGTACGTGTTACGGTTAGGGTAGTTATTAAACCTGTCCCACTCTCTAGATACCCCTTAGCACGGAAAGGAATATTATTTGGGGGTCCAGCCATGGAGAAGAGTTTAGACACTAGGATAAGATAAGGAACACACCCATTATAAAGAAATCACATTAGGATAATCTTTTTAAGCTGTTCCTTAAAACACTAGTGCTTAGGAAATCTATTGGAGGCAGAAGCAGTCAAGGGTAGCCTAGGGTTAGGGTTAGGCTTAGGGTTAGGCTTAGGGTACGGCTTAGGGTACGGGTTCGGGGAGGGCTTCGGGTACGGCCTAGGGTATGGGTTAGGGTTAGGGTTAGGGTTAGTGTTAGGGTTAGGGCTCGGTTTAGGGTACGGGTTAGGATTAGGGTACGTGTTAGGGTTAGGGTAGGGGTTAGGGTTAGGGTACGCGTTACGGTTAGGGTAGTGATTAAACCTATCCCACTCTCTAGATACCCCTTAGCACGTAAAGGAATATTATTTTGGGGTCCAGCCATGGAGAAGGGTTTAGACACTAAGATAATATAAGGAACACACACATTATAAAGAAATCACATTAGGATTCTCTTTTTAAGCTGTTCCTTAAAACACTAGTGCTTAGGAAATCTATTGGAGGCAGAAGCAGTCAAGGGTAGCCTAGGGTTAGGGTTAGGCTTAGGGTTAGGCTTAGGGTACGGCGTAGGGTACGGGTTCGTGGAGGGCTTCGGGTACGGCGTAGGGTATGGGTTAGGGTTAGGGTTAGGGTTAGTGTTAGGGTTAGGGCTCGGTTTAGGGTACGGGTTAGGATTAGGGTACGTGTTAGCGTTAGGGTAGGGGTTAGGGTTAGGGTACGCGTTAGGGTTAGGGTAGTTATTAAACCTATCCCACTCTGTAGATACCCCTTAGCACGTAAAGGAATATTATTTGGGGGTCCAGCCATGGAGAAGAGTTTAGACACTAAGATAATATAAGGAACACACACATTATAAAGAAATCACATTAGGATTCTCTTTTTAAACTGTTCCTTAAAACACTAGTGCTTAGGAAATCTATTGGAGGAAGAAGCAGTCAAGGGTAGCCTAGGGTTAGGGTTAGGCCTAGGGTTAGGCTTAGGGTACGGCTTAGGGTACGGGTTCGGTGAGGGCTTCGGATACGGCGTAGGTTATGGGTTAGGGTTAGGGTTAGGGTTAGTGTTAGGGTTAGGACTCGGTTTAGGGTACGGGTTAGGATTAGTGTACGTGTTAGGGTTAGGGTAGGGGTTAGGGTTATGGTACGCGTTAGGGTTAGGGTAGTTATTAAACCTATCCCACTCTCTAGTTACCCCTTAGCACGTAAAGGAATATTATTTGGGGGTCCAGCCATGGAGAAGAGTTTAGACACTAGGATTAGATAAGGAACACACCCATTATAAAGAAATCACATTAGGATTCTCTTTTTAAGCTGTTCCTTAAAACACTAGTGCTTAGGAAATCTATTGGAGGCAGAAGCAGTCAAGGGTAGCCTAGGGTTAGGGTTAGGCTTAGGGTTAGGCTTAGGGTACGGCTTAGGGTACGTATTCGGGGAGGGCTTCGGGTATTGCGTAGGGTATGGGTTAGGGTTAGGGTTAGGGTTAGTGTTAGGGTTAGGGCTCGGTTTAGGGTACGGGTTAGGATTAGGGTACGTGTTAGGGTTAGGGTAGGGGTTAGGGTTAGGGTACGCGTTACGGTTAGGGTAGTGATTAAACCTATCCCACTCTCTAGATACCCCTTAGCACGTAAAGGAATATTATTTGGGGGTCCAGCCATGGAGAAGAGTTTAGACACTAAGATAATATAAGGAACACACACATTATAAAGAAATCACATTAGGATTCTCTTTCTAAGCTGTTCCTTAAAACACTAGTGCTTAGGAAATCTATTGGAGGCAGAAGCAGTCAAGGGGAGCCTAGGGTTAGGGTTAGGCTTAGGGTTAGGCTTAGGGTACGGCTTAGGGTACGGGTTCGGGGAGGGCTTCGGGTACGGTGTAGGGTATGGGTTAGGGTTAGGGTTAGGGTTAGTGTTAGGGTTAGGGCTCGGTTTAGGTTACGGGATAGGATTAGGGTACGTGTTAGGGTTAGGGTAGGGGTTAGCGTTAGGGTACGCGTTAGGGTTAGGCTAGTTATTAAACCTATCCCACTCTCTAGTTACCCCATAGCACGTAAAGGAATATTATTTGGGGGTCCAGCCATGGAGAAGAGTTTAGACACTAGGATAAGATAAGGAACACACCCATTATAAAGAAATCACATTAGGATTCTCTTTTTAAGCTGTTCCTTAAAACACTAGTGCTTAGGAAATCTATTGGAGGCAGAAGCAGTCAAGGGTAGCCTAGGGTTAGGGTTAGGCTTAGGGTTAGGCTTAGGGTACGGCTTAGGGTACGGCTTAGGGTACGGGTTCAGAGAGGGTTTCGGGTACGGCGTAGGGTATGGGTTAGGGTTAGGGTTAGGGTTAGTGTTAGGGTTAGGGCTCGGTTTAGGGTACGGGTTAGGATTAGGGTACGTGTTAGGGTTAGGGTAGGGGTTAGGGTTAGGGTACGCATTACGGTTAGGGTAGTTATTAAACCTATCCCACTCTCTAGATACCCCTTAGCACGTAAAGGAATATTATTTGGGGGTCCAGCCATGGAGAAGAGTTTAGACACTAAGATAATATAAGGAACACACACATTATAAAGAAATCACATTAGGATTCTCTTTTTAAGCTGTTCCTTAAAACACTAGTGCTTAGGAAATCTATTGGAGGCAGAAGCAGTCAAGGGTAGCCTAGGGTTAGGGTTAGGCTTAGGGTTAGGCTTAGGGTACGGCTTAGGGTACGGGTTCGGGGAGGGCTTCGGGTACGGCGTAGTGTATGGGTTAGGGTTAGGCTTAGGGTTAGTGTTAGGGTTAGGGCTCGGTTTAGGGTACGGGTTAGGATTAGGGTACGTGTTAGGGTTAGGGTAGGGGTTAGGGTTAGGGTACACGATAGGGTTAGGGTAGTGATTAAACCTATCCCACTCTCTAGATAACCCTTAGCACATAAAGGAATATTATTTGGGGGTCCAGCCATGGAGAAGAGTTTAGACACTAGGATTAGATATGGAACACACCCATTATAAAGAAATCACATTAGGATTCCTTTTTAAGCTGTTCCTTAAAACACTAGTGCTTAGGAAATCTATTGGAGGCAGAAGCAGTCAAGGGTAGCCTAGGGTTAGGGTTAGGCTTAGGGTTAGGCTTAGGGTACGGCTTAGGGTACGGGTTCGGGGAGGGCTTCGGGTACGGCGTAGGGTATGGGTTAGGGTTAGGGTTAGGGTTAGTGTTAGGGTTAGGGCTCGGTTTAGGGTACGGGTTAGGATTAGGGTACGTGTTAGGGTTAGGGTAGGGGTTAGGGTTAGGGTACGTGTTACGGTTAGGGTAGTTATTAAACCTGTCCCACTCTCTAGATACCCCTTAGCACGGAAAGGAATATTATTTGGGGGTCCAGCCATGGAGAAGAGTTTAGACACTAGGATAAGATAAGGAACACACCCATTATAAAGAAATCACATTAGGATAATGTTTTTAAGCTCTTCCTTAAAACACTAGTGCTTAGGAAATCTATTGGAGGCAGAAGCTGTCAAGGGTAGCCTAGGGTTAGGGTTAGGCTTAGGGTTAGGCTTAGGGTACGGCTTAGGGTACGGGTTCGGGGAGGGCTTCGGGTACGGCCTAGGGTATGGGTTAGGGTTAGGGTTAGGGTTAGTGTTAGGGTTAGGGCTCGGTTTAGGGTACGGGTTAGGATTAGGGTACGTGTTAGGGTTAGGGTAGGGGTTAGGGTTAGGGTACGCGTTACGGTTAGGGTAGTGATTAAACCTATCCCAATCTCTAGATACCCCTTAGCACGTAAAGGAATATTATTTTGGGGTCCAGCCATGGAGAAGGGTTTAGACACTAAGATAATATAAGGAACACACACATTATAAAGAAATCACATTAGGATTCTCTTTTTAAGCTGTTCCTTAAAACACTAGTGCTTAGGAAATCTATTGGAGGCAGAAGCAGTCAAGGGTAGCCTAGGGTTAGGGTTAGGCTTAGGGTTAGGCTTAGGGTACGGCGTAGGGTACGGGTTCGTGGAGGGCTTCGGGTACGGCGTAGGGTATGGGTTAGGGTTAGGGTTAGGGTTAGTGTTAGGGTTAGGGCTCGGTTCAGGGTACGGGTTAGGATTAGGGTACGTGTTAGCGTTAGGGTAGGGGTTAGGGTTAGGGTACGCGTTAGGGTTAAGGTAGTTATTAAACCTATCCCACTCTGTAGATACCCCTTAGCACGTAAAGGAATATTATTTGGGGGTCCAGCCATGGAGAAGAGTTTAGACACTAAGATAATATAAGGAACACACACATTATAAAGAAATCACATTAGGATTCTCTTTTTAAACTGTTCCTTAAAACACTAGTGCTTAGGAAATCTATTGGAGGAAGAAGCAGTCAAGGGTAGCCTAGGGTTAGGGTTAGGCTTAGGGTTAGGCTTAGGGTACGGCTTAGGGTACGGGTTCGGTGAGGGCTTCGGATACGGCGTAGGTTATGGGTTAGGGTTAGGGTTAGGGTTAGTGTTAGGGTTAGGACTCGGTTTAGGGTACGGGTTAGGATTAGTGTACGTGTTAGGGTTAGGGTAGGGGTTAGGGTTATGGTACGCGTTAGGGTTAGGGTAGTTATTAAACCTATCCCACTCTCTAGTTACCCCTTAGCACGTAAAGGAATATTATTTGGGGGTCCAGCCATGGAGAAGAGTTTAGACACTAGGATTAGATAAGGAACACACCCATTATAAAGAAATCACATTAGGATTCTCTTTTTAAGCTGTTCCTTAAAACACTAGTGCTTAGGAAATCTATTGGAGGCAGAAGCAGTCAAGGGTAGCCTAGGGTTAGGGTTAGGCTTAGGGTTAGGCTTAGGGTACGGCTTAGGGTACGTATTCGGGGAGGGCTTCGGGTATTGCGTAGGGTATGGGTTAGGGTTAGGGTTAGGGTTAGTGTTAGGGTTAGGGCTCGGTTTAGGGTACGGGTTAGGATTAGGGTACGTGTTAGGGTTAGGGTAGGGGTTAGGGTTAGGGTACGCGTTACGGTTAGGGTAGTGATTAAACCTATCCCACTCTCTAGATACCCCTTAGCACGTAAAGGAATATTATTTGGGGGTCCAGCCATGGAGAAGAGTTTAGACACTAAGATAATATAAGGAACACACACATTATAAAGAAATCACATTAGGATTCTCTTTCTAAGCTGTTCCTTAAAACACTAGTGCTTAGGAAATCTATTGGAGGCAGAAGCAGTCAAGGGGAGCCTAGGGTTAGGGTTAGGCTTAGGTTTAGGCTTAGGGTACGGCTTAGGGTACGGGTTCGGGGAGGGCTTCGGGTACGGTGTAGGGTATGGGTTAGGGTTAGGGTTAGGGTTAGTGTTAGGGTTAGGGCTCGGTTTAGGTTACGGGATAGGATTAGGGTACGTGTTAGGGTTAGGGTAGGGGTTAGCGTTAGGGTACGCGTTAGGGTTAGGGTAGTTATTAAACCTATCCCACTCTCTAGTTACCCCATAGCACGTAAAGGAATATTATTTGGGGGTCCAGCCATGGAGAAGAGTTTAGACACTAGGATAAGATAAGGAACACACCCATTATAAAGAAATCACATTAGGATTCTCTTTTTAAGCTGTTCCTTAAAACACTAGTGCTTAGGAAATCTATTGGAGGCAGAAGCAGTCAAGGGTAGCCTAGGGTTAGGGTTAGGCTTAGGGTTAGGCTTAGGGTACGGCTTAGGGTACGGCTTAGGGTACGGGTTCAGAGAGGGTTTCGGGTACGGCGTAGGGTATGGGTTAGGGTTAGGGTTAGGGTTAGTGTTAGGGTTAGGGCTCGGTTTAGGGTACGGGTTAGGATTAGGGTACGTGTTAGGGTTAGGGTAGGGGTTAGGGTTAGGGTACGCGTTACGGTTAGGGTAGTTATTAAACCTATCCCACTCTCTAGATACCCCTTAGCACGTAAAGGAATATTATTTGGGGGTCCAGCCATGGAGAAGAGTTTAGACACTAAGATAATATAAGGAACACACACATTATAAAGAAATCACATTAGGATTCTCTTTTTAAGCTGTTCCTTAAAACACTAGTGCTTAGGAAATCTATTGGAGGCAGAAGCAGTCAAGGGTAGCCTAGGGTTAGGGTTAGGCTTAGGGTTAGGCTTAGGGTACGGCTTAGGGTACGGGTTCGGGGAGGGCTTCGGGTACGGCGTAGGGTATGGGTTAGTGTTAGGGTTAGGGTTAGTGTTAGGGTTAGGGCTCGGTTTAGGGTACGGGTTAGGATTAGTGTACGTGTTAGGGTTAGGGTAGGGGTTAGCGTTAGGGTACGCGTTAGGGTTAGGGCAGTTATTAAACCTATCCCACTCTCTAGTTACCCCTTAGCACGTAAAGGAATATTATTTGGGGGTCCAGCCATGGAGAAGAGTTTAGACACAAGGATAAGATAAGGAAGACACCCATTATAAAGAAATCACATTAGGATTCTCTTTTTAAGCTGTTCCTTAAAACACTAGTGCTTAGGAAATCTATTGGAGGCAGAAGCAGTCAAGGGTAGCCTAGGGTTAGGGTTAGGCTTAGGGTTAGGCTTAGGGTACGGCTTAGGGTACGGGTTCGGGGAGGGCTTCGGGTACGGCGTAGGGTATGGGTTAGGGTTAGGCTTAGGGTTAGTGTTAGGGTTAGGGCTCGGTTTAGGGTACGGGTTAGGATTAGGGTACGTGTTAGGGTTAGGGTAGGGGTTAGGGTTAGGGTAGTTATTAAACCTGTCCCACTCTCTAGATACCCCTTAGCACGTAAAGGAATATTATTTGGGGGTCCAGCCATGGAGAAGAGTTTAGACACTAGGATAAGATAAGGAACACACCCATTATAAAGAAATCACATTAGGATTCTCTTTTTAAGCTGTTCCTTAAAACACTAGTGCTTAGGAAATCTATTGGAGGCAGAAGCAGTCAAGGGTAGCCTAGTGTTAGGGTTAGGCTTAGGGTTAGGCTTAGGGTACGGATTAGGGTACGGGTTCGGGGAGGGCTTCGGGTACGGCGTAGGGTATGGGTTAGGGTTAGGGTTAGGGTTAGTGTTAGGGTTAGGGCTCGGTTTAGGGTACGGGTTAGGATTAGGGTACGTGTTAGGGTTAGGGTAGGGGTTAGGGTTAGGGTACACGTTAGGGTTAGGGTAGTGATTAAACCTATCCCACTCTCTAGATACCCCTTAGCACATAAAGGAATATTATTTGGGGGTCCAGCCATGGAGAAGAGTTTAGACACTAGGATTAGATAAGGAACACACCCATTATAAAGAAATCACATTAGGATAATCTTTTTAAGCTGTTCCTTAAAACACTAGTGCTTAGGAAATCTATTGGAGACAGAAGCAGTCAAGGGTAGCCTAGGGTTAGGTTTAGGCTTAGGGTTAGGCTTAGGGTACGGCTTAGGGTACGGGTTCGGGGAGGGCTTCGGGTACGGCGTAGGGTATGGGTTAGGGTTAGGGTTAGGGTTAGTGTTAGGGTTAGGGCTCGGTTTAGGGTACGGGTTAGGATTAGGGTACGTGTTAGGGTTAGGGTAGGGGTTAGGGTTAGGGTACGCGTTACGGTTAGGGTAGTGATTAAACCTATCCCACTCTCTAGATACCCCTTAGCACGTAAAGGAATATTATTTTGGGGTCCAGCCATGGAGAAGAGTTTAGACACTAAAATAATATAAGGAACACACACATTATAAAGAAATCACATTAGGATTCTCTTTTTAAGCTGTTCCTTAAAACACTAGTGCTTAGGAAATCTATTGGAGGCAGAAGCAGTCAAGGGTAGCCTAGGGTTAGGGTTAGGCTTAGGGTTAGGCTTAGAGTACGGCGTAGGGTACGGGTTCGTGGAGGGCTTCGGGTACGGCGTAGGGTATGGGTTAGGGTTAGGGTTAGGGTTAGTGTTAGGGTTAGGGCTCGGTTTAGGGTACGGGTTAGGATTAGGGTCCGTGTTAGGGTTAGGGTAGGGGTTAGGGTTAGGGTACGCGTTAGGGTTAGGGTAGTTATTAAACCTATCCCACTCTGTAGATAGCCCTTAGCACGTAAAGGAATATTATTTGGGGGTCCAGCCATGGAGAAGAGTTTAGACACTAGGATAAGATAAGGAACACACCCATTATAAAGAAATCACATTAGGATTGTCTTTTTAAGCTGTTCCTTAAAACACTAGTGCTTAGGAAATCTATTGGAGGCAGAAGCAGTCAAGGGTAGACTAGGGTTAGGGTTAGGCTTAGGGTTAGGCTTAGGGTACGGCTTAGGGTACGGGTTCGGGGAGGGCTTCGGGTACGGCATAGGGTATGGGTTAGGGTTAGGGTTAGGGTTAGTGTTAGGGTTAGGGCTCGGTTTAGGGTACGTGTTAGGGTTAGGGTAGGGGTTAGGGTTAGGGTACGTGTTACGGTTAGGGTAGTTATTAAACCTGTCCCACTCTCTAGATACCCCTTAGCACGGAAAGGAATATTATTTGGGGGTCCAGCCATGGAGAAGAGTTTAGACACTAGGATAAGATAAGGAACACACCCATTATAAAGAAATCACATTAGGATAATCTTTTTAAGCTGTTCCTTAAAACACTAGTGCTTAGGAAATCTATTGGAGGCAGAAGCAGACAAGGGTAGCCTAGGGTTAGGTTTAGGCTTAGGGTTAGGCTTAGGGTACGGCTTAGGGTACGGGTTCGGGGAGGGCTTCGGGTACGGCGTAGGGTATGGGTTAGGGTTAGGGTTAGGGTTAGTGTTAGGGTTAGGGCTCGGTTTAGGGTACGGGTTAGGATTAGGGTACGTGTTAGTGTTAGGGTAGGGGTTAGGGTTAGGGTACGCGTTACGGTTAGGGTAGTGATTAAACCTATCCCACTCTCTAGATACCCTTAGCACGTAAAGGAATATTATTTTGGGGTCCAGCCATGGAGAAGAGTTTAGAGACTAAGATAATATAAGGAACACACACATTATAAAGAAATCACATTAGGATTCTCTTTTTAAGCTGTTCCTTAAAACACTAGTGCTTAGGAAATCTATTGGAGGCAGAAGCAGTCAAGGGTAGCCTAGGGTTAGGGTTAGGCTTAGGGTTAGGCTTAGGGTACGGCGTAGGGTACGGGTTCGTGGAGGGCTTCGGGTACGGCGTTGGGTATGGGTTAGGGTTAGGGTTAGGGTTAGTGTTAGGGTTAGGGCTCGGTTCAGGGTACGGGTTACGATTAGGGTACGTGTTAGGGTTAGTGTAGGGGTTAGGGTTAGGGAACGCGTTAGGGTTAGGGTAGTTATTAAACCTATCCCACTCTGTAGATACCCCTTAGCACGTAAAGGAATATTATTTGGGGGTCCAGCCATGGAGAAGAGTTTAGACACTAGGATTAGATATGGAACACACCCATTATAAAGAAATCACATTAGGATTCTCTTTTTAAGCTGTTCCTTAAAACACTAGTGCTTAGGAAATCTATTGGAGGCAGAAGCAGTCAAGGGTAGCCCAGGGTTACGGTTAGGCTTAGGGTACGGCTTAGGGTACGGGTTCGGGGAGGGCTTCGGGTACGGCGTAGGGTATGGGTTAGGGTTAGGGTTAGGGTTAGTGTTAGGGTTAGGACTCGGTTTAGGGTACGGGTTAGGATTAGGGTACGTGTTAGGGTTAGGGTAGGGGTTAGGGTTATGGTACGCGTTAGGGTTAGGGTAGTTATTAAACCTATCCCACTCTCTAGTTACCCCTTAGCACGTAAAGGAATATTATTTGGGGGTCCAGCCATGGAGAAGAGTTTAGACACTAGGATAAGATAAGGAACACACCCATTATAAAGAAATCACATTAGGATTCTCTTTTTAAGCTGTTCCTTAAAACACTAGTGCTTAGGAAATCTATTGGAGGCAGAAGCAGTCAAGGGTAGCCTAGGGTTAGGGTTAGGCTCAGGGTTAGGCTTAGGGTACAGCTTAGGGTACGGGTTTGGGGAGGGCTTCGGGTACGGCGTAGGGTATGGGTTAGGGTTAGGGTTAGGGTTAGTGTTAGGGTTAGGGCTCGGTTTGGGGTACGGGTTAGGATTAGGGTACGTGTTAGGGTTAGGGTAGGGGTTAGGGTTAGGGTACACGTTAGGGTTAGGGTAGTAATTAAACCTATCCCACTCTCTAGATACCCCTTAGCACATAAAGGAATATTATTTGGGGGTCCAGCCATGGAGAAGAGTTTAGACACTAGGATTAGATAAGGAACACACCCATTATAAAGAAATCACATTAGGATTCTCTTTTTAAGCTGTTCCTTAAAACACTAGTGCTTAGGAAATCTATTGGAGGCAGAAGCAGTCAAGGGTAGCCTAGGGTTAGGGTTAGGCTTAGGGTTAAGCTTAGGGTACGGCATAGGGTACGTATTCGGGGAGGGCTTCGGGTATTGCGTAGGGTATGGGTTAGGGTTAGGGTTAGGGTTAGTGTTAGGTTTAGGGCTCGGTTTAGGGTACGGGTTAGGATTAGGGTACGTGTTAGGGTTAGGGTAGGGGTTAGGGTTAGGGTACGCGTTACGGTTAGGGTAGTTATTAAACCTATCCCACTCTCTAGATACCCCTTAGCACGTAAAGGAATATTATTTGGGGGTCCAGCCATGGAGAAGAGTTTAGACACTAAGATAATATAAGGAACACACACATTATAAAGAAATCACATTACGATTCTCTTTTTAAGCTGTTCCTTAAAACACTAGTGCTTAGGAAATCTATTGGAGGCAGAAGCAGTCAAGGGTAGCCTAGGGTTAGGGTTAGGCTTAGGTTTAGGCTTAGGGTACGGCTTAGGGTACGGGTTCGGGGAGGGCTTCGGGTACGGCGTAGGGTATGGGTTAGGGTTAGGGTTAGGGTTAGTGTTAGGGTTAGGGCTCGGTTTAGGGTACGGGTTAGGATTAGGGTACGTGTTAGGGTTAGGGTAGGGGTTAGCGTTAGGGTACGCGTTAGGGTTAGGGTAGTTATTAAACCTATCCCACTCTCTAGTTACCCCTTAGCACGTAAAGGAATATTATTTGGGGGTCCAGCCATGGAGAAGAGTTTAGACACTAGGATAAGATAAGGAACACACCCATTATAAAGAAATCACATTAGGATTCTCTTTTTAAGCTGTTCCTTAAAACACTAGTGCTTAGGAAATCTATTGGAGGCAGAAGCAGTCAAGGGTAGCCTAGGGTTAGGGTTAGGCTTAGGGTTAGGCTTAGGGTACGGGTTCGGGGAGGGCTTCGGGTACGGCGTAGGGTATGGGTTAGGGTTAGGCTTAGGGTTAGTGTTAGGGTTAGGGCTCGGTTTAGGGTACGGGTTAGGTTTAGGGTACGTGTTAGGGTTAGGGTAGGGGTTAGGGTTAGGGTACACGTTAGGTTTAGGGTAGTGATTAAACCTATCCCACTCTCTAGATACCCCTTAGCACATAAAGGAATATTATTTGGGGGTCCAGCCATGGAGAAGAGTTTAGACACTAGGATTAGATATGGAACACACCCATTATAAAGAAATCACATTAGGATTCTCTTTTTAAGCTGTTCCATAAAACACTAGTGCTTAGGAAATCTATTGGAGGCAGAAGCAGTCAAGGGTAGCCTAGGGTTAGGGTTAGGCTTAGGGTTAGGCTTAGGGTACAGCTTAGGGTACGGGTTCGGGGAGGGCTTCGTGTACGGCGTAGGGTATGGGTTAGGGTTAGGGTTAGGGTTAGTGTTAGGGTTAGGGCTCGGTTTAGGGTACGGGTTAGGATTAGGGTACGTGTTAGGGTTAGGGTAGGGGTTAGCGTTAGGGTACGCGTTAGGGTTAGGGTAGTTATTAAACCTATTCCACTCTCTAGTTACCCCTTAGCACGTAAAGGAATATTATTTGGGGGTCCAGCCATGGAGAAGAGTTTAGACACTAGGATTAGATAAGGAACACACCCATTATAAAGAAATCACATTAGGATTCTCTTTTTAAGCTGTTCCTTAAAACACTAGTGCTTAGGAAATCTATTGGAGGCAGAAGCAGTCAAGGGTAGCCTAGGGTTAGGGTTAGGCTTAGGCTTAAGCTTAGGGTACGGCATAGGGTACGTATTCGGGGAGGGCTTCGGGTATTGCGTAGGGTATGGGTTAGGGTTAGGGTTAGGGTTAGTGTTAGGGTTAGGGCTCGGTTTAGGGTACGGGTTAGGATTAGGGTACGTGTTAGGGTTAGGGTAGGGGTTAGGGTTAGGGTACGCGTTACGGTTAGGGTAGTTATTAAACCTATCCCACTCTCTAGATACCCCTTAGCACGTAAAGGAATATTATTTGGGGGTCCAGCCATGGAGAAGAGTTTAGACACTAAGATAATATAAGGAACACACACATTATAAAGAAATCACATTAGGATTCTCTTTTTAAGCTGTTCCTTAAAACACTAGTGCTTAGGAAATCTATTGGAGGCAGAAGCAGTCAAGGGTAGCCTAGGGTTAGGGTTAGGCTTAGGGTTAGGCTTAGGGTACGGCTTAGGGTACGGGTTCGGGGAAGGCTTCGGGTACGGCGTAGGGTATGGGTTAGGGTTAGGGTTAGGGTTAGTGTTAGGGTTAGGGCTCGGTTTAGGGTACGGGTTAGGATTAGGGTACGTGTTAGGGTTAGGGTAGGGGTTAGCGTTAGGGTACGCGTTAGGGTTAGGGTAGTTATTAAACCTATCCCACTCTCTAGTTACCCCTTAGCACGTAAAGGAATATTATTTGGGGGTCCAGCCATGGAGAAGAGTTTAGACACTAGGATAAGATAAGGAACACACCCATTATAAAGAAATCACATTAGGATTCTCTTTTTAAGCTGTTCCTTAAAACACTAGTGCTTAGGAAATCTATTGGAGGCAGAAGCAGTCAAGGGTAGCCTAGGGTTAGGGTCAGGCTTAGGGTTAGGCTTAGGGTACGGCTTAGGGTACGGGTTCGGGGAGGGCTTCGGGTACGGCGTAGGGTATGGGATAGGGTTAGGGTTAGGGTTATTGTTAGGGTTAGGGCTCGGTTTAGGGTACGGGTTAGGATTAGGGTACGTGTTAGGGTTAGGGTAGGGGTTAGGGTTAGGGTACACGATAGGGTTAGGGTAGTGATTAAACCTATCCCACTCTCTAGATACCCCTTAGCACATAAAGGAATATTATTTGGGGGTCCAGCCATGGAGAAGAGTTTAGACACTAGGATTAGATATGGAACACACCCATTATAAAGAAATCACATTAGGATTCTCTTTTTAAGCTGTTCCATAAAACACTAGTGCTTAGGAAATCTATTGGAGGCAGAAGCAGTCAAGGGTAACCTAGGGTTAGGGTTAGGCTTAGGGTTAGGCTTAGGGTACAGCTTAGGTTACGGGTTCGGGGAGGGCTTCGTGTACGGCGTAGGGTATGGGTTAGGGTTAGGGTTAGGGTTAGTGTTAGGGTTAGGGCTCGGTTTAGGGTACGGGTTAGGATTAGGGTACGTGTTAGGGTTAGGGTAGGGGTTAGGGTTAGGGTACACGATAGGGTTAGGGTAGTGATTAAACCTATCCCACTCTCTAGATACCCCTTAGCACATAAAGGAATATTATTTGGGGGTCCAGCCATGGAGAAGAGTTTAGACACTAGGATTAGATATGGAACACACCCATTATAAAGAAATCACATTAGGATTCTCTTTTTAAGCTGTTCCTTAAAACACTAGTGCTTAGGAAATCTATTGGAGGCAGAAGCAGTCAAGGGTAGCCCAGGGTTAGGGTTAGGCTTAGGGTACGGCTTAGGGTACGGGTTCGGGGAGGGCTTCGGGTACGGCGTAGGGTATGGGTTAGGGTTAGGGTTAGGGTTAGTGTTAGGGTTAGGACTCGGTTTAGGGTACGGGTTAGGATTAGGGTACGTGTTAGGGTTAGGGTAGGGGTTAGGGTTATGGTACGCGTTAGGGTTAGGGTAGTTATTAAACCTATCCCACTCTCTAGTTACCCCTTAGCACGTAAAGGAATATTATTTGGGGGTCCAGCCATGGAGAAGAGTTTAGACACTAGGATAAGATAAGGAACACACCCATTATAAAGAAATCACATTAGGATTCTCTTTTTAAGCTGTTCCTTAAAACACTAGTGCTTAGGAAATCTATTGGAGGCAGAAGCAGTCAAGGGTAGCCTAGGGTTAGGGTTAGGCTCAGGGTTAGGCTTAGGGTACAGCTTAGGGTACGGGTTTGGGGAGGGCTTCGGGTACGGCGTAGGGTATGGGTTAGGGTTAGGGTTAGGGTTAGTGTTAGGGTTAGGGCTCGGTTTGGGGTACGGGTTAGGATTAGGGTACGTGTTAGGGTTAGGGTAGGGGTTAGGGTTAGGGTACACGTTAGGGTTAGGGTAGTAATTAAACCTATCCCACTCTCTAGATACCCCTTAGCACATAAAGGAATATTATTTGGGGGTCCAGCCATGGAGAAGAGTTTAGACACTAGGATTAGATAAGGAACACACCCATTATAAAGAAATCACATTAGGATTCTCTTTTTAAGCTGTTCCTTAAAACACTAGTGCTTAGGAAATCTATTGGAGGCAGAAGCAGTCAAGGGTAGCCTAGGGTTAGGGTTAGGCTTAGGGTTAAGCTTAGGGTACGGCATAGGGTACGTATTCGGGGAGGGCTTCGGGTATTGCGTAGGGTATGGGTTAGGGTTAGGGTTAGGGTTAGTGTTAGGTTTAGGGCTCGGTTTAGGGTACGGGTTAGGATTAGGGTACGTGTTAGGGTTAGGGTAGGGGTTAGGGTTAGGGTACGCGTTACGGTTAGGGTAGTTATTAAACCTATCCCACTCTCTAGATACCCCTTAGCACGTAAAGGAATATTATTTGGGGGTCCAGCCATGGAGAAGAGTTTAGACACTAAGATAATATAAGGAACACACACATTATAAAGAAATCACATTACGATTCTCTTTTTAAGCTGTTCCTTAAAACACTAGTGCTTAGGAAATCTATTGGAGGCAGAAGCAGTCAAGGGTAGCCTAGGGTTAGGGTTAGGCTTAGGTTTAGGCTTAGGGTACGGCTTAGGGTACGGGTTCGGGGAGGGCTTCGGGTACGGCGTAGGGTATGGGTTAGGGTTAGGGTTAGGGTTAGTGTTAGGGTTAGGGCTCGGTTTAGGGTACGGGTTAGGATTAGGGTACGTGTTAGGGTTAGGGTAGGGGTTAGCGTTAGGGTACGCGTTAGGGTTAGGGTAGTTATTAAACCTATCCCACTCTCTAGTTACCCCTTAGCACGTAAAGGAATATTATTTGGGGGTCCAGCCATGGAGAAGAGTTTAGACACTAGGATAAGATAAGGAACACACCCATTATAAAGAAATCACATTAGGATTCTCTTTTTAAGCTGTTCCTTAAAACACTAGTGCTTAGGAAATCTATTGGAGGCAGAAGCAGTCAAGGGTAGCCTAGGGTTAGGGTTAGGCTTAGGGTTAGGCTTAGGGTACGGGTTCGGGGAGGGCTTCGGGTACGGCGTAGGGTATGGGTTAGGGTTAGGCTTAGGGTTAGTGTTAGGGTTAGGGCTCGGTTTAGGGTACGGGTTAGGTTTAGGGTACGTGTTAGGGTTAGGGTAGGGGTTAGGGTTAGGGTACACGTTAGGGTTAGGGTAGTGATTAAACCTATCCCACTCTCTAGATACCCCTTAGCACATAAAGGAATATTATTTGGGGGTCCAGCCATGGAGAAGAGTTTAGACACTAGGATTAGATATGGAACACACCCATTATAAAGAAATCACATTAGGATTCTCTTTTTAAGCTGTTCCATAAAACACTAGTGCTTAGGAAATCTATTGGAGGCAGAAGCAGTCAAGGGTAGCCTAGGGTTAGGGTTAGGCTTAGGGTTAGGCTTAGGGTACAGCTTAGGGTACGGGTTCGGGGAGGGCTTCGTGTACGGCGTAGGGTATGGGTTAGGGTTAGGGTTAGGGTTAGTGTTAGGGTTAGGGCTCGGTTTAGGGTACGGGTTAGGATTAGGGTACGTGTTAGGGTTAGGGTAGGGGTTAGCGTTAGGGTACGCGTTAGGGTTAGGGTAGTTATTAAACCTATTCCACTCTCTAGTTACCCCTTAGCACGTAAAGGAATATTATTTGGGGGTCCAGCCATGGAGAAGAGTTTAGACACTAGGATTAGATAAGGAACACACCCATTATAAAGAAATCACATTAGGATTCTCTTTTTAAGCTGTTCCTTAAAACACTAGTGCTTAGGAAATCTATTGGAGGCAGAAGCAGTCAAGGGTAGCCTAGGGTTAGGGTTAGGCTTAGGCTTAAGCTTAGGGTACGGCATAGGGTACGTATTCGGGGAGGGCTTCGGGTATTGCGTAGGGTATGGGTTAGGGTTAGGGTTAGGGTTAGTGTTAGGGTTAGGGCTCGGTTTAGGGTACGGGTTAGGATTAGGGTACGTGTTAGGGTTAGGGTAGGGGTTAGGGTTAGGGTACGCGTTACGGTTAGGGTAGTTATTAAACCTATCCCACTCTCTAGATACCCCTTAGCACGTAAAGGAATATTATTTGGGGGTCCAGCCATGGAGAAGAGTTTAGACACTAAGATAATATAAGGAACACACACATTATAAAGAAATCACATTAGGATTCTCTTTTTAAGCTGTTCCTTAAAACACTAGTGCTTAGGAAATCTATTGGAGGCAGAAGCAGTCAAGGGTAGCCTAGGGTTAGGGTTAGGCTTAGGGTTAGGCTTAGGGTACGGCTTAGGGTACGGGTTCGGGGAAGGCTTCGGGTACGGCGTAGGGTATGGGTTAGGGTTAGGGTTAGGGTTAGTGTTAGGGTTAGGGCTCGGTTTAGGGTACGGGTTAGGATTAGGGTACGTGTTAGGGTTAGGGTAGGGGTTAGCGTTAGGGTACGCGTTAGGGTTAGGGTAGTTATTAAACCTATCCCACTCTCTAGTTACCCCTTAGCACGTAAAGGAATATTATTTGGGGGTCCAGCCATGGAGAAGAGTTTAGACACTAGGATAAGATAAGGAACACACCCATTATAAAGAAATCACATTAGGATTCTCTTTTTAAGCTGTTCCTTAAAACACTAGTGCTTAGGAAATCTATTGGAGGCAGAAGCAGTCAAGGGTAGCCTAGGGTTAGGGTCAGGCTTAGGGTTAGGCTTAGGGTACGGCTTAGGGTACGGGTTCGGGGAGGGCTTCGGGTACGGCGTAGGGTATGGGATAGGGTTAGGGTTAGGGTTATTGTTAGGGTTAGGGCTCGGTTTAGGGTACGGGTTAGGATTAGGGTACGTGTTAGGGTTAGGGTAGGGGTTAGGGTTAGGGTACACGATAGGGTTAGGGTAGTGATTAAACCTATCCCACTCTCTAGATACCCCTTAGCACATAAAGGAATATTATTTGGGGGTCCAGCCATGGAGAAGAGTTTAGACACTAGGATTAGATATGGAACACACCCATTATAAAGAAATCACATTAGGATTCTCTTTTTAAGCTGTTCCATAAAACACTAGTGCTTAGGAAATCTATTGGAGGCAGAAGCAGTCAAGGGTAACCTAGGGTTAGGGTTAGGCTTAGGGTTAGGCTTAGGGTACAGCTTAGGTTACGGGTTCGGGGAGGGCTTCGTGTACGGCGTAGGGTATGGGTTAGGGTTAGGGTTAGGGTTAGTGTTAGGGTTAGGGCTCGGTTTAGGGTACGGGTTAGGATTAGGGTACGTGTTAGGGTTAGGGTAGGGGTTAGCGTTAGGGTACGCGTTAGGGTTAGGGTAGTTATTAAACCTATTCCACTCTCTAGTTACCCCTTAGCACGTAAAGGAATATTATTTGGGGGTCCAGCCATGGAGAAGAGTTTAGACACTAGGATTAGATAAGGAACACACCC
Organism: Balaenoptera physalus; assembly: GCF_965194825.1. Lineage (NCBI taxonomy): Eukaryota > Metazoa > Chordata > Mammalia > Artiodactyla > Balaenopteridae > Balaenoptera > Balaenoptera physalus. The sequence continues at coordinate 2,288,456 of NW_028126471.1, forward strand.
ATTATAAAGAAATCACATTAGGATTCTCTTTTTAAGCTGTTCCTTAAAACACTAGTGCTTAGGAAATCTATTGGAGGTAGAAGCAGTCAAGGGTAGCCTAGGGTTAGGGTTAGGCTTAGGCTTAAGCTTAGGGTACGGCATAGGGTACGTATTCGGGGAGGGCTTCGGGTATTGCGTAGGGTATGGGTTAGGGTTAGGGTTAGGGTTAGTGTTAGGGTTAGGGCTCGGTTTAGGGTACGGGTTAGGATTAGGGTACGTGTTAGGGTTAGGGTAGGGGTTAGGGTTAGGGTACGCGTTACGGTTAGGGTAGTTATTAAACCTATCCCACTCTCTAGATACCCCTTAGCACGTAAAGGAATATTATTTGGGGGTCCAGCCATGGAGAAGAGTTTAGACACTAAGATAATATAAGGAACACACACATTATAAAGAAATCACATTAGGATTCTCTTTTTAAGCTGTTCCTTAAAACACTAGTGCTTAGGAAATCTATTGGAGGCAGAAGCAGTCAAGGGTAGCCTAGGGTTAGGGTTAGGCTTAGGGTTAGGCTTAGGGTACGGCTTAGGGTACGGGTTCGGGGAAGGCTTCGGGTACGGCGTAGGGTATGGGTTAGGGTTAGGGTTAGGGTTAGTGTTAGGGTTAGGGCTCGGTTTAGGGTACGGGTTAGGATTAGGGTACGTGTTAGGGTTAGGGTAGGGGTTAGCGTTAGGGTACGCGTTAGGGTTAGGGTAGTTATTAAACCTATCCCACTCTCTAGTTACCCCTTAGCACGTAAAGGAATATTATTTGGGGGTCCAGCCATGGAGAAGAGTTTAGACACTAGGATAAGATAAGGAACACACCCATTATAAAGAAATCACATTAGGATTCTCTTTTTAAGCTGTTCCTTAAAACACTAGTGCTTAGGAAATCTATTGGAGGCAGAAGCAGTCAAGGGTAGCCTAGGGTTAGGGTCAGGCTTAGGGTTAGGCTTAGGGTACGGCTTAGGGTACGGGTTCGGGGAGGGCTTCGGGTACGGCGTAGGGTATGGGATAGGGTTAGGGTTAGGGTTATTGTTAGGGTTAGGGCTCGGTTTAGGGTACGGGTTAGGATTAGGGTACGTGTTAGGGTTAGGGTAGGGGTTAGGGTTAGGGTACACGATAGGGTTAGGGTAGTGATTAAACCTATCCCACTCTCTAGATACCCCTTAGCACATAAAGGAATATTATTTGGGGGTCCAGCCATGGAGAAGAGTTTAGACACTAGGATTAGATATGGAACACACCCATTATAAAGAAATCACATTAGGATTCTCTTTTTAAGCTGTTCCTTAAAACACTAGTGCTTAGGAAATCTATTGGAGGCAGAAGCAGTCAAGGGTAGCCTAGGGTTAGGGTTAGGCTTAGGGTTAGGCTTAGGGTACGGCTTAGGGTACGGGTTCGGGGAGGGCTTCGGGTACGGCGTAGGGTATGGGTTAGGGTTAGGGTTAGGGTTAGTGTTAGGGTTAGGGCTCGGTTTAGGGTACGGGTTAGGATTAGGGTACGTGTTAGGGTTAGGGTAGGGGTTAGCGTTAGGGTACGCGTTAGGGTTAGGGTAGTTATTAAACCTATTCCACTCTCTAGTTACCCCTTAGCACGTAAAGGAATATTATTTGGGGGTCCAGCCATGGAGAAGAGTTTAGACACTAGGATAAGATAAGGAACACACCCATTATAAAGAAATCACATTAGGATTCTCTTTTTAAGCTGTTCCTTAAAACACTAGTGCTTAGGAAATCTATTGGAGGCAGAAGCAGTCAAGGGTAGCCTAGGGTTAGGGTTAGGCTTAGGGTTAAGCTTAGGGTACGGCATAGGGTACGTATTCGGGGAGGGCTTCGGGTATTGCGTAGGGTATGGGTTAGGGTTAGGGTTAGGGTTAGTGTTAGGATTAGGGCTCGGTTTAGGGTACGGGTTAGGATTAGGGTACGTGTTAGGGTTAGGGTAGGGGTTAGGGTTAGGGTACGCGTTACGGTTAGGGTAGTTATTAAACCTATCCCACTCTCTAGATACCCCTTAGCACGTAAAGGAATATTATTTGGGGGTCCAGCCATGGAGAAGAGTTTAGACACTAAGATAATATAAGGAACACACACATTATAAAGAAATAACTTTAGGATTCTCTTTTTAAGCTGTTCCTTAAAACACTAGTGCTTAGGAAATCTATTGGAGGCAGAAGCAGTCAAGGGTAGCCTAGGGTTAGGGTTAGGCTTAGGGTTAGGCTTAGGGTACGGCTTAGGGTACGGGTTCGGGGAGGGCTTCGGGTACGGCGTAGGGTATGGGTTAGGGTTAGGGTTAGGGTTAGTGTTAGGGTTAGGGCTCGGTTTAGGGTACGGGTTAGGATTAGGGTACGTGTTAGGGTTAGGGTAGGGGTTAGCGTTAGGGTACGCGTTAGGGTTAGGGTAGTTATTAAACCTATCCCACTCTCTAGTTACCCCTTAGCACGTAAAGGAATATTATTTGTGGGTCCAGCCATGGAGAAGAGTTTAGACACTAGGATAAGATAAGGAACACACCCATTATAAAGAAATCACATTAGGATTCTCTTTTTAAGCTGTTCCTTAAAACACTAGTGCTTAGGAAATCTATTGGAGGCAGAAGCAGTCAAGGGTAGCCTAGGGTTAGGGTTAGGCTTAGGGTTAGGCTTAGGGTACGGCTTAGGGTACGGGTTTGGGGAGGGCTTCGGGTACGGCGTAGGGTATGGGTTAGGGTTAGGCTTAGGGTTAGTGTTAGGGTTAGGGCTCGGTTTAGGGTAAGGGTTAGGATTAGGGTACGTGTTAGGGTTAGGGTAGGGGTTAGGGTTAGGGTACACGATAGGGTTAGGGTAGTGATTAAACCTATCCCACTCTCTAGATAACCCTTAGCACATAAAGGAATATTATTTGGGGGTCCAGCCATGGAGAAGAGTTTAGACACTAGGATTAGATATGGAACACACCCATTATAAAGAAATCACATTAGGATTCTCTTTTTAAGCTGTTCCTTAAAACACTAGTGCTTAGGAAATCTATTGGAGGCAGAAGCAGTCAAGGGTAGCCTAGGGTTAGGGTTAGGCTTAGGGTTAGGCTTAGGGTACGGCTTAGGGTATGGGTTCGGGGAGGGCTTCGGGTACGGCGTAGGGTATGGGTTAGGGTTAGGGTTAGGGTTAGTGTTAGGGTTAGGGCTCGGTTTAGGGTACGGGTTAGGATTAGGGTACGTGTTAGGGTTAGGGTAGGGGTTAGGGTTAGGGTACGTGTTACGGTTAGGGTAGTTATTAAACCTGTCCCACTCCCTAGATACCCCTTAGCACGGAAAGGAATATTATTTGGGGGTCCAGCCATGGAGAAGAGTTTAGACACTAGGATAAGATAAGGAACACACCCATTATAAAGAAATCACATTAGGATAATCTTTTTAAGCTGTTCCTTAAAACACTAGTGCTTAGGAAATCTATTGGAGGCAGAAGCAGTCAAGGGTAGCCTAGGGTTAGGGTTAGGCTTAGGGTTAGGCTTAGGGTACGGCTTAGGGTACGGGTTCGGGGAGGGCTTCGGGTACGGCCTAGGGTATGGGTTAGGGTTAGGGTTAGGGTTAGTGTTAGGGTTAGGGCTCGGTTTAGGGTACGGTTTAGGATTAGGGTACGTGTTAGGGTTAGGGTAGGGGTTAGGGTTAGGGTACGCGTTACGGTTAGGGTAGTGATTAAACCTATCCCACTCTCTAGATACCCCTTAGCACGTAAAGGAATATTATTTTGGGGTCCAGCCATGGAGAAGGGTTTAGACACTAAGATAATATAAGGAACACACACATTATAAAGAAATCACATTAGGATTCTCTTTTTAAGCTGTTCCTTAAAACACTAGTGCTTAGGAAATCTATTGGAGGCAGAAGCAGTGAAGGGTAGCCTAGGGTTAGGGTTAGGCTTAGGGTTAGGCTTAGGGTACGGCGTAGGGTACGGGTTCGTGGAGGGCTTCGGGTACGGCGTAGGGTATGGGTTAGGGTTAGGGTTAGGGTTAGTGTTAGGGTTAGGGCTCGGTTTAGGGTACGGGTTAGGATTAGGGTACGTGTTAGGGTTAGGGTAGGGGTTAGGGTTAGGGTACGCGTTACGGTTAGGGTAGTTATTAAACCTATCCCACTCTCTAGATACCCCTTAGCACGTAAAGGAATATTATTTGGGGGTCCAGCCATGGAGAAGAGTTTAGACACTAAGATAATATAAGGAACACACACATTATAAAGAAATCACATTACGATTCTCTTTTTAAGCTGTTCCTTAAAACACTAGTGCTTAGGAAATCTATTGGAGGCAGAAGCAGTCAAGGGTAGCCTAGGGTTAGGGTTAGGCTTAGGGTTAGGCTTAGGGTACGGCTTAGGGTACGGGTTCGGGGAGGGCTTCGGGTACGGCGTAGGGTATGGGTTAGGGTTAGGGTTAGGGTTAGTGTTAGGGTTAGGGCTCGGTTTAGGGTACGGGTTAGGATTAGGGTACGTGTTAGGGTTAGGGTAGGGGTTAGCGTTAGGGTACGCGTTAGGGTTAGGGTAGTTATTAAACCTATCCCACTCTCTAGTTACCCCTTGGCACGTAAAGGAATATTATTTGGGGGTCCAGCCATGGAGAAGAGTTTAGACACTAGGATAAGATAAGGAACACACCCATTATAAAGAAATCACATTAGGATTCTCTTTTTAAGCTGTTCCTTAAAACACTAGTGCTTAGGAAATCTATTGGAGGCAGAAGCAGTCAAGGGTAGCCTAGGGTTAGGGTTAGGCTTAGGGTTAGGCTTAGGGTACGGGTTCGGGGAGGGCTTCGGGTACGGCGTAGGGTATGGGTTAGGGTTAGGCTTAGGGTTAGTGTTAGGGTTAGGGCTCGGTTTAGGGTACGGGTTAGGTTTAGGGTACGTGTTAGGTTTAGGGTAGGGGTTAGGGTTAGGGTACACGTTAGGGTTAGGGTAGTGATTAAACCTATCCCACTCTCTAGATACCCCTTAGCACATAAAGGAATATTATTTGGGGGTCCAGCCATGGAGAAGAGTTTAGACACTAGGATTAGATGTGGAACACACCCATTATAAAGAAATCACATTAGGATTCTCTTTTTAAGCTGTTCCATAAAACACTAGTGCTTAGGAAATCTATTGGAGGCAGAAGCAGTCAAGGGTAGCCTAGGGTTAGGGTTAGGCTTAGGGTTAGGCTTAGGGTACAGCTTAGGGTACGGGTTCGGGGAGGGCTTCGTGTACGGCGTAGGGTATGGGTTAGGGTTAGGGTTAGGGTTAGTGTTAGGGTTAGGGCTCGGTTTAGGGTACGGGTTAGGATTAGGGTACGTGTTAGGGTTAGGGTAGGGGTTAGCGTTAGGGTACGCGTTAGGGTTAGGGTAGTTATTAAACCTATTCCACTCTCTAGTTACCCCTTAGCACGTAAAGGAATATTATTTGGGGGTCCAGCCATGGAGAAGAGTTTAGACACTAGGATTAGATAAGGAACACACCCATTATAAAGAAATCACATTAGGATTCTCTTTTTAAGCTGTTCCTTAAAACACTAGTGCTTAGGAAATCTATTGGAGGCAGAAGCAGTCAAGGGTAGCCTAGGGTTAGGGTTAGGCTTAGGGTTAGGCTTAGGGTACGGCTTAGGGTACGGGTTCGGGGAGGGCTTCGGGTACGGCGTAGGGTATGGGTTAGGGTTAGGGTTAGGGTTAGTGTTAGGGTTAGGGCTCGGTTTAGGGTACGGGTTAGGATTAGGGTACGTGTTAGGGTTAGGGTAGGGGTTAGCGTTAGGGTACGCGTTAGGGTTAGGGTAGTTATTAAACCTATTCCACTCTCTAGTTACCCCTTAGCACGTAAAGGAATATTATTTGGGGGTCCAGCCATGGAGAAGAGTTTAGACACTAGGATTAGATAAGGAACACACCCATTATAAAGAAATCACATTAGGATTCTCTTTTTAAGCTGTTCCATAAAACACTAGTGCTTAGGAAATCTATTGGAGGCAGAAGCAGTCAAGGGTAGCCTAGGGTTAGGGTTAGGCTTAGGGTTAAGCTTAGGGTACGGCATAGGGTACGTATTCGGGGAGGGCTTCGGGTATTGCGTAGGGTATGGGTTAGGGTTAGGGTTAGGGGTAGTGTTAGGATTAGGGCTCGGTTTAGGGTACGGGTTAGGATTAGGGTACGTGTTAGGGTTAGGGTAGGGGTTAGGGTTAGGGTACGCGTTACGGTTAGGGTAGTTATTAAACCTATCCCACTCTCTAGATACCCCTTAGCACGTAAAGGAATATTATTTGGGGGTCCAGCCATGGAGAAGAGTTTAGACACTAAGATAATATAAGGAACACACACATTATAAAGAAATAACATTAGGATTCTCTTTTTAAGCTGTTCCTTAAAACACTAGTGCTTAGGAAATCTATTGGAGGCAGAAGCAGTCAAGGGTAGCCTAGGGTTAGGGTTAGGCTTAGGCTTAAGCTTAGGGTACGGCATAGGGTACGTATTCGGGGAGGGCTTCGGGTATTGCGTAGGGTATGGGTTAGGGTTAGGGTTAGGGTTAGTGTTAGGGTTAGGGCTCGGTTTAGGGTACGGGTTAGGATTAGGGTACGTGTTAGGGTTAGGGTAGGGGTTAGGGTTAGGGTACGCGTTACGGTTAGGGTAGTTATTAAACCTATCCCACTCTCTAGATACCCCTTAGCACGTAAAGGAATATTATTTGGGGGTCCAGCCATGGAGAAGAGTTTAGACACTAAGATAATATAAGGAACACACACATTATAAAGAAATCACATTAGGATTCTCTTTTTAAGCTGTTCCTTAAAACACTAGTGCTTAGGAAATCTATTGGAGGCAGAAGCAGTCAAGGGTAGCCTAGGGTTAGGGTTAGGCTTAGGGTTAGGCTTAGGGTACGGCTTAGGGTACGGGTTCGGGGAGGGCTTCGGGTACGGCGTAGGGTATGGGTTAGGGTTAGGGTTAGGGTTAGTGTTAGGGTTAGGGCTCGGTTTAGGGTACGGGTTAGGATTAGGGTACGTGTTAGGGTTAGGGTAGGGGTTAGCGTTAGGGTACGCGTTAGGGTTAGGGTAGTTATTAAACCTATCCCACTCTCTAGTTACCCCTTAGCACGTAAAGGAATATTATTTGGGGGTCCAGCCATGGAGAAGAGTTTAGACACTAGGATAAGATAAGGAACACACCCATTATAAAGAAATCACATTAGGATTCTCTTTTTAAGCTGTTCCTTAAAACACTAGTGCTTAGGAAATCTATTGGAGGCAGAAGCAGTCAAGGGTAGCCTAGGGTTAGGGTCAGGCTTAGGGTTAGGCTTAGGGTACGGCTTAGGGTACGGGTTCGGGGAGGGCTTCGGGTACGGCGTAGGGTATGGGATAGGGTTAGGGTTAGGGTTATTGTTAGGGTTAGGGCTCGGTTTAGGGTACGGGTTAGGATTAGGGTACGTGTTAGGGTTAGGGTAGGGGTTAGGGTTAGGGTACACGATAGGGTTAGGGTAGTGATTAAACCTATCCCACTCTCTAGATACCCCTTAGCACATAAAGGAATATTATTTGGGGGTCCAGCCATGGAGAAGAGTTTAGACACTAGGATTAGATATGGAACACACCCATTATAAAGAAATCACATTAGGATTCTCTTTTTAAGCTGTTCCTTAAAACACTAGTGCTTAGGAAATCTATTGGAGGCAGAAGCAGTCAAGGGTAGCCTAGGGTTAGGGTTAGGCTTAGGGTTAGGCTTAGGGTACGGCTTAGGGTACGGGTTCGGGGAGGGCTTCGGGTACGGCGTAGGGTATGGGTTAGGGTTAGGGTTAGGGTTAGTGTTAGGGTTAGGGCTCGGTTTAGGGTACGGGTTAGGATTAGGGTACGTGTTAGGGTTAGGGTAGGGGTTAGCGTTAGGGTACGCGTTAGGGTTAGGGTAGTTATTAAACCTATTCCACTCTCTAGTTACCCCTTAGCACGTAAAGGAATATTATTTGGGGGTCCAGCCATGGAGAAGAGTTTAGACACTAGGATAAGATAAGGAACACACCCATTATAAAGAAATCACATTAGGATTCTCTTTTTAAGCTGTTCCTTAAAACACTAGTGCTTAGGAAATCTATTGGAGGCAGAAGCAGTCAAGGGTAGCCTAGGGTTAGGGTTAGGCTTAGGGTTAAGCTTAGGGTACGGCATAGGGTACGTATTCGGGGAGGGCTTCGGGTATTGCGTAGGGTATGGGTTAGGGTTAGGGTTAGGGTTAGTGTTAGGATTAGGGCTCGGTTTAGGGTACGGGTTAGGATTAGGGTACGTGTTAGGGTTAGGGTAGGGGTTAGGGTTAGGGTACGCGTTACGGTTAGGGTAGTTATTAAACCTATCCCACTCTCTAGATACCCCTTAGCACGTAAAGGAATATTATTTGGGGGTCCAGCCATGGAGAAGAGTTTAGACACTAAGATAATATAAGGAACACACACATTATAAAGAAATAACATTAGGATTCTCTTTTTAAGCTGTTCCTTAAAACACTAGTGCTTAGGAAATCTATTGGAGGCAGAAGCAGTCAAGGGTAGCCTAGGGTTAGGGTTAGGCTTAGGGTTAGGCTTAGGGTACGGCTTAGGGTACGGGTTCGGGGAGGGCTTCGGGTACGGCGTAGGGTATGGGTTAGGGTTAGGGTTAGGGTTAGTGTTAGGGTTAGGGCTCGGTTTAGGGTACGGGTTAGGATTAGGGTACGTGTTAGGGTTAGGGTAGGGGTTAGCGTTAGGGTACGCGTTAGGGTTAGGGTAGTTATTAAACCTATCCCACTCTCTAGTTACCCCTTAGCACGTAAAGGAATATTATTTGTGGGTCCAGCCATGGAGAAGAGTTTAGACACTAGGATAAGATAAGGAACACACCCATTATAAAGAAATCACATTAGGATTCTCTTTTTAAGCTGTTCCTTAAAACACTAGTGCTTAGGAAATCTATTGGAGGCAGAAGCAGTCAAGGGTAGCCTAGGATTAGGGTTAGGCTTAGGGTTAGGCTTAGGGTACGGCTTAGGGTACGGGTTCGGGGAGGGCTTCGGGTACGGCGTAGGGTATGGGTTAGGGTTAGGCTTAGGGTTAGTGTTAGGGTTAGGGCTCGGTTTAGGGTACGGGTTAGGATTAGGGTACGTGTTAGGGTTAGGGTAGGGGTTAGGGTTAGGGTACACGATAGGGTTAGGTTAGTGATTAAACCTATCCCACTCTCTAGATAACCCTTAGCACATAAAGGAATATTATTTGGGGGTCCAGCCATGGAGAAGAGTTTAGACACTAGGATTAGATATGGAACACACCCATTATAAAGAAATCACATTAGGATTCTCTTTTTAAGCTGTTCCTTAAAACACTAGTGCTTAGGAAATCTATTGGAGGCAGAAGCAGTCAAGTGTAGCCTAAAGTTAGGGTTAGGCTTAGGGTTAGGCTTAGGGTACGGCTTAGGGTACGGGTTCGGGGAGGGCTTCGGGTACGGCGTAGGGTATGGGTTAGGGTTAGGGTTAGGGTTAGTGTTAGGGTTAGGGCTCGGTTTAGGGTACGGGTTAGGATTAGGGTACGTGTTAGGGTTAGGGTAGGGGTTAGGGTTAGGGTACGTGTTACGGTTAGGGTAGTTATTAAACCTGTCCCACTCTCTAGATACCCCTTAGCACGGAAAGGAATATTATTTGGGGGTCCAGCCATGGAGAAGAGTTTAGACACTAGGATAAGATAAGGAACACACCCATTATAAAGAAATCACATTAGGATAATCTTTTTAAGCTGTTCCTTAAAACACTAGTGCTTAGGAAATCTATTGGAGGCAGAAGCAGTCAAGGGTAGCCTAGGGTTAGGGTTAGGCTTAGGGTTAGGCTTAGGGTACGGCTTAGGGTACGGGTTCGGGGAGGGCTTCGGGTACGGCCTAGGGTATGGGTTAGGGTTAGGGTTAGGGTTAGTGTTAGGGTTAGGGCTCGGTTTAGGGTACGGGTTAGGATTAGGGTACGTGTTAGGGTTAGGGTAGGGGTTAGGGTTAGGGTACGCGTTACGGTTAGGGTAGTGATTAAACCTATCCCACTCTCTAGATACCCCTTAGCACGTAAAGGAATATTATTTTGGGGTCCAGCCATGGAGAAGGGTTTAGACACTAAGATAATATAAGGAACACACACATTATAAAGAAATCACATTAGGATTCTCTTTTTAAGCTGTTCCTTAAAACACTAGTGCTTAGGAAATCTATTGGAGGCAGAAGCAGTGAAGGGTAGCCTAGGGTTAGGGTTAGGCTTAGGGTTAGGCTTAGGGTACGGCGTAGGGTACGGGTTCGTGGAGGGCTTCGGGTACGGCGTAGGGTATGGGTTAGGGTTAGGGTTAGGGTTAGTGTTAGGGTTAGGGCTCGGTTTAGGGTACGGGTTAGGATTAGGGTACGTGTTAGCGTTAGGGTAGGGGTTAGGGTTAGGGTACGCGTTAGGGTTAGGGTAGTTATTAAACCTATCCCACTCTGTAGATACCCCTTAGCACGTAAAGGAATATTATTTGGGGGTCCAGCCATGGAGAAGAGTTTAGACACTAAGATAATATAAGGAACACACACATTATAAAGAAATCACATTAGGATTCTCTTTTTAAACTGTTCCTTAAAACACTAGTGCTTAGGAAATCTATTGGAGGAAGAAGCAGTCAAGGGTAGCCTAGGGTTAGGGTTAGGCTTAGGGTTAGGCTTAGGGTACGGCTTAGGGTACGGGTTCGGTGAGGGCTTCGGATACGGCGTAGGTTATGGGTTAGGGTTAGGGTTAGGGTTAGTGTTAGGGTTAGGACTCGGTTTAGGGTACGGGTTAGGATTAGTGTACGTGTTAGGGTTAGGGTAGGGGTTAGGGTTATGGTACGCGTTAGGGTTAGGGTAGTTATTAAACCTATCCCACTCTCTAGTTACCCCTTAGCACGTAAAGGAATATTATTTGGGGGTCCAGCCATGGAGAAGAGTTTAGACACTAGGATTAGATAAGGAACACACCCATTATAAAGAAATCACATTAGGATTCTCTTTTTAAGCTGTTCCTTAAAACACTAGTGCTTAGGAAATCTATTGGAGGCAGAAGCATTCAAGGGTAGCCTAGGGTTAGGGTTAGGCTTAGGGTTAGGCTTAGGGTACGGCTTAGGGTACGTATTCGGGGAGGGCTTCGGGTATTGCGTAGGGTATGGGTTAGGGTTAGGGTTAGGGTTAGTGTTAGGGTTAGGGCTCGGTTTAGGGTACGGGTTAGGATTAGGGTACGTGTTAGGGTTAGGGTAGGGGTTAGGGTTAGGGTACGCGTTACGGTTAGGGTAGTGATTAAACCTACCCCACTCTCTAGATACCCCTTAGCACGTAAAGGAATATTATTTGGGGGTCCAGCCATGGAGAAGAGTTTAGACACTAAGATAATATAAGGAACACACACATTATAAAGAAATCACATTAGGATTCTCTTTCTAAGCTGTTCCTTAAAACACTAGTGCTTAGGAAATCTATTGGAGGCAGAAGCAGTCAAGGGGAGCCTAGGGTTAGGGTTAGGCTTAGGGTTAGGCTTAGGGTACGGCTTAGGGTACGGGTTCGGGGAGGGCTTCGGGTACGGTGTAGGGTATGGGTTAGGGTTAGGGTTAGGGTTAGTGTTAGGGTTAGGGCTCGGTTTAGGGTACGGGTTAGGATTAGGGTACGTGTTAGCGTTAGGGTAGGGGTTAGGGTTAGGGTACGCGTTAGGGTTAGGGTAGTTATTAAACCTATCCCACTCTGTAGATACCCCTTAGCACGTAAAGGAATATTATTTGGGGGTCCAGCCATGGAGAAGAGTTTAGACACTAAGATAATATAAGGAACACACACATTATAAAGAAATCACATTAGGATTCTCTTTTTAAACTGTTCCTTAAAACACTAGTGCTTAGGAAATCTATTGGAGGAAGAAGCAGTCAAGGGTAGCCTAGGGTTAGGGTTAGGCTTAGGGTTAGGCTTAGGGTACGGCTTAGGGTACGGGTTCGGTGAGGGCTTCGGATACGGCGTAGGTTATGGGTTAGGGTTAGGGTTAGGGTTAGTGTTAGGGTTAGGACTCGGTTTAGGGTACGGGTTAGGATTAGTGTACGTGTTAGGGTTAGGGTAGGGGTTAGGGTTATGGTACGCGTTAGGGTTAGGGTAGTTATTAAACCTATCCCACTCTCTAGTTACCCCTTAGCACGTAAAGGAATATTATTTGGGGGTCCAGCCATGGAGAAGAGTTTAGACACTAGGATTAGATAAGGAACACACCCATTATAAAGAAATCACATTAGGATTCTCTTTTTAAGCTGTTCCTTAAAACACTAGTGCTTAGGAAATCTATTGGAGGCAGAAGCATTCAAGGGTAGCCTAGGGTTAGGGTTAGGCTTAGGGTTAGGCTTAGGGTACGGCTTAGGGTACGTATTCGGGGAGGGCTTCGGGTATTGCGTAGGGTATGGGTTAGGGTTAGGGTTAGGGTTAGTGTTAGGGTTAGGGCTCGGTTTAGGGTACGGGTTAGGATTAGGGTACGTGTTAGGGTTAGGGTAGGGGTTAGGGTTAGGGTACGCGTTACGGTTAGGGTAGTGATTAAACCTATCCCACTCTCTAGATACCCCTTAGCACGTAAAGGAATATTATTTGGGGGTCCAGCCATGGAGAAGAGTTTAGACACTAAGATAATATAAGGAACACACACATTATAAAGAAATCACATTAGGATTCTCTTTCTAAGCTGTTCCTTAAAACACTAGTGCTTAGGAAATCTATTGGAGGCAGAAGCAGTCAAGGGGAGCCTAGGGTTAGGGTTAGGCTTAGGGTTAGGCTTAGGGTACGGCTTAGGGTACGGGTTCGGGGAGGGCTTCGGGTACGGTGTAGGGTATGGGTTAGGGTTAGGGTTAGGGTTAGTGTTAGGGTTAGGGCTCGGTTTAGGTTACGGGATAGGATTAGGGTACGTGTTAGGGTTAGGGGAGGGGTTAGCGTTAGGGTACGCGTTAGGGTTAGGGTAGTTATTAAACCTATCCCACTCTCTAGTTACCCCATAGCACGTAAAGGAATATTATTTGGGGGTCCAGCCATGGAGAAGAGTTTAGACACTAGGATAAGATAAGGAACACACCCATTATAAAGAAATCACATTAGGATTCTCTTTTTAAGCTGTTCCTTAAAACACTAGTGCTTAGGAAATCTATTGGAGGCAGAAGCAGTCAAGGGTAGCCTAGGGTTAGGGTTAGGCTTAGGGTTAGGCTTAGGGTACGGCTTAGGGTACGGCTTAGGGTACGGGTTCAGAGAGGGTTTCGGGTACGGCGTAGGGTATGGGTTAGGGTTAGGGTTAGGGTTAGTGTTAGGGTTAGGGCTCGGTTTAGGGTACGGGTTAGGATTAGGGTACGTGTTAGGGTTAGGGTAGGGGTTAGGGTTAGGGTACGCGTTACGGTTAGGGTAGTTATTAAACCTATCCCACTCTCTAGATACCCCTTAGCACGTAAAGGAATATTATTTGGGGGTCCAGCCATGGAGAAGAGTTTAGACACTAAGATAATATAAGGAACACACACATTATAAAGAAATCACATTAGGATTCTCTTTTTAAGCTGTTCCTTAAAACACTAGTGCTTAGGAAATCTATTGGAGGCAGAAGCAGTCAAGGGTAGCCTAGGGTTAGGGTTAGGCTTAGGGTTAGGCTTAGGGTACGGCTTAGGGTACGGGTTCGGGGAGGGCTTCGGGTACGGCGTAGGGTATGGGTTAGTGTTAGGGTTAGGGTTAGTGTTAGGGTTAGGGCTCGGTTTAGGGTACGGGTTAGGATTAGTGTACGTGTTAGGGTTAGGGTAGGGGTTAGCGTTAGGGTACGCGTTAGGGTTAGGGCAGTTATTAAACCTATCCCACTCTCTAGTTACCCCTTAGCACGTAAAGGAATATTATTTGGGGGTCCAGCCATGGAGAAGAGTTTAGACACTAGGATAAGATAAGGAACACACCCATTATAAAGAAATCACATTAGGATTCTCTTTTTAAGCTGTTCCTTAAAACACTAGTGCTTAGGAAATCTATTGGAGGCAGAAGCAGTCAAGGGTAGCCTAGGGTTAGGGTTAGGCTTAGGGTTAGGCTTAGGGTACGGCTTAGGGTACGGGTTCGGGGAAGGCTTCGGGTACGGCGTAGGGTATGGGTTAGGGTTAGGCTTAGGGTTAGTGTTATGGTTAGGGCTCGGTTTAGGGTACGGGTTAGGATTAGGGTACGTGTTAGGGTTAGGGTAGGGGTTAGGGTTAGGGTACACGTTAGGGTTAGGGTAGTGATTAAACCTATCCCACTCTCTAGATACCCCTTAGCACATAAAGGAATATTATTTGGGGGTCCAGCCATGGAGAAGAGTTTAGACACTAGGATTAGATATGGAACACACCCATTATAAAGAAATCACATTAGGATTCTCTTTTTAAGCTGTTCCTTAAAACACTAGTGCTTAGGAAATCTATTGGAGGCAGAAGCAGTCAAGGGTAGCCTAGGGTTAGGGTTAGGCTTAGGGTTAGGCTTAGGGTACGGCTTAGGGTACGGGTTCGGGGAGGGCTTCGGGTACGGCGTAGGGTATGGGTTAGGGTTAGGGTTAGGGTTAGTGTTAGGGTTAGGGCTCGGTTTAGGGTACGGGTTAGGATTAGGGTACGTGTTAGGGTTAGGGTAGGGGTTAGCGTTAGGGTACGCGTTAGGGTTAGGGTAGTTATTAAACCTATTCCACTCTCTAGTTACCCCTTAGCACGTAAGGGAATATTATTTGGGGTTCCAGCCATGGAGAAGAGTTTAGACACTAGGATAAGATAAGGAACACACCCATTATAAAGAAATCACATTAGGATTCTCTTTTTAAGCTGTTCCTTAAAACACTAGTGCTTAGGAAATCTATTGGAGGCAGAAGCAGTCAAGGGTAGCCTAGGGTTAGGGTTAGGCTTAGGGTTAGGCTTAGGGTACGGCTTAGGGTACGGGTTCGGAGAGGGTTTCGGGTACGGCGTAGGGTATGGGTTAGGGTTAGGGTTAGGGTTAGTGTTAGGGTTAGGGCTCGGTTTAGGGTACGGGTTAGGATTAGGGTACGTGTTAGGGTTAGGGTAGGGGTTAGGGTTAGGGTACGTGTTACGCTTAGGGTAGTTATTAAACCTGTCCCACTCTCTAGATACCCCTTAGCACGGAAAGGAATATTATTTGGGGGTCCAGCCATGGAGAAGAGTTTAGACACTAAGATAATATAAGGAACACACACATTATAAAGAAATCACGTTAGGATTCTCTTTTTAAGCTGTTCCTTAAAACACTAGTGCTTAGGAAATCTATTGGAGGCAGAAGCAGTCAAGGGTAGCCTAGGGTTAGGGTTAGGCTCAGGGTTAGGCTTAGGGTACAGCTTAGGGTACGGGTTCGGGGAGGGCTTCGGGTATGGCGTAGGGTATGGGTTAGGGTTAGGGTTAGGGTTAGTGTTAGGGTTAGGGCTCGGTTTAGGGTACGGGTTAGGATTAGGGTACGTGTTAGGGTTAGGGTAGGGGTTAGGGTTAGGGTACACGTTAGGGTTAGGGTAGTGATTAAACCTATCCCACTCTCTAGATACCCCTTAGCACATAAAGGAATATTATTTGGGGGTCCAGCCATGGAGAAGAGTTTAGACACTAGGATTAGATAAGGAACACACCCATTATAAAGAAATCACATTAGGATTCTCTTTTTAAGCTGTTCCTTAAAACACTAGTGCTTAGGAAATCTATTGGAGGCAGAAGCAGTGAAGGGTAGCCTAGGGTTAGGGTTAGGCTTAGGGTTAGGCTTAGGGTACGGCTTAGGGTACGTATTCGGGGAGGGCTTCGGGTATTGCGTAGGGTATGGGTTAGGGTTAGGGTTAGGGTTAGTGTTAGGGTTAGGGCTCGGTTTAGGGTACGGGTTAGGATTAGGGTACGTGTTAGGGTTAGGGTAGGGGTTAGCGTTAGGGTACGCGTTAGGGTTAGGGTAGTTATTAAACCTATTCCACTCTCTAGTTACCCCTTAGCACGTAAGGGAATATTATTTGGGGTTCCAGCCATGGAGAAGAGTTTAGACACTAGGATAAGATAAGGAACACACCCATTATAAAGAAATCACATTAGGATTCTCTTTTTAAGCTGTTCCTTAAAACACTAGTGCTTAGGAAATCTATTGGAGGCAGAAGCAGTCAAGGGTAGCCTAGGGTTAGGGTTAGGCTTAGGGTTAGGCTTAGGGTACGGCTTAGGGTACGGGTTCGGAGAGGGTTTCGGGTACGGCGTAGGGTATGGGTTAGGGTTAGGGTTAGGGTTAGTGTTAGGGTTAGGGCTCGGTTTAGGGTACGGGTTAGGATTAGGGTACGTGTTAGGGTTAGGGTAGGGGTTAGGGTTAGGGTACGTGTTACGCTTAGGGTAGTTATTAAACCTGTCCCACTCTCTAGATACCCCTTAGCACGGAAAGGAATATTATTTGGGGGTCCAGCCATGGAGAAGAGTTTAGACACTAAGATAATATAAGGAACACACACATTATAAAGAAATCACGTTAGGATTCTCTTTTTAAGCTGTTCCTTAAAACACTAGTGCTTAGGAAATCTATTGGAGGCAGAAGCAGTCAAGGGTAGCCTAGGGTTAGGGTTAGGCTCAGGGTTAGGCTTAGGGTACAGCTTAGGGTACGGGTTCGGGGAGGGCTTCGGGTATGGCGTAGGGTATGGGTTAGGGTTAGGGTTAGGGTTAGTGTTAGGGTTAGGGCTCGGTTTAGGGTACGGGTTAGGATTAGGGTACGTGTTAGGGTTAGGGTAGGGGTTAGGGTTAGGGTACACGTTAGGGTTAGGGTAGTGATTAAACCTATCCCACTCTCTAGATACCCCTTAGCACATAAAGGAATATTATTTGGGGGTCCAGCCATGGAGAAGAGTTTAGACACTAGGATTAGATAAGGAACACACCCATTATAAAGAAATCACATTAGGATTCTCTTTTTAAGCTGTTCCTTAAAACACTAGTGCTTAGGAAATCTATTGGAGGCAGAAGCAGTGAAGGGTAGCCTAGGGTTAGGGTTAGGCTTAGGGTTAGGCTTAGGGTACGGCTTAGGGTACGTATTCGGGGAGGGCTTCGGGTATTGCGTAGGGTATGGGTTAGGGTTAGGGTTAGGGTTAGTGTTAGGGTTAGGGCTCGGTTTAGGGTACGGGTTAGGATTAGGGTACGTGTTAGGGTTAGGGTAGGGGTTAGGGTTAGGGTACGCGTTACGGTTAGGGTAGTTATTAAACCTATCCCACTCTCTAGATACCCCTTAGCACGTAAAGGAATATTATTTGGGGGTCCAGCCATGGAGAAGAGTTTAGACACTAAGATAATATAAGGAACACACACATTATAAAGAAATCACATTAGGATTCTCTTTTTAAGCTGTTCCTTAAAACACTAGTGCTTAGGAAATCTCTTGGAGGCAGAAGCAGTCAAGGGTAGCCTAGGGTTAGGGTTAGGCTTAGGGTTAGGCTTAGGGTACGGCTTAGGTTACGGGTTCGGGGAGGGCTTCGGGTACGGCGTAGGGTATGGGTTAGGGTTAGGGTTAGGGTTAGTGTTAGGGTTAGGGCTCGGTTTAGGGTACGGGTTAGGATTAGGGTACGTGTTAGGGTTAGGGTAGGGGTTAGCGTTAGGGTACGCGTTAGGGTTAACGTAGTTATTAAATCCATCTCACTCTCTAGTTACCCCTTAGCACGTAAAGGAATATTATTTGGGGGTCCCGCCATGGAGAAGAGTTTAGACACTAGGATAAGATAAGGAACACACCCATTATAAAGAAATCACATTAGGATTCTCTTTTTAAGCTGTTCCTTAAAACACTAGTGCTTAGGAAATCTATTGGAGGCAGAAGCAGTCAAGGGTAGCCTAGTGTTAGGGTTAGGCTTAGGGTTAGGCTTAGGGTACGGCTTAGGGTACGGGTTCGGGGAGGGCTTCGGGTACGGCGTAGGGTATGGGTTAGGGTTAGGGTTAGGGTTAGTGTTAGGGTTAGGGCTCGGTTTAGGGTACGGGTTAGGATTAGGGTACGTGTTAGGATTAGGGTAGGGGTTAGGGTTAGGGTACACGTTAGGGTTAGGGTAGTGATTAAACCTATCCCACTCTCTAGATACCCCTTAGCACATAAAGGAATATTATTTGGGGGTCCAGCCATGGAGAAGAGTTTAGACACTAGAATTAGATAAGGAACACACCCATTATAAAGAAATCACATTAGGATAATCTTTTTAAGCTGTTCCTTAAAACACTAGTGCTTAGGAAATCTATTGGAGGCAGAAGCAGTCAAGGGTAGCCTAGGGTTAGGTTTAGGCTTAGGGTTAGGCTTAGGGTACGGCTTAGGGTACGGGTTCGGGGAGGGCTTCGGGTACGGCGTAGGGTATGGGTTAGGGTTAGGGTTAGGGTTAGTGTTAGGGTTAGGGCTCGGTTTAGGGTACGGGTTAGGATTAGGGTACGTGTTAGGGTTAGGGTAGGGGTTAGGGTTAGGATACGCGTTACGGTTAGGGTAGTGATTAAACCTATCCCACTCTCTAGATACCCCTTAGCACGTAAAGGAATATTATTTTGGGGTCCAGCCATGGAGAAGAGTTTAGACACTAAAATAATATAAGGAACACACACATTATAAAGAAATCACATTAGGATTCTCTTTTTAAGCTGTTCCTTAAAACACTAGTGCTTAGGAAATCTATTGGAGGCAGAAGCAGTCAAGGGTAGCCTAGTGTTAGGGTTAGGCTTAGGGTACGGCGTAGGGTACGGGTTCGTGGAGGGCTTCGGGTACGGCGTAGGGTATGGGTTAGGGTTAGGGTTAGGGTTAGTGTTAGGGTTAGGGCTCGGTTTAGGGTACGGGTTAGGATTAGGGTCCGTGTTAGGGTTAGGGTAGGGGTTAGGGTTAGGGTACGCGTTACGGTTAGGGTAGTTATTAAACCTATCCCACTCTGTAGATACCCCTTAGCACGTAAAGGAATATTATTTGGGGGTCCAGCCATGGAGAAGAGTTTAGACACTAGGATAAGATAAGGAACACACCCATTATAAAGAAATCACATTAGGATTCTCTTTTTAAGCTGTTCCTTAAAACACTAGTGCTTAGGAAATCTATTGGAGGCAGAAGCAGTCAAGGGTAGACTAGGGTTAGGGTTAGGCTTAGGGTTAGGCTTAGGGTACGGCTTAGGGTACGGGTTCGGGGAGGGCTTCGGGTACGGCATAGGGTATGGGTTAGGGTTAGGGTTAGGGTTAGTGTTAGGGTTAGGGCTCGGTTTAGGTTACGTGTTAGGGTTAGGGTAGGGGTTAGGGTTAGGGTACGTGTTACGGTTAGGGTAGTTATTAAACCTGTCCCACTCTCTAGATACCCCTTAGCACGGAAAGGAATATTATTTGGGGGTCCAGCCATGGAGAAGAGTTTAGACACTAGGATAAGATAAGGAACACACCCATTATAAAGAAATCACATTAGGATAATCTTTTTAAGCTGTTCCTTAAAACACTAGTGCTTAGGAAATCTATTGGAGGCAGAAGCAGACAAGGGTAGCCTAGGGTTAGGTTTAGGCTTAGGGTACGGCGTAGGGTACGGGTTCGTGGAGGGCTTCGGGTACGGCGTAGGGTATGGGTTAGGGTTAGGGTTAGGGTTAGTGTTAGGGTTAGGGCTCGGTTTAGGGTACGGGTTAGGATTAGGGTCCGTGTTAGGGTTAGGGTAGGGGTTAGGGTTAGGGTACGCGTTACGGTTAGCGTTACGGTTAGGGTAGTGATTAAACCTATCCCACTCTCTAGATACCCTTAGCACGTAAAGGAATATTATTTTGGGGTCCAGCCATGGAGAAGAGTTTAGAGACTAAGATAATATAAGGAACACACACATTATAAAGAAATCACATTAGGATTCTCTTTTTAAGCTGTTCCTTAAAACACTAGTGCTTAGGAAATCTATTGAAGGCAGAAGCAGTCAAGGGTAGCCTAGGGTTAGGGTTAGGCTTAGGGTTAGGCTTAGGGTACGGCGTAGGGTACGGGTTCGTGGAGGGCTTCGGGTACGGCGTTGGGTATGGGTTAGGGTTAGGGTTAGGGTTAGTGTTAGGGTTAGGGCTCGGTTTAGGGTACGGGTTACGATTAGGGTACGTGTTAGGGTTAGTGTAGGGGTTAGGGTTAGGGTACGCGTTAGGGTTAGGGTAGTTATTAAACCTATCCCACTCTGTAGATACCCCTTAGCACGTAAAGGAATATTATTTGGGGGTCCAGCCATGGAGAAGAGTTTAGACACTAAGATAATATAAGGAACACACACATTATAAAGAAATCACATTAGGATTCTCTTTTTAAGCTGTTCCTTAAAACACTAGTGCTTAGGAAATCTATTGGAGGCAGAAGCAGTCAAGGGTAGCCTAGGGTTAGGGTTAGGCTTAGGGTTAGGCTTAGGGTACGGCTTAGGGTACGGGTTCGGGGAGGGCTTCGGGTACGGCGTAGGGTATGGGTTAGGATTAGGGTTAGGGTTAGTGTTAGGGTTAGGGCTCGGTTTAGGGTACGGGTTAGGATTAGGGTACGTGTTAGGGTTAGGGTAGGGGTTGGGGTTATGGTACGCGTTAGGGTTAGGGTAGTTATTAAACCTATCCCACTCTCTAGTTACCCCTTAGCACGTAAAGGAATATTATTTGGGGGTTCAGCCATGGAGAAGAGTTTAGACACTAGGATAAGATAAGGAACACAACCATTATAAAGAAATCACATTAGGATTCTCTTTTTAAGCTGTTCCTTAAAACACTAGTGCTTAGGAAATCTATTGGAGGCAGAAGCAGTCAAGGGTAGCCTAGGGTTAGGGTTAGGCTCAGGGTTAGGCTTAGGGTACAGCTTAGGGTACGGGTTCGGGGAGGGCTTCGGGTACGGCGTAGGGTATGGGTTAGGGTTAGGGTTAGGGTTAGTGTTAGGGTTAGGGCTCGGTTTAGGGTACGGGTTAGGATTAGGGTACGTGTTAGGGTTAGGGTAGGGGTTAGGGTTAGGGTACACGTTAGGGTTAGGGTAGTGATTAAACCTGTCCCACTCTCTAGATACCCCTTAGCACATAAAGGAATATTATTTGGGGGTCCAGCCATGGAGAAGAGTTTAGACACTAGGATTAGATAAGGAACACACCCATTATAAAGAAATCACATTAGGATTCTCTTTTTAAGCTGTTCCTTAAAACACTAGTGCTTAGGAAATCTATTGGAGGCAGAAGCAGTCAAGGGTAGCCTAGGGTTAGGGTTAGGCTTAGGGTTAGGCTTAGGGTACGGCTTAGGGTACGGGTTCGGGGAGGGCTTCGGGTACGGCGTAGGGTATGGGTTAGGGTTAGGGTTAGGGTTAGTGTTAGGGTTAGGGCTCGGTTTAGGGTACGGGTTAGGATTAGGGTACGTGTTAGGGTTAGGGTAGGGGTTAGCGTTAGGGTACGCGTTAGGGTTAGGGTAGTTATTAAACCTATCCCACTCTCTAGTTACCCCTTAGCACGTAAAGGAATATTATTTGGGGGTCCAGCCATGGAGAAGAGTTTAGACACTAGGATAAGATAAGGAACACACCCATTATAAAGAAATCACATTAGGATTCTCTTTTTAAGCTGTTCCTTAAAACACTAGTGCTTATGAAATCTATTGGAGGCAGAAGCAGTCAAGGGTAGCCTAGGGTTAGGGTTAGGCTTAGGATTAGGCTTAGGGTACGGCTTAGGGTACGGGTTCGGGGAGGGCTTCGGGTACGGCGTAGGGTATGGGTTAGGGTTAGGCTTAGGGTTAGTGTTAGGGTTAGGGCTCGGTTTAGGGTACGGGTTAGGATTAGGGTACGTGTTCGGGTTAGGGTAGGGGTTAGGGTTAGGGTACACGTTAGGGTTAAGGTAGTGATTAAACCTATCCCACTCTCTAGATACCCCTTAGCACATAAAGGAATATTATTTGGGGGTCCAGCCATGGAGAAGAGTTTAGACACTAGGATTAGATATGGAACACACCCATTATAAAGAAATCACATTAGGATTCTCTTTTTAAGCTGTTCCTTAAAACACTAGTGCTTAGGAAATCTATTGGAGGCAGAAGCAGTCAAGGGTAGCCCAGGGTTAGGGTTAGGCTTAGGGTACGGCTTAGGGTACGGGTTCGGGGAGGGCTTCGGGTACGGCGTAGGGTATGGGTTAGGGTTAGGGTTAGGGTTAGTGTTAGGGTTAGGACTCGGTTTAGGGTACGGGTTAGGATTAGGGTACGTGTTAGGGTTAGGGTAGGGGTTAGGGTTATGGTACGCGTTAGGGTTAGGGTAGTTATTAAACCTATCCCACTCTCTAGTTACCCCTTAGCACGTAAAGGAATATTATTTGGGGGTCCAGCCATGGAGAAGAGTTTAGACACTAGGATAAGATAAGGAACACACCCATTATAAAGAAATCACATTAGGATTCTCTTTTTAAGCTGTTCCTTAAAACACTAGTGCTTAGGAAATCTATTGGAGGCAGAAGCAGTCAAGGGTAGCCTAGGGTTAGGGTTAGGCTTAGGGTTAGGCTTAGGGTACGGCTTAGGGTACGGGTTCGGGGAGGGCTTCGGGTACGGCGTAGGGTATGGGTTAGGGTTAGGCTTAGGGTTAGTGTTAGGGTTAGGGCTCGGTTTAGGGTACGGGTTAGGATTAGGGTACGTGTTAGGGTTAGGGTAGGGGTTAGGGTTAGGGTAGTTATTAAACCTGTCCCACTCTCTAGATACCTCTTAGCACGTAAAGGAATATTATTTGGGGGTCCAGCCATGGAGAAGAGTTTAGACACTAGGATAAGATAAGGAACACACCCATTATAAAGAAATCACATTAGGATAATCTTTTTAAGCTGTTCCTTAAAACACTAGTGCTTAGGAAATCTATTGGAGGCCGAAGCAGTCAAGGGTAGCCTAGGGTTAGGTTTAGGCTTAGGGTTAGGCTTAGGGTACGGCTTAGGGTATGGGTTCGGGGAGGGCTTCGGGTACGGCGTAGGGTATGGGTTAGGGTTAGGGTTAGGGTTAGTGTTAGGGTTAGGGCTCGGTTTAGGGTACGGGTTAGGATTAGGGTACGTGTTAGGGTTAGGGTAGGGGTTAGGGTTAGGGTACGCGTTACGGTTAGGGTAGTGATTAAACCTATCCCACTCTCTAGATACCCCTTAGCACGTAAAGGAATATTATTTTGGGGTCCAGCCATGGAGAAGGGTTTAGACACTAAGATAATATAAGGAACACACACATTATAAAGAAATCACATTAGGATTCTCTTTTTAAGCTGTTCCTTAAAACACTAGTGCTTAGGAAATCTATTGGAGGCAGAAGCAGTCAAGGGTAGCCTAGGGTTAGGGTTAGGCTTAGGGTTAGGCTTATGGTACGGCGTAGGGTACGGGTTCGTGGAGGGCTTCGGGTACGGTGTAGGGTATGGGTTAGGGTTAGGGTTAGTGTTAGGGTTAGGGCTCGGTTTAGGGTACAGGTTAGGATTAGGGTACGTGTTAGGGTTAGGGTAGGGGTTAGGGTTAGGGTACGCGTTAGGTTTAGGGTAGTTATTAAACCTATCCCACTCTGTAGATACCCCTTAGCACGTAAAGGAATATTATTTGGGGGTCCAGCCATGGAGAAGAGTTTAGACACTAAGATAATATAAAGAACACACACATTATAAAGAAATCACATTAGGATTCTCTTTTTAAACTGTTCCTTTAAACACTAGTGCTTAGGAAATCTATTGGAGGAAGAAGCCGTCAAGGGTAGCGTAGGGTTAGGGTTAGGCTTAGGGTTAGGCTTAGGGTACGGCTTAGGGTACGGGTTCGGTGAGGGCTTCGGGTACGGCGTAGGGTATGGGTTAGGGTTAGGGTTAGGGTTAGTGTTAGGGTTAGGACTCGGTTTAGGGTACGGGTTAGGATTAGGGTACGTGTTAGGGTTAGGGTAGGGGTTAGGGTTATGGTACGCGTTAGGGTTAGGGTAGTTATTAAACCTATCCCACTCTCTAGTTACCCCTTAGCACGTAAAGGAATATTATTTGGGGGTCCAGCCATGGAGAAGAGTTTAGACACTAGGATAAGATAAGGAACACACCCATTATAAAGAAATCACATTAGGATTCTCTTTTTAAGCTGTTCCTTAAAACACTAGTGCTTAGGAAATCTATTGGAGGCAGAAGCAGTCAAGGGTAGCCTAGGGTTAGGGTTAGGCTCAGGGTTAGGCTTAGGGTACAGCTTACGGTACGGGTTCGGGGAGGGCTTCGGGTATGGCGTAGGGTATGGGTTAGGGTTAGGGTTAGGGTTAGTGTTAGGGTTAGGGCTCGGTTTAGGGTACGGGTTAGGATTAGGGTACGTGTTAGGGTTAGGGTAGGGGTTAGGGTTAGGGTACACGTTAGGGTTAGGGTAGTGATTAAACCTATCCCACTCTCTAGATACCCCTTAGCACATAAAGGAATATTATTTGGGGGTCCAGCCATGGAGAAGAGTTTAGACACTAGGATTAGATAAGGAACACACCCATTATAAAGAAATCACATTAGGATTCTCTTTTTAAGCTGTTCCTTAAAACACTAGTGCTTAGGAAATCTATTGGAGGCAGAAGCAGTGAAGGGTAGCCTAGGGTTAGGGTTAGGCTTAGGGTTAGGCTTAGGGTACGGCTTAGGGTACGTATTCGGGGAGGGCTTCGGGTATTGCGTAGGGTATGGGTTAGGGTTAGGGTTAGGGTTAGTGTTAGGGTTAGGGCTCGGTTTAGGTTACGGGATAGGATTAGGGTACGTGTTAGGGTTAGGGTAGGGGTTAGCGTTAGGGTACGCGTTAGGGTTAGGGTAGTTATTAAACCTATCCCACTCTCTAGGTACCCCTTAGCACGTAAAGGAATATTATTTGGGGGTCCAGCCATGGAGAAGAGTTTAGACACTAGGATAAGATAAGGAACACACCCATTATAAAGAAATCACATTAGGATTCTCTTTTTAAGCTGTTCCTTAAAACACTAGTGCTTAGGAAATCTATTGGAGGCAGAAGCAGTCAAGGGTAGCCTAGGGTTAGGGTTAGGCTTAGGGTTAGGCTTAGGGTACGGCTTAGGGTACGGGTTCGGGGAGGGCTTCGGGTACGGCGTAGGGTATGGGTTAGGGTTAGGCTTAGGGTTAGTGTTAGGGTTAGGGCTCGGTTTAGGGTATGGGTTAGGATTAGGGTACGTGTTAGGGTTAGGGTAGGGGTTAGGGTTAGGGTCCACGTTAGGGTTAGGGTAGTGATTAAACCTATCCCACTCTGTAGATACCCCTTAGCACATAAAGGAATATTATTTGGGGGTCCAGCCATGGAGAAGAGTTTAGACACTAGGATTAGATACGGAACACACCCATTATAAAGAAATCACATTAGGATTCTCTTTTTAAGCTGTTCCTTAAAACACTAGTGCTTAGGAAATCTATTGGAGGCAGAAGCAGTCAAGGGTAGCCTAGGGGTAGGGTTAGGCTTAGGGTTAGGCTTAGGGTACGGCTTAGGGTACGGGTTCGGGGAGGGCTTCGGGTACGGCGTAGGGTATGGGTTAGGGTTAGGGTTAGGGTTAGTGTTAGGGTTAGGGCTCGGTTTAGGGTACGGGTTAGGATTAGGGTACGTGTTAGGTTTAGGGTAGGGGTTAGCGTTAGGGTACGCGTTAGGGTTAGGGTAGTTATTAAACCTATCCCACTCTCTAGTTACCCTTTAGCACGTAAAGGAATATTATTTGGGGGTCCAGCCATGGAGAAGAGTTTAGACACTAGTATAAGATAAGGAACACACCCATTATAAAGAAATCACATTAGGATTCTCTTTTTAAGCTGTTCCTTAAAACACTAGTGCTTAGGAAATCTATTGGAGGCAGAAGCAGTCAAGGGTAGCCTAGGGTTAGGGTTAGGCTTAGGGTTAGGCTTAGGGTACGGCTTAGGGTACGGGTTCGTAGAGGGTTTCGGGTACGGCGTAGGGTATGGGTTAGGGTTAGGGTTAGGGTTAGTGTTAGGGTTAGGGCTCGGTTTAGGGTACGGGTTATGATTAGGGTACGTGTTAGGGTTAGTGTAGGGGTTAGGGTTAGGGTACGCGTTACGGTTAGGGTAGTTATTAAACCTGTCCCACTCTCTAGATACCCCTTAGCACGGAAAGGAATATTATTTGGGGGTCCAGCCATGGAGAAGAGTTTAGACACTAGGATAAGATAAGGAACACACCCATTATAAAGAAATCACATTAGGATAATCTTTTTAAGCTGTTCCTTAAAACACTAGTGCTTAGGAAATCTATTGGAGGCAGAAGCAGTCAAGGGTAGCCTAGGGTTAGGTTTAGGCTTAGGGTTAGGCTTAGGGTACGGCTTAGGGTACGGGTTCGGGGAGGGCTTCGGGTATGGCGTAGGGTATGGGTTAGGGTTAGGGTTAGGGTTAGTGTTAGAGTTAGGGCTCGGTTTAGGGTACGGGTTAGAATTAGGGTACGTGTTAGGGTTAGGGTAGGGGTTAGGGTTAGGGTACGCGTTAGGGTTAGGGTAGTTATTAAACCTATCCCACTCTGTAGATACCCCTTAGCACGTAAAGGAATATTATTTGGGGGTCCAGCCATGGAGAAGAGTTTAGACACTAAGATAATATAAGGAACACACACATTATAAAGAAATCACATTAGGATTCTCTTTTTAAGCTGTTCCTTAAAACACTAGTGCTTAGGAAATCTATTGGAGGCAGAAGCAGTCAAGGGTAGCCCAGGGTTAGGGTTAGGCTTAGGGTTAGGCTTAGGGTACGGCTTAGGGTACGGGTTCGGGGAGGGCTTCGGGTACGGCGTAGGGTATGGGTTAGGGTTAGGGTTAGGGTTAGTGTTAGGGTTAAGGCTCGGTTTAGGGTACGGGTTAGGATTAGGGTACGTGTTAGGGTTAGGGTAGGGGTTAGGGTTAGGGTACACGTTAGGGTTAGGGTAGTTATTAAACCTATCCCACTCTCTAGATACCCCTTAGCACGTAAAGGAATATTATTTGGGGGTCCAGCCATGGAGAAGAGTTTAGACACTAAGATAATATAAGGAACACACACATTATAAAGAAATCACATTAGGATTCTCTTTTTAAGCTGTTCCTTAAAACACTAGTGCTTAGGAAATCTATTGGAGGCAGAAGCAGTCAAGGGTAGCCTAGGGTTAGGGTTAGGCTTAGGGTTAGGCTTAGGGTACGGCTTAGGTTACGGGTTCGGGGAGGGCTTCGGGTACGGCGTAGGGTATGGGTTAGGGTTAGGGTTAGGGTTAGTGTTAGGGTTAGGGCTCGGTTTAGGGTACGGGTTAGGATTAGGGTACGTGTTAGGGTTAGGGTAGGGGTTAGCGTTAGGGTACGCGTTAGGGTTAACGTAGTTATTAAATCCATCTCACTCTCTAGTTACCCCTTAGCACGTAAAGGAATATTATTTGGGGGTCCCGCCATGGAGAAGAGTTTAGACACTAGGATAAGATAAGGAACACACCCATTATAAAGAAATCACATTAGGATTCTCTTTTTAAGCTGTTCCTTACAACACTAGTGCTTAGGAAATCTATTGGAGGCAGAAGCAGTCAAGGGTAGCCTAGTGTTAGGGTTAGGCTTAGGGTTAGGCTTAGGGTACGGATTAGGGTACGGGTTCGGGGAGGGCTTCGGGTACGGCGTAGGGTATGGGTTAGGGTTAGGGTTAGGGTTAGTGTTAGGGTTAGGGCTCGGTTTAGGGTACGGGTTAGGATTAGGGTACGTGTTAGGGTTAGGGTAGGGGTTAGGGTTAGGGTACACGTTAGGGTTAGGGTAGTGATTAAACCTATCCCACTCTCTAGATACCCCTTAGCACATAAAGGAATATTATTTGGGGG
Organism: Balaenoptera physalus; assembly: GCF_965194825.1. Taxonomy (NCBI): domain Eukaryota; kingdom Metazoa; phylum Chordata; class Mammalia; order Artiodactyla; family Balaenopteridae; genus Balaenoptera; species Balaenoptera physalus. The sequence continues at coordinate 2,316,190 of NW_028126471.1, forward strand.
TCCAGCCATGGAGAAGAGTTTAGACACTAGGATTAGATAAGGAACACACCCATTATAAAGAAATCACATTAGGATAATCTTTTTAAGCTGTTCCTTAAAACACTAGTGCTTAGGAAATCTATTGGAGGCAGAAGCAGTCAAGGGTAGCCTAGGGTTAGGTTTAGGCTTAGGGTTAGGCTTAGGGTACGGCTTAGGGTACGGGTTCGGGGAGGGCTTCGGGTACGGCGTAGGGTATGGGTTAGGGTTAGGGTTAGGGTTAGTGTTAGGGTTAGGGCTCGGTTTAGGGTACGGGTTAGGATTAGGGTACGTGTTAGGGTTAGGGTAGGGGTTAGGGTTAGGGTACGCGTTACGGTTAGGGTAGTGATTAAACCTATCCCACTCTCTAGATACCCCTTAGCACGTAAAGGAATATTATTTTGGGGTCCAGCCATGGAGAAGAGTTTAGACACTAAAATAATATAAGGAACACACACATTATAAAGAAATCACATTAGGATTCTCTTTTTAAGCTGTTCCTTAAAACACTAGTGCTTAGGAAATCTATTGGAGGCAGAAGCAGTCAAGGGTAGCCTAGGGTTAGGGTTAGGCTTAGGGTTAGGCTTAGGGTACGGCGTAGGGTACGGGTTCGTGGAGGGCTTCGGGTACGGCGTAGGGTATGGGTTAGGGTTAGGGTTAGGGTTAGTGTTAGGGTTAGGGCTCGGTTTAGGGTACGGGTTAGGATTAGGGTCCGTGTTAGGGTTAGGGTAGGGGTTAGGGTTAGGGTACGCGTTAGGGTTAGGGTAGTTATTAAACCTATCCCACTCTGTAGATACCCCTTAGCACGTAAAGGAATATTATTTGGGGGTCCAGCCATGGAGAAGAGTTTAGACACTAGGATAAGATAAGGAACACACCCATTATAAAGAAATCACATTAGGATTCTCTTTTTAAGCTGTTCCTTAAAACACTAGTGCTTAGGAAATCTATTGGAGGCAGAAGCAGTCAAGGGTAGACTAGGGTTAGGGTTAGGCTTAGGGTTAGGCTTAGGGTACGGCTTAGGGTACGGGTTCGGGGAGGGCTTCGGGTACGGCATAGGGTATGGGTTAGGGTTAGGGTTAGGGTTAGTGTTAGGGTTAGGGCTCGGTTTAGGGTACGTGTTAGGGTTAGGGTAGGGGTTAGGGTTAGGGTACGTGTTACGGTTAGGGTAGTTATTAAACCTGTCCCACTCTCTAGATACCCCTTAGCACGGAAAGGAATATTATTTGGGGGTCCAGCCATGGAGAAGAGTTTAGACACTAGGATAAGATAAGGAACACACCCATTATAAAGAAATCACATTAGGATAATCTTTTTAAGCTGTTCCTTAAAACACTAGTGCTTAGGAAATCTATTGGAGGCAGAAGCAGACAAGGGTAGCCTAGGGTTAGGTTTAGGCTTAGGGTTAGGCTTAGGGTACGGCTTAGGGTACGGGTTCGGGGAGGGCTTCGGGTACGGCGTAGGGTATGGGTTAGGGTTAGGGTTAGGGTTAGTGTTAGGGTTAGGGCTCGGTTTAGGGTACGGGTTAGGATTAGGGTACGTGTTAGGGTTAGGGTAGGGGTTAGGGTTAGGGTACGCGTTACGGTTAGGGTAGTGATTAAACCTATCCCACTCTCTAGATACCCTTAGCACGTAAAGGAATATTATTTTGGGGTCCAGCCATGGAGAAGAGTTTAGAGACTAAGATAATATAAGGAACACACACATTATAAAGAAATCACATTAGGATTCTCTTTTTAAGCTGTTCCTTAAAACACTAGTGCTTAGGAAATCTATTGGAGGCAGAAGCAGTCAAGGGTAGCCTAGGGTTAGGGTTAGGCTTAGGGTTAGGCTTAGGGTACGGCTTAGGGTACGGGTTCGGGGAGGGCTTCGGGTACGGCGTAGGGTATGGGTTAGGATTAGGGTTAGGGTTAGTGTTAGGGTTAGGACTCGGTTTAGGGTACGGGTTAGGATTAGGGTACGTGTTAGGTTTAGGGTAGGGGTTGGGGTTATGGTACGCGTTAGGGTTAGGGTAGTTATTAAACCTATCCCACTCTCTAGTTACCCCTTAGCACGTAAAGGAATATTATTTGGGGGTTCAGCCATGGAGAAGAGTTTAGACACTAGGATAAGATAAGGAACACAACCATTATAAAGAAATCACATTAGGATTCTCTTTTTAAGCTGTTCCTTAAAACACTAGTGCTTAGGAAATCTATTGGAGGCAGAAGCAGTCAAGGGTAGCCTAGGGTTAGGGTTAGGCTCAGGGTTAGGCTTAGGGTACAGCTTAGGGTACGGGTTCGGGGAGGGCTTCGGGTACGGCGTAGGGTATGGGTTAGGGTTAGGGTTAGGGTTAGTGTTAGGGTTAGGGCTCGGTTTAGGGTACGGGTTAGGATTAGGGTACGTGTTAGGGTTAGGGTAGGGGTTAGGGTTAGGGTACACGTTAGGGTTAGGGTAGTGATTAAACCTGTCCCACTCTCTAGATACCCCTTAGCACATAAAGGAATATTATTTGGGGGTCCAGCCATGGAGAAGAGTTTAGACACTAGGATTAGATAAGGAACACACCCATTATAAAGAAATCACATTAGGATTCTCTTTTTAAGCTGTTCCTTAAAACACTAGTGCTTAGGAAATCTATTGGAGGCAGAAGCAGTCAAGGGTAGCCTAGGGTTAGGGTTAGGCTTAGGGTTAGGCTTAGGGTACGGCTTAGGGTACGGGTTCGGGGAGGGCTTCGGGTACGGCGTAGGGTATGGGTTAGGGTTAGGGTTAGGGTTAGTGTTAGGGTTAGGGCTCGGTTTAGGGTACGGGTTAGGATTAGGGTACGTGTTAGGGTTAGGGTAGGGGTTAGCGTTAGGGTACGCGTTAGGGTTAGGGTAGTTATTAAACCTATCCCACTCTCTAGTTACCCCTTAGCACGTAAAGGAATATTATTTGGGGGTCCAGCCATGGAGAAGAGTTTAGACACTAGGATAAGATAAGGAACACACCCATTATAAAGAAATCACATTAGGATTCTCTTTTTAAGCTGTTCCTTAAAACACTAGTGCTTATGAAATCTATTGGAGGCAGAAGCAGTCAAGGGTAGCCTAGGGTTAGGGTTAGGCTTAGGATTAGGCTTAGGGTACGGCTTAGGGTACGGGTTCGGGGAGGGCTTCGGGTACGGCGTAGGGTATGGGTTAGGGTTAGGCTTAGGGTTAGTGTTAGGGTTAGGGCTCGGTTTAGGGTACGGGTTAGGATTAGGGTACGTGTTAGGGTTAGGGTAGGGGTTAGGGTTAGGGTACACGTTAGGGTTAGGGTAGTTATTAAACCTATCCCACTCTCTAGATACCCCTTAGCACGTAAAGGAATATTATTTGGGGGTCCAGCCATGGAGAAGAGTTTAGACACTAAGATAATATAAGGAACACACACATTATAAAGAAATCACATTAGGATTCTCTTTTTAAGCTGTTCCTTAAAACACTAGTGCTTAGGAAATCTATTGGAGGAAGAAGCAGTCAAGGGTAGCCTAGGGTTAGGGTTAGGTTTAGGGTTAGGCTTAGGGTACGGCTTAGGGTACGGGTTCGGGGAGGGCTTCGGGTACGGCGTAGGGTATGGGTTAGGGTTAGGTTTAGGGTTAGTGTTAGGGTTAGGGCTCGGTTTAGGGTACGGGTTAGGATTAGGGTACGTGTTAGGGTTAGGGTAGGGGTTAGCGTTAGGGTACGCGTTAGGGTTAACGTAGTTATTAAATCTATCTCACTCTCTAGTTACCCCTTAGCTCGTAAAGGAATATTATTTGGGGGTCCCGCCATGGAGAAGAGTTTAGACACTAGGATAAGATAAGGAACACACCCATTATAAAGAAATCACATTAGGATTCTCTTTTTAAGCTGTTCCTTAAAACACTAGTGCTTAGGAAATCTATTGGAGGCAGAAGCAGTCAAGGGTAGACTAGGGTTAGGGTTAGGCTTAGGGTTAGGCTTAGGGTACGGCTTAGGGTACGGGTTCGGGGAGGGCTTCGGGTACGGCGTAGGGTATGGGTTAGGGTTAGGGTTAGGGTTAGTGTTAGGGTTAGGGCTCGGTTTAGGGTACGGGTTAGGATTAGGGTACGTGTTAGGGTTAGGGTAGGGGTTAGGGTTAGGGTACGCGTTAGGGTTAGGGTAGTTATTAAACCTATCCCAATCTCTAGATACCCCTTAGCACGTAAAGGAATATTATTTGGGGGTCCAGCCATGGAGAAGAGTTTAGACACTAAGATAATATAAGGAACACACACATTATAAAGAAATCACATTAGGATTCTCTTTTTAAGCTGTTCCTTAAAACACTAGTGCTTAGGAAATCTATTGGAGGCAGAAGCAGTCAAGGGTAGCCCAGGGTTAGGGTTAGGCTTAGGGTACGGCTTAGGGTACGGGTTCGGGGAGGGCTTCGGGTACGGCGTAGGGTATGGGTTAGGGTTAGGGTTAGGGTTAGTGTTAGGGTTAGGGCTCGGTTTAGGGTACGGGTTAGGATTAGGGTACGTGTTAGGGTTAGGGTAGGGGTTAGGGTTAGGGTACACGTTAGGGTTAGGGTAGTTATTAAACCTATCCCACTCTCTAGATACCCCTTAGCACGTAAAGGAATATTATTTGGGGGTCCAGCCATGGAGAAGAGTTTAGACACTAAGATAATATAAGGAACACACACATTATAAAGAAATCACATTAGGATTCTCTTTTTAAGCTGTTCCTTAAAACACTAGTGCTTAGGAAATCTATTGGAGGCAGAAGCAGTCAAGGGTAGCCTAGGGTTAGGGTTAGGCTTAGGGTTAGGCTTAGGGTACGGCTTAGGTTACGGGTTCCGGGAGGGCTTCGGGTACGGCGTAGGGTATGGGTTAGGGTTAGGGTTAGGGTTAGTGTTAGGGTTAGGGCTCGCTTTAGGGTACGGGTTAGGATTAGGGTACGTGTTAGGGTTAGGGTAGGGGTTAGCGTTAGGGTACGCGTTAGGGTTAACGTAGTTATTAAATCTATCTCACTCTCTAGTTACCCCTTAGCTCGTAAAGGAATATTATTTGGGGGTCCCGCCATGGAGAAGAGTTTAGACACTAGGATAAGATAAGGAACACACCCATTATAAAGAAATCACATTAGGATTCTCTTTTTAAGCTGTCCCTTAAAACACTAGTGCTTAGGAAATCTATTGGAGGCAGAAGCAGTCAAGGGTAGCCTAGGGTTAGGTTTAGGCTTAGGGTTAGGCTTAGGGTACGGCTTAGGGTACGGGTTCGGGGAGGGCTTCGGGTACGGCGTAGGGTATGGGTTAGGGTTAGGGTTAGGGTTAGTGTTAGGGTTAGGGCTCGGTTTAGGGTACGGGTTAGGATTAGGGTACGTGTTAGGGTTAGGGTAGGGGTTAGGGTTAGGGTACGCGTTACGGTTAGGGTAGTGATTAAACCTATCCCACTCTCTAGATACCCCTTAGCACGTAAAGGAATATTATTTTGGGGTCCAGCCATGGAGAAGAGTTTAGACACTAAGATAATATAAGGAACACACACATTATAAAGAAATCACATTAGGATTCTCTTTTTAAGCTGTTCCTTAAAACACTAGTGCTTAGGAAATCTATTGGAGGCAGAAGCAGTCAAGGGTAGCCCAGGGTTAGGGTTAGGCTTAGGGTACGGCTTAGGGTACGGGTTCGGGGAGGGCTTCGGGTACGGCGTAGGGTATGTGTTAGGGTTAGGTTTAGGGTTAGTGTTAGGGTTAGGTCTCGGTTTAGGGTACGGGTTAGGATTAGGGTACGTGTTAGGGTTAGGGTAGGGGTTAGGGTTAGGGTACACGTTAGGGTTAGGGTAGTTATTAAACCTATCCCACTCTCTAGATACCCCTTAGCACGTAAAGGAATATTATTTGGGGGTCCAGCCATGGAGAAGAGTTTAGACACTAAGATAATATAAGGAACACACACATTATAAAGAAATCACATTGGGATTCTCTTTTTAAGCTGTTCCTTAAAACACTAGTGCTTAGGAAATCTATTGGAGGCAGAAGCAGTCAAGGGTAGCCTAGGGTTAGGGTTAGGCTTAGGGTTAGGCTTAGGGTACGGCTTAGGTTCCGGGTTCCGGGAGGGCTTCGGGTACGGCGTAGGGTATGGGTTAGGGTTAGGGTTAGGGTTAGTGTTAGGGTTAGGGCTCGGTTTAGGGTACGGGTTAGGATTAGGGTACGTGTTAGGGTTAGGGTAGGGGTTAGCGTTAGGGTACGCGTTAGGGTTAACGTAGTTATTAAATCTATCTCACTCTCTAGTTACCCCTTAGCACGTAAAGGAATATTATTTGGGGGTCCCGCCATGGAGAAGAGTTTAGACACTACGATAAAATAAGGAACACACCCATTATAAAGAAATCACATTAGGATTCTCTTTTTAAGCTGTTCCTTAAAACACTAGTGCTTAGGAAATCTATTGGAGGCAGAAGCAGTCAAGGGTAGCCTAGTGTTAGGGTTAGGCTTAGGGTTAGGCTTAGGGTACGGATTAGGGTACGGGTTCGGGGAGGGCTTCGGGTACGGCGTAGGGTATGGGTTAGGGTTAGGGTTAGGGTTAGTGTTAGGGTTAGGGCTCGGTTTAGGGTACGGGTTAGGATTAGGGTACGTGTTAGGGTTAGGGAATGGGTTAGGGTTAGGGTACGCGTTACGGTTAGGGTAGTGATTAAACCTATCCCACTCTCTAGATACCCCTTAGCACGTAAAGGAATATTATTTTGGGGTCCAGCCATGGAGAAGAGTTTAGACACTAAGATAATATAAGGAACACACACATTATAAAGAAATCACATTAGGATTCTCTTTTTAAGCTGTTCCTTAAAACACTAGTGCTTAGGAAATCTATTGGAGGCAGAAGCAGTCAAGGGTAGCCTAGGGTTAGGGTTAGGCTTAGGGTTAGGCTTAGGGTACGGCGTAGGGTACGGGTTCGTGGAGGGCTTCCGGTACGGCGTAGGGTATGGGTTAGGGTTAGGGTTAGGGTTAGTGTTAGGGTTAGGGCTCGGTTTAGGGTACGGGTTAGGATTAGGGTACGTGTTAGGGTTAGGGTAGGCGTAAGGGTTAGGGTACGCGTTAGGGTTAGGGTAGTTATTAAACCTATCCCACTCTGTAGATACCCCTTAGCACGTAAAGGAATATTATTTGGGGGTCCAGCCATGGAGAAGAGTTTAGACACTAGGATAAGATAAGGAACACACCCATTATAAAGAAATCACATTAGGATTCTCTTTTTAAGCTGTTCCTTAAAACACTAGTGCTTAGGAAATCTATTGGAGGCAGAAGCAGTCAAGGGTAGACTAGGGTTAGGGTTAGGCTTAGGGTTAGGCTTAGGGTACGGCTTAGGGTACGGGTTCGGGGAGGGCTTCGGGTACGGCATAGGGTATGGGTTAGGGTTAGGGTTAGGGTTAGTGTTAGGGTTAGGGCTCGGTTTAGGGTACGTGTTAGGGTTAGGGTACGTGTTACGGTTAGGGTAGTTATTAAACCTGTCCCACTCTCTAGATACCCCTTAGCACGGAAAGGAATATTATTTGGGGGTCCAGCCATGGAGAAGAGTTTAGACACTAGGATAAGATAAGGAACACACCCATTATAAAGAAATCACATTAGGATAATCTTTTTAAGCTGTTCCTTAAAACACTAGTGCTTAGGAAATCTATTGGAGGCAGAAGCAGACAAGGGTAGCCTAGGGTTAGGTTTAGCCTTAGGGTTAGGCTTAGGGTACGGCTTAGGGTACGGGTTCGGGGAGGGCTTCGGGTACGGCGTAGGGTATGGGTTAGGGTTAGGGTTAGGGTTAGTGTTAGGGTTAGGACTCGGTTTAGGGTATGGGTTAGGATTAGGGTACGTGTTAGGGTTAGGGTAGGGGTTAGGGTTAGGGTACGCGTTAGGGTTAGGGTAGTTATTAAACCTATCCCACTCTCTAGTTACCCCTTAGCACGTAAAGGAATATTATTTGGGGGTCCAGCCATGGAGAAGAGTTTAGACACTAGGATAAGATAAGGAACACAACCATTAAAAAGAAATCACATTAGGATTCTCTTTTTAAGCTGTTCCTTAAAACACTAGTGCTTAGGAAATCTATTGGAGGCAGAAGCAGTCAAGGGTAGCCTAGGGTTAGGGTTAGGCTCAGGGTTAGGCTTAGGGTAAAGCTTAGGGTACGGGTTCGGGGAGGGCTTCGGGTACGGCGTAGGGTATGGGTTAGGGTTAGGGTTAGGGTTAGTGTTAGGGTTAGGGCTCGGTTTAGGGTACGGGTTAGGATTAGGGTACGTGTTAGGGTTAGGGTAGGGGTTAGGGTTAGGGTACACGTTAGGGTTAGGGTAGTGATTAAACCTATCCCACTCTCTAGATACCCCTTAGCACATAAAGGAATATTATTTGGGGGTCCAGCCATGGAGAAGAGTTTAGACACTAGGATTAGATAAGGAACACACCCATTATAAAGAAATCACATTAGGATTCTCTTTTTAAGCTGTTCCTTAAAACACTAGTGCTTAGGAAATCTATTGGAGGCAGAAGCAGTCAAGGGAAGCCTAGGGTTAGGGTTAGGCTTAGGGTTAGGCTTAGGGTACGGCTTAGGGTACGTATTCGGGGAGGGCTTCGGGTATTGCGTAGGGTATGGGTTAGGGTTAGGGTTAGGGTTAGTGTTAGGGTTAGGGCTCGGTTTAGGGTACGGGTTAGGATTAGGGTACGTGTTAGGGTTAGGGAATGGGTTAGGGTTAGGGTACGCGTTACGGTTAGGGTAGTGATTAAACCTATCCCACTCTCTAGATACCCCTTAGCACGTAAAGGAATATTATTTTGGGGTCCAGCCATGGAGAAGAGTTTAGACACTAAGATAATATAAGGAACACACACATTATAAAGAAATCACATTAGGATTCTCTTTTTAAGCTGTTCCTTAAAACACTAGTGCTTAGGAAATCTATTGGAGGCAGAAGCAGTCAAGGGTAGCCTAGGGTTAGGGTTAGGCTTAGGGTTAGGCTTAGGGTACGGCGTAGGGTACGGGTTCGTGGAGGGCTTCCGGTACGGCGTAGGGTATGGGTTAGGGTTAGGGTTAGGGTTAGTGTTAGGGTTAGGGCTCGGTTTAGGGTACGGGTTAGGATTAGGGTACGTGTTAGGGTTAGGGTAGGCGTTAGGGTTAGGGTACGCGTTAGGGTTAGGGTAGTTATTAAACCTATCCCACTCTGTAGATACCCCTTAGCACGTAAAGGAATATTATTTGGGGGTCCAGCCATGGAGAAGAGTTTAGACACTAGGATAAGATAAGGAACACACCCATTATAAAGAAATCACATTAGGATTCTCTTTTTAAGCTGTTCCTTAAAACACTAGTGCTTAGGAAATCTATTGGAGGCAGAAGCAGTCAAGGGTAGACTAGGGTTAGGGTTAGGCTTAGGGTTAGGCTTAGGGTACGGCTTAGGGTACGGGTTCGGGGAGGGCTTCGGGTACGGCATAGGGTATGGGTTAGGGTTAGGGTTAGGGTTAGTGTTAGGGTTAGGGCTCGGTTTAGGGTACGTGTTAGGGTTAGGGTACGTGTTACGGTTAGGGTAGTTATTAAACCTGTCCCACTCTCTAGATACCCCTTAGCACGGAAAGGAATATTATTTGGGGGTCCAGCCATGGAGAAGAGTTTAGACACTAGGATAAGATAAGGAACACACCCATTATAAAGAAATCACATTAGGATAATCTTTTTAAGCTGTTCCTTAAAACACTAGTGCTTAGGAAATCTATTGGAGGCAGAAGCAGACAAGGGTAGCCTAGGGTTAGGTTTAGCCTTAGGGTTAGGCTTAGGGTACGGCTTAGGGTACGGGTTCGGGGAGGGCTTCGGGTACGGCGTAGGGTATGGGTTAGGGTTAGGGTTAGGGTTAGTGTTAGGGTTAGGGCTCGGTTTAGGGTACGGGTTAGGATTAGGGTACGTGTTAGGGTTAGGGTAGGGGTTAGGGTTAGGGTACACGTTAGGGTTAGGGTAGTGATTAAACCTATCCCACTCTCTAGATACCCCTTAGCACATAAAGGAATATTATTTGGGGGTCCAGCCATGGAGAAGAGTTTAGACACTAGGATTAGATAAGGAACACACCCATTATAAAGAAATCACATTAGGATTCTCTTTTTAAGCTGTTCCTTAAAACACTAGTGCTTAGGAAATCTATTGGAGGCAGAAGCAGTCAAGGGAAGCCTAGGGTTAGGGTTAGGCTTAGGGTTAGGCTTAGGGTACGGCTTAGGGTACGTATTCGGGGAGGGCTTCGGGTATTGCGTAGGGTATGGGTTAGGGTTAGGGTTAGGGTTAGTGTTAGGGTTAGGGCTCGGTTTAGGGTACGGGTTAGGATTAGGGTACGTGTTAGGGTTAGGGTAGGGGTTAGGGTTAGGGTACGCGTTACGGTTAGGGTAGTTATTAAACCTATCCCACTCTCTAGATACCCCTTAGCACGTAAAGGAATATTATTTGGGGGTCCAGCCATGGAGAAGAGTTTAGACACTAAGATAATATAAGGAACACACACATTATAAAGAAATCACATTAGGATTCTCTTTTTAAGCTGTTCCTTAAAACACTAGTGCTTAGGAAATCTATTGGAGGCAGAAGCAGTCAAGGGTAGCCTAGGGTTAGGGTTAGGCTTAGGGTTAGGCTTAGGGTACGGCTTAGGGTACGGGTTCGGGGAGGGCTTCGGGTACGGCGTAGGGTATGGGTTAGGGTTAGGGTTAGGGTTAGTGTTAGGGTTAGGGCTCGGTTTAGGGTACGGGTTAGGATTAGGGTACGTGTTAGGGTTAGGGTAGGGGTTAGCGTTAGGGTACGCGTTAGGGTTAGGGTAGTTATTAAACCTATCCCACTCTCTAGTTACCCCTTAGCACGTAAAGGAATATTATTTGGGGGTCCAGCCATGGAGAAGAGTTTAGACACTAGGATAAGATAAGGAACACACCCATTATAAAGAAATCACATTAGGATTCTCTTTTTAAGCTGTTCCTTAAAACACTAGTGCTTAGGAAATCTATTGGAGGCAGAAGCAGTCAAGGGTAGACTAGGGTTAGGGTTAGGCTTAGGGTTAGGCTTAGGGTACGGCTTAGGGTACGGGTTCGGGGAGGGCTTCGGGTACGGCGTAGGGTATGGGTTAGGGTTAGGGTTAGGGTTAGTGTTAGGGTTAGGGCTCGGTTTAGGGTACGGGTTAGGATTAGGGTACGTGTTAGGGTTAGGGTAGGGGTTAGTGTTAGGGTACGCGTTAGGGTTAGGGTAGTTATTAAACCTATCCCAATCTCTAGATACCCCTTAGCACGTAAAGGAATATTATTTGGGGGTCCAGCCATGGAGAAGAGTTTAGACACTAAGATAATATAAGGAACACACACATTATAAAGAAATCACATTAGGATTCTCTTTTTAAGCTGTTCCTTAAAACACTAGTGCTTAGGAAATCTATTGGAGGCAGAAGCAGTCAAGGGTAGCCCAGGGTTAGGGTTAGGCTTAGGGTACGGCTTAGGGTACGGGTTCGGGGAGGGCTTCGGGTACGGCGTAGGGTATGGGTTAGGGTTAGGGTTAGGGTTAGTGTTAGGGTTAGGGCTCGGTTTAGGGTACGGGTTAGGATTAGGGTACGTGTTAGGGTTAGGGTAGGGGTTAGGGTTAGGGTACACGTTAGGGTTAGGGTAGTTATTAAACCTATCCCACTCTCTAGATACCCCTTAGCACGTAAAGGAATATTATTTGGGGGTCCAGCCATGGAGAAGAGTTTAGACACTAAGATAATATAAGGAACACACACATTATAAAGAAATCACATTAGGATTCTCTTTTTAAGCTGTTCCTTAAAACACTAGTGCTTAGGAAATCTATTGGAGGCAGAAGCAGTCAAGGGTAGCCTAGGGTTAGGGTTAGGCTTAGGGTTAGGCTTAGGGTACGGCTTAGGTTACGGGTTCCGGGAGGGCTTCGGGTACGGCGTAGGGTATGGGTTAGGGTTAGGGTTAGGGTTAGTGTTAGGGTTAGGGCTCGGTTTAGGGTACGGGTTAGGATTAGGGTACGTGTTAGGGTTAGGGTAGGGGTTAGCGTTAGGGTACGCGTTAGGGTTAACGTAGTTATTAAATCTATCTCACTCTCTAGTTACCCCTTAGCTCGTAAAGGAATATTATTTGGGGGTCCCGCCATGGAGAAGAGTTTAGACACTAGGATAAGATAAGGAACACACCCATTATAAAGAAATCACATTAGGATTCTCTTTTTAAGCTGTCCCTTAAAACACTAGTGCTTAGGAAATCTATTGGAGGCAGAAGCAGTCAAGGGTAGCCTAGGGTTAGGTTTAGGCTTAGGGTTAGGCTTAGGGTACGGCTTAGGGTACGGGTTCGGGGAGGGCTTCGGGTACGGCGTAGGGTATGGGTTAGGGTTAGGGTTAGGGTTAGTGTTAGGGTTAGGGCTCGGTTTAGGGTACGGGTTAGGATTAGGGTACGTGTTAGGGTTAGGGAATGGGTTAGGGTTAGGGTACGCGTTACGGTTAGGGTAGTGATTAAACCTATCCCACTCTCTAGATAACCCTTAGCACGTAAAGGAATATTATTTTGGGGTCCAGCCATGGAGAAGAGTTTAGACACTAAGATAATATAAGGAACACACACATTATAAAGAAATCACATTAGGATTCTCTTTTTAAGCTGTTCCTTAAAACACTAGTGCTTAGGAAATCTATTGGAGGCAGAAGCAGTCAAGGGTAGCCTAGGGTTAGGGTTAGGCTTAGGGTTAGGCTTAGGGTACGGCGTAGGGTACGGGTTCGTGGAGGGCTTCCGGTACGGCGTAGGGTATGGGTTAGGGTTAGGGTTAGGGTTAGTGTTAGGGTTAGGGCTCGGTTTAGGGTACGGGTTAGGATTAGGGTACGTGTTAGGGTTAGGGTAGGCGTAAGGGTTAGGGTACGCGTTAGGGTTAGGGTAGTTATTAAACCTATCCCACTCTGTAGATACCCCTTAGCACGTAAAGGAATATTATTTGGGGGTCCAGCCATGGAGAAGAGTTTAGACACTAGGATAAGATAAGGAACACACCCATTATAAAGAAATCACATTAGGATTCTCTTTTTAAGCTGTTCCTTAAAACACTAGTGCTTAGGAAATCTATTGGAGGCAGAAGCAGTCAAGGGTAGACTAGGGTTAGGGTTAGGCTTAGGGTTAGGCTTAGGGTACGGCTTAGGGTACGGGTTCGGGGAGGGCTTCGGGTACGGCATAGGGTATGGGTTAGGGTTAGGGTTAGGGTTAGTGTTAGGGTTAGGGCTCGGTTTAGGGTACGTGTTAGGGTTAGGGTACGTGTTACGGTTAGGGTAGTTATTAAACCTGTCCCACTCTCTAGATACCCCTTAGCACGGAAAGGAATATTATTTGGGGGTCCAGCCATGGAGAAGAGTTTAGACACTAGGATAAGATAAGGAACACACCCATTATAAAGAAATCACATTAGGATAATCTTTTTAAGCTGTTCCTTAAAACACTAGTGCTTAGGAAATCTATTGGAGGCAGAAGCAGACAAGGGTAGCCTAGGGTTAGGTTTAGCCTTAGGGTTAGGCTTAGGGTACGGCTTAGGGTACGGGTTCGGGGAGGGCTTCGGGTACGGCGTAGGGTATGGGTTAGGGTTAGGGTTAGGGTTAGTGTTAGGGTTAGGAATCGGTTTAGGGTACGGGTTAGGATTAGGGTACGTGTTAGGGTTAGGGTAGGGGTTAGGGTTAGGGTACGCATTAGGGTTAGGGTAGTTATTAAACCTATCCCACTCTCTAGTTACCCCTTAGCACGTAAAGGAATATTATTTGGGGGTCCAGCCATGGAGAAGAGTTTAGACACTAGGATAAGATAAGGAACACAACCATTAAAAAGAAATCACATTAGGATTCTCTTTTTAAGCTGTTCCTTAAAACACTAGTGCTTAGGAAATCTATTGGAGGCAGAAGCAGTCAAGGGTAGCCTAGGGTTAGGGTTAGGCTCAGGGTTAGGCTTAGGGTACAGCTTAGGGTACGGGTTCGGGGAGGGCTTCGGGTACGGCGTAGGGTATGGGTTAGGGTTAGGGTTAGGGTTAGTGTTAGGGTTAGGGCTCGGTTTAGGGTACGGGTTAGGATTAGGGTACGTGTTAGGGTTAGGGTAGGGGTTAGGGTTAGGGTACACGTTAGGGTTAGGGTAGTGATTAAACCTATCCCACTCTCTAGATACCCCTTAGCACATAAAGGAATATTATTTGGGGGTCCAGCCATGGAGAAGAGTTTAGACACTAGGATTAGATAAGGAACACACCCATTATAAAGAAATCACATTAGGATTCTCTTTTTAAGCTGTTCCTTAAAACACTAGTGCTTAGGAAATCTATTGGAGGCAGAAGCAGTCAAGGGAAGCCTAGGGTTAGGGTTAGGCTTAGGGTTAGGCTTAGGGTACGGCTTAGGGTACGTATTCGGGGAGGGCTTCGGGTATTGCGTAGGGTATGGGTTAGGGTTAGGGTTAGGGTTAGTGTTAGGGTTAGGGCTCGGTTTAGGGTACGGGTTAGGATTAGGGTACGTGTTAGGGTTAGGGAATGGGTTAGGGTTAGGGTACGCGTTACGGTTAGGGTAGTGATTAAACCTATCCCACTCTCTAGATACCCCTTAGCACGTAAAGGAATATTATTTTGGGGTCCAGCCATGGAGAAGAGTTTAGACACTAAGATAATATAAGGAACACACACATTATAAAGAAATCACATTAGGATTCTCTTTTTAAGCTGTTCCTTAAAACACTAGTGCTTAGGAAATCTATTGGAGGCAGAAGCAGTCAAGGGTAGCCTAGGGTTAGGGTTAGGCTTAGGGTTAGGCTTAGGGTACGGCGTAGGGTACGGGTTCGTGGAGGGCTTCCGGTACGGCGTAGGGTATGGGTTAGGGTTAGGGTTAGGGTTAGTGTTAGGGTTAGGGCTCGGTTTAGGGTACGGGTTAGGATTAGGGTACGTGTTAGGGTTAGGGTAGGCGTTAGGGTTAGGGTACGCGTTAGGGTTAGGGTAGTTATTAAACCTATCCCACTCTGTAGATACCCCTTAGCACGTAAAGGAATATTATTTGGGGGTCCAGCCATGGAGAAGAGTTTAGACACTAGGATAAGATAAGGAACACACCCATTATAAAGAAATCACATTAGGATTCTCTTTTTAAGCTGTTCCTTAAAACACTAGTGCTTAGGAAATCTATTGGAGGCAGAAGCAGTCAAGGGTAGACTAGGGTTAGGGTTAGGCTTAGGGTTAGGCTTAGGGTACGGCTTAGGGTACGGGTTCGGGGAGGGCTTCGGGTACGGCATAGGGTATGGGTTAGGGTTAGGGTTAGGGTTAGTGTTAGGGTTAGGGCTCGGTTTAGGGTACGTGTTAGGGTTAGGGTACGTGTTACGGTTAGGGTAGTTATTAAACCTGTCCCACTCTCTAGATACCCCTTAGCACGGAAAGGAATATTATTTGGGGGTCCAGCCATGGAGAAGAGTTTAGACACTAGGATAAGATAAGGAACACACCCATTATAAAGAAATCACATTAGGATAATCTTTTTAAGCTGTTCCTTAAAACACTAGTGCTTAGGAAATCTATTGGAGGCAGAAGCAGACAAGGGTAGCCTAGGGTTAGGTTTAGCCTTAGGGTTAGGCTTAGGGTACGGCTTAGGGTACGGGTTCGGGGAGGGCTTCGGGTACGGCGTAGGGTATGGGTTAGGGTTAGGGTTAGGGTTAGTGTTAGGGTTAGGGCTCGGTTTAGGGTACGGGTTAGGATTAGGGTACGTGTTAGGGTTAGGGTAGGGGTTAGGGTTAGGGTACACGTTAGGGTTAGGGTAGTGATTAAACCTATCCCACTCTCTAGATACCCCTTAGCACATAAAGGAATATTATTTGGGGGTCCAGCCATGGAGAAGAGTTTAGACACTAGGATTAGATAAGGAACACACCCATTATAAAGAAATCACATTAGGATTCTCTTTTTAAGCTGTTCCTTAAAACACTAGTGCTTAGGAAATCTATTGGAGGCAGAAGCAGTCAAGGGAAGCCTAGGGTTAGGGTTAGGCTTAGGGTTAGGCTTAGGGTACGGCTTAGGGTACGTATTCGGGGAGGGCTTCGGGTATTGCGTAGGGTATGGGTTAGGGTTAGGGTTAGGGTTAGTGTTAGGGTTAGGGCTCGGTTTAGGGTACGGGTTAGGATTAGGGTACGTGTTAGGGTTAGGGTAGGGGTTAGGGTTAGGGTACGCGTTACGGTTAGGGTAGTTATTAAACCTATCCCACTCTCTAGATACCCCTTAGCACGTAAAGGAATATTATTTGGGGGTCCAGCCATGGAGAAGAGTTTAGACACTAAGATAATATAAGGAACACACACATTATAAAGAAATCACATTAGGATTCTCTTTTTAAGCTGTTCCTTAAAACACTAGTGCTTAGGAAATCTATTGGAGGCAGAAGCAGTCAAGGGTAGCCTAGGGTTAGGGTTAGGCTTAGGGTTAGGCTTAGGGTACGGCTTAGGGTACGGGTTCGGGGAGGGCTTCGGGTACGGCGTAGGGTATGGGTTAGGGTTAGGGTTAGGGTTAGTGTTAGGGTTAGGGCTCGGTTTAGGGTACGGGTTAGGATTAGGGTACGTGTTAGGGTTAGGGTAGAGGTTAGCGTTAGGGTACGCGTTAGGGTTAGGGTAGTTATTAAACCTATCCCACTCTCTAGTTACCCCTTAGCACGTAAAGGAATATTATTTGGGGGTCCAGCCATGGAGAAGAGTTTAGACACTAGGATAAGATAAGGAACACACCCATTATAAAGAAATCACATTAGGATTCTCTTTTTAAGCTGTTCCTTAAAACACTAGTGCTTAGGAAATCTATTGGAGGCAGAAGCAGTCAAGGGTAGACTAGGGTTAGGGTTAGGCTTAGGGTTAGGCTTAGGGTACGGCTTAGGGTACGGGTTCGGGGAGGGCTTCGGGTACGGCGTAGGGTATGGGTTAGGGTTAGGGTTAGGGTTAGTGTTAGGGTTAGGGCTCGGTTTAGGGTACGGGTTAGGATTAGGGTACGTGTTAGGGTTAGGGTAGGGGTTAGTGTTAGGGTACGCGTTAGGGTTAGGGTAGTTATTAAACCTATCCCAATCTCTAGATACCCCTTAGCACGTAAAGGAATATTATTTGGGGGTCCAGCCATGGAGAAGAGTTTAGACACTAAGATAATATAAGGAACACACACATTATAAAGAAATCACATTAGGATTCTCTTTTTAAGCTGTTCCTTAAAACACTAGTGCTTAGGAAATCTATTGGAGGCAGAAGCAGTCAAGGGTAGCCTAGGGTTAGGGTTAGGCTTAGGGTTAGGCTTAGGGTACGGCTTAGGGTACGGGTTCGGGGAGGGCTTCGGGTACGGCGTAGGGTATGGGTTAGGGTTAGGGTTAGGGTTAGTGTTAGGGTTAGGGCTCGGTTTAGGGTACGGGTTAGGATTAGGGTACGTGTTAGGGTTAGGGTAGAGGTTAGCGTTAGGGTACGCGTTAGGGTTAGGGTAGTTATTAAACCTATCCCACTCTCTAGTTACCCCTTAGCACGTAAAGGAATATTATTTGGGGGTCCAGCCATGGAGAAGAGTTTAGACACTAGGATAAGATAAGGAACACACCCATTATAAAGAAATCACATTAGGATTCTCTTTTTAAGCTGTTCCTTAAAACACTAGTGCTTAGGAAATCTATTGGAGGCAGAAGCAGTCAAGGGTAGACTAGGGTTAGGGTTAGGCTTAGGGTTAGGCTTAGGGTACGGCTTAGGGTACGGGTTCGGGGAGGGCTTCGGGTACGGCGTAGGGTATGGGTTAGGGTTAGGGTTAGGGTTAGTGTTAGGGTTAGGGCTCGGTTTAGGGTACGGGTTAGGATTAGGGTACGTGTTAGGGTTAGGGTAGGGGTTAGTGTTAGGGTACGCGTTAGGGTTAGGGTAGTTATTAAACCTATCCCAATCTCTAGATACCCCTTAGCACGTAAAGGAATATTATTTGGGGGTCCAGCCATGGAGAAGAGTTTAGACACTAAGATAATATAAGGAACACACACATTATAAAGAAATCACATTAGGATTCTCTTTTTAAGCTGTTCCTTAAAACACTAGTGCTTAGGAAATCTATTGGAGGCAGAAGCAGTCAAGGGTAGCCCAGGGTTAGGGTTAGGCTTAGGGTACGGCTTAGGGTACGGGTTCGGGGAGGGCTTCGGGTACGGCGTAGGGTATGGGTTAGGGTTAGGGTTAGGGTTAGTGTTAGGGTTAGGGCTCGGTTTAGGGTACGGGTTAGGATTAGGGTACGTGTTAGGGTTAGGGTAGGGGTTAGGGTTAGGGTACACGTTAGGGTTAGGGTAGTTATTAAACCTATCCCACTCTCTAGATACCCCTTAGCACGTAAAGGAATATTATTTGGGGGTCCAGCCATGGAGAAGAGTTTAGACACTAAGATAATATAAGGAACACACCCATTATAAAGAAATCACATTAGGATTCTCTTTTTAAGCTGTTCCTTAAAACACTAGTGCTTAGGAAATCTATTGGAGGCAGAAGCAGTCAAGGGTAGCCCAGGGTTAGGGTTAGGCTTAGGGTACGGCTTAGGGTACGGGTTCGGGGAGGGCTTCGGGTACGGCGTAGGGTATGGGTTAGGGTTAGGGTTAGGGTTAGTGTTAGGGTTAGGGCTCGGTTTAGGGTACGGGTTAGGATTAGGGTACGTGTTAGGGTTAGGGTAGGGGTTAGGGTTAGGGTACACGTTAGGGTTAGGGTAGTTATTAAACCTATCCCACTCTCTAGATACCCCTTAGCACGTAAAGGAATATTATTTGGGGGTCCAGCCATGGAGAAGAGTTTAGACACTAAGATAATATAAGGAACACACACATTATAAAGAAATCACATTAGGATTCTCTTTTTAAGCTGTTCCTTAAAACACTAGTGCTTAGGAAATCTATTGGAGGCAGAAGCAGTCAAGGGTAGCCTAGGGTTAGGGTTAGGCTTAGGGTTAGGCTTAGGGTACGGCTTAGGTTACGGGTTCCGGGAGGGCTTCGGGTACGGCGTAGGGTATGGGTTAGGGTTAGGGTTAGGGTTAGTGTTAGGGTTAGGGCTCGGTTTAGGGTACGGGTTAGGATTAGGGTACGTGTTAGGGTTAGGGTAGGGGTTAGCGTTAGGGTACGCGTTAGGGTTAACGTAGTTATTAAATCTATCTCACTCTCTAGTTACCCCTTAGCTCGTAAAGGAATATTATTTGGGGGTCCCGCCATGGAGAAGAGTTTAGACACTAGGATAAGATAAGGAACACACCCATTATAAAGAAATCACATTAGGATTCTCTTTTTAAGCTGTCCCTTAAAACACTAGTGCTTAGGAAATCTATTGGAGGCAGAAGCAGTCAAGGGTAGCCTAGGGTTAGGTTTAGGCTTAGGGTTAGGCTTAGGGTACGGCTTAGGGTACGGGTTCGGGGAGGGCTTCGGGTACGGCGTAGGGTATGGGTTAGGGTTAGGGTTAGGGTTAGTGTTAGGGTTAGGGCTCGGTTTAGGGTACGGGTTAGGATTAGGGTACGTGTTAGGGTTAGGGAATGGGTTAGGGTTAGGGTACGCGTTACGGTTAGGGTAGTGATTAAACCTATCCCACTCTCTAGATAACCCTTAGCACGTAAAGGAATATTATTTTGGGGTCCAGCCATGGAGAAGAGTTTAGACACTAAGATAATATAAGGAACACACACATTATAAAGAAATCACATTAGGATTCTCTTTTTAAGCTGTTCCTTAAAACACTAGTGCTTAGGAAATCTATTGGAGGCAGAAGCAGTCAAGGGTAGCCTAGGGTTAGGGTTAGGCTTAGGGTTAGGCTTAGGGTACGGCGTAGGGTACGGGTTCGTGGAGGGCTTCCGGTACGGCGTAGGGTATGGGTTAGGGTTAGGGTTAGGGTTAGTGTTAGGGTTAGGGCTCGGTTTAGGGTACGGGTTAGGATTAGGGTACGTGTTAGGGTTAGGGTAGGCGTAAGGGTTAGGGTACGCGTTAGGGTTAGGGTAGTTATTAAACCTATCCCACTCTGTAGATACCCCTTAGCACGTAAAGGAATATTATTTGGGGGTCCAGCCATGGAGAAGAGTTTAGACACTAGGATAAGATAAGGAACACACCCATTATAAAGAAATCACATTAGGATTCTCTTTTTAAGCTGTTCCTTAAAACACTAGTGCTTAGGAAATCTATTGGAGGCAGAAGCAGTCAAGGGTAGACTAGGGTTAGGGTTAGGCTTAGGGTTAGGCTTAGGGTACGGCTTAGGGTACGGGTTCGGGGAGGGCTTCGGGTACGGCATAGGGTATGGGTTAGGGTTAGGGTTAGGGTTAGTGTTAGGGTTAGGGCTCGGTTTAGGGTACGTGTTAGGGTTAGGGTACGTGTTACGGTTAGGGTAGTTATTAAACCTGTCCCACTCTCTAGATACCCCTTAGCACGGAAAGGAATATTATTTGGGGGTCCAGCCATGGAGAAGAGTTTAGACACTAGGATAAGATAAGGAACACACCCATTATAAAGAAATCACATTAGGATAATCTTTTTAAGCTGTTCCTTAAAACACTAGTGCTTAGGAAATCTATTGGAGGCAGAAGCAGACAAGGGTAGCCTAGGGTTAGGTTTAGCCTTAGGGTTAGGCTTAGGGTACGGCTTAGGGTACGGGTTCGGGGAGGGCTTCGGGTACGGCGTAGGGTATGGGTTAGGGTTAGGGTTAGGGTTAGTGTTAGGGTTAGGAATCGGTTTAGGGTACGGGTTAGGATTAGGGTACGTGTTAGGGTTAGGGTAGGGGTTAGGGTTAGGGTACGCATTAGGGTTAGGGTAGTTATTAAACCTATCCCACTCTCTAGTTACCCCTTAGCACGTAAAGGAATATTATTTGGGGGTCCAGCCATGGAGAAGAGTTTAGACACTAGGATAAGATAAGGAACACAACCATTAAAAAGAAATCACATTAGGATTCTCTTTTTAAGCTGTTCCTTAAAACACTAGTGCTTAGGAAATCTATTGGAGGCAGAAGCAGTCAAGGGTAGCCTAGGGTTAGGGTTAGGCTCAGGGTTAGGCTTAGGGTACAGCTTAGGGTACGGGTTCGGGGAGTGCTTCGGGTACGGCGTAGGGTATGGGTTAGGGTTAGGGTTAGGGTTAGTGTTAGGGTTAGGGCTCGGTTTAGGGTACGGGTTAGGATTAGGGTACGTGTTAGGGTTAGGGTAGGGGTTAGGGTTAGGGTACACGTTAGGGTTAGGGTAGTGATTAAACCTATCCCACTCTCTAGATACCCCTTAGCACATAAAGGAATATTATTTGGGGGTCCAGCCATGGAGAAGAGTTTAGACACTAGGATTAGATAAGGAACACACCCATTATAAAGAAATCACATTAGGATTCTCTTTTTAAGCTGTTCCTTAAAACACTAGTGCTTAGGAAATCTATTGGAGGCAGAAGCAGTCAAGGGAAGCCTAGGGTTAGGGTTAGGCTTAGGGTTAGGCTTAGGGTACGGCTTAGGGTACGTATTCGGGGAGGGCTTCGGGTATTGCGTAGGGTATGGGTTAGGGTTAGGGTTAGGGTTAGTGTTAGGGTTAGGGCTCGGTTTAGGGTACGGGTTAGGATTAGGGTACGTGTTAGGGTTAGGGAATGGGTTAGGGTTAGGGTACGCGTTACGGTTAGGGTAGTGATTAAACCTATCCCACTCTCTAGATACCCCTTAGCACGTAAAGGAATATTATTTTGGGGTCCAGCCATGGAGAAGAGTTTAGACACTAAGATAATATAAGGAACACACACATTATAAAGAAATCACATTAGGATTCTCTTTTTAAGCTGTTCCTTAAAACACTAGTGCTTAGGAAATCTATTGGAGGCAGAAGCAGTCAAGGGTAGCCTAGGGTTAGGGTTAGGCTTAGGGTTAGGCTTAGGGTACGGCGTAGGGTACGGGTTCGTGGAGGGCTTCCGGTACGGCGTAGGGTATGGGTTAGGGTTAGGGTTAGGGTTAGTGTTAGGGTTAGGGCTCGGTTTAGGGTACGGGTTAGGATTAGGGTACGTGTTAGGGTTAGGGTAGGCGTTAGGGTTAGGGTACGCGTTAGGGTTAGGGTAGTTATTAAACCTATCCCACTCTGTAGATACCCCTTAGCACGTAAAGGAATATTATTTGGGGGTCCAGCCATGGAGAAGAGTTTAGACACTAGGATAAGATAAGGAACACACCCATTATAAAGAAATCACATTAGGATTCTCTTTTTAAGCTGTTCCTTAAAACACTAGTGCTTAGGAAATCTATTGGAGGCAGAAGCAGTCAAGGGTAGACTAGGGTTAGGGTTAGGCTTAGGGTTAGGCTTAGGGTACGGCTTAGGGTACGGGTTCGGGGAGGGCTTCGGGTACGGCATAGGGTATGGGTTAGGGTTAGGGTTAGGGTTAGTGTTAGGGTTAGGGCTCGGTTTAGGGTACGTGTTAGGGTTAGGGTACGTGTTACGGTTAGGGTAGTTATTAAACCTGTCCCACTCTCTAGATACCCCTTAGCACGGAAAGGAATATTATTTGGGGGTCCAGCCATGGAGAAGAGTTTAGACACTAGGATAAGATAAGGAACACACCCATTATAAAGAAATCACATTAGGATAATCTTTTTAAGCTGTTCCTTAAAACACTAGTGCTTAGGAAATCTATTGGAGGCAGAAGCAGACAAGGGTAGCCTAGGGTTAGGTTTAGCCTTAGGGTTAGGCTTAGGGTACGGCTTAGGGTACGGGTTCGGGGAGGGCTTCGGGTACGGCGTAGGGTATGGGTTAGGGTTAGGGTTAGGGTTAGTGTTAGGGTTAGGGCTCGGTTTAGGGTACGGGTTAGGATTAGGGTACGTGTTAGGGTTAGGGTAGGGGTTAGGGTTAGGGTACACGTTAGGGTTAGGGTAGTGATTAAACCTATCCCACTCTCTAGATACCCCTTAGCACATAAAGGAATATTATTTGGGGGTCCAGCCATGGAGAAGAGTTTAGACACTAGGATTAGATAAGGAACACACCCATTATAAAGAAATCACATTAGGATTCTCTTTTTAAGCTGTTCCTTAAAACACTAGTGCTTAGGAAATCTATTGGAGGCAGAAGCAGTCAAGGGAAGCCTAGGGTTAGGGTTAGGCTTAGGGTTAGGCTTAGGGTACGGCTTAGGGTACGTATTCGGGGAGGGCTTCGGGTATTGCGTAGGGTATGGGTTAGGGTTAGGGTTAGGGTTAGTGTTAGGGTTAGGGCTCGGTTTAGGGTACGGGTTAGGATTAGGGTACGTGTTAGGGTTAGGGTAGGGGTTAGGGTTAGGGTACGCGTTACGGTTAGGGTAGTTATTAACCTATCCCACTCTCTAGATACCCCTTAGCACGTAAAGGAATATTATTTGGGGGTCCAGCCATGGAGAAGAGTTTAGACACTAAGATAATATAAGGAACACACACATTATAAAGAAATCACATTAGGATTCTCTTTTTAAGCTGTTCCTTAAAACACTAGTGCTTAGGAAATCTATTGGAGGCAGAAGCAGTCAAGGGTAGCCTAGGGTTAGGGTTAGGCTTAGGGTTAGGCTTAGGGTACGGCTTAGGGTACGGGTTCGGGGAGGGCTTCGGGTACGGCGTAGGGTATGGGTTAGGGTTAGGGTTAGGGTTAGTGTTAGGGTTAGGGCTCGGTTTAGGGTACGGGTTAGGATTAGGGTACGTGTTAGGGTTAGGGTAGAGGTTAGCGTTAGGGTACGCGTTAGGGTTAGGGTAGTTATTAAACCTATCCCACTCTCTAGTTACCCCTTAGCACGTAAAGGAATATTATTTGGGGGTCCAGCCATGGAGAAGAGTTTAGACACTAGGATAAGATAAGGAACACACCCATTATAAAGAAATCACATTAGGATTCTCTTTTTAAGCTGTTCCTTAAAACACTAGTGCTTAGGAAAATCTATTGGAGGCAGAAGCAGTCAAGGGTAGACTAGGGTTAGGGTTAGGCTTAGGGTTAGGCTTAGGGTACGGCTTAGGGTACGGGTTCGGGGAGGGCTTCGGGTACGGCGTAGGGTATGGGTTAGGGTTAGGGTTAGGGTTAGTGTTAGGGTTAGGGCTCGGTTTAGGGTACGGGTTAGGATTAGGGTACGTGTTAGGGTTAGGGTAGGGGTTAGTGTTAGGGTACGCGTTAGGGTTAGGGTAGTTATTAAACCTATCCCAATCTCTAGATACCCCTTAGCACGTAAAGGAATATTATTTGGGGGTCCAGCCATGGAGAAGAGTTTAGACACTAAGATAATATAAGGAACACACACATTATAAAGAAATCACATTAGGATTCTCTTTTTAAGCTGTTCCTTAAAACACTAGTGCTTAGGAAATCTATTGGAGGCAGAAGCAGTCAAGGGTAGCCCAGGGTTAGGGTTAGGCTTAGGGTACGGCTTAGGGTACGGGTTCGGGGAGGGCTTCGGGTACGGCGTAGGGTATGGGTTAGGGTTAGGGTTAGGGTTAGTGTTAGGGTTAGGGCTCGGTTTAGGGTACGGGTTAGGATTAGGGTACGTGTTAGGGTTAGGGTAGGGGTTAGGGTTAGGGTACACGTTAGGGTTAGGGTAGTTATTAAACCTATCCCACTCTCTAGATACCCCTTAGCACGTAAAGGAATATTATTTGGGGGTCCAGCCATGGAGAAGAGTTTAGACACTAAGATAATATAAGGAACACACACATTATAAAGAAATCACATTAGGATTCTCTTTTTAAACTGTTCCTTAAAACACTAGTGCTTAGGAAATCTATTGGAGGCAGAAGCAGTCAAGGGTAGCCTAGGGTTAGGGTTAGGCTTAGGGTTAGGCTTAGGGTACGGCTTAGGTTACGGGTTCCGGGAGGGCTTCGGGTACGGCGTAGGGTATGGGTTAGGGTTAGGGTTAGGGTTAGTGTTAGGGTTAGGGCTCGGTTTAGGGTACGGGTTAGGATTAGGGTACGTGTTAGGGTTAGGGTAGGGGTTAGGGTTAGGGTACACGTTAGGGTTAGGGTAGTGATTAAACCTATCCCACTCTCTAGATACCCCTTAGCACATAAAGGAATATTATTTGGGGGTCCAGCCATGGAGAAGAGTTTAGACACTAGGATTAGATAAGGAACACACCCATTATAAAGAAATCACATTAGGATTCTCTTTTTAAGCTGTTCCTTAAAACACTAGTGCTTAGGAAATCTATTGGAGGCAGAAGCAGTCAAGGGTAGCCTAGGGTTAGGGTTAGGCTTAGGGTTAGGCTTAGGGTACGGCTTAGGGTACGTATTCGGGGAGGGCTTCGGGTATTGCGTAGGGTATGGGTTAGGGTTAGGGTTAGGGTTAGTGTTAGGGTTAGGGCTCGGTTTAGGGTACGGGTTAGGATTAGGGTACGTGTTAGGGTTAGGGTAGGGGTTAGGGTTAGGGTACGCGTTACGGTTAGGGTAGTTATTAAACCAATCCCACTCTCTAGATACCCCTTAGCACGTAAAGGAATATTATTTGGGGGTCCAGCCATGGAGAAGAGTTTAGACACTAAGATAATATAAGGAACACACACATTATAAAGAAATCACATTAGGATTCTCTTTTTAAGCTGTTCCTTAAAACACTAGTGCTTAGGAAATCTATTGGAGGCAGAAGCAGTCAAGGGTAGCCTAGGGTTAGGGTTAGGCTTAGGGTTAGGCTTAGGGTACGGCTTAGGGTACGGGTTCGGGGAGGGCTTCGGGTACGGCGTAGGGTATGGGTTAGTGTTAGGGTTAGGGTTAGTGTTAGGGTTAGGGCTCGGTTTAGGGTACGGGTTAGGATTAGGGTACGTGTTAGGATTAGGGTAGGGGTTAGCGTTAGGGTACGCGTTAGGGTTAGGGTAGTTATTAAACCTATCCCACTCTCTAGTTACCCCTTAGCACGTAAAGGAATATTATTTGGGGATCCAGCCATGGAGAAGAGTTTAGACACTAGGATAAGATAAGGAACACACCCATTATAAAGAAATCACATTAGGATTCTCTTTTTAAGCTGTTCCTTAAAACACTAGTGCTTATGAAATCTATTGGAGGCAGAAGCAGTCAAGGGTAGCCTAGGGTTAGGGTTAGGCTTAGGGTACGGCTTAGGGTACGGGTTCGGGGAGGGCTTCGGGTACGGCGTAGGGTATGGGTTAGGGTTAGGCTTAGGGTTAGTGTTAGGGTTAGGGCTCGGTTTAGGGTACGGGTTAGGATTAGGGTACGTGTTAGGGTTAGGGTAGGGGTTAGGGTTAGGGTACACGTTAGGGTTAGGGTAGTGATTAAACCTATCCCACTCTCAAGATACCCCTTAGCACATAAAGGAATATTATTTGGGGGTCCAGCCATGGAGAAGAGTTTAGACACTAGGATTAGATATGGAACACACCCATTATAAAGAAATCACATTAGGATTCTCTTTTTAAGCTGTTCCTTAAAACACTAGTGCTTAGGAAATCTATTGGAGGCAGAAGCAGTCAAGGGTAGCCCAGGGTTAGGGTTAGGCTTAGGGTACGGCTTAGGGTACGGGTTCGGGGAGGGCTTCGGGTACGGCGTAGGGTATGGGTTAGGGTTAGGGTTAGGGTTAGTGTTAGGGTTAGGGCTCGGTTTAGGGTACGGGTTAGGATTAGGGTACGTGTTAGGGTTAGGGTAGGGGTTAGGGTTAGGGTACACGTTAGGGTTAAGGTAGTTATTAAACCTATCCCACTCTCTAGATACCCCTTAGCACGTAAAGGAATATTATTTGGGGGTCCAGCCATGGAGAAGAGTTTAGACACTAAGATAATATAAGGAACACACACATTATAAAGAAATCACATTAGGATTCTCTTTTTAAGCTGTTCCTTAAAACACTAGTGCTTAGGAAATCTATTGGAGGCAGAAGCAGTCAAGAGTAGCCTAGGGTTAGGGTTAGGCTTAGGGTTAGGCTTAGGGTACGGCTTAGGGTACGGGTTCGGGGAGGGCTTCGGGTACGGCGTAGGGTATGGGTTAGGGTTAGGGTTAGGGTTAGTGTTAGGGTTAGGGCTCGGTTTAGGGTACGGGTTAGGATTAGGGTACGTGTTAGGGTTAGGGTAGGGGTTAGGGTTAGGGTACACGTTAGGGTTAGGGTAGTGATTAAACCTATCCCACTCTCTAGATACCCCTTAGCACATAAAGGAATATTATTTGGGGGTCCAGCCATGGAGAAGAGTTTAGACACTAGGATTAGATAAGGAACACACCCATTATAAAGAAATCACATTAGGATTCTCTTTTTAAGCTGTTCCTTAAAACACTAGTGCTTAGGAAATCTATTGGAGGCAGAAGCAGTCAAGGGTAGCCTAGGGTTAGGGTTAGGCTTAGGGTTAGGCTTAGGGTACGGCTTAGGGTACGTATTCGGGGAGGGCTTCGGGTATTGCGTAGGGTATGGGTTAGGGTTAGGGTTAGGGTTAGTGTTAGGGTTAGGGCTCGGTTTAGGGTACGGGTTAGGATTAGGGTACGTGTTAGGGTTAGGGTAGGGGTTAGGGTTAGGGTACGCGTTACGGTTAGGGTAGTTATTAAACCTATCCCACTCTCTAGATACCCCTTAGCACGTAAAGGAATATTATTTGGGGGTCCAGCCATGGAGAAGAGTTTAGACACTAAGATAATATAAGGAACACACACATTATAAAGAAATCACATTAGGATTCTCTTTTTAAGCTGTTCCTTAAAACACTAGTGCTTAGGAAATCTATTGGAGGCAGAAGCAGTCAAGGGTAGCCTAGGGTTAGGGTTAGGCTTAGGGTTAGGCTTAGGGTACGGCTTAGGGTACGGGTTCGGGGAGGGCTTCGGGTACGGCGTAGGGTATGGGTTAGGGTTAGGGTTAGGGTTAGTGTTAGGGTTAGGGCTCGGTTTAGGGTACGGGTTAGGATTAGGGTACGTGTTAGGGTTAGGGTAGGTGTTAGCGTTAGGGTACGCGTTAGGGTTAGGGTAGTTATTAAACCTATCCCACTCTCTAGTTACCCCTTAGCACGTAAAGGAATATTATTTGGGGGTCCAGCCATGGAGAAGAGTTTAGACACTAGGATAAGATAAGGAACACACCCATTATAAAGAAATCACATTAGGATTCTCTTTTTAAGCTGTTCCTTAAAACACTAGTGCTTATGAAATCTATTGGAGGCAGAAGCAGTCAAGGGTAGCCTAGGGTTAGGGTTAGGCTTAGGGTTAGGCTTAGGGTACGGCTTAGGGTACGGGTTCGGGGAGGGCTTCGGGTACGGCGTAGGGTATGGGTTAGGGTTAGGCTTAGGGTTAGTGTTAGGGTTAGGGCTCGGTTTAGGGTACGGGTTAGGATTAGGGTACGTGTTAGGGTTAGGGTAGGGGTTAGGGTTAGGGTACACGTTAGGGTTAGGGTAGTGATTAAACCTATCCCACTCTCAAGATACCCCTTAGCACATAAAGGAATATTATTTGGGGGTCCAGCCATGGAGAAGAGTTTAGACACTAGGATTAGATATGGAACACACCCATTATAAAGAAATCACATTAGGATTCTCTTTTTAAGCTGTTCCTTAAAACACTAGTGCTTAGGAAATCTATTGGAGGCAGAAGCAGTCAAGGGTAGCCCAGGGTTAGGGTTAGGCTTAGGGTACGGCTTAGGGTATGGGTTCGGGGAGGGCTTCGGGTACGGCGTAGGGTATGGGTTAGGGTTAGGGTTAGGGTTAGTGTTAGGGTTAGGGCTCGGTTTAGGGTACGGGTTAGGATTAGGGTACGTGTTAGGGTTAGGGTAGGGGTTAGGGTTAGGGTACACGTTAGGGTTAAGGTAGTTATTAAACCTATCCCACTCTCTAGATACCCCTTAGCACGTAAAGGAATATTATTTGGGGGTCCAGCCATGGAGAAGAGTTTAGACACTAAGATAATATAAGGAACACACACATTATAAAGAAATCACATTAGGATTCTCTTTTTAAGCTGTTCCTTAAAACACTAGTGCTTAGGAAATCTATTGGAGGCAGAAGCAGTCAAGAGTAGCCTAGGGTTAGGGTTAGGCTTAGGGTTAGGCTTAGGGTACGGCTTAGGTTACGGGTTCGGGGAGGGCTTCGGGTACGGCGTAGGATATGGGTTAGGGTTAGGGTTAGGGTTAGTGTTAGGGTTAGGACTCGGTTTAGGTTACGGTATAGGATTAGGGTACGTGTTAGGGTTAGGGTAGGGGTTAGGGTTATGGTACGCGTTAGGGTTAGGGTAGTTATTAAACCTATCCCACTCTCTAGTTACCCCTTAGCACGTAAAGGAATATTATTTGGGGGTCCAGCCATGGAGAAGAGTTTAGACACTAGGATAAGATAAGGAACACACCCATTATAAAGAAATCAAATTAGGATTCTCTTTTTAAGCTGTTCCTTAAAACACTAGTGCTTAGGAAATCTATTGGAGGCAGAAGCAGTCAAGGGTAGCCTAGGGTTAGGGTTAGGCTCAGGGTTAGGCTTAGGGTACAGCTTAGGGTACGGGTTCGGGGAGGGCTTCTGTTACGGCGTAGGGTATGGGTTAGGGTTAGGGTTAGGGTTAGTGTTAGGGTTAGGGCTCTGTTTAGGGTACGGTTTAGGATTAGGGTACGTGTTAGGGTTAGGGTAGGGGTTAGGGTTAGGGTACACGTTAGGGTTAGGGTAGTGATTAAACCTATCCCACTCTCTAGATACCCCTTAGCACATAAAGGAATATTATTTGGGGGTCCAGCCATGGAGAAGAGTTTAGACACTAGGATTAGATAAGGAACACACCCATTATAAAGAAATCACATTAGGATTCTCTTTTTAAGCTGTTCCTTAAAACACTAGTGCTTAGGAAATCTATTGGAGGCAGAAGCAGTCAAGGGTAGCCTAGGGTTAGGGTTAGGCTTAGGGTTAAGCTTAGGGTACGGCATAGGGTACGTATTCGGGGAGGGCTTCGGGTATTGCGTAGGGTATGGGTTAGGGTTAGGGTTAGGGTTAGTGTTAGGGTTAGGGCTCGGTTTAGGGTACGGGTTAGGATTAGGGTACGTGTTAGGGTTAGGGTAGGGGTTAGGGTTAGGGTACGCGTTACGGTTAGGGTAGTTATTAAACCTATCCCACTCTCTAGATACCCCTTAGCACGTAAAGGAATATTATTTGGGGGTCCAGCCATGGAGAAGAGTTTAGACACTAAGATAATATAAGGAACACACACATTATAAAGAAATCACATTAGGATTCTCTTTTTAAGCTGTTCCTTAAAACACTAGTGCTTAGGAAATCTATTGGAGGCAGAAGCAGTCAAGGGTAGCCTAGGGTTAGGGTTAGGCTTAGGGTTAGGCTTAGGGTACGGCTTAGGGTACGGGTTCGGGGAGGGCTTCGGGTACGGCGTAGGGTATGGGTTAGGGTTAGGGTTAGGGTTAGTGTTAGGGTTAGGGCTCGGTTTAGGGTGCGGGTTAGGATTAGGGTACGTGTTAGGGTTAGGGTAGGGGTTAGCGTTAGGGTACGCGTTAGGGTTAGGGTAGTTATTAAACCTATCCCACTCTCTAGTTACCCCTTAGCACGTAAAGGAATATTATTTGGGTGTCCAGCCATGGAGAAGAGTTTAGACACTAGGATAAGATAAGGAACACACCCATTATAAAGAAATCACATTAGGATTCTCTTTTTAAGCTGTTCCTTAAAACACTAGTGCTTAGGAAATCTATTGGAGGCAGAAGCAGTCAAGGGTAGCCTAGGGTTAGGGTTAGGCTTAGGGTTAGGCTTAGGGTACGGCTTAGGGTACGGGTTCGGGGAGGGCTTCGGGTACGGCGTAGGGTATGGGTTAGGGTTAGGCTTAGGGTTAGTGTTAGGGTTAGGGCTCGGTTTAGGGTACGGGTTAGGATTAGGGTACGTGTTAGGGTTAGGGTAGGGGTTAGGGTTAGGGTACACGTTAGGGTTAGGGTAGTGATTAAACCTATCCCACTCTCTAGATACCCCTTAGCACATAAAGGAATATTATTTGGGGGTCCAGCCATGGAGAAGAGTTTAGACACTAGGATAAGATATGGAACACACCCATTATAAAGAAATCACATTAGGATTCTCTTTTTAAGCTGTTCCTTAAAACACTAGTGCTTAGGAAATCTATTGGAGGCAGAAGCAGTCAAGGGTAGCCTAGGGTTAGGGTTAGGCTTAGGGTTAGGCTTAGGGTACGGCTTAGGGTACGGGTTCGGGGAGGGCTTCGGGTACGGCGTAGGGTATGGGTTAGGGTTAGGGTTAGGGTTAGTGTTAGGGTTAGGGCTCGGTTTAGGGTACGGGTTAGGATTAGGGTACGTGTTAGGATTAGGGTAGGGGTTAGCGTTAGGGTACGCGTTAGGGTTAGGGTAGTTATTAAACCTATTCCACTCTCTAGTTACCCCTTAGCACGTAAAGGAATATTATTTGGGGGTCCAGCCATGGAGAAGAGTTTAGACACTAGGATAAGATAAGGAACACACCCATTATAAAGAAATCACATTAGGATTCTCTTTTTAAGCTGTTCCTTAAAACACTAGTGCTTAGGAAATCTATTGGAGGCAGAAGCAGTCAAGGGTAGCCTAGGGTTAGGGTTAGGCTTAGGGTTAGGCTTAGGGTACGGCGTATGGTACGGGTTCGGAGAGGGTTCCGGGTACGGCGTAGGGTATGGGTTAGGGTTAGGGTTAGGGTTAGTGTTAGGGTTAGGGCTCGGTTTAGGGTACGGGTTAGGATTAGGGTACGTGTTAGGGTTAGGGTAGGGGTTAGGGTTAGGGTACGTGTTACGGTTAGGGTAGTTATTAAACCTGTCCCACTCTCTAGATACCCTTTAGCACGGAAAGGAATATTATTTGGGGGTCCAGCCATGGAGAAGAGTTTAGACACTAGGATAAGATAAGGAACACACCCATTATAAAGAAATCACATTAGGATTCTCTTTTTAAGCTGTTCCTTAAAACACTAGTGCTTAGGAAATCTATTTGAGGCAGAAGCAGTCAAGGGTAGCCTAGGGTTAGGGTTAGGCTTAGGGTTAGGCTTAGGGTACGGCGTAGGGTACTGGTTCGTGGAGAGCTTCGGGTACGGCGTAGGGTATGGGTTAGGGTTAGGGTTAGGGTTAGTGTTAGGGTTAGGGCTCGGTTTAGGGTACGGGTTAGGATTAGGGTACGTGTTAGGGTTAGGGTAGGGGTTAGGGTTAGGGTACGCGTTAGGGTTAGGGTAGTTATTAAACCTATCCCACTCTGTAGATACCCCTTAGCACGTAAAGGAATATTATTTGGGGGTCCAGCCATGGAGAAGAGTTTAGACACTAAGATAATATAAGGAACACACACATTATAAAGAAATCACATTAGGATTCTCTTTTTAAACTGTTCCTTAAAACACTAGTGCTTAAGAAATCTATTGGAGGAAGAAGCAGTCAAGGGTAGCCTAGGGTTAGGGTTAGGCTTAGGGTTAGGCTTAGAGTACGGCTTAGGGTACGGGTTCGGGGAGGGCTTCGGGTACGGCGTAGGGTATGGGTTAGGGTTAGGGTTAGGGTTAGTGTTAGGGTTAGGACTCGGTTTAGGGTACGGGTTAGGATTAGGGTACGTGTTAGGGTTAGGGTAGGGGTTAGGGTTATGGTACGCGTTAGGGTTAGGGTAGTTATTAAACCTATCCCACTCTCTAGTTACCCCTTAGCACGTAAAGGAATATTATTTGGGGGTCCAGCCATGGAGAAGAGTTTAGACACTAGGATAAGATAAGGAACACACACATTATAAAGAAATCACATTAGGATTCTCTTTTTAAGCTGTTCCTTAAAACACTAGTGCTTAGGAAATCTATTGGAGGCAGAAGCAGTCAAGGGTAGCCTAGGGTTAGGGTTAGGCTTAGGGTTAAGCTTAGGGTACGGCATAGGGTACGTATTCGGGGAGGGCTTCGGGTATTGCGTAGGGTATGGGTTAGGGTTAGGGTTAGGGTTAGTGTTAGGGTTAGGGCTCGGTTTAGGGTACGGGTTAGGATTAGGGTACGTGTTAGGGTTAGGGTAGGGGTTAGGGTTAGGGTACTCGTTACGGTTAGGGTAGTTATTAAACCTATCCCACTCTCTAGATACCCCTTAGCACGTAAAGGAATATTATTTGGGGGTCCAGCCATGGAGAAGAATTTAGACACTAAGATAATATAAGGAACATACACATTATAAAGAAATCACATTAGGATTCTCTTTTTAAGCTGTTCCTTAAAACACTAGTGCTTAGGAAATCTATTGGAGGCAGAAGCAGTCAAGGGTAGCCTAGGGTTAGGGTTAGGCTTAGGGTTAGGCTTAGGGTACGGCTTAGGGTACGGGTTCGGGGAGGGCTTCGGGTACGGCGTAGGGTATGGGTTAGGGTTAGGGTTAGGGTTAGTGTTAGGGTTAGGGCTCGGTTTAGGGTACGGGTTAGGATTAGGGTACGTGTTAGGGTTAGGGTAGGGGTTAGCGTTAGGGTACGCGTTAGGGTTAGGGTAGTTATTAAACCTATCCCACTCTCTAGTTACCCCTTAGCACGTAAAGGAATATTATTTGGGGGTCCAGCCATGGAGAAGAGTTTAGACACTAGGATAAGATAAGGAACACACCCATTATAAAGAAATCACATTAGGATTCTCTTTTTAAGCTGTTCCTTAAAACACTAGTGCTTATGAAATCTATTGGAGGCAGAAGCAGTCAAGGGTAGCCTAGGGTTAGGGTTAGGCTTAGGGTACGGCTTAGGGTACGGGTTCGGGGAGGGCTTCGGGTACGGCGTATGGTATGGGTTAGGGTTAGGCTTAGGGTTAGTGTTAGGGTTAGGGCTCGGTTTAGGGCACGGGTTAGGATTAGGGTATGTGTTAGGGTTAGGGTAGGGGTTAGGGTTAGGGTACACGTTAGGGTTAGGGTAGTGATTAAACCTATCCCACTCTCTAGATACCCCTTAGCACATAAAGGAATATTATTTGGGGGTCCAGCCATGGAGAAGAGTTTAGACACTAGGATTAGATATGGAACACACCCATTATAAAGAAATCACATTAGGATTCTCTTTTTAAGCTGTTCCTTAAAACACTAGTGCTTAGGAAATCTATTGGAGGCAGAAGCATTCAAGGGTAGCCTAGGGTTAGGGTTAGGCTCAGGGTTAGGCTTAGGGTACAGCTTAGGGTACGGGTTCGGGGAGGGCTTCAGGTACGGCGTAGGGTATGGGTTAGGGTTAGGGTTAGGGTTAGTGTTAGGGTTAGGGCTCGGTTTAGGGTACGGGTTAGGATTAGGGTACGTGTTAGGGTTAGGGTAGGGGTTAGGGTTAGGGTACACGTTAGGGTTAGGGTAGTGATTAAACCTATCCCACTCTCTAGATACCCCTTAGCACATAAAGGAATATTATTTGGGGGTCCAGCCATGGAGAAGAGTTTAGACACTAGGATTAGATAAGGAACACACCCATTATAAAGAAATCACATTAGGATTTTCTTTTTAAGCTGTTCCTTAAAACACTAGTGCTTAGGAAATCTATTGGAGGCAGAAGCAGTCAAGGGTAGCCTAGGGTTAGGGTTAGGCTCAGGGTTAGGCTTAGGGTACAGCTTAGGGTACGTATTCGGGGAGGGCTTCGGGTATTGCGTAGGGTATGGGTTAGGGTTAGGGTTAGGGTTAGTGTTAGGGTTAGGGCTCGGTTTAGGGTACGGGTTAGGATTAGGGTACGTGTTAGGGTTAGGGTAGGGGTTAGGGTTAGGGTACGCGTTACGGTTAGGGTAGTTATTAAACCTATCACACTCTCTAGATACCCCTTAGCACGTAAAGGAATATTATTTTGGGGTCCAGCCATGGAGAAGAGTTTAGACACTAAGATAATATAAGGAACACACACATTATAAAGAAATCACATTAGGATTCTCTTTTTAAGCTGTTCCTTAAAACACTAGTGCTTAGGAAATCTATTGGAGGCAGAAGCAGTCAAGGGTAGCCTAGGGTTAGGGTTAGGCTTAGGGTTAGGCTTAGGGTACGGCTTAGGGTACGGGTTCGGGGAGGGCTTCGGGTACGGCGTAGGGTATGGGTTAGGGTTAGGGTTAGGGTTAGTGTTAGGGTTAGGGCTCGGTTTAGGGTACGGGTTAGGATTAGGGTACGTGTTAGGGTTAGGGTAGGGGTTAGCGTTAGGGTACGCGTTAGGGTTAGGGTAGTTATTAAACCTATCCCACTCTCTAGTTACCCCTTAGCACGTAAAGGAATATTATTTGGGGGTCCAGCCATGGAGAAGAGTTTAGACACTAGGATAAGATAAGGAACACACCCATTATAAAGAAATCACATTAGGATTCTCTTTTTAAGCTGTTCCTTAAAACACTAGTGCTTATGAAATCTATTGGAGGCAGAAGCAGTCAAGGGTAGCCTAGGGTTAGGGTTAGGCTTAGGGTTAGGCTTAGGGTACGGCTTAGGGTACGGGTTCGGGGAGGGCTTCGGGTACGGCGTAGGGTATGGGTTAGGGTTAGGGTTAGGGTTAGTGTTAGGGTTAGGGCTCGGTTTAGGGTACGGGTTAGGATTAGGGTACGTGTTAGGGTTAGGGTAGGGGTTAGGGTTAGGGTACACGTTAGGGTTAAGGTAGTTATTAAACCTATCCCACTCTCTAGATACCCCTTAGCACGTAAAGGAATATTATTTGGGGGTTCAGCCATGGAGAAGAGTTTAGACACTAAGATAATATAAGGAACACACACATTATAAAGAAATCACATTAGGATTCTCTTTTTAAGCTGTTCCTTAAAACACCAGTGCTTAGGAAATCTATTGGAGGCAGAAGCAGTCAAGGGTAGCCTAGGGTTAGGGTTAGGCTTAGGGTTAGGCTTAGGGTACGGCTTAGGGTACGGGTTCGGGGAGGGCTTCGGGTACGGCGTAGGATATGGGTTAGGGTTAGGGTTAGGGTTAGTGTTAGGGTTAGGACTCGGTTTAGGGTACGGGTTAGGATTAGGGTACGTGTTAGGGTTAGGGTAGGGGTTAGGGTTATGGTACGCGTTAGGGTTAGGGTAGTTATTAAACCTATCCCACTCTCTAGTTTCCCCTTAGCACGTAAAGGAATATTATTTGGGGGTCCAGCCATGGAGAAGAGTTTAGACACTAGGATAAGATAAGGAACACACCCATTATAAAGAAATCACATTAGGATTCTCTTTTTAAGCTGTTCCTTAAAACACTAGTGCTTAGGAAATCTATTGGAGGCAGAAGCAGTCAAGGGTAGCCTAGGGTTAGGGTTAGGCTCAGGGTTAGGCTTAGGGTACAGCTTAGGGTACGGGTTCGGGGAGGGCTTCGGGTACGGCGTAGGGTATGGGTTAGGGTTAGGGTTAGGGTTAGTGTTAGGGTTAGGGCTCGGTTTAGGGTACGGGTTAGGATTAGGGTACGTGTTAGGGTTAGGGTAGGGGTTAGGGTTAGGGTACACGTTAGGGTTAGGGTAGTGATTAAACCTATCCCACTCTCTAGATACCCCTTAGCACATAAAGGAATATTATTTGGGGGTCCAGCCATGGAGAAGAGTTTAGACACTAGGATTAGATATGGAACACACCCATTATAAAGAAATCACATTAGGATTCTCTTTTTAAGCTGTTCCTTAAAACACTAGTGCTTAGGAAATCTATTGGAGGCAGAAGCAGTCAAGGGTAGCCTAGGGTTAGGGTTAGGCTTAGGGTTAGGCTTAGGGTACGGCTTAGGGTACGGGTTCGGGGAGGGCTTCGGGTACGGCGTAGGGTATGGGTTAGGGTTAGGGTTAGGGTTAGTGTTAGGGTTAGGGCTCGGTTTAGTGTACGGGTTAGGATTAGGGTACGTGTTAGGGTTAGGGTAGGGGTTAGCGTTAGGGTACGCGTTAGGGTTAGGGTAGTTATTAAACCTATTCCACTCTCTAGTTACCCCTTAGCACGTAAAGGAATATTATTTGGGGGTCCAGCCATGGAGAAGAGTTTAGACACTAGGATAAGATAAGGAACACACCCATTATAAAGAAATCACATTAGGATTCTCTTTTTAAGCTGTTCCTTAAAACACTAGTGCTTAGGAAATCTATTGGAGGCAGAAGCAGTCAAGGGTAGCCTAGGGTTAGGGTTAGGCTTAGGGTTAGGCTTAGGGTACGGCTTAGGGTACGGGTTCGGAGAGGGTTTCGGGTACGGCGTAGGGTATGGGTTAGGGTTAGGGTTAGGGTTAGTGTTAGGGTTAGGGCTCGGTTTAGGGTACGGGATAGGATTAGGGTACGTGTTAGGGTTAGGGTAGGGGTTAGGGTTAGGGTACGTGTTACGGTTAGGGTAGTTATTAAACCTGTCCCACTCTCTAGATACCCCTTAGCACGGAAAGGAATATTATTTGGGGGTCCAGCCATGGAGAAGAGTTTAGACACTAGGATAAGATAAGGAACACACACATTATAAAGAAATCACATTAGGATTCTCTTTTTAAGCTGTTCCTTAAAACACTAGTGCTTAGGAAATCTATTGGAGGCAGAAGCAGTCAAGGGTAGCCTAGGGTTAGGGTTAGGCTTAGGGTTAAGCTTAGGGTACGGCATAGGGTACGTATTCGGGGAGGGCTTCGGGTATTGCGTAGGGTATGGGTTAGGGTTAGGGTTAGGGTTAGTGTTAGGGTTAGGGCTCGGTTTAGGGTACGGGTTAGGATTAGGGTACGTGTTAGGGTTAGGGTAGGGGTTAGGGTTAGGGTACTCGTTACGGTTAGGGTAGTTATTAAACCTATCCCACTCTCTAGATACCCCTTAGCACGTAAAGGAATATTATTTGGGGGTCCAGCCATGGAGAAGAGTTTAGACACTAAGATAATATAAGGAACACAAACATTATAAAGAAATCACATTAGGATTCTCTTTTTAAGCTGTTCCTTAAAACACTAGTGCTTAGGAAATCTATTGGAGGCAGAAGCAGTCAAGGGTAGCCTAGGGTTAGGGTTAGGCTTAGGGTTAGGCTTAGGGTTAGGGTTAGGGTACGGGTTCGGGGAGGGCTTCGGGTACGGCGTAGGGTATGGGTTAGGGTTAGGGTTAGGGTTAGTGTTAGGGTTAGGACTCGGTTTAGGGTACGGGTTAGGATTAGGGTACGTGTTAGGGTTAGGTTAGGGGTTAGGGTTATGGTACGCGTTAGGGTTAGGGTAGTTATTAAACCTATCCCACTCTCTAGTTACCCCTTAGCACGTAAAGGAATATTATTTGGGGGTCCAGCCATGGAGAAGAGTTTAGACACTAGGATAAGATAAGGAACACAACCATTATAAAGAAATCACATTAGGATTCTCTTTTTAAGCTGTTCCGTAAAACACTAGTGCTTAGGAAATCTATTGGAGGCAGAAGCAGTCAAGGGTAGCCTAGGGTTAGGGTTAGGCTCAGGGTTAGGCTTAGGGTACAGCTTAGGGTACGTATTCGGGGAGGGCTTCGGGTATTGCGTAGGGTATGGGTTAGGGTTAGGGTTAGGGTTAGTGTTAGGGTTAGGGCTCGGTTTAGGGTACGGGTTAGGATTAGGGTACGTGTTAGGGTTAGGGTAGGGGTTAGGGTTAGGGTACGCATTACGGTTAGGGTAGTTATTAAACCTATCCCACTCTCTAGATACCCCTTAGCACGTAAAGGAATATTATTTTGGGGTCCAGCCATGGAGAAGAGTTTAGACACTAAGATAATATAAGGAACATACACATTATAAAGAAATCACATTAGGATTCTCTTTTTAAGCTGTTCCTTAAAACACTAGTGCTTAGGAAATCTATTGGAGGCAGAAGCAGTCAAGGGTAGCCTAGGGTTAGGGTTAGGCTTAGGGTTAGGCTTAGGGTACGGCTTAGGGTACGGGTTCGGGGAGGGCTTCGGGTACGGCGTAGGGTATGGGTTAGGGTTAGGGTTAGGGTTAGTGTTAGGGTTAGGGCTCGGTTTAGGGTACGGGTTAGGATTAGGGTACGTGTTAGGGTTAGGGTAGGGGTTAGCGTTAGGGTACGCGTTAGGGTTAGGGTAGTTATTAAACCTATCCCACTCTCTAGTTACCCCTTAGCACGTAAAGGAATATTATTTGGGGGTCCAGCCATGGAGAAGAGTTTAGACACTAGGATAAGATAAGGAACACACCCATTATAAAGAAATCACATTAGGATTCTCTTTTTAAGCTGTTCCTTAAAACACTAGTGCTTATGAAATCTATTGGAGGCAGAAGCAGTCAAGGGTAGCCTAGGGTTAGGGTTAGGCTTAGGGTACGGCTTAGGGTACGGGTTCGGGGAGGGCTTCGGGTACGGCGTATGGTATGGGTTAGGGTTAGGCTTAGGGTTAGTGTTAGGGTTAGGGCTCGGTTTAGGGCACGGGTTAGGATTAGGGTATGTGTTAGGGTTAGGGTAGGGGTTAGGGTTAGGGTACACGTTAGGGTTAGGGTAGTGATTAAACCTATCCCACTCTCTAGATACCCCTTAGCACATAAAGGAATATTATTTGGGGGTCCAGCCATGGAGAAGAGTTTAGACACTAGGATTAGATATGGAACACACCCATTATAAAGAAATCACATTAGGATTCTCTTTTTAAGCTGTTCCTTAAAACACTAGTGCTTAGGAAATCTATTGGAGGCAGAAGCATTCAAGGGTAGCCTAGGGTTAGGGTTAGGCTCAGGGTTAGGCTTAGGGTACAGCTTAGGGTACGGGTTCGGGGAGGGCTTCAGGTACGGCGTAGGGTATGGGTTAGGGTTAGGGTTAGGGTTAGTGTTAGGGTTAGGGCTCGGTTTAGGGTACGGGTTAGGATTAGGGTACGTGTTAGGGTTAGGGTAGGGGTTAGGGTTAGGATACACGTTAGGGTTAGGGTAGTGATTAAACCTATCCCACTCTCTAGATACCCCTTAGCACATAAAGGAATATTATTTGGGGGTCCAGCCATGGAGAAGAGTTTAGACACTAGGATTAGATAAGGAACACACCCATTATAAAGAAATCACATTAGGATTTTCTTTTTAAGCTGTTCCTTAAAACACTAGTGCTTAGGAAATCTATTGGAGGCAGAAGCAGTCAAGGGTAGCCTAGGGTTAGGGTTAGGCTCAGGGTTAGGCTTAGGGTACAGCTTAGGGTACGTATTCGGGGAGGGCTTCGGGTATTGCGTAGGGTATGGGTTAGGGTTAGGGTTAGGGTTAGTGTTAGGGTTAGGGCTCGGTTTAGGGTACGGGTTAGGATTAGGGTACGTGTTAGGGTTAGGGTAGGGGTTAGGGTTAGGGTACGCGTTACGGTTAGGGTAGTTATTAAACCTATCACACTCTCTAGATACCCCTTAGCACGTAAAGGAATATTATTTGGGGGTCCAGCCATGGAGAAGAGTTTAGACACTAAGATAATATAAGGAACACACACATTATAAAGAAATCACATTAGGATTCTCTTTTTAAGCTGTTCCTTAAAACACTAGTGCTTAGGAAATCTATTGGAGGCAGAAGCAGTCAAGGGTAGCCTAGGGTTAGGGTTAGGCTTAGGGTTAGGCTTAGGGTACGGCTTAGGGTACGGGTTCGGGGAGGGCTTCGGGTACGGCGTAGGGTATGGGTTAGGGTTAGGGTTAGGGTTAGTGTTAGGGTTAGGGCTCGGTTTAGGGTACGGGTTAGGATTAGGGTACGTGTTAGGGTTAGGGTAGGGGTTAGCGTTAGGGTACGCGTTAGGGTTAGGGTAGTTATTAAACCTATCCCACTCTCTAGTTACCCCTTAGCACGTAAAGGAATATTATTTGGGGGTCCAGCCATGGAGAAGAGTTTAGACACTAGGATAAGATAAGGAACACACCCATTATAAAGAAATCACATTAGGATTCTCTTTTTAAGCTGTTCCTTAAAACACTAGTGCTTATGAAATCTATTGGAGGCAGAAGCAGTCAAGGGTAGCCTAGGGTTAGGGTTAGGCTTAGGGTTAGGCTTAGGGTACGGCTTAGGGTACGGGTTCGGGGAGGGCTTCGGGTACGGCGTAGGGTATGGGTTAGGGTTAGGGTTAGGGTTAGTGTTAGGGTTAGGGCTCGGTTTAGGGTACGGGTTAGGATTAGGGTACGTGTTAGGGTTAGGGTAGGGGTTAGGGTTAGGGTACACGTTAGGGTTAAGGTAGTTATTAAACCTATCCCACTCTCTAGATACCCCTTAGCACGTAAAGGAATATTATTTGGGGGTTCAGCCATGGAGAAGAGTTTAGACACTAAGATAATATAAGGAACACACACATTATAAAGAAATCACATTAGGATTCTCTTTTTAAGCTGTTCCTTAAAACACCAGTGCTTAGGAAATCTATTGGAGGCAGAAGCAGTCAAGGGTAGCCTAGGGTTAGGGTTAGGCTTAGGGTTAGGCTTAGGGTACGGCTTAGGGTACGGGTTCGGGGAGGGCTTCGGGTACGGCGTAGGGTATGGGTTAGGGTTAGGGTTAGGGTTAGTGTTAGGGTTAGGGCTCGGTTTAGTGTACGGGTTAGGATTAGGGTACGTGTTAGGGTTAGGGTAGGGGTTAGCGTTAGGGTACGCGTTAGGGTTAGGGTAGTTATTAAACCTATTCCACTCTCTAGTTACCCCTTAGCACGTAAAGGAATATTATTTGGGGGTCCAGCCATGGAGAAGAGTTTAGACACTAGGATAAGATAAGGAACACACCCATTATAAAGAAATCACATTAGGATTCTCTTTTTAAGCTGTTCCTTAAAACACTAGTGCTTAGGAAATCTATTGGAGGCAGAAGCAGTCAAGGGTAGCCTAGGGTTAGGGTTAGGCTTAGGGTTAGGCTTAGGGTACGGCTTAGGGTACGGGTTCGGAGAGGGTTTCGGGTACGGCGTAGGGTATGGGTTAGGGTTAGGGTTAGGGTTAGTGTTAGGGTTAGGGCTCGGTTTAGGGTACGGGATAGGATTAGGGTACGTGTTAGGGTTAGGGTAGGGGTTAGGGTTAGGGTACGTGTTACGGTTAGGGTAGTTATTAAACCTGTCCCACTCTCTAGATACCCCTTAGCACGGAAAGGAATATTATTTGGGGGTCCAGCCATGGAGAAGAGTTTAGACACTAGGATAAGATAAGGAACACACCCATTATAAAGAAATCACATTAGGATTCTCTTTTTAAGCTGTTCCTTAAAACACTAGTGCTTAGGAAATCTATTGGAGGCAGAAGCAGTCAAGGGTAGCCTAGGGTTATGGTTAGGCTTAGGGTTAGGCTTAGGGTACGGCGTAGGGTACAGGTTCGTGGAGGGCTTCGGGTACGGCGTAGGGTATGGGTTAGGGTTAGGGTTAGGGTTAGTGTTAGGGTTAGGGCTCGGTTTAGGGTACGGGTTAGGATTAGGGTACGTGTTAGGGTTAGGGTAGGGGTTAGGGTTAGGGTACGCGTTAGGGTTAGGGTAGTTATTAAACCTATCCCACACTGTAGATACCCCTTAGCACGTAAAGGAATATTATTTGGGGGTCCAGCCATGGAGAAGAGTTTAGACACTAAGATAATATAAGGAACACACACATTATAAAGAAATCACATTAGGATTCTCTTTTTAAACTGTTCCTTAAAACACTAGTGCTTAGGAAATCTATTGGAGGCAGAAGCAGTCAAGGGTAGCCTAGGGTTAGGGTTAGGCTTAGGGTTAGGCTTAGGGTACGGCTTAGGGTACGGGTTCGGGGAGGGCTTCGGGTACGGCGTAGGGTATGGGTTAGGGTTAGGGTTAGGGTTAGTGTTAGGGTTAGGGCTCGGTTTAGGGTACGGGTTAGGATTAGGGTACGTGTTAGGGTTAGGGTAGGGGTTAGGGTTAGGGTACGTGTTACGGTTAGGGTAGTTATTAAACCTGTCCCACTCTCTAGATACCCTTTAGCACGGAAAGGAATATTATTTGGGGGTCCAGCCATGGAGAAGAGTTTAGACACTAGGATAAGATAAGGAACACACCCATTATAAAGAAATCACATTAGGATTCTCTTTTTAAGCTGTTCCTTAAAACACTAGTGCTTAGGAAATCTATTTGAGGCAGAAGCAGTCAAGGGTAGCCTAGGGTTAGGGTTAGGCTTAGGGTTAGGCTTAGGGTACGGCGTAGGGTACTGGTTCGTGGAGAGCTTCGGGTACGGCGTAGGGTATGGGTTAGGGTTAGGGTTAGGGTTAGTGTTAGGGTTAGGGCTCGGTTTAGGGTACGGGTTAGGATTAGGGTACGTGTTAGGGTTAGGGTAGGGGTTAGGGTTAGGGTACGCGTTAGGGTTAGGGTAGTTATTAAACCTATCCCACTCTGTAGATACCCCTTAGCACGTAAAGGAATATTATTTGGGGGTCCAGCCATGGAGAAGAGTTTAGACACTAAGATAATATAAGGAACACACACATTATAAAGAAATCACATTAGGATTCTCTTTTTAAACTGTTCCTTAAAACACTAGTGCTTAGGAAATCTATTGGAGGAAGAAGCAGTCAAGGGTAGCCTAGGGTTAGGGTTAGGCTTAGGGTTAGGCTTAGAGTACGGCTTAGGGTACGGGTTCGGGGAGGGCTTCGGGTACGGCGTAGGGTATGGGTTAGGGTTAGGGTTAGGGTTAGTGTTAGGGTTAGGACTCGGTTTAGGGTACGGGTTAGGATTAGGGTACGTGTTAGGGTTAGGGTAGGGGTTAGGGTTATGGTACGCGTTAGGGTTAGGGTAGTTATTAAACCTATCCCACTCTCTAGTTACCCCTTAGCACGTAAAGGAATATTATTTGGGGGTCCAGCCATGGAGAAGAGTTTAGACACTAGGATAAGATAAGGAACACACACATTATAAAGAAATCACATTAGGATTCTCTTTTTAAGCTGTTCCTTAAAACACTAGTGCTTAGGAAATCTATTGGAGGCAGAAGCAGTCAAGGGTAGCCTAGGGTTAGGGTTAGGCTTAGGGTTAAGCTTAGGGTACGGCATAGGGTACGTATTCGGGGAGGGCTTCGGGTATTGCGTAGGGTATGGGTTAGGGTTAGGGTTAGGGTTAGTGTTAGGGTTAGGGCTCGGTTTAGGGTACGGGTTAGGATTAGGGTACGTGTTAGGGTTAGGGTAGGG
This sequence comes from Balaenoptera physalus, assembly GCF_965194825.1. NCBI lineage: Eukaryota > Metazoa > Chordata > Mammalia > Artiodactyla > Balaenopteridae > Balaenoptera > Balaenoptera physalus. The sequence goes on from NW_028126471.1 coordinate 2,360,038, forward strand.
GTTAGGGTTAGGGTACTCGTTACGGTTAGGGTAGTTATTAAACCTATCCCACTCTCTAGATACCCCTTAGCACGTAAAGGAATATTATTTGGGGGTCCAGCCATGGAGAAGAGTTTAGACACTAAGATAATATAAGGAACACAAACATTATAAAGAAATCACATTAGGATTCTCTTTTTAAGCTGTTCCTTAAAACACTAGTGCTTAGGAAATCTATTGGAGGCAGAAGCAGTCAAGGGTAGCCTAGGGTTAGGGTTAGGCTTAGGGTTAGGCTTAGGGTTAGGGTTAGGGTACGGGTTCGGGGAGGGCTTCGGGTACGGCGTAGGGTATGGGTTAGGGTTAGGGCTAGGGTTAGTGTTAGGGTTAGGACTCGGTTTAGGGTACGGGTTAGGATTAGGGTACGTGTTAGGGTTAGGGTAGGGGTTAGGGTTATGGTACGCGTTAGGGTTAGGGTAGTTATTAAACCTATCCCACTCTCTAGTTTCCCCTTAGCACGTAAAGGAATATTATTTGGGGGTCCAGCCATGGAGAAGAGTTTAGACACTAGGATAAGATAAGGAACACACCCATTATAAAGAAATCACATTAGGATTCTCTTTTTAAGCTGTTCCTTAAAACACTAGTGCTTAGGAAATCTATTGGAGGCAGAAGCAGTCAAGGGTAGCCTAGGGTTAGGGTTAGGCTCAGGGTTAGGCTTAGGGTACAGCTTAGGGTACGGGTTCGGGGAGGGCTTCGGGTACGGCGTAGGGTATGGGTTAGGGTTAGGGTTAGGGTTAGTGTTAGGGTTAGGGCTCGGTTTAGGGTACGGGTTAGGATTAGGGTACGTGTTAGGGTTAGGGTAGGGGTTAGGGTTAGGGTACACGTTAGGGTTAGGGTAGTGATTAAACCTATCCCACTCTCTAGATACCCCTTAGCACATAAAGGAATATTATTTGGGGGTCCAGCCATGGAGAAGAGTTTAGACACTAGGATTAGATATGGAACACACCCATTATAAAGAAATCACATTAGGATTCTCTTTTTAAGCTGTTCCTTAAAACACTAGTGCTTAGGAAATCTATTGGAGGCAGAAGCAGTCAAGGGTAGCCTAGGGTTAGGGTTAGGCTTAGGGTTAGGCTTAGGGTACGGCTTAGGGTACGGGTTCGGGGAGGGCTTCGGGTACGGCGTAGGGTATGGGTTAGGGTTAGGGTTAGGGTTAGTGTTAGGGTTAGGGCTCGGTTTAGTGTATGGGTTAGGATTAGGGTACGTGTTAGGGTTAGGGTAGGGGTTAGCGTTAGGGTACGCGTTAGGGTTAGGGTAGTTATTAAACCTATTCCACTCTCTAGTTACCCCTTAGCACGTAAAGGAATATTATTTGGGGGTCCAGCCATGGAGAAGAGTTTAGACACTAGGATAAGATAAGGAACACACCCATTATAAAGAAATCACATTAGGATTCTCTTTTTAAGCTGTTCCTTAAAACACTAGTGCTTAGGAAATCTATTGGAGGCAGAAGCAGTCAAGGGTAGCCTAGGGTTAGGGTTAGGCTTAGGGTTAGGCTTAGGGTACGGCTTAGGGTACGGGTTCGGAGAGGGTTTCGGGTACGGCGTAGGGTATGGGTTAGGGTTAGGGTTAGGGTTAGTGTTAGGGTTAGGGCTCGGTTTAGGGTACGGGATAGGATTAGGGTACGTGTTAGGGTTAGGGTAGGGGTTAGGGTTAGGGTACGTGTTACGGTTAGGGTAGTTATTAAACCTGTCCCACTCTCTAGATACCCCTTAGCACGGAAAGGAATATTATTTGGGGGTCCAGCCATGGAGAAGAGTTTAGACACTAGGATAAGATAAGGAACACACCCATTATAAAGAAATCACATTAGGATTCTCTTTTTAAGCTGTTCCTTAAAACACTAGTGCTTAGGAAATCTATTGGAGGCAGAAGCAGTCAAGGGTAGCCTAGGGTTATGGTTAGGCTTAGGGTTAGGCTTAGGGTACGGCGTAGGGTACAGGTTCGTGGAGGGCTTCGGGTACGGCGTAGGGTATGGGTTAGGGTTAGGGTTAGGGTTAGTGTTAGGGTTAGGGCTCGGTTTAGGGTACGGGTTAGGATTAGGGTACGTGTTAGGGTTAGGGTAGGGGTTAGGGTTAGGGTACGCGTTAGGGTTAGGGTAGTTATTAAACCTATCCCACTCTGTAGATACCCCTTAGCACGTAAAGGAATATTATTTGGGGGTCCAGCCATGGAGAAGAGTTTAGACACTAAGATAATATAAGGAACACACACATTATAAAGAAATCACATTAGGATTCTCTTTTTAAACTGTTCCTTAAAACACTAGTGCTTAGGAAATCTATTGGAGGCAGAAGCAGTCAAGGGTAGCCTAGGGTTAGGGTTAGGCTTAGGGTTAGGCTTAGGGTACGGCTTAGGGTACGGGTTCGGGGAGGGCTTCGGGTACGGCGTAGGGTATGGGTTAGGGTTAGGGTTAGGGTTAGTGTTAGGGTTAGGGCTCGGTTTAGGGTACGGGTTAGGATTAGGGTACGTGTTAGGGTTAGGGTAGGGGTTAGGGTTAGGGTACGTGTTACGGTTAGGGTAGTTATTAAACCTGTCCCACTCTCTAGATACCCTTTAGCACGGAAAGGAATATTATTTGGGGGTCCAGCCATGGAGAAGAGTTTAGACACTAGGATAAGATAAGGAACACACCCATTATAAAGAAATCACATTAGGATTCTCTTTTTAAGCTGTTCCTTAAAACACTAGTGCTTAGGAAATCTATTGGAGGCAGAAGCAGTCAAGGGTAGCCTAGGGTTAGGGTTAGGCTTAGGGTTAAGCTTAGGGTACGGCATAGGGTACGTATTCGGGGAGGGCTTCGGGTATTGCGTAGGGTATGGGTTAGGGTTAGGGTTAGGGTTAGTGTTAGGGTTAGGGCTCGGTTTAGGGTACGGGTTAGGATTAGGGTACGTGTTAGGGTTAGGGTAGGGGTTAGGGTTAGGGTACTCGTTACGGTTAGGGTAGTTATTAAACCTATCCCACTCTCTAGATACCCCTTAGCACGTAAAGGAATATTATTTGGGGGTCCAGCCATGGAGAAGAGTTTAGACACTAAGATAATATAAGGAACACAAACATTATAAAGAAATCACATTAGGATTCTCTTTTTAAGCTGTTCCTTAAAACACTAGTGCTTAGGAAATCTATTGGAGGCAGAAGCAGTCAAGGGTAGCCTAGGGTTAGGGTTAGGCTTAGGGTTAGGCTTAGGGTTAGGGTTAGGGTACGGGTTCGGGGAGGGCTTCGGGTACGGCGTAGGGTATGGGTTAGGGTTAGGGTTAGGGTTAGTGTTAGGGTTAGGACTCGGTTTAGGGTACGGGTTAGGATTAGGGTACGTGTTAGGGTTAGGTTAGGGGTTAGGGTTATGGTACGCGTTAGGGTTAGGGTAGTTATTAAACCTATCCCACTCTCTAGTTACCCCTTAGCACGTAAAGGAATATTATTTGGGGGTCCAGCCATGGAGAAGAGTTTAGACACTAGGATAAGATAAGGAACACAACCATTATAAAGAAATCACATTAGGATTCTCTTTTTAAGCTGTTCCGTAAAACACTAGTGCTTAGGAAATCTATTGGAGGCAGAAGCAGTCAAGGGTAGCCTAGGGTTAGGGTTAGGCTCAGGGTTAGGCTTAGGGTACAGCTTAGGGTACGTATTCGGGGAGGGCTTCGGGTATTGCGTAGGGTATGGGTTAGGGTTAGGGTTAGGGTTAGTGTTAGGGTTAGGGCTCGGTTTAGGGTACGGGTTAGGATTAGGGTACGTGTTAGGGTTAGGGTAGGGGTTAGGGTTAGGGTACGCATTACGGTTAGGGTAGTTATTAAACCTATCCCACTCTCTAGATACCCCTTAGCACGTAAAGGAATATTATTTTGGGGTCCAGCCATGGAGAAGAGTTTAGACACTAAGATAATATAAGGAACATACACATTATAAAGAAATCACATTAGGATTCTCTTTTTAAGCTGTTCCTTAAAACACTAGTGCTTAGGAAATCTATTGGAGGCAGAAGCAGTCAAGGGTAGCCTAGGGTTAGGGTTAGGCTTAGGGTTAGGCTTAGGGTACGGCTTAGGGTACGGGTTCGGGGAGGGCTTCGGGTACGGCGTAGGGTATGGGTTAGGGTTAGGGTTAGGGTTAGTGTTAGGGTTAGGGCTCGGTTTAGGGTACGGGTTAGGATTAGGGTACGTGTTAGGGTTAGGGTAGGGGTTAGCGTTAGGGTACGCGTTAGGGTTAGGGTAGTTATTAAACCTATCCCACTCTCTAGTTACCCCTTAGCACGTAAAGGAATATTATTTGTGGGTCCAGCCATGGAGAAGAGTTTAGACACTAGGATAAGATAAGGAACACACCCATTATAAAGAAATCACATTAGGATTCTCTTTTTAAGCTGTTCCTTAAAACACTAGTGCTTATGAAATCTATTGGAGGCAGAAGCAGTCAAGGGTAGCCTAGGGTTAGGGTTAGGCTTAGGGTACGGCTTAGGGTACGGGTTCGGGGAGGGCTTCGGGTACGGCGTATGGTATGGGTTAGGGTTAGGCTTAGGGTTAGTGTTAGGGTTAGGGCTCGGTTTAGGGCACGGGTTAGGATTAGGGTATGTGTTAGGGTTAGGGTAGGGGTTAGGGTTAGGGTACACGTTAGGGTTAGGGTAGTGATTAAACCTATCCCACTCTCTAGATACCCCTTAGCACATAAAGGAATATTATTTGGGGGTCCAGCCATGGAGAAGAGTTTAGACACTAGGATTAGATATGGAACACACCCATTATAAAGAAATCACATTAGGATTCTCTTTTTAAGCTGTTCCTTAAAACACTAGTGCTTAGGAAATCTATTGGAGGCAGAAGCATTCAAGGGTAGCCTAGTGTTAGGGTTAGGCTCAGGGTTAGGCTTAGGGTACAGCTTAGGGTACGGGTTCGGGGAGGGCTTCAGGTACGGCGTAGGGTATGGGTTAGGGTTAGGGTTAGGGTTAGTGTTAGGGTTAGGGCTCGGTTTAGGGTACGGGTTAGGATTAGGGTACGTGTTAGGGTTAGGGTAGGGGTTAGGGTTAGGGTACACGTTAGGGTTAGGGTAGTGATTAAACCTATCCCACTCTCTAGATACCCCTTAGCACATAAAGGAATATTATTTGGGGGTCCAGCCATGGAGAAGAGTTTAGACACTAGGATTAGATAAGGAACACACCCATTATAAAGAAATCACATTAGGATTTTCTTTTTAAGCTGTTCCTTAAAACACTAGTGCTTAGGAAATCTATTGGAGGCAGAAGCAGTCAAGGGTAGCCTAGGGTTAGGGTTAGGCTCAGGGTTAGGCTTAGGGTACAGCTTAGGGTACGTATTCGGGGAGGGCTTCGGGTATTGCGTAGGGTATGGGTTAGGGTTAGGGTTAGGGTTAGTGTTAGGGTTAGGGCTCGGTTTAGGGTACGGGTTAGGATTAGGGTACGTGTTAGGGTTAGGGTAGGGGTTAGGGTTAGGGTACGCGTTACGGTTAGGGTAGTTATTAAACCTATCACACTCTCTAGATACCCCTTAGCACGTAAAGGAATATTATTTTGGGGTCCAGCCATGGAGAAGAGTTTAGACACTAAGATAATATAAGGAACACACACATTATAAAGAAATCACATTAGGATTCTCTTTTTAAGCTGTTCCTTAAAACACTAGTGCTTAGGAAATCTATTGGAGGCAGAAGCAGTCAAGGGTAGCCTAGGGTTAGGGTTAGGCTTAGGGTTAGGCTTAGGGTACGGCTTAGGGTACGGGTTCGGGGAGGGCTTCGGGTACGGCGTAGGGTATGGGTTAGGGTTAGGGTTAGGGTTAGTGTTAGGGTTAGGGCTCGGTTTAGGGTACGGGTTAGGATTAGGGTACGTGTTAGGGTTAGGGTAGGGGTTAGCGTTAGGGTACGCGTTAGGGTTAGGGTAGTTATTAAACCTATCCCACTCTCTAGTTACCCCTTAGCACGTAAAGGAATATTATTTGGGGGTCCAGCCATGGAGAAGAGTTTAGACACTAGGATAAGATAAGGAACACACCCATTATAAAGAAATCACATTAGGATTCTCTTTTTAAGCTGTTCCTTAAAACACTAGTGCTTATGAAATCTATTGGAGGCAGAAGCAGTCAAGGGTAGCCTAGGGTTAGCGTTAGGCTTAGGGTTAGGCTTAGGGTACGGCTTAGGGTACGGGTTCGGGGAGGGCTTCGGGTACGGCGTAGGGTATGGGTTAGGGTTAGGGTTAGGGTTAGTGTTAGGGTTAGGGCTCGGTTTAGGGTACGGGTTAGGATTAGGGTACGTGTTAGGGTTAGGGTAGGGGTTAGGGTTAGGGTACACGTTAGGGTTAAGGTAGTTATTAAACCTATCCCACTCTCTAGATACCCCTTAGCACGTAAAGGAATATTATTTGGGGGTTCAGCCATGGAGAAGAGTTTAGACACTAAGATAATATAAGGAACACACACATTATAAAGAAATCACATTAGGATTCTCTTTTTAAGCTGTTCCTTAAAACACCAGTGCTTAGGAAATCTATTGGAGGCAGAAGCAGTCAAGGGTAGCCTAGGGTTAGGGTTAGGCTTAGGGTTAGGCTTAGGGTACGGCTTAGGGTACGGGTTCGGGGAGGGCTTCGGGTACGGCGTAGGATATGGGTTAGGGTTAGGGTTAGGGTTAGTGTTAGGGTTAGGACTCGGTTTAGGGTACGGGTTAGGATTAGGGTACGTGTTAGGGTTAGGGTAGGGGTTAGGGTTATGGTACGCGTTAGGGTTAGGGTAGTTATTAAACCTATCCCACTCTCTAGTTTCCCCTTAGCACGTAAAGGAATATTATTTGGGGGTCCAGCCATGGAGAAGAGTTTAGACACTAGGATAAGATAAGGAACACACCCATTATAAAGAAATCACATTAGGATTCTCTTTTTAAGCTGTTCCTTAAAACACTAGTGCTTAGGAAATCTATTGGAGGCAGAAGCAGTCAAGGGTAGCCTAGGGTTAGGGTTAGGCTCAGGGTTAGGCTTAGGGTACAGCTTAGGGTACGGGTTCGGGGAGGGCTTCGGGTACGGCGTAGGGTATGGGTTAGGGTTAGGGTTACGGTTAGTGTTAGGGTTAGGGCTCGGTTTAGGGTACGGGTTAGGATTAGGGTACGTGTTAGGGTTAGGGTAGGGGTTAGGGTTAGGGTACACGTTAGGGTTAGGGTAGTGATTAAACCTATCCCACTCTCTAGATACCCCTTAGCACATAAAGGAATATTATTTGGGGGTCCAGCCATGGAGAAGAGTTTAGACACTAGGATTAGATATGGAACACACCCATTATAAAGAAATCACATTAGGATTCTCTTTTTAAGCTGTTCCTTAAAACACTAGTGCTTAGGAAATCTATTGGAGGCAGAAGCAGTCAAGGGTAGCCTAGGGTTAGGGTTAGGCTTAGGGTTAGGCTTAGGGTACGGCTTAGGGTACGGGTTCGGGGAGGGCTTCGGGTACGGCGTAGGGTATGGGTTAGGGTTAGGGTTAGGGTTAGTGTTAGGGTTAGGGCTCGGTTTAGTGTACGGGTTAGGATTAGGGTACGTGTTAGGGTTAGGGTAGGGGTTAGCGTTAGGGTACGCGTTAGGGTTAGGGTAGTTATTAAACCTATTCCACTCTCTAGTTACCCCTTAGCACGTAAAGGAATATTATTTGGGGGTCCAGCCATGGAGAAGAGTTTAGACACTAGGATAAGATAAGGAACACACCCATTATAAAGAAATCACATTAGGATTCTCTTTTTAAGCTGTTCCTTAAAACACTAGTGCTTAGGAAATCTATTGGAGGCAGAAGCAGTCAAGGGTAGCCTAGGGTTAGGGTTAGGCTTAGGGTTAGGCTTAGGGTACGGCTTAGGGTACGGGTTCGGAGAGGGTTTCGGGTACGGCGTAGGGTATGGGTTAGGGTTAGGGTTAGGGTTAGTGTTAGGGTTAGGGCTCGGTTTAGGGTACGGGATAGGATTAGGGTACGTGTTAGGGTTAGGGTAGGGGTTAGGGTTAGGGTACGTGTTACGGTTAGGGTAGTTATTAAACCTGTCCCACTCTCTAGATACCCCTTAGCACGGAAAGGAATATTATTTGGGGGTCCAGCCATGGAGAAGAGTTTAGACACTAGGATAAGATAAGGAACACACCCATTATAAAGAAATCACATTAGGATTCTCTTTTTAAGCTGTTCCTTAAAACACTAGTGCTTAGGAAATCTATTGGAGGCAGAAGCAGTCAAGGGTAGCCTAGGGTTATGGTTAGGCTTAGGGTTAGGCTTAGGGTACGGCGTAGGGTACAGGTTCGTGGAGGGCTTCGGGTACGGCGTAGGGTATGGGTTAGGGTTAGGGTTAGGGTTAGTGTTAGGGTTAGGGCTCGGTTTAGGGTACGGGTTAGGATTAGGGTACGTGTTAGGGTTAGGGTAGGGGTTAGGGTTAGGGTACGCGTTAGGGTTAGGGTAGTTATTAAACCTATCCCACTCTGTAGATACCCCTTAGCACGTAAAGGAATATTATTTGGGGGTCCAGCCATGGAGAAGAGTTTAGACACTAAGATAATATAAGGAACACACACATTATAAAGAAATCACATTAGGATTCTCTTTTTAAACTGTTCCTTAAAACACTAGTGCTTAGGAAATCTATTGGAGGCAGAAGCAGTCAAGGGTAGCCTAGGGTTAGGGTTAGGCTTAGGGTTAGGCTTAGGGTACGGCTTAGGGTACGGGTTCGGGGAGGGCTTCGGGTACGGCGTAGGGTATGGGTTAGGGTTAGGGTTAGGGTTAGTGTTAGGGTTAGGGCTCGGTTTAGGGTACGGGTTAGGATTAGGGTACGTGTTAGGGTTAGGGTAGGGGTTAGCATTAGGGTACGCGTTAGGGTTAGGGTAGTTATTAAACCTATTCCACTCTCTAGTTACCCCTTAGCACGTAAAGGAATATTATTTGGGGGTCCAGCCATGGAGAAGAGTTTAGACACTAGGATAAGATAAGGAACACACCCATTATAAAGAAATCACATTAGGATTCTCTTTTTAAGCTGTTCCTTAAAACACTAGTGCTTAGGAAATCTATTGGAGGCAGAAGCAGTCAAGGGTAGCCTAGGGTTAGGGTTAGGCTTAGGGTTAGGCTTAGGGTACGGCGTAGGGTACGGGTTCGGAGAGGGTTTCGGGTACGGCGTAGGGTATGGGTTAGGGTTAGGGTTAGGGTTAGTGTTAGGGTTAGGGCTCGGTTTAGGGTACGGGTTAGGATTAGGGTACGTGTTAGGGTTAGGGTAGGGGTTAGGGTTAGGGTACGTGTTACGGTTAGGGTAGTTATTAAACCTGTCCCACTCTCTAGATACCCCTTAGCACGGAAAGGAATATTATTTGGTGGTCCAGCCATGGAGAAGAGTTTAGACACTAGGATAAGATAAGGAACACACCCATTATAAAGAAATCACATTAGGATTCTCTTTTTAAGCTGTTCCTTAAAACACTAGTGCTTAGGAAATCTATTGGAGGCAGAAGCAGTCAAGGGTAGCCTAGGGTTAGGGTTAGGCTTAGGGTTAGGCTTAGGGTACGGCGTAGGGTACGGGTTCGTGGAGGGCTTCGGGTACGGCGTAGGGTATGGGTTAGGGTTAGGGTTAGGGTTAGTGTTAGGGTTAGGGCTCGGTTTAGGGTACGGGTTAGGATTAGGGTACGTGTTAGGGTTAGGGTAGGGGTTAGGGTTAGGGTACGCGTTAGGGTTAGGGTAGTTATTAAACCTATCCCACTCTGTAGATACCCCTTAGCACGTAAAGGAATATTATTTGGGGGTCCAGCCATGGAGAAGAGTTTAGACACTAAGATAATATAAGGAACACACACATTATAAAGAAATCACATTAGGATTCTCTTTTTAAACTGTTCCTTAAAACACTAGTGCTTAGGAAATCTATTGGAGGAAGAAGCAGTCAAGGGTAACCTAGGGTTAGGGTTAGGCTTAGGGTTAGGCGTAGGGTACGGCTTAGGGTACGGGTTCGGGGAGGGCTTCGGGTACGGCGTAGGGTATGGGTTAGGGTTAGGGTTAGGGTTAGTGTTAGGGTTAGGACTCGGTTTAGGGTACGGGTTAGGATTAGGGTACGTGTTAGGGTTAGGTTAGGGGTTAGGGTTATGGTACGCGTTAGGGTTAGGGTAGTTATTAAACCTATCCCACTCTCTAGTTACCCCTTAGCACGTAAAGGAATATTATTTGGGGGTCCAGCCATGGAGAAGAGTTTAGACACTAGGATAAGATAAGGAACACAACCATTATAAAGAAATCACATTAGGATTCTCTTTTTAAGCTGTTCCTTAAAACACTAGTGCTTAGGAAATCTATTGGAGGCAGAAGCAGTCAAGGGTAGCCTAGGGTTAGGGTTAGGCTCAGGGTTAGGCTTAGGGTACAGCTTAGGGTACGTATTCGGGGAGGGCTTCGGGTATTGCGTAGGGTATGGGTTAGGGTTAGGGTTAGGGTTAGTGTTAGGGTTAGGGCTCGGTTTAGGGTACGGGTTAGGATTAGGGTACGTGTTAGGGTTAGGGTAGGGGTTAGGGTTAGGGTACGCGTTACGGTTAGGGTAGTTATTAAACCTATCCCACTCTCTAGATACCCCTTAGCACGTAAAGGAATATTATTTTGGGGTCCAGCCATGGAGAAGAGTTTAGACACTAAGATAATATAAGGAACACACACATTATAAAGAAATCACATTAGGATTCTCTTTTTAAGCTGTTCCTTAAAACACTAGTGCTTAGGAAATCTATTGGAGGCAGAAGCTGTCAAGGGTAGCCTAGGGTTAGGGTTAGGCTTAGGGTTAGGCTTAGGGTACGGCTTAGGGTACGGGTTCGGGGAGGGCTTCGGGTACGGCGTAGGGTATGGGTTAGGGTTAGGGTTAGGGTTAGTGTTAGGGTTAGGGCTCGGTTTAGGGTACTGGTTAGGATTAGGGTACGTGTTAGGGTTAGGGTAGGTGTTAGCGTTAGGGTACGCGTTAGGGTTAGGGTAGTTATTAAACCTATCCCACTCTCTAGTTACCCCTTAGCACGTAAAGGAATATTATTTGGGGGTCCAGCCATGGAGAAGAGTTTAGACACTAGGATAAGATAAGGAACACACCCATTATAAAGAAATCACATTAGGATTCTCTTTTTAAGCTGTTCCTTAAAACACTAGTGCTTATGAAATCTATTGGAGGCAGAAGCAGTCAAGGGTAGCCTAGGGTTAGGGTTAGGCTTAGGGTTAGGCTTAGGGTACGGCTTAGGGTACGGGTTCGGGGAGGGCTTCGGGTACGGCGTAGGGTATGGGTTAGGGTTAGGCTTAGGGTTAGTGTTAGGGTTAGGGCTCGGTTTAGGGTACGGGTTAGGATTAGGGTACGTGTTAGGGTTAGGGTAGGGGTTAGGGTTAGGGTACACGTTAGGGTTAGGGTAGTGATTAAACCTATCCCACTCTCTAGATACCCCTTAGCACATAAAGGAATATTATTTGGGGGTCCAGCCATGGAGAAGAGTTTAGACACTAGGATTAGGTATGGAACACACCCATTATAAAGAAATCACATTAGGATTCTCTTTTTAAGCTGTTCCTTAAAACACTAGTGCTTAGGAAATCTATTGGAGGCAGAAGCAGTCAAGGGTAGCCCAGGGTTAGGGTTAGGCTTAGGGTACGGCTTAGGGTATGGGTTCGGGGAGGGCTTCGGGTACGGCGTAGGGTATGGGTTAGGGTTAGGGTTAGGGTTTGTGTTAGGGTTAGGGCTCGGTTTAGGGTACGGGTTAGGATTAGGGTACGTGTTAGGGTTAGGGTAGGGGTTAGGGTTAGGGTACACGTTAGGGTTAAGGTAGTTATTAAACCTATCCCACTCTCTAGATACCCCTTAGCACGTAAAGGAATATTATTTGGGGGTTCAGCCATGGAGAAGAGTTTAGACACTAAGATAATATAAGGAACACACACATTATAAAGAAATCACATTAGGATTCTCTTTTTAAGCTGTTCCTTAAAACACCAGTGCTTAGGAAATCTATTGGAGGCAGAAGCAGTCAAGGGTAGCCTAGGGTTAGGGTTAGGCTTAGGGTTAGGCTTAGGGTACGGCTTAGGGTACGGGTTCGGGGAGGGCTTCGGGTACGGCGTAGGATATGGGTTAGGGTTAGGGTTAGGGTTAGTGTTAGGGTTAGGACTCGGTTTAGGGTACGGGTTAGGATTAGGGTACGTGTTAGGGTTAGGGTAGGGGTTAGGGTTATGGTACGCATTAGGGTTAGGGTAGTTATTAAACCTATCCCACTCTCTAGTTTCCCCTTAGCACGTAAAGGAATATTATTTGGGGGTCCAGCCATGGAGAAGAGTTTAGACACTAGGATAAGATAAGGAACACACCCATTATAAAGAAATCACATTAGGATTCTCTTTTTAAGCTGTTCCTTAAAACACTAGTGCTTAGGAAATCTATTGGAGGCAGAAGCAGTCAAGGGTAGCCTAGGGTTAGGGTTAGGCTCAGGGTTAGGCTTAGGGTACAGCTTAGGGTACGGGTTCGGGGAGGGCTTCGGGTACGGCGTAGGGTATGGGTTAGGGTTAGGGTTAGGGTTAGTGTTAGGGTTAGGGCTCGGTTTAGGGTACGGGTTAGGATTAGGGTACGTGTTAGGGTTAGGGTAGGGGTTAGGGTTAGGGTACACGTTAGGGTTAGGGTAGTGATTAAACCTATCCCACTCTCTAGATACCCCTTAGCACATAAAGGAATATTATTTGGGGGTCCAGCCATGGAGAAGAGTTTAGACACTAGGATTAGATATGGAACACACCCATTATAAAGAAATCACATTAGGATTCTCTTTTTAAGCTGTTCCTTAAAACACTAGTGCTTAGGAAATCTATTGGAGGCAGAAGCAGTCAAGGGTAGCCTAGGGTTAGGGTTAGGCTTAGGGTTAGGCTTAGGGTACGGCTTAGGGTACGGGTTCGGGGAGGGCTTCGGGTACGGCGTAGGGTATGGGTTAGGGTTAGGGTTAGGGTTAGTGTTAGGGTTAGGGCTCGGTTTAGTGTACGGGTTAGGATTAGGGTACGTGTTAGGGTTAGGGTAGGGGTTAGCGTTAGGGTACGCGTTAGGGTTAGGGTAGTTATTAAACCTATTCCACTCTCTAGTTACCCCTTAGCACGTAAAGGAATATTATTTGGGGGTCCAGCCATGGAGAAGAGTTTAGACACTAGGATAAGATAAGGAACACACCCATTATAAAGAAATCACATTAGGATTCTCTTTTTAAGCTGTTCCTTAAAACACTAGTGCTTAGGAAATCTATTGGAGGCAGAAGCAGTCAAGGGTAGCCTAGGGTTAGGGTTAGGCTTAGGGTTAGGCTTAGGGTACGGCTTAGGGTACGGGTTCGGAGAGGGTTTCGGGTACGGCGTAGGGTATGGGTTAGGGTTAGGGTTAGGGTTAGTGTTAGGGTTAGGGCTCGGTTTAGGGTACGGGATAGGATTAGGGTACGTGTTAGGGTTAGGGTAGGGGTTAGGGTTAGGGTACGTGTTACGGTTAGGGTAGTAATTAAACCTGTCCCACTCTCTAGATACCCCTTAGCACGGAAAGGAATATTATTTGGGGGTCCAGCCATGGAGAAGAGTTTAGACACTAGGATAAGATAAGGAACACACCCATTATAAAGAAATCACATTAGGATTCTCTTTTTAAGCTGTTCCTTAAAACACTAGTGCTTAGGAAATCTATTGGAGGCAGAAGCAGTCAAGGGTAGCCTAGGGTTAGGGTTAGGCTTAGGGTTAGGCTTAGGGTACGGCGTAGGGTACAGGTTCGTGGAGGGCTTCGGGTACGGCGTAGGGTATGGGTTAGGGTTAGGGTTAGGGTTAGTGTTAGGGTTAGGGCTCGGTTTAGGGTACGGGTTAGGATTAGGGTACGTGTGAGGGTTAGGGTAGGGGTTAGGGTTAGGGTACGCGTTAGGGTTAGGGTAGTTATTAAACCTATCCCACTCTGTAGATACCCCTTAGCACGTAAAGGAATATTATTTGGGGGTCCAGCCATGGAGAAGAGTTTAGACACTAAGATAATATAAGGAACACACACATTATAAAGAAATCACATTAGGATTCTCTTTTTAAACTGTTCCTTAAAACACTAGTGCTTAGGAAATCTATTGGAGGCAGAAGCAGTCAAGGGTAGCCTAGGGTTAGGGTTAGGCTTAGGGTTAGGCTTAGGGTACGGCTTAGGGTACGGGTTCGGGGAGGGCTTCGGGTACGGCGTAGGGTATGGGTTAGGGTTAGGGTTAGGGTTAGTGTTAGGGTTAGGGCTCGGTTTAGGGTACGGGTTAGGATTAGGGTACGTGTTAGGGTTAGGGTAGGGGTTAGCATTAGGGTACGCGTTAGGGTTAGGGTAGTTATTAAACCTATTCCACTCTCTAGTTACCCCTTAGCACGTAAAGGAATATTATTTGGGGGTCCAGCCATGGAGAAGAGTTTAGACACTAGGATAAGATAAGGAACACACCCATTATAAAGAAATCACATTAGGATTCTCTTTTTAAGCTGTTCCTTAAAACACTAGTGCTTAGGAAATCTATTGGAGGCAGAAGCAGTCAAGGGTAGCCTAGGGTTAGGGTTAGGCTTAGGGTTAGGCTTAGGGTACGGCGTAGGGTACGGGTTCGGAGAGGGTTTCGGGTACGGCGTAGGGTATGGGTTAGGGTTAGGGTTAGGGTTAGTGTTAGGGTTAGGGCTCGGTTTAGGGTACGGGTTAGGATTAGGGTACGTGTTAGGGTTAGGGTAGGGGTTAGGGTTAGGGTACGTGTTACGGTTAGGGTAGTTATTAAACCTGTCCCACTCTCTAGATACCCCTTAGCACGGAAAGGAATATTATTTGGGGGTCCAGCCATGGAGAAGAGTTTAGACACTAGGATAAGATAAGGAACACACCCATTATAAAGAAATCACATTAGGATTCTCTTTTTAAGCTGTTCCTTAAAACACTAGTGCTTAGGAAATCTATTGGAGGCAGAAGCAGTCAAGGGTAGCCTAGGGTTAGGGTTAGGCTTAGGGTTAGGCTTAGGGTACGGCGTAGGGTACGGGTTCGTGGAGGGCTTCGGGTACGGCGTAGGGTATGGGTTAGGGTTAGGGTTAGGGTTAGTGTTAGGGTTAGGGCTCGGTTTAGGGTACGGGTTAGGATTAGGGTACGTGTTAGGGTTAGGGTAGGGGTTAGGGTTAGGGTACGCGTTAGGGTTAGGGTAGTTATTAAACCTATCCCACTCTGTAGATACCCCTTAGCACGTAAAGGAATATTATTTGGGGGTCCAGCCATGGAGAAGAGTTTAGACACTAAGATAATATAAGGAACACACACATTATAAAGAAATCACATTAGGATTCTCTTTTTAAACTGTTCCTTAAAACACTAGTGCTTAGGAAATCTATTGGAGGAAGAAGCAGTCAAGGGTAGCCTAGGGTTAGGGTTAGGCTTAGGGTTAGGCGTAGGGTACGGCTTAGGGTACGGGTTCGGGGAGGGCTTCGGGTACGGCGTAGGGTATGGGTTAGGGTTAGGGTTAGGGTTAGTGTTAGGGTTAGGACTCGGTTTAGGGTACGGGTTAGGATTAGGGTACGTGTTAGGGTTAGGTTAGGGGTTAGGGTTATGGTACGCGTTAGGGTTAG
Organism: Balaenoptera physalus; assembly: GCF_965194825.1. Lineage (NCBI taxonomy): Eukaryota > Metazoa > Chordata > Mammalia > Artiodactyla > Balaenopteridae > Balaenoptera > Balaenoptera physalus. The sequence continues at coordinate 2,375,657 of NW_028126471.1, forward strand.
GGTAGTTATTAAACCTATCCCACTCTCTAGTTACCCCTTAGCACGTAAAGGAATATTATTTGGGGGTCCAGCCATGGAGAAGAGTTTAGACACTAGGATAAGATAAGGAACACAACCATTATAAAGAAATCACATTAGGATTCTCTTTTTAAGCTGTTCCTTAAAACACTAGTGCTTAGGAAATCTATTGGAGGCAGAAGCAGTCAAGGGTAGCCTAGGGTTAGGGTTAGGCTCAGGGTTAGGCTTAGGGTACAGCTTAGGGTACGTATTCGGGGAGGGCTTCGGGTATTGCGTAGGGTATGGGTTAGGGTTAGGGTTAGGGTTAGTGTTAGGGTTAGGGCTCGGTTTAGGGTACGGGTTAGGATTAGGGTACGTGTTAGGGTTAGGGTAGGGGTTAGGGTTAGGGTACGCGTTACGGTTAGGGTAGTTATTAAACCTATCCCACTCTCTAGATACCCCTTAGCACGTAAAGGAATATTATTTTGGGGTCCAGCCATGGAGAAGAGTTTAGACACTAAGATAATATAAGGAACACACACATTATAAAGAAATCACATTAGGATTCTCTTTTTAAGCTGTTCCTTAAAACACTAGTGCTTAGGAAATCTATTGGAGGCAGAAGCTGTCAAGGGTAGCCTAGGGTTAGGGTTAGGCTTAGGGTTAGGCTTAGGGTACGGCTTAGGGTACGGGTTCGGGGAGGGCTTCGGGTACGGCGTAGGGTATGGGTTAGGGTTAGGGTTAGGGTTAGTGTTAGGGTTAGGGCTCGGTTTAGGGTACTGGTTAGGATTAGGGTACGTGTTAGGGTTAGGGTAGGTGTTAGCGTTAGGGTACGCGTTAGGGTTAGGGTAGTTATTAAACCTATCCCACTCTCTAGTTACCCCTTAGCACGTAAAGGAATATTATTTGGGGGTCCAGCCATGGAGAAGAGTTTAGACACTAGGATAAGATAAGGAACACACCCATTATAAAGAAATCACATTAGGATTCTCTTTTTAAGCTGTTCCTTAAAACACTAGTGCTTATGAAATCTATTGGAGGCAGAAGCAGTCAAGGGTAGCCTAGGGTTAGGGTTAGGCTTAGGGTTAGGCTTAGGGTACGGCTTAGGGTACGGGTTCGGGGAGGGCTTCGGGTACGGCGTAGGGTATGGGTTAGGGTTAGGCTTAGGGTTAGTGTTAGGGTTAGGGCTCGGTTTAGGGTACGGGTTAGGATTAGGGTACGTGTTAGGGTTAGGGTAGGGGTTAGGGTTAGGGTACACGTTAGGGTTAGGGTAGTGATTAAACCTATCCCACTCTCTAGATACCCCTTAGCACATAAAGGAATATTATTTGGGGGTCCAGCCATGGAGAAGAGTTTAGACACTAGGATTAGGTATGGAACACACCCATTATAAAGAAATCACATTAGGATTCTCTTTTTAAGCTGTTCCTTAAAACACTAGTGCTTAGGAAATCTATTGGAGGCAGAAGCAGTCAAGGGTAGCCCAGGGTTAGGGTTAGGCTTAGGGTACGGCTTAGGGTATGGGTTCGGGGAGGGCTTCGGGTACGGCGTAGGGTATGGGTTAGGGTTAGGGTTAGGGTTTGTGTTAGGGTTAGGGCTCGGTTTAGGGTACGGGTTAGGATTAGGGTACGTGTTAGGGTTAGGGTAGGGGTTAGGGTTAGGGTACACGTTAGGGTTAAGGTAGTTATTAAACCTATCCCACTCTCTAGATACCCCTTAGCACGTAAAGGAATATTATTTGGGGGTCCAGCCATGGAGAAGAGTTTAGACACTAAGATAATATAAGGAACACACACATTATAAAGAAATCACATTAGGATTCTCTTTTTAAGCTGTTCCTTAAAACACCAGTGCTTAGGAAATCTATTGGAGGCAGAAGCAGTCAAGGGTAGCCTAGGGTTAGGGTTAGGCTCAGGGTTAGGCTTAGGGTACGGCTTAGGGTACGGGTTCGGAGAGGGTTTCGGGTACGGCGTAGGGTATGGGTTAGGGTTAGGGTTAGGGTTAGTGTTAGGGTTAGGGCTCGGTTTAGGGTACGGGATAGGATTAGGGTACGTGTTAGGGTTAGGGTAGGGGTTAGGGTTAGGGTACGTGTTACGGTTAGGGTAGTTATTAAACCTGTCCCACTCTCTAGATACCCCTTAGCACGGAAAGGAATATTATTTGGGGGTCCAGCCATGGAGAAGAGTTTAGACACTAGGATAAGATAAGGAACACACCCATTATAAAGAAATCACATTAGGATTCTCTTTTTAAGCTGTTCCTTAAAACACTAGTGCTTAGGAAATCTATTGGAGGCAGAAGCAGTCAAGGGTAGCCTAGGGTTATGGTTAGGCTTAGGGTTAGGCTTAGGGTACGGCGTAGGGTACAGGTTCGTGGAGGGCTTCGGGTACGGCGTAGGGTATGGGTTAGGGTTAGGGTTAGGGTTAGTGTTAGGGTTAGGGCTCGGTTTAGGGTACGGGTTAGGATTAGGGTACGTGTTAGGGTTAGGGTAGGGGTTAGGGTTAGGGTACGCGTTAGGGTTAGGGTAGTTATTAAACCTATCCCACTCTGTAGATACCCCTTAGCACGTAAAGGAATATTATTTGGGGGTCCAGCCATGGAGAAGAGTTTAGACACTAAGATAATATAAGGAACACACACATTATAAAGAAATCACATTAGGATTCTCTTTTTAAACTGTTCCTTAAAACACTAGTGCTTAGGAAATCTATTGGAGGCAGAAGCAGTCAAGGGTAGCCTAGGGTTAGGGTTAGGCTTAGGGTTAGGCTTAGGGTACGGCTTAGGGTACGGGTTCGGGGAGGGCTTCGGGTACGGCGTAGGGTATGGGTTAGGGTTAGGGTTAGGGTTAGTGTTAGGGTTAGGGCTCGGTTTAGGGTACGGGTTAGGATTAGGGTACGTGTTAGGGTTAGGGTAGGGGTTAGCATTAGGGTACGCGTTAGGGTTAGGGTAGTTATTAAACCTATTCCACTCTCTAGTTACCCCTTAGCACGTAAAGGAATATTATTTGGGGGTCCAGCCATGGAGAAGAGTTTAGACACTAGGATAAGATAAGGAACACACCCATTATAAAGAAATCACATTAGGATTCTCTTTTTAAGCTGTTCCTTAAAACACTAGTGCTTAGGAAATCTATTGGAGGCAGAAGCAGTCAAGGGTAGCCTAGGGTTAGGGTTAGGCTTAGGGTTAGGCTTAGGGTACGGCGTAGGGTACGGGTTCGGAGAGGGTTTCGGGTACGGCGTAGGGTATGGGTTAGGGTTAGGGTTAGGGTTAGTGTTAGGGTTAGGGCTCGGTTTAGGGTACGGGTTAGGATTAGGGTACGTGTTAGGGTTAGGGTAGGGGTTAGGGTTAGGGTACGTGTTACGGTTAGGGTAGTTATTAAACCTGTCCCACTCTCTAGATACCCCTTAGCACGGAAAGGAATATTATTTGGGGGTCCAGCCATGGAGAAGAGTTTAGACACTAGGATAAGATAAGGAACACACCCATTATAAAGAAATCACATTAGGATTCTCTTTTTAAGCTGTTCCTTAAAACACTAGTGCTTAGGAAATCTATTGGAGGCAGAAGCAGTCAAGGGTAGCCTAGGGTTATGGTTAGGCTTAGGGTTAGGCTTAGGGTACGGCGTAGGGTACAGGTTCGTGGAGGGCTTCGGGTACGGCGTAGGGTATGGGTTAGGGTTAGGGTTAGGGTTAGTGTTAGGGTTAGGGCTCGGTTTAGGGTACGGGTTAGGATTAGGGTACGTGTTAGGGTTAGGGTAGGGGTTAGGGTTAGGGTACGCGTTAGGGTTAGGGTAGTTATTAAACCTATCCCACTCTGTAGATACCCCTTAGCACGTAAAGGAATATTATTTGGGGGTCCAGCCATGGAGAAGAGTTTAGACACTAAGATAATATAAGGAACACACACATTATAAAGAAATCACATTAGGATTCTCTTTTTAAACTGTTCCTTAAAACACTAGTGCTTAGGAAATCTATTGGAGGCAGAAGCAGTCAAGGGTAGCCTAGGGTTAGGGTTAGGCTTAGGGTTAGGCTTAGGGTACGGCTTAGGGTACGGGTTCGGGGAGGGCTTCGGGTACGGCGTAGGGTATGGGTTAGGGTTAGGGTTAGGGTTAGTGTTAGGGTTAGGGCTCGGTTTAGGGTACGGGTTAGGATTAGGGTACGTGTTAGGGTTAGGGTAGGGGTTAGCATTAGGGTACGCGTTAGGGTTAGGGTAGTTATTAAACCTATTCCACTCTCTAGTTACCCCTTAGCACGTAAAGGAATATTATTTGGGGGTCCAGCCATGGAGAAGAGTTTAGACACTAGGATAAGATAAGGAACACACCCATTATAAAGAAATCACATTAGGATTCTCTTTTTAAGCTGTTCCTTAAAACACTAGTGCTTAGGAAATCTATTGGAGGCAGAAGCAGTCAAGGGTAGCCTAGGGTTAGGGTTAGGCTTAGGGTTAGGCTTAGGGTACGGCGTAGGGTACGGGTTCGGAGAGGGTTTCGGGTACGGCGTAGGGTATGGGTTAGGGTTAGGGTTAGGGTTAGTGTTAGGGTTAGGGCTCGGTTTAGGGTACGGGTTAGGATTAGGGTACGTGTTAGGGTTAGGGTAGGGGTTAGGGTTAGGGTACGTGTTACGGTTAGGGTAGTTATTAAACCTGTCCCACTCTCTAGATACCCCTTAGCACGGAAAGGAATATTATTTGGGGGTCCAGCCATGGAGAAGAGTTTAGACACTAGGATAAGATAAGGAACACACCCATTATAAAGAAATCACATTAGGATTCTCTTTTTAAGCTGTTCCTTAAAACACTAGTGCTTAGGAAATCTATTGGAGGCAGAAGCAGTCAAGGGTAGCCTAGGGTTAGGGTTAGGCTTAGGGTTAGGCTTAGGGTACGGCGTAGGGTACGGGTTCGTGGAGGGCTTCGGGTACGGCGTAGGGTATGGGTTAGGGTTAGGGTTAGGGTTAGTGTTAGGGTTAGGGCTCGGTTTAGGGTACGGGTTAGGATTAGGGTACGTGTTAGGGTTAGGGTAGGGGTTAGGGTTAGGGTACGCGTTAGGGTTAGGGTAGTTATTAAACCTATCCCACTCTGTAGATACCCCTTAGCACGTAAAGGAATATTATTTGGGGGTCCAGCCATGGAGAAGAGTTTAGACACTAAGATAATATAAGGAACACACACATTATAAAGAAATCACATTAGGATTCTCTTTTTAAACTGTTCCTTAAAACACTAGTGCTTAGGAAATCTATTGGAGGAAGAAGCAGTCAAGGGTAACCTAGGGTTAGGGTTAGGCTTAGGGTTAGGCGTAGGGTACGGCTTAGGGTACGGGTTCGGGGAGGGCTTCGGGTACGGCGTAGGGTATGGGTTAGGGTTAGGGTTAGGGTTAGTGTTAGGGTTAGGACTCGGTTTAGGGTACGGGTTAGGATTAGGGTACGTGTTAGGGTTAGGTTAGGGGTTAGGGTTATGGTACGCGTTAGGGTTAGGGTAGTTATTAAACCTATCCCACTCTCTAGTTACCCCTTAGCACGTAAAGGAATATTATTTGGGGGTCCAGCCATGGAGAAGAGTTTAGACACTAGGATAAGATAAGGAACACAACCATTATAAAGAAATCACATTAGGATTCTCTTTTTAAGCTGTTCCTTAAAACACTAGTGCTTAGGAAATCTATTGGAGGCAGAAGCAGTCAAGGGTAGCCTAGGGTTAGGGTTAGGCTCAGGGTTAGGCTTAGGGTACAGCTTAGGGTACGTATTCGGGGAGGGCTTCGGGTATTGCGTAGGGTATGGGTTAGGGTTAGGGTTAGGGTTAGTGTTAGGGTTAGGGCTCGGTTTAGGGTACGGGTTAGGATTAGGGTACGTGTTAGGGTTAGGGTAGGGGTTAGGGTTAGGGTACGCGTTACGGTTAGGGTAGTTATTAAACCTATCCCACTCTCTAGATACCCCTTAGCACGTAAAGGAATATTATTTTGGGGTCCAGCCATGGAGAAGAGTTTAGACACTAAGATAATATAAGGAACACACACATTATAAAGAAATCACATTAGGATTCTCTTTTTAAGCTGTTCCTTAAAACACTAGTGCTTAGGAAATCTATTGGAGGCAGAAGCTGTCAAGGGTAGCCTAGGGTTAGGGTTAGGCTTAGGGTTAGGCTTAGGGTACGGCTTAGGGTACGGGTTCGGGGAGGGCTTCGGGTACGGCGTAGGGTATGGGTTAGGGTTAGGGTTAGGGTTAGTGTTAGGGTTAGGGCTCGGTTTAGGGTACTGGTTAGGATTAGGGTACGTGTTAGGGTTAGGGTAGGTGTTAGCGTTAGGGTACGCGTTAGGGTTAGGGTAGTTATTAAACCTATCCCACTCTCTAGTTACCCCTTAGCACGTAAAGGAATATTATTTGGGGGTCCAGCCATGGAGAAGAGTTTAGACACTAGGATAAGATAAGGAACACACCCATTATAAAGAAATCACATTAGGATTCTCTTTTTAAGCTGTTCCTTAAAACACTAGTGCTTATGAAATCTATTGGAGGCAGAAGCAGTCAAGGGTAGCCTAGGGTTAGGGTTAGGCTTAGGGTTAGGCTTAGGGTACGGCTTAGGGTACGGGTTCGGGGAGGGCTTCGGGTACGGCGTAGGGTATGGGTTAGGGTTAGGCTTAGGGTTAGTGTTAGGGTTAGGGCTCGGTTTAGGGTACGGGTTAGGATTAGGGTACGTGTTAGGGTTAGGGTAGGGGTTAGGGTTAGGGTACACGTTAGGGTTAGGGTAGTGATTAAACCTATCCCACTCTCTAGATACCCCTTAGCACATAAAGGAATATTATTTGGGGGTCCAGCCATAGAGAAGAGTTTAGACACTAGGATTAGGTATGGAACACACCCATTATAAAGAAATCACATTAGGATTCTCTTTTTAAGCTGTTCCTTAAAACACTAGTGCTTAGGAAATCTATTGGAGGCAGAAGCAGTCAAGGGTAGCCCAGGGTTAGGGTTAGGCTTAGGGTACGGCTTAGGGTATGGGTTCGGGGAGGGCTTCGGGTACGGCGTAGGGTATGGGTTAGGGTTAGGGTTAGGGTTTGTGTTAGGGTTAGGGCTCGGTTTAGGGTACGGGTTAGGATTAGGGTACGTGTTAGGGTTAGGGTAGGGGTTAGGGTTAGGGTACACGTTAGGGTTAAGGTAGTTATTAAACCTATCCCACTCTCTAGATACCCCTTAGCACGTAAAGGAATATTATTTGGGGGTTCAGCCATGGAGAAGAGTTTAGACACTAAGATAATATAAGGAACACACACATTATAAAGAAATCACATTAGGATTCTCTTTTTAAGCTGTTCCTTAAAACACCAGTGCTTAGGAAATCTATTGGAGGCAGAAGCAGTCAAGGGTAGCCTAGGGTTAGGGTTAGGCTTAGGGTTAGGCTTAGGGTACGGCTTAGGGTACGGGTTCGGGGAGGGCTTCGGGTACGGCGTAGGATATGGGTTAGGGTTAGGGTTAGGGTTAGTGTTAGGGTTAGGACTCGGTTTAGGGTACGGGTTAGGATTAGGGTACGTGTTAGGGTTAGGGTAGGGGTTAGGGTTATGGTACGCATTAGGGTTAGGGTAGTTATTAAACCTATCCCACTCTCTAGTTTCCCCTTAGCACGTAAAGGAATATTATTTGGGGGTCCAGCCATGGAGAAGAGTTTAGACACTAGGATAAGATAAGGAACACACCCATTATAAAGAAATCACATTAGGATTCTCTTTTTAAGCTGTTCCTTAAAACACTAGTGCTTAGGAAATCTATTGGAGGCAGAAGCAGTCAAGGGTAGCCTAGGGTTAGGGTTAGGCTCAGGGTTAGGCTTAGGGTACAGCTTAGGGTACGGGTTCGGGGAGGGCTTCGGGTACGGCGTAGGGTATGGGTTAGGGTTAGGGTTAGGGTTAGTGTTAGGGTTAGGGCTCGGTTTAGGGTACGGGTTAGGATTAGGGTACGTGTTAGGGTTAGGGTAGGGGTTAGGGTTAGGGTACACGTTAGGGTTAGGGTAGTGATTAAACCTATCCCACTCTCTAGATACCCCTTAGCACATAAAGGAATATTATTTGGGGGTCCAGCCATGGAGAAGAGTTTAGACACTAGGATTAGATATGGAACACACCCATTATAAAGAAATCACATTAGGATTCTCTTTTTAAGCTGTTCCTTAAAACACTAGTGCTTAGGAAATCTATTGGAGGCAGAAGCAGTCAAGGGTAGCCTAGGGTTAGGGTTAGGCTTAGGGTTAGGCTTAGGGTACGGCTTAGGGTACGGGTTCGGGGAGGGCTTCGGGTACGGCGTAGGGTATGGGTTAGGGTTAGGGTTAGGGTTAGTGTTAGGGTTAGGGCTCGGTTTAGTGTACGGGTTAGGATTAGGGTACGTGTTAGGGTTAGGGTAGGGGTTAGCGTTAGGGTACGCGTTAGGGTTAGGGTAGTTATTAAACCTATTCCACTCTCTAGTTACCCCTTAGCACGTAAAGGAATATTATTTGGGGGTCCAGCCATGGAGAAGAGTTTAGACACTAGGATAAGATAAGGAACACACCCATTATAAAGAAATCACATTAGGATTCTCTTTTTAAGCTGTTCCTTAAAACACTAGTGCTTAGGAAATCTATTGGAGGCAGAAGCAGTCAAGGGTAGCCTAGGGTTAGGGTTAGGCTTAGGGTTAGGCTTAGGGTACGGCTTAGGGTACGGGTTCGGAGAGGGTTTCGGGTACGGCGTAGGGTATGGGTTAGGGTTAGGGTTAGGGTTAGTGTTAGGGTTAGGGCTCGGTTTAGGGTACGGGATAGGATTAGGGTACGTGTTAGGGTTAGGGTAGGGGTTAGGGTTAGGGTACGTGTTACGGTTAGGGTAGTAATTAAACCTGTCCCACTCTCTAGATACCCCTTAGCACGGAAAGGAATATTATTTGGGGGTCCAGCCATGGAGAAGAGTTTAGACACTAGGATAAGATAAGGAACACACCCATTATAAAGAAATCACATTAGGATTCTCTTTTTAAGCTGTTCCTTAAAACACTAGTGCTTAGGAAATCTATTGGAGGCAGAAGCAGTCAAGGGTAGCCTAGGGTTATGGTTAGGCTTAGGGTTAGGCTTAGGGTACGGCGTAGGGTACAGGTTCGTGGAGGGCTTCGGGTACGGCGTAGGGTATGGGTTAGGGTTAGGGTTAGGGTTAGTGTTAGGGTTAGGGCTCGGTTTAGGGTACGGGTTAGGATTAGGGTACGTGTTAGGGTTAGGGTAGGGGTTAGGGTTAGGGTACGCGTTAGGGTTAGGGTAGTTATTAAACCTATCCCACTCTGTAGATACCCCTTAGCACGTAAAGGAATATTATTTGGGGGTCCAGCCATGGAGAAGAGTTTAGACACTAAGATAATATAAGGAACACACACATTATAAAGAAATCACATTAGGATTCTCTTTTTAAACTGTTCCTTAAAACACTAGTGCTTAGGAAATCTATTGGAGGCAGAAGCAGTCAAGGGTAGCCTAGGGTTAGGGTTAGGCTTAGGGTTAGGCTTAGGGTACGGCTTAGGGTACGGGTTCGGGGAGGGCTTCGGGTACGGCGTAGGGTATGGGTTAGGGTTAGGGTTAGGGTTAGTGTTAGGGTTAGGGCTCGGTTTAGGGTACGGGTTAGGATTAGGGTACGTGTTAGGGTTAGGGTAGGGGTTAGCATTAGGGTACGCGTTAGGGTTAGGGTAGTTATTAAACCTATTCCACTCTCTAGTTACCCCTTAGCACGTAAAGGAATATTATTTGGGGGTCCAGCCATGGAGAAGAGTTTAGACACTAGGATAAGATAAGGAACACACCCATTATAAAGAAATCACATTAGGATTCTCTTTTTAAGCTGTTCCTTAAAACACTAGTGCTTAGGAAATCTATTGGAGGCAGAAGCAGTCAAGGGTAGCCTAGGGTTAGGGTTAGGCTTAGGGTTAGGCTTAGGGTACGGCGTAGGGTACGGGTTCGGAGAGGGTTTCGGGTACGGCGTAGGGTATGGGTTAGGGTTAGGGTTAGGGTTAGTGTTAGGGTTAGGGCTCGGTTTAGGGTACGGGTTAGGATTAGGGTACGTGTTAGGGTTAGGGTAGGGGTTAGGGTTAGGGTACGTGTTACGGTTAGGGTAGTTATTAAACCTGTCCCACTCTCTAGATACCCCTTAGCACGGAAAGGAATATTATTTGGGGGTCCAGCCATGGAGAAGAGTTTAGACACTAGGATAAGATAAGGAACACACCCATTATAAAGAAATCACATTAGGATTCTCTTTTTAAGCTGTTCCTTAAAACACTAGTGCTTAGGAAATCTATTGGAGGCAGAAGCAGTCAAGGGTAGCCTAGGGTTAGGGTTAGGCTTAGGGTTAGGCTTAGGGTACGGCGTAGGGTACGGGTTCGTGGAGGGCTTCGGGTACGGCGTAGGGTATGGGTTAGGGTTAGGGTTAGGGTTAGTGTTAGGGTTAGGGCTCGGTTTAGGGTACGGGTTAGGATTAGGGTACGTGTTAGGGTTAGGGTAGGGGTTAGGGTTAGGGTACGCGTTAGGGTTAGGGTAGTTATTAAACCTATCCCACTCTGTAGATACCCCTTAGCACGTAAAGGAATATTATTTGGGGGTCCAGCCATGGAGAAGAGTTTAGACACTAAGATAATATAAGGAACACACACATTATAAAGAAATCACATTAGGATTCTCTTTTTAAACTGTTCCTTAAAACACTAGTGCTTAGGAAATCTATTGGAGGAAGAAGCAGTCAAGGGTAGCCTAGGGTTAGGGTTAGGCTTAGGGTTAGGCGTAGGGTACGGCTTAGGGTACGGGTTCGGGGAGGGCTTCGGGTACGGCGTAGGGTATGGGTTAGGGTTAGGGTTAGGGTTAGTGTTAGGGTTAGGACTCGGTTTAGGGTACGGGTTAGGATTAGGGTACGTGTTAGGGTTAGGTTAGGGGTTAGGGTTATGGTACGCGTTAGGGTTAGGGTAGTTATTAAACCTATCCCACTCTCTAGTTACCCCTTAGCACGTAAAGGAATATTATTTGGGGGTCCAGCCATGGAGAAGAGTTTAGACACTAGGATAAGATAAGGAACACAACCATTATAAAGAAATCACATTAGGATTCTCTTTTTAAGCTGTTCCTTAAAACACTAGTGCTTAGGAAATCTATTGGAGGCAGAAGCAGTCAAGGGTAGCCTAGGGTTAGGGTTAGGCTCAGGGTTAGGCTTAGGGTACAGCTTAGGGTACGTATTCGGGGAGGGCTTCGGGTATTGCGTAGGGTATGGGTTAGGGTTAGGGTTAGGGTTAGTGTTAGGGTTAGGGCTCGGTTTAGGGTACGGGTTAGGATTAGGGTACGTGTTAGGGTTAGGGTAGGGGTTAGGGTTAGGGTACGCGTTACGGTTAGGGTAGTTATTAAACCTATCCCACTCTCTAGATACCCCTTAGCACGTAAAGGAATATTATTTTGGGGTCCAGCCATGGAGAAGAGTTTAGACACTAAGATAATATAAGGAACACACACATTATAAAGAAATCACATTAGGATTCTCTTTTTAAGCTGTTCCTTAAAACACTAGTGCTTAGGAAATCTATTGGAGGCAGAAGCTGTCAAGGGTAGCCTAGGGTTAGGGTTAGGCTTAGGGTTAGGCTTAGGGTACGGCTTAGGGTACGGGTTCGGGGAGGGCTTCGGGTACGGCGTAGGGTATGGGTTAGGGTTAGGGTTAGGGTTAGTGTTAGGGTTAGGGCTCGGTTTAGGGTACTGGTTAGGATTAGGGTACGTGTTAGGGTTAGGGTAGGTGTTAGCGTTAGGGTACGCGTTAGGGTTAGGGTAGTTATTAAACCTATCCCACTCTCTAGTTACCCCTTAGCACGTAAAGGAATATTATTTGGGGGTCCAGCCATGGAGAAGAGTTTAGACACTAGGATAAGATAAGGAACACACCCATTATAAAGAAATCACATTAGGATTCTCTTTTTAAGCTGTTCCTTAAAACACTAGTGCTTATGAAATCTATTGGAGGCAGAAGCAGTCAAGGGTAGCCTAGGGTTAGGGTTAGGCTTAGGGTTAGGCTTAGGGTACGGCTTAGGGTACGGGTTCGGGGAGGGCTTCGGGTACGGCGTAGGGTATGGGTTAGGGTTAGGCTTAGGGTTAGTGTTAGGGTTAGGGCTCGGTTTAGGGTACGGGTTAGGATTAGGGTACGTGTTAGGGTTAGGGTAGGGGTTAGGGTTAGGGTACACGTTAGGGTTAGGGTAGTGATTAAACCTATCCCACTCTCTAGATACCCCTTAGCACATAAAGGAATATTATTTGGGGGTCCAGCCATGGAGAAGAGTTTAGACACTAGGATTAGGTATGGAACACACCCATTATAAAGAAATCACATTAGGATTCTCTTTTTAAGCTGTTCCTTAAAACACTAGTGCTTAGGAAATCTATTGGAGGCAGAAGCAGTCAAGGGTAGCCCAGGGTTAGGGTTAGGCTTAGGGTACGGCTTAGGGTATGGGTTCGGGGAGGGCTTCGGGTACGGCGTAGGGTATGGGTTAGGGTTAGGGTTAGGGTTTGTGTTAGGGTTAGGGCTCGGTTTAGGGTACGGGTTAGGATTAGGGTACGTGTTAGGGTTAGGGTAGGGGTTAGGGTTAGGGTACACGTTAGGGTTAAGGTAGTTATTAAACCTATCCCACTCTCTAGATACCCCTTAGCACGTAAAGGAATATTATTTGGGGGTCCAGCCATGGAGAAGAGTTTAGACACTAAGATAATATAAGGAACACACACATTATAAAGAAATCACATTAGGATTCTCTTTTTAAGCTGTTCCTTAAAACACTAGTGCTTAGGAAATCTATTGGAGGCAGAAGCAGTCAAGGGTAGCCTAGGGTTAGGGTTAGGCTTAGGGTTAGGCTTAGGGTACGGCTTAGGGTACGGGTTCGGGGAGGGCTTCGGGTACGGCGTAGGATATGGGTTAGGGTTAGGGTTAGGGTTAGTGTTAGGGTTAGGACTCGGTTTAGGGTACGGGTTAGGATTACGGTACGTGTTAGGGTTAGGGTAGGGGTTAGGGTTATGGTACGCGTTAGGGTTAGGGTAGTTATTAAACCTATCCCACTCTCTAGTTACCCCTTAGCACGTAAAGGAATATTATTTGGGGGTCCAGCCATGGAGAAGAGTTTAGACACTAGGATAAGATAAGGAACACACCCATTATAAAGAAATCACATTAGGATTCTCTTTTTAAGCTGTTCCTTAAAACACTAGTGCTTAGGAAATCTATTGGAGGCAGAAGCAGTCAAGGGTAGCCTAGGGTTAGGGTTAGGCTCAGGGTTAGGCTTAGGGTACAGCTTAGGGTACGGGTTCGGGGAGGGCTTCGGGTACGGCGTAGGGTATGGGTTAGGGTTAGGGTTAGGGTTAGTGTTAGGGTTAGGGCTCGGTTTAGGGTACGGGTTAGGATTAGGGTACGTGTTAGGGTTAGGGTAGGGGTTAGGGTTAGGGTACACGTTAGGGTTAGGGTAGTGATTAAACCTATCCCACTCTCTAGATACCCCTTAGCACATAAAGGAATATTATTTGGGGGTCCAGCCATGGAGAAGAGTTTAGACACTAGGATTAGATAAGGAACACACCCATTATAAAGAAATCACATTAGGATTTTCTTTTTAAGCTGTTCCTTAAAACACTAGTGCTTAGGAAATCTATTGGAGGCAGAAGCAGTCAAGGGTAGCCTAGGGTTAGGGTTAGGCTCAGGGTTAGGCTTAGGGTACACCTTAGGGTACGTATTCGGGGAGGGCTTCGGGTATTGCGTAGGGTATGGGTTAGGGTTAGGGTTAGGGTTAGGGTTAGTGTTAGGGTTAGGGCTCGGTTTAGGGTACGGGTTAGGATTAGGGTACGTGTTAGGGTTAGGGTAGGGGTTAGGGTTAGGGTACGCGTTACGTTTAGGGTAGTTATTAAACCTATCCCACTCTCTAGATACCCCTTAGCACGTAAAGGAATATTATTTTGGGGTCCAGCCATGGAGAAGAGTTTAGACACTAAGATAATATAAGGAACACACACATTATAAAGAAATCACATTAGGATTCTCTTTTTAAGCTGTTCCTTAAAACACTAGTGCTTAGGAAATCTATTGGAGGCAGAAGCAGTCAAGGGTAGCCTAGGGTTAGGGTTAGGCTTAGGGTTAGGCTTAGGGTACGGCTTAGGGTACGGGTTCGGGGAGGGCTTCGGGTACGGCGTAGGGTATGGGTTAGGGTTAGGGTTAGGGTTAGTGTTAGGGTTAGGGCTCGGTTTAGGGTACGGGTTAGGATTAGGGTACGTGTTAGGGTTAGGGTAGGGGTTAGGGTTAGGGTACACGTTAGGGTTAAGGTAGTTATTAAACCTATCCCACTCTCTAGATACCCCTTAGCACGTAAAGGAATATTATTTGGGGGTCCAGCCATGGAGAAGAGTTTAGACACTAAGATAATATAAGGAACACACACATTATAAAGAAATCACATTAGGATTCTCTTTTTAAGCTGTTCCTTAAAACACTAGTGCTTAGGAAATCTATTGGAGGCAGAAGCAGTCAAGGGTAGCCTAGGGTTAGGGTTAGGCTTAGGGTTAGGCTTAGGGTACGGCTTAGGGTACGGGTTCGGGGAGGGCTTCGGGTACGGCGTAGGATATGGGTTAGGGTTAGGGTTAGGATTAGTGTTAGGGTTAGGACTCGGTTTAGGGTACGGGTTAGGATAAGGGTACGTGTTTGGGTTAGGGTAGGGGTTAGGGTTATGGTACGCGTTAGGGTTAGGGTAGTTATTAAACCTATCCCACTCTCTAGTTACCCCTTAGCACGTAAAGGAATATTATTTGGGGGTCCAGCCATGGAGAAGAGTTTAGACACTAGGATTAGATAAGGAACACACCCATTATAAAGAAATCACATTAGGATTCTCTTTTTAAGCTGTTCCTTAAAACACTAGTGCTTAGGAAATCTATTGGAGGCAGAAGCAGTCAAGGGTAGCCTAGGGTTAGGGTTAGGCTCAGGGTTAGGCTTAGGGTACAGCTTAGGGTACGGGTTCGGGGAGGGCTTCGGGTACGGCGTAGGTTATGGGTTAGGGTTAGGGTTAGGGTTAGTGTTAGGGTTAGGGCTCGGTTTAGGGTACGGGTTAGGATTAGGGTACGTGTTAGGGTTAGGGTAGGGGTTACGGTTAGGGTACACGTTAGGGTTAGGTTAGTGATTAAACCTATCCCACTCTCTAGATACCCCTTAGCACATTAAGGAATATTATTTGGGGGTCCAGCCATGGAGAAGAGTTTAGACACTAGGATTAGATAAGGAACACACCCATTATAAAGAAATCACATTAGGATTTTCTTTTTAAGCTGTTCCTTAAAACACTAGTGCTTAGGAAATCTATTGGAGGCAGAAGCAGTCAAGGGTAGCCTAGGGTTAGGGTTAGGCTTAGGGTTAAGCTTAGGGTACGGCATAGGGTACGTATTCGGGGAGGGCTTCGGGTATTGCGTAGGATATGGGTTAGGGTTAGGGTTAGGGTTAGTGTTAGGGTTAGGGCTCGGTTTAGGGTACGGGTTAGGATTAGGGTACGTGTTAGGGTTAGGGTAGGGGTTAGGGTTAGGGTACGCGTTACGGTTAGGGTAGTTATTAAACCTATCCCACTCTCTAGATACCCCTTAGCACGTAAAGGAATATTATTTGGGGGTCCAGCCATGGAGAAGAGTTTAGACACTAAGATAATATAAGGAACACACACATTATAAAGAAATCACATTAGGATTCTCTTTTTAAGGTGTTCCTTAAAACACTAGTGCTTAGGAAATCTATTGGAGGCAGAAGCAGTCAAGGGTAGCCTAGGGTTAGGGTTAGGCTTAGGGTTAGGCTTAGGGTACGGCTTAGGGTACGGGTTCGGGGAGGGCTTCGGGTACGGCGTAGGGTATGGGTTAGGGTTAGGGATAGGGTTAGTGTTAGGGTTAGGGCTCGGTTTAGGGTACGGGTTAGGATTAGGGTACGTGTTAGGGTTAGGGTAGGGGTTAGCGTTAGGGTACGCGTTAGGGTTAGGGTAGTTATTAAACCTAACCCACTCTCTAGTTACCCCTTAGCACGTAAAGGAATATTATTTGGGGGTCCAGCCATGGAGAAGAGTTTAGACACTAGGATAAAATAAGGAACACACCCATTATAAAGAAATCACATTAGGATTCTCTTTTTAAGCTGTTCCTTAAAACACTACTGCTTAGGAAATCTATTGGAGGCAGAAGCAGTCAAGGGTAGCCTAGGGTTAGGGTTAGGCTTAGGGTTAGGCTTAGGGTACGGCTTAGGGTACGGGTTCGGGGAGGGCTTCGGGTACGGCGTAGGGTATGGGTTAGGGTTAGGCATAGGGTTAGTGTTAGGGTTAGGGCTCGGTTTAGGGTACGGGTTAGGATTAGGGTACGTGTTAGGGTTAGGGTAGGGGTTAGGCTTAGGGTACACGTTAGGGTTAGGGTAGTGATTAAACCTATCCCACTCTCTAGATACCCCTTAGCACATACAGGAATATTATTTGGGGGTCCAGCCATGGAGAAGAGTTTAGACACTAGGATTAGATATGGAACACACCCATTATAAAGAAATCACATTAGGATTCTCTTTTTAAGCTGTTCCTTAAAACACTAGTGCTTAGGAAATCTATTGGAGGCAGAAGCAGTCAAGGGTAGCCTAGGGTTAGGGTTAGGCTCAGGGTTAGGCTTAGGGTACACCTTAGGGTACGTATTCGGGGAGGGCTTCGGGTATTGCGTAGGGTATGGGTTAGGGTTAGGGTTAGGGTTAGGGTTAGTGTTAGGGTTAGGGCTCGGTTTAGGGTACGGGTTAGGATTAGGGTACGTGTTAGGGTTAGGGTAGGGGTTAGGGTTAGGGTACGCGTTACATTTAGGGTAGTTATTAAACCTATCCCACTCTCTAGATACCCCTTAGCACGTAAAGGAATATTATTTTGGGGTCCAGCCATGGAGAAGAGTTTAGACACTAAGATAATATAAGGAACACACACATTATAAAGAAATCACATTAGGATTCTCTTTTTAAGCTGTTCCTTAAAACACTAGTGCTTAGGAAATCTATTGGAGGCAGAAGCAGTCAAGGGTAGCCTAGGGTTAGGGTTAGGCTTAGGGTTAGGCTTAGGGTACGGCTTAGGGTACGGGTTCGGGGAGGGCTTCGGGTACGGCGTAGGGTATGGGTTAGGGTTAGGGTTAGGGTTAGTGTTAGGGTTAGGGCTCGGTTTAGGGTACGGGTTAGGATTAGGGTACGTGTTAGGGTTAGGGTAGGGGTTAGGGTTAGGTTACACGTTAGGGTTAAGGTAGTTATTAAACCTATCCCACTCTCTAGATACCCCTTAGCACGTAAAGGAATATTATTTGGGGGTCCAGCCATGGAGAAGAGTTTAGACACTAAGATAATATAAGGAACACACACATTATAAAGAAATCACATTAGGATTCTCTTTTTAAGCTGTTCCTTAAAACACTAGTGCTTAGGAAATCTATTGGAGGCAGAAGCAGTCAAGAGTAGCCTAGGGTTAGGGTTAGGCTTAGGGTTAGGCTTAGGGTTAGGGTTAGGGTACGGGTTCGGGGAGGGCTTCGGGTACGGCGTAGGGTATGGGTTAGGGTTAGGGTTACGGTTAGTGTTAGGGTTAGGACTCGGTTTAGGGTACGGGTTAGGATTAGGGTACGTGTTAGGGTTAGGTTAGGGGTTAGGGTTATGGTACGCGTTAGGGTTAGGGTAGTTATTAAACCTATCCCACTCTCTAGTTACCCCTTAGCACGTAAAGGAATATTATTTGGGGGTCCAGCCATGGAGAAGAGTTTAGACACTAGGATAAGATAAGGAACACAACCATTATAAAGAAATCACATTAGGATTCTCTTTTTAAGCTGTTCCTTAAAACACTAGTGCTTAGGAAATCTATTGGAGGCAGAAGCAGTCAAGGGTAGCCTAGGATTAGGGTTAGGCTCAGGGTTAGGCTTAGGGTACAGCTTAGGGTACGTATTCGGGGAGGGCTTCGGGTATTGCGTAGGGTATGGGTTAGGGTTAGGGTTAGGGTTAGTGTTAGGGTTAGGGCTCGGTTTAGGGTACGGGTTAGGATTAGGGTACGTGTTAGGGTTAGGGTAGGGGTTAGGGTTAGGGTACGCGTTACGGTTAGGGTAGTTATTAAACCTATCCCACTCTCTAGATACCCCTTAGCACGTAAAGGAATATTATTTTGGGGTCCAGCCATGGAGAAGAGTTTAGACACTAAGATAATATAAGGAACACACACATTATAAAGAAATCACATTAGGATTCTCTTTTTAAGCTGTTCCTTAAAACACTAGTGCTTAGGAAATCTATTGGAGGCAGAAGCTGTCAAGGGTAGCCTAGGGTTAGGGTTAGGCTTAGGGTTAGGCTTAGGGTACGGCTTAGGGTACGGGTTCGGGGAGGGCTTCGGGTACGGCGTAGGGTATGGGTTAGGGTTAGGTTTAGGGTTAGTGTTAGGGTTAGGGCTCGGTTTAGGGTACTGGTTAGGATTAGGGTACGTGTTAGGGTTAGGGTAGGTGTTAGCGTTAGGGTACGCGTTAGGGTTAGGGTAGTTATTAAACCTATCCCACTCTCTAGTTACCCCTTAGCACGTAAAGGAATATTATTTGGGGGTCCAGCCATGGAGAAGAGTTTAGACACTAGGATAAGATAAGGAACACACCCATTATAAAGAAATCACATTACGATTCTCTTTTTAAGCTGTTCCTTAAAACACTAGTGCTTATGAAATCTATTGGAGGCAGAAGCAGTCAAGGGTAGCCTAGGGTTAGGGTTAGGCTTAGGGTTAGGCTTAGGGTACGGCTTAGGGTACGGGTTCGGGGAGGGCTTCGGGTACGGCGTAGGGTATGGGTTAGGGTTAGGCTTAGGGTTAGTGTTAGGGTTAGGGCTCGGTTTAGGGTACGGGTTAGGATTAGGGTACGTGTTAGGGTTAGGGTAGGGGTTAGGGTTAGGGTACACGTTAGGGTTAGGGTAGTGATTAAACCTATCCCACTCTCTAGATACCCCTTAGCACATAAAGGAATATTATTTGGGGGTCCAGCCATGGAGAAGAGTTTAGACACTAGGATTAGGTATGGAACACACCCATTATAAAGAAATCACATTAGGATTCTCTTTTTAAGCTGTTCCTTAAAACACTAGTGCTTAGGAAATCTATTGGAGGCAGAAGCAGTCAAGGGTAGCCCAGGGTTAGGGTTAGGCTTAGGGTACGGCTTAGGGTACGGGTTCGGGGAGGGCTTCGGGTACGGCGTAGGGTATGGGTTAGGGTTAGGGTTAGGGTTAGTGTTAGGGTTAGGGCTCGGTTTAGGGTACGGGTTAGGATTAGGGTACGTGTTAGGGTTAGGGTAGGGGTTAGGGTTAGGGTACACGTTAGGGTTAAGGTAGTTATTAAACCTATCCCACTCTCTAGATACCCCTTAGCACGTAAAGGAATATTATTTGGGGGTCCAGCCATGGAGAAGAGTTTAGACACTAAGATAATATAAGGAACACACACATTATAAAGAAATCACATTAGGATTCTCTTTTTAAGCTGTTCCTTAAAACACTAGTGCTTAGGAAATCTATTGGAGGCAGAAGCAGTCAAGGGTAGCCTAGGGTTAGGGTTAGGCTTAGGGTTAGGCTTAGGGTACGGCTTAGGGTACGGGTTCGGGGAGGGCTTCGGGTACGGCGTAGGATATGGGTTAGGGTTAGGGTTAGGGTTAGTGTTAGGGTTAGGACTCGGTTTAGGGTACGGGTTAGGATTAGGGTACGTGTTAGGGTTAGGGTAGGGGTTAGGGTTATGGTACGCGTTAGGGTTAGGGTAGTTATTAAACCTATCCCACTCTCTAGTTACCCCTTAGCACGTAAAGGAATATTATTTGGGGGTCCAGCCATGGAGAAGAGTTTAGACACTAGGATAAGATAAGGAACACACCCATTATAAAGAAATCACATTAGGATTCTCTTTTTAAGCTGTTCCTTAAAACACTAGTGCTTAGGAAATCTATTGGAGGCAGAAGCAGTCAAGGGTAGCCTAGGGTTAGGGTTAGGCTCAGGGTTAGGCTTAGGGTACAGCTTAGGGTACGGGTTCGGGGAGGGCTTCGGGTACGGCGTAGGGTATGGGTTAGGGTAAGGGTTAGGGTTAGTGTTAGGGTTAGGGCTCGGTTTAGGGTACGGGTTAGGATTAGGGTACGTGTTAGGGTTAGGGTAGGGGTTAGGGTTAGGGTACACGTTAGGGTTAGGGTAGTGATTAAACCTATCCCACTCTCTAGATACCCCTTAGCACATAAAGGAATATTATTTGGGGGTCCAGCCATGGAGAAGAGTTTAGACACTAGGATTAGATAAGGAACACACCCATTATAAAGAAATCACATTAGGATTTTCTTTTTAAGCTGTTCCTTAAAACACTAGTGCTTAGGAAATCTATTGGAGGCAGAAGCAGTCAAGGGTAGCCTAGGGTTAGGGTTAGGCTCAGGGTTAGGCTTAGGGTACACCTTAGGGTACGTATTCGGGGAGGGCTTCGGGTATTGCGTAGGGTATGGGTTAGGGTTAGGGTTAGGGTTAGGGTTAGTGTTAGGGTTAGGGCTCGGTTTAGGGTACGGGTTAGGATTAGGGTACGTGTTAGGGTTAGGGTAGGGGTTAGGGTTAGGGTACGCGTTACGTTTAGGGTAGTTATTAAACCTATCCCACTCTCTAGATACCCCTTAGCACGTAAAGGAATATTATTTTGGGGTCCAGCCATGGAGAAGAGTTTAGACACTAAGATAATATAAGGAACACACACATTATAAAGAAATCACATTAGGATTCTCTTTTTAAGCTGTTCCTTAAAACACTAGTGCTTAGGAAATCTATTGGAGGCAGAAGCAGTCAAGGGTAGCCTAGGGTTAGGGTTAGGCTTAGGGTTAGGCTTAGGGTACGGCTTAGGGTACGGGTTCGGGGAGGGCTTCGGGTACGGCGTAGGGTATGGGTTAGGGTTAGGGTTAGGGTTAGTGTTAGGGTTAGGGCTCGGTTTAGGGTACGGGTTAGGATTAGGGTACGTGTTAGGGTTAGGGTAGGGGTTAGCGTTAGGGTACGCGTTAGGGTTAGGGTAGTTATTAAACCTATCCCACTCTCTAGTTACCCCTTAGCACGTAAAGGAATATTATTTGGGGGTCCAGCCATGGAGAAGAGTTTAGACACTAGGATAAGATAAGGAACACACCCATTATAAAGAAATCACATTAGGATTCTCTTTTTAAGCTGTTCCTTAAAACACTAGTGCTTATGAAATCTATTGGAGGCAGAAGCAGTCAAGGGTAGCCTAGGGTTAGGGTTAGGCTTAGGGTACGGCTTAGGGTACGGGTTCGGGGAGGGCTTCGGGTACGGCGTATGGTATGGGTTAGGGTTAGGCTTAGGGTTAGTGTTAGGGTTAGGGCTCGGTTTAGGGCACGGGTTAGGATTAGGGTATGTGTTAGGGTTAGGGTAGGGGTTAGGGTTAGGGTACACGTTAGGGTTAGGGTAGTGATTAAACCTATCCCACTCTCTAGATACCCCTTAGCACATAAAGGAATATTATTTGGGGGTCCAGCCATGGAGAAGAGTTTAGACACTAGGATTAGATATGGAACACACCCATTATAAAGAAATCACATTAGGATTCTCTTTTTAAGCTGTTCCTTAAAACACTAGTGCTTAGGAAATCTATTGGAGGCAGAAGCATTCAAGGGTAGCCTAGGGTTAGGGTTAGGCTCAGGGTTAGGCTTAGGGTACAGCTTAGGGTACGGGTTCGGGGAGGGCTTCAGGTACGGCGTAGGGTATGGGTTAGGGTTAGGGTTAGGGTTAGTGTTAGGGTTAGGGCTCGGTTTAGGGTACGGGTTAGGATTAGGGTACGTGTTAGGGTTAGGGTAGGGGTTAGGGTTAGGGTACACGTTAGGGTTAGGGTAGTGATTAAACCTATCCCACTCTCTAGATACCCCTTAGCACATAAAGGAATATTATTTGGGGGTCCAGCCATGGAGAAGAGTTTAGACACTAGGATTAGATAAGGAACACACCCATTATAAAGAAATCACATTAGGATTTTCTTTTTAAGCTGTTCCTTAAAACACTAGTGCTTAGGAAATCTATTGGAGGCAGAAGCAGTCAAGGGTAGCCTAGGGTTAGGGTTAGGCTCAGGGTTAGGCTTAGGGTACAGCTTAGGGTACGTATTCGGGGAGGGCTTCGGGTATTGCGTAGGGTATGGGTTAGGGTTAGGGTTAGGGTTAGTGTTAGGGTTAGGGCTCGGTTTAGGGTACGGGTTAGGATTAGGGTACGTGTTAGGGTTAGGGTAGGGGTTAGGGTTAGGGTACGCGTTACGGTTAGGGTAGTTATTAAACCTATCACACTCTCTAGATACCCCTTAGCACGTAAAGGAATATTATTTTGGGGTCCAGCCATGGAGAAGAGTTTAGACACTAAGATAATATAAGGAACACACACATTATAAAGAAATCACATTAGGATTCTCTTTTTAAGCTGTTCCTTAAAACACTAGTGCTTAGGAAATCTATTGGAGGCAGAAGCAGTCAAGGGTAGCCTAGGGTTAGGGTTAGGCTTAGGGTTAGGCTTAGGGTACGGCTTAGGGTACGGGTTCGGGGAGGGCTTCGGGTACGGCGTAGGGTATGGGTTAGGGTTAGGGTTAGGGTTAGTGTTAGGGTTAGGGCTCGGTTTAGGGTACGGGTTAGGATTAGGGTACGTGTTAGGGTTAGGGTAGGGGTTAGCGTTAGGGTACGCGTTAGGGTTAGGGTAGTTATTAAACCTATCCCACTCTCTAGTTACCCCTTAGCACGTAAAGGAATATTATTTGGGGGTCCAGCCATGGAGAAGAGTTTAGACAATAGGATAAGATAAGGAACACACCCATTATAAAGAAATCACATTAGGATTCTCTTTTTAAGCTGTTCCTTAAAACACTAGTGCTTATGAAATCTATTGGAGGCAGAAGCAGTCAAGGGTAGCCTAGGGTTAGGGTTAGGCTTAGGGTTAGGCTTAGGGTACGGCTTAGGGTACGGGTTCGGGGAGGGCTTCGGGTACGGCGTAGGGTATGGGTTAGGGTTAGGGTTAGGGTTAGTGTTAGGGTTAGGGCTCGGTTTAGGGTACGGGTTAGGATTAGGGTACGTGTTAGGGTTAGGGTAGGGGTTAGGGTTAGGGTACACGTTAGGGTTAAGGTAGTTATTAAACCTATCCCACTCTCTAGATACCCCTTAGCACGTAAAGGAATATTATTTGGGGGTTCAGCCATGGAGAAGAGTTTAGACACTAAGATAATATAAGGAACACACACATTATAAAGAAATCACATTAGGATTCTCTTTTTAAGCTGTTCCTTAAAACACCAGTGCTTAGGAAATCTATTGGAGGCAGAAGCAGTCAAGGGTAGCCTAGGGTTAGGGTTAGGCTTAGGGTTAGGCTTAGGGTACGGCTTAGGGTACGGGTTCGGGGAGGGCTTCGGGTACGGCGTAGGATATGGGTTAGGGTTAGGGTTAGGGTTAGTGTTAGGGTTAGGACTCGGTTTAGGGTACGGGTTAGGATTAGGGTACGTGTTAGGGTTAGGGTAGGGGTTAGGGTTATGGTACGCGTTAGGGTTAGGGTAGTTATTAAACCTATCCCACTCTCTAGTTTCCCCTTAGCACGTAAAGGAATATTATTTGGGGGTCCAGCCATGGAGAAGAGTTTAGACACTAGGATAAGATAAGGAACACACCCATTATAAAGAAATCACATTAGGATTCTCTTTTTAAGCTGTTCCTTAAAACACTAGTGCTTAGGAAATCTATTGGAGGCAGAAGCAGTCAAGGGTAGCCTAGGGTTAGGGTTAGGCTCAGGGTTAGGCTTAGGGTACAGCTTAGGGTACGGGTTCGGGGAGGGCTTCGGGTACGGCGTAGGGTATGGGTTAGGGTTAGGGTTAGGGTTAGTGTTAGGGTTAGGGCTCGGTTTAGGGTACGGGTTAGGATTAGGGTACGTGTTAGGGTTAGGGTAGGGGTTAGGGTTAGGGTACACGTTAGGGTTAGGGTAGTGATTAAACCTATCCCACTCTCTAGATACCCCTTAGCACATAAAGGAATATTATTTGGGGGTCCAGCCATGGAGAAGAGTTTAGACACTAGGATTAGATATGGAACACACCCATTATAAAGAAATCACATTAGGATTCTCTTTTTAAGCTGTTCCTTAAAACACTAGTGCTTAGGAAATCTATTGGAGGCAGAAGCAGTCAAGGGTAGCCTAGGGTTAGGGTTAGGCTTAGGGTTAGGCTTAGGGTACGGCTTAGGGTACGGGTTCGGGGAGGGCTTCGGGTACGGCGTAGGGTATGGGTTAGGGTTAGGGTTAGGGTTAGTGTTAG